>NC_082676.1:63550000-64800000 GCF_025265405.1 Mesoplodon densirostris
GGCAGTTGCTGTCAGCTCCAGCGCATTTTAGCCACTTAGGGATGTGCACCTAGCGTTGCCAGATCTTTCAGTTTTTCAAGAGATCTGAAATCCAAACTTTTTTGAAGCTTCCCAATTTTTAAAACACCATATGAACCACTAAAACATATCTGTAGACCAGATTTAGCCCATGGCATATCCATTTGTTACCTCTGGGGGTTAAAGGCTTTCTCGCTTTCTGACTGTGCCCATTTAGGCCCATCTGACATAATGGTACATTAAAAAAAACACAAGTAATTCAGGGATAATAATGAAGTGACATCAAGCAAATCTGGGAGGTTTACAATGAACTTTTGCAGTAGGTGTATAGTTGACTTATATTTTTTTTTATTGTGGGAAAATGCACATAATAAAATTTAACATCTTAACTATTTTAAGGGCACAGTTCAGTGGTATTAAATATATGTATAATTTTGTGCAACCATCACCACCATCCATCTCCAAACTCTTTTCATCCTGTAAAACTGAAACTCTATACCCATTACACTCCCCACTTCCTCCTCCCCCAGCCCCTGGCAACCACCATTCTACTTTCCATCTCTATGATTTTGAGTACTCTAAGTACCTCATAAATGGAATCGCATGGTATTTATCTTTTTGTTCTCAAGTTTCATCTATGCCTGATGAAATCTGCATCTTGCAGATTTTCTTTCCTTTTTTTTTTTTTTTGGCTGCGCCATGAGGCTTGTGGGATCTTAGTTCCCTGACCAGGGATTGAACCCCAGCCCTCAGCAGGGAAAGTGAAGAGTCCCAGCCACTGGACTGCCACAGAATTCCTGATTGTCTTTTTTTTTTTATCTTATTTATTTATTTTTGGCTGCGTTGGGTCTTCATTGCTGCACACGGGCTTTCTCTAGTTGTGGCGAGTGGGGGTTACTCTTCGTTGTGGTGCATAGGCTTCTCATTGCGGTGGCTTCTCTTGTTGCAGAGCACAGGCTCTAGGCACGAGGGCTTCAGTAGTTGTGGCACTTGGGCTCAGTAGTTGTGGCTTACGGGCTCTAGAGTGCAGGCTCAGTAGTTGTGGTGCACAGGCTTAGTTGTTTCGAGGCGTGTGGGATCTTCCCAGACCAGGGCTCAAACCTGTGTTCCCTGCATTGGCAGGAGGATTCTTAACCACTGTGCCACCAGGGAAGCCCCCTGATTGTCTTTCTTTTTAAAAGCTAATTACTTTAACAATATTCCAATGAATGTATATACCACATTTTGATTATCCACTCATCCATCAATGTACATTTGGATTCTTCCATGTTTTAGCTATTGTGAATAATGCTGCTATGAACATAGGTGTGCAAATATTTCTTTGTGACTCTGTTTTCAATTCTTTTGGGTATGTACCCAAAAGTGAAATTCTTGGATCATGTGGCAGTTTTATTTTAATTTTTTAAGGAACTGTCGTAAAGTTTTCCACAGTGGCTATATCATTTTACATTCCCACCAACCACGTACAAGGGTTCCAATTACTCTAAATCCTCTTTAAGGCTTCTTACTTTCTGTTTTTCTGGGTTGTTTTTCATTTTGTTTTGTTTTTGATAGTAGCTATCCTACTGGGTGTGAAATGTTAACTTATTGTAGTCTTGATTTGCATTTCTCTGATGAGTAGTGATGTTGCGCATCTTTTCATGTGCTAATTGGCCATGTGTATATCTTCTTTGGAGCAATATCTATCAAGTCCTTTGCTCATTTTAAAATTAGGTAGGGTCTTCCCTGGTGGCTCAGTGGTTGAGAGTCTGCCTGCCAATGCAGGGGACACGGGTTTGAGCCCTGGTCTGGGAAGATCCCACATGCTGCAGCGCAACTAAGCCCGTGTGCCACAACTACTGAAGCCCATGAGCCCATGAGCCCATGAGCCCATGAGCCTAGAGCCCGTGCTCCGCAACAAGAGAGGCCACCGTACTGAGAAGCCTGTGCACCGCAACAAACAGCCCCCGCTGTCTGCAACTAGAGAGAGCCCGTGTGCAGCAGCGAGGACTCAACACAGCCAAAAATAAAATAAATAAATTTATAAAAAAAAATAAAATGAGGTAGGTTTTTTCTTTAAAACTTTTAAAAATATTTATTTATTTTCCTTATTTTTTTGGCTGTGTCAAGTGTTAGTTGCAGCACATGGGATCTTCGTTGAGGTATGCAGGATCTTTCATTACGGCGCATGGTCTCTGCTGTGCTCAGGCTTCTCTCTAGTTGTGGTATGCGGGGTTTTCTCCTCTAGTTGTGGTGGGATGGCTCCAGGGCGCGCGGGCCCTGTAGTTTGCGGCACACGAGCTCTCTTGTTGAGGCGCGTGAGCTCAATAGTTGTGGCACGCAGGCTTAGTTGCCCTGCGGCATGTGGGATCTTAGTTCCCCAGTCAGGGATCAAACCCTTGTCCCCTGAATTGGAAGGCAGGTTCTTTACCAGTGGACCACCAGGGAAGTCCCTAGGTAGGTTTTTTGTTGTCGTTAAGTTTTAGGAGTTCTTTATATATTCTGGATATTAATCCCTTATCAGATCTATGATTTGCAGATATTTTCTCCCACCTTGTGTGTTGCCTTTCACTCTGCTGACAGTATTTCTCTCTTTTTTAAAAAATAAATAAATAAATTTATTTATTTATTTTTGGCTGCGTTGGGTCTTCACTGCTGCGCTTGGGCTTTCTCTAGTTGCGGTGAGCGGAAAGTACTCTTCATTGCGGTGCGCGGGCTTCTCATTGCGGTGGCTTTTCTTGTTGTAGAGCACGGGCTCTAGGCGTGCGGGCTTCAGTAGTTGTGACTCACGGGCTCTAGAGCACAGGCTCAGTAGTTGTGGAGCACGGGCTTAGTTGCAGCTGCAGCATGTGGGATCTTCCCAGACCAGGGCTCAAAACCGTGTCCCTTGCATTGGCAGGCGGATTCTTAACCACTGCACCACCAGGGAAGCCCCCGACAGTGTCTTTTGATGCACAAATTAAAAAACTTCTTATGAAGTCCAGTTTGTTTATTTTTTCTTTTTTGCCTGTACCTTTGGTGTCATATCCAAAAATTCATTGCCAAATCCAATGCTGCGAAGTTTTTTTTTTTTTTTACAAATGAGGCAATTTATTAACCCAGCATAATTTGTTCTAATGCTTCTTGTTGGCAGCTGCCACCTGTCCAGCGATTCCATCCAGATCTCTCTGTCCATGAGGTGTTAGTTTGCAACCCCCATCTTGGTCCTTTTCCACCATTTTCAGCCCCTCCAGGGCTTGGAGGACCCGACGGGCCACGCTCTTGGAGCCTCTGCTGAAGTGGCTGGGCATGACACCATGTCTCTGACACCCCTCATAGTTCTTGGTCATGGAACCAACCCCAGAGCTGCCCTGGAGGTACAGGTGCCGTGCTGTGGAAGCAGCTTGTGTGTAGAACCAGTTCTCATCGTAGGGAGCGAGCTCTCTATGCTTGGCTAGCTTGACAGTGTCCACCCATTCAGGGACTTTAAGCTTCGCGGACTTTTTTTTTTTTTTTTTTTTTTTGCAGTATGCAGGCCTCTCACTGCTGTGGCCTCTCCCGCTGCGGAGCACAGGCTCCGGACGCACAGCCTCAGTGGCCATGGCTCACGGGCCCAGCCGCTCCGCGGCAGGTGGGATCTTCCCGGACCGGGGCACGAACCCGTGTCCCCTGCATCAGCAGGCGGACTCTCAACCACTGCGCCACCAGGGAAGCCCTTCCCGGACTTTTTGAGGAAGGCTCCGAGAGCTCTGACGAACTCCTGCTGGTTCACGTCTTTTACAGTAACTCCAGGCATCGTGCAGCCTCCAAGCTGCCAGCCAGGGGAAAGGTTGTTGTGAAGCTTTTGCCCCTTGTTTTCTTCTAAGAATTTTATAGTTTTAGGTCTACAGTTGATTTATATTTGAACCACAATACATAATGTCTGAATGTCCCCATACTGGAAAGTTATAAGTCAAATACAGTTGATGCAAGTAGGGGTTACTGCATACTGTAGAATTAACCAAACAACCAACAGTAACTAAAGGCTGGTAATAAACTTTGAGTAGGGCTTCCCTGGTGGTCCAGTGGGTAAGACTCTGTGCTCCCAACAGAGGGGGCCTGGGTTCGATCCTTGGTCAGGGAACTAGATCCCACACAAATGCTGCAACTAAGAAGTCCACACACAGCAACTAAAGATCCCTCGTGCCGCAACTAAGACCCACTGCAACCCAAATAAATAAATAAATATTTTTAAAAACCCTAACTTTTAGTAACTGTAATTCTAAAAACAATATCTGGTATGGAGATCCCTCAGAAAATTTAAAATAGAACTACCATATGCTCCAACAATCCCACTTCTGGGTATATATCCAAAAGTATTGAAAGCAGAGTCCCGAAGAGATATTTGCACAGCCATGTTCTTAGAAGCATTACTCACAATAGCCAAGAGGTGGGTGAACCCAAGTAACCATTGATGGACAAATGAATAAACAAAATGTGGTAAATACATGCAACAGAATATTATCCAGTCTTAAGAACGATGGAAATTCTGTCACATGCTACAGCAGGGATGAGCCTTGATGACATTACAATGAAATAAGCCAGTCACAAAAGGACAAATGGTGCATGATTCCACTTATATTTGGTATCTAAAGTAGTCAAATTCATAGAAACAGAAAGCAGAATAATGATTACTATGGGTTGGGGAGAAGGGGAAATGGGGAGCTGTTGCTTAATGGCTATAGTTCCAGCTTTCCTTGAGAAAGTTCTGGATATCTCTTGCACAACACTGTGAATGTCTTTAACACTCCTGAACTGTACAGATAAAAATGTTAGATTTTATATGTTTTTTGCCACAATTAAAAAAAAAAGCATAAGCGACACCTGCAGTAACTAAACACCACACGAACTCAAGACTGTACTGATGGTGCCTTTTCCAAAGCTGCTGGAATTCCAGAGTCTGAAGAGTATGTGCCATGGGAAAGCTGAACTCCTGCCAGACTGCTTGGAATTCCAAAGCCCAGGCCTCAGTCAACCCTACTGACAGTCTATCTTTAGTTTATGGAGATCAAAGGTGCTCTTAACTCAGTAAGGGCCCCTGAGTGGTCACATTTTACCTGTGAGAACTGAAAAAAAGAACTTGCATTTTGGAGTCCATTCGTGCCCATCGCCAGACTAAGCTTTCAGAGTTACCCTCTGGGCAGCCTGCCTAAGTTGAGGCTGTTGTCTGCAGCAGGCTGCGGAAGGCGAATTTTCACAGTAGCGGACGTTGCGACCAATCATTCGCATTCCTCAGATCAAAGTCCCCTTTCCAGACACGCCTGAGCAGGTGTTATGTCTGTTCTCAAGCAGAAAGCATATTCTGTAATCACGGAGTCAATTTTCAAAGCGAAGAGAAAGGCTTGTGGAGTGCATCGCCCCAGGTTTGTCCGGGGACTAACCAAGCAGCGCCGGTTGGGCAAATTTGCTGTTTAAGATTCTCCATGGCCCTTATCTACTGCCCTTTCAGCTTATCTGCAATTGATTGATTTCCTTCAAGGAGTTTTGCCCCACCGCGCCCAAGGCCTGACTCGCCCTTATAAAGGGACGCTGAAGTCTTCAACTCCCCTCCTACCGAGCCCACATGACCTAAGTAGGGTGGGTGGGATGCGGAGCCTATAGAGTAGGTCCCACGCACAGGGATTTGCATCAGATCTGGGATCCCCTCCGCTGCCACTATCTGTGTGACCCCTGCCAGCGGCCCCTTTCTCCCTGAGAGTGTTCCCAGTCTCCTAAGTGGAGCTGGTTCACTTCTGTTTTCCCTCCTCCCGGGGAAGGGCGTGCCCCGCACACTGGAAAGCCTCCCGAGGCAAATCCCTGGCCACAAAAATCGCAGCTGTTGCCCCTAGACCCGCACACCCGGCGGGACCACGGGAGGACAGCGCGCCGCACGTGACCTCCCGACCCGCGCGGCCTGGCCTTCGGCATCGGGGCGTGGCCTCCAGGGGAGGCCGAGCGGCGATTGGCCGGAGGGCGGGGCCCGAGGCGTGCGCGCGGAGGGAGAGGGGCTGGAGGAGTGGCTCGGTGGACCGGAGCGGGCTGCGATTGGCCTGAGGCGCGTAGGGGCGTGGCCTAGAGCGGCGGGCCGTGGGTGGGGCGGGAGGAGGCGGGAGTCGCGGCTGATCGCGGTGCACCTGAGAGCCGACGCCCGGGTCCTCGAAGCTGCGACCGCCGCGGTTCCCGCCGCCATGAACCGCTTCAAGGTGTCCAAGTACCGGCATACGGAAGCTCGGCCGCCCCGCCGCGAGGTGAGCCCGGCTGCCGTCGCCCCTTGCCCAGCGGCCACCCCTCCCCCTCCTCTGGCCCAGAGCGGGGACCCTCCCTACCCCCGCGAGCCCGCCTGCCCAGGCGCTCCCCCTTCAGGCCCGGGCCGTCGTCCGGGCCGTCCGTCGCCACGCGGCGGTCGGAGCCTGGCGCTCCCGGGACACTCTCTGGCCTCTCGATGAGCCCTGCGTTCCGCTAGCCCGGCCGCCTCGCACCGGGACCACCGAGGCGGCGCAGCCAGCCCAGTGGGGCCAAGGCCTGAAGCCTGCAAGACTGCCTGCCTTCCCGGCTTCCGGTCGACCTCGCCCCGAGCCGGGCGGCTCCTCCTCCCTGCCGCCCCGATCGCCCCTGCCCGGGGCTGGGGTGTGAGAGACATGCCCCTCTCTGTCCTGGTCTTGGCGAGTCCGGGTGTGTCAGCTGGAGAGGGGGAGCTCCTCGGCCAGAAGCGCGCCCCTCCCTCGGGTTTCCGCTGGCGCTTCCTCTCGCGGCTGCCGTGAGCTCTTCCCCTCTTCGGGGTGATGCTACCAAAGACTGGGTGGGGCCTGGGAAGCCCGAGCAGGTGGAGCCCAGAGGAAGAGCTGAACCAGGTGGTGGGAGGGCACCTCGGTCCTCTGGAAGGGCAGCAGGCCTGATGAGGGGTGTGCTTCAGAGATGATGCCATCCTTGGTCTACAGCGAAACATTATTTGGAAGGCCTGTGAGAGTCTTCCAATAATGAAGCCTAGAAACTGACCTCTGGTGACCCCATCAGGGACCATCTCACATGAGGGCAGCCTGGAGCAAAAACCCGGTTTTTATCCGCTGGACCATATTTCCTGGGCACGTCCCATGTGCTGTGTCCAGCTGCTGGAACCACAGCAGTGAACACGACAGCATTTTCCTTCCTCTCTGGTGCTTAGTCTCTTGAGGGAGACAGCCAGAAAGCAGACAGGCATGCAAGGGCAATGCAGGTTTTAATAAATGCACTGAAGAACACACATGAGGGGCCGGGATGAAGATGAAGATGGAGATGGACTTAGAGGTGGGGTTAACCTCAGTAGGGTAGTCTGGGAAGGCTGCTGGGAGGAGGTGACATTTAAGCTAAGTCAGGAAGGGTGAGAAAAAGCCAGCCATAGGAGGAATGGGGTGAGAAAGAGCCTGGTGGAAGAAGGAAAGTGGGCCAGGGTGGATGGAGGGCAGTGACAGGGAAGCATGGTGTCAGATGAGTCCAGAGTGGGCCTGCAGAGCCTGAGGGCCACAGGAAGAAGTTGGGTTTTACTCTGAGTGCAGTGGGGAGCCATCGAAAGGTTGAAACGGGTGTGGGGGGCTGGTGGTGGAGAGGTTCTCACATTTGCATTAAGACCGTTGCTCTGAGTGCAATAATGCTTGGAGGGGTCTGGAGTGTACTTGAGGAGCTCTGGGGCTTGTTTCTGGGTGGACCTCAGTCCAACAAGGTAAACAGACAGTCATAGAATTAGGGATTACAGGGAGAGCTTAAAATGGTTTATATGTTAGGGAGATGGGAGAACAGGTGATGGGTTCTTTTCAAAGATATTTCCTGTCACTGTATTTGTACAGGAAACATGAATCAGGAGGGGAGAATAATGCAAGATGATAACGTTCTACCCGTGGCAGGTGAACAATGAACTAGAAACTTGGATGGTGGGGGTGGTTTCCAGGACACTGTGAGTGGGTGGGCTGGGAAATGTGGGTGCTCGATCGTCGGGCGGCAGGGATGCTGCGAGGTGCTGAAACCAACAGGAAACACTGGGACCTCGCCAACCTCCGTTTTAGAAAAAGTGTTCCTCTGCGTATGTGGGTGTTAACCTTACTGCCTTTTTATGGGGGTGCATCGTTCACCTGACTATGGGACTTCGTGGAAAGGCCTTTATTTTCCCCTCTCTGAGCTTGAGTGTTTTCTTCTGGGGCTTGGAAGAGACCCTGTACTTAGTGGAGGCCTTCAGCAATGCAGCTGAGGAAGTCAAGTCTGTCTTCTACCTTAGGTGCATACTTCTCCTTTCTCTGCTTCTCTCCCTTTCAACAGAATCAAACCCCTCCACCCCCCACCAACACACACACTGCCCAGTTAGCCTCTTGACTTTGTTCAGCCTAAGCTTCCTTCTGACAGCTTCCTCCCCCTTATTAGAGAACTTATTTAATAAGCAAAATCAACCCCTTAATGACAGGTTATCGTTTCAAGGACATTTTGCGTTTTCTAAGGGACTGTGTGAGTGGGGACAGGGTTTGATCCTAAGGAATGCATCTCTAATGGTGCAGCTTTAAGGTAGAGTTCCCTGGATTATGCCATATGCCCTACCCCTTGCTTTAGGCAGAGCCCTGGCCAACACGTTTTTGTTCTTTATTTTCAGACCTGGATCAGTGACATTCGAGCAGGAACTGTCCCCTCATGTGGGAACCATATCAAAGCCAGCTGCAGCTTAATTGCATTCAACTCTGACCGTCCAGGTAGGGAGGTGAACATGGTTGTGGGGATTCAGACATTGTCACCCTAGGTAGGGTGGGGCCAGAGGCTTGGAGAGGCCTCTCAGGGCTCAGAGGTCAGCACCATGAAGGCCTTAGACCCCTGCAAACTGGTCAATGTACAGTAGGCAGATTGACTTTGCTTCGGGCATTGCCCGAAGTTTGTAAAAACATGTTGGCTTGGCCTGGAGGGTGGGGAGGGGGTTGTCGCCTTTGTTTCCAGCTATCCTCATATGCAATCCACTCCTCATCTGGGAGCAGCTGGGGTCAATACGAACGCAAAAGCTCCCTGTGTTGGTTGAGACTCTTTGGTTGTCAGTGATAACTCAGACCTCAAATTGACTTAAGCAAGAAATGGATACCTTTTTGGTTTATAGAACTAAGAATTCCAGAGGCTTTAGGCAGAGCTGTATCTCACTGTATCCTGACCTCTCTCCCTGTTCCTCAGCTCTGCTGCCCTTTGGTGAGGGCTTATTTCTCAGGTAAAGCTGGGAAGGTGGCAACTGGTAGCCCCATGCTGACTGCTTATGACCCACAGTGCCTTAAAGAGACATCCTTTTACCCTAGTGTCTTTGCACAGTCGACGTCACGGAAGGCTCTTGTGTGGGGCAGGAACCGAAACCTCTGCCAATCACTCTGTCCCAAAGGGTGTGGCCTTACAGTTGGTGGAGGCTCTGGGAAGGTCCAAGGCTGAGCTTTTGGGTCTTGTGTGCTCTGGGAGTCCTGGGTAACAGATCCCTATTAGGCCTGAAGTCAGAGTCCCCGTGTTTGTTTGACAGGCGTGCTGGGCATCGTGCCCCTGGAAGGCCAGGGAGAGGACAAGAGACATGTGACCCACCTGGGCTGCCATTCAGGTGAGTGGAGACTGGACCCAGGAAGCCTGGAACTTGCCCCTCCCTCCCTGGGGCCAAGGATTCATACTCACCTGGTCCCACAGCCCTGTGGCTGGCTGGGTCCTTCCTGTTCTCCTCTCTGTGCCTTCTGACAGACGGGGTCCAGATTGGAAGGCTGGTTCCTGGTTGAGAATTGTGGCCTGGGCAGACAGGAGGGAAGCTGGGTGCTCCAGGTGGTCAGGCTGGAAGGAGGGGGATATGCACCGGCCAGTGCCAGGCTCCAGGCTGATGCTGGCTCCCCATCACTGCAGAAGACTCAACCCTATGTGGTTCGTAGCCCTGTGTGCTCACCTGGAGCCCAGCAGATCACCTCTCACCACCAGGCATTCTTTCCAGCCAGGCTGCTCAGGGCACTCCAAGGAGGGGGCTGGTTGGGCTGCAGGGCCGGAGATGGGCCCTCACAAAGAGAGCTTTTGTCCACCACTACAGCTGCTTCTGGGGGCGCCCAGCAGTCCGTCTGGCAGCCTGCCTGCTTTGAGGGAACAGTTTGCTCTCCTTGGGCTACAGCAGTGCTGGCCCAGCTGCCTCCCATTTCCCTGTCCAGCTGCAGTGGCCATGGGCCCAGACCTTCTGGACCGCGCTCCTGGCTGCCTGTTGGGCAGCCTTGGGTGAGGGAAGGGGGCTGATCCTTCGTCCCTGGTCTGGGTGTGCAGCTCAGTGTAGTGGTCCTGATGAAGATGATGGTGGTTAATAAAATGACAGGAGTGAAGACTGATAGAGAGCTCCCCGGGTGCTAAGCGTGTATCTGCGTTTTCTCACCTAATTCTTTTTTAAAATTTGAAACAACTTTATCGAGGTATCATTTACATACTATAAACATTACTTGTTTTAAGTGAAGGATTCGATGACTTTTATTAAAGTTACAGGGTTGCATATCCCACCATCCAGTCTTAGAACATTTCCACTATTCCAGAAAGACCCCTTGTGCCCCTTGGCAGTTAATGTGTTTCTACCTTGGGCGCTGCAGCCTCAGGCATCCGTTGATCTTTCTGCCTCTGCTGCAGGGGTTGCAAGCTACTGTGTGGCCAGATCTGGCCTGCTGCCTGTCTTTGTAAATAGTTTTATTGGAACACAGCCACGCCTCTTCATTGACTTACCGTCTGTGGCTGCTTTTTCCAACAACTGCAGAGTTAAGGAGACAGAGACTGTATGTCCCTTGAAGCCTAAAACGTTTCCTATCCCAGCCTTCACAGAAAACCTTTGCTGGTTTCTGCTCTACCGACTGGCCTTTTCTGGACGTTTCACATAAATGGATTCACACTATACCTAGTCTTTCGAATCTGGTCTGTTACATTTGGAATGATGTTTTTGCGATCCATCTAATGTTGTAGCGCATAGATGAAGTCTGCTTTCTCATCCATTCTCATACCTCTTTTTTTTTTGGGTGCGTTGGGTCTTCGTTGCTGCACATGGGCTTTCTCTAGTTGTGGTGAGTGGGAGCTACTCTTCGTTGTGGTGTGCGGGCTTCTCATTGTGGTGGCTTCTCTTGTTGCAGAGCACAGGCTCTAGGCACGTGGGCTTCAGGAGTTGTGGCACGCGGGCTCAGTGATTGTGGCTCACAGGCTCTAGAGCTCAGGCTCAGTAGTTGTGGTGCAGGGGCTTAGTTGCTCCGCGGCATGTGAGATCTTCCCGGACCAGGGCTTGAACCTGTGTCCCCTGCATTGGCAGGTGGATTCTTAACCACTGCGCCACCAGGGAAGCCCCGAAGTAGGTTTTTAAATAACCAGTTTTTCAGCTAAGAAAACTGAGGCTCAAAGAGTTGAAGAATTTAGCAGTGTTGGCATTGCTGCTGGCAGAGCCAGAATCGGAACCCAGGTGTTTTTAGACACCATGCTGTTTGCTTCTTGATGCTTTTTCCTCATGGGGAAGTGGCCTCAAGTTGGTGTTGTCTGAAAGGTGGTGGGCCCCCTGTTACTGGGGAACCAGGCTTGTGTTGGCAGATCGTAGCCTCACTGTGGCTCCAGCTATCCAGAGCCTCTCCCTGCAGGAGCAGCCTTGCCAGAAAGCTGCTCTGGGGGTAGCTGAGCTCCAGCTCCTCAGAACCTGCTGTCTGGGCACCAGGCACTGGTCTGCCCTCTTAGGTGCTGGTGGCGGGGGGGACTGTGGTGGCCTGGGTTCTGGCTGCTGCCCTGACTTCAGGGCACCCTGCCTTCAGGGGCACCTTCTGCCTTTTGGCTCAGGGCCAAGTGGTCCTTTGGTCCAGGGGAGCAGAAGGCTGGGAAGCATCTAGAGAGCGTTGCTGCATGACTGGGCTGTGGAGTGATGGCTGGGGGCCTGCTCTGAGTTGGGAAACACCATGTGTTGCGGTGAAGATGTAGGTTCTGAAGTTGGACTGCCTGCCTGACCCTCAGCCTTGCCCCTTCTTAGCTGTGCAGCTATGGGCAGGTTACTTAATCTCTCTGTCCTCATGTCCTCTTCCTCCAGTTGGGGATGACACCACAGTGCCATCCTGATGGGTCGTTGTGAGGATTTGGTGAGATAAACACACATGAAGGCCACAAGCCTGCCGGCACAACTGAGCACTCAGATCGGCCACATCACCACTGCTCATTCCCTTGGGGGTGCCAGCGTCTGCACCCAGCCTGGGCCCTGCCCTGTCCCTTAAGGAGCCCGCAGGGTCGGGTGGCAGGGCTTCCGTGGCCAGGAGTCCAGGTTAGGGCTGTCCCAAGGTGTGCCTCTTCCCATCCGCCCCTTCTCTTCCCTTTTTTTTTTTTTAATTTTTAAAATTTTATTTATTTATTTTTTGGCTGCATTGGGTCTTCATTGCTGCACGCAGGCTTTTCTCTAGTTGTGAGTGGGGGCTTCTCTTGTTGCGGAGCACGGGCTCTAGGCACGTGGGCTTCAGTAGTTGTGCCGCACGGGCTTAGTTGCTCCGCGGCGTGTGGGATCTTCCCAGACCAGGGATCGAACCTGTGTCCCCTGCATTGGCAGGTGGATTCTTAACCACTGTGCCACCAGGGAAGTCCCCGCCCCTTCTCTTCCTCGTCTCCTCTGGCAGGATGCCCAGGGTCAGGCTCTGGCCTGGGAGGAAAGTGTACCTGCTCGGCCCCCCTGGGGAGGCTGGCAGTAGGGATGGTCACTGTGCTCCTTGCTCTGGTTCCTTGGGGCTGGCCGTCCTGCTCATATCTCCACTGCCCCCACACCTGAGCCCTGGCCTTGTCTCTGTCCCCCTGAAACCCCCAGTCTCACTTCCCCTCTGGGCTCTGGCTCACTCCGTGTGCCCCACCTCCCCTCCCGGCCCCCCGGAGATGAGCAGTTCAGGTTCTTTGGTTGCAAAGAACTGAGACTAACTCCAGCTTGCTTAAGCCAGAAAGGGATTTGGGAGACTCTTGGGGAGCTTCCAGAACTGAAGGAGCAGCTGGACGCACAGGCCTTAGGAGGGTTCTGGTTTGAGAGTTGACAGCTCCCTCCCAGCTGGTTGCTCTCCACCCAGGCCAGTCCCTAAGGCACCCTGTCGCTAGGCTTCCCATTCCTGGTTTAACTCCCTTCAGAGAGAAGCTGGCTGCCTGGGCTTGGGTCAGGTGCACTCCTGTAGGTGGGCCAGCCCTGGCTTGTCAAGGGGCAGAGATCTCCTAGGTCAGGCATGTCACTCCAGCCCCCTGCCTACCCGATGTCCTAACCTGTGCCACCCTCCATATTCTCCAGGGCCCACTGTGCCCGCTGCAGGAAGCCTCCTCTGACCCCTGACCTTGGGGTTCCCCCTGAGTTCACAGCCCGCCTCTTGCTGCATTTGCAGAGAAGTGTGTGTCTCCCTGTGGATGTGATGAGGGTCTGTTAGGGCTAGGTGGCCTCTAGTCTGTCCTATATGTGAATCCCATGGGGGCCGGCGCTTGTATCCATTCACCTGAGCTGGGTTCTGGATTTTGGGCGAATGCAGGTACCTGGTGATCCAAGGAGCTTCCTGCCCATCATCCTGCCAACCTCCCAGTGATGGGCCCTTGACCACCCTGGGATGCAGGGCTCTTGGGGATGTGTGTTGCAGGCGGGGGCCTGTGGCATTGGCCTGTGGTCTCCAGAGGTGCCCTCCCCTCGAGGACTTTCAGCCTGCTGCCGTGTAGGCAGAGGGGTCAGCTCAGATGCCTGGGCCGTGGTCCCGGCCTTGGGAGAGGGCACGGTGGGCTGGAACAGGACATTCCGGCGGGCCCACATCTGGCCCATGTCTGGCCTGTGTCAGCTGTTTCTCTCCCTCAGACCTGGTCACGGACTTGGACTTCTCTCCCTTTGATGACTTCCTCCTGGCCACGGCCTCAGCCGACAGGACGGTGAGTGGAGCGGCTGGAAGAGCTATTCCAGGCCTTATGAGCCACCAGGGCCCTGCTGGTTTGCAGTCCAGCCCCTCCTGCTAAGTTCCTCAACCCACGCCAGCTCCCGTGTGCTCCCGTGCGCTTACCCTGAGCTGTGGCCATGACCTGCGTTCTGCTGCTTGGCTGCCTGAGGACAGCAGGCCTGTGGTGCTGGGGGAGCAGTGCGCTTGGCTCTCCCCACTCCCACATCTTCCCCTCGGCCTCTAACCACGCCTTGTGACCCTGAGCCCGTCCCCTCCCTTCCCCTGGGGTAGGGGGCAGCTGGGGCAAGGCTGGCTGGAGGCAGCGAGGCCCCTCCCAGTCCTGGGCTCACGGACTCGCTCTTTCCTGCAGGTGAAACTCTGGCGACTGCCTGCCCCTGGCGGGGCGCTGCCCTCAGAGCCTGGGCTGGTGCTGGGCCCTGAGGACGTCCAGGTGGAGGTACTGCAGTTCCACCCCACCGCAGATGGCGTCCTGGTGAGCGCGGCGGGCAGGACCGTGAAGGTCTGGGATGCCGCCAAGCAGCAGCCCCTCACAGGTATGGGCCACACTCACTGTCCCTCCCTGGGCAGCCCCGTCTGGCAGCACTTTGTTTCTTTGTTTATGATTTTGGTAACATGACTTTTAAGACACGTAACAAAGTTTCCCATGTATATGATATGTATACATATATATATATACATATATATGTATTTATGTATATATATGGGTGTGTGTATGTGTATGTTTGTATACGTGTGTGTATATATTACATATAATTTTACAAGGCTTGTTACAAACACCCCATCCCTCCCTAAATCCCATAGGCATGTGTTTTCATCTCACTTAGCTGTTTTTTCTGCTTTTTCCTCCATATGTCTAAGTAACTTCCTTATACTGTTATTTCTTGAATTGTGTGACATTTCAGTTTTGAAAACAAACTACTGATTTCTCCTCTAGGGGATGAGAATTTTGCTGTTTCTACATCCCCTCCCCACCGGTGCTGCTTCTCTTATTTTCCTAGTATATATTGTCCTGGTCCATTTGGGCTGCTATAACAAAATCCCACAGACTGGGTGGGTTATAAACAACAGGCATTTATTTCTCACAGTTCTGGAGGCTGGAAGTCTAAGATCAAGGCACCAACAGATTCAGTGTCTGGTGAGGACCTGCTTCCTGATTCACAGATGGCCGTCCTCTGGCTGTGTCCTCACGTGGCAGCAGGGGTGAGGGAGCTCTCTGGGGCCTCTTTCATAACAACACTAATCCCATTCATGAGGGCTCCACCTCATGACCTAATCACCTCCCAGAGGCCCTGCCTCTGGATTCCATCCCAGTGGGAGTTAGGTTTCAACATGTGAATTTGGGGGGCACACACTCAGACCACTTGTAGATGGTGACAACTTTGGGTCAGATTCCTCAGTATTTGAATGGTTATGACCCTGCAGTGTGACCCACGGCGGAACCCAGGTGTTTTCTGTGGCAGCACCACCAAATCCTTTCTGCGGAGTCCTCCTTGACAGGTTCAAGGTAAAGAAAGACATGAGGCTCAGAGAACTGAAGGATGGACTTGCCCCACAGTGCTGTGCAGAGTGTCCAGGGTGGGTCAGGCTCACCTTGGTGATACCCCCGCTTCTGGGGCTGGCACCAAGGGCCGACAGTGTAACGGGGTGTCTGAGGGACTCCCTCCTGACTGAAGAGTCAGCCAGCACCCATCCTGGAGCCGTCTTGTGCCACTTGCCCCCAAAGTGCTGCTGGTGCAGTGGAGGAGACCACCCTAACCTGGTGCAGGCCACCCAGCAGTGTGTCATCAGAGTCACCCCAGCTGTAACTAGCATCTCTCAGGCCCTTCTCGTGTGCCCAGTGCTGTGCTGAGGGCTTCACGTGGTGGGGGGGTGTTGCCGTTCCCGTGCTACAGGTGAGGTTAAATAACTTGACCAAGGCCACAGTGCAAGCAGGTGACAGGGCTGGAATTAACCTCGGGGGAGCAGACCTTGTCATAGTAGTTTCCTATTGCTGCAGAAAGAATTACCCCGAAACCTGGAGGCTTATAACAGCCGGTAACGTTTATCATCTCACAGTTTCTGAACGTCAGGGATTTGGGAGCAGCTTAGCTAGGTGGTTCTGGCTCAGGGCTCCTCATGAGGTTGGGGTTGAGCTGCCAGCTGGGGCTGCCATCACCTGAAGGCTGGACTGGGGTGGAGGGATCCGCTTCCTAAGTGGCTCACTCACACAGTGCTGGCTGTGGTAAGGAGGCCTCGGTTCTCCCCCATGGGCCTCTCTGTGGGCTGCTTGAGCGCCCTCAGTACATGGCAGCTACTTCCCCTGGTGGACAGTCCAAGAGAGGCATCAAGGAGGAGGCCACGGTGCCATTTACGCCCCAGCTTTGGAAGGCACATGCTCTCCGTTAGAAGCGAGTCTCTGAGTCCTGCTCACACTCAAGAAGAAGGGAATCGGGCCCCACATTTTGAAAGGAGGTGTTAGTTTTCTAGGGCTGTTGTAACAGAGTACCACAGCAAATTTATTGTCTCACAATTGTGGGGACCAGAAGTCCAAAATTAAAATGTTGGCAGGGTTGGTTCCTTTTGAGCTGCGAGGGAGAATCTGTTCCAGGTCCCATTCTCAGCGTCTGTGGCTTCAGGTGTTTCTTGGGGCATGTCGATGGCCGTCTTCCCTCTGTTCACGTCATCTTCTCTCTGATTTCCCTTTTCACAAGGACTCCGTTCGTACTGGATTAGGGTCCATTCTAGCAATACCCGCTTAACTTGATCATCATCTCAGCTCTCCCCAGTGGGTCATCTGCAAAGACCCTATTTCCAAATAAAGCCACCTTCACAGGTGCTGAGGGTTAGGACTTCAGCATCTTTTTGTGGGGGACACAATTCGGTCTATAACAGGAGGAGTGTCAAAGAATTTGTGGACACATTTTAAAACTGTCACGCTGTGGGGGGAGGGAATGGGGATGGCCCGAGTAGGGGCCCAGGGTGGGTGTGTGTGTGACACGTCCGTGGTCTGCGGGGGTTGGGGGGATGTTGGTGACTGAGCAGAGTGGGGTGGCCCAGGAGCAGGGAGCCTGGGAAGGGAGTGGGAGCATGGCCTGAGGAGGGCAGGGCTGAAGGAAGCACCCCCCCCCAATCTGGGAGGAGCTGCTGCCCTTGCTCCTCTGCCTGAAGCACCCTCGCTGCTGCTGCCCCTTTCCCGGAATTACCCCCAAGCCAGGCCTGCCTGCGCCCGCTTCCCTGATGCCCTCATTGCATGGGGCAGGGCTGGGGGGACCCTGGACCCCTCCTGACCTTGGCCGCTTCTCTGCAGAGCTGGCGGCCCACGGGGACCTGGTGCAGGGTGCCACCTGGAGCCGGGACGGAGCCCTGGTGGGCACGACATGTAAGGTAAGGGTGGGCGGTGAGACTCGAGTAAGTGCCTGTGGGGGGCCTGAGGCATGCCCAGCTCTGCCAGGGCCGTCGTGTCGCAGAGCCCGTGTCCTGGGCTGTACCTGTCACACTCGGCAGTACTTGTGGGGCAGCAGCAAACTGAGGCCAGGATAGGTGTTCACCTTCCTCTGGCTCATACCTGTCTCTTGAAGCCCCCACCCCACTAAAGAAAGCCCCACACTGGACCTCTGGGGCTCCCAACACCACTCTCAGCCAGCCTCACCTGGCTGCCTCGCTGCTTTGTCCAAACTGCCTGCCTCTCCGTGAGGGTTGTGTTAGGCAGCATCCACAAGCTGGGCACTGTGCTGGCCCTCCAGCCAGTCAGAAGGCCTCAGGGTCCTCGGTGATGCCAGGTCCTGTGCCCACTGAGTCCTGTGCTAGTGGGGGTGGCCGATGTGGGTCCAGGGGTCGTACAGATAAAAGGATAATTGTGACCCAGGCTGTGAAAGAGGGACATGAGGTGCTTTGAGTGGTTGGAGAGGCCAGGGGAGGCTTGGCCTCTGGCAAGGGCTACGAGGGAAGGGTTCATGGTGCGGGACAGGGGGAGTGTGCTGGGGGCAGAGAGCAGAGCTGCGTACACAGGGTCGCGCTTGTTACTACAGAAGCAACGGGAAAGCACTGGAGTGTTTTTAAAGCCAGAGGTGGGTGGTTGAGGCGTGAGGCGAGCAGATCTGCATTTTGAGGCTCCCCTGCTGCATTGTGGACAGAGAATTGCAGGTGGGGTCGAGGGAGCTGGGGAGGAGAGAGCTGCAGGGTTGGTGGTGGGCTGTGTGTGAGGGGGGCGGGTCCCGAGGCCAGCTCCTGGTTTACAGGCTGGAGGAGGCCTGCCACCGAGACTGGGCACTCCCCAGGTTGGAGGTGCCGGGAGGTCTGGGCGGAGGTGTCAGTTGAGTCCATGCACTTGGCTCTGGGCAGTGGTCTGAGCGGAAGGTGGAGGCCTGGGTGGCGTCTGTGTTGTTTTTTTTTTTTTTTTTTTCTTTTTCTTTTTTTGCGGTATGCGGGCCTCTCACTGTTGTGGCCTCTCCCGTTGCGGAGCACAGGCTCCGGACGCGCAGGCCCAGCGGCCACGGCTCACGGGCCCAGCCGCTCTGCGGCATATGGGATCCTCCCAGACCGGGGCACGAACCCGCATCCCCTGCATCGGCAGGCGGACTCTCAACCACTGCGCCACCAGGGAGGCCCCGCGTCTGTGTTTATATGGCACCTGCAGAGGGATGAGAGTGCCCTGAGTGGGAGAGAAGGGTTGAGAGCAGAGGCAGAGGGAGCCTGAGGAAGGACCAGAACCTGCGAGGAGACGGGGGAGCGCCTGGTGGGAGGAAGGAAGCCCTGAGACCCAGGCTAGAGGGCGTCCAGGGAACACGGGAAGGGTCTGAGAAGATGCAGCTGAGACATACCTGTGGATTTGGGTCTTGAGACCTTCAGGAGCTTGCAGGGTGTCTGCTGCCTGAAGCCACACGTGAAGGAAGGTGGGAGGCGAGGAAGGAGCCTGCAAGGGCTCTTCCAGGAAGAGTGGGGGGGTGGGGACCAGAGCTGGCTGGGGTGACGCCTCTGAAGAGAAAATGTGGAGCCTGCATACACGGGAGGATCCTATTTCCCACCTTCTCTTCTCTCTGCCTTCTTGGAAGCCCCATTTCCTGGTCTTCATCCACTTTTCCCCCTGTTTGGCTTATTAAACAGTAGGCTCCAGACATTGGCCTGAGCTCTGGGGGTCGAGAGGTAAATCAGACGGGGCTCCTGTCCTCTTAGGTCCCTAAGGAGCCGTGCTCGAGGGCAAGGCAGTCACATGGTTCCCTTGCTCGGGCAAAACGATGGTGACACAGCTTCCCAGGGATAGTGAGGTCGGGGCTACCCTTACTGAGGAGGGGACAGGTGTCCCAGGCAGAGGGACCAGCCTGGACAGAGTCCTGTGTTTGAGCTGTGACCTCCCCCTCCACTGAGAAACCCCCTCTGTGCTGTCTCCACAGCGTGCGTGTGTGTGTGTGTGTGTGAGTGTGTGTGTGTGTGTGTGTGTGAGTGTGTGAGAGAGAGAGAGAATGAGAGAGAGAATGAGACAGGATGGGAGCGAGGAGGAAGCTGGAAGGGAATTGTCATGGGAGGTGTTTTCTTTTGATCACCCAAGTATAGTAGTTTATGCTTATTGTACAAATTTCGGAGAGCAGTGTAAAAGTGAAGAAGCAAAAAAAAAAAAAAAAAAAAGTCACCTGTAACCCTTCCACCCAGGGACAGGGCCTATCACCATTTTGACATCTTTCTCTCTGTGCTTTTTCTGTACGTGTAGGAATCATACTCTCCATGTTAGTTTATCCTGCACTTTTTTTGTTCCACATAATAAACATTTTCTCTAATTCATCAAAAATTTAATAAATGTCATGGGAAATATTTAATCATGTAGATTCACAGTTTTCTCAGTGGAGCTCCTACTCTCAGAAGCGTGGATTAACTTCCAGTTTATGTCACTGTGTTATAAGCTGTAACGTTTGAATGTGTTTGTATATATGGTTTTTCTCTGCCTTCTCTGTGAGTTTCTTAGCCTAGAGCAGGGGCAGACTTTTTCTGTGAAGGGCCAGATAGTAGATGCTTTGGGTTTTGCAGGCCAGGCTGTCTCTGTCATTGCACCTTGTAGCAGAGCAGCAGCCATGGGCAGTACATACATGAGGGGCGTAGCTGTGTCCCAGTAAAACTGCATTGGTAGAGCCAGGTCTCAGGCTGGATGTGGCCCGTGGGCCTTAGAGCTTGCCCACCCCCACCTAGATTCCTATGAGGGGTGTTGCTGACTGCAGGCTGTGAAGATTCTTAAGGTGGTTGATACATTTTAGCCAGCGGCTTTCCAGAGGAGGCTGCCCTGGGGGTGTTCTGTGAACACCTTGGGCTCCAGCTTGGGTTTGGGGGGAGACATGTGTCCGTGGGTGCGCAGTCAGCCCTCTGAGCCTGGAGGTTGAACAGAGCAGGGCTGCCCGTCCCACATGTGAGTCCGCGAGGAAGTGCTCGGAAAGCCCCAGCCCCTGAGGGAGGGTCCTGCTCTTCCTCCGCCTCACAGCTCCAGTGGGTGCCTGAGGGGGTCAGAGCTGCAGGCAGCTTGACAGGAGGGCAGCAGGAAGGGGCCTTGGTTTTCATGGTGATGGAGCAGCCCTGGGCAGACAGGTGCCGTCTCCACACCCTGTGAACGTTCTGAGCAGGGACTGGCCTCAGCGACGGCCCACACATCAGCCTGCCTGGGCCACGGCCCTGGACTGGGAGGAAGGCAGCTTCTGTAGAGCTCGCCCGGGCCGCCCTCCAGCACCCCACTCTGCCCGCAGGTACTGTGGCCTGGACGGCCCTTCACTCAAAAGCTGCAACCCACGAGGCCAGTCTAGCCTGTGGCCTCCGCCCTGCATCCACTCGGCTCCAGGCCCCCAGCCCAGCCCCAGGCAGGGTGTCTGGGGAGCAGGTGTCTGGGGGCTGGACTTGGGTCGTTTCCTGTGGAGCAGCCAGAGGTGCCGGTGCTCCCCAGAGCTCCCGGCCCAGCTGGGCCTGATATGAACCGGACCCCCCAGAGTGGTCGGAACCCCCAGTGTGGTTGAGTCTGGCTTTGATGAGGCTTCGGAGGGATCAATTAGGAGGCAGGCACTCTCCCGGGGGTCCTGTCTCCCGGGGGTCCTGCTGTGTTCAGAGGCAGCCAGGTGAGGGGTATGGCCAGGGGCAGAGTGGGGCCAGCTGAGGCCAGGTCTGAGGCCACACGAGGGCTTTGTTCTGAGGGCAGCGGTCACTGTGGTGGAGGACACGGTGTGGGGGTGGGGTGATGGCAAGGAGCATGTCAGCTTCCAGGAGGGGGGCCAGCGCAGGGAGAAGTGACTCCCGGGGGGAAGGCCTGGTGGAGCATGGGGCTGGGGGTACCTAGGAGGGGGCCAAGGGCGTTGGGTCCAGGGACTGCTTGCAGATGCCTTGTGGAACTACGCGGGAGCTGTCCCTGTTGAGGCAAGGGGGCTGGGCCCTGTCCCCATGCTGACCAGTCACTGGACATGCGAATGGCCATGGGCAGCAGTGCCAGGAGGGGTGACAGCTGCGAGCCCTCAGCACCCAGGGACGGAGGGCCTCACCACAAACCCTGCAGCCACGGCAGTCCCCAGGGTGCCATCCCTGGGGACAGCTTTCCCAGGATCTGGCTGCAACCTTGCAAGAGGAACCCTGGGCCGCTGGTCTCATCCTCTCCCTCCCCACCACCCAGGCTGGGCTCCTGAACTCTGGACTGCCCCCCTGCTGGTTACAGGGGGCTTCTCTGTTGTGGGGGTCCAGCCCCACGTCCCCAGGGGTCTGAGCCCCACTTACCATCAAGATTGGGCCCGGAGCGGGGCGGGTGGAGAAGGAAGAGCTACCCAGTCACAGAGCACCCTGTCCCCACTGTGTCCTGGGACGGCGACTCAACTCCTCGCCTGCTGATGTCTTGGGGGGAGGGATTACTGGAGCAGACCATCTCTGAGTCTGGTGGACCTCTGTGCCTTCTCCACCCAGAGCCCAAAGGCGCAGGGATGAGAAGCATAGATTTCCCAAGTGGGTTGCCTGGAGTGGTGCCCAGGGGATGCCCCCCAGCTCCCACCCCAGTTCCTAGACCTGGTTACCTGTGGGGACACAGGGCCTCGCGATACTCTTGATGTGGGTGCGGCATCCTGGGGGAGGACGCTGTCCTTGAAGGGTGTCACATGTCAGCGAGTGCCAGGCATCACCACAGTCCTGTGTCCACTGCCCCTTTGCCGTAAAGGGAGCCTCAGGATCCTGAACGGGTTCGTCAAAAGCTGCAAGCCCTTGGGGAGTGGTGCAGGAGGGGGGCTGCCCCTGTGACCGCAGTCCAGGTGGAGGTGCCCATGAGTTTGTTCTCAGAGTACGGGGGGAGCCCGTGAGGGGCCCACCCTCAGCAGGAGGGAGCCTGAGCCCCTCTTGACCAGTGGTCGGCAGCATTCTTCTCATCAGAGCCTCCCTGGTCTCCACACTGTGCTCCCCGCCAACCCCACTGGGAAAACCTCCCTGGCCACCTGGTTATGACTCCCGTCCTGCCTTGGAGCAGTTCTACCTGCAGGCCTCCTGGTGCCCCCTGCAGGGCGAGGGGCTGGCCCAGCCCAGTGAAGCCCCTTCTGGCCCCCCTCCCAGCTCCTGCGGCCGAGGGGAGGATCAGGTGGCCGCTAGGGGGCGCGCTGGCTCCACAGATGGCTGGGCTTGGCCAGCTGGGCTCCACTCCACCAGGAGTGTGCCTGTGAGCCCAGCGCCTCGGCAGCCCAGTGCCACCCCCGCTGCCCGGCCCTGCAGGCCCTACCAGTGCCAGTCCAGCCCCCAGTGCCCAGTCTGAAGCCTGGTCTGGACCTCCTGTTGGAATTCTGCACTCGCTGGCCCAGCTGCCTTTAGGGAGGTGCCCAGGTCCCAAGACTGTGCCTCTGACCTGTGAGAAGTGCTGCCATCACCCTCACCCCACCCTGGGCTCGGGGGTTTGCCCAGGTCACAGAGCACATCAGTGGTGGATTTGGCGTCCCAGTCCTGCCTGTCAGGTCTCCACAGGGGTGGGAGTGGCCCTTGCTGCCAGGAGGCCTTCTCTCTTGCCTGTCATCTGTCGAGATCCAATGTTGCTCACTGCTTGACCCATCCTCTGTCTGTCTCGTGCTGCCCTGTTTCTGCTCTCAATCTCTGGTTCTTTCACTGTCCCTTGCTGTCTTTTCTGTGTCTATAGTTGTCTCTATTCTCTGTCTTTCTCTCTGTCTTTCTGTGTCTCTGTTCTTCTTGGACCCTCTATCTTTCCCCATCCTCTCTCTGTCTCTCACTGTTCTTTCTGCCTGTCTCCATCCTGTGTCCCTCACTGTCCTTGTCTGTCTGATCGCTGTCTGTCTCTAAGCAAACTCCTCCCGACTGAGGCTGTGGAGTGGACGGTGCCTCAGAACTAACCACTGGACTGTGCCTGGTGCCCACCTGGCACGTAGCAAGTGCTCAGTAAACTGCAGCTGGAAGGAGAACCCTGGGACCCTGCCCGTGAAGGCCCGTGAAGGGAGGCCTGGCTTTCGAGGCCTCTGCAGGCTGACCCCTCCCTTGTCCAGCTGTGTGCTTGCCTGCTGCCCCCCACTCCTGCCATTCACTCTCCCTGTATGACCTCGTCTTCCCTCCATGTCTCATGCCAGCGAACCCTTGTCTCCACATCTTTGCTCGTTCTCTTCCTCCTCCCTCGAATGCCTTTCCCTTCCCAGTACAAGCTCCACTTGTCCTCTGGGCTCAAGTCAGGTCCAGGTTCCTCCCCAGAGTTACCTGTGACCACCTCTGGGTTGCAGACACCAGCACTCGGCAGGGACTGTCTGCTCTGTCTGAATCCCAAGCACCTAGGCAGGGCCAGGCAGACAGGGCCAGGATTCCCCATATTCCCCTCCCCACTCCATCTTGCATTGGTGAGGTGCGTTTGTTATAGTTAAACCAATGTTGCTACAGTAACTAAAGCCCACAATCTACATTAGGGTTCACTGTTCCATTTTTTTTTTTTTAAACAATCTTGGTCTTTCTTCTTTTTTTTTTTTTCAAAAATATTTATTTATTTATTTGGCTGTGCTGGGTCTTGGTTGTGGCACGTGGGATCTTCGCTGCCGCTTGCAGGATCTTTGTTGCGGCATGCAGGATCTTTAGTTGTGGCATGCGAACTCTTAGTTGCGGCATGTGGGATCTAGTTCCCCAACGAGGATCGAACCTGGGCCCCCTGCGTTGGGAGCATGGAGTCTTAAGCCACTGGACCACCAGGGAAGTCCCCAGGGTTCACTCTTGATGTGCTTTCTGTGGGTTCCCACAAATGCATGACGTCATGTATCCATCATTACAGCATCACACAGGATAGTTTCACTGCCTTAAAAAAGTGCCCTGTGCTTCACCCGTTCATCCCTGCCTTCCTCTTCCCAAACCCCTGGCAACCACTGATCTTTTTGTTGTCTCTGTAAGATTTGCCTTCTCCTGGATGTCGAGTGTCATAGTTGGAATCAAAGAATATGTAGCCTTTCCAGATTGGCTTCTTTCACTTAGTAATATGCATTTATAGGTCTTCCATATCTTTTTGTGGACTGATAGCTATTTTCTTTTAATTTCGGTATAAAAAACACATATAAAATTTGCCATCTTAACCATTTTAAATATACAGTTCTAATATTAAGTATATTTACATTGTTGTGAAACAGATCTCCAGAACTGAAACTCTACACCCACTGAACAACTTCTCTTTGGCCCCTCCCCCAGCCTCCTGTAATCATTTTACTTTCCATATCTATGAATTTGACTACTTTAAATACCTCATATAAATGGAATCATACATTATTTGTTCTTCTGTAAATGGTTTATTTCATTTAGCATAGTGTCCTTAAGGTTCATTCATAGTGTAGCATGTGACAGGGTTTCCTTTTTCAGACTGGAAAATATTTCATTGAATGTGTATACCATGTTTTGTTTTGTTTTTTGGCTGTGTTGGGTCTTTGTTGCTGTGCGCTGGCTTTCTCTAGTTGTAGCGAGCGGGGGCTACTCTTTGATGCGGTGCATGGGCTTCTCATTGCGGTGGCTTTTCGTGTTGCGGAGCACAGACTTCAGTAGTTGCAGCACGCAGGCTCAGTAGTTGTAGCACACGGGCCCTAGAGTGTGTGAGCTTCAGTAGTTGTGGTGCATGGGCTCTAGGGTGCGCAGGCTTCAGTAGTTGTGACGTGTGGGCTCAGTAGTTGTGGCTCTCGGGCTCTAGAGTGCAGGCTCAGTAGTTGTGGTGCACGGGCTTAGTTGCTCCGTTGCATGTGGGATCTTCCTGGACCAGGGATTGAACCCATGTCCCCTGCATTGGCAGGCGGATTCTTAACCACTGTACCACCAGGGAAGTCCCATGTTTTGTTTATCCATTCATCTGTCAGTGGACACTTGGGTTGCCTCTGTGTCTTGGCTATCGTGAATAATGCTGCTGCAAACATGGGTGTGCAAATATTTCTTTGTGACCCTGTTTTCAGTTCTTCTGGGTTTATACCCAGAATTGCTGGATCATATGATAATTCTATTTTTAATTTTTTGAGGAACTGCTAGACTGTTTTCCATAGCATCTGTACCATTTTATGTTCCCACCACCATGCACAAGGATTCCAACTTTCCACATCCTCACCAACACTTGTTATAGTCTAGATTTTTTGACAGTAGCCATTCTGTCGGGTGTGAGGTGATATCTTACTATAATTTTCATTTGCATTTCTCTGAGGATTAGTGATGTTAAACATCTTTTCACTTGCTTTTTGGCCATTTGTGTATCTATGGGAAAATGTCTATTCAAGTTCTTTGCTCATTTTTAGTTGGTTTATTTGATTTTTCGTTTTTGAGTAATATGAGTTCTTTATATGCTCTGGATATTTATTCCTTATAAGATAGATGATGTGAAAATATTTTCTCCCATTCTGTAGGTTGTCTTTTTACTCTGTTGTGTCCTTTGATAAACAAAAGTTAAGTTTTACATAGTCTCATTTGTCTATTTTTGCTTTTCTCTGTGCTTTGCTATCGTATTTAAGAAATCATTACCGGGCTTCCCTGGTGGCACAGTGGTTAAGAATCTGCTTGCCAATGCAGGGGACATGGGTTCGAGCACTGGTCCGGGAAGATCCCACATGCCACGGAGCAGCTAAACCCGTGCACCACAACTACTGAGCCTGTGCTCCAGAGCCTGTGAGCCACAACTCCTGAAGCCTGGGCACCTAGAGCCCGTGCTCTGCAACAAGAGAAGCCACCACAATGAGAAACCCGCGCACCACAACTAGAGAATGCCTGTGCACAGCAACAAAGACCCAACACAGCCAAAAATAAATAAATAAAATCAATTAATTAATTAATTAAAAAAGAAAGAAATCATTACCAAATTCAGTGTCATGAAGTTTTTCCCCTATGTTTTCTTCTTGGAGTTTTATGGTTTGGGGTCTGTCTGAGCTATTTATTTTTTTTATCACTGAACAATATTCCATTGTATGAATGTCCCACAGTTAATTTATTCATTCACTTATTGAGGAACTTCTTGGCTGCTTCCAGTTTTTTGCAACTGCTATAAACATTTATGTGGATATAAGTTTTTAACTTGTTTGAGTGAATACTTAGGATATTAGGTAAATACAGTTGCTGGATCATGTAGTAAGAGGTTTTTTTTTTTTTTTTTTTTTTTAAAGCTTTGTAAGAAACTGCCAAACTGTCTTCTAAAGTGGCCCTAATCATTTTGCATTCCCACCAGAAGTGTGAATGAGAGTTCCTGTTGCTCCACATCCTCACCAGTATTTGGTGTTGTCAGTTTTTGAAATTTAGCCATTCTAGTAGGTTTGTAGTGGTAGCTTATTGTTGTTTTAATTTACAGTTCCTTAATGAGATACAGTGTTAAAGCATCTTTTCATGTTTTCATTTTTCATCTGTGTATCTTTTTTGGTGAGGTGTCCATTCTGGTCTCTTGCCTATTTTCTCATTTGTTTTTTTTTTAGTTTTAAGTGTTCTTTGTGTTTTTTGGATGTAAGTCCTTTCTCAGATATGTGCTTTGCAAATGTTTTCTCCCAGTCTGTGGCATGTCTTTTTATTTTCTTAACAGTGTCTTTTGCAGACCAGTAGTTTATAATTTTAATGAAGCCCAATTTATCAGTTTTTTCTTTCATAGGTTACACTTTTGGTATTGTATCAAATAGGTCATTGCCAAACCCAAGGTCACCTAGGTTTTCTCATATGCTATATTCTAGAAGTTTTATAATAAAGGTTTGTGTTTTTATGTTTAAGACTATGATCCATTTTTAGTTGATTTTTGTGAAAGATGTAAAGTCTATGTCTAGATTCATTTCTTTGCATGTGGATGCCCAGTTGTTCTAGCACCATTTGTTGAAAAGACTGTCTTTGCTCCATTGTATTGCCTTTGCTCCCTGGTCGAAGATCAGCTGGCTGTAGTTAAGGGGGTCTTTCTCGGGGCTCTCTGTTCTGTTCCATTGATCTATTTGTCTATCCTTGTGCAGATCCACACCGACCTGATTACTGTAGCTTTAGAATATAGCCAGGAAGCAGCAGTCCTCCACCTTTGTTCTTCTCCTTTATTTTGTGTTGACCATTCTGAGTCTTTTGCCTCTCCACATAAGCTTCATAATCAGTTTGTCGATATTCACAAAACTTGTTGGGATGTTCATTGGGATTGTATTGAATCTATAAGTCAAGTTGGGAAGAGCTGATATCTTGACAATATTGAGTATTCCTAACTGTGAACATGGAATATCTCTCCATTTGTTTAGTTCTGTGATTTCTTTCAGCGGTTTTGTAGTATTCCTCATGTAGATCTTATACGTATTTTGTTAGGTTTTTTTTTTTTTTTTTGGGCTGTGCCACGTGGCTTGCGGGGTCTTAGTTCCCCGACCAGGGATTGAACCTGCATCCCCTGCAGTGGAAGCATGGAGTCTTAACCACTGGACCACCAGGGAAGTCCCATTTTGTTAGATTTCTAGCTAAGTATTTCAGTTTTGGGGGGTGCTGATGTAAATGGTATTGTGTTTTTAATTTCAAATTCCAATTGTTCATTGCTGGTTGATTGTTTTTTGAAATAAGAAAATATGAATCTGTGCTGATCAGAAGAAAGTGGAGCCGTGCTAAGATATAAAAAGGAAAAGCTGATCACCCCTCACCTGCCTCACCCCTGGTGCCAGCATTAAAACACGGCCCGTGCCTGTCAAGACCTTTCTCCTTACTCAGCAGACTTGCAAAACATACAGGAACGTGGTCATACAAATGGAGTTGTTTACTTTTACCACAGTAGAATCACACCACACCGCGTAACTCTGCATCTTCCTTTTTGCAGTTAACAATTTATCATGGCCAAGCCTGTAAATAGTCAACGGATACAGATTCCACCTCCTCTTCCCCCATTCTTTATGCATGTACATTTGTGTACACTTTCACACTCACACACGCAGAGAAATTATTCCACAGGAAGAAAGCTGTTTATATAAGGTATGGACATTTTGTTTTGGTATGTTTTTTTCTTTTTTCGTCTGTTCCCATCCCCACCCTCAGTCAGGTATTCTGAACCAGTAACTGCGTGCTGAGTGATGGATGGATGTGCAAGCTTGCCGTCCTGGTTAGACGCCAAGTGTAGAATTTATGTTGTCCTGTGAGCCCCTCTAGGCTGGGCTGAGCACAGGGCCGGACACATGTGTAGTGGCTGGTAACCTAGAGTTTGGTTCTGGTCCTCAGTTTCTCCATCTGTGAAGGGGTCATGGTGATAGCACGGCTTCATAAGGTGGTTGGAAAGATAGGGTGAGATCATGCGTGTCACATAGTAGGTGCTCAGGAAATGTGAACTCTTGTCACAGTCTTTGTTGTGGGTGACTGGGGCTGGAAAGGGGGCCTGCCCTCTGCTGTGAGAAGGAGGAACTGGGCTGGGGAGGGGTCGCCTGGTGCCTGATGCTCAACCTGTGTACTGGGTGTGGGACCATCAGAGCCTAGGGGTTGGGGAGATAGGCCTCCTCCCAGAGGACCTCCCCGGCCTAATTGTGCTGTTTTCTCCTCTCTGCTTTTCCAGGACAAGCAGTTGCGCATCTTCGACCCCAGAACCAAGCCTGAGGCCTCCCAGGTGAGTTGCGTGGGCAGCGGAGCTGGATTGAGGCCCTAGCAGCTCCAGCAGGCACGGGCAAGGGCAGCTCAGCCTCTGACACAGATTCTGCCATGCCCCGTGCCCCTGGCCGAGGCCTGGTGGGTACGTGGGGGTCACCTGGGAGGTGGCTCGAGGCTCTTTCTGGGAAGCATGTTCTGGGTGTTGGGAGGATCCAGCTTTGATCACAGGGTGGGGGCAGCCAGGCTGCCCACAGGCCTTCGGTGGAAGCATCCTGTGGCTTCAGGAAGCTAATTTGAGATTCCAACTTCCTCTCCTTTGAAACCCTCAACCCTACCCACCTTTCCTGGTACGGTCAGCGGAGACCAGCCGCAGAGGAGCCAAGAAGACCCAGCCCCCACCCTCTACACCCCTCCAGGCCCTGGTGCTGGGGAGCCTGCCTGATCTGTGGGCCCCGGGCGCCGAGCGGGTTTGGTTTGTGTCTGGCTGTGCATGGGTTCATGTGGCCCTTCGTGTTCCAAACGAGGAGTCCAGGCGATGGGTTCATGCTGCAGGCATTGAGCCACTGGGGACTCGTTCATTCGTTTGAGAACAACTTGGTGCCAGGCACAGAATGTTCTGTGGTGAATGAGACAGACACGGGGCAGTTGCTGGGGGGCTCCTCTTGCTGGAGTGATTTAGTGCTTCTCTGAGGAGCTGGCTTGGGGCTGAGGCCTGAGTGCTGCTGTAGACGGCCTGGGGCGTGCTAAGCTTGTCCTAGGAGCCTGAGTCAGGGGCTTGTCACCTGTGCTTTGGGAGCCATTAGGGTTATAAGCCAACAATGAAATGAGCAGATTTACATTTTTTAAAATTCTAGAAGCTGAGGAGCCTTCTTTCCTAAGGAAGGTGCAGTTCAGGGTTCTGCTGCCAGCTCGTGGGCAGAGCTCCCCAGCAAGACCCCAGGCCCAGCAGAGATGCCTCATCTCCATTTCTAGGACTTGTTCCCCACCCGGGGTCAAGGGTAATCCACCAGTCTAAACCCAAGCAGTAGTAGCGCGCACACACACACACTCTCTCTCTCTCTCTCCCTCTCTCTCTCTCTCTCTCCCCCTCTCTCCCCCTCTCTCCCCCTCTCCCCCCTTCATACAGCCAACTGCAGCTCTTTCCCAGGGCAGTGCAGTCAGCTCCACCTCTGACTGGCCAAAGACCAAGAGGAGGCCCCATCCTGGCAGGTGAACCAAGCCCAGCAGAAGTGGCTTTAGCTCCACCCTGGCCTTGCTTCCTGGAGGCTGGGTCTTGGTTCCTTGGTCTCGTCGCCCCTTGGCTGTGATGGAGCTGTGTGCGCCTCAGGGCAACGTGACAGTGGGCCTCACTGTAGCTTTCTGTGCTAAATAACCTTCAGTCTTTGCCTGGAAAGGGGCCCCAGGCTCAGCTCGAGGAGGGAGACTGAGGCCCTCTCCCCGCAGCTTTCTCAGGTCACCCTCTCCTCCCCAGGGTCCAGGCCACAGCGCCTGGCGCCTCCATTCCTGCCCCAGCTGGGCAGTGCCTCTGGCCACCTCATCTAGCTGAACCCTTTCCTCCTTTCTCTCCTCCTCCTCCAGCAACGGGGGGCAGTCGTGGTGCTGAGGTAGAGATGCAGTGGCTGCTGTCCAAGGGCTCCAAGTTCAGAGGAGAGGGAGGGAGCCCCCCTGAAGGGGGTTTCTGGGCCGAGGAGACCCGGGAAGAGCGTGGGTGGCTCCCACCCCCTCCTAGCTCCTGGGACGCTGCCTGTGCTTGGCCGCTTGTGCGGGGGCAGCAGGACCTGGAATGCTGCCCTCTGCCTGGCCCTGCCCCCCACTTCCGCCAGGGCATCTGGCCCACACCTGGCTTCTATTAAGAAAACTGCTGCTGGCAGCCAGGGTCGGTGTGAGCCGAGAGGCCAGCTCGGGGGAGAGGCCTTCTGGGAGTGCCTTCTCCCGAGATCCTCCTTCCCCACTGGAGGGGGTACTGGTGGGGGTTGGGGAAGAAGGCACTGCCCTCCCTCCAGCTTCTGCCCTCCCTGCCCCACTGGCTGTCCCCATGGCCTGGAGGCTGGGCAGGGAGGCCTGGGGAGTCCTCCCTCCACTGTCTTTTTTGGGGCCTGCCTCTGGAGACTGGAGCTTGGAGCAGGGGATGCTTGGGCGGCTCCCTCCTGTTCACACCCTCTGCTTTGTTTTTAGGTTGCATTTATGACGGGTTATTATGTCCCAGGCTCTTGGCACACACAACCTCCTTCCACTCTCCTGACCGTCCTGTAAAGTCAGTCCTTTGGTCATTTTTTCCCTAGGGTTATACAGCTGAGTGGCAGAGGCAGGTTCGGTCCATCTGACTCCGGAGCCCCAGGCCTCTCCTGCCCCTTCACTGTGCCAGAGCCCCAGTGGGGGTGGCCAAGGCCCTGAAGCCATGGCCGTGCCAGGGAAGTAGAAGCCACAGCTGAGGGGGTACCCAGGGATGGTGAGCTTCGACAGGCTGGTCCAGGGCAGGAGGGGGCCAGAGGACCTCTGGCGTGGACAGGCAGAACTCCTTCTGACCACCCCGTGTCAGGCAGGCCTGGGGGGCCAGCATCTGCAACCCAGGACTGAGCCTGGCTGAGGAGGGGTGTGGGTGAGTGATGGGGGTCTTACCACCGGAGAAGGTCCCCTCACCCTAGGAAGGAGCCCAGGGCCGCTCTTCCAGTCGCCCTGCCCCACACAGGAAGCGTTGCTGTGGCGACAGAGGGGGGGATTTGGCTTCGCTGCAGCTGGAATGCTGGGTATGCGCCTGCTCCTGGCGCCCCTGTACTGGGCAGGCGCGGCCTGGCCTCAGCCCCTCCTATTCTCTCCTTGGGGCCAGGTGTGGGGGAGACATGGGGTACCGAGGGGCTTCTCCACGAGCAGGACACCTAGCTGCCTGTAAGAGGGAAACCCCAAGGCCTGGCCTGCAGGCTCGGGATCACCATCAGCAGCTTCCTATGACAGGGCTCAGGTTCGGGTGGCAGGGTGCCTGGGTCCCAACTGCAGCCTCCCCTCTACCCCAGGAAAATGAGAATCCGGGGATTTGGAGGGAGGGCTCCTCCTCCCCGAGTCCCACTGTGGTCAGCAAAGAACTTGCCTTTTGTTTCTTTTTTTTTCTTTTGCGGTACACAGGCCTCTCACTGTTGTGGCCTCTCCCGTTGCGGAGCACAGGTTCCGGACGGGCAGGCTCAGCGGCCATGGCTCATGGGCCCACACGCTCCGCGGCATGTGGGATCTTCCCAGACCGGGGCATGAACCCGTGTCCCCTGCATCAGCAGGCGGACTCTCAACCACTGCGCCACCAGGGAAGCCCAGAACTTGCCATTTTTGAAACTGAAAGTCACTCTAGTGATCTGGGGATAGGGGATTGGGGAGGGGGTCCTTGGCCTCCCCTCCAAGTTGCTGGGGCTTCCTCTGGCCCCCGGGACAGACTGAGCTGGGTGTGCCCATGGTGGGTGCACTGGGCTCAGCCTAAGCTCTGACCTCGTCTCCACTTCCTGGGTGCCGTGTCCTCTGAGACCCGAGGCGAGAGTGGAGAGCTGTGGGGCGAGCAGGACCCGCCAGCCCACAATGCCCTGCCCATCACTGCCTGGTTCCCCCAGTGTGAACTCATCCAGGGAGGATTGCTGGAGACCCGAGGTGCCTGTGGGCAGCCAGCATCCTGGGCTCCTCCTGGTCTGGGCTCTGCTGCCTTCTGACTGGGCCTGTCTCCTGGCCTGTCCTCCATCAGCTCCTCTTGTGCACACAGAGAACAGTAACGGTTGGTGCGGGTGGCTGTCCTGCTGGGTGACTTGGGGCAGATGGCTTCCTCTCTCTGGGCCTCTGGTTTCTCTGTGTGTGAAATAGGAAGGTGGAGACACGGGCCAGGGAATGTTCCACCCAAACCTGTGCCTCTGGATGAAAAACACGCCCTCGCTGACAACAGGCCCTATAGACCCTGCACCGCCTCCTCCTCTCCCCCGACCCCACTGCCAGCTGTGCCGGCCTCTTCGCTCTCCGAGACCCCGACTCTTCACAGATGCTGGTCCCCCCTGCTGGCTCACGCCTGCCAATCCTTCACGTCTTAAGTGTTACCTTAAATCCACTGCCCTCAATTATACTCTATTGTACCCTGTTACCATGCTTCTAAACAATGCACATTGATGTGTGCCGGACACAGCCCTGAGCGCTTCGCCCTCCACAGTGGGTCCATCATGGTGCTCTTTGTGTGGGTCAGGACACTGAGGCACATCCTGGGACGAGGCTGTTGGCGGCTTGGCTTTCACCCAGCCAGTCTGACTCCAAAGCTCGCGCCCCTAACCCCCCACTTACAGCAACTCGCTGACATAGTTATTTCTGTTTGGTTCACGTCTGCCTTTCAACCTGCACGTTCTATGAGTTTGCGGACCCGTTCTGTTTTGTTGACCATGTCCCCAGTGCCTAGTGTCACGTGCAGCTCGAATATTCATATTATGAAAGAACAAGTGAGTGAGCAGCCCTGCTTCACCCAGGACGTGACCGTCCATCTGAGATGTGTCCGGCCCCACTGCCAGCTCCCAGCACAGTACCTGGCCAGGAGGAGGCCTGCACGGCTGTTGAATGAATGAATGGTGTGCTAACGTAGTGCGAGCCGTCTGGTGCTCCTTACGTGGGATGTTTGCACACCGATGAGAGGGCGAGAGCCCACGTGACAATTCTGATTGACCCTGGGGTGTCGGTGGTGGAGCTGACCCTTGCCCTGACCCCACAGCCCCTCTTGCGTAAAGAGAGGGATGTTGGGCCCTAGTTCTCAGGCTCTAGCCTTGACTTCCTGTGCCGACTACAGCCGGGTGGGAAGGAAGCAGTGAGAAAAGCCCCTTGAACGACACGGAGCCGTTTCCGATGGTCTCCCACGCTGGGGTCGGCTTCCGCGGGCTGGGGAGGGGGCGCGGGGCCAGCTCCTCACAGCCGCCTGCCTCCCTCATTCATTCCCAAGGAGATCGTGGGAAGCTGGGAGGAAGCTGGCCACAGTTTGGGGTGAGCTAATTTTGGTAACAGGGTCTTTGGTCTCAGGCTCCAGGGGCCAGGGTGACTGGGAGGGAGCTGTTTGCATTTCCTCTGGCCCCCTCAGCTCCCCCCTGCTTGGGCCCGGGGGACAGGGCCGCCTACGGTTTGAACTCGTCTCTCCTCCCTGGGGCCCAGCAAACCTTCCTGCTGGCAGCTCCAGCACCACGGGAGGGCCAAGAGGGGCACTGTTCTGCCCTCTCCAGGCACTGTTCCCCATGCTTGGCACCAGGCCCTCTCCTCGGCCCCCGGCAGCGTCCAGAGGCAGCAGTACCACTCGTAATCCCTCGATTTGCACGGCGCTTTGCGGCCGGCCTGTTCCCGTCACACGTGGTCTCAGTTGATCCTCGCGACAGTCCTGGGAAGTAGGCAGCCCAGGCCACGAGCAAGGAAAACGAAGTTCCAAGAGGGCGCTGGGGTCCTCAGAGCCTGAGGATGGTGACCGGCAGCCAAGTGCCTCCCTCCGGACACCTGCAGAGGCAAGGATGTGCCGCCGTCCTGAGCCCCATCACCGCGGCAAGAGGGGCCTGGCCATGAGCAGAGCAGCCGGACAGGCCCCTTACAAGGAGGGAGACTGAGCCCAAGCTTAGTGGCCAAGTAGGCCCTCTGGGTGCAGAGCTGTCCCCAGCTGACCCCTCCTGCCCTCTGGAAGGCTCTCAGGTGGGTGCCTCCCCCCACAGGAGGCCCCCAAGGCTCAACTCAGTGCCATCTTTTTCCTCCTCCAGAGCACGTGGGCCCATGAGAACAGCAGGGATGGCCGGCTGGTGTGGACAGGCACCCAGGAGCACCTTGTGTCCACCGGTTTCAACAAGGTAGGGCTCCTCCCGGAGGAGTAGGGCATCCACACCAAGAGGGCGGGGACGAGGCCCACTGGGAGCGGGGGGCTGGGGCCAGCTCCAGACCCGTCCATATACGGCCCTGTGTGCAGCCGGGTCTCAGAGCCCCAGGGGACCAACGGCTGCTGAAAACTGGCAGATTCCATCTGCAATAGCTAAGCCTGACCCTGGGAACTGCGGTGGGCCCCCCCAGGGACCAGAGTCCACAGAGGGAACCACCCCTTGTCCCTTGTCACCTAAGGGTTCTTAAAGGGGCAGGACATGAACACCCAAACTCTCCCTCCCTGGCATGACTCACCCCCCCACCCCCGAATGCTCTGCTCTGGAGCAAGTGCTCCCGTGCCAGCCTGTGTCCTTAGTCCCTGGGTTCCGGGCTGGGTCCCTCTGAGCCCTTCTCTGCCCCCTCCCTGCAGATGCGTGAGCGTGAAGTGAAGCTCTGGGACACCCGGCTCTTCTCCAGCGCCTGCACCTCCCTCACCCTGGACACCTCTCCCAGGTAGGAGTGGCTGACGTGTTGGGATGGCTGGGGCATTGAGGACCCAGTGATGTCTGTAAGTGCACACTGCTGATTGTGGGGCAGGCTTCTGCCCGGGGGCTCGTGCTGGTGTGTTTTGGCATTTGGGGAGGGGACTGTGACTCGGTGGTGCGGGGACAGGGGGCCTGGGGATGTGCTTGATTTTGCTGTGAGTGTTCTGGTGGAGCCGAAGACTGAAGAAACTGAGGCTACGATCATGAGGTGGCCGCGGGGTGACGTGGGGTCAGGTGGGCTAGCAGGTCTGGAGGCTCCAGTGCAGGACGGAGGCAGGCCTCGGACCTGCAGTTTCTGTGAGACCTCAGCCCTGGCCACATGCTTGTCACTGGTGGTCCTGGGTGGGTTGGGGGGTGCAGGCAGCCTGGAGGTACAAGTGCACCTCGTCCTTCCACCCTCCTGGAAGCGTGTGCAAGAGGGTTTATGGTGGTGCCCCACGGGGTCCTGGCCCAGCCAGCTCTGTGCAGGGACAACCCACGCACCAGAAGGCCCGTTGAGGAGATGAGGTACAGGAGGCTGGAGGACCAGCCCGGCTGGTGCAGGAGGCGGTGGGACCTGGTCCCTGTTCAGCTGTGACTCTTGGGGCGGCTTGCTGAACCCCCAACCCAGGCAGGGACCTGGGAGGTCCGAGCCAGGATGGGGCCTTGGTCCTTGGATATCCATTCAGCCCCTTCCTCTTCCGTTTTACAACTAGGGAAACTGAGTCATAGAGGGCGTGGTGACCTGTCTAGGCTCTGGGAGCAGTGAGGGCCGTGCCTGGGGCACACAGGGCTGAGTGCCATAAGAGCTCCTGCCAGGGCGACCCCACTGAGAGCCCCCAGAGAAGGGGAAACCGTCAGGGTGGCACTCCCATCCTGTCTCACAACCCAGGGAAAGGCTGGGGTGCTGGAAAGGCCCAATTTGCAGATGAGGGAGGCAAGGCTGAGTGAGATCCCATACCAGTAGGTGTGAGGCCTCTGTCTGCTCTTGGCCCTGGGGATACAGCGGGATGTTACCAGGGCCCCCCTGCGCTGGAGGAATCAGGGCCCCCAGGCCTTCTGGCTTCGTGTCCAGCAACCCCTCCCCCAGCCCTCATGCTGCACTGATATCTTGTCCTCCACGCCTACCCAGGCCAGACAGCCCCTTCCCTATGGGGCCCCCCAGCAGAGGGAGGGAACGGGCCCAGCCTGGAACAGGGAGCCAGCACTACCATCAAGTGCTCCTCTCCCCCCGACTTCCTGCCTGCCAGGCTCCGCCCCGTCTGTGCCGGCCCCCACCCCACCCCGAGGAGCAGCCCCCGCCCAGCCCCAGTGTGGCCCCTGGGGGAGTTAACGATGCCCAGACCCCATGGTGCCACTGGCCAAGGCTGACCCTGTAATTATAGCAGTTAAGAATAGCCTCGCAGGGCCAGCGAGGCCTGGAATTTCTCAAATCACTCCCAGATGGGCGGCCAGGCCAGTGTCCCGCCCCCTTCATCCCCCAGTCCTGGCCACTGCCCCACTGGGCCCACGCCCTTGGCAAAGGAGCTGGGACTCTCCAGCCCTCTACAAAGCTGGTGGACGCCAGGGATGCGTGCCAGCCTCCAGGCTGGCCTGAGAGGTGGTGGGTCCCCTACCCCAGGCTCCCCAGAAGCCAGAACCCCTCAGGAGCCCCCTGGGGTGTTGGGGGCTGCTAAGTGAACTGGACTGAAGGTAGGAAGTGTGCAGGGTGTCAGCTTCGGGCACGGCATGGGTCTCCACCGCACCCGCTCAGTTTCTTTTCTGTTTTACAGATGTTCCATCTCCATTTGGGCAGAACAGTATGAGCTCTTATAAGAGCTATAGGGAGCCAGGGGTCAGGCACATGCCCCTCCCCATCCTCTCCCAGGGAGGACCCAGGGCCCCACCCTCCCAGGGGCCTCTGTCTCTGCTCCCATCTGTGCCCTTCCCCTGCTCATCTGTGTTGTTTGTGGAGCGTACCTCCCCACATGGGACGCGCAGGGCAGCAGGTCCTATCTGTAAAGCTGGGCTCAGGCAGCAGGTCCACAGATGGCCACCCCGTGCTTCCTGTGCTGGGTGGAGCTGGGGGGTTACCGGCAGGGCCTGGGCTAATGGAGCAGCTCATGCTCCGGTCTGGGAGACGCAGAAACACCACCACCTGTCTCGGGTGCCCTGCTCCTGGGCTGGGTGAATGGTCAACAGCATCAGCCCTGAGCTGAAGGCAGATGGAGATTTTTCTCCACATGTTACCAAAGAATAAAAGCTGAAGCCGGAGAAATCGATCTTCTCTTGAGGTCGCCCTGGCAGCAAGCCTCACAGGGTGGAGGCTGGGAGTCTGCTCTGCTTCTTCACACTGAGGTGTCCACCTCTGGCCAGAGGCACCGGCCCTGCATCCCAGCGAGTTCCCTGGAGGTTGGGAACCCCCTCCCTGCCTGCCTTCTGCGGCTCTCAGTAGCCCCTCCCCTCTCCTGGAGGGCCAAGCCCTCCCCACAAGGCTGGTACCCCCACCTCCTGGGCCAGGGAGCAGGTGTTGGGATCCGTCCCTGCCTGCGCTGAGCAAGCCGCTGTCTCACTGTTCCCTGCCTGTGATTCTCTTCTGTAGAGGGATTGCTGGACGTGAAATGGGAGCATGTGTAGCCCGTGTGGCGCAGGGCCTGTGGCAGCGAGGACCCAGCAGTTGGGGGCTGGTGTTTCCCCACAGCAGGATCACCCTGGGTAGTGGCTCTATCTTGGCTTGGTCCCCCACTCGTTCCCTGGCCCTCTCTTCATCCCCCGGCCCCTCATCTGATGGGATGCCCGAAGACCTTTTCTGGGAGGGCTGGCGTGAGTGCTCAGGCCCCTTTCTGTGGGCCCCACCACTCACCCCGCCCCTGCGGCCCCACTAGCCAGGTTTAGCTTTGCAGCGAAAACATTCATTCAGCAGCCACTGTGTTTAGCACCAGCCCATAGACCCACAATGGCCCCTTTGACGGGGCCGCCGAAGGGGAGGGCAGGCCTCGCCAGAGCCATTCCCCTAATGGGACCCAGGCCCACAGGAAATCCACCTGGGCTGCTGCCTCCGCCGCCTCAGGAAGAAGGGGCCCCACCCAGGCCCGCTGCCACCACTCTCTGCCCACCACAACCCACCTCCTCCCTTCTCGTGCCAGAACCCTCAGCAGCCGATAATTGAATCCAGAGCCTCGTGTGGCCGGGCCTGACTCTGCACTGACATCAACGCCCAGCACCGCAGGGCCTGCTCCCCAGGCCTGGCTGGGCTGCCTCCTTCCCACCAGGGTGAGGCTGGGGGCCAGGGGCCGTGACCCATGCAGGGAGATGGGCATGGGGCCGCAGGGAGGCTCGCTCTAGCCTTTGCAGGGCCTCTCTGGCCCCAGGGGCACCTCCGTTCCTGCCAGAGGGTAATAGGAAAAGGTGCTGGGCGCGTGTATCTCACTGTTCCTAAGCTCCCAGCACCTGGTCCAGGCCAGGGCTGTGCAAAGCATCCCTGGGGGCCCTGCCACCACCTCGGCCTGTGGCTTCCTGGAGAACACTCCCACTTCCGGGGTTTCTGGAAAGCCTGGGTACTTTACTCAAGTGCAGAGAGTAAAGGGGCATCACAGGGCCACCTGCCCCTAACAGCCCTGGCTCGGTCCCTGCCTCCTCACCCAGCAAAGAGTTCCTGTCATTCAGGATCTGTGCTGCCCCTTCTCTGTAGCTAGAGCAGGAGGCTGGGAGCAAGGTCTCCCAGCCTGAGCCCATGCAGAGGGGCAACAGGACTGCAGGAAGGGCTGGGCCATATGTGCCATCTGGTTAGGACCATCCATGAGGGCCTGGCAGGGCATGGCTCAAGACACCTCCTCCACAGAGGAAGGCAGGCGGTGAACTCATCAGACCCATCTCTGAGGAGGGACCCTTGGGGGTCATCTTGGCCTGCGTCTGCCACGAGCATCTCCCCAGCCTCTCCCAGGAGCCCTGCAGCTCCTGCTGGCAGAAGACTGGGCCTGGGAAGGGTAAGGCTGCCCTAACCGTTCCTCTGCCCGGAGGTTGAAGTGGCCCCTTTCCTATCCCTGCTCCCTCCTGGTTCCCAGTCTCACTGGGAGGCTGGTCCGGGCACCTTAGTCGAGCAGACACAACCCAGGGCAGGACAGCCTAGGGCATGCTGACTAGGGCCTGGTGCCCACTGGGGAGAGGGGTCCCTGCCCCCAGCTTCCCCACAGAGAGGGCTGTCCCTTTAGGCCGACCCTGCGAGCCCCCACCCTCCCTCTGTCCAGCCCAGGTACACTGGGGCCATGCCTGAGAAACATGCTTGTTTCTTTTCATCTTTTATTTTTCTTACAAAAGGCTTTCATATCATCATTTGTCTTACAAAAACCAAAGTCCTTGTCTCTGAGTTTGAAAAACATTTTCCCAGAATAAATGGGAAAGGATCTTTTATAAATATATTTTAAAAAACAAAAGCAAAACTTGTTCCTAAAGCATCTTTCTTTCCAGTTTCTTTTGTTCCTTCACTTTCTGGGGCTGAGGCAGTGTCACCCACCCCATCCCCAGTCCCTCTCCCTCTGCTCTCTTTTCTGGGGGCTTCCTTCACTGGCCCCCAGAGTCTCCTTGGGGTGGGGAGCTTGGCAGCCCCGGGCCTGTGTTACCAGCACACGGCAGGGCCCGCCCCACCCCAGAGGTTGCATGTTGCAGAAGACGGGGCCGACGCCATCCTCTAGGCACTCGGGCGGCGGGGGGACCTTAGAGGTTATCACCTGGGTCCGAGCTTCTTACAGATGAGGAGACCAAGGTCCAGAGAGGGGCAGGGACTTGCTGTGGTCACACAGCCCCGGTCCTGACGTGTCCTCATCGTACAGATCTGAGAACTTCCTTGATCTGGCAGCAGGAGGGCCCTGGCCAGTCCCAGTGGGGCCAAGAGCCTGGCCCCGGCCATCCATCACTCCCAGGCTTAGATGTAGGGCTTAGCTGGGAGGGGCCCCTGGGGGCTGGGCCCCGAGTAGCCCATGAGCGGCACCTCACACTCAGGCCCGCCAGGCGGGGCCTCCCCACCACCCTCAGTCGCCTTTGGGCCTGGCTCCAAGGGGGCCTTCACCCCCTCCAGCTCCAGGGGCCCGGCCCCTGGCCCCACTTGCCCTTTGCCCTGAGCCACAGCTGCTGCGGCCCGCCCCCGCCGCACACAGAAGGCCGCCCCCACAGCAGCCAGCACGGCCAGGAGCACGGCAGCCAGGGCGGGCGCAATCAGGAGTGGCAGGTTGCCCTCTCGGGCCTGGGTGACTGGGGCGTGGTTGGAGCGGACTGCCGGGGGCGTGCGGGCCTCCCCACAGGCCTCCTCGCTCTCAGGCACCCTCCCGGCCCCCAGGGGCCGGACGCAGATGGAGTAGGTGGCGTTGGGCCGCAGCTGGGTGACCGTGTACTCTGCGAGTGAGGCCGGCAGCCGCAGTGTCACCGGCCGTTTGTCGGGACCCGACAGGTTGCGGTAGGTGAGGCGGAGGCTCCTGAGCTGCACGGTGCTGCCCTGCAGGTAGCGCTGCAGTCCCACCCGCAGGGAGGTGGGGCTGGCGGGCTCAATGCCAAGGGGCAGGGGCTGGGGTGGCCGCATGGTGGCCGGGGCAGGGCTGGGCCTCGGCCCTGGCCTCACCCGGCTCTCACAGTACAGGCCCGTGAAGCCCTCAGGACACAGGCATTCCAGGTGGCCCCGCGCCCCCAGGTGGCAGGTGCCCCCACTGAGGCAGATGGATGCCGGGCAGTCCCGGGGCTGGGGGGCAGGACCCATGGTGGGTGGGGCGGGGGGCGGTCGGCTCAGGGCCTCAGTGGTTGGCTCCGTGGGGCTGAGCCAGGTGGGAGCCATGCTGGAAGGTGGGGCTGTGGGCGCCCACACCGTGGGCCTCATGGTGGGCACCGTGGCCGTGGTGGTGGTGGCCGGGCAGCCAAAGTCGGCGTAGTCAAGGTCCAGGAGCAGCCGGCCAGCGTTCTTGGGTGGAAAGTGGCAGCGTGTCTCCTCGGAGCTGGCCAGCGCCACACGGCTCTCCCGCACCCAGGGGCCGAACCAGCTCAGGGGGCACACGCAGTTGAAGGGGTTGCGGGCAGCCGCCAGGAGCCGCAGGCGGGGGAAAAGGACCGAGAGCTCGTGCGGCAGGGCCTGCAGGCTCAGGTTACTCAGGTCCAGCTCCTGCAGGGCTGCCAGGCCAGCCAGGTCCTCGGGCCGCAGCTGGGCGATGCGGGTGTTGCCCGCCAGCCGCAGGCGCGTCAAGCCCCGCAGGCCCCGGATGGCGGGCGGCGCGAGCTCCAGTTGGTTGTCGGCCACGTCCAGGTCGTGGAGGTTGCGCAGGCGGCCAAAGAGCCCCTCGTCCAGCTGCTGCAGCCCCAGGCCGGCCAGCCGCAGCGCCTCCACATTGGCGGTGTCCAGGATGCCGGGCTCCAGGGCTGGGAGGCTGTTGTGGCTGAGGTCGAGCAGCAGCAGGCGCGGCAGGTGCAGCGGGGGCAGCGCCCGCAGCTCGTTGTCCTGCAGCTTGAGCTCCAGTAGGTGGTCGAGCGCATCGAAGGCACCAGGCTGGATGTGGCGGATGCGGTTCTTGCCCAGGTAGAGGCGCTCCAGGCGCCGCAGGCCACGGAAGGTCTCGTTGGTGATTTCCCGAAGCCTATTGGCAGTCAGGTCCAGGTTGCTGAGGTTGACCAATGGCTGGAAGACCCCACCGGGCAGGCTGGCAATCTGGTTCTGTGACAGGTCCAGGAGCTGCAGGCCCGGCAAGCCGGCAAAGCTGCCCGCGTCGAGTGTGGTGATGCCGTTCTCAAAGACGTACAGGCCCACTGTGTCGGGCGGCACGTCGAGAGGCACGGTGGTCCCCTGGCGGGCGGTGCAGAAGACTGTCTGTGGCTGGTTGCACTGGCAGCCGGATGGGCAGCCCTGCACCCTGGGCTCCAGGGCCGGCAGCAGCAGCAGCAGCGGCAGGAACAGGGGCAGGGGTGTCTTGGAGCGCATCTTCTGGCCCCTGGGAGCAGAGAGGAAAGCGGGAGACCGTGAGTCAGGGGCCCCAGGGGACAGCCACTCCAGGAAGGACCGGGAAGGGAATTCCCAGCCCCCTTCTCCACTCCCCGCCCCCAAACCCAACAGCATACAGTAGTTATGAGTCAGGTCCCCAGTGCCCTGGCTGGGTTCCTGTCCCTGCCCCGTCACTTCTTCGCTATGTGACTTTGAGCAATCACATGACCTTGTTATGATATCAGTTGCTACTTCCTGCGCTGACACCAGGGTTCGGTGGGCTGATGCACACAGAGAGGGGCCTGGCCCCCCAACACTCAGTGACCACAAATAACCCCCTTCTCCTTAACTCCAGCCCTTTGGCCTCTCTGTGGCTCAGAGAGAACACATGGTCAAAAAACATCAGACTCTGTGCCCTCCCCCTAACCACCCCAAAAATCTCTGCTGAGGTGGACAGGGAAGGAGGGAGAATGGTGGGTTCTGGAGCGGCAGCCCCTCCCACAGCATCTGGGAGAGACCAGGCAGGCAGGCCGCCGAGCACGTAAATAGAGAAGCTGCCTGCCCTGGGCCACCGGCCGCTGCCGCCGCACTCTTGAGTCCTCCGAGTGAGGAGAGACCACAGCGGGAAGACTTCACGGGGAAACTCTGGGATTGGTGTTTTTCCACTTGTGAAGTCAGACCTGCCTAGGACATGGCCAGCAGGAGAGTTCTCTGGGGAAGCAGAGGAGGGCTGGAGCCCTTGGTAGGTGTCCCCACTGTGGGAAGGGGGGAGGCAGGGAACCTTGGTCTTCAGATCCCCCATCTCTAAGCCACGATGAAAGAACTAGAGGTGAGGGGCCCCCAGCCTCCCTGGGCTGACCCAGGTCTCAGGTTGGGGGACGTTGGTTGTGTGGTGGCCCTGGAGGCAGTGTCAAGCCTGGAAACGCTCCGCAGATGGGATCCTCTATCATTTCTTGGGAATCCACTCTAGGCCAAGCCTTGAGCAAGAGGAGCAGCAGCCCTTCCCACGTGCCCGTGGCACTGAGCGTCTACGGTCTCCTCGTTTAGTCCCCCAGCAGCCACTCCAGGTGGAAGCTGTTCTCACTCCCAGATGACAGGAGAAGAGGCTCCTGGAGGTGCAGTGACTTGCTGCCTTTGCACTGCCGGGAAATCTGAGCCAGAGCCCAGGTCCTTAACCACGTCCAGGTGTGGCTGGGCCTGCCCTCCTGATGTGGGGCCCAGTCCTGCCCAGGTCGGGGTGGCTCCCCCAGCCGCTCCAGGCTCCCACTCGTAGCTGGAACTGCCCGAGACAGGATAGGGCCACAGCATGGGCCCCCCTTCACTCAGGCTCCTGAGGGGAGTCCGGGGGCCACCCCAGCAGCGGTCCCCACACTCTGGTTCCCTAAAGTCCCTGAGAGGCTGGCATGCCTCCCCTCCAGGTGCCTCCTACTCACACAAGGGCCTTTTGTGCTGGGGCTCAGCCTCCCCTTCCCCCATGCTGGCCAGCCATCCAGCCACACAGGTAGCATGGCCCCCTACGCAGCCCATGTTCTGCCCAATGCCGTCCATCGGGCTGCCCCTCCCCAGGGATGTGGGCTCCTGGAACGGGAGGCGGAGGAGGGGCAGGTGGTCCCCAGGAGGCCACTATGGTGTTGGGCCAGCTCTGAGTAAAAGCCCGTCACCAGGTTGGGCCTGCCTAGGCCCGGCCCACCTGCAGGGTCGCCTCTGCCCTTCACTAGTTAACATTGGTGACTGCCCTTCAGAGGCCAGCTAGGGAGGCCTTCCCTGACCCCAGCCAGTGCCACCTCCTCTGCTCTCTAGATTCTGCTGTCCCCTCCCTGAGGGGAGGCCCCGTTTTTGCTCCCTGTATCCCAGAGCCCATCTTTGCTGAGTGAATGGCGGAGGAGCATCTTGCACTCAGCCTCAGATGAACCTCAGCCAGAACCCGGGAGGCCTCGTGTGCCCCCAGCCCTGCCGGCGCCGTTCCCAGGGGGCTGTGTATGCCGTACCTGGCCTCCTCCACTGTGGGGACCTGCTCCACCCTCCCTGACTCAGAAGGCGGTGGGTATGGCCTGGCCTCCAGATGTGGGCTGTGAGCGACCCCCACCCCCTCATGCACCTGGGGCGTGAGCTGCCTCCCCCTGAGTTAGCCCTCCTGGTGGGGGTGGCGGGCAGGGTCAGGAAGGGCGCAGCCAGGCTCTGGGGTGGGAGGGGACCTTATACTTGGCCAGCCTGGCCACCCCTACAGCTTCAGCTCCCCTGGGCCTTATAAAAGATCACAGTTAAAAGCTTACACTCCAGTCAGGCAGCCCTGGGCCAGGGGCACCTGAACTGTGAGGCCACAGAGAGCAGCTTTCTCTCAGTTTCCTCATCTGTCCACCTGGGCATTCCAGAATGGACACCTCCCAGGATTGGGAGCACTTAGCTCCGAGGAGCCAGGCATGTGGTCTTTAGGGGCCTGGGATGCATACTGGGGGGTGTTTCCCATTCTGCATTGAGGAGGGGACCAGCATGGGCTCTGAGCTTCACCTGTAGTCTGCTGGCCCTTTAATCAGTAAAGTCATCATGGGGGAGGGAGGCAGGAACACCGGGGGTCTGTCTGGCCGCAGAGGCAATGTGGGTAAACTGATGGAGAGTGGGGGTTGGGTCAGAACAAGAGCAGCTGGCATTCTGGGCTGGGGAGACCCTAGTAGGCATCAGCTACCATCCTGTGGAAGCAGTCCACAGGATGCAGGGATGAGTGCCTCTGCTTGAGCCCCGTTCCACCCGTCCAGCAAGGAGCTGGCACTGGGGCTTGGGAAAATGGCAAGCTGTGGGCTGTCAGCTCCGGGGGGCTCTGCCACCAAGAACAGATCAGAGAGCCCCCAGAGGGGACCCAGAGGGCAATGACTGACTGGAGGGGGCCGGTGACAGGGCAGCAGGAGACCAGCTCTGCCCCTAAATAGGTTCCCAGATCCCTTCTCACCTGTGGGCTTTTGTTCTTAGCAGCCCTGATTCACCTTCTGGAGTTGTTCTGAGCACCCAGTGTTGTGGTTCTGTGTTGTTCTGTTTGTTTTAAATGGGGAAGTTCTTTTAACAAGTTCTGGGAGCGATTCCGCCTGTCTGGGTGCGTGCTGGTGTGTGTGTGCATTGGGGGTGGGAGTGTCTCGTTGGGGTCATGGCTGCCCTGGCCCTTGCAATTTCAGCAGCCCTGAAGGACCAGGGGCCTGGGCTTTGATATCTGATCTGCTGACTCGAGGCAGGGAGGTGGGCCCTTTCCCTCTGCAAAGGATGTGGGGAGAGTTCTGGAGGTAGCCCTGGGATTTGAGGGGGGGTGGTGGAGTGGAGGCAGGAGGGCAGAGTGTCCAGGGCCTCCCCTCCACTTGGACTCGCCTTGGCCTGGCCCCACCACAAGGGCCCTCCAGGGGACAGTGCTGGGATGGGGCTTTGGGGTCTGACTGCCTGCATTCGCAGCCTGGCTGCATGACAGCCTGGCCACAGCCCTTCGCCTCAGTTCCCATCTGTGAAGTGGGGGAGGCTGCGTACAGCGCCTGAGTCTCAGGGCTTGTTTAGTTTGTATTTGGAGGACATTCTAGGTGGTCAGTAAACACTACCTACTGAGGGTGTCACCCATAAAACCTGAGTCTTGCCCTCTGCATGCATGGGGTGAGGATGCCATGGTGTGAGAGGGGCTTCACGCAGATGTAGGCACAGACAGGATGCCCCCTGGGCCCAGGGTGAGGCCTCTATGCAAAGGCTGCCCTCCATCCTCAGGCGTGGAAGAACAGGAGAAGCTAGAGAGAGCAGCCTGGGGGTGGGAGGAAGGTGCCTTTAGTTCTAGAAGGGGGTGGGGGGAAGTGAGCTGTCCTTTGGCCGGCAGTTCAGCATGTGACGGGGGAGGAGGGGGAGCAGAAGGAGGGGCTCTGTGAGTAAGGACATCATCATTTCAGCTCTCAGGGGGACCCAGAGTGTCCCCACCCACCCCCAAGTGTGGGACACCTGGAGGCACCCACTCATAGGCCCTGGGTCAGGCAGGGACTGGCGAGTGAGTGGAACCTGGGCCTTCGGTTGACCACTTGAGACCTCAGGCGGGAGCATCTCCTGTGCCTGGCCAGTGGGGAACAGGAATGGGCAGACAGAAGCAGGCACACGTCCCTTTCCATACCCGATGCTGCGGAGTGGGTACAGGGGTCTGGGGCTGCAGATCTGACCCCATGGCTCTGGGCCTCTGGCTCCCAGTGCCGGCCCGCCAGGGTGAAGCATTGCCGGCCAGGCCTGGCAACAGCCCAGCCCAGGAGTCTGCCAACCCCCCAGGCAGGCGGGACCATGCCGGCAGCCAGGATAGTTGGCTCCAGTTTCGCTGACGTGTCTGAGGAGGCTCCAGGCCCGGGCTGGGTCCACCAGTCTCCCCATCCCTGGGGAGAAGCAGCCCTTGGCCCAGCAGGTTGGGGTCTCTATCCTGGGCCCTCATGCAAGGGGCCGAGGGGGCTGAGCCTCAGGTTCCTCGGAGATAGCCCTCTTGGGGCGTGGTCCTAGCCCTGCCCTTTGATTAAGCCCTGCCCTTTGACTGGTGGTGGGGGTACCCACCAGTCTTGGCATCTCTGCTTTACTTACTCCATCACCACCCCCAGCGGGTTCTACTCACGCTATGGATAAGTCCCGACACTCCACACCACGACCTCATCCGGGCTTCCCTTCCATTTCCCACCTATAGGGCTTCTCGACCCCAGCTGCACATCAAAATCACCAAGAAGCTTTAGAAAGTTCCTAATGCTCACGCCGCACCCTCCCCCGGCCAATTAAATAAGAATTTCTGGGGTGAGACCCAGGCAGAGTTGTGTTTTAGAGAAGCTCCTTGGGTGGGTCTCCTGTATAGCCAGGCCTCAGATCCTGGGGCAGAATATTGCAAAGGGGGATAGTCTGTACATCAGCCCGTCTCCCTGTCCAGGGAAGAGTCTAGATCCTTGAGCAGGTATGGCCAGCTGGCAGCACCAGAAGAGCAGGAGCTGGACCTCCTCCCGCTTCCCCACTCCGTGGCAGGAGCTGCCTGGCCCCAGGTGGGTGTCTTCTGTGGCACTGTGGGTGACTTGACAGCTGCTAGACCTGTCAGCCCAGGGCAGGGAGACCAGTGACTAAGGCCAGTCCCTGGCTCAAATGAGCCCTCAGGGTGGCAGGACATGCCTTCTCAGTCAGCAGAGGTGCCACTCTGCTGGAAGAGGACACCTGCTGCCCCAGGAGCTATGTGGTGGCTGCGGCCCAACTTGAAATGGGCTGGTCCAGATGCCGCCGTCAGCACGTGCAGTTGTGATGCCACTGGGGCTGGGCTCAGACATGGGGCTTGCTCACCGCCCTGTCCCCACCCAGGGCCAAGCACCCATCAACTAAGGCCCTAACTCTGCAATTAACCCTGAATTCGCCAGAGGAAAACCTTAGTCACCAAGGGAGGCCACCAGCCCCAAGCCGGCTGGGCCCAGGCTGTCTGGGGCCTAGACAGGGTCTGAGAAGGAGGTAGCCCCAGAGGGGTCTTGCCCTTCTCATTCCATCATGCCCAGGGTTCTCGGTTACCCTGCAGCGAAGGAGGCCCTTCCTGGGGCCTGTGAGCTCATCAGTGGGCAGGTGGGGTTGATTAGGGGAGCCACAAGCCTGCCTCTCACCTCTCACTGCTGCCCACCCAGGCCCAGGGCCAGGGGGGCCCCAGTGGCCACCCCAGCCTCAGCCTCTTCTCAGTGCAGGCTAGCTCTCTCCTTCCTCCTTAATTAAATCTCTCAGGCAGCCTCCGAGGAATGTGAGAGCCTTATTGCGTTCCCCGGGAGGAGACGGGTGGGGGCCCTTCCCCACCTTGGAGAAGAACTGGCCCCTCGCCTGTTCCCACCCCCCAATCCTAAGGTGGCCCAAGGGAGTCTGCTCCAGCCTCCTCATACCCAGGGAGGGTGGAATGAGGAAAAGCGGGGGAGGCCGGCGGGTCTGGCCGGCCAGGCGGCCCAGCCAGCTGAGGGAAAGCAATCCGGCTGACTCTGGAATGTGGAAACTGATAAAAGGGAGAAGGCTGAGCCCCCGCCCACCCTCAGCACACCCCTGCCCGCCCCAAACACAGCCCTGCTCTGGTCACGCGCGCGCAGACACATGCCCACGCCAGACACACGCCCACTGGGCTGTGCTTTGAGACACACACGCACACACACGCCCTCCCCCTTCGCCAAGAACTCTCAAATTCCACAGCAGTGAGGGGAGCTGGTTTTCTTGGCAGTGCGGAGCCTTGGGCTCCCTGGCCCAGGGAGGGGACTCTGAGGGGGGCTCCGGGAGGGATCACTAACCCTGTTAAGTGGTATTGCTGTCCTTCCCATGAGCTCAGAGCCTGCCAGTGGTCAGGGATGCTTCTGTGGGCAGAGGCTCACCCAGCCTTCTCTCTAGCCACCAGGGGAACTGGCTGGCTGGCCTACTGAGGTGGGAGCTGCCTCCAGGGCCCAGCTGAGACCCTGCTGTCCTGATCCCAGGAGCTGCTACCCACTTAAAAGCCCCCACAAGGATTCAACTCTCTTTACCTGGGACTTGTCCTAGCTTACCCAGGACTGTAGTGGAGGTGTCAGGAATGGGAGCCAGGAGCTGGACGCATCCCCTGCCCAGGGTATCTCCCTGGGGGCATTTGCCAGAGGGGGCTGCCTGGGGAGAGCACTGGTCTGGGTACTTTGAGGGGCTTCTCATGTTGAACCCCTCCTCCTCCATGTCCAGGGTCTGGTGCCATTCCAGCAAATGCCCTGGGACATCAGCCCCCGCCTGCCCACTGGTCCCAGGTAGTTGTTTCACTGAAACATGAGGCCAGGGGAGGTGGAGACAGGCAGTGCCCGGGCCCCCAGCCTGGCACGCGTGTGCTCATCCTCCCTCCCTGGGCCCGGGAGAGGCCAGATAATGGTCTGGAGGGAATCCAGCTGGGCTGCTCATTACCAGAGCCCTCTTCCTGCCTCTGACACTCTGTTTACAGAAGCTCCAGGGGCTGATTCCCCTGGGAGAAGACAGCAAACTCAGGGGACTACTCTCCCATCCCCCACACTGCCTGCCTTAGCCCTATTGGGTCTTGCCAACAGCTGGGCCCATACTGGATGTCATGGCCCACTGGGCCTGCTGACCCCACTTGGAGGTCACCTGCCCAGCCACCCCTCTTTGCCCCCAATGCCCAAAGTCCAGCCTAGTGGGAAAGGACCTTGAGACTTAGTTCAGTTCCCCAGCCCTAGAAGCTCTTGGTCTGGGGAGGCGGCTCTGGGTCCTGGTGCCACGCTCCAGAGCCTCACCTGCCCTTGGTGCAGAGGCAAGCAGAGGGACCCTCAGGGCCACTTCCTCCTTCCCACCTTTCACACTCCAGCCCTTGGCCCCAGCGGGAGAGGTAGTCAGCTACCCTGGTGTGGTAATCGTTAACAAATGGGGGTGAGGCAGAATGGCTGGCACCAATCAGCTGGCCTGCCAGTGACCACAGGGGACCTCGGCAGCCCTCAGGCTGCAGTGCTGCCAGCCCAGGGACACAAAAGACTAGGCTGGCTCCAGGCCATTGGGTTCACAGCCTGAGCAAAGCCCCTTCCCTGGCAGGGGCAGAGATGGGGCACCCTGATACCTGGAGTACAACCCAGTCAGCCAAGGTCCGTACCCCATTTCAAGGGCTGCATGCCTGTGGGCCCCTTGCTCTGCCCTGAGTGACAGAGCCCTCAGGACGGACCCCAGGCCGTCGATCTGCACAGGGGGACAGGGGTTAGGGGTATTCATGCCCAGAACCAGTGTCACTCCAGGAGGTAAAAGTAACCGAAGGCTGTGGCTTGGCCATCCCCTCAAAGGGGTTTGTTTCATAAAACTGGTCATGCCGGAGGGCCCAGCCGTGGGAGGAGGGAGGGGTGTTTATTTTGTCTGCTTGCAGCCCCGCGGGCCGGTGAGCCGCGTACTCGCGCGTGCGCGCACCCCGGCCGTGGAGCTGTCGGAGCCCGATGACTGCCAGATAAGGGGGCGGGCCGGGGGCGCACGGTGCCCGCCCGCCTCCGTCCCCAAGTTGATCCAGGTGATCGTGCAGGACTGGGGGCCGCGTGCCCGCCCTGAGTGCGTGTGCGCGCGGCGGAGGTCGGGGGGGGGGTCCGCGCGCGTGATCGGCGCGTGTGCACAGCCCGTCCCCTGTTCCCGCCCGCAGACCCCCAGCCCGGTAGACACTCACCGGGCGGCAGCGGCGGCGGCGGCGGGGGCCGGGCGGGACGGGCCGCGGCCTCAGTGCTTCCTGGCCCGGAGGCCGGAGGGGTCCTGGGTCCTGAGGTCTTAAGGTGCCGAGGCAGCCGCGTCCGTGTCTCCCCGCCCCAGGGCTCGGGCTGCGGAGTCGGCTCGCGGGAGGCGGGTTCCGTCTTAAGAGGCTGGGGGTGGGGCCGCCATGGGCGGGGGGCGTGGCTGTTCCCTATTGGCCGAGGCGGGGCCGGCGGAGACCCGCCTCCCCTCTCTGCTGAAAGGGTCATTCGGCCAAGCAGCCTGGTCCTCACCCCGCCAACTCCCGACCAGGCGGGCAAGAGAGACCTTGCTTGGTTCTGTTGGGAGTCAGGAGTCCCGCGATCCAGTCTGGTCTGCCACTAGTTTGTAATATGACCCTGGCAGATCCCTTTTTCCCTGTGAAAAAGCAAGCGAATAATGAGTGAGACCAAGCATCCCAAACCTGGATGCCTGTGACATACCAGGCGGGTGATAAAAACTCGAGGAACAGACCCCAGAGCCTGTGGAGACCTGGGGAGGGGAGACTCAGCCGCTATGACCTGTCCCAGTCTGCCAGAGCTTCAGGTTTTTCAGAAGACACTGGAAATCTGGATTTTTTATGTGAAATCTCTCCATGTTGTTGTTGGTAGCTAATCCCAACTTCAGAAACTCCTGGGTAGGCCACACACACAGATCCCTTCTGAGAACCTCATAAGTACAACCTCTAATGCCAAATCTGAGTCCTGGGGTCGTTTTGCTGTGAGCACCTCTGGACCACTTTCCCCATGTCTTAGATGAGGGGAGCGACACCCAGGAAGGGGACATGATAGACTACCCACAGTTACTGGCAGCTTCAAGGCCAGAATGTGCTGGGGGGTGCTGGGCTGAAATGTGAGGTTGGGCCTCACTGTCAGTAGGTGGGGCCTGGGTGCTGCTGACAGTGGCCCTTAATGGGGCAGAAGGGGCGGGTGCCAAGGGCTGGGCTAGTCCAGAAAAATCCCCTGTCTTGGCGGATTCCAGGAAAACACTCTGCCCTCCTCCCCCTCTGCACTTGTGGTCAGAGTCATGCCTCAGAGCCTTTGGGGACCCAGCTCAGCTCCTAACTTTCAGCCGGCTCCAGGACACCCGCCACCCCGTCCAGCCCAGCCCACAGTCAGGGCTTGGCTGGGCCAGCTCAAATCTCGGGGGGCCTGAAGGCTTATCCCAGCAGGCTGGGCCACACCAACTTGCAGGGGTGGGGGGGTTGCATGGTGTTTGAAGGACTGGATCACCTCCAGAAGGCAGGATAGCCTCTGTGTCCAGTCTCTAACAGGGCTAAGCAGGGTCCAGGTGCAACGGTTACCTCCCAGACTTTCCTTCTCAGCTTTTCGCCTCCGCAGGACCTCTCCCCAACACGGCCCCCTTTCAGGATGAGCAGAGGTCTGCACCCCATGCTTTTGTTGTTATATGTGGATGTGGAGTGTGCTTTGCACATCTCTAAACGTCCGTTCCTAGGCCAGTGCAGGCCCTCAGGTGTGTTTCATTTGGCTCCTGTGGGACTTTTTAAAACTTTGAAGCCATTGCCAACATTGAAAAATCCAGTAGTTTCACATTAAAATGGGACTTCCCAGCTTGCCTTGAGTGGGAACTCTCGGTCAAGGCTGAGCAGCAGCTGCCCCCTGTGACCAAGGCCCAGACTCACAGGTGGCCCCAGTCCCCACCAAGCCTAGTTGTCTCACACCAGGCTGCTGCACTCCTTCAGTTTCCTGAACCATTTGAGTTTGCAGTCAGCTCAGACTGTCCCTATGCCTCTGCCCTTGGGCCCTGTGTCCCCTAAGGCCCTCAGGAGACCCCAGCCTGACTCTCCTCCAGGAACAGGACTTCCTGACAGATCCTGAATCTTCTCGCCTCTGTGGCCATTTCTTGCTGATAGTGAGATCCCACCTGCCTAAAGGATCCATCCCCAGCCCCAATCCTAAGTCTGGACTCACACAGGCCATGCTCCCATCCACCTGGAGGTTCAAGGACAGCTTCCAGGAGGCCCCCTCCCCAGTATGTCCGTCCATCCTGTCCTCATTTGGCTTCAAGGCACCACCTGCCTTAGAACCTGGTTCTAAGGGAGCAAGGGAGTGGGGGGCAGGGTTTGGTTCAAGGGGGTCCCCACTGCCCAGCCTGGGTGACAAGAACAGGGGACCTGTTCTGCTTTGGACCAGTGCCAGTGCCAGGATGTTTAGGTGGTGGGTCTGAGTGGGAGAGATGGGCTGGCAGGGAGAATCAGAGGAGGGCTCTTGAAACTGCATTTCCTGGCAGGCTCACCGTGGTACTTCCTGTGTTATTTGCAGCAATATTGGGAAAGCTGATGGGAGTATCAGGGGGTAACCCCTCCCCCACGTGATCCACTTGATACCACCATGGTTCTGCAGCTTCTGGGACTTGGGCTCAGGGGTAGGTGGCAGGTCTGGGCTCTAGACCTTCTGTGGCTTTGAGTCTGGAGCAGACCCCTAGATCTGGGTCAAAGCCTTTCCCAGTGGCAGGCCCAGATGCCAGCCCTCCCCCATTGCCATGGCAGCAGGAGAGGTGCCCATGCCAGCTTTCACCCCCTCTGGCCCTATGCCAGGCTGGAGCTTGGTTCTGCATTCCAGACCCAGACCTAGCTTGGCTCTCTTTACAAGGCCTGGGGTCAGGCCCGTGCCAGCTGTTGGCCAACTCTTGGGGCTGGGTGCCATGACCCCATTTCCTGGCCTGCGCTGTGGTGGGCAGGATGCTCCTGCCTGCCGGAGCTTCTCAGGTAGCTCTGCCTGAGGCGAAGAAGACTGGCCTGACCTGTCAGAGAAGCCAGCCCTGCCCTCCTTGACTTCCTGCCCCCCGCCCCCGCCCCTGCCCCTGTCCTAGCACCTGAGTCATTGGGCCAGCCAGCTGGGGCTGATGGGGCAGGGACACAGGGGTGCCAGGTCAAGCCTCTTAAAGAGGTTGGTTTAGAGTATAGGTGAGCCACTGATACCAGGGTGGAAACTGCAGGCCGATTCCCCATTTCTTGTCAAAGCAACAGCAGGGTGATGAGAGTCCCCGCCCAGCATACTTGCTCTTAGACTCTTGTTTTCCTTCCTCCTGCCTGTCTCCACACGGTGACCTCTGCTCAGCACAAATCTCATCCTGTCATTTGCTTCTTTATTGCTTATCCGATGGAGGGAGGCAGAACCCTCCTCCTGATGTACTAGGCCCTGCTCTGTGTGGCCTCTACCCACCCCATCCTGAGCCTCAGCCCTTCACCCTTACTGCCCAGACCACCAGCCATGTCGTTCTACTCCCTGTTCCGCAAACAGGCTGTGCACCTGCCTGCCACAGGGCCTTTGCATATGCTGCCCTTTCTGCCTGGAATTCTCTCCCCTTGACGTGGTTGATTTCTCTTTAACCTTTGGGTCATAGAGAATGCCCACTCACCTGTGGCCAGCCAGAGTCAGGCCCTTCTGCTCTCTGCTGTGTGTCCTCAGAGAACTTTTCCTTCATGTGTTTGTCTGTGGAATTATGTCTGCCTCTCACCCAGGCCTTGAGCTTTTGAGGACAGAGGTGGGGTCTGCTGCACCCACCTTTGGTCACACCTGCCGGCCCAGCTGAGGGCCGGGCGCAGACCAGCTCACCAAGGGAATGATTGTGGATGAACTAGTGGGTGAGTGAAAGTCCTGTTAGAACTCCGGAAGGGACTTACGTCTGGCCCTACTGGATCCAGCGTCAGTGTGGGGGACACCCAAGGTCACACGACCACGTTGTCCCCCTGCCCCCCTCTCCCCCCACAGCAGGCAGTGATCAGACCAGGTCAAGAGGGCAGTTCTGAGCCCAGCTCACCCTGCTGAGCCCAAGGTAATTAGAGGCTGTGTTACTCACAGGTGACCAGCCCAAGGCACTCCAGGAAGCTATGGAGCCACCCAGGGACCCACCCAGCTTCCCAGTCCACTCTGTGGCTCCCTTCCAGCAGGGTGGGGAGGGGTGGTGGGCAGCTGGCCGGGCAGGGGAGGGGGTGGGCTGGACCGTTTGTTGCCTGGGTGAGGGATGGAGGCAGCTGCCACAGCTGGGCGACCTCTGACTGCTGGGACCACAGTGAGGAGGACAGGGTTCCATTTGAGGATGAGTGTCTGCGTTGAGGTGGGGGTCCAGGCCCATGGGTCCCCAGGGATGTGAGAGCAGGACCAGAAAACCAGGAGCAGGAAGCAGAAACAGATGAAGACACCAGTCTGAGTTCTCCTGGGTGCCCCACATCCAGGAGACTCTGGGCCTGGAAAACAGCAGTCAGGGCTGGGGGCTGCAAAGGGGCCCTGCAGGGCCTGGGAGGGGAAGAGGAGTGGTAAATCTCTGGAGAGCAACAGGCTGTTGGCCGAGACAGGCAACACAGAGCAGCAGGGGCTCTGGGGGCTTCCAGCCTCTGCCCCCCACCCAGGGCCCCACCTGGGGGACAGAGAAGAGGGAGGCCAGGGAAGCACGGCAGGAAGGAGCCCCTGCTCCTGGCCCCTGGCTCAGGCTTGGGCACTGGGGCTCAGAGATGGTGCCTAGGGGAGTTCTGAGTCTCTAGGACAGCATCAAGGCCCAGGAGCAGGGGTGACTGAGGAGAGGGCCCCTAAGCCTGGGTCCTGGAGCACCCAGGCCGACTGTGCCGGGTGGAGATGGAGGGGGTCCCCAGCTCCAGCACCCCTCTCACCTTCCCGGGCCTGGTGTTTAGGCTGGTGGAGGTGAGACCAGGGACAGAATGTATGTCGGGGGGCTTCCTGGAGCTGCTGAGCGTGGGAAGAGATCAGGACTGAGGTGCAGAAAGAGGGGACAGCTCCCCTGTGCCCAGGCCCAGCACAGTCCTGGGGTGAAGCAGCTGGGCAGACAGAGGACCTGGAAAAGAAAGGCTGGGACGTGGGGATGTGCTCAGCATGTCGGGAGAACAGGGAGAGGAGGTGGAGGGTCCCTGGGGACCAGACTGGATGCAACTGGAGGGGCTGCATCACTCCTGGCCACTGTTGTGCTTGGCCTAAGCCCCGATCTAGAGTCACGATGCTCTCAGCCCTTCCCCTGCCCCTTGGCCACAATGACTGGCCGTATCCCTACGACAGGCCGTCTCTCCCCCAGGTCTCTGATGCCCCTGCTGGATCCAGACTCCAGGCTCCTGGTCCTGGCGGGAAAGGTGAGGAGAAGCTCAAGCCCCCACCCATGTTGGCTGGTGCCCTCATTCACCAGACCTGGCCCCAACCTTTGACCTGGCCAGCCAACTGGGAGAGTGGGGAGTGCAGGATGCTATTCACCCCGGAAAGGAGGAGCTAGAACAGTGCTGCCCAGACTCCACCCCTGTCAGGGGCTCCAGGCACACAGGGCTCCAAGTCTCCATTCCATGCAGTTGGGGTCACTCCCTAGAACGTCAGCTTCGTGAAGACAAGGCTGAGAATAGAGCAGAGTCAGCACACAGCAGGCACTTTGTCCTACTGAACGTATACCCCTGGTGCTCACTCCGTGCTCCGTGATGATGAACAGGCGAGGCAGTCTACCAAGGGCTCAGCCCAGAGCACATCAGCGCCCTGTAGACATTGGCCGTGGCTCTGTGACTCCGTCCCTGGGGAGGGACGGGGCGGCTGGAGCTAGAGCCAGGCAGCCCAGGCCACCAGCACAGTCAGCGAGCAGCGCTCGGGTGGGGATCGTTTCAGGGCGAGAGTCAGCTGTACTGCTATGAGGTGGCCCCCGAGCAGCCGGCACTGAGCCCAGGTAAGCCCTGCTCCCTGCCCTGTGCCCCCTCCCCTCCCTGACCCACTCTGACTGTCCTCCACGGTGTCCCTGATAGTGACCCAGTGCCTCCTGGAGAGCGTGCTGCAGGGGGTGGCCCTCGTGCCCCGGCGAGCACTGGCCGTCATGGGCTGCGAGGTGCTTCGCGTCCTGCAGCTGAGCAACACAGCCATCGTGCCCATCAGCTACCACGTGCCCCGCAAGGTGAGGGGGTCCTGCGTGAGGGACTGGGAGGGCCTGGGGGAGCCTGGGGGACTTGACCTCACTGCCCGTGTGCTTGTGTGCCACCAGGCTGTGGAGTTCCACGAGGACCTGTTCCCGGACACTGCAGGCTGTGTGCCCGCCTCCGACCCCCATGCCTGGTGGGCTGGTAGCAACCAGCAGGTAGGGCCAAGGCCTGGCTGACTGCTCCTGGCCTGCACCACCAGCAGCAGCCGCGTCCGTGGCACATGGTCCACCTGTGCACTAACTCAGCTGCCTGGTGTTCGCTATCCCCACCCCAAGCCCTCCTGCCTCACCTGCCGGCCTCTACCCACAGGTGCAGAGGGTCAGCCTCCACCCAGCCTGCCGACCCCACCCCAGCTTCACTTCCCATCTGGTGCCCCCTGCAGAGCCCACCCCGGAAGAGGCCCAGCCTGCAGAGACACCTGTGGGTGATGCGGACCCCAGCGTGAGTATCAGCATAGCCCACGTGGCTTCCCCGTTGCAATGCTGCAACAGGGGCCCCAGGTCAGGGCAGGAGTGTGTGGCCTGCCCGATGGTCTCAGAAATGCAAGAAGCATAAATGAAGAACCTCTGTGTTCTCAAAATTGAGCAAACACTTAGAAAGTGAGACTTTCATATAAAATCTGGATTTCTAGCTTCTCTTGAAAGATCTTTTTTTTTAAATTTTATTATTTTTTTATTTTTTGGCTACGTTGAGTCTTCCGTTGCTGTGCGCAGGCTTTCTCTAGTTGCAGCAAGCGGGGGCTACTCTTCGTTGTGGTACAAGGGCTTCTCATTGCAGTGGCTTCTCTTGTTGCGGAGCACAGGCTCTAGGCACCTGGGCTTCAGTAGTTGTGGCTCGCGGGCTCTAGAGCGCAGGCTCAGTAGTTGTGGCGCACGGGCTTAGTTGCTCCGCGGCATGTGGGATCTTCCCAGACCAGGGGCTCGAACCCGTGTCCCCTGCATTGGCAGGCGGATTCTTAACCACTGTGCCACCAGGGAAGCCCCTCTTGAAAGATCTTGACCATTCTGGGCCCACCTTCCCAGGAGCAACAGCTGCTACCTGCTGTCCCATGTGCTAACGCTCAGCTCACCCCATGTTACCTCCTGCCCATCAGTGATTGCGTCCCCACCCCACATCCCACGGTGGGGCTTCCTGCCTACCCCAGTGTCCCAAAGTGATGACCCCGGCATCCCCTCTCTCTTTGGCTGACCACCCGCCTGACGGGGCTGCTGGCTGACCGGAGCTTCTCCCCCAGGAGGGCTTCTCCTCCCCTCCCAGCTTGCTGACCTCGCCCTCCACGCCCTCCAGCCTGGGGCCCTCGCTCTCCAGCACCAGCGGCATCAGCACCAGTCCCAGCCAGAGGTCCCTGCAAAGCCTGCTGGGTAAGTGCCTCAGCGCGGGGGGCTAACGCCCTACCACGGGAGCCCTGTCCACCCCCACCCCAGCCACCCTCCTCTGCACCCCGGTCCTGCCTCCCCCCACAGTCCCGCCTCCCCTCCTGGAGGAGTCACTTCTTTGCGGGATGAAGAGAGTCTCACCTGTAAGAGGGTGGCCTAAACGTTCTGAGATCCCTCGAGTCTCGTTCTGGGCGAGTTGTGTTGGCTGGACTGGCAGAGACCTGGGCACACAGCCTGCACGGTCCTATGTTGAGGGGAGCAGGCAGCCCGGACTCCGGACTGGCCTGGGTCCTCCTGCGGGACAGTGTGGGGCAGGCAGGGCACCCTCACCTCACGTGGCTCCGTGTCCCTGCTGCCCGCCAGGCCCCAGTTCCAAGTTCCGGCACGCTCAGGGCACCGTCCTGCACCGAGACAGCCACATCACCAACCTCAAGGGGCTCAACCTCACCACGCCTGGCGAGAGCGACGGCTTCTGTGCCAACCGGCAGCGTGTGGCCATGCCCCTGCTCAGCAGTGGTGGGCAGGTGGCCGTGCTCGAGGTGAGGGGCCCCACCCTGCTGCGCTGTCCCCATGTCCCTGCAGGATGCTGAGGTGCCCACACCAGCTCACATTCTCTAAGCACAAACCAAGTGCCCAGCATCCCATGCGGTGTGTGGGGGGTGCTACTCTTATCCCCATTTTACAGATGAAAGCAGTGAAGCACAGAGATGCCTGGTCACACGCTGTGTAAGTGGTGGAGCTGGGAATTGAACCCAGGCCACCTGAGCCCCAAGCCTGAGCTCTTTCCGCCACTCCATGCTGCCTCCCTCACTTTCTGGGGGCCTCATGGTTGGCACTTGGGGCTCAGAGTGCAAGGTGGCTGAGGTAGAGAGCTTGGGCCACCTGGTGGTGCATCATCAGCTGCAGAGGGTGTGGGCCCAGGCATGCTGCTTGCCCTGCAGCCCTGGGGACCGGACTCTCCTGCATATTACTGATGGGCCTCGGGATGGGGGCACCTCCCACAGCTGCGGAAGCCCGGCCGTCTGCCCGACACAGCACTGCCCACGCTGCAGAATGGGGCAGCTGTGACCGATCTGGCCTGGGACCCCTTTGATCCCCACCACCTCGCTGTGGGTAAGGAGGCTGGGCACTGGGCTTGAGGGAGGATCCCAGGGTCCTCAATGGGAACAGAGAAGGGGGGCCTTGGGTCAGCAGTGATGAGCCTGTGCTCTCCACAGCTGGGGAGGATGCCAGGATCCGGCTGTGGCGGGTGCCCCCAGAAGGCCTTGAGGAGGTGCTCACCATGCCCGAGGCCGTGCTCACAGGTCAGGGGGGCCTGGGTGGGGGCAGGGGGGTGGGCGGTGGCTCCTGAGGGGCTCAGCGTCACCCCATGCCTCGCCTCCAGGCCACACGGAGAAGATCTATTCTCTGCGCTTCCACCCGCTGGCAGCTGACACGCTGGCCTCCTCTTCCTACGACCTTACCATTCGGATCTGGGACCTTAAGGCTGGAGCAGAGCGGCTGAGGCTGCAGGGCCACCGGGATCAGGTAGGACAGCTTTGGGGGCAGGCGCCCAGCCACAGGGCAAGAGGCTGCTTCTCACATCCCCACCTGCCCCCAGATCTTTGGCCTGGCCTGGAGTCCTGATGGGCGGCAGCTGGCCACTGTCTGCAAGGATGGGCACTTGCGGATCTACGAGCCCCGGGGTAGCCCTGAGCCCCTGCAGGTGAGCAGGAGGGGCTGGGGGCGGCCCTCAGACCTGGCGGGGGTCCCAGCTGGGCCTCATGTACTATATCCCAACAGGAAGGCCCAGGGCCTGAGGGGGCCCGTGGAGCCCGCATTGTCTGGGTGTGTGATGGTCACTGTCTCCTGGTGTCTGGCTTTGACAGGTGAGAACTCTGGGACCACTGTTCCCATCCCCAGACTTCAGCAGCCACCTGTGCCCCCTCCCCCAGATACACATACACCTGTCAGGCATGCAGAAGCTGTCCCCAACTCTCATTTATTGGACAGATGGATGGATGGATGGATAGATGGATGGGTGCATGGGTGGATTGATGGGAGGGAAGGAGATGGGGAGGAATGAATCAACTAGGGGCCCAGAGGGCTGAAAGCCATCCCTGCTGCAGAGCCCATATCTTGTGGGGATCAGACAAAGCACACAAAACACAGAACCAAGCCTCCTGGAGAGGTCCAAGGGATGGGCATTTGGTGCTCTGGAGGAAGGATCAGGGAGGGCCTCCTAAGAGAAGTATCATCTGAACTGGGTCACAAAGGGGCTGGTAAACACAGACCCGGAGGAGAGGGCATTCATCTCTGGGTGGAGTGGCCCAGAAGGTGACCAGCCTGGCTGGAGCAAAGGGCCTGGAACAGAATGTGGGGAGAAAAGTCCAGACTTAGTAGCCACAGTGGCCATGGGACAGGAGTGTGCTGAGGAGGGGCAGAGGGGGCAGAGGTCCGGGAGGAGGCGGGGCGGCAGGTTAGAAAGCTATTGTATTAGGCCAGGCCAGTGGTTCTGAGGCTGGATTAGGAAGGAGGATGGGCAGAGGCCTCTCCTCCCACCCCGAGGCCCTCAGACCTCCAGCCCCACAAGATCGGGGGCCTTGCTGGAGTCCTTGCCATGCCCCAGGCCCCTCCAGCTCTGAGGACCTGATTCTGCCCCCCTGCAGCCGAAGTGAGCGCCAGCTACTCCTGTACTCGGCTGAGGCCCTGGCCAGTGGCCCCTTGGCAGTGCTGGGGCTGGATGTGGCTCCCTCGACCCTGCTGCCCAGCTATGACCCAGATACCCGCCTGGTGTTGCTCACGGGCAAGGTGGGCTGGGGTGCACAGGCGGGGGCTTTGGGCAGGTGAGAGGAGGTGGGGGGAAAGGCAGCTAATGCTGGCCACCTCACTGTTGCCATCCCCCCAGGGCGACACCCGTGTGTTCCTGTATGAGCTGCTCCCCGAGGCCCCCTTCTTCCTGGAGTGCAACAGCTTCACATCACCTGACCCCCACAAGGTGAGCCCTCGCACACGCACACACTCCCTGGTCCTCCTTCCGTAGGTGGGACCATGGGCTACCCGCCCTCTCGTGGCCATGTGCAGGACTGCAGGGGCCTGTGGGGCCCTTGAGTCACCGGGCCGGGCGGGGTGTGCCCAGCAGCCTCGGGAACTGGTTTGTTTTTTTTGTTTTTTTTTTTAAACTTATTTATTTTTGGCTGTGTTGGGTCTTCGTTTCTGTGCGTGGGCTTTCTCTAGTTGCGGCAAGCGGAGGCCACTCTTCATCGTGGAGCGCGGGGCTCTCACTGTCGCGGCCTCTCTTGTTGCGGAGCACAAGCTCCAGACGCGCAGGCTCAGTAGTTGTGGCACACGGGCCTAGTTGCTCCGTGGCATGTGGGATCTTCCCAGACCAGGGCTCGAGCCTGTGTCCCCTGCATTGGCAGGCAGATTCTCAACCACTGCGCCACCAGGGAAGCCCGGGAACTGGTTTTTAAACTCAACCATTGTTAAAAATTAAAATATGTAAGTTTAAGTTTTATGAACCCACAAATAAGTTACAGTAAAGACCAAGGCAATAGATACTTAATTTATCACTTCCTAATTATTTTACTTGACTTCACTATTATTTGTACTGTTGAGGTTATTTACATCTGTGGGCCCTGTCCGGCAGAAATACTGTATCATGGGCTGCTACTGCACATCCCTTCCCAAATCTGCATTCACCAGGTCATGTTAGTAGTGTGAAATTGATATGGTGGGAGTTTTCACACCATGGAAATAGGCAAATGCTACAAACCCGGGCATTTTCCCTCCAGAGAGCTAGTTGTTAAATATCACACCACTCTCCAGGGATAGGCCTTGGTCCTGATGGTCCTAAGTGAGGGGGCCCAGGTGCTCAGTGTGAGCTCTGGACTCCAGCACCAGCTCAACTCCCCTGCCGCCCCAGGGCTTCATTCTCCTGCCCAAGACCGAGTGTGACGTGCGGGAGGTGGAGTTTGCCCGATGCCTGCGACTTCGCCAGACCTCCCTGGAGCCTGTCACCTTCCGGCTGCCCCGAGTCAGGGTGAGGTTGGGGGCCCAGCATGCCAATGCCCAGCACCCCCTGCCTGGCCCCTGTCAGAGGCTTTGGGGCCTGACTGGTCTTGTCACCAAACTGCCCCACTCACTGCTCTTTGGGGCACCTGTTCCCCTTACTCTGCTGATGTTCTGAAACTTGCAGAAACCTCAGATTGGGGTCCTGGGTCTTGCCATGCCCCCCTCCCAATGGATGCCTGTGTGCCCTAGGCCTCTGGTCAGTACCTCAGGGCAGCCCCTTCCTCCCTCCCTGCAGAAAGAATTCTTCCAGGATGACGTGTTCCCAGACACGGCTGTGAGCTGGGAGCCAGTGCTCAGCGCTGAGGCCTGGCTGGGAGGCGCTAACGGGCAGCCCCGGCTTCTTAGCCTGCAGCCCCCTGACATGACCCCAGGTAGGATGAGGGACTGGGCTGGGGGGGCAGGTAGGAAGCAGGAGAGTGGGTGGGGGTTGGAGAAAGGGGCAGAAGGCTCAAGTCCGAACCGCCATCCCTGCTGGCAATCAGAAACCTCTAGTGCTCCCAGGGATGGGGTGGTTGCTCTTCGGACTTGGTCTCTGAGCCCCTGGAGGGCAGGGCCCAGTGTCTGTGTTTCCATCACAAGCCCTCCACCCCCAACACACATGCGCACGTGCACACAGCCTGGTGCCGAGGGCAGGCCTTGTGAAACGAAGCGCCACCTCTGGACTCTCTGCCATGGAATCCCCTAGGGGCTGGTACCAAGCAGTTAGGCCAGGAGGCCCCACCAAAGGGGCTCTCTGCTGCCTGATGCTTGTTGCTGTCCCACCCCAGTGAGCCAGGCCCCCCGTGAAGGCCTTGCCCGGCGGGCCCCATCCTCAGCACTCTACCTGGAAGAGAAGTCGGATCAGCAGAAGAAGGAAGAGGTAGGCATGGAAGAGGGCTGGCCGCTGGGGTCACAGGGTCCTGGCTGCTCCTGGTGACTGCCCTTCAGTTCTCTAGTCCAACCCAGGTTGGGCGAGGAGCGAGTGTCACCCACTTGTCAGTTGGACAGGGAAGACCTTCCAAAGCCCTGAAGCTGACTGCTGCCGCCCCCAGGGCACAGGGCTCAGGAAGCCAGGGAAGGGTGGAAAGAGGCCCCACTCTAGCCTGGCCCAACCCAACCAGACCCAAGTGTGCTGGGGACCCTGGTGCATATTTGAGCGTCTGAGGCTATATGTGGAGACAGCTGCCCTGTGACTCTTACGTTCCGTGTTACAGTCTGTCTGTCTCTGGCTCCCCCATCTCTGTCAAGGTATCTTTTTCAATGAAAACCATCAACTTTGTCAGGGCTCTAATGAAAATGATTCTCCCACAACCTTGAACCTTGGGGTTCCAGCCTTGGGATCTGACATTCTTGGGGTCAGAAGCCCTGTTCCCTTCCCACCTCTTCTCCCGTCCCCTCTCCCAGCTGCTGAGTGCCATGGTGGCAAAGCTGGGGAACCGGGTGGACCCGCTCCCACAGGACTCCTTCGAAGGTGTGGATGAGGACGAGTGGGTGAGTGGACGAGTGGGCCCTGCTGCCTGTCCCATCTCTCCCCGACTCACGCCTGCCGCATGCGCCACCCCCCTCCCCCAGGCCCTCTCAACTCCCTCCCACTTCTTGGTTTATCTCCCCAGGACTAGCCTGCCCACCAGCCACCTCTAGCCTCACCTGCCACTGCCGCCTCCTTGAACCAGCTGGTGCCCCTGCACACCTCACGTCTCACCCTCAAACTGGAAGCCACCTCTTGGCCGGGGCACACCTCACCCCAGAAGGCCTGGCTTCCTTTGGATCTTGGGCATTTCCGTAGCCTCTGGGTCCTGCTGCAACCCCCATGGATTGTTCGCATCTCTGCATTTTCTGGGACCAGCTGCTTCTCCTCAGCTGCCTGCTAGCATGTGGAGCCAGGGGCATGGGGGTGGGGTGGGCGTGAGGGCTCAGTGGCATGTCCCTGGGCAGCCGCTGGGCTCCCTGTCCCCTCTACTCTGACCTGGGCTGGTCCCAGCTTGGGCTGGCTTCGCCCAGCACCTTCAATTATCACATGCCATCCTATCTTGCCTGCTGCTCCAGTTCTGGTCAAGGGCCTAGGGGGCTGGCCCCCCACCAGGCCGTTTGGAGCAGCACCAGCCTCAGGGGCCTGGGACCAGTAGCCTTGCTCCCCAAACTTGAAGCCAGGAGGAATGGGCATCACTGAGCTGATAGCCCAATGAAGGGGGTGTGAGCCCCGCAGGGACTAGCCTACACGTACCCTGGATGTTTTTAGCAATTAAACTTTTCTAAGCTGGCCACCTCTTGTGCCGCTGTAGTCTCTGGCTGGCTAGAAGGGGAAGGGGACAGGAGTATGGGTGAGGTCAGGTTGGCCTTGGGCTCCCACTTGTCCCAGGCCTGACTCTGCTCCTGCTGGGAATTCATTGATTCATCCAACACGCTAGTATCTGGCAGGGCTCTGGATGGCAGCTCCTGTGATGAACGGGAGAGACATGGCTTCTCAAGGCACTTAGTATAGTCTTAGTAGGCCGGGGTGAGCCGGACCATGTGCAAGTTCACAAATAGACAGTGCAAGGAGGGCTGTGAAGTAGATAAACTACGTGAAAGGGAGCCACGGGGAGACTGTGGTCAGGGTCTGAGAAGCGACGTTTAAGCTGAGAGCTAAGACCTGAAGGCCACAAAGGCATGGAGAGAGCCCTGGGAAGAACGTTTCAGACAAAAGGAAGGGCAGCCAGGGTGCTGAGAGAATAAAGAATTTGGAGAGTTGGAGGAAAGGAAAGTAGGGTAGTGGTCCAGAACATAGTAGGAGGCAGCCCGACTCTCATTGACTCAACAAACGTTTGTTGAGTGTCTTCCATGTGCCAGCCACTCTTCCAGGTGCTGATGCCCAAGAGTGGAGGAAAGAGATCAAAGTCCTGCCCTCCAGGAATCCACATTCTAGTGGGAGGGAACAGATAATAAACATAAAGATGAATGAATGGTATAATTTGATAGAATGTGGTAAGAACTTCAGAAAAAAATAGGGATCAAGAATAGAGGTTTATGGGTCTTCCCTGGTGGTCCAGTGGTTGACTCCAGGCTTCCACTGCAGGGGGCACTGGTTTGACCCCTGGTGGGGAAAATAAGATCCTGCATGTCACATGACGTGGACAAAAAAAAAAAAAAAAAAAAAGGTTTAAACCAAATACAAGGGCCTTCCCTGGTGGCGCAGTGGTTAAGAATCTGCCTGCCAATGCAGGGGACATGGATTCGAGCCCTGGTCTGGGAAGATCTCACATGTGTGGAGCAACAAAGCTCATGTGCCACAACTGCTGAGCCTGTGCTCTGGAGCCCATGCTCTGCAACAAGAGAAGCCACCGCAGAGAGAAGCCTGTGCACCGCAACAAAGAATAGCCCCTGCTCATCGCAACTAGAGAAAGCCCGTGCCCAGCAACGAAGGCCCAACGTAGCCCAAAAAAAAAAAAGGGGGGGGACACAAAAGGCCGCATGTAGTATGATTCCATTTCTACAAAACATCCAGAAGAGACATCCATAGAAGAGGAGGCAGATTAGTGGTCACGAGGGGCTGGGGGAGGGGGAAATTGTCAGTGACTGCTCATGGGTATGGAGTTGCTAAGGCTGGGCTGAAAATGTTTTGGAACTAATGGTGATGGTTGCGCAATTCTGTGAATATACTAAAAAGAACTGAATTGTGCATTTCAGAATTGTGTGGTGTATGAATTCTCTCTCAATAAAGCCTGTATTAGAAAAGCAAAGGAATGGAGGACAAGTTGCAGCGATGGTAGGGCATCAAGGTGGCCTCACTGAGAAGGTGACATTGGAACAAAGACTTGCAGGAGGAGGGAGACGAGCCCTCCTTTCCAGACAGGGAACCTGGAATGAAACCTACTTTGAAGTTTCCTGTTTTCCTAAATATTTGTGAGAATTTGACGTCTTACTCATTGTTTATGAGGTGTTGTATGTTTATTGCATGTCTTTTAGTCCCAAATATTTTGGCAAAATGGAGGGAAGAAATAGCACACACACACACACCCCGTTTGACCGGTGGTGTTCTGTTGCTCCTAGCGCCCCAGGATAAGCAGGAGGGCCAGAGGGTCCTGAAACCGCCCATCAGTAGCCTCCGGTGGTCGCCGGAACGCCGGAGGCTGGGGCAGGCCCCGCCCCGACTCCGCCCACGGGCCATAGGTCTCCGCCCACGCCCGCCCTTTCAGAAGCAACGCGCATGCCTAGCGCACGCGCTCTTCGCAGCTTCCCTTGACCTTTGACCCGCCGGCCACCCTTGAGCCGGGGCCGAGGGGCCGGGAAGCCGGAGCCCGTGCCCCAGAAGCACAGTGGCCGCCATGGTGAGGCATGAGGAGGGGAGGGGAAGGGAGGCAGTTTCGGGGCCGGGGCTGGGAGCTCCGGCTGGACTGCGGGCGCCGCGCGCCACCTGCGTTCCCGGCGGGGAGCGGGGACTGGGGTGTCGCAGCCGGGGGTTACTGAGGCGGGCGCTGTTGACCTCGGGGCCAGGGAGAGCCTTCTGGCTGGAAGGCAGGGCGGGTCTGGCGTGCCGGGAAATAGCGAGCAGATGCGATCGCCGTGTGCGCCAGCCACGTGCCGGCAGCCCAAGGTGGAGGTAAGTCCGGCCCGCGAGCCTCTGCTCGGTCCCCGAGCTAGTTGATGGTGTCGCCCTATTATCGTCCCCATTTGAAAGCTGGTGAAACGGGCTCCGAGGAAGTGGCAGAACTGGGACTTGAACCAGACCCTGCAACACCGAAAACTGAGCGTTTCTGCGGTACCATTGGCACCCAGAGCCAGCCCACAGATCTGGGCCACACTGGCTACGTCAGGTCACCTGGAGACCTTTAAAAGTACAGGGTCCTGAGCTCTATCCCCGGATAGAGGATTGTTGAGTGATTGAGGCAGTGAGTTTGGGGAACCACTTCTTAACTGATAGTGTTAAGGATAAGGTAAGAGCTGAGAAGCGCCAGGCCCTGAGCTGAGGCTTATGTAGATTACCATTTAATTCTAAAGAAGTCGGTGCTCTCATTGTCCCCATTTTACAGATAAAGAATCTGAAACTCAGGGCGTCTGACTCTTCCAGGGTCACTCATCCCAGTTTTGAGCCCAGCTCCTCTGTGTCCTAAGACTACACACTTAGCACCACATTGGTCCTGCCTTGTAAATAGTCACTGCCATTTTCTGAGGACCCCGCCCCCCACCCCAGCTGAGTCCTTCACACACATTCCTGCATGTGGCTCTGGAGGAGTTGGTACCTTAAAGGAGAGAGCAGGCGAGTCCGTAAAATAGGACAATATTAATAGGAAAAGAAAGACAGTGATATGGGAGGGTAGAAATGGGAGGAGCCTGGAAAGATTTCACCCAGGGGAATGGGGGTGACATGAGCTAAGTCTTATATATATATATATATATATATAAATTTGTTTATTTTATTTATTTTTGGCTGCGTTGGGTCTTCGTTGCTGCTCGGGGCTTTCTCTAGTTGCAGAGAGCAGGGGCTACTCTTTGCTGCGGTGCGCGGACTTCTCATTGCAGTGGCTTCCCTTGTTGCGGAGCACAGGCTCTAGGTGCGCGGGCTTCAGTAATTGTGGCACAAAGGCTCAGTAGTTGTGGCTCGCGGACTCTAGAGCACAGGCTCAGCAGTTGTGGTGCACGGGCTTAGCTGCTCCGCGGCATGTGGGATATGTGGGATCTTCCAGGACCAGGGCTTGAACGCGTGTCCCCTGCATTGGCAGGTGGATTCTTAACCACTGCGCCACTAGGGAAGCCTGACATGAGCTAAGTCGTGAAGGATGTTGGGATTAGACTGTATTGGAGTAGGAGAGAGGATGTTCAATGGGTTAATGGGTATGGAGTTTGGGGGGATGGATAATGAAAATGTTATACAGCTCTATGAATATCCTAAAAAGTGCTGAATTGTGCACGTGAAAAGAGTGACCTGTGTGGTGTATGAATTCAGAGTAAAGAAGGAGGGGAGCCGATCCTGGAGTAGATGGTGTGGCTGCAGTACGTGATGTGGAGAGTGATGAGGGGAGAGAAAACTAGAGAAGTCATTTGTAGCCAGAGCTGGGGATGCCAGGCTGGGGGTAGACTGAATTGGCTGGCAGTGGCAGCAGAGGTAGGGTATTGTGTGCGTGATTTGGGAGGATGGCCAGAACCCTCCTTCAGCAGAGGGAGTGGGAGGCATTTGGAAGCCCTGTCAAGTGTCACATTCATTCAAATATGTATCGGGCACCTGCTGTGCTAGCCACAGCCCAGGCCCTGGACATATCATGGCAGATGTGACAGTTGTGGTCCTGACCTCCCTCCTGCCTGGTTGTGATGCCAGCAGCCGTTTGCAGGGGCCCTGGGTGAAGAGAGCCCCCTTTCTATCTCCATGCGTCCTTGAGAAGAGGGTGAGTCAGTGGCTGTCTCTACCCACCAGCCCAAGGAACTGTGCCTTGAAGGGAACTTTGCACATCCGTCTGTCCAAAGCCAGGTTGCCTTCTTGATGCAGTTCACACAGGACAAACCACATTCCTTAGGGCTTCCCAACCCCCCACGCTGCCTGTGGTCCTTTGCCCCAGCTGCAGGGCTTTGGTCCCACATTGTGCCATGTTGCTCTCCAGGCAGGAAAGCATATGTGCCATCTGCAGTGTCCCAGGCATGGAGTCTCATGGCTCTGACCTCTGCTCCTTGACCATCAGCTTGGCCTGAGTTGGATGCTGTGTTGGCCAGTTGCTCTTGCCCTGGGTCTTCAGGCCTGAGCATCAGTCAGTGGATTATGGGGTGTTTTAGGGCTTTCTGGGAGAGGCCTCAGCCAGTAACTGTCTTCATCCCCTGTGGTAGCTGCAGCTGGCACAGCTGTGCTCCCCATGAATCCTCAGCTGTGAGCACAGCTGACCCACCTGGCACTTGGTAGGTGTCTGGGTATTGAGTAGGTAGCTGAGAAGCTTGGCTGCACCTCTGATCTCTAGATCATTCAGCACCAAGCAGGATCTGGTCTGGAAGCAGAGGCAGCTGTTGAGCTACTCTGGACCTGCCTCTGTCAGGTGTCCACTTTTTACATGCCTTGCCTTCTGAAGGCCATAGCCCTCCTATAAGGGGGGTATTATTCTCCCCATTTTGCAGATAAGAAAACTGAGGTTCAGAGAGGTTGAGTGATTGCCAGGGCCACACAGGTGGCAAGAAGCAAAGCGGGGACCCAGGTTATGTCAGCCTGACTAAAGCAGCTTTCTCACTTCTCTTCCACGCTGCTTCCAGCTCCCTGGGAATGTAACCCAACATTTTGCAGCTTTTTCCCCTGAGGAATCAGAGGATCCATCAAATGAGCTGCTGTGTTGGGCGGAGTTTTGTTACTCTCCAGTGCCTGGCCAGTGTCAGGTTTTGGGAAACAAAGAGTAGTAATAAATGAAAATCAACATTTATTGAGCACCTACTATATTATCAGGGTCTGAGCCAGGCACTTTATAAGCATTATCTCATTTAATCCCCATGACAGCCCTGTTGTTGGCCACAATAGGAGAGGAAGCTGAGGCTCAGGGAGACTGGGAACTTATCCAGGGCACCCAGCTGTCATTTGCACACAGGTGATCCCAGAGCTTGTCTGTGTAACCTCCACATCACTGCCTCCGCCGGGAGATGCCTCCCGCAGGAACCTTGGTAGCTGTGGTGGGTGGACCAGACAGCTCCCTTGGATGACTGGGGTAGCCTCTGAAACTTTGCAGGAAGCCCAGCCTGCCCTGCAGCTATGGAGCTCTGGCAGCAGGAACCATGGGCAGGGGGTGGTGGGGGAGCTGCCCAGTTAGAGCCTCAGCTCTTAATGTTCATTATTTAGCAACAGTCACCACCTGGGCAGAGAAGTAAACACCTGAGTACGAGACAGTGCAGGCAGTGGGGTGGGGCTGCTGTCAGGTGTGGCAGCAGAAGGAGGTGTGGTCGGAGGCCTGGTGGGAATTCCTGGCCAAGGGAACACTCGGAATCACCTGCTGGCCTGTCAGCCTCTCAGTCCCTCAGACAGGACCAGCTGTCCATCTCAGAGCCTCCTGCCCGACTTGGGAGAGGCTTTAGGCAAGCGGGGGTTGGGGGAGAAGCCAGGTGAGACTTTCCCATCTGAAGCAGATCCTCCTTAGTCTATTCACCACAGTGCAGCGCCTGCAGCCCCGCCCCTCCCTCTGATCACTGGAGTCTTCATGGTGTGAAATACGGGGCTTATGAAATTTCCACCCACTTGTGAAATCCAAACCCACTTCCCATTTATCAATCCCCGCTAATGGCCCGGAACCGCATCCCACCCCACCCATTAGGGAGGCCAGCAAGGCCAGTTCTGGAGTCGGGGGTTCCACTGGAATCTAACAAGCCCCTCTTCGGCCTCTGGGTTGGGTCCTGATCCTTGTCATGTTGTTCAGTCGCCCTCCCTGCAGACCCCGGGATTGTGTGTGAGGTGGGCAGCCTGGGGATAGCTGATAGCACTGGCTATGGGTTTTCTGCCCATCTTCCCCCAGGTATTAGTTGTGTGTCCTCATGTTGGTCCCTAAACCCCTCTGTGTTTCAACGTCTTGAGTTGTTGGGATTAGACGGCACAACAGATAGAATGTGTTTGTCACAGTGCTCAGCACCCTGGCTAAGTCCATTCTTGGTTGTTGGAAACCACTTGGATGTGCCACGTGAGCAGTGGTGACCTGCCGCGAGCATTCCCCGGGTGTCCTCCACGCACCCACGTTTGTACCATCTCACACACACACATGCTGTCTGCTTGTAATCCTTGGTCACAGTAAGATCTGTACGTTTCCCAGCTCACCCGCCTGCCTCATCTTACCTCCTACTATTTTACAAGACCTCTGGGCTCTTGGCTGCTCCCAGGCATCCCCTATACTTTCTCCCAGTTGGGCTCACCCTGGTCCCCCTGCCTAGAAAGCCCCCATTTTCCCATCGAGATTCTACTTGCCAGAAGTGCCGTTGCCTCCCAGAGTCTCCCTGTCCTTCCTGAGGTGTCCCTCCGGTGCCTTTCCACGCCTCTGGTCATGCTTGATGAGAGGCCCCACTTGTCTCCGTGGTGCATTGGCCCACCTGGTCTTGGGGTAGAAGACGCTCGCACTGCGCTGCAGTGGAGGGTTTCCCACAGGGCCGGGTCCTGGGTATCTTTGTGGTCCCGGTGGTGACTCAGGCAGGGTTTGAGTGAAGGAGTGAGCCGGTGGAGGAACAGGGGTTGGCCTGCTCTCCCTCACCACTTGGTCCCTGCTGTGTTTGTCTAAATGCCCACTTAGTGGGCTTTGCTCCTTGAAAGTGGAGGTTATTTTGGTCTTCTGTTGTGTTGATTGGAACTGACTTGAATAGTATGGGGACAATTAGAATGGCACTGCATTTCCCCACCCGTAAAGGTTGGATCAGCCAAGTACAAGAAGCAGCCTGTCGTGGCAGAGTGAATGGAGGGTCTGGGACCGGCCCTGAGTTCTGGTTCCCAGGCCACTTTGCCTTGGCTCCTGTCCGCCTCTTCCAAAGGACGAGGGAGAGTCCCATCTGCCTCTGGGGACTCTCTTGGGTTCCCCCCACTCCCCCGGGCCTGCTGTCCCATGAGCACCCGAAGCCACCCAAAGCAGAAGCTTTTTATCAGGGTGCTTTGGAGGAAGTGGTCTGTGGCTGCTGCTCTGAGCTTCCTTACCTCAGCAATCCAGAAGTCTTGTCGCACAGCCACCACTTCCAGGGTCCATCACTGGGGGCTCTGAGAATGCAGCCTGCTAATAGGTGCCTGCTTTGCTCACAGGCCAAGTACCTGGCCCAGATCATTGTGATGGGTGTGCAGGTGGTGGGCAGGGCCTTTGCCCGGGCCCTGCAGCAGGAGTTTGCAGGTAAGCTTGGGCCTCTGTCTCCTTGGGCTGGGCGATCCTGCCTGGCTCAGATTTTTCCCGTAGTTCTGGGCCCCTCCCTCGCACTGGGCCAATTGTGAATGCAAGGGCCCTCTGTGGGGTGGGGTTCTGGCAGCTCAGGTAGCCTGGGGCACTTCCCTTTGGCGGGCAGAGCTACTAGATCTTGGGACAATCCTATAAAAGGGAGACCTGATGGGCGTGAGCATCCGGCCAGAAATGGGCACACTGGCCCTCCTGGCCGCCTGTTTTTGTAAATAAAGTTTTATTGGAACAGCCATACCTCTGGCTGTTTTCGAGGCAGAGTCCAGTAATTGCAACACAGACTAATTGGCCTGCAGAACCTAAAATACTTATTCTCTGACCCTTTAAGAAAAAGTGTACTGGCTCCTGAATCTAGAGGCGTTGAAAGGGAAGAAGTCACCCGAGGCAGCCTGCTTTGGTGGCCTAGGTAACCGTAGGGCAGAGCCATGCTGCCTGCCCCTGCTTGCAGCTTCACTCTGTTCCCCATAGTAACCTAAACTCCCCAACTTGCGATGCACCCAGGAGGTAGAGGCCAGGGGAGAAAAGAGGGACAGGGTCATCTCATGGTCTAGGTTGGGGACCTGATGCGAGGTTTGACCAGCCCCTGCCCCTGTCCTCACTTTACTAACCCCCACCCCAAAAAAATCCACTCCTGGAGAAGAGATGCCCTCTGGCCCGGCTTGTCTCCTCCCCCACGCCACCTGGCAGCGGTGAGCTGCCCACGTGGAAGGCCCGGGGGAGCTCCCGGCTGCTGAGGGCCAAGTGCTCACCCGTGTGTCCCCACAGCCAGCCGGGCAGCAGCTGACGCCCGGGGGCGCGCGGGACACCAGTCTGCAGCCGCCTCCAACCTCTCCGGCCTCAGCCTCCAGGAGGCACAGCAGATTCTCAACGTCTCTAAGCTGAGCCCTGAGGAGATCCAGAAGGTGAGGCCACCAGGCCAGCTCCGAGACAAGCAGACCAGAAGTGGGGATGGGCGGCAGGCCACCAGCGTTGGGAGGGGGGACGGGGGCAGCAGAAATGGGCAGGAGTGGGGGCTCTGGCTGCGGCCAGCTGGGATTCAAAGAATCCCACTGTCACTTGTCAGTGTTTAGGCCACAGGCAGCAGTGGCAGAGGCGTGGGCCTCCCTCAGTGGGCACCTGTCCGCTTCTCTGCCCCTCAACGGCTCCGGGTGCCATAGCGCGGCGGAGGGGGCGAGCCCTTTCGCTTTCCTTTTTGTCATTTCCTAGCTTCCCCTGCCTCTGTAACCCAGGGACCCTCACCGTCTCCCCTCCTCTGCAGAACTACGAACACCTATTCAAGGTGAACGACAAATCCGTGGGTGGCTCCTTCTACCTGCAGTCAAAGGTGAGTGCTGGGAGGAGGGCAGGCCGCGGGGCCGCTTCTCACTGGGTCTCCCTCATTTCCAGGCAGTTCAGAGCTTGGCAGGAGAAAGGTCCCTGGGGCGCAGGGAGCCCCCTGAACTGCCAGCCCCTCAGTGCTGCCAGCTCCATGTGGCCCAGCCAGTGGGACTGTGTTGGCCTGGGCCCTGTGTCACCCTGGACAGTGGTGCCCCCAGCAGCCAAGGCTTTGAAGGGCCAGGACTGCTAGCTGGTGGAGTGCTGGAATCAGCTCTCAGCTCTCAGACTCAGTCAGTGCGTCCCCAGGCCCCTCTGTTTATATTCCGCTCAGGCTGTTACCTCTGACCTGCCCACTGCTCTCCAGGAAGCTGGAGCTGGACCCGAGGAGGGAAGGGGCCATCCTGCCTAACTTTTTGTGACTCCCTCCCCAGGTGGTGCGAGCGAAGGAGCGCCTTGAGGAGGAACTCAGAATCCAGGCCCAGGAGGACAGAGAGCGAGAGCAGCCGCCCAAAACGTGACCACTCGGTGCCTCACGCCCCGCCCGCCCACCTCTAATTTATAGCTCGGTAATAAATGTCTTTTCCGCATTTCTTGAGTGCGCACGTCCAGATTCCAGAAGGCAGGCTGCTCTTCCCACCAGCCGTGGGGCTGTGCGTGCAGGGGAGGGGGAGCAGTGGCATCTGCCTGCCCGTTATTGGGCCTTTGACACCCAGCGGGGCCAGTGTGGGCAAGGTTGGCTAGAAGCCAGCCAGCCTGGCCCTGCTCGTCTAAGGAAGCTGGTCGCGTTCTATCAAGTACCGGACACAGCCACTCCTGCTGTCGAAGTCCCAATGCCAGGCCCTCCCTCGGCATCACGGCCCTCAGGTCTGCCCCGCCCACTCTGCTGGTGGATGGAGCTCAGGCCCCGGGGCTCTGTCACAGGCCGCCTCTCCCTGACCTGGGTTGGGCTCTAACACCTCAGTAATCTGGGGGGAAAGCTCCAGGGTGCGGCCGGGAAAGAGGAGCTTTTGCCAGCCTCTCATTGCACCGAGGCCAGGGAGCCGGGCTTCCCCAGAGCTAAGGCACTCAACAAAGTCATGGCAGGCAGTGGCAGATGAGGACCTGAACCTGCGATGTGTTGTCCAGAACCTTCCGTCTCAGCACCTCCCCCTGCTGCCCTTCCCTTCTGGCTCCCAGCAGCAGATAGAGAGGTTGTGGCCCCCACAGGGTTGGGAGAAAACCCCAGAACAGGGTCTCAGCACTGCAGTCTGGGTGGGGGACCCCAGAGCCAGGCATGGGCAGTCAGAGGTGGTCTCCTGTCCATGGCCCAGCTCCTGGCACATCCAAGACAAACCGTGTTTGTAACTCACTTTTATTGTTTCTTTATAAACTTCCTCTCACATGGAGGAATATATTGTTATAGTCATTAGCTTATCTCTTTTCTTTTTTTAAAACTCTATGCTAACAGCAATGGAGCCAAGAGGAGGAAAAACATAAGCTACGATAGAAAGGCACTTAGAACCTGTTAGAATACTGATATCCTGGAATGTGCAACAACAAACCGACAACAACGACACGTACACCGGCCCCTTCGGGCCTGGTCTATCACCGAGTCACATGCTGAGCTAATGTCACCTTCCAGTGCCCTGTTCCTCCGCTCCCGGGGCTTGAGTCTCAAACCCCTCACCCCAATGGGGACTTGAGGCCTGGGGCCCTTAGTGGGGGTGGGGGTGCCTGGGTCCTGGGTGGGGCGCGAGGGAAGGAGACCAGCTCCCTCCTGCTTTGCTCACAGCCCCTTCAAGGGGCAAAGCCAGTGCTGCCGGGCCCTGTCAGTGGGCCGGTTCAGGGTGACCCCTCTGGGACAGAAGGGCAGTCCAGGAAAGGGCAGGGTCAGCAGAGCTGCTCAGAGGAGGGAAATTGCAGGACTGCTAAGGACCCCCCTGCAGTCCCATAGCTCCCTTGTTCTGCAGCCGGCGACACGGAGGGCTTGGTCACTGTGGCCAAGGGCAGGGCAGCCCTAGGAGCCAGACAGAGCTCCTGACTGCTGGGCCAGCACCTCCCAGACCGAACCAGGCCCCCTACGGGGAGGGAACGTGAGGGCTCAGGGCGGGGAATGAGACATGTGCTGCACCGCCAGGGCCTGTGGGAGAGCCCAGCTCCCTGGGCTTGGGCAGCAGTGTGGGCTCTGGGGCACGTGGAGCCCCAGCATCCTTAGCTTATTCTGGCCCCTCCATGGGGGAGCAGAGCAGGGACACAGGGCAGGAGCTCAGCTCAGAAAAGCCAAAGGAAGCAGCCAGGTCGCCAAGTCCAGGCTCCTTCGTCTGGCTTCCCCTTCCCAGGCAGAGGGGCGGGGCCCTCCCAAGGGCATCCTTGGCTGCTTTGTGGCTCCTCTTCCCCTCCTCAAGCCCAGGTCCTTCTGTCCATGGCCTCTGGAAGCTCCTGTGCCCAGCACCAGCCTGGAGCCCTCCCTCGCCTGTGTTGGCCATGACTTGGTGCCCCCAGGACAGGAGCCGTATCCCAGCCTGGGGTTGTGCCTAGCCAGCCTCCCCTCCTAACAACACCCTGCAGGCCTCCACAGCCCCTTGTGCAGGGTGGCACCGCCCCAGGCCAGGCCCGGCTCAGCCCCACCTATTCCCTGAGCTGGGCCAGTCCCAGGTCCTGGCACCTCTCCCTGCTCAGGGCTCCCTGAAAGTAGAGGGAGGCCCAGTGGTGAAGGGGCAGGTGAGTATTCAGCCAGCCCCCTCAATCTGGAGCGTCAGCCAATCCAGAGGAGGGACTGACCCTCGGGCAGCGAGCCGGCGGCTGCAGATGGCGGGCAGTGAAGGGCAGCTGGCAGAGCGGGCCTCCCTCTCCAAGCTGGGAGGCGCCTTGTCATAAGGTAAGGTGGCTTCTTCCTGTGGCTTTGCCAGGGCCTGCGTCTGTCTTGCTCTCCCTCTGGAGGGTAGACCAGAGGGAAAGGGGTCAGGAGCCCCCAGAGCAGGGGCCCAGTGAGGCTAGGCAGGATGGGGTGGGGCCTCGATCCCAGGGGGTCCTCACAGCTCACCATCAAAGGGGATGGGGAGGGAGCCTGGCGCTAGTCAGGAGGGCAGATGCCACCCCACCATCCCCACTGCTGGGACAGGGCTGGCAGGTGGGCAAGGGAGGGAGGGTGACCTGCCCGGCTGGCCACTGGATGAGCGTGGCACTAGAGTTGGGGGATGGGGGGACTGAGGGCTAGGTGGAGGATGGGGCGGGGTGGGGCAGAGGTGAGCCAGGCCTCAGCACCCAGGAGCACAGCTCTCCCTAGCTGGCAGACCCAGTTCCTCCCTTGGGAGCCTGGGGTGCCAGCAATGCCCTTCTAGCACCATCCTTGCTGCCCAGCTTATCTGGGGCTAGGTCTGCCCAGGGACACAGCCAACTGGGCCCTGAGGCAGGAGAACATTATTGCTATTTCGCAGAAGAGTTTCCGTTCGTCAGGGGGCAGGGCTGGGAGCCGCCGGCTGGGCTACAGGTGGTTGGCGTCCACTGAGTGGGTTCAGTTCACCACGGCCGGTTTGAGCAGCACGGAGCCCGGCGGGATGACCACCCAGCCAGGAGTGAGCGCCTCTGGGCTGCTGGCCGCCGAGTTGACGCCTGTGGACAGGTCCAGCACGGTGCCCGGCAGCAGGGGGAGGCCGTCGGGACTTGGCCGGGAGCGGCTGCTCTCAGTCCTCTCCAGGGGGGTCTTGCGGCCCTCTGTGCCCAGGGCCCTGGCCGGCACCGCCCCACGCCCCTTCTCCCCCTCGGCCTTGCCGCCAGCGGAGCCAGCGAGGAGGGAGACCACGGGCAGGCCCAGTCCGCCAGCCCCAAAGGGCGAGGGCAGCAGCGGGTTCTTGGCCAGATTGAGGGGCAGGACGGGGCCGGGCAGCCCAGGGCCCATGCCCCCTGCACCCCCACCGCTCCCGCCATTGCCACAGGCTAGGGTGCTGAGGTCAAGGGGGCCGGGGGCCAGGGGCAGAGGCAGGCCGGGCAGGCCGGGGCCTCCGAAGAGGGCAGCCGGGTTGGGGATGATGATCTGGGCCCCGCTGACGTAGGGGCTGCCGTCAGGGGCGGGCAGTGGTGGTTTGGGGGGTGGGCGAAGTTGCAGCAGCTCTTGCTGCTCGTGCGACACAAAGTGGCCGTGGGCCTTGATATGTTTGCGCAGCGAGCTGGGGTCCGTGTAGCGCTTGTGGCAGCCAGGCATCTTGCAGTAGTAGGGCTTGTCCACGTAGTGGGTACGCGTGTGCTTGAAGCGGTCACTGGAGTTGGAGTAGCGCTTGTTGCAGCCCTCGTAGGGGCACACGTAGGGCTTCTCGCCTGTGGGCGGCGCCGGTGCCGGTGTGAGGGGCTCCCGCCGCCCAGGCCATCCCAGCCCAGTTTCCCACCCCCTACCCCCCACTCGACAGTCCCCAGGCCCCTCACCCCAGACCGAGACCTCCCTGAGAGCAGGGGCTGTCTGATTTGGGGGGTGGTGTCCTCAGCACCGGCAGGAGCTCTGACTCCAGTGGGGACGGCAGGTCGTGGCCGCTAAGAAGCCAGCCTGTGGCCTGGCTGTGTGTGCCCTTGGCCTCAGGCCTGTGCTTCAGACTTTGATGACAGCGACCACTTCCACAGGTAATTGCTTAAAGACCCTGCTGGGGCCTGGCTCACAGTGAGCTCTGCGTGGATGCCCTTGGCCCTGACTCAACACAGTTTCTCCAGATTTACGAAAGGGCTGCTCCCGCTGACCAGGGCCGGCCGAAGCCCCGTGAAGCTGTGAGCCTTTGAGATGTGCCTCTAGTGTAAAATATACACCGGAGTCCACAGACTTTGTAGGAAATGAAGAATTTCAGTGTCTCCTTGATGTGTGTGGGTTTTTTTTGTTTGTTTGTTTTTTGGCCACGCAGCGCAGGCATTCAGGATCTTAGTCCCCTGACCAGGGATTGAACCTGCACCCCCTGCATTGGAAGCACAGTCTTAACCACTGGACTGCCAGGGAAGTCCCTCCCTGATGTTTTAATATTGAAGTGACAACATTTTGAATATACTGAGTTCAAGAAAATGTATCATTGTAATTCACCTCACCGTGTATTTCTTTGTACTTTTTTCAATGGGGACGATTAGGAAATTTAAAATTAAGGGGCTTCCCTGACGATCCAGTGGCTAAGACTCCACACTCCAATGCAGGGGCCTCGGGTTTGATCTCTGGTCAGGGAACTAGATCCCACATGCTACATACAACTAAGAGTTCGCGCGCTGCAGCTAAGACCCGGCGCAGCCAAATAAATAAATATTTATAAAATAAATAAATTAAATTAAGTGTGTGGCTCTGCTGGCCAGTGCTGGCCCTGTTGTGTGCTGGGGTCCGTGAGAAGCGAGCAGACACACTGCAGTCACAGGTGGCATGAGTCGACGATCATACGAACACAATGCCGAGTGTGACACAGGAAGACGAGTCTGTGTCCCGATAGCGCGTGGCGAGGGTCTGACCCACGGGAGAGGCTTCCCCAGCAAGTGGCACTCGGAAAGGGACCGCCAAACAGTTGGGGTACGCGCCTGTCTCTTGGCTGTGCGGATGGCCCGGCGCCCGCACTCCAGCCCCGCCCTTACCTGTGTGTGACCGGTTGTGGATCTTCAGGTTCTCCAGGCGGGAGAAGCTCTTGCTGCAGGTGGGGCAGCGGTGCGGCTTCTCGTTGGTGTGTGTGCGGATGTGGATGAGCATCTTGTATCTGCTCCAGGGAGGGCACAGGAGGAGGACAGCTCAGCCGCTGGACACCCAGGCCCCCCTTCCCACCCACCTCGCCCTCCCTCACCTGGCGTTGAAGCCGCGCCCATGGCGGGCACAGCCCTCCCAGTGGCAGCAGTAGCCTGCGTCCTTTTCGGGCTTGACGTGGTAGTCGTTGACGTGGTCCACCAGGTCTTGTAGGAGCTCAAAGGGCTGGTTACACTGCAGGGCCAAGAGTGTGCTGAGCCCGAGTGGGGCCGCCACCTGCCCTGGACCCTGCCCCACTCTTCCCAACCCCCACTCACCTTGGCCCAGCGACACACCAGCTGCTTGGGCAGGGGCAGCTCTGGCGAGAGGCACTTGTCCTTGGGGGGGGTGAGGAATGAGGAAGCAGGCAGGTGCAGGGCCCCCCCGGAGCCTAGGGGCAGGAAGAACTGGAAGGAGCTGGGGACGCTGTCCAGATAGCGCAGTGGCTGGAGGTCCTGGGGGAGGGCAGGGAGCAGAGCTGGTCAGCACCTGCCCACGGGCCAGTGGGCCCAAACCCCACCCCCACACCCCCGGTCTCCCTCTGTCTGGGGGTTGAGCTGTGTTCCACATGAGGACATGTCACAGCCCCAACCCCTGGTACCTGTGTGCATGACCTTGTATAGAAATAGGGTCTTTGCAGATTTAAGTTAAGAGGTCAGACTGGACAGGGGCCCTAAACCCAGTGACCAATGTCTCCAAAAGAGAAAGGGAGATTTGGACACACACACCGAGGTGGGGGGAGGCCGTGTGATGACAGAGGCAGAGAGTGGAGTGACATGGCTAGAAGGCAAGGAGCACCTGGAGCCACCAGAAGCTGAGAAAGGCAAGGGAGGACTCCCCCTAGAGCCTTTGGAGAGAGCATGGCCCTGTCAACACCTTGATTTTGGACTTTAGCTTCCACAATAATACATTTCTGTTTTAAGCTACTCAGTTTGTGGTCCTTTGTTACAGCAGCCCCAGGAACACACCTTCTCTAGAACACACATCCCCTCCTTACCGGGCCGGTGGGCACTGCAGGCAGGTCCCCATTGCCCTGGCGCTCAGGGGACAGCGAGCTGCTGCCATTGGGCGAGTCCAGCCCGGACGGCGGCGACAAGCTGAGATCCACCAGGGGGGCTGCCGAAAAGCGTCCCTCTACCTTCTCGGGGAACTTGGGGTTCAGCAGGAAGCCTAAGGGAAGGCATGATTCAGGGATACTGGAGCCAGGAGTTCTGACGGGCCAGGCCCTCCTGCCCACGACTCCTCCACTGTGACTCTGGAAGCAGACACCAGCCACGCCCTGCCCCCGCCCCCCCGCACCACCCTGGGACCCCGGAATCTGAGTAGCAGCCTGTACAGCTGACAAATGTGACCTCTGCCGTGGTGAGAGGTCAGCCACTGGTTAAGATGGGAAGTACCCATTTTACAGATGGGAATGGGCTGGCACACAGGGTAAGTAACTGAATAGGGACTGGAACCCAGGGCCACTGATTCCCCATCACAATGTCAGGTAGGGACCTTTCTCACTTCTCTCCGGTCCCTTTCTGCCTCCTTCTGTAACATGAAAGGTTTGGGCTGGGCTGCTTCCAGAGCCTTCCAGCTTGGACGTGGTAGATCTGGTTTTCAGGGTCCACCGGAGACGGAGCAGAAGACCTGAGCCCAAAGCACCCCCTAAGAAGCACTTGCTGGGCTCGGTCCCCAGTCTCAATTGGTCTGGCTGACCGACCACTCTGCCTCAGAGCCCAGACACTGGGCCACGGGGCCTTTTGTTACTACCCATGAATCCCCCGTGCCCTTTATCAGCTCCTCCAAATTCTCCCAGAGGCCTCAGTCTGAATTCTGGCTCTGCTGTGCCAGCTTCAGGAGCTGGGCAAGTTAGTTCCCTCCTCCCAGGGACAGTGTCGCCTCCAAAGATAAACTGCTGGGAGGATGGATGGACAGTGTGGAGCACGCTCTAAGTGAGGCTGTGAGGGGCTGTATGTCCTGGTGGATACACCTGGGACAATTTTCCCATCGCTAGGGCTCCACCAGGGCTGAGACTGCTGCCCTCCCCGGGCACAGTACCTGAGGGCGGGGAGCCCGGGGAGCCTGGGGTGGGGCTGTCATCCACCAGGCCGAGCTCCCTGTGCAGAGCTCGGTGCCGGACTGCACTCAGTGTCCTCTCCCGCTTCTCTCTCGCCGCCCGGAGCTTCGTGATGCTCAGCTTCAGGTCGAGCGGCTCGTCCAAGGAGTGCATGGTGATGGGGGCTGGGGGTGCGGGTGGCAGCAGGCAGCGAGGGGCTCCCAAGTTGGTATTCAGGCAGGAACCTGGAAGAGGACAGGAGCTGTGTTGTGACACTGTGACCCCAGACTCCTCCTCGGGCTGAGCCCATTAAAGCCCACAGAAGCGGAGAGGCAGTGGGTGTTGGGCAGTGTGAAGGCTGTCTCCCCGGGTAGAGAGACCCTCTGAGTGGCTCTGGATAGCAGGTATCATGGTGAGCCAACCACCAACCCACAGCTAACTCCTCCACTTCTCACGAGACTTTTCTGGGAAGCAAAGCTCACAGGGTCCATTCTGCCATGAATGGAGTTTTAGCGACACTGTCTCAGGTTGCAGAGCTAGGAAGTGGCAGAACCATCAGATTCAAGGCCACATCTTCTCCCTGGAACTGGCCAGGCAAGTCCCAAAGGTCATTTCTGACTGAGTGGGAAGTCACGCCTGGGACATACGCCTGGTATGAGCTGGGAGACCCAGAACCAGGCCAGGAGGGTGATGAGTGTCCTCCCAGGTGGCCCTCAGAGGTGCTAGTTACTGACTGCTAGCACCTAGGCAGTTGTGGTCACCTCCAAGGGAATGAGGCTGAGAGCTTGTCCCAGCCAAGCTGTTCAAAGCCTGGCCTGGCCCCAAGGGTTGGGCAGACAGACAGGTGGCCTTGCCTCCCAGGGGCAGTCCAAGGAGAGGGTCCCACAGGCGTGGGGAGCCCGAGGGCTCTGGGCCACCACCAGGGGGCAGCTGGGGACTGTGGCCCAGCCAGGCCATCCAGGGGCAGGGTAGGGGGAAGTGATCGGCTATCTAGTGGTTAGTAAAACACATACATACATATTTTTTTTTTAATGGTGATGATATTCTTTTATTTTGAGTGGTGAATTTTCACCACTTTGAATTTCTCAGTGGTGTAATTTTCTTCACATATAAGTGACCCAAGAGCAAGGGTCCTTTACTCCAAATTCAAACATCATTTTTTACAGCAGCAATCTTTTCACATGCTGGGAAATGGTGTTTCCTTGTGTTTGTTAATTGAGATGATCACACCCTGAAAATCTGTCTGCCAAACAAGATACTCTCTGTCGTTCACGGAATCTAGCTCTTCACAATTTAATAGGGAACATCCCCAAGACCACCACATGGTAAAAGACTTCATGTATTTCACCAGTGTGTATGTTTGCAGAGCTGCCTGGAGCTCTCTCCACGGAGCAGGACGGGGAGCCCATGTCCTCACCCATCTTCTCCAGACCAAGCCCCTCAGCAACTTGGAGCTTGCCCCAGCTCCAAGCCCGGGCTCATCCGTCTCCCCAACAAGCTCCACTTCTGCCAAGACCCTACACACACACAAGTAACAGTGGTCCCCTCCCTCACTTAGGACCCTCTGCTTCTGGGGACACATCCCAAGAGCCAAGCACTTGGCTAACATTGGAGTCTCTGAGCCTGGGGAGGGGGCAGCATTATCAGAGAATGGGTGGCCACACTTGGCTGTGGGACCGGGGTCTGTGACTTGACTTTTCCCTGTTAAACTCCATCAGGTGGGAGCTGGCAGATCTGTTTGGATTAACCCGCAGGCCATGCATGGGCCAGGGGCTCCCAGTGATGCCGGAGGCTGGGGGGGGGAGGCTGGGACCAGACTGCCACCCTGGCCCCTTAGGAGCTCCAGACCCAGGTGGGCAGGTGACAGTGATGGATGGACCTGGGCCCCCTCCACTCTTCCTCTGGCTGGGCAGGGAGCTGCCCTCTGCCTGACCCACCCCCCCAGTTATGTCTGTCTGTCTGTGTGTCTGCCTGTCCCTCCACCTGTTTATTTTTAGACACAGGCCCAGTCCAACCTCCCTGAAGCTCCTCTGTGCTGGGAGCCTGGAAGGGGAGGAAGGAAGTAAATATTTATGCTGATTAAGAATTCAGGAGCCAGGAAGGGCTGGTGGCCTGGTCCTTCAGCTGGCCTAGAGCCACAGGCCTCCCCACAGCCTCTGTCCCCCACCCCCCTACCCGACCTTCTGGAGAAGGGGACCACGAGGGCAGGATTGGGAACTGGGAATTCAGACTGACACTCTCATTGGCAACACTCTCCAAGTAACATCCTTTGGCACCTGCCCGATGCCCTCTCCTAAGGCCAGAGGGGAGCCAGGGAGGAGCCGTGGGTCACCTCGTTTTGAAGACTTGTAGGAGACACTGCCTCAGCCCAGAACTAGGGAGGACCCCGAAAGGATCTTGTCTCCCAGGGTGAGGCTGGGACTACAGCACCCCCCTTAATCAGCAGACCCAGTCCCCAGAGACACACCCCCCCCACTTCCTGCCACTGGGTCCTGCCCTGGGAACAGGGGTTCATTCTGATGAAAGCCAGAGCCCAGCCAGGAGGCCCAGCCTTCCCACTCCTGGGAAAGGAGGAAGGAGCCACCCCCAAAAGCCCACAGCTCCCCACCCTAGGCTGCCCCACCCAAGGGGAGACGCCTGTGACCCCCCACTCCTGCTCTGACCTTGGCCAACCTCAAAGTGTCCCCTTCCACCCCCCCACCCCCAGCCAGCAGTGGCCAGTTCTGGGCTCTGGGCTCTGCTCTTTGTTCCCGGGCTGGGTGATGGGGGCAGTCCAGAGCCAGGGTCACATTCTCCTGGGCCTTAGAAGCCCGGAGTGGGTATGCAGCTGGGCCTGGAACCCCGGGACTGGCGCTGTGACCACCTCCGGAGGCCGGCAGCCAGCCATCACCCGATCGATTTGGGGGTGGGGAGGTGGACACTCGGTGTCTGTTTCCCGGAGAAGGAGAGGGACGCTCCGAAGAGTGACCCGTCTCGCCGAGAGTAGAGGCGAGTCTCAGGTAGCGTGGAGCCTGGCTGCGGAACCCTGGCCTCAGTTTCCCGCTGATCGCGAGGTGACGCGACAAGCGCCCCGCGCTAGCGGGGTCATGCGGTCCCCGAGCGCGGGGGTTGGGCGGGGAGGCGGCGCCGAGGTGGCCGCGCAGCCGGGCGCCGCTGCTCCAGCTGCGAAAGGAACTAATTAGGGCGGAGGGAGCGGGAGGAAGCGGCGCGGGTGGGAGCGCGCGGGGGTGGCGCGGGGACCACCGGGGCGGCGGGGGCGGGGCGGGGTCACCCCGAGGGTGGGCCGCGGTGGGCCTCGGGGGCCCGGACCCCGCCCCGCCGCGCCCGCCTGCTGGCCGAGCGCAGACAATGGCCGCTATTGTGCGCCCTCCGGCCGCGCTCAGACGGCCCCCAGCTGCAGCGCCCGCAGCGCCCTCCCGGCCCTACCTGGCAGCCCGGCCCACCCCAGCGGGGGGCGGGGCCGGCCCCTCGGGGAAACTAAGGCCGGGACAAGTCACCGCCTCCACCAGGGTCCTGCGGCGTGGGGTGGAACTCACACCCGCAAGTGGGGGTCAGCATCCATTAAGCACCTACCATGTGCCAGGAGCCGTGTGTGCACGAATTCTCTGAACCCTCTAAAGTCGCTCTGGTGAGTGACGCCGTTGGTTTCCCTGTGGCACAGATAAGGAAACTGAGGCTCAAGGTCACCAGGCTAATGGGAGCCGCCCGGCAGGAATCTGCTCTGGAGAAAGCCCCTCGTCCCTGCTTGGGAGAGGGCCGCTGGCTGGGCCTGAGCCGGGAAAGGGGCCTGTGTGGACGGAGGCGGCAGGCTTGGCACGACCCCTGAGAAGCGCTCAGGGTCTCCTTGGCAGAAACAGAGGACAGGGCCCCTGTAAGAGGGGCCTCCCTGCCCACCCCACAGCAGCGTGGGACCAGGTGAGCGAGCGCCAGGGTAGCAGTGTTGTCAGGGCAATGAGAGGCACAACCCTTATTCCCAGGGGTTGTCCTGAAACTGCCCTTTGAGCAGCTGTGACCCGTCCAGCCTAGGACTTGGGGATCAGGACCCAGGAGGTACCTCTCAAAAGCCCACGTGACTTTCTTGCTATGGAATGGAAAGCAGAAGCAAGTCCCTGGCTTCCCTGCATCTGGAAGGGTGCCCCTGCATCTGGTACAGGGACCATCATTGTCAGCACGTGGGTCTTACAGAGGCGGAAGCTGAGGGCTGGGAGGGGAGACCTCTGGCCCAGGTTGCATGAGTGGGTGGCATGCCCACTGTTTAAGGCAGGTGTTGTTTCATCCCCATTTGCAGATGCAAAAACTGAAGCTCAGGGAGATTAAGTGATCTGTCCAGGTTCACACAGCTTGTCTGTGGCAGAGCTGGGTTTCAAGCCCATGTGAACCCAGAAGCTGTGTTCACCATTAGCCCCTCCTGGGCCCATGGACATGGGAAGGGGCAGGCAAAGGGGGTCTGGCTTCCCACCCCCTCCCTGCCCAGGGGTTTGTGGGAGCTAGGTGCAGAGCCCAGGAGGGACAGCAGGCTGTGAGTGGGTGCTGGAGGGGCTGACTATTGGGGGGGCCCACAGGGAGGCTTGGGGAGCTGAGGGCAGATATGCTACCAAAGCAAACGACCCCACAGCCCTGCATTCCTGGGAACTGCTGTGGCGCCCTGCTCTGGCCAAGAGCTCCACCCTCCTCAGCCACGCAGTGGCAGGGGCTGGGGGGCAGGGGCAGGCCTCATCTTCTCAGGGCCCCCCTTTCCGACCAGGCCACAGAGCAGGGCTCCAGTATGGGTCAGACCACCTGGGTCTCCAACTTGGCCCTGCCACTTCCTGCCCATTTGACTTAGGGCAAGTCACCTCCCAGTCTGAGCCTCATTGTTGTCATGTCTAAAACAGGACTATAATCATAGTATAAGACATACCCCTCGGGCTTCCCTGGTGCCACAGTGGTTAAAAATCCACCTGCCAGTGCAGGGGACACGGGTTCGAGCCCTGGTCCGGGAAGATCCCACATGCCGCGGAGCAACTAAGCCCGTGCGCCACAGCTACTGAGCCTGCGCTCTAGGGCCTGCGAGCCACAACTACTGAAGCCCACATGCCTAGAGCCTGTGCTCCGCAACAAGAAGCCACCGCAGTGAGAAGCCCTAGCACTGCAACAAAGAGTAGCCCCCACTCGCTGCAACTAGAGAAAGCCTGCACCCAGCAACAAAGACCCAACGCAGCCATAAATAAATAAATAAATAAATTTAAAGACATACCCCTCATTGGATTTTGGGGAGAAATCAATAAAATGGTGCACATACAATGATTAGTGTTTCCCGTTAGTACGTAATGTTCAGCACCTAGAACACTGCCGGGCGCATAGTAGGTGCTTAATCAAACTTGTGAATGAATTGTCACTAGCGCTGCTGAGTCCCCCAGTCTTTGGCCAGTTTGGGCCTGTGAGGACAGCTGAGAGGGAACGGGCCCTCCCACTGTAATCACAGACATAGTCTCACCCTCAGCTGGGAGTACCTGTACTTCAGTTGAGGGTGTAACTAAACAAGCTTGTGCCCCTCGGAGGGCCACAGTCTCTGCTATCCAGTGGAGTGGCCACAGCTAACCCAAGCCACCTTCCAGAGCCCGACTGCATCAAAGAAAGAGCACTGGGAGGTCCTGGAGAGACTCTGAGCAGCCCTGGAAGAAGGAAGTATCCTCCCAGGACCTAGGGGGCTTATCCTGAGACTTCGACCCAAGCAGGTCCCAGGAGAGGGGCCAGTGCCGGCAGCACTTCCTGGAAGAGCGTGGGGTTCGCCTTCCCCAGGAACCTCTTGCTTGACAAGCAGACCCCGCCCCCACCCCAAGATGGGCACTCAGCCAGCATGGGGGTGAGGGTGGTGGGCTTCCCCAGGTCTCCTGGAGGGCAGACCCTGCCTAGGTGGGAGCTCAAGGGCCTCCAGGTGACACAGCCAGGGCTGAGCTCTCTGCTTAGCCATGGGGGCCTCGGGAAAGCTCCCAGCTGGGCACCTCCTGAGCAGGGGTGCATGCCGGGAACCCCCCACTTGGGTACGTTTAGAAAGCCCTACCCAGAGTCAGGCTACCAGGTCCCAGTCCCCTGTCACACCTTTGAGACTTGGTTTCCTCATCAGGAATACAGGCCCCATGGATAAGGTGCCAGCTCACGGGGCACCCCACAGGGCGAGATTGCCAGGCACCTGGCACACAGGAGGTGCCAGCAACTGGTAGCCCTGAAGATTCTTGTTTCCAGCCCTGGGCTGGGGGTGCCCCACACAGTAACTCAGCCTCCAAGGTCACCCAGATGGATCAGGCAGTACTGATGCTGGAAGGCAAGCAGCTGGCTCCCCTATGCCCCTCCCCGGCTCCAGCTTCCCAGGAGCTACATTTCCTTCCCCAATGCCAGCAGGGTGACAACAGGCTCAAGCTCGGGGGGTGGGGGGGGAGGTGGGGGGGAGCAGCTCACACATGGGCCAGGCCTGCAAATGCACACTCACACAGACACACACACCCCCATCCAGCTGCAAGGGCCAGCCTGGCACAGAGGCCTCCCCTAGCCTGGTGGCTCCAGGCCCATCAAGGCGGCCTCCCACCCCCCACCCCCCCCACCCCCCCCACCCCCCCGCTGCCTGCCTGCCTGCAGCCACCTTTGCACAACTATGTCTGGTATTTTCCTGTCTGCCCAGCTTGGGGGGGGCGGTGCGTGGGGCTATGAGCATTGCCTGCACCTGGGCCTCAGCCAGAGGCAAGCCCGCCAAGCAGCCCCCACGCCCAGGTGGCGGGTGGAGAGGGAAGGGCTGGGCCCCCAGGCCACCCAAATCCCTGGGAGGGGCCAGCACCAGGGGAGCCAGACAGGGACACACACCAACAAGGCTTAGGCACAGCAGCCTAGGCCCTGCCAGGCAGCACTGCCACCCGGAGTGCAGGGACAGGGCTGGGCACTCTGCCAGTGCTCTCTAGGGCCTGCAGAGGCGTTGGCCAGTGTCCCACAGGACATGGATGGGCACCCATGGCACCCTCAGACATATAGGCACATGCATATGTGTCACACCTGTGCATACACACGCCACACACAGGACACGGCAGGTAACCAGAGTCAGGGTCCTGGACCCAGGAGTCTCGGCTTATGGGTGGGAGCGGGGATGAAGCCCAGTCCCCACAGAGAAGGAAACACTGTGCTTCCCACACTGAGCCTGGCTGCAGAATGAGTCCAGGAGTGCCACCCAAGTCCTGGGGGCCCCTCCTCACGGCCCAACCCTCCCACCACCCCGGGACAGGGACCAGGCCCACTGCGAACAGCCCCCGCCAACTCAAGAAGGCAGGAGGTGGCCAGGCGGGCTCTGGACTTTGGCCCTTCCATCCGCTTCATTTACCAACCACTCAGTTATGCATTCCAACACCAGGCCCTCCACTCGGTCCTGGGGGCCCACAGATGAATGAGAATGAAGGGCGCCCAGACTCACAGAGGTGAACAATGTTGGGGGGGGGGTGCTCCTGTGTGTCTGTGGTGGGGGGGGTTGGATCCAAGTTGGCCACGTGGACATGGGGCGAAGCGTTGGGGTCCTCACAACTAGTGCTATGGGCCATCTCCATTCATCCTCAGGACCCTGTGACTTAGGTGCTATTCTCCCCACTTTCCAGATGGGGAAACTGAAGCTCACAGTGGTTCAATTAACTGCCAAAGTCACAGAGCTTATAAATAGCACGGCTGGGATTCACCTCCAGGGTCCAAAGCCCACATTCTTTCTGCGCCCAACACTGCAGAGGCCTGGGAGTGTGGCCCCAACTGACCCACAATGAACCTGCCTGTCATTCAGCAGAGGAGGAAGCCCAAGAGAGAGGCTGGGCCAGGACCTGGAGGGTACTGGGGAGCCATGGACTGCTCTACACAGAAGACTGCCATCTTCCTTTCCAGCCCAATCTCCTGTTCCCAGGCTCTCCCCTTCAGCACCTCCTTTCTCAGGACTCCCTGCCTCCTGCTCACCTGATGCTCTTGGGTGCTAGCTCCTGCCTCACAACCTTCTGCGCTTCCATATTCTCCTCCAGCTGCCACTCCCCTCCGATCTCCTCCTCCAGAGTCTCCCCTGATTCACTCTTTGCCTCTTGTAGGCATACATGGCTGTCCTTCCAGGTGCCTGAGAGCTGAGCAGAGGACCTGCCTCTGTCCCCACACCGCTGAGGGCAGCATCCCTAGCCCTGCAGCGGCCCCTTGCTGCCTGCCACACTCGCCCTGGGTCCAAGTCCTCACAAGTGCATCACTAATGCCACTCCTTCCACCACAGTGAACTGAGCAGCAATGGGAAGTGCTGGGGACTCAGAGCCAGACAACCAGGCCTGCTCCGATTTGATGTGAGCAAGGCTCTGGGCCTCAGTTTCCCCATCGGTGAAAGGAGGGGGCTGGCCTAGAGTAGGACCAGAGCTTGAACATCCAAACCATTCCCCTAACGGCACCATCACACCTGCCCTTCCCTTCTCTCTCTCTCTCTCTCTCTCTCTCTCTTTTTTGGCCATGCTGCAAGGCATGGATCTTAGTTCCCCAACCAGGGATCAAACCCATGCCCCCTGCAGTGGAAGCACAGAGTCTTAACCACTGGAGTGCCAGGGAAGTCCCCAGCCCTTCACTTTTCTCAAACACTTGGTACTCAGTGAATGTTTGTTGAATGAATGAGAGAATGAATCCATTGGTGGTACCTACCAGCAGGGGAGGTGTGGAGGGGCTTAAGGCCCAAAGAGGGAAGTGGTTTGCCCATGAGGCAGGGCCGACACAGATGTCTCCTCCTCCCTGTCTGGGGCAAGGGACCCAGGAGCAGACCTGGGCGGTGAGGGTAAAGCAGTCAGCATCACCCTGATCGGTTGGGATGACCAGAAGGGCGCAGTTCCCGCAGCTTCATCTCCTGCCACTCCCACCCAGCCCTGACACAGAGCCGCCCCAGAACAGCTGGTCTAGCCCAGGCCCAGCAGGAGCTCCAGCACAAACTCTGGACTCCACCCCCATGCCCTCTTCCCAGCCACCCCTGCCCCTCCCCTGCTCCCACTCTGGGTAGCAAAGCAAGTCCAGAAGCCAGGGGCATGAACCCAAAGGAAACACCCACTGGGTGGGGCCGTGCCAGGCCTGGCCTGTTTCAGGCCCTTGGGGCCCAGGGCCCACGGGACCACTCAGGATGTCCACTAGGTATCCTGAAGGGGGTGTTGGGGGCCTGGCCTGGAGGAGGTTGGGGCTGGCAGGCAGACAGCCAGCAGCACTGGAGTGGGGGGTACTTTACAACAGGCAGGACAATGGAGGGCCCCACAGCCTTGGGGGGAGGTGGACATCACAGCTCTGGGTCAGTCAGCCTGGAAGTGTGGTGATGGGGGTTGCCGAGGGTCTGGACGCAGGAAGGAGTGGCCCTGGGGAGAAATGGCTCAGGCAGGCTGGGACTTGCCAGGCAGACCCAGGCGGACGATGAGGGGGAGGGAGGGAGGCTTCCTCCAGACACAGCTGTCCCACATGATGCCCATGCAGAGGATGGGGGGCAGCAGAGAAGCTGGGGGGATTCCCAGGCTGAACTGACATTTCAGGGGCCAGGACCACACAATCCTAGGCTCTGGTTCCCCTCTGACCCTCCCTGATCCTAAGTGACCCTGGGCCAAGCCCTCAAGTCTCTGAGCCTCAGTTTCCTCCCCACCCGCCTCCTTACTCCCAGGATCCCAGTGGGAAGCTACCCTGTGAGTGTGTCAGGCAAACAAGACCCTCGGTCAGCCAGGCAGGATTGTCTTCCTGGAGGCTCCCGGGGGCTGACTCAGGCAGCTCAGCAGTCTCCTGGGGCCTCAGCAGGTTCCCACCCACCCTTGGCCATGACTGGAGGAAGGGGCCAGAGGCCGGGTCTGAGTCCTTCTGGAGATAGCCATCTGCCATGACGGGGGTACGTGTACACATGCATGTCACACATGCTCACGTCGGCCCTCGCTGTGGAGGTAATACCTGGCCTCTCTAGCAGTGAAGACAAAGGGCCTGAGGCTCCAGCCACCCCCCAGTTATGGCTCTGGAAGATTCTCAGCCCCCGCTGCCCATCCCCCACCAGGGGCAACTGGAGCAGACGGGAAGTCCTCCCCCATTGGAATCACCTCCCATCTCTGTGGCCCCCAGGCCCCTCCAGTTACCCAGACCCTCCATCCCATCTGAGAGGGGGAGGGGAGTGGAGAGCCAGAGCTCCCTGCCCCCCAAGATGCCCAGAGCAGGGCCTTTACCCTGCCCAGCCTGAGGGAGCTTGGAGACATGTCCCAGGCAGGAGGCAGGTCAGACCTCTGGGGCTCCCAGAGCACCTGGAAGGGGTCCCACAGCCCCAGAGCTGGAATGGGAAAGAGGACCAAGAACCCCTGCAGACCTGGGCCAGGCCTCGTCTCCCCCGTGGAGAAGTCTGGAGCTGAGGCCAGGAGGATCAGTGCCAGGAAAAGGATGGAGGCTCGGGGCCCAGTATGCACAGCTGCTAGGGCCAGCTCGGGCCCCCCTCAAGAGCAGGCTCCTCTCTTGTGCCAGGCCACCAGACCCCAACCCCATCCTCCCGAACCATAGCAGACCCAGGAACTCAGGCCCAGATGCCCATCGGCCCTCTTCCATACTGTGCCTCAGTTTCCTCGTTTGTCAAATAGGGATCAATGAGTCTCTCTCACGAGGCTAATGTAGCAATTTCAGGTGACAGATGTCAGTGCCTGTGATGGCCACTGGAAGGCATCCTTTTGATTTTCTCAGGGAGCTGTTAGAGGCATTCCTCCCCTGCTGCTCCATCTCCTGGCCCACTTCACCTCCCCAACCCACCCCCAGCCCCCAGGACCTGAGCTGATATTTTTATTAGTTGGAGAGACAGCAGGGGCTTATAGGGCTAAGTTGGATCCTGGAGAGAAACCTGGGTCTACTCCAGACCATGCCCCTGCATAAGACACCCCCCACCCACTCAGCAAGTCCATTCCTGTCCAGGTGTCAGGGTCACCCCAACCGTGGCTCATCAGCGAAGCACTAGAGGTCCTGGGTGAAAGTGCGGAGTCCCTGCCCCCAGGGTGGGGCTGAAGCGGCCACCCTGGAAACCACTAGGGCAGATGTGTCCCAAGGGCCTTGCAAAAGCTGTGGTGTCTTCCACCCAGGGCTGGAGGCAGGCTGGGGCAAGGCTGGGTATCCCATCCCCGCCTGGCCCTGGCATTCTCAGAGAGGTGAACCCCCAGACTTATGTCTGGACTGTGGCCCATCTCTAGGACTCTTTCACAGGCCCTGGGAGAAGAGGCAATTTGGGTTGGGGGGGAGATCCACATCTTTTGGCTGGCCCCAAAGACACCCTTGCCAGCCAGGGACACCCCCACCTCTGAGAAGGGTGCTTATCGAGGTGAAGGGAGGACCACCCAGCACCTTCCAGGGGTCAGCTCTCTGGCCTCAGTCGTCTGTATGAAATATAAAATGACAATAACTCCAAATAGAGGAGGGCTTCTCAAAGCCTCGAAAAAGGCAGACCCACACCCCACCGCCCCATTCCACTCGGCTCAGGGCCTCCCCACTGCAATCCGAATTTCCCACTTGGGTGAGGGGCCTCTTCAGCCCTGCCTGGAACACGGGAACCTGGGGAGGCCTCCTGCGCGGGAGAGAGCCAGCAGCAGCCCTCGCCCCAACCCCTGGTGTGCCTCTCAGCGCCAGGGGCCCCACCCCAAACGCCTCCCAGAGAGCTCAGCTGCACGCCCCAGCCCCACATCTGGTCCCCCAGCCACAGCTGTCGCCACCCTCCCTCATCCTGGGATTGCCCCAAACTCTGCCTGGCGCCCGTCCCCGCCCCCTCGCCCAAGTGGGAAATTCGGATTCCAGGCAAGTCGAGTTGGGGTAGATGGAAATGCACATAGGAAAATGTCAGGAAAACACATTCTTCCTTCTATAAGGCAGCTCAGACCCCGGAGGATTAGGTGGCAGATGACACTCCCACAGCCTGGGCCAAGGCCAGGAAAGGAGAGGAGAAGGGAGAGGGGTCCACATGATGGAGCTGAGAGGGATCCAGGCCCTCTGACAAGCTCCAGGGAGAGGCCCTGGCAGAGCTCTGTCCCCAGACCAGTTTGCCCTTTTGCCCGGCACTCCCAGCAAGGAGGGGAGCCCAGGCAGGAGAAGACATCGCTGTGGCTACCCATCTGCAGCTGGGCTTTTCAGAAACAACAAAAGCTTTGGGGGGGACTCAGTTCACAGGATTGTTTAAAAATGAGGTTTCTGGATGTCTGTGGCATTCAGTTATTCATAGTGGCTCCACCCACGGATAATTGAGAGTTGGCTTTTGTTGGCCTTAGCCCCCTCTCGGCACCCCCCACCCCCAGGTCTTCTCATGGACTCTGCAGGTCAGGAAGCTCACCTTGTCTGACCCCCTTGGTTTTACAGAAGAGGAAACTGAGACCCAGAAGGGGGAAGAGCCTGGCCCAAGGACCCTCGGGAGTTGGTGGCACCGCCAAATGTCGAATCCAGGACATTAGACTCCCAGGCTAGGGGCTTTTCCCTTCACCCTCCAGGCTGTGGCCCAGCTCCAGCGAATCCCCCAAAGCCACTGACCCCAAAAGCAGTGGTGCCTGGAAGTGGGGTGACTCACTGTCTGGCTTCCTGGGGCACCTCCTCCCCATCAGTGAGGGAAGGACTGGCAGGTGTCCCTGTGTAGAGAGCCAGGAGCAAGGAGAGGCCCCCAGGGGTCCTGCATCAGGGTCACTCAGGGGCCGAAGAGCCCCAGCTGGAGGGATTTAACATCAAAGGTCAAAGGTCACAGACAGGGAAGGGCGGGCAGGCATAGGGGTCAGAGGGTCAGCGCTAATGGCAGCTCCGGAAAGGAGGGGGAGGGGAAGGGGCTAAGGAAAACGGGCCGCTTTCAACGGGTCTTCAACCCCCATAAATGGTGCCCAAGCCCCTGGCACTGCCTCCTGCTTGGCTGACTGCAGACAGGGCCAAGCCAAGCTGGGCTGGGCTGTGAAATGAGCTGGGCTGGAGCTCAGAAAGGGGTGTCCTGGGAGGGGCCCCCAGGTGCAGCCCCTCCCCCAGTGCCGGCCAGGGCCAGCTGGGAGGCCCAGCCTGGGCCCAGAGGGGAGAAGGAGGAGCAGAGGGGAGGTGCCCAGGAGGTCGTGGAGAGGGTTGTGTGAGCTGGGCTGGAACAGCTGTGGCACCGTGGCACTGGTGTGGGGATTGGGGAGGGCTGGGCGGGTGGGCACACTGAAGGGGCCAGTTTCCCCTTCCCTGGGCCTGTCTTCCGTAGCTGCTGGTTAAGCCCCACCTTCCCTCCAGGATGTCAAGACAAGGCATGTCTAGGACCTTCAGATGGCTGCCTCCAAGGACCACAGCTCAGGCCCTGTCCCTGGCCCAGACCAAGAACCATGGGAGCCCAGGCCTTGGCCAGGTCCCCAGCTGGCCTGGCTGCCCCCTCAGTGTCAAGCGTTCCCTTCAGAGCCAAGATCCTGGGCTGTGATGGCTGGGGGCCCAGGGCTCCTCCCAGGATCCCTTCCCGCTTCCCAGGCCCCAGGGCAGGGCTGGGCAGCTCCCTGCAACCATCACTGCCCAGGGTGGCCGGCCAGGCGGGCCCTCCTGGAGAGGCGGACAGGCCGCATGCTGCCCTGCTGTGGCCTGAGTACCCGGCTGGGCAGGGCAGTGTGCCAAGGCCTCCAGGTGCCAGCCTGGATTCCAGCCCCATCCCAGGGGGCCTTCGGGGAAGCAGGGCGCAGGCATCTCCCTCCTTCGGGATGCACCTGCCTTGCCCCCCTCCTTCCGCCCCCATCCAGACCCTCCCTCAGGCAGGTTGGAAACCCCTGCCCTCCCCACTCTGCCAGACCCTTCTGCTTGCACCCAGACAGCAGGGGAGGAACAAGTGTTGGACAGGACGCCAGCTCCCAGTCCTGACCCCTGGGGACGCCTCCCTCCCCTGGCCCGAGGAAGGTCGGGGCTAGCCAGGGGCAGCAGGGGGAGACTTTCCTGGACCAGGGAGGAGACACCTTTCAGCCCCCATCCTATAAACAGCCCCGCCGTGTGAAAGGGCGGCTGCCCGGCTGCCCCAGACAAGTTCGTGCTCGCGCTCGGGGGTAGGGGTGGGGGCCTCTCTCACCCCGCAGCACGCCCCCACCGCGGCCGCCCAACTTCCCCGCCGAAGTTTGCTCCCGCCCGGGGCTCGGCCGCAGCTCGGCCCGGCCTCCGGACAGAGGGAGGTAAGGAGGGAGGAGAAAGACAGAGAGACGGAGGGACGGGGCCGGGGAGCCGGCGAGGGAGGGAGCGCGCGAGCCAGCGAGCGAGGGAGCAAGCGCGGGGGCCCCGGCGAGGGCTCACAATGGCCCGGGGCGAGGCGCGGACGAGGGAGGAGTAGGCGACCCTCGGGTCCCGCAGCCCCCGCGCGACAGGCCAGCCCCCCGCGCCGGTCCCCGTCCCCACGGCGCGATGCCTGGGGGCTTCCTACCTCGGCGGCGGGGGAGGTCGGGCTCCCGGCTGCGGGCTCCGGCGGTCTGGGGGCGGTGGGAGAGCGAGCGGGGGAGGGGGCCGGGCGGGCGGGGGCCAGGGCCCGAGGCTCACGGGGCGCAGGCTCCCCTGGCACGGCCGCCCGGCGCCCGGCCGCTCCGCCACATCTGCAGCTCCGGCAGGGAAGGTGGCCGCGGCGGCCGGGCCGTGCGGGGATGTCTTAGAGAGGGAGGGAGGAGGGAGGAGGGAGGAGGGAGGAGGGAGGCGGCGGGAGGAGGGACAGGCGGGCCGCGGAGGAGGGGTAGGAGGAGGGGCGCGGGGGGCGGCCTCCCTCCCTCCCTCCTCCCTCCCTCCTCCCTCCCCCGCTGCTTCCCTCACTCCCGCCCTCCCAGCAAACCCCTCTCGCCGCCGCGGCCCCAGGTCCGGGGCGCCAGCTGCCAGGCGGGGCGTGCGCGTCGTGGGGAGGAGGCGGCCGGGAGCCGGCGCTGGGCCGGGGGAGGGGAGGAAGGGAGGGCGGCGCGGCCGGGGGAGCGGGCACCGGGAGGGAGGGGGCGCCGGGCCGCGGCCGAGCCGCGCGCGGCCTCCGCGGCCCCATCCTCGGGTACCCCCCCGAGGCCCCGCCCCCGGCCCGAGGGCAGCTCTAGGACACGGCCCAGGAGGTGGCCTGGGGGTGGCGGGGTGGGAAGGGACGTCCCGCCCTCGGGGAAGCCCGGAGAGGGGGAGGCGCGCGGAGGAGGACCGGAGAGAGAGCGTGCGGGCCCAGAGGAAAAGCCCCAAGACCGGGAAGATGGAGGAGGTCGCGGCGGCCGAGGGGGTGGGGGCCCCTCGCCTCCCTCTCGCGGGGTCACCTTGGCCTGCCCCCCTGCGGCCCCGGGCGGCGGAGAGGGCGGCAGGAATGCTTCTTCGCAGGCCCTGATTTCTCCGCCCAGCTCAGTTCCAGGAAGGCGCGGGCAGCGCCCGGCGGGCAGAGGCCCTGGCTCCGGATTCGGGGCGGCGCAAGCCAGGGTTCGAGGTGGGCCTCAGCCCCTCCTTCCCGTCGGACGTCGGGCGGGTCCTCGCCCTGCCCTCGGCCTCAGTTTCCCGTGGAATAAGGAGGAGGCCCCACCGCGGTCTTGGTCTCAGCAGTTGGGACAACCTGCATTGTCAGGCCGAGCGCCGCTGGGGTCCTTGGTCGCGCCTGCACCCTCAGCTCCCAGCGCGGTGCCAGCGGTTAGGAAGTGAAAGGAGTGGGTACACGCGAATGAGAAAGCCCCGCACCCGCACACGGCTAAGTTGATTTCTACCTCCTGAGATTTAACCCCAGACTCGCATTCTTAAGTGTGTTTTGTTTGGGCCAACCCAGAGCCCCCCCCCCCAATTATCTTCTTGCTGTCTGGTGGCAAATCTTGGTTCAAAAACAACCCTCCTGCTGTTGGCCAGCCCTGCCAGTTGGCCTTGAGGGGTCCAGGAGAGGAAAAGCATCCTCCATAGGTGAGGCATCTGACTCTGGGCGTAATTTTGCCTTCATTCGTGTAGTTGATGCTGCAGTGCCCCGCCAGAGCCTGGGACGAGTGCGTCTTCATCACGCAGCATCCTCAGTGTGTGGCACAGTGCTTGGAACATAGTAGTTGCTCAGAACATGTTGTTCGTATGGACACAGCGTAGGTGCTCATTCCATCTTAACCGAATGTACATATGGTAGTGCTCATGCCTTTTGCATGAATGGACACATAATAGGTGCTGTGAGCTGTTATGTGGACACATAGTAGATGCTCATTATATTTCGGGCAAATGGATACATAGTAGGTTGCATGAATGGACACGTAATAGGTACTAACGACTGTTGCGTGAATAGACAGAGTAGGCGCTCGTGAACTGTTGGGTGATACATGAAAGGCCAGTAGGCCTGGAAGGCAGCAATTTGGGGGTAACCTCCCCTGCCCCCACCCCACCCCAGTTTCCCTCGTGTGGATAATGTGGAGTGAGGCCGGGTTAAACATTAGCTGGCGGATGATCCCTGGGGAAGGCCAGCTTCGGGACCTAGCGCCTTCTGGAAGGGGCTGTTAAGGGCCGACTGTCTGGGTCCGCCGACCCACCAGTGGGTGGAGAGGGGCGGAGACCCAAGGCCACAGAGCGCCCTCTTCCGGCATCCCGGATAGCAGCGATTTAGCCCGCAGCGCGGCCGTGAAGCCTGGGGCCTCACTTCGTCCCCCGTTGGCGCCGGGCTCCAGCCCCGAGGGAATGCAGGTGTATGGAAAAGAGGTACACAAGGGGCTAGTTTTATATTTGTTAAAAATGCTTATGTGGGCTTCCCTGGTGGCGCAGTGGTTGGGAGTCCGCCTGCCGATGCATGGGACACGGGTTCGTGCCCCGGTCCGGGAGGATCCCACATGCCGCGGAGCGGCTGGGCCCGTGAGCCATGGCCGCTGGGCCTGCGCGTCCGGAGCCTGTGCTCAGCGGCAGGAGAGGCCACAACAGTGAGAGGCCCGCGTACCGAAAAAAAAAAAAAAAAAAAAGCTTATGGAATGCTTACGGGATGCCAGGCACTTGCGACAGTAGGGACAGAGAGTGAACAACCCCAGCCATCCTTGCCCTCCTGGGTCTCACAGTTCAGCGGGAACGGATTCAAGTGAACTCCAAAGGTCGGAGGGCCTTTCTTATTTGTTTTTCTACTCCCGTTTGTTTTCATGGACAAGCATGTTGCTCCCAGTGAGAACTCTGACTTGGGATTCCCATGTTTGGATAGTGAATAATAGTATCTTCTTTCTGAGGTTGATGTGAAGATTAAATGAGGTACATTCTCAATACACATTAGTAGTCACTACCAGGTTTCAAGCCTGACCCAACACTTTTCAATTCCAGGACCCAGCTGGGGTCCCCTTAGCTGCAAATAAACCCCTAAATTTGGCACCTGCAAATCCAACACGAATGAGGAACTCTATATATATTAGCTTGGTGGAGTTGACCCAACCAGAAACCCCTGATTCCCAGCCAGACTAGTCCTTCCTCTGTATGAGATGCTTTACTTTCATTATATTCACAACAACCCTGAGGGTGGGTCCTATTATTATTCCCATTTTGCAGAGAAAGAAACTGAGGCAGAGATTAAGTAATTTGGCTAAGGTCTTAGAAGCTAGTAGGAGGCATAGAACAGATTGCAGTCTCAGTCAATCTGATTCCAAAGCTTGTGTTATAACCCAGTACCTCCCTGGGACATCAGATAAGTGGCAGGATAGGGGTACGGGACATTTCAGAGGGCCAGTCTCTGAGAGGGTTTTTCACGGTATGCTTTTCTGGGAGGCAGCACCTGCTATAGTAGTTAGGCCAGGCGTGGCTTCCTCCTTCTTAGTGAAAGGTGGGTGAAGAGGGATGTCCTCTTCATAAATGCTTCATAAATATTGCTGTTATAGACTGAATGTTTGTGTCCTCCCCCAAATTCATATGTTGAAGCTCTACACACACACACACACCCAAGTGTGATAATATTTGCACATGGGGCCTTTGGGAGGTAATTAGGTTTAAATAAGGTCATGAGGGTGGGGTCCCCATGATGGGTTCAGTGCCCTTACAAGAAAAGGAAGAAAGATTGGATCTCTTTCTCACTCTCTCTCTCCCTCCCCCTCTCCCTCCCATGTGAGGACACAGCAAGAAGGTGGCTGTCTGCAAGCAAGGAAGAGAATCCTCACCAGGAACTGAATCTGTAAGCACTTTGATCTTGGACTTCCAGCCTTTAGAACTGTGAGGAATAACATGTTGTTTAAGCTACCCAGTTTGTGGTATTTTGTTATAGGAGCCTGAGCTAGGGTAATTGCTAATATATTTGGGGGCTGAATCTGGTCCCCTAATCTTTCATCAATAAACATTTTTTTTTTTTTTGGTCACTCTGTGCAGCTTGTGGGATCTTAGTTCCCCAACCAGGGATTGAACCTGGGCCCCAGCAGTGAAAGCGCCGAGTCCTAACCACTGGACTGCCAGGGAATTCCCAGTAAGCATTTATTGAACATCTCCTAGGTTCCCATTCATTCAACAGATGCTTATTAAATTGTTATCATGTGGTCATTCAACAACATTTATTGAGGGCCTACTGTGTGCTGGGCTAGCAAACCCAGCCAGGTCTCCAAGGAGATCTCTCAGTCTAGTGGGGACTCCTTACATCAGTACCCAGAGGGGACATGGCTTACTCATTCACACACACATACCTGCCCACTGCAAGGAGGGTTTCCTGCACAACATGATGCTTAGTAAGTAGCTTTTCAATTAACACACGATGCAAGGTCCAGCAGAAACTCAGCTGTATAAGTACGGTTCGGTTCCTGTCTTTCCAGAGCCTTTAATCTATTCTAGGGGCAGGAAGTGAATAATACAAGACAACACAGAGAAGTGAGCCTAAAGACCTATGTTACAGATGTAGGAGAGATGATAGGAACCGGGACAGATGAATGACAGCAAATCCCAAACTCTAGCCCTTGACCTTAGCCAAGCATCGCATCTCTCTTAGTTTCACTATCTGTGAAATGGTGATCCTCATGCCTGTTATGGAGCTATGTGAGACTCTACTGAGAGGGCACACAAAGGGCTCCCACCAATGCCGGGAGGGGAGAAAAAGACTGCAGCAAATGGTAGCTATTATTGTTAGTAATGAAGCCTGCAACCCACTGTGAGTGGGGGCCCAGGCATAAGGATGGAGCAATGGCAGGAGTGAGATCAGGGTGACATTAACCTTGAGCAGGCAGCCTGGGGAGATCTCTCCCTGTTGGTGCTGGCTTGCTGTGGCTGAGGGCTGGGGCTGACTATGGGTGGAGTGTTTATTCTGGGAATCAGCCCTGACTGTTCCTCACTCCCTGCTCCAGTGAGAAAGAAGGGCTTTGAGTCAGAACTGAGGGCCCTGCTGGGCCCAGCATGTATGACCCAGCCCACCTGCCAGCAGGGCCCCTGGCTGAGAATGCCCAGGGGCCAGCAGGGTCATTTGGGTTTGAGACACACTCTCCCGTGGGGACTCACCTGATACCTAGAGGGCCTGAAGTGCTCAGCTTTTGGAGTTCTGGAGGCTGAACTCTGGATGCCAGCCTGGAGTGAGTCTCCTGGGTTGAGGGGGTGAGGGAGGGGGAGATATTGGAGGTGGGGGTGTCTGTGCTGTCTTCTCAGCCCCTAGCAGAGCCCCTGGCTCCTTCATCAGGGCCAGCTTCATGGACGTTCACCTGTGCAGTCGCACGAGCCTGACATTTAGCAGGGCCCATGCTTCGCTGAATGTTCTGCCGTTACTATCTTGAGATTCTTAATCATTTTTGAACACACTGTTCAAAACTGAACCAGTGCATTTTCATTTTGCACTGGGTCCGGCAAATTGTGCAGCCTGTCCTGCCCTCATGCTTTGGTTTCCCCCAGTCTGTAGCTTTTCCCTTGAATGAGGCGTTCAGACCCACCCCTCAGCCACGCCCAGCCAGCCAGGAGTGCCTTAAGTAAGCCCATTTCCTGCAAGGGGTGGGGGGCAAGCACCTGCCCCTCCAACCTATTGGTACCTACCTTTCCGGAAAAAGCCCAAGGCCGGCTGTGTGGTGGTGGGTAAGTCACTCAACTTTCTGACCTTCTGGTTCTGACAATACTGTACTTAGCTGAGTTGGACTGTTGGGAGGGTTAAAATAGGTAGTTCACATAACATGCACAGTGCCTGGCACAGAGTAAGCGCTCAATAAATTAGAACTATTATTATGTTTTAAAAATGAAGATTATTACAGGCGCTAACTTGGAGGGAAGGGTTAGCCCCATCCCTACGGACCTGCCCCAGGAAGGAGGAGCCGCCCCTCCCCTGACCCCGCCCCGCTGTCTTCCGAGGGAGGAGACCCCCCCCCATCCCAGGCAGGGACGAGGGGGCGGAGGAGCGGGAGCGACACATTTTTGAGTCGTGACCAAGTGGAAACTCCCTCCCCAAGGCGGAAGCCGGGGGCGCCCCACTGGGGCCGGAGCCTCCGCAGAGGCGGGATCCGCAGCTTGGGGGGGGCGGGGGGGGCAGGGGGACCCGGTCCCCGCCCCTCACAGCCTCATGAATATGAATGAGCCGGCGGGGGAGAGCAGAAGTGCGAGGCGGTCCCGACCCGGCTGGCTCCGCCCCCGCCTCGGGCCCGCGACCGGGGGCGTGGCCAGGCCGCAGACGCCCTGCCCCTCACACCCCGCGAGGGGCCTCCTTCCGGCCGGCGCGCCCCGGACGTGACCTCGCGGGCACGCGCCGGAGCCGCCCTGGGGGAGGTACCCGCACTCCTCTCGCAGGTAGGGCCGCCCTTTGTCCCCGGCGCCGCCCCCCGGAGTCCCGGTTCCCGCCACCAACCCCGGCCCGCTGCCCCAGCGCGCGCTGCTCCTCTTGCTCCGGCCCGGCCTGGCGGCCCCCAGGGCGAAATTTGGCCCCTGAACCAGGCTCCCAGGTGCTCCCGCAGCCGGGTAGACGAGATAGCAACCCTTCGTTCACTCCAGCGCGGGCACCCGGGGTGGAGAGGGCTGCAAAAGCCCTTCCCTCACAGGGCTTGTGCTCCAGGGCGAGAAGCCGGCGGGTTAATCAGTAGAATGTCCACTCTGTCGGATGAGTGTCAGGGTGAGGACAAAAGCGGGGGACGGACATCCACCAGGCGGCTAGGAGAGTCCTTGAGTAGGTGACTTTTGAGCGAAGTCCCGGAGGAAGCGAGGGAACAACCAGTGCCTGGGGGTGTTGGGGGCAGCCCGGCATTGAGGCCGGTGTGGCTGGAGTGGAGAGAGGGGCAGAAAGAAAGGACGGAATCATGCAGTAATGGCTTAGTGTTGAGCAGGTGCCCGGCAAAGTGTTAGGTGCTGTATGCATATTATTTCCTTTAAGCCTCAGGACAGCCCAGACGTGGGCGCTACCATTGTGTGAGAGGAAATCAGGCTCAGGCAGGCTAAATAACTTGCCCAAGGTCACACAGCATTGGAGCCCAAGGAGACTGGCGTCATTGCTGAAACACCCAGGAGGCCCAGGGTAGGGTGACCTTGACCAAGTCAGGTCCTCTGTGCCGCGCCTCAGTTTCCTCCCAGAGTGCTAGAGGGAGAGGGTGTGACTGACCTGAAGTGAAAGATGGGTGGGCAGGGTCCTTTTGCTGACCATCTGCCCAAAAGCCAGCTGGCTGTAATTCATACCCAGTAAATGGGGACCTGAAACCGAGCCTGAAATCAGTGCACAGAACAAGGGCATAGCAGGAGCCTTCGAGGATGTCTGTTCTCTTGGGAGAGGCTTTTGTTGTCTGGGAAGCACTTGTCCCTCTTTCGGCTCTGGTGCAGGTACAAGTGGCTTTGGGGAGAGAGGGCAGAAGGCCCAGAGCCTGGAAGAGGCTGCTTCTGGGGGTGGTTGGGGGGAGTCCGGTGCGGCTGAGTGCTCCAGAGCAGTAAAAAAGGTGGAGTCAGCCAGGCAGGCTGTGTGCCGGCCAGCAAGTGCAGAACAAGCAGAATCCCCCAAACATCCCTATAAGTCTGGAGAGGTTCACACGCACACGCACACGCACACACAAAAAACACATGAAACCCGCCCGTGTCTTCACCTGCAGCACATTCTCTGACCGCTACGCAGACCAGAGGGTAAGAGCCTCAGGGCTACCGATCTGGCTCTGCTGGCCATGCTGACCGGTTCTCTGCTTTGGGAAGGGGGGAAAATGTTTTCGAGCTCCTGTGAAGATCTGCTTGTGCCTCTGATCCCGAGAAGGGCTGTGGGTTTCTAATGGGGCAAAGGATGGCGAGTCTTCTGCAATTTGTCCCTTCTGCAGCCTGGCACAGCCTCCAGCCTTGGCCTTTGGGCTGTGGTGTGAAATGTGGCCCTGGGAGGGTTAGGGGTGCGACCCAGCCCCCTGTGTTGGAGTCTCCGGTCAGTCAGAGGTCCTGGTGGTACAGGACCACAGCAGAACTTACCGTCAGGCCTGTTTGGTAGATGCTCAGAAAGGTTAAGTGGTTTGCCTGAGCATGCACAGCTGTAAAAGAGCAGAGATGGGATCCTAGTCCAAACCATTTGACTGCAGAGCCCAAGCCCTGCCCCTCTGGGAGCTGATTCACCCCTGTAGAGGGGATACATTTCATGTTTGGCCTGGAGACCCCCCCCCACACACACACACACACATACTCTGTGGGGTTGTAGGGGTGGCAGACGGGATGATGACTGAAGGGGATGGAGACACTTTCTGCTTTTCTTCTCAGCCACGCCATCCCCAGACCTTGTCACCAGGCCTTTGTGTCTGGGTCAAATAGGTCAGTCCTTTCTCACGGTGGGACTGGTGCAGGTGGGGCCAGAGGCACCTTGGGGGGCGCCGGCAGAGGGCTTCCTCCTCATGAAGTTTGGTGGTCAGGTGAATGACTCTCACTCTACCTGGGCGCCTAGGACCTCCTGTACACCCTGGCCTTTAACTAAGGGGGCAGCTGGAGTTCTGGTCACTGACCAGGTGGGCCAAGAGTGTGGGAGTGTCTGGGTGGAGGTCTAGAGGTCTGAGGCGGCACATGTGAGTCCTGAGACTCATGTGGATAAATGTGGATAGAATGCCGGAAAGAGGTGAGGGCTGGTCCCCTCAGGTGAGTCTCTGTGCATTGTCGCCTACTGAGCTGGTGATATTCTGAGCCTTACAGCGCCAGTGGATTCTCAAACTGAGAGACTTACTGAACCGGTAAGTCCAGGGTGGGGCCTGGGGATCTGCATTTTTAACAAGCTCCAGATGCATGTGGGCCTCTGACTAAACCTGGAAAACCACTGTCCTGGACTTCCCAGCCAGGCAGCTGTGAGAAACCCCTTCTAGCAAATCTGGAGCCTGGTGTGTGTAAATGCTTTCCACGACTGAATTTAAATGCATTCCACTGTCCGTTGGGGTGCTGTCATCATCTGAGCTTCTCCCATGTTGAAAATAAATGATGGGGGGCTTCCCTGGTGGCGCAGTGGTTGAGAGTCCGCCTGCCGAGGCAGGGGACACGGGTTCGTGCCCCGGTCCGGGAAGATCCCACATGCCGCGGAGTGGCTGGGCCCGTGAGCCATGGCCGCTGAGCCTGCGCGTCCGGAGCCTGTGCTCCGCAATGGGAGAGGCCACAGCAGTGAGAGGCCCGCGTACCGCAAAAAAATAAAATAAAATAAGAAAATAAATGATGGACTCTCAAGCGATGGCCCTGCCTCCATCCCTCCCCAGCCAAGTTTCCCCAGAGAGCAGGCCACCCCATAATCTGCTCAGTGCTGAACTGTCCCGAGCTGTCCCCTCGACAGCACTTCCTGTGGAGACCTCCTCCCAGCCGCCTCTCCGCAACAGCCTGTGCTCCTGCTCACCTGAAGCTCTCTGGGGTCTGCACTGCCTCTCTTGCCTGTGGTCCCCTAAAACCAGGTATTCCCTAGGGTTCCATCCTTGGGCCTTCTCGGCTTGTTGCTTTTCTCAGTTGCAGAGGCAAAAGTGAGGGGAACCCCATCTCTATTCAGGAGAGTGCCCCAAACTTACATCCAGCCTTCGGGGTGCACCAGGCCTACATTTTTAGGGGATAGCTTGATATCTCCCCTCAGTTAGCCCCCTGGAGCTCTTTGACTTCGACGTAGGCTCTTTGACTTGAGGGGAGTCTGGCCACACCTGTCACCCTAGAGTGGTCCAGCCGCTGTGGGTTCTGCCAGGCTCCTATGCCGCACACGCTGGTAGAGGAAAGAGTGTCCCTCTCAGTAGCCGGGCTTCCCTTCTGGACACTTCTGACTTCTTTTTGCTTTCCCTGATAAAACTCGTAGTACCGCCTCATCATCCTGACTCCCCTCATTGGTGTCTGTCCTAGTGCCCCAGGCTTGCAGCCTCGAGGTCTCTGCACCTTTTCTTCTCCCCCCGCCCCCCGCAAGGCATGGTCAACTTCTGCTTTGGCAGCATCTCTGGCGTCCCTCCATCCGTCCACCCGCTGTTAGGGGCCTCTGAGCTCCCCAGCGGCCTGCCCACTTTCTGAGAACCAGACTCTGAGCCCAGGGTCGTCAGTTGAACAGGCATGTCCGCCTCCAGACCAGCCCATCTGTCACCTGCTTGGAGGCTGCCCGGCTTCCCTCCATCTGTGTCAGGGGCCATGTGGCGTTGGGTCAGTGTCCCCCCCTGGAGTCAGGGGTCTTGGTTCAGATCCTGTTTTTTTGTTTTTTGGACACACTGCCTGGCTTTTGGGATCTTAGTTCCCCAGCCAGGGACGGAACCCAGGCCCCTGCAGTTGAAGCGTGGAGCCCCAACCACTGGTCCGCCAGGGGATTCCCCAGATCCTGGTTTTGCCATTCCCAGCATTCTAACTGGACAGATTCCTTGAGCCCCCAGAGTTCCTGTTTCCTGTCTATAATGTCAAAGCTGGTAATAATAGTCCTATCTCACAAGGTTCTTGTGAGGATTGACCTTACATGACCTCGTCTCTAGAAGTCCTTGGCATGGAATACTGCTTGATCTTTATCACCACGTTTAATCCTCAAAACCATGCTGTCAGGTAGGAAGTCACTGTCAGGCCCATTTTGTAGATGAGGCGGGGGAGGCTCAGAGAAGCCAAGTGATTGGCCCAAGGACACACAGCTACAAAGTAGCAGAAGTGGGATTCAAGTGCAAACCAGTTCACCCAAGAGCCTGAGCTTCTAACCGCTAATCCCCTCTTTGGGTTCTCTTTCTTCATCTTCTGTTTATTCATTCACTCATTCGGCAAATTTTTTTTTTTAAGTTCTTTTTTTTTTTTTGGCTGCGTTGGGTCTTCATTGCTGTGCGCGGGCTTTTCTCTAGTTGCGGCGAGCGGGGGCTACTCTTCGTTGTGGTGCACGGGCTTCTCATTGCGGTGGCTTCTCTTGTCGTGGAGCACAGGCTCTAGGCATGCGGGCTTCAGTAGTTGTGGCTCGCGGGCTCTAGAACGCAGACTCAGTAGTTGTGGTGCGTGGGCTTAGTTGCTCCTCGGCATGTGGGATCTTCCCAGACCAAGGCTCGAACCCGTGTCCCCTGCATTGGCAGGCAGATTCTTAACAACTGTGCCACCAGGGAAGCCCTTGGCAATTATTTATGCTGAATGAGTGAATGAATGTGTGCCTACTATCTAGGGCAGTGAAGGAACAGAAGAAGCCCTGCCCTGTCTGTGAAGGTGCAGATAGGCTGAGATGCATGGGAGCTCCTGTAGGAAATTGGCCAAGGCCCCTCTTCCTCACTCTGCCCTGGGGTCACAGACCAGGACACCCCATCCCCCATCTCGCCTCCCCACTGCTCCTTGTACCTAAAGTCCTGCAGGCATTGGACTGGATTTGCGTTTGACCCTTGTGAAGGAGGAGGTGGATCATAGCAGGACCTGCTGTAGGGCTTGTAAGCCTTAGAATCTCCAGGGGGTGGGGGCAGTGCAGGCATGAAAGGAATGAGGGTGCAGTTGGGTACCCCGTGAGATACCACTTCAACCCAGCAGATGGCAGTGACAAAAAAGGAGGGGCAATAACAAGTGTTGAGGAGAAGAGGGAGGAATTGGAACCCTCTCCCACTGCCGGTGGGCATGTCAGGTGGTGCAGGCGCTGGCAGTTCTTCAGCATAGTCACCATTTGACCTGGCGATTCCACTCCCAGGTGTGCACCCCAGAGAAATGAAAACACATGTCCATGCAAAAACTCGTACGCGGATGTTCACAGCAGCATTATTCACAACAGCCAAAAGGTGGAAACAACCCAAAGGTCCATCAACGGATGAATGGATAAACAAATTGTGGTCTGTCCACACAATGGAATATTACTCAGGCATGAAAAGGAATGAAGTACTGACACAGGCTACCACGTGGATGAACTTCGCAAATGTGATGCTCAGTGAAAGAAGTCAGACACAAAAGGCCACATATTGTATGGTTCCATTTCTAGGAAATGTTCAGAATAGGCCACTCCCTAGACAGAAAGTAGATGTGTGGTTGCCAGGGGCTGGGGGCAGAGGGGTGTGGATGTAACTGGTAAGCAGTGCAGGGTTTCTTTGAGGGTAGTAAAAATATTCTAAAATTGATTGTGGTGAGGGTTGCACTACATTGAAATACTGAAAACCATTGAATTGTATACGTTAAAATGGTAAATTGTATACTATGTGAATTATATCTCAATAAAGCTTTTATTAAAAATAATATTAGCCAGACACCCCTGCATTAATGCTGACAGAAGGCGCGAGCACAAGGACTCAAAAACTTGCTGAGTGATCGGGGGACATTATTTGGGGTTGCTATGCTGTGGTTCTCGTGACAAGATCACCGAGAAGTGACCCTGTAGATAAGGCTTCCGTTCATCCTTTAGGCCTCAGCTTCCATGTGACTCCTGAGAGAGGCCCCCACAACCCTCCCTTTGTCCCTTGTCATCTGTCTCAGTCCCTTCTTTCTTTCCTTTAGAGCTGTGCCTGCACTTGGAATTATTTTCTCTCTGTGGACCTGATTCTGTCTGACTCTCTTGCTGGGCTGAGGTCCGTGAGGTCAGGGACTTGTCTCTATCTTGCTTGCTGCATAGTAGGTGCTCAGTAAATTCCTGCTGTGTGAATGAGCCGCATATACTGATAACAGCTGGGGGCGCCCAGGCTGGGGTCCGTGCTCGTGCTCGCTGCAGGGGACAGAGCCAGCAGGGCGGATCAGGGTGTCTCCCGGCCCCAGCGGCATTCTTTTTCCAGAATGTCTCTGGAAAGGAAGCCCAAAGCTTGGTCTGGCTGGGAAGAGGCGATTGGGGAGGGGAGCGGAGCGGGAGCTGGGGCCGGGCGGGCCTGGGGAGGAAGTCTGCAGCCCCAGGCTGCCCAGGGCGCGGTGTCTGTGTTTGCACCTTTGGAATGTGGCTGATTCACTCTGGGGGGAGCCAGGCAGCCACCACTGCCGCCTCGGATCCGACATCTGGAGGCTAAATTCCAGGAGGAGAGACCGAGTCTTGGAAGCAGATGTCAACTTTGAAGGTCAAACTGAGCGATGAGCCAGGGAGGAGGAGGATGAGAGGGTCCCACACTCCCCGCCCCCCCACCCCAGGATTCTTGGAGAGAGGTGAGGCCCCATCCCCAGCCTTGTCCCAGCTCCTAAGCTACCAGAGCCCCGAAGGGGACAGCGTGGGGCAGGGAAACAGTGTGAGCTCTGCAGTCAGACCTTCCTTCAGGGAGCTCATATAACTGCAAAGGCCGAGGGCCTAGCTGGTCCAGTGCTCAGCAATGGCCCTGGGACACTGGCTTGCATCTCCTGGCCCAGTGTCCTCTGTGTGGGTTTACTCTCGGGCCTTCGCTCCCCAAGGCCTGCGAACTCCTAGCCTGCCTCTCCCTGGGGCTCCAGCGAGACCCTAGGCTTGCCTCTTGTTGGCCCAGTTGGGGCCCAGCTCATCCTGGACACTGATGGGACGGGTCTGGGTCAGGAGCTCGCTGCAGTGCAGGGCTGATGCCCCAGGAGCCACACGGAGAAAGTGGGAGTGGGAGGGGTCCCCCAAAAGAGCCAGTGCCAGGGGGTGGGCAGAAACAGCACTCTGCTGAGCTCCCACAGAACTGCCTCCTGGGGCTTGTGCCAGGCACTGTGCTTGGCTTTATGGCTCTTACCTACTGGGGTGTCCCACTGGCTAAATTCCTTAAGCTCTCAGAAGCTCATTTTCTTCATCTATGAAATCTCATAGGATTCTTTTTGGGATTGACTGAGACAATGCTTGCAAATCCCTTGGCACCTGCCTGGCCTGGAGAAGGTGCTATGCTAACTAGCCTAGGTCCCTTTCTCTTCCCTGTATCTAGGTGCTGTGTGATATGCCCTGTGGGCTGAAAGGATGATGGGTGCGTGTGTGTGTGTGTGTGTGTGTGTGTATGCGTGCGTGTGTGCACGCCCCTTTCTCTCCTCCAAGGAGCTTCTCCCAGGAGAGAGTTAGGGACTACTTGGGACAGAGGATGGAGGCAGGAGGGACGGGAAAGGGGTAGAGGGAGCAGCGGGTGGGCCTCACCTGTGAGCCTGCAGGCTCAGGCCTGCCTCTGGGAGTCGCCTCCATGTGCCCTCAGCTCCACCTGGGGCTGGAGGAGGGGCCCAGCCTCTACTCCTGGGAGCGGCTGCCTCTTTCCCTCCCGTGCCACAGCATAAGCCTGGTCGTTTGACATGGGGGTGTGTGGGGGGGTGGTTAGGTGGTGAAGGGCCTGACCCAGGCTTGCCCATCTCCTATATTCTCTCTCTTGGAACCCTGGAACCTGGGGGGTGGCTCAGAAGAGGAAACTCGGTGCCCAGAGTGGTCCGAACCTCCTGGACACCTCCCGGAAACCTAGAGCTTCTGGGAGGGTGGAGGGCCAGCCTCCTGTAAGCTTTTTGCAACCATTTGTGAACTGAAGTAAAGCCCCTCTCAGAATCTGCTCTGGGCACAGGGAGTGCTCCAAGGAGTGTCCCCCGTCTTCCCCCAGGGCTCAACACCCTCCACTCCTGCCAGCCCTGCCTGCCAGCATCCCTCTGGGATGCCACACATCTGTGGGTGCCTGCTCATCCCCACCAAACCACCCACATCCTCTGACTCGTAGCCCAAATGCCACCTCCTTGGATTCCTGACAAGACTCCCGCACTCACGGTTATTCTCCTCTGGACGTGGTGGGGTCGGTACCTCTGTGCGGAGCTTATCTCCACATCAGCCAGCGTGGCGAGTGGGGGCTCCTGCATCGGTCACTCGTTCACGTCCTGCACGCCCTGATCGTGACTCTACGACAGTTGTCCCAGGCTGCTGGGACCAGGCTGCCCGGCTCTCTTCTGGGTGTCAAACATTTTTTGATGTATTCACCTGGTCTCTTCCATTAAATGACAGACTCTCTGAAGTTGAAGGACATAGTAACAGTAACGAGAGCTACGTTTTCTGTGCTCTTACTACGTGCTTTTTAAAAATTGAGGTAGAATTCACATCCCGTAAAATTCACCCCTTTAAACTAATACAATTCAGTGGGTTTTAGTATATCCACAGAGTTGTGCATCCATCTCCACCATCTAATTCCAGAACATTTTCATCATCCCCCAAAAGGAACCCCAGGAGATTCATCAATTGTAAGAAATGTACCATTGGGCTTCCCTGGTGGCGCGGTGGTTGAGAGTCTGCCTGCCAGTGCAGGGGACACGGGTTCGAGCCCTGGTCTGGGAGGGTCCCGCGTGCCGCGGAGCAACTGGGCCCGTGAGTGCCATTACTGAGCCTGCGCGTCTGGAGCCTGTGCTCCGCGGCGGGAGAGGCCGCGATAGTGAGAGGCCCGCGCGCGCACTGCGATGGGGAGTGGCCCCCGCTTGCCGCGACTGGAGAGGGCCCTCGCGCAGGGGCGAAGACCCAACACAGCCATAAATGAGTGAATTAATTAATTAAAAAAAATTAAAAAAAAAAAAAAAAAAAGAAATGTACCATTTACATGGGGGATTTGATAGTGGGGGCAGGGGGTGTATGGAAAATCTCTGAACCTTTGCTCAGTATTGCTTAAAAACTTAAAACTACTGAACTTAGGGAATTCCCTGGCGGTCCAGTGGTTAAGACTCCGTGCTTCCACTGCAGGCGGCGCAGGATCGATCCCTGGTCAAGGAACTAAGAGGTGCGGCCAAAAAACAACAAAAAAAAAACCTACTGAACTTAAAACTGCCTTAAAAAATAAAATCGATTTTGGGAATTCCCTGGCGGTCCAGTGGTTGAGACTCCGCGCTTTCACTGCCAAGGGCCTGGGTTCAATCCCTGGTCGGGGAACTAAGCTCTCAAAAGCCGTGCAGTGCGGCCAAAAAAAAAAAAAAAATTGATTTAGAAACAAAACAAAAAAGAACCCTGAACCCATTAGTAATCACTCCCCATTCCTCCCCTCCCCACCACAGCCACTGGCAATCACCCGTCTGCTTTCTGACACTACAGATTTGCCTGTTCCGGACATTTCATATATTGGGTTGGCTAAAAAGTTCATTTGATTTTAAGTAGAAATAAAAGACATTTTTCATTTCCACTAAGAACTTTATTGAACAGCGAATTCATTAACCAAACGAACTTTTTGGCCACCCCAATAAATAGAGTCCCACAATATGTGGTCCTTTGTGTCTGGCTTCTTTCACTGAGCATCATGTTTTCAAGGTTCATCCATGTTGTAGCCTGTGTCAGTGCTTCATTCCTTTTTATGGGTGAATAATATTCCACTGTATGGATGGATCAGCATTTGTTTATCCATCCATCCATCAGAGGACATTTGGGTTGTTTCTACTTTTCGTGAATAATGCTGCTATGAACATGCATGTACAAGTTTTTGTGAAGGTGAAGTTTTTCAATCTAAGTGCTTTTTGACAAATGACCCATTTAATCCTCACAGCAGCCCTCCGTGTTGGTGCTGGCATGATCCCCCTTCTGCAGGTGAGGAAAGCAAGGCTCAGAGAAGTGAGTCAGGGTCACACAAGGTCACAGCTGGAAGCTGTGGAGCTGGGACCTTCCTGCCTCCTGGCCAACAGGCCCCAGTGGGGCCTACTACGGTGCTTCTGTACATTTTTAGCAGACCCTTGCCCACCGCTCTTAGTTGCGGCACGCAGGATCTTCAATCTTCCTTGCGGCATGTGGGAACTTTAGTTGCATCATGAGGGCTCTTAGTTGCGGCATGTGGGATCCAGTTCCCCAACCAGGGATCGAACCTGGAGCGTGGAGCCCCAGCCACTGGACCACCAGGGAAGTCCCTCCCACAGTAAATGTTGCTAACTCTTCAAACAAGGGCCATGCAAACCTCAAGCCCCAGAAGTGCTCTGTGTTCTGTCAAGGTGAGTGGTCACCTGCTCAGTGGTGATCCTGTGGCTCCAGGGGGTGCATCTCAGGGGTTACAGGAGGTCTCTACCACCATAGAATCATCATCCACAGATCCAGGCAGGACCAGGCCTTTCCCCTGCTCCCTCTGGATGCCGTTCTCACCACCTCACGGGGTACCAAGCCCCAAACATTACTGCCCCTTTTGTTCATCTGCAGCCTCTTTCCTGAGGTTCCTAGGCTGCCTTTCATCTCTTGCCTTCTTGGATTTGGTGCACAGCCCCGGGTCACCTGCCAGTGGACTTTGTTCCTTTTGCCTTCCTGGGAGCATGGCATGGTGGGTAATTGCTGTCAGACAAGCCCAGGTTCACTCTGGCTGTGTGGCTTTGGGCAAATTTCTGAACTTCTCTGAGCTTCTGTTTGCTCATCTGTATTGGGGGGGGGCGGGTCACACACACACACCCGCCAAAACTCTTGATACAGCGGGTGTGGGTCTGACTAAAGGCAGGGAGATGAGGGTCTCCCGCGGTGCCCAGCACCTCGCACACACTTGGGAAGTTGAGGTTGGTCCTCACGGCAGAGGCAGGCTGGCAGCGGGCCCAGGGAGAGAGCAGGGAGATTTGTGTGTCTCCCTGCCTTTGGAGCAGTGGGAGGCTCCCATGACTCAGTTCTGCCCGAGGAGGGGGAAGTCAAGGCCAGACCTCTGAGGACGGGGGCCCGAGGGACCTCCCATCCTCCTCCCCACTCTGCCCTCTGCCTGTCTCCCCACCCAGTGCTTCCGGCAGTGCTGGGCAGGGCCCCACACATACATTCTCTGCTGGTCGCCTGGGCACGCCCTCCATCCCTTCCCCAGATCTGCAGCCCCGACTTGCTGCTCCATGGCCCAAGGGCTCAGACACTGGTCGTGACCGTGACCATGGACCATCTTGAGTGGGTGCCACAGCCCATGGCCTGAGGCAGTGATGTGGAGGGGACGTGGGCCGAGGATGGGAGGGCCTCTTCTGGCCGCTGGAGCCGAGCTGCAGGCTCCTGCCAGGGAAACCCTTTCTCCTTGCTGCTGCCGCGGTGGCTCAGCCTTTCCCAGCCCTGCCTCTCTCCTCCTGCTTCTCACGTTTCAGCTTCTGAGTTACTGGCATCACAGCCTGCTGCCACTGCTGCTGTGGTCACTACACCAGACAGATGTTAACCCCCAGTGTGCTGGTGGGAGCAGCACAGCCACAAATGGGTGCAAGGTCTGGAGGTGTCGAGGGAGGAGAAAGCCGTCCTGAAACTGTCCTTTGCAGCAGTCAGGTTGCCCTGTGGAGAGCTTCTCTCACCTCCTTCCTCCCTGTCCACCCAAACTTGAATCCAAAGCCTTCCCTGACTCCTAGGAGTTGTTCCTTCCCTTGGCTGGCTGGGCACTGACAGTCAACCACAGAACATGGGTTCCATATCACCGTGAACTTGACCTTGTCATTTCAGCAGACAGGGTTTTCTCCCTCCACATCCCTCAGCTCCCCTCTTGCACCTGGCCATACCTGGGCAGGGCCAGGCCACCGGGACCAGGGGAGCTCTCAGCCTGGAGGCTATTCTAGGGGCAGCAGCACAGGCTGTTGAAGGAGCCAGGTGCTGACACAGACTGGTCAGGTGACCTTGACAAGTCCCCAGGGTATAACAGGACTTAGGGGCCTGTAGTGAGGATAAAACGGGGAATGCAGGTAAAGCCGCCAGAGCAGCATCTGGCACACAGTGGCCCAGACCTCTCGTGCCTCCTGACACGCTAGGGTTCTGAGCTCCCTTCCTCAGGGAGAGCTACTCCCATTTCCTGGCAGCCTCCCCCGTCACAGCCCACCCAGGTCTGCTTTCTCATCAGAGAAGGCCTGTGTCCCTCCCCTGGCCTGGCTGGTCCCAGCCTACCCTTTTCCATCCTCAAATGGGACTAGGCGTCCCGCCTTGTCACCCCTCCCCCGTCCACTCCTCCAGTGGGAGGAGAGCCCGCTGCCCAGAGGCACACTGGACAACCTCTCGAGCTCGGCAGCTCCCCAGCTGTCTTCATCCCAATTCCTCTCCTTCCTGCCTTTCTGCTGAACCCCAAATGCTCCCTCCCGGTTTCTCGTGGTGCCTCTGCTGACCCTTCGTCCTATCCAGCCACACCCCCTTGGTGCCTTGGCTGACTTACTCTCTTTTTATGTCGACCAGAGGCTCTGTCCTCCCCTTCCCCCTGCACCCCTGGTTAAAGGGCCCAGGCTGGGCATCATTAGGTCCCCCTTTACTGCTATGCTGTGCCCCAGGCTACTGGGCTGCCTGGTGGGATTGTTATAACCGCCTTGTCAGCTTACAAGCAACTGAGGAAGTGGTCACTCAGCCATTTCTGTCTAAAACTGAAAGTCCAGCCAGGGTGGCCATTCGCTGAGTTGTTGTTTTTGTTTTTTGGGTTTTTTGCCACACCCAGTGGCTTGTGGGATCTTAGTTCCCCAACCAGGGATTGAACCTGGCCACGGCAGTGGGAGTGCCGAGTCCTAACCACTGGACTGCTGGGGAATTCCCTCACTGAGTTTTTATAAAACTCAGTGGGATGCACCCAATCGAAGCAGATGGCCTGGTTCCTCCTTGTCCATGTGTTGAAAATCAGAGGGGCATTTCCCTGGAGGGACCCAAGACAGGGCGAGCTGGTGGAGGAAGAGGAGAGGAGAAGGCAGGAGCTCCCCCGCCATGGGCTGCAGTGTCAGGTCTGGAAACATGGGGGGCAGGACTAAAGGGGGGAACGGGGAACACGCCACAGGTGGACTCCAGTCCCCTTTCCAAGAGCTCGCTTATGAGCAAAGTGAACCAGATCGGGCTGTTAGAACAAAGCAGGCATCCAGAGGTCAGGGCCTTTGGCACCTTGACAAGACTGGTGCCCCAGGATCTGAAGGGCCTTGTGGGTGTGGGGAGCTGGGCGGTCAGTCCTTCCACCCCAGTACCTGCCTTGGGTTCCCCCAATGTGCTCAGGCTCAGCTTGCACAAAAGCATCGTGTGTGCCAGGCTCCCCCTAGTGGTTGGGGGACCCCAGCCTTGTCGGCCCAGAGGTCTCCCTGTGACTAGGGTAAGAAAGGGGACCAGGGCATTGGGGGATATTGGGGTTTGCTCCAATCCACAGCAGAAGCGTCTGACCCCCATTCTGCCTTCCTGGGAGCATTCAGGATCCTCTCCCAGGCAGGGGCTTTTTGCTTCCATGGGGCCTCATCCCTGCTCCAATGGCTGGTATCCACAACCCTCCACCACCCTGCCCCACCTCAAGCAGGCTGGGGTTCCCCATATGCACGAGTATGCTGGAGCCTTAGAGGTCAACGGGGGCCCTAAAGGCCATCTGGTCCTTCTATCCACCACTCCTGGCATATTTGTGTAGAGGTAAAGCCTCAAAGTAGTGTTGGGGCCCTAGATTCTTTTTCAGGCTCCATCTCCAATTCTCTGTACATCCTGAGGGACGTTCCTTAACTTTCTGTGCTTCTCCTTCATGGTCCCCCCTCGGTGGTAGCAGAATTCTCCAATGACCCCCAATGACCTTTGCCCTCCTATACTCCTTCCCCTTGAGTGTGGGCCGAACCTGTGACTATGGCATCACTCCTGTGATTAGGTTATGTTATATGGCACAGTTGCCCTTGAGGTAAATTATCCAGGTGGGCCTGACCTAAGCACACAAGACCTTTAAAAGCAGAGTTTTCTCCAGCTGCTTGTGGAAAAGGAAATTAGAGAGATTCAAAGCGAGAGAGGGAATCAATGTGTGGGACCCTCTCTGTTCCTCAGATGGTGGGGCCACGGGACAAGGTCCTAAGGATGGTCTCCAGGAGCTGACAATCCACAAGACAACAGGACGTCAGTCCTACAGCTTCAAGGAACTGAATCCTGCCAACAAACAGTGACTTTGGAAGGGCATCCTAGCCCCTGATGAGATTGCAGCCCCGCTGACACCTCGATTTCACCCAGCAGGACTCTGAGCCGAGAGCCCAGCCATGCCATGCCTGGCGATGATAAACTGTGCTGTTTCAAGCCAATAAATTTATGGAAATTTGTTACACAGAAGCAGGAAATGAAGACATCATCTATCCAAGGAGAAGAACAGTATTCTTGACACACATGTAGGATAAAAGTTTAAAACTGAGAAAAATGCATCCCCCCTCCCAATGGGTGCTATGTAGAGTGGAAACCTGCCTCTGCCTCTGTGCTGACAGTCTTCCTGGCTGCAGTTTAAATCCACATTCTCAGGGTTCCCATCTCTCACCTGAACCTCCAAGCAGCCTCAGAGGAAGGCAGGTGTGTTCTGAGAAGGGCAGTGCTGATCACACCATCAGGGCAGCCAGATCCCACTTTGGCTGAAGAAAGAAGCTCTGGAACCCTCTGCTGTACGGGATCCCTGTGATTTCTGGGGCTCCCAGGACTTCTGGACATCTTTAGGGTCAATAAAGCTGTTTTTAACCTAACAGCTTTATTTGGGCTTCCCTGGTGGCACAGTAGTTAAGAATCTGCCTGCCAATGCAGAGGACGTGGGTCCCAACCCTGGTCCGGAAAGATCCCACATGCCACAGAGCAACTAAGCCCAGGCACCACAACTACTGAGCCTGCGCCCTAGAGCCCACGAGCCACAACTACGGAAGCCCCGTGAGCCTAGAGCCCGTGCTCCGCAACAAGAGAAGCCAACACAATGAGAAGCCCGCGCACCGCAACGAAGAGTAGCCCCTGCTCGCTGCAACTAGAGAAAGCCCGCGCTCAGCAACGAAGACCTAGCGCAGCCAAAAACAAAAACAAAAAACAAACAAAAGAACTCAACAGCTTTATTAGATATAATTCACATACCATATAATTCACCCATCTAAAGTGTAAAATTAAGTGGGGTTTTTTTGTACAATCAACTTTGTAACCATCACCACAATCAATTTGAGAACATTTTTATCACCCCCCAAAAGAAACCCCATACCCACTAGCACCCACTCCCCATTTCCCTCTGACTACCCCTCATTCCTTGGCAACCACTAATCTACTTTCTACCTCGGTGGATTTGCCTATTCTGGACATTTTATAGAAACGGAATCATACAATATGTAGCCTTCTGTGTTTGGCTTCTTTCACTGAGCATCGTGTTGTCAAGGTTCATCCACATTGTGTCATGTATTCGTACTTCATCTGTTTTTATGCTAAGTAATACTCCTTGGATGGATAGACCATGTTTGTTTTTTTTTTTTTTCGACCGTGGTTTTTTGATAGACCAGTCATCAATAAAGCCTACTGCTGACTCTCATTCACTCCTCCCACCTGGAATTTGGGGGTGGGGGTGGGGGAAGGGGAGCAATGGGGAATTTGGGGGAGGGGGACTGATTGGGCTTGGGTTTGACAACATAGAGGAAGGAAAGCCGGGTTTTCAGGTGTCCCAGGCCACACTGCTGTCCCTGGCTCTTTCCCCCAGGCCGAGCCAGCCCCTTCTCCACACCCGCTTTCCAAAGCAGTGTCTGATCAGGGTCTCCAGCCCCAGAGTCCTGCTGCAGGTGGGCTGGCTCTCTGCCAACTCAGTACATGATAATCTGCATTTCTAACACCGATCATCCATGGGCAGTTATTTGATGACAGTCTTCACAGAACCTCCCCTTTTAAAGGGCAAACTATCTGCAGGCTGATTTTCACACCATCGGATCCTACTTGGGAGTGTCTTTACTGTAAAGGAGAGGAGCCCCACATTCAACAGAAAAGAACCTTACAACACGCCTGCTTCCTTTCACTGTGACAAGTTTTTGGTTCCTTTGTCTTTAAAAAAAAAAAATTTTTGGCTGCGCCACACAGCATATGCAACCTTAGTTCCCTGACCAGGGATCGAGCCCATGCCCCCTGCATTGGAAGGTGGATTCTTAACCACTGGGCCGCCAGGGAAGTCCCATCACTGTGACAAGTTTGAGCAGGGAAGGGGGAAAGCTTGGCTTCTCCTGTGTCCCTCCCCTGCACATCACCAAACCCTGTCATTGTCCCTGGGCCCACTCAGGTGTCTCTGGCCACTGCCGCCCGTGGCAACTCAGTACCAGTGATAATAAGAAATACCACTTATTAATGCTACGATATGCCAGGCGTGTCGGCGACTTCACGTGACAGCCTGCAAGCTAGGTGCTATACGGCCTCTGTTTTACAGACCGGGAAGCTGAGTCAGGATAAGGAACTCGCCTGCAGTCACCCTGTTAACACCTGGAGCTGGGGTTCGGGCAGAACCTAGATTCTGAATCACACTGCATGGCCTCAAATCCTTTCTGGAAGTCTGTTGTCCGAAGAGCAGGGAGTGTGTGTAGACAGAGAGGTCTGAGGACTGTGGCCCTGGGATATCTTGGATGCCAAGCAGAAAAGAACTTCAAGAAGTTCAGGTAGGGAACTCTGTGGTGGTCCAGTGGTTAGGATTCTGAGCTTCCACTGCTAGGGGCCCAGGTTTAATCCCTGCTTGGGGAACTTAAAAAAAAAAAAAAAGATCAGATACAGTGAAGGCAGAAAACAGAGCTTCTTGGAGTCACCACTGAGAGCAGTTTTCATGGAGTACTGGCTCCGGATGGCGTGAGCAGGATGGGAGAGTGAGCATAAGTGCCCACTTCTGGGACAGGGAATTTTGCAGTCAAGGAGAGCAGCGTAAGGGTGGTAGCTGGAACGGGATGTATGATTGTGCTTTTTTTTTTTTTTTTTTTTTTGACCGTGCCGAGGGGCTTGCGGGATCTTAGTTCCCAGACCAGGATCGAACCTGCGCCCTCGTCAGTGAAAGTGTGTCGTCTCAAACACTGGACCGCCAGGGAATTCCCTTTTGTTGTTGTTTTTAAATGGGAATAAAGACAGCTTGTTCTCGGTGTGGGAACGACCCAGTAGAGGGCACGAGGTAAGGATGCGGGGGCTGAGGGGCGGGACAGCTGCTGGAGAGACATCTTTGAAGAATTCACATGGAAGGTTTCTCCGTGCACGGACAGAGCGCGGACACGCATCCAGACACAGGTTAGGAGGCAGATTTCAGGTACAAGGAGGGAGGCAGAGGCGGTGACGGGAGCCTTTGGGAGGGAGGGAGATGGACCAGGGCAACACGAAGGGATCTCCAGCTGCACAAATGAGGATCTTGTTCTGGCATTTAAAAGTGAGTTGGTGGGATTTCCTTTTCCCAGCGCTGTTCAGCTCCAGGGAGCAGGGCTGGGGCAAGGCAGGTGGGGGTTAGACTCACAAAGGAGCATGCACGCAAGATGATTATATTGGTGGGCTGTGAAATCTAAGCTGGCAAAGGAGCAAAGTGAGAAGGGGCTTGCAGCACCCCCCGGATCAATGGGGTCAGGCAAACTACAGCCCACGGCTCAAATCCAGCCCACTGACCTTTTTTTTTTATACTTAAAAAAAAAAAGAAAATTTATTTATTTATTTGGCTGCACCGGGTCTTAGTTGCGGCACGCGGGATCTTTTTAGTTGTGGCATGTGAGATCTTTTAGTTGCGGCATGGGAGCTCTTAGTTGAGGCATATGGAATCTAATTCCCTGACCAGGGATCATACCTGGGCCCCCTGCATTGGGAGTGCAGAGGCTTAGCCACTGGACCACCAGGAACGTCCCCCACTGACCATTTTTTTAAAACTTTTTTTATTGTGGTCAAAAACATATAAAATTTGCCATTTTAAAGTGCACAATTCAGTTACATTAATTACATTCACAGTGTTGTGCAAACATCACCACTATTTCCAAAAGTTTCCATCACCCGAAACAGAAACTCCATACCCATTAAGCAATAACTCTCCATCTCCCCTCCCCCCAGCCCTTGGTAACCTCTAATCTACTTTCTGTCTCAATGAATTTGCCTACTAGATATTTCATGTAAGTGGAATCATACAACATGTGACTTTTTGTATCTGGCTTTTTTCACTTAGCATTGTGTTTTCAAGGTTCAGCCATGCTATAGTATATATCAGAACTTCATTCCTTTTTAAAAATTTTTATTATTTATTTATTTGGTTGTGCTGGGTCTTAGTTGTGGCAGGCTCCTTAGTTGTGGCAGGGAAATCTTAGTTGCGGCACACATGTGGGATATAGTTCCCTGACCAGAGAAGGAACCCGGGACCCCTGCATTGGGAGTGCGGAATCTTAACCACTGCGCCACCAAGGAAGTCCCAGAACTTCATTCCTTTTTAAGGCTGAATAATACTCCCTTGTTTGAACAGACCACATTTTGTTTATCCATTTATCCATTGATGATGGACCCTGGGTTGTTTTCACCCTTGGCTATTGTGAATCATGCTGATGTGAATACTGGTATATGATCATCTGTTTGAGTCCTTGTTTTCATTCTTTTGGATGTGTACCTAGGAGTGGAATAGATGGAACATATTGTAACCTCTGCCAGGTTTTGTATGGCTCATGAACTGAGAATGGTATGGTAGACAGAAAAATGACCTCCCCAAGATGTTCATGTCCTAATCTCTGGAACCTGTGAATAAGTTACCTTACATAGCAAAAGGGGCTTTGAAGATATAATTAAGGATCTTGAGATGGGGAAATTATTCCAGATTATCTGCTTGGGCCCAAGGTCATCATATAAGGGTGGGTGGGGGGTCAGAGTCAGAGAAGGAGATGTGATGACCGAAGAAGTTGGAGTGATGCACTCTGAAGATGAAGGAAGGGGCCAGGAGCCAAGAAATGTGGGCAGGCTCTAGAAGTTGGAAAAGGTGAGGAAATGGATTCTCCCCTAGAGCCTTCAGAAGGAGTGCAGCCCTGCTGACACCTTGATTTCAGACAAATACAACCCATTTGGACTTCTGACCTCCAGAGAATAATTTTTTTTTTTAAATTGGCTGCACTGTGCAGCTTTCGGGATCTTAGTTCCCTGACCAGGGATTGAACCCTGGCCCATGGCAGTGAAAGCACCGAGTCCTAACCACTGGACAGCCAGGGAATTCCCTTGTGTTGTTTTAAGTCACTAAGTTTGTGGTAATTTGTTACAGTAGCAATAGGAAGCTAAAACAAATATTTAAAAAAAAATTTTATTGAAGTACAGTTGATTTACAATGAGTTAATTTTTGCTGTACAGCGAAGTGATTCAGTTATATATATATATTTCATATTCTTTTTCATTATGGTTTATCACAGGATATTGAATATAGTTCCCTGTGCTATACAGTAGGACCTTGTCGTTTATCCATCCTATATATAATAGTCTGCATCTCCTAATCCCAAACTCTCAGTCCTTCCCTCCCCACCCCCCACTCCATTGGCAACCACAAGTCTGTTCTCTATGTCTGTGAGTGTGTTTCTGTTTCTTAGATATGGTCACTTGTGTCATATTTTAGATTCCACATGCAAATAACTTTTACACGCCCTTTATAGAAAAAGTTTGCTGACACCTAACTTAGAGCAAGAAGGTGAGGGGTAAAGTCAGGTACTAAGGATAAAGGGGCTTTTGCTGAACACCCTTTGAGGGCTCCAGAGGGCACAGTGGACTGAATTAGGAGTTGGGAAGGGATCAGACTAAGGGGTGTACAGAGCCTCCTGGGAATGGAAAACGGCCTGGAGTCTGGGGACTTCTGGTGCTACTGCCGTGAAGTGGGTTAGTGATGGGAGTGTTGGAGTGGGGCAGTGGGAGCAGTGGGGGCAGTGATGACGTTTCAGGCCTTGGGGCAGGAGCAGCTGAGCCAGGGGGGTGTGGGTTTGTGCATCTGAGACAGCAGAGGGCTGTAGATGAGAAGACGCCTTTGGCAGAAATGGGGAGGCCAGTCTGAATGACAGTGTGCTCGCAGGAACCGGGCTCAGGCTGGGTCAAGGCATTTCTGTAGAAGACAGAGCAAGGGGTGGACACACTTCTCCCAGCTCTCGTTCATTCATTCACCCAGCCACTGTGGACGCTGCTCAGTGTACACAGTTATGTGGCCCTGTATCCTATGTTGTCCCCAGATGTCATCCTTCCTGTCCCCACAGTGAAGCCTCCCAGGGACTGTGATGTTACACGGTCCGGGATCTGTACTTACAGAAACAGCCTGACAGCTTACTTTAAGGATTGGAAAATATTCACGCAAAACTGCCAGGCATCTACAAGGTGCTCCGAATATCTAATAACAGTAACATTTCCTAATAATAACAGTAATCCTTGTTATAAGTAGCAGTATTTCAATTAGGAGGCGCGATTTGGGCGGAACCTGGAAGGCGGATGGGATTGGGAAAGGCGGTGGGCAGGAGGGAGGACATTCCAAGGCAAGCGCGGTCTTCCTGAGCCAGGGGCCAACCTCCAGGAGCCAGGGGAGGGGACGCGGGAAGGACGGACGGAAGCTCGCCGCCAAGGCGTCCCTCCCTCACCCGCTCCAGGCCTTCACCCCTAGTAGAGAGCGCACCCTGGCGGGAGAGCAAGTCTCGCACTGGCTTCGCCCTGAATGGGAAGATGCAGCCTTCGCCTGCCCAGGCCAAGCTAGGGCGTGCCTCCTGCTGTCCAGCCTCCCAGCGGAGGGGTAAAGCGAGGGGGCATAGGAGGCGACCCGGCAGCATCCACCAAACCTCCCAGCCGCGCTGGCAGCCCGCCTCCGGGGCCGCTGCTGTCCTGGCCCGCCTCCACCCTTCCCTCCCCGCCGGGGCCCCTGCTTCCTAAGGCAGCCCCAGGATCTGAGGCGCCCGGCGCGCCCCCATTTGCCCTCCCCTCCCCGGCTCCGGGATTCCCAGGCTCCGGAGCCCAGGCCGGGCGGGCAGTGGCGGGCAGCTAGGCAGGGAGCGAGTGAGGGAGGGGGCTGGCCGGCCTCTGAAGTCGGCCCCAAGTTACATGTGGGAAGCGGTGGCTATGACGCAAGTTTCCAGGGGGCCCTGGGCTCGGAGGGAGCGCGCCAGAGCAGCTCCTCTCTGTGCAGTTGCAACCGAAGAAGAAAAAAGCCCGGAGCAGCACCTCAGGCCGCCTTCGCCTTCGCCGGGCCCAGCTGCACACCCCCGCCCCGCGACGGCCGCCAAGCGCGCAGACCCTGCACGGATCAGTCCCCGCCGGACCCCGGGCGCGCGGGCTGGGTTTCCTCGCTGTGGCTGGCTTTTTTTTTTTTTTGCTACGCTTGCCAACCTGTCAGCTGATGGACCTCATCACCCATAGTGGCGCATGTAGCTCGGCCGCAGCTCGCTCCATTCACGCCGCGCCCTTCAAGCCCGCCCGCGGCCCCCGCACCCGGAGCTCGTGGGGAGGCGCGCAGACCCTGGCCACCACTCGCCCCTGGGGGCCAGCGCCCCTCTCGCCCGGGCCTCGCGCCGCCCTGGGGGGCGCTGCAAATAGTCCTTTGTTTACATGCAATTCCTTACTCCGCGGAAGGAGGCCGGGGGAGTGCTGAGTTTTCACCAGCTGTTTCCCGCCTTGAAACAGACATCTGATCAGCTGCAAACACACACACACACACACACACACACATATACACACGCCCGGGGAGGCAGGCCGGAGAGACCTCCCTCCCGCCCCTCCCGCCCGCCTCCCTCCCCTCGCCGCCGCCGCAGCCAGCATCTGGGACCGGCCGATTCTGCACCTCCGTCCGGCGCTGCCCTTTGATTCGGATTTCCATCTTGTATTCTCCGGCGGACCGCGGGACCTGGCTCGTGCAGAGGAGGGGGGCCGATCGCTATGGAGTATTTCATGGTGCCCACTCAGAAGGTGCCCTCTTTGCAACATTTCAGGAAAACAGAGAAAGAAGTGATAGGAGGGCTCTGTAGGTGTGTACTCCTCCTCCCCCTCACCCCCTTCCCACGATTGCAGCCCCTGGCTAGTCCGCCCCGGCGGGCGCGCGTGTGCGCACGCATGGCCCGCGCCGCGGACCCTCTCGCCTTTCTTAGCCGCCGGGGTGGCTGCAGCCCTGCGCGCCAGGCTCGGGCCGCTCGGGGACCCTCCTCCCTCGGAACGTGGGGGCCCCGAGCGGCCCCGGTCACTTTTGTCCGCTGCAGGCGGGCGAGTCGCGACGTTTGTAAATTGCAAACAGACCCACGTGGTTCTGCAGCAGTCCCGGCCATGCTTGGTGCTGGTGGCTTTCCCCCCCCTCGCTTCCTCCTCCCCACTCCCGCGGCGGCTTCCTTCCTCTCCCTCGTTCATCGCTTTCTCTGGGCGCCCCCTGCAAGGGGGTCTGGGGGACCCGGGGCGCGCGTGGGGCCGCGGCGCGGACGGCTACAAGCTAAGCCACGGCTCCGAGCGCGGGGGGGGGGGCGGGGAGCCGGGTGGTGTGAGTGTTTGAAGGGAGCGGCTGCAGCGGGGTCGGGGGGGCGTGCTGGAGTCGGGGTGCGGGAGTGGGCGGGACCCGAGGGGCCGGCGCGGCCCGCCGGGAGCGCCGTGGACCCGGGCATGTTGGCGGCCACTCGCTAGCTCACCGCCCGCGCCCGGGCGCTGTTTACTAGCGAGGCCTGGACGTGACTCTGCAGCCCTCTTGGAGTAGGCGGACCTCAGCGCGCCGCCTCGCGGGAGCAGTAGTTCTCCGCGCCGCGTCGGTGCGGCATTGTGGGAGTTGTAGGCGCGCCTGGGCCACGCTTTACCCGCACAAAGCTCTGACCCCGCGGGCGGGATGGGCGAGGCAGGCCGGGTTCGGGGCTTTTGGGGGAGGGGGCATCAGAGGTCGCCCCTAGCCTCACCAGGCTGCTGCCCGCCGCACGTGGGTCTCCGCTGCAAACTTTCCGGTCTCGTGCCCCTCCCCCCAGCCGTAAACCGAAAGCGTCCGGTTGCCCAGCAGGCTGGGTGGGTGGGTGGATGGGTGGTCCGAGATCCCTAGCCTTCTCCAGGAGGCACTTTCTTAGTTTGGCCCGGGTTGCTCCAGATCTACCCTTTACCGAAGAGTTATGGGTTAGCGGAATCGCCCTGGACAGTTGTTAAAATGCACACGCCCGCAATTCCGATCGCTAGGAGAAGGGCCTGGGCATCTGCATGTTGAACACGACCTGCGGGACGGCGATACTGCGTGGGTTGTTCTCTACGGGTCCAAGTATGGGACCTGTGGCCCCTTTCCTGCCTTGCTACTTTAGGAGCGAAATGGCTCCCCAGGGCTGGGGCCACGTGCTCTGCGGTCCTGGGCAGGCAAGGCGGGGATTGAGGGAGGAGGAGCCGCAGGCGGTGTGGCCCAGGCTGGTCGACACCAGGGGCTGCAGAAACCAGGTTGGGGGAAGGTTGCTGCACACGTATACACCCCCTACACCCCCCCACCCTCCGCACACACCAGGGCTCCCACCTTAACTACTCTTAAGTTCAAGGTGGTGGGCAGTCAGCAGCACCACCCTGAGTGTTGGCCCTTCCCTAAGGACCACCTGGAGGGCTTAGCTGTAATAAGTGGAAAGAAAAAAAAAAATTCTGGAGCACATAATGCATTGTAAGGATTCGTTTTGCGAGATTTTTCTCACTGAATTGTCACAATCTTCCTCTGAGTAAAGTGGCTTTATGATTTCTGTGTGGGCGGAGGATAGGTTTGGGAAGGAACAGGTAGGGCAAGTGGTGGGGCTGGGACTTGAACTCTGATCCCAGAGCCCTGCTCTTACCCTGAGCTGCTGATTGCTCAGAGGGGGCCTGGGCAGTGAGGATGTGGGTTGAGCTGCCCCAGATGCTGGAGTGGACATTCTGGGCCTGATCCCAGGCAGGCTTGGTACCATAGGACCCTCTGGTTGCCAGGCCTGGGCCTTGGCCGCGTCCTCTCTGGGCCCCCTAGGACTCCAGCTTGACCTGTTTCTCTTCCAAGCCCCCCTTCAGAGGAGTCCAGAAGTCCCTTAGGGACCAAGTGCCCCAGGGTTGGGCACGGGGACTACTCAGCTTGTCCAGCTGTGAGACAGTTGTCAGCCCATGCACTGGGTGTGGATTTGGGGCCTCTGGGTTTTTTCATTTTCAGGAGGAGCTGCCTGGTGAGGTAGGATTGAGTGTGGGTTGGGCGGGGCCTTCTGGCCTGATATACTCGCTTCTCAGGCTGGTGGACTTTGCTTCATCCCTCAGTGACTAGCAGGGCTCCCTGCTTCTCTCCTCAGTCTCCCAGAGGGGACGGTACTGTACAGCGGGGGGCCATACCCGACAGCGGCAGCACATAAGCTGTGTGGTTTTGGACATGTTGCCTAACTGCTCTCAGCCTCTGTAAAATGGAGCACCTGTGAAGGTTGGCCATGTGTGTGGAAAGTGCCTGGTAGCTATTAAGTGGGGCTCAGATTCTTAGAAGCAGGAGCATGGTGGTCTTAAAGAGTTTACCTACTGCCTGCCATAGGGGGGAAAGGGACCAGCTCCCCTCAGAAGGAGTTAGAGAACAATTAGGGACTTTGGAGTGTGTTGGGTCCCTGATCTGGTATTTACGAGGCACCTACTTCGTGCTGGGATTGAGGACACCACAATGAACGGAAACTTGCTCCTGTTCTAAGAGCTGGAAGTCTCATGGTGCTACAGGACAAGTCAGTTTCCGTAGAGCCATGGGTTCTCCTGGGATCCTGGGTACAAACTCTGAAAGAACAAGGCATCCTGTTATCCTCAATCTGTCTCCCTTATTTTTTTCCTCCATCTTTTGTTTGTTTGTTTGTTTGTTTGCGGTACGTGGGCCTCTCACTGTTGTGGCCTTTCCCATTGTGGAGCACAGGCTCTGGACGCGCAGGCTCAGCGGCCATGGCTCACGGGCCCAGCCGCTCCGCAGCACGTGGGATCCTCCCGGACCGGGGCACGAACCTGTGTCCCCTGCATCGGCAGGCGGACTCTCAACCACTGTGCCACCAGGGAAGCCCTCTCCCATCTTTTTTAAACTTCACCACGACCCTATGAAGTGAGGCAGTATTCCCCTGTTTTATAGATGGGGAAACTGAGGCTTTGAGAGACTAAGTGGCTAAGCTTGGGGTTCCATAGCTAGTAAGTGGCAGGGCTGGAATTTCCACTTGAACCCAGTGCAGGGCTCCCTCTGAGGGGCTGGAGAAGCTGTGGGGAGGGGGTGTTTCTGATGGGAACAACCTGGACGTGGTTTGTTCTGGGACTAAGGGCAGGGCGTATGGATAGAAGCAGCGGGGATGGGCGAGGGCCCCAGGCTGCTTCAGTACCTGCTGCAGAGAGAAGGATAGGGGCCTTGGGCATCCTTGATGAGAGGGTCGTTTTCCTCCTGTCCTCCTTTTGGGGTATGGGAGAAACCCTGCGTGGGCTTTCCCACCTCTTACTGTGTAGACATTGAGTGGTGGGTGTGTGAGTGACTTCGGGCGGTGTGAAATGAGAGTTCTCAGTGGCTAATTTGAGACTGGAGCCGGGCAGGGGTGTGTGGGGATTAGGGGATACCAGTTTGCCCTTGGGCTAGGCAGGAGGAACAGGTACAGTTCCGGATCTAGAATTGAAGAGCTGGCTTCCTGCCCTTGAGCCTCTGGTTGGGATGTGGGCATTATTCCGGGGGGGGGGGCGGCTGTCTTGGGGGCACCCTGGTAGAGGGGGGTGGCAGCTCCGGTCATGGCACTGGAGGCTGGTATGCAAACAGTTCCTTGGCCATTGGCTGCCCAGCCCCAGGAGACTGGCTGGCTGAGGCTCTCAGGGAGGGAGACAAGTAAGAGAGAACATCTGTGGACCAGGCCTCACTGCTCACCTGAGTGGGTCTGAAGTTGATGTGAAGGAGATGGAGGACCTTACAATTACTGTAAATCATGTTTACTTCTGCAAAACTCAGAAAGAAATGTAAGAAACTTTCAGGCGTTTGCAGAAATATCCACTTTATCTAGTAGAGTAGCAGCTGGAAATGCTAATTAGCCATCCTGTATAGGAACCCCTGGATAGCCATGATTCCACTCATCAGAACCCCTGGTTAGTCTGCATTCTATTAAAGAAACTTCCAGGGCTATTTAGGTGAGTTGGTCTTGGTGGCGGCCTAAGTCCCTATGAGGAACTGTGGCTTTGGGGTGAAGTCTGTTTTCTGGGACTTAAGTCTGTACTAGGTTAACCAGAAGCTGGTTCCTGAACCAGGAGGCTGGGCTGATGGACTTGGTGGTAAAAGGGACAGGACAGAACATTCGGAAGAGCCAGGATGAGCAGGCCCTTTCTCCCTGCCTGGACGCCAGGCCCCTTCCTTCTGGGAACTTCTAGGCTGGGGCCTTCAGGCCTGGGGTCCTGTGGTCTCCTTTGGTGTCTCCCCAGCTCGTGGGCATCCTGGGGAGAAGGGAGGGGCTGAACGTTGGCTTCCCTGGGCTGAGGTTTCATGGGCAGATGAGCTGGCTGGTGGGGCTGCGGCAGTGGTGGGGGGCAGTGGGTGTTGAGTTCTGGCTTCAGCCTGGGGAGTTGGTGGGACTTGGGGGCTGGGAAGTGCAGGAGGTGCGTTGCAGCTGTACCCTGCTATGCCCGCTGTCATGGTGTGATCTTGGCCAAGTCACTTCACTTCTGGGCCTTGTCCTGTCCCACCATTTGTCAGGAGGGCCAGGGCGCTGCCTCTTGAGGCCCCACACAGGGCTCTGGTAAGCAGGGCTATGTGTGAGCCCTCAGTAGAGGGTGCCACCCCTGGGTGGGGGAGGAGAGCATTCATTTTGTCTCCTGCAGGTGCCTGTGGTGCCCTGGTGTGGCTGCCTGACCTTGGACATGTCACTTCCCCTCCCAGAACCCCAGATTCCTCATTGCAACGCAGCCACCCAACTGGGTGTCCATGGTAGTCAGACAGGGAAAAATATATAAAAAGTTCTGCGAGTGATAGTAAGAGTTAACCTGATGGCAGTGCACACCCATGCTCAATCCTTTCTACAGGGGAGACTGTCACCTGTCTGTCAGGGTGTCCAGCTCTGAGGGATGGTGCAGAGCCCACTCTGCCCTGTGGGTAAGAGCAAGGCTCTGGGATCAGGGTTCAAGTCCCAGCCCCAGCGCTTACTGTAGCTGTTCCCTTCCCAAGCGTCAGTGTCCTCATGCCATAAGGCCGCTTAACTCAGAGGAAGATTGAGATGGTTCAATGAGAAAATTCCAGCAAAGTGAGTCCTTAGCACATTACATTAAGAACTCAAGACTTTTTTATATTTTATTTTATTTTATTTTTTTGGCCATGTCCCTCAGCTTGTAGGATCTTAGTTCCCCAACCAGGGATTGAACCCCAGCCCACGAAGTGAAAGTGCCAAGTCCTAACCACGAGACTGCCAGGTTAAAACAGTAACTCTGTTGCTAGGGTCTCCAGGTGGGCCTTCTGAAAGGGCCAGCACTCAGGGTGACCCAGGGCTGGACATGGGTCTCCTTTTTGACCCCTTACCACTCTGGTCAGCTCTGACCTGTGGGCATCACCAGGGAGTACCCAGGGGTGGGGTGAGTCGGGGCGGGGGGCGGTCTCTCCCTGTATCTCTCCGGGGCAGGGATTGGGAAGCTCCCAGATAGATCTCAGTCACTCAGTGGCTTGGCTTCCTAGGGATATTTCTCCCCGTGTCTTTACGTGTTTTTTTTTTTTTTTTTTTTGGCTGCCCTGTGTGGCATGTGGGATCCTAGTTCCCCGACCAGGGATCAAACCCGTGCCCCATGCAGTGGAAGTGCAGAGTCTCAACCACTGGACCACGAGGGAAGTCCCCGCTCCCCATGTCTTTAATCCACCTGCCGCAGAGGGTCTGGAGGGCACTGCCAGACCCAGGAGCCTGGACTCAGTTCTGATCCACCCCCCAAGCCCCCCACCCCCACCCCACCCTGCCTGCAAAGGGGTAGGCAAGCCACTGCGTATCAGGTCTCTGACCTGCATCCTCCCCTTTTCACCATCACCCCCACTGTAGGGCAGGGAAACTGATAGAAGGGAGGTGCCCCTGGCCCAGAAGTGGGGGAGGCAGATGCCCGGCTGTCTGACCCTAAAATTGTGTCCCTCCCACTCTGAGCCCTAAGTCTCATTTGTAAATGGAGGTCGTGGGCCCCCTTTCCAGTGCTGTGAGGGAACTGTATCTTGGGGAGGGTCCCAGGGAGACGCTGGGGGTGCTGGTGTAGGACAGGGCTTCAGACCCCCAGCAGCGGCTGATGTGGAGCCTGCTCCCAGCCCACCCCCAGCTGACGACCCTCTCTGTGGGGAGAGGAGGCAGAGACCCAGGAGAGGGCAAGAGCGAGTTTAGGGTCCCTCAGGGAGCTGCGGGGGGACAGGTGGGGCAGGCCGGGGGGCCAGCAAGGCCTCGGTTGTATCTAGCTGTTGCAGATGTGCTCCTCTCCTAGGTTTCCAAGCAAACTCCTTTTTGCCTAGGGATGGGCATGGGAGCCTGGGCACCTACCTCTTTGAGCCCAGGCTCCCCCACCAATGGAACAAGGCTGCCCAGAATCCTTTCCCCATTCTCCTAGACCCAGAGGTGTGAGCTCTCTTGGCCCAGGCCTGGACCAGGTCACCCCAGGAGGGCCCCTCAGGAAGAAGCCAGGGCTGTGGCTTTGGGTGGGTCCGGTGGCCTCTTCTGGGAGCCCAGCATCTGGAAGCCATCAGTCCAGGGGCGGGGGAGTTTCAGGAGAGGGCCTGGAAGGGGAGCATGCCTCCTCCAGGCCACACACAGGCCCACCTCTCGGGAGCAGTGGCGTTGGGCCCACAGGCCCCGCTGCAGTCTCTGCCTCTTGCCAATGCCTCTCGGCCGGCAGCCTTGCCCCCTACCGCTTGCCGCCTTCTCTCTCACCCCACTGGCTGCCGCTCCTGCAAGATGCAATCACATAACATGCAATAACATCGCCTACTGCGTGCTGGGAGCCTCGATTCTCTGGCACAGGGTGGGCTTGCCTTTTGGGATGGGTGGGCTTCAGGGAGAACTGTCCCCAGGGGAGGTTGGCCGGGTCCTCTTCCTGGAGTGAGTGGTACCTGTCTTGTCTTAGCTCAGGGTCTGGGGCCGGGCTGGGGGCTTATGTAGTAGCTTGTGGCTGTGGGGATGGGAAGGGAGGAGGGACATCTCCCTCAGTCCTCAAGCCTGCGACCTTGGAGGGGGTCCAGGTGCATAGCAAGGAGCTCAGAGGTGTCCCAAGAGCAGGTGTCTCTGATTATCACCTGAGGCCACCTGCATCAGAATCACAGGGATTCTTAGCCATGTGGGTTTCTGGGCCCCACTCAAACCTGCTGGCCAGACACTGGGATCGGGACCTGGGGTCTGCACGCTTATTTTGACACCCAGCCATCCCAGAGCACGCTACTCCATCAGCCCCCTGATCTACTGGGGGTGTAAGCATCAGACAGAGCTGGTATCTTCTGTAGTGGGAGGGATGCCTGTTACACTTAGGCCCCTCTGGAGATGAATTGTAAAGACAGGGGCCACTGGGGGCAGGGCATGGAGGGCGCCCAGCCTGAGCCTGTCCCTGTCTTCCCCACAGCCTTGCCAACATTCCATTGACCCCTGAGACTCAGCGGGACCAGGAGCGGCGGATTCGGCGGGAGATTGCTAACAGCAACGAGCGGAGGCGCATGCAGAGCATCAACGCGGGCTTCCAGTCCCTCAAGACCCTCATCCCCCACACAGATGGAGAGAAGCTCAGCAAGGTGGGCAAGCGCCAGGAGGACTTCCTGGAGGAGGTGGTGGGCTGGAGCAGGGAGATTCGGAAAACACTGTCAGCCAGGGTCCCTGATTTGTCTGTCCCTCCTGCTCTCAGGCAGCCATTCTCCAGCAAACGGCAGAATACATCTTCTCCCTGGAACAGGAGAAGACCAGGCTACTGCAGCAGAACACACAGCTCAAGCGCTTTATCCAGGTAGCGCCCTGCCCTCCTCCTGGCTCCCTCTCACTGACATGGGCGTGTCCGGGCCCAACCACTGGCTTGGGACTGTGATGTGGCTGTGGGTCCCTTCTTCCCCACTGACCTGCCTACTTCTGGCACTTGCCTTCCTGCCCAGGCCCTGATTTAGCCAGGGTCAAGTGCAGTGCAGTGGGCTCTGGAAGGAACTGGGTGACTTTTGGGAAGCAAGTCCATTCTGCCTCCTTTCCCAGCCTTGGCTGTCTGGTGGATTTGCACACTGGGGCTCCCCAGTGCCGGTGCACCTGGGTTTGACAGCTTTGGGGGGCTGCGATGGAGCTCCCCACCCCCACTCCTGGTGGTGGTGGTGTATGTAGTGTCACAGCACACTCACCGACCCCTTGGGGTCCTCAGGAGCTGAGTGGCTCATCCCCCAAGCGGCGGCGGGCAGAGGACAAGGACGAGGGCATCGGCTCGCCAGACATCTGGGAGGACGAGAAGGCGGAGGACCTGCGGCGGGAGATGATTGAGCTGCGGCAGCAGCTGGACAAGGAGCGCTCGGTGCGCATGATGCTGGAGGAGCAGGTGAGGCAGGTGGGCGGGCAGGTGGGGGATGCTGTCCAGCTCTCTTCCTTTCCTCCTGTTATTTACGGGAGCTCCTGCTTTGTGCCAGGCCTAGGAAAGGGGTGTCCAGTGGGGAGCAAACCACACAGGTCCCAGTCCTTGGGGGTCACCGTCTGCCTGGGGAGAGATGAGTCAAAGGCTCTCACATCGTAATCATGCAGCTGTGATAAAGGCCACACCGGATGGGTGGGCATCAGGAGGGGGACCTGGGCTGGTTCCAGATGGGACGCCCCATAGCTTCTCTGTGGAAGTGACCTGAGCCGAGGGTGGGAGGGCAAGTCTCACCACTGACCAGGCAGAGAGGGGAGAAGGGTGCTCCAGGCAGAGAGAACAGCATGGGCAAAGGCCTGGGGCTGGAGGCAGGAAGGGAGGGAGCATGGCCTGAGGGGGGCTGCATGGGAGGGGAGCAGAGTCAGGGCGGGCCTGGCTGGCTACGGTCAGGACTTCGGTCTCCACCCCGAGGGTGGCAGGGAGGCCGACCTCAGCAGTCTGTGGGCCCTGAGCTGGGGGAGGCGCCAGGGTGTGGCCCGGGTCCTACCCCTGAGCCTGCCGTTCCACCCCCAGGTGCGCTCGCTGGAGGCCCACATGTACCCGGAAAAGCTCAAGGTGATCGCACAGCAGGTGCAGCTGCAACAGCAGCAGGAACAGGTGCGGCTGCTGCACCAGGAGAAGCTGGAGCGGGAACAGCAGCACCTGCGGACACAGGTGAGCGGGAGATGCCTGGAGGGGCAGTTTGGGCCTGGGCCGGGGCTCTCAGACTCGATGTTGGTGCCTCTGGGTGTCTAGCAGGGTGGACCCCGGGCCTAAATCGGTAATGCAGATGTTCCTGGCTTCCAGGTGTCTTGCATACATTATTCCATTGAATCCTTCTTGTAGCCCTTTGAGGCCTGAGCTGTTATTACTCCTGTTTACTGATAAGGAACTGGAGGCACAGAAAAGTTCAGTAACACACCCAATATCCTCAGCAGTTTGGCGCAAGGATTTGAACCCTGGCCATATAAATTCAGTCTGAACTCCCAACCACCACTGTATTTGTTAGATGTGCAGTGCTGGCTTGACTCTGGAGAGGGAAGGGCCATGCAGTCTTAGACAGCCTAAAGCCCCTCTCCAGGCCACCTTTTCTTCATTCTTAAAATAAGAGGGGTGGGAGGGGTCACAAACAGGACAGCCCCCAGCAAGTGAAGGAGGCCGATGGGCTGTGGTGATCGGTGGAGGCTCTCCAGGCAGCGGGCAGAGGGAGATGGTTTTGGAGGGCCGTCCCACACCCTCTGTGGCGGACAGAAGGGAAGGGGCAACTCCCAGAACCTTCGTAGAAAGACTGAGGGCCTCTGTCTTGCAGCTCCTGCCCACTCCAGCCCCTACCCACCACCCCACGGTGATCGTGCCGGCGCCAGCACCCCCTCCCTCCCACCACATCAATGTCGTCACCATGGGCCCCTCCTCGGTCATCAACTCTGTTTCAACATCCCGGCAAAATCTGGACACCATTGTGCAGGTACCTGGCTTGGGGAGGGCGCAACGCATGGGGGGTCGTCCTCTGAGAATGGGCCCTTTGTGGGGAGACAAGAAAGTGGGCGACTGGAGGGGATTGAGACAGAGCTTGAGCTTTGTGGGGAGGAAGTCTGGAAGCCAGATGGGTCTCCATCTCTGCATCTGGGGTGAGGGGCAGGGGTGGGGACTGGATGGCCCGGAAGACCCCATTCCTTCTCTCCACGTGGCATTTGCTGAGGGGGGTCCTTTGTTCCCGGAGCCCCTGCTTTCAGAGTTCCTGCATCCAGCTCTTGGATTGGTCCAGGACCTGGGATGGGGGTGGAGGTGGCAGTGACCGGTTGGGTGACAGTGAAGCCTGGCTTCACTGTCAGCTCTGAAGGTCAAACCTGAAGTCACTATTGTGCCCAGCCTGGGGCAGAGACCTCTTGGGAGGCCCAACAACATTGCAAAGAAAGAAACAATTAACCCAAAACGCCCAAACAGAAAAAAGGCCATCAACCCCCAGAACTTGAGTTGCACATAAACCCGACAAATCGAATAATAAAATTTATAACAGAGACCTTCCATAAGCCAACAGGCAGGCTTTGAAATACATAAATGAGCGTAAGAGGCTTGTGACTTCATGCAGCTGGGCACTGTCTCCCCTCCAAGTCTTTTTCAGCTCAGCAGAGGGCTTCTGAAGTTTGCTCCTCCTGACTCTGGCAGGCTGCCCCTGCTTTGCCAGGCTTACTTTTGGACCTTTCTGGGGGGGGTGTGGGTGGTGGGGGAGATGGTGGCTGTCCACATGGCCCCACCATCCTCATGGCAGCCTCTCCCCCAGGCGATCCAGCACATCGAGGGCACCCAGGAAAGGCAGGAGCAGGAGGAGGAGCAGCGTCGAGCCGTCATCGTGAAGCCGGTCCGCAGCTGCCCCGAGGCCCACGCCTCCGACACCGCCTCCGATTCGGAGGCCTCGGACAGCGACGCCATGGACCAGAGCCGGGAGGAGCCAGTGGGGAACGGGGGGCTTCCCTGACCACCCCCCAGCCCTCCTCTCCCTTCTGGGGGCTGGAGGGGGCGGGGCAGCAACTGGGAGAGATGAGGGTGAACGAGTGAGGAATTTTTACAAAATTACGGCATCATTTGGGTCTCTTTTATGACCTATTTTTCAATACTGTAAATCGACCTTTGAGTGAAGCCACCCAACCCGAGGTCCGGGGCTGGAGCGGCAGGAGCGCGTGGCAGCACCGGGACACCTGGGGCTGGGCCTCGGCCCCGGAGGCTGGGGAAGCGGACACGGAGGTGCCTGGCCTCTCTCCGCCAAAAACCATTTTTTCATTGAAACATGTTTTTAAGAACAGGGAAAATCAAACAAAACCCCAAGGTATTTCTGCCCTCCCCAGAGCCAGCTCTATGACCGTCAGTTTTTAATTACCCCTTCCCTCCTCTTTTTGGTGTTCTTTCTCCTTTAAGCACTTACATGGGTTGGGGGTCTGGCTGGGTCGGGGCTCTCGGGGTCCGGGAGTCTCCATTGCTTCTCGGTTGGGGTTTGCTGCTGCCCTTCTTCCCTCCCCTCCCTGTCTCAGCACTAGGAATCGCCACTCTCCACCACTGTCCGGCCCCCACCTCTCCCTCCAGGTTTCCCATCTTCCACCCCAAAAAAGTCTTCGTCTTTCTCTTTTTGTTTTGTTTGTTGTTGGTTCTTTTTTGGTTTTAGTTTAGTTTTTTTTTTTTTGGTTTGTTTGTTTTGTTTTTTTTGTTTTTGTTTTTTTTTTTACAATTTTGAGGTCTTTGTGTTCAAGGAGAAGCTATTATATTTTGTTAAGAAAGTGGGGGGGAAAAACCAAGAGGCCACTGTGCCTTTATAAAGAAACAAAATAAAGTTTGTACTTTGTTTTTTAGCTTCTGTGTCTCCTGGATGTGTGCTGTCATGAGGAGCTGGCGAAGGCTTCCTGGGGTAGTGTAGGGGGTGTTCTCTGGGCCCACTGGAGGGGATTGGGTGTGGGTGAGCGTGATGACTCCCCCAACTTATGTGTGGTGTTATGATGAGAAATTGGCATCCTTAGACTCCCTGGGTTTACTCTGGGGATTCTGCAAAGTTGGGAGATGGTGTTGGGGCCGAGGTGAGTGGCTCCCAACTCCTCCTTGGTGGGAGGCAAGGAGAGAATGAACAACGAAGCCATAGGTTCCTGTCTCCTAGAGAAAGGACACAAGATGCTCAGTGGTCCTGATTGATCCCCAGGCTTTGCAACTTCCTCGGCTTGTGTAACCTCTTGGAACTTCAGTATCCTCATCTACAGAAGAGAAGTGAGCACTCCCTTATGTTGTGGTGTTTAAGAGCTCAGGTCTTGGGGTTGGTCTGCTGGTGATCAGATCCACCTTGGGCAAACCACTTGATCTTTGAGACTCAGTTTTCTCTTCTGAAAGTTGAGAATCATAATGGCACAAGGACATTACATCTTAACTGGTAAGGGGGTGGTCCTTTAAATTCCTTAATCCTCCATGACCAGAGATTGCTATATAATGTGTCCCTCTTGACCTGCTTTTCCTCAGGTACATGACAGGTACGTGGGGACTGAGGCCAGAGAGGAAGAATAGTTGATTCACATCTCACCCCACAATGAATGCCTCCAGACAGGAATTTGTTGAATAGAAAGGCAGGCAGGAGCCTGCATTTTTTTTCTTTTTTAGAACTTTTAATACTTTTTTTTTAGTGAAATTCACATAACTTAAAATTAAGCATTTAGAAAGGAACAGTTCAGTGGCATTTACTACATTACTATGCTGTGCAACCATCACCTCTATCTAGTTCCAAAACATTTCTCACTCCAAAATGAACCCCTTACCCATTAATCAGTCTCTCCCCATTCCTCCCTTCTCTGAGCCCCTGATAACCACCAATGTGCTTTTTGTTTTTTAGTGTTTAAAGAAATTAAAGTGTAATTTAACTTCGGTAAAAATTTAGTTTTTGCTTGTGGGAGTTTTGACAAATGTGTAACCATCACCATAATCAAGATATAGTTTCTTCATCCTTGTGTTCCCCTATGTCCCTTTGTGGTCCACCCAGCCCCTGGCAACCACCGACCAATCTATTCCTATGGTTCCTATAATTTTGCCTTTTTCAAAATGTCATATACTATAAATATATTCATTTACAGTATATGACATTACATATTTAGCTTGAGTCTGGCTTCTTTCACTTAGCATTATTACTGTAGTTTTCTCTTTTGGGATATATTTAGATATATTTACATAAATTAAATGCGTGTTTGAGGGAGCCGTCTTCACTAGGATATGGGCGGGGACGCCCCTTCCCAAGGCCAGCAGAGCGACCCCTTTTGGCCAGGTGCAAGGCGCGTCCGACGGGTTCCAGGCAGCTCCTGAGAGGGTCAATAGAGGGCGCTATGGAACCAGGACTTCTGGCCCAGCAAGGCGGAGGCTCCGCCTCCTTCCGGTGTCTGTGGAACTACGCAGTTCCTATAGGCCAGAGGCGCGGCTCAGGGGCGGGGCCAGGGGAATACCCCAAGCCCAGACCTGTCGTGGCGCGCCCAGCGGCCGTAGGCGGTCTTACCAGCAGGCGGCGGGAATCAGGGGCGCGGCCTCCGTCCCGCCTCTTCCCGGACTCGCTCCGCCCCGCCCCTCGGTGCGCATGCTACTTGGTGCCTCAGGCCATCTCGCGCGCTCCCGAGTGCAAGCTCCTCTGGCCCAAGCTCGGCCCCGCCCCGCGCGCTCTCACGCACGCTCCGCACGCAAACGCCGCGAGCCCGCGGTTCCTGCGTGTCCTCCGCGTGGAGGCGCTCGCCGGCTTTCCCTTGCATCCGCGGGCTCGAAGGACGCGGCCACGGGTGGTGGTACCTGCGCTGCCCGGCGGAAGTCCGGTACGCTGCACACGTGACTTACGACGGTCTAGAGGCCATGGTCAGAAAGGAGCAAGAGACATTAATTTTAATAGCACGTTTCCTTTTAACCCACAGTGTCTGAAACGTTGCCATTTCCTCACAGGTGATGAATGCAAGAAACTACCCACGAAGTATCTCATTCTTTTCTTCCTGCCGAGTCTGGGAGCCCTGTGTGTATCTTGCCCTGACTACACCTCCGTGGGTACGGCCGCGGGTCGGGGGGCGTCGGGGGCACGTGGGAGCCAGGCCAGGGGGTCGGAAAGGGCACGGTATCCTGCGGGCAGTGCGGACACTGGCCTGGGAGGAGGAAGAAGTGGAGGGACCAGATCGTAGAGGACTTCCAAGCCACACTAAGAAGCTTGAATTTTATTTTTTGTGATGGGAAGGGGTTTAGGAGAGACACGATCAATGCAAAGTTCAACAAAACCTGTCTTAAAAACCTTTTTATTGAAGTACCGTATAAAGTACACTCAGAAGAGGGCTCATAACTGAAGTGTTTAGCTCCGTGAATTTTCACAAACGAATATACACCCGTGTAGCCGGCACTCCACCAAGCCCTCAAGTGGTTTGCTTCTTAAAACTTAATTTTTGGAAGTATAGAAATGTACGGGGAGGCCCCCTGCACCCTTCACCCCGTCTCTCCCAGTGCTAGCGTCTTGTTTGCCTAATGTATGGTATGGAAACCAGGTGATCGCTGTCAGTGCCCACCACAGGGCTTATTCAGATTTTACAGTTTTACATGCTCTCACTTATGTATGTGTGTGTACAGTTGCTGTGTACCATTTTGCAGCAGCAGTGTTTGAGAATTGGAGTTGCTGTGCAACCTCATCAGCACTTGATATTGTCGGATCATTATATTTTTCAGGTTTTTTTTTTTTTTTCAGCAAATTTGGTAGGTGTAGAGTGGAATCTCATCACAGTTTTATTTATTTATTTATTTATGTCCACACAGCCTGGCATGCGGGATCTTAGTTTCCCGATGGGATGAAACCTGCACCCTCCGCAGTGAAAGCACAGAGTGCTAACCACTGGATCATCAGGGAATTCCCCACAGTTTTAATTTCTATCACTATAGATCAGTTTTGTCTATTTAATTAATTTATTTATTTTAAAATTTTGGTCGTGCCACACAGCTTGCAGGATCTCAGTTCCCTGACCAAAGACTGAACTCCCGGACACAGCGGTGAAAGTGCTGAATCCTAATAACCACTAGACCACCAGGGAACGCCCTAGTTTTGTTTATTTTAGATCTTCATACAAATCATACAGTATATATACTCTTTTTGTCTGGCTTCTCTTAATATAATTTTTTGAGATTCATGTATGGTTTTGTGTATATTAGCAGTTAGTTCATTTTTATTGCGAAGAATATTGCATTGTATTAACGTACCACAAATTTGTTTAGCCAGTCACCTAACAATGGGCATTTAGGTTGCTTCCAACTTAACGGCTATTATGAATATATTTTAGTAGATGCTGTCCCCCAAATAGATTGTGCTAGGCTATTGATTCTGCCACCAGTGTGGCTGTGGAGGGACATTCTAAGCATGTGACTCTCTTTGGTGATGGTTTCTTCGGGAGGGAGCTAGGCATTCTTGGTTCCTGGTGGCCTCCCCTACCCTATTTTAAGGTCTTTGTTAGGGATTAAATCTCATGGGAAATGTATGTCTGCTCTGATCTCAAGGGTCATTACATTACACCATGTCCTCTTTGTGAAGATCTTCAGAAGAAATTCCTGTTGAGTCTCAGCAGCAGAAATAATTTCACTTCTCCCGAACAGTTGGCTTGTTCTTATTTTAAGGACACTGTGAATTGGCAAGTGATCAAGTTACACACATGGGAAGACTTACGTATGTAGTGCCGTTTGCTTTTGTATCAGCCTTACAAATGGCTCCATTTTGTGTGCCTGCCTTTGTGTGGTTTTCATCTCCTGTTACATCCAATTCGTGCTTTCTTGGTGTACTTTATGGATATTTGGGAGCCATCTTTATGCTTTCCTGGCACAGGGTGGGTTATGATAAATAAATGCTGCTTGTTGCCCTGATTTCGGGGCATCCCTGTCAGCAGGGCATTCGCACCAGCTCTGTGAGATGTTTGAAGGGTTGTCTAGTGGAAAGGGGTGTGGGGGGAGGGGGATTCCTGTGACCTTAGCCGCCTTAGCGGTTGGTTAACTGGCCTCAGACCAGTACATAAAGCACATGCAAATCCTCCAGCCGCCTCTTGGAGCTGGCTGGCCACTCTGTCCTTAGCCTGAGACTTTGTAGTCTCTGGCTCTCCCCTATCCCACCCGAGCCCATCCCACGGGCCCTTCTTTATCTGGCTGCCTCTCTGTGCTTTCCTGGATGCTACCATCCTTGTGGCATTTGTCTTTTTCCCTCTCTCTGGAGTTCTGTGTGCCTCCCTTGCCCTGCAAGTCCTGCGCTAGGGGTGAGGTTAGTGCCATCCCCTGCCTTGGTCCCCTCTCTCCTCTTGCCCTGCTGAGTTGCAGCTTCTGGTGTTGATTGATGTGAGCGTGTGCTGGCTGAGAGGAGGGGTAGGACTGGGGGCTGGGGGGCAGGTCGGGCCCTGAATCCGGCAGCTGTAGGAAGGAATGAGCTCCCCAAACCGGCTCTTCCCCCACCACACCCCTGGTGTTGAAAAGGAGCTAGGAGTGACAGCTGCAGAGTTTCCTGAATTAGGGGGCCTAGGTCACAGGTTCCTGCTGGTACGGCCTGTCTCCGTGGCAGCCTCAGGATCAAGTTCAAGAGGAAATGGCAAAGTGATTGGAGAAGGCTGCGATGCTGTACACATTCCAGAGATTCGTTGTCTGCATCACGTTGCCTCCCCTCCTGTGGGAGATAGAGAGGATGCTCTGAAAATTCGGAAAGAGAATTGACGAAAATCTGTTCCCTTGTAGGGAGGAATTGTCTGGGGTGGACAGGCACAGAGGGTTAGTGGGGGGCTGCATGTTTGAGATCAGGGGAGAGGCGGTCTCCATTCTCTAGGGGACTCTTGTGGTGCGTGTCCCTGGCTTCCTGCAGGAAGGTGTGGTGGCAGGTGAGGAGGAGATCTGGAGCATTGTGGCTGGTTGTGGGCCTCACCTTGTATTCAAAACAGCAGAGTTAGTGCTCTGTGGTAGTGAGTTCCCTGTCACTGGAGGTATTCAAACAGAGGTCTCCGTCAGAGCTATTGTGGGGGGGATTCCTGCACTGGGTATGAATTTGGGTCCTTCTAAGGTAGACAGCCTTAGGTAAATGGGAAGGTTCTCTCAGTGAGGGCTACTTCAGAAGAAATGAAATCTGCTGACACCTTGATTTTGGACTTAAACAGCCTCCAGAACTATGAGAAAATAAATTTCTGTTAAGTCCCCAGTCTGTGGTATTTTGTTATGGCAACCCTAGCAAACTAATATACTGTCCTTTTGTGACTTTTGTTTCACTTAGCATAGCATTTTCAAGGTTTATCTATGTTGTAGCATGTATTAGTATTTTTTTTAATAGCTGAATAATATCCCATTGTATGGATGGACCACATTCTGTTTATCCATTCATCTGCTGATGGACACGTGGGCTTTTTTTCACCTTTTGGCTGTTGTGAGTCATTGCTGGCTGTACAAGGATATGTTTGAGCCCAAACAGGGCATGTTTAAATCAAATGCAGTCAACCCTTTAAGCAGTGCTGGGCTCACCCTCCCCGTCTGCCTAGCTTGGGTTCCTGTGGTTTCTCCGACCCTCTCTCTGTCCTGCACCCCCCGCCCCCTGTCATAGCCCTCCACCCTCTTCCCTGCCCTGCTAATTCCTCTCCTCCCCCCGCCCCATGGATGACATTCACTTGATTGATGGGAGAAGCCCCGGGTTTGTGAGTCGGGCAGATCCGGGTTCAGGCCCAGCAGCTCCATTCTGAGTTGGTGACGTTGAACAAGTCCCTTCAGCCCTGAGCCTCGGGCTCCACTGTGAGGTGGTGACGTCTGCCTCTCGTCCTTTGAATCCCCTGGTGGGGCGGGCGCCTCCTTGGCTTGGACGTCCTTTTCTCTCCTGTAACCGAGCGCTGCCTCCTCCCTCACGGGGAGCCCCCCCAGCCCCCCAGCCGTGAACAGGGGTTGGAAGACTCAGTGTTGGTGTGTCGGTCAGGGTCTCCCGAGAAACAGCCAAGGGGATATGTGTTTACAGAGGGAGGTTGGGGGGACCGGAAAGTCAGAAATGCACGGGGGAAGCGGCAGCTGGAGAGTCAGGCGAGTCCACGAGTCCAAGTTGCTGTCTAGTCTGAACGCAGAACTCCTTCCCCCTTGGCGGACCTCAGTCTTTTCTCTTAAGGCCTTCAACTGATTGGGTGCGGCCCACCCACATTAGGGAAGGTGGTCTGCTTGAGGCAGAGGCTGTGGATTTAAATGTTAAGCACGTCTGAAAAACACCCTCACAGCAGCACCAAGACTGATGTTTGACCACACAGCTGGGCGACATGGCCTTGTCAGGTTGACACATAACATTAACCATTGCAATCAATAACTCATCAGTTCTCTTCAAACTGATCTATAGATTCATCCTAATCCAATTAAACTCCAAGAAGTCTTTTAAAAAAACAATTGACAGGCTGATTCCAAAATTCAAGTGGAAGTGCATGAAAGGGACGAGAACAGTCAAAACAACTTTAAAAAAGAAGATCAAAGTTGGAGGCTTCACACTACCTGTTTTCAAGATTTATTAGGAAGCCATGGTGATCAAGATAGGTATTAGTGAGGGGATAGACACATAGATCATTGGAACAGAATGTAGTCCAGAAATAGATTCACACATATATGGTCAATTGATTTTCAAAAAAAGATGCAAAGGCAATTCAGTGGCCATTTTAACAAATGGCCAGTTGTGCTGGAACAACTGGACATCGATCTGTAAAAATCTAAATTTTGCTCTACATCTTGCAACATATTAAAAAAATAGCAGAAAGTTGATTATAGGTCTAAATGTAAAACCTGAAACGATTACATTTCTAGAAGAAAACAGGAAAAAAATCTTTGTGACCTTGGGTTAGGCAAAGAGTTCTTCAGTATGACACCAAAGCCATAATTCATAAAATAACAAATTGATCAATTGTACTTGATAAAAATTAAGAACTTCTGCCATTTGAAAGACACATGTGAATGAAAAGTTAAGCCACAGACTTGGAGAAACTATTTATGAATGATGTTTCTGATAAACAGCTTGTCTCCAGCGTATGTAAAGAACTCTTAAAACTCAATAAAAGAAAACAACCGGTAAAAAATGGGCAAAAGATTTGAACAGGCACTTCATCGAAGATGCACTGAAGAAGTGGATGACAGGGAATTCCCTGCTGGTCCAGTGATTAGGACTCCATGCTTCCACTGCCGGGAGCCCGGGTTCAGTCCCTGGTTGGGGAACCCACAAGCCACATGGTGCGGCCAAAAAAAAAAACCAAAAGAGAAGTGGATGACAGATATACACATGGGAAGATGCTTAATATCATTAGTCGTTAGGAAAATGCAAATTAAACCTACAATGCAATATCACTACACACCTGTAAGGATGACTAAAATTTGAAAGACTGACCAAGTGCTGGCAAGGATGTGGAGGAAGTGGTGGTGGGAACGTAAGACGGTACAGTCATCTTAGAAAAATAAGGGGGCAAGGGATAAATTAGGAGTTTGGGATCAACATATACACATTACTATATATAAAATAGATAAACAACAAGGACTTGCTGTATAGCACAAGGAACTATACTCAATACCTTGTAATAACCTAGAATGGAAAAGAATATTAAAAAGAATATATATATATATATGTAACTGAATCACTTTGCTGTACACCTGAAACACAATATTGTAAATCAACTATACTTCAATAAAAATTTTAAAAAATTAATTAATAAAAGAAAAAATTTAAACAGACACCTACCAGCCATTCCACTCCTAGGTATTTACCCAAGAGAAATGAAAGCGTATGTCATAATGAATTGTACACGAACGTTCATAGCAGCTTTATTGGTAATAGCCAAAACTTGGAAACCACCCAAAAGTCTCTCAATAGATGATGGCTAACAAACTGTAGTCCATCCAGGCCATGGAATCAGGATCAAAAGGAGTGAACTATCCATACACGCTGCAATTTGAAGAAATCTCAGCGTAATTATGCTACGTGAAAGAAGCCAGATAAAAAGAGCACATATGGGGAGATTCCATTTATATCAAAATCTAGGAAATGCAAACAAATGTGTAGTGACAGGAAGCAGATCAGTGGTTGCCTGGGAAGGGGTAGGAGGGAGGGACATGAGGAAAATTCGCGAGTGAGGAATCTTTGTTATTTTGATGGTGGTTATGTACGTGTGTCAAAATGTATCGAATTCTACACTTTTAATACCCTGTTTGCTGTGTGGCCGTTGTACCTCAATAAAGCCATTTTAAATGTGAAGCACATGAAAGATGCCAAACTGACTTTCGCCCTTTCCTCCACGGCCGACTGTCACCCCCACAGGGACCCCTCCTCCCCAGCAGGACCAGCCAGTGCTACCCCTCCTAGAACTGGCTTTCAGGGGCCATCACGTGCCCTCAGGAAAAGAGCATTAAGTAGCACATAGCAGAGGCACCGCTGGAAAGGGATCCGTCCCTCCACTGTCTGACCCACCACACTCAGAGCATCCAACGTGCCTCCTCGCACCCCTTTTTTCCCTCCTGTCACAATTCTGTCTCTTCCAGAGGCCTGGGAAGGTGAAGCTCCTCACCATCGACCTCAAAGGTCAGGTTGCGGGGTTTCCTTAACTTACCATCGAGGCTCTCCCCTCCTGACCTTCGGGGAGGGGCTAAAACCTGTGTCAGTGGCTGTCGAATAGGCCCTTCGTTCACAAAACTGAAGCGTGTGAAGGTCACTGATTGCCCAGACTTCAGCTCAAGTTACTGCAGATGCTGGGAAGACTCGGTTCCTGAGTCCCAGACCTGACCCAAAGGACGCCCCACGTTTTCTCTGCTACCCTGCCCCGTGACCCCTGTCACGTGACCCCAGGCAGCTAGGGGAGAGAATCCAGACCGGGCCCTGCCTTCCGGGGTCGGCAGCTGGCGCCGCAGGGGCAGCCTTTGGGGCCTGAGCAGCCTCCTTGCAGCCTCTGGGGTCTGAGCTGCTTGCCCATCATGTCCGTCCAGCTGCCCTAGTGACTGTGTGACCCTTCTCCCCCGCCCCGCGCTGCCACCCACCCTATAAATAGAGGCGAGGAGCAGCTGGGCTCTCTTGGCAGTCACGATGAAGGCGCTGGTCCTGCTCTGCTGCTTCGTGGCCTCGCTCCTGCTCCCAGGACAAGCAGGTATGACCCCTGCCCTGTCGGCCAGGCCAGACTGCGACCCCCGCGAGCCCCCGAGGTTTTATATTTACCATGGGGTGGGAGGCTCGGGCGGGAGATGGAGGATGAGGCCTCCGTGATTCCTGGAGCTGATGGCAGACCTTTTCTCCCAGCCGGTCTCACCGAGAAGGCACAGGGTGCAGAGACCTGAGAGCACTTGGGGCTCGTGGGGAGGCCAGAGGGAGCGGAAGCCGTGACCCGAGAGGTGCAGGCAGGTGCAAGGCCTGGAGCAGGGGACCAGGGCCAGAGACAAGGGCTGGCCAGTAGATGTTGTGGAAGAGAACCCCAAAAGTCAAGACTAGAGCCTCCTAGATGGACAGAAGACCCCGATTTTGGAGGTGGAGGGCCCCTGGAGGTCGTTGAGTTGACCCTCCCACCTGGTGGAGATCGCAGGGGCCTGGCTTTGCATGAGTGAGGGCAGGGTAGGGGGGGCACAGCTTGGAAACAATGGGACAGAGTGGGGGTCAGTTTGGGACGGGATTGGAGATAAAAGTTGGGGATCAGGCTGGAAACCAAATTGGACACAGTTCAGAGGAGGAATGGGACCCACTCGAGTGAAGCTGGGCTAGGCTGGGGGCTTCATCGGAAGGGAGCTGGGGCCTGCGTGCCGTGGTTTTCCTTTGACATCTCAGCACTTTGTGTGGCAGAGGCGGTGGCTCTGGTTACGGCATGGGGGTTATTTATAGGCGTGGAAGGGGTACCCGAGCATTTTGCCACCTCTGTTCCCAAGACTCCTGGGGCTGAGTTCCTCTCAGGAATGCTCCAGGGGTGCTCTGGGGATCCCCCAGGATCCCGGAACTCCTGCTTTGCCTTTTCACGACGGCTGGCTTCATCTGCACTGGGGATCGTGGGGCCTGGGAGCTTCCGTTTCTTGAGGTCCCAGACCCAGGCAGGAGAGCCCGCGGCAGGCAGGAGAAGCAGCCATTCCCTGGGGTTTAGAGACCAAGGTGGGGGGCTCTGGCCTCGCATGTGCCACTGGGCCCTGCCCTTGTCTGCCCTTGAGTTAATTTGGGCTCCGTGAGGCTGCAGTGGCTGGGGTGGCAAGGATTCCAAGCGGCTGTCAGGCGGCTAAGTATGGAAACAGCCGTGTCATTTGATCCTGAGCCCGGGATCCACTGCCACCCTCTCCCCAGCTCCGCCTGGCCCCAGCTGCCACCTCGCTCTGCTTCCACGCCGCTGCCCCAGGAACTTTTAGCCTTTTAGGGACATCCTTTATCTTTCCTTCCACGAAGGGAACTGGACATCTGGAATGTTCCACAGGCCTCATTGGGGGATCTTGTTGTTGGGAAAGGAGGCGGGTGGGTGCTCTGTGCAAAAATCCTCTCTTTGCAGGCCCTTTCCTTCCCAAACTTTGCGGTGTGACCCTGACCTGGCTTCCGGGAAAGGGTTGTCCACCAGTGTGCGAGGTTCCCGCCCTCCTCACCCCAGCTCAGGACTCGGGCTGTGCGTTCTTCCTGGCGGTGGGCTTTCTCACCCCTACAGTTGCATATTGCACACCCCAAAGACTGCTTCCTCCTGCAATACCTGGGGGAGATTTCAGCCATAAGAGTGGCTTCCCCCCACCCCCATAATGACAGTCCTTCCTACTGGTTGACTTTCCCCTAAAATATGCCACCCGGTAAATGCCACCGTGCCCACAGGCAGCAGCTTTGGTCCTGAACTTCCCACCCCACTGCTGAATCCTCATTTCCATTCCCGTGTCACTCGCCTCTCACTGGTGGCAGGCAGACTTCTCTCTAACTCCCCTTCCTGCTTCCTGGGGGGACCATACAGAGCTGCCCTTCCTTCTTTTGTGGCCATGTTGCTCCCGTGGCCCTCTGATCTGGGGTGATGGGCTCCACAGCCTCCCCCCTGAACCCTGATCCACCCCAGTCCTTTGTCTTGGGGTCCTCCTCTTTGTCTCAGGGACCTGGCTTGGGGACAAGCCTGCTCAAGGACAGAGGAGAACAGCCCCAAGAGGGTTTACTCAGTCTGCTCCTTGTCCAGGTAAGGGAGCGAAAGCCAGAGGAAAGAGAGCCATGTTCAAGGTCAGACAGCAATTGAGTGGCAGGCACACCCAGCCAGGGCTAGGCTTAGCCCACCTGGGAGTTTCTGTCCTCCCTCAGCTGCTCTCTCTCTGACACGCCTCCTTGGACGCCCCAGTCCCTCTGCCTGTGGGCGTGAGGCCACTGGAGGCTAGCTTCCCTCGGGATACAGGGCAAGACTGATGCCTTTGAACTTGGACTCCTCAGAGAGCATGTGGGGTGCGATGGGAGAAGGGCTGAGAAAACATTGCTTTGGGCTTAAGCTGCTGGCGTTTGTTAGGCCGAATTTGGGACATCCTTGCTTCCCATTACCTGCTTGAGGCAGAGATGTGGGGATGGCAGGTGTTCTGAGTCTGCTCACCTGTTTCCTCCAGCCCAGCCCTGGTTTGCAGACTTGCCCACCTGCCCTGGTCCCACCCTGACATCCAATGACGAGAGGTTGGTTCACACTGGGGCTCCCCGGTCCCTCCATGAGTGATGGGGGTCTCTCAGGAACTCCTTCATGACCCTTCCTCACCCACCCGCTAGGAGGCGGTTTTCATATACCCTCAGCATGGCAGCCCAGATACTACGATCCACCATGGGGAGGGCTCTGAGAGAAGGTCATGTGCTCAGGGGTCCTGGGGAGATAGCAGACCCCAGAAGCCTCTCCAGCCCTCCTGCAAGTTGTGTCCCCAGCAAGGTCCCCGACTCCTGGCTCAGTGCAGCTGGACGAGCCATAGGGAGCACGTGGTCCACTGTGTGAGGCACTAGTCTGGATTTGCTCAATGGATGCAGCCCTCAGATGTGGGCACCTTGCCTGGTGGCCTGTGGAACCACAGTTTGGGAAATGCTGGCTTTGCCTCCCATCTGGGTGTGACAGTGAAGCTCAGACAGCTAGTTCAAGGGCCAGAGCTGGAATGCTGGACCAGAAGGAGGTCCCGACGAGGCCGGTTGCATCCACCTGGCCCTTTGGTGCTCGCTTAGGTGTGGTGGGCTGGGAAGGAGCCTAATCCCTATGGACACAGGAGAAAGATGGCTGGTCCTCCTTCGACCTGGTCTGAGGGGCCAGTACAGGGCATAGATATGATGCCTTCTGGCCTGGAGCAAGGGTGGTGGCTGGGGGAGGAGGAACGGGTGGGGTCTGCCGCTGTGGGATGCCCCTCCCCTACTCCAAATCCAATCTAAAGCTGGACTCACAACCCCTTACATTTAAATATTGCTCGAGGATAGTGTAGGTCACGGCTGGCATGACCTTGCCAGAAAAAAAAAAAAGACCAGGATCATAAAAGAACCAATTTTAAAAGTTCATCTGGGATCCTTATGAATTTTGGGTTCTGGGGGACATCTGGATGGAGATAGTTAGCTTAGGAGGAAAGTCAGGTCTGGGGATCCAGAGATGAGATTTGTTTGAGTAAAGATGAGGGCTAGGGGCTTCCCTGGTGGCGCAGTGGTTGAGAGTCCGCCTGCCGATGCAGGGGACATGGGTTCGTGCCCCGGTCTGGGAAGATCCCACATGCCGCGGAGCGGCTGGGCCCATGAGCCTGTGCTCCACAACGGGAGAGGCCCGCGTACCGCAAAAAAAAAAAAAAAGATGAGGGCGAGGCTGTGAGATTGCCAAGGAAGCTCTTGCAGAGAAAGAGATGCAAAGACCAGTCCCTGGGGAGTGGGAAGAGGAAGAAGATAAATGGATTTCAGGAAGATGGGATGAGATCCAGGCAGAGGTGTGACCTGACAGCGAGCGGAAGGATGCTTCCTGGAGAGGCAGTGAGTCTCACAGAGAAGCCGTGGAAGGTGAGGCGTTAGCTTGGACACCAGGAAACCGAGAACTGTCAACGAACAGCTCATGTTATTCAGTGAGGACAGGGAGGCAACACATTCACCCAGTGAGACTTTTAACATTAAGTCTGTGAAGGATAAATGACCCTAAGAGGAGGTGGCGGTGGGTGGGTTTGCCAGAGGAAGCTGTGTGTTTAGGGGCTGATGGGAGGGTGCAGAAGAGCAGGAAAGGCTGATGAACACAGTGGACGGAGTGGCCTGGACGTCAGAGCTTGAGTGGGATGCACAGGTCCTAGGTGGGTCTGAGGGGACATGTCGTGGAAACCTCAGAGGGACACCATACACTCGAGGTCCACTCAGCAGCCCTAGTACACGTCAGGGAGCTGCACTAGGAAGTGGGGATCCTGGTCTATACTGGGGATTGCTATGGAGCGGGGAGGGCCATGGAGGGGAAGGAACCAGCTGATCTGCCCAAGAGCCCTGTGGGGTGGAAAGGGAGGCTGGTTGTCCCAAGATGTGTGGACTCGCACAGCAGGGCCCAGACCGGAGCCTGGTCTCCAGTCCCGTCCGAGATGAGGCCAGGAGACAGCCAGTGAATCAGCATTTTAGTCACAGTGGATGTTGGTCTCTTGCTGTTGGTTTACCAGCCCCAAAATCCGACCCCAGGCTCCACACCCGAGGTGTTCATTCCGCAGATGTGCACTGGGCCTGCACCCGAAAGCGCTGTGTTCAGACTCCGGTTAGATTACCTCAGTGGAAGCCGCTGGGGGGCACGCAGCCCAGAGGCAGCTGGGCTCAGGTTTCCTCCAGGGTGTTTTCCTGGTGGCTGCAAGGCCTCCCTCTGTGGCTCCCTGGCCCATCGGCGGGACTCATTTTGGGCTGAGGGGACCCACGATCTACTCTGGGAGGCCAGGCCCCTCTAAGACCACTCACCTGCCTCACCTGCCTTCTCAGGGGCCATCTGGACTCGGGAGCTAGAAGTCTGGCTTCAGACTCCTACCTCTGCCCTGTCGGGTTCCTTTTCTCCCTCTTGGTGGTTCTCTTCTCTTCCCCAACACTGGCCCTGCTCTGTCCCCCCATAAGACATGCCCTGAAACTTGTTCCAACAAGGGCCAATGGCTCAACACTTAGACTGTCACTTTCCCAAACCACTTGTTTCAAAAGAGTCAGAAGATTTTACCTTAAGGAATGCATCTCTAACATGGAATTTCTCATTGCTCTGGTGGGCAAGGTCTTACCCAAAGTCCCTAATCACAGCATTGAGGCAATAGATAGTCCATCGATTCTGAGTGCCAAGGGGTGAGCTGTAGAGCGGGGCTTTCTCTACTGGACCCTGAAGGAGGGAGGCAGGGAGTGGACTGGAGCCACGGTGGCCACAGCTGCAGAACTTGCTCAGTCCTCAGGAGGCCCCATCCTCTCTGCTCACCCTCAGCCTTTGTGACCTCAGCTGGAGGCGAAGCGGGTAGCGTAATTTGGCAAATGGGATGGGTCAGTTTTAGGTGAGTTTCTGGAGACATCCATTTCCTGGTCTGTGTCACCTGTGCTGTGTCTTTCTCTGGGTTCAGGGACATCCTGTTCCATTTGGTTTCAGCCTCATCCCTCTCTAGCCCCAAAGGAGGATTTGTTCAGAGTCAAGGTCCCAGGTACCCCTCTGCCCTGGGGACAAGCCTGCATTTTTCGCTTCCTTGTCCTCCCTCTCAGAGAGCTCCAGATCAGCCTGTCCTGAGCTGCCTATCCTCAGCATGAGGGGCTTGGGCGGGGAATCTGCTTTTAAAATGCCTGAGCTGTTAGGTCAGCTGTTCACAGCCCCAGGCAGGGCCTACGGTAGCTACCTCTCTACCCTCCAGCTCTTCCCCGGCTGGGCTGGTGTGGAGGGGAGCCTGGTTGTGGGTGTGCCCAGAGGTCTGCTTCTGAAGACCAGGAGACCATGGGGCTGGCTGGCTGGCAGCCGCTGCCTGGCCCCATCCCAGGAGCCTGTCTTTCCTGGGACTGTGTCATCAGGACCACAGGAAGGCACAGTCGCTGTTGCTCTGTCCAGCTCTCAGTCTGGGACCCAGAAGGATTTCGGGTGGGAGGTTGGCCCAGCTGGGGCAGGCTCCCCAGGTTCATTGCAAGGCTGTTAAGTGATCAGAAGAGGCTTTTCTCCTCTGGCCCTTGGGTGGGCCCTCCCCCAGGGGTCCTTGTCTTTTGCAACCTGGAGAGCACTTGACTGCTAGCTCTCTGTCAACTCAGAGAGAGTGCTCAAGGGCACAGAATGAGCACAGGCTGTGTGGCCAGTCCTGGGGAGAGGAGGGCTCCTCAGAAGCAGAGGGTCCTGAAGAAATGGGTGATGTGGCCATCCCTGGGGAGCCCACCCTGGGTCAGGAACCAGGATGGACTTGTGATTTGGGGTGACAGGCAGTACGTGATCAGCAAGAGGCATGAGGGTGCAATGTGGATTTGGACGCAGCAGGAACAGAGGGGAGGAAGGGTGGGGCTGGTTAATCACAAAAGGTGGGCACTTGATGGGAGAGGCCGGAAAGATGAGGCGGATGGGGGCCCTTCTCTGAAAGGCCCAGCTCTCCAGCCCCAAGGCCAGGCTGTGCCCATTGTGAGGTCCCAGCTGGCCATGTTGTGCAGGCAGGAATGGGCTATGGCCCTGCCCCCAGGAGCCACATTCTATTTAGGGAGATGACACTGCACTGAAAAAAAATGTAACTAACACCCCCGGCAGCTCTGGTTGGAGTTCAGAGGAGGGCTGGAAGGTTGGCCTCATGGAGGGGCAGGGTTTCGGCTACACTGGGAGGAAGGGGACCATTGCTGGACCGTGAGCTGCAAGAGGACAGGGCTGTGCATTTGTTTAATTTGCTCACCACTCCATTACCAACACTTAGCACAGCACTGGGCTCACTGGAGGCACTTGACAATGTCTGATGAATGAGGAGGCAGAGACAGTGGAGTATCTGAAGATGCGACCAAAGCCAGGAGTGGGGGAGCTCGGAGCATTGCGCTGGCAGGAACAGGCTGACACTGGCTCTGGCTAGATTGTGGGGCTCCTGTTTGGGGAGATCAGACCACCCTGATGGGTTGGAGCCCATTTGGAAGGGCCTTGAATGCCAAGCCAAGTGGCTGTCTCCCTAGCCCTCAGCATACTCTAGCCTGCTCCCCTTCCAGTGAGTCCCTCCCCTTCCCCTCCCTCTCAGATATTTTTGGATACTTCTAGAGTGGGGACTGTATTTTGAGCTCAAACAGGTGCAGGCAAAGTCTGGCCTGGAGTTCTGGGCCCGCAGGAATTGGGTTGCACTGGGAGATCAGCCCACAACCAGGCCAGGGGAGAGCCCTGGGGTTTGGGAGCAAACCCTCCCTCCCCCACCGGGTCGCTGCCAAAACTGCGGCTCCTGGTTCTCCTCCAAGTGGCCATTCATCTGCCTCCCATAGAATTTTCCCTAGATGGCAATAGGTGAGGACAAAGCCATCGCCTTGATCATTAGGTCTCTGAAGTGCATCTGATTCCATAGCTGCCTGCCCTGTACACGTGCACTCACCAGAGAGGCTTTCAGCCACTGCTGGTTACTTGGTTTTTCCTGAATTTCCTTCTGCCCTTTGTTCCAAGGATCAGGTAATAGAAGATCGCTTATTTCTCTAGCTCATCCCAGGAGGTGAAGACACCAGGAATCTCCCTGGAACCTGGGAAGGGGTCTGGACAAACTGGTGAGGGGTCACAGCCCTTGCCGTGGCCTGGGGGAGCCCATCCTGGCCTCAGGCTCCCAGCAGAAAGAGCCTGGGTCCCAGCTGTGACAGGAACAGAAGTCCTGTGGCAAATCCACCTCCTTCTCCTGTCTTTTCCTGCCTCAGTTTTGTTTTTGAGTGGATAGTTAAGGCCAGTGGCCTCTCCATCCAGACCCCCCTTCCCCGAGGCTGCCCACACGTGTGCCTGGGGTGGGGGTGGCATGCACTTGAGGACTTGAGGACAGAGCAAGCCCTGGCATTGTCACAATTCGCCACCAAGCCCCTTACCATCTCTGCACCTGTTTCCTTGCCCGTAAAACAGGATAATAATACTTGCCCTATTTACAGCATGGGGTTGTTATATGACTAAAATAAGATGGTTATTGGATGCTTAGGATGTTTTTCGATCTCAGACGCTTCTTAAGGGTAAAAGGACTGTGACAATGAGTACAGGGTCTTGCTGCGGACAGTATTCCTGTAGATTGACATCTGCCTCTGGTTTCCTCAAATATCATGAAACTTGGACAACTTGGGGAATCCATCAACACTTCTGCCCCTTCTCAGCACTGTTAATATCCTCGGGATTCTCTGTCCTCAGAAAGCTTACAAACCAGGAGGGGAGGCTGTCCCCGCTCATGATAGGAGTAGGGAACCATATAAGGCAGATGTAATCAGGGGCTAAAAATAAGTAGTCAGACCTTGCCAGGGGAGGGGGAGCAGGGGACGGGGCTGGGGCCCTGGGGCTGGTGAGCATGACCAAGTTAGCAAGAGAGGGGCCGGGAAGCTCTTGTAGGGCTGAGTTAGGTGTTGGTTCCTATATTATTTTCCTGGGGCTGCCATAACAAATGACTCCAAACTGGGTGGCTTCAAACAACAGAAATGTATTCTCTCCCAGTCTGGAGGCCAGAAGACTGAAATCAAGGTGTGGGCAGGGCCGCGCTCCCTCTGGAGGCTCCTGGGGAGGATCCTTCCTGCCAGCTTCTGGTGGGTCCTCAGGCCTAGGCCTTCCTTGGCTGGTGGGTGCATCTCTCCAATCTGTGCCTCTGTCCTCACATGGCCTCTTCTCTGTGTGTCTCCTCCTCTTTTTTTTTTTTTTAATATATATATATATATATATATATATATATATATTTATTTATTTATTTATTTATTTTTGGCTGCGTTGGGTCTTTGTTGTTGCACACTGGCTTTCTCTAGTTGCAGCAAGCGGGGGCTACTCTTCGTTGAGGTGCGCGGGCTTCTCGTTGCGGTGGCTTCTCTTGTTGCGAAGCACGGGCTCTAGGAGTGCAGGCTTCAGTAGTTGTGGCACATGGGCTCAGTTGCTTCACAGCATGTGGGATCTTCCCAGACCAGGGCTCAAACCCATGTCCCCTGCATTGGCAGGTGGATTGTTAACCACTGTGCCACCAGGGAAGCCGTCTCCTCCTCTTATAAGAGCACCAGTCATTGGATTCAGCGCCCACCCTAATCCAGTATGACCTCATCCTGACTAATTACCTCCGCACAGACCCTATTTCCAAATCATATCACATCCTGAGGTTCCAGATGGGACGCTCTTCAACCACTACGGTTCCTTAGCCCTGGACCCAGGCTGCTGAGCAGTTGCTGGCTATGAACAGATTGTTCTTGTCTCTCTCCCAGGTGGTCGCACCTGTTTCCTTGGTCCTCTCTCGGGCCCCACTGCCTATGCGATTGCACCAGGGGCTAATCTGGAGCTCTGCTGACACTCCCTGGACAAGTGTGTTGAATGAATGGATGGACAGCTGGCCAGGGGCAGGGGATTCCAGGAGCAGCACCTAGCCTAGCGGTGGTACTGGGGAGAATTTTCCAGGAATAAGCATGTGCTGAGGGCAGGGGGTCTGGTTTCTGGCTGGTCGTGTGATGGGGAGAGTGGTGAGCTGAGAACCCAGAAACTCTCCTGGGGAGTGAGCGCCAGCACCCAGCCCCACACTGTCTCCTACGTGCTCGGCAGGGGAGGAGCAGGATGCAGGCCCCTCCTACTACTCTGCAGACGCCACTTGGAGAAAGAACTTCCTGTTGACCCTCTGCCGCCATCCACAAAGGGTCCATCTCTCGGCTTCTGCCTTCCTACGCTCTCCTTGCCGGCAGGAGCCCCTAGCTGGAAGGTGTCTGGGTCTCCTCACAGCGGAGTTAGGGGTCCCCAACCCAGAGACTGGGGTGTCGTCAAGCTCTGGGAGCTGGTGACTGTGGCTCTGAGGCGCTCTCTGTGGTTTGTCCTGGCTCTGGAGGAGTGCAGGGGTGGGGGCAGGTCTCCAGGGGCCCCTTGTCTTTCCAGAAATGCTCACCAGTGAATCCAGTTTGCACCCAAAATGCCCTACCCCCCCCCACCCCAGGAGCTCCTACGATGAGCCCCCGGGGTCCACATCCCTGCCTGGCACTGAAACTCTGCCACCAGGAAGCGAGTTCTCTCTTCCTGCCTGCCCGCCGCCCCTCCAATTAGCTGCTATTTCTTTAAGGGGAGGATCTTTATATTTAGGAATCCAGATCGTGGTTATCACAGCAACCTCCTGAGCTGGTAAGGCAAATACTCCTAGGACCCTTTGATCACAAAATAATAGGACTGGGCAGGTAAAGTGACCCCGCCCATGGGTACTTTTCTGGTTCTGAATCCTGGTCCTGAATCTCCTGTCTTCTGGAACTTTGAACTTTCTGAGTTAAGGGAAGGCCTCATGTTTTGCCACCATCCATCCATCCATCCAATGGCTGTTCAGATGCTGGGATACAAAAATCTCTGATAGACAGGAAACCAGATAAGTAAGTTATATAGTTCATTAGACATTTATAGGTGCAGCTGACAAAGAGACTAGGATGGAAAGAGGGGAAGGTGCGTTGGGAGGTAGCCTCACCAGGGTGGCTGGGAGGCCTGGCAGAGAAGGTGACCAGAAGCCAAGACTCAGGGGAGGAGGGGAGAGAGCTAGGCAGTTATGTGGGGAGCATTCCCAGCAGAAAGCACAGCACAGGGAGGAAGGGGGGCCTGACGCTCCCCGGAAGAGCAAAGCAAAGAGACAGAGACTGGTGGGGGTGGGCAGCGTTGGAGGGTGTGTGCAGAGGGGGGCAAGGGGCTCAGGAAGGGGCTGTTCCACAGTCCAGGTGAGAGACAACAGCACCTGGGACCAGGACTGGTGGGGGCGGGGGGTGGGGTGGGGGAGAAACAGTTAAATTGAGGATAGATTTTGAAGGTAGACAACAGGTTCAACTAAGGTTTTGGAGAAAGAAAAGAATTGTAGATACTTTATGTGCTTTTTTTTTTTTGGCTGAGCCCTGGGATCTTAGTTTCCCACAGTGAAAGTGCCACATCTTAACCACTGGACCTCCAGGGATGTCCTAATGTTTTATCTTTTTTAAAAAAATTTATTTATTTTTATTAATTTATTATTTTTGGCTGTGTTGGGTCTTCATTGCTGCATGTGGGCTTTCTCTAGTTGCAGTGAGCGGGGGCTACTCTTCGTTTCGGTGCACGGGCTTATTGCGGTGACCTCTCTTGTTGCGGAGCACGGACTCTAGAGAGTGAGGGCTTCAGTATATGCAGCACATGGGCTCAGTAGTTGTGGCTTGCGGGCTTTAAAGCGAGGCACAGTAGTTGTGGCACACAGGTTTAGTTGCTCCGCGGCATGTGGGGTCTTCCTGGACCAGGGCTCGAACCCATGTCCCCTGCATTTGCAGGTGGATTCTTAACCACTGTGCCACCAGGGAAGCCGTATTTTTGGAACAACTTTATTGAGATATAATTAATATACTCTACAATTTGCCCATTTAAAGTGTACAATTCAATAGTTTTTAGTATATTCACAGAAATATGTAACTATCAGCACAGTCAATTTTAGAATATTTTTCTTCACCTCAAAGAGAAACCCCCGTGTCCATCAGCAGTCACCCCACCCCCTGCCCTGTTCTCCCCTGCCCAGCCTCCCATCCCCTGGCTGCCACTGATCTGCTTTCTGCCTCTGTGGGTTTCCCTGTTCTGGACATTTCATGTAAATGGAATCATGTAATATATGGTGTTTTGTGTCTGGCTTCATCCACTGAGCATCATGTCTTCAAGCTTCATCCACCATGTAGCCTGTGTCAGTGCTTCATTTCTTTCTTTTTTCTTTTTTTTTTTTTTTTGCGGTATGTGAGCCTCTCACTGTTGTGGCCTCTCCCGTTGCGGAGCACAGGCTCCGGACGTGCAGTCTCAGTAGCCATGGCTCATGGGCCCAGCCGCTCCGCGGCATGTGGGATCCTCCCGGACTGGGGCACGAACCTGTGTCCCCTGCATCGGCAGGCGGACTCTCAACCACTGCGCCACCAGGGAAGCCCCTTCATTTCTTTTTTTTTTTTTTTTCCTTTTTGCGTTATGTGGGCCTCTCACTGTTGTGGCCTCTCCCGTTGCGGAGCACAGGCTCCGGACGCGCAGGCCCAGCGGCCATGGCTCACGGGCCCAGCCGCTCCGCGGCATATGGGATCCTCCCAGACCGGGGCACGAACCCGTATCCCCTGCATCGGCAGGCGGACTCTCAACCACTGCGCCACCAGGGAGGCCCCCTTCATTTCTTTTTATGGCTGATAATATTCCACTGTATGGATGGACCACATTTTGTTTATCCATTCATCCATTGATGAACATTTGGGTTGTTTCCACTTTTTGGTTATTGTGAATAATGCTGCTGTGAACATCGGCGTATATGTTCTTGTGTGGAGATGTGTTTTGGTGAGAGTTTACCCTACCAGTAGAAGTTCTGTATACTTTTCTAGTAGTATCCAGCTTTCAGAATTCCATCACATGTCATTTAAGCCTCCCACCCTCTGACATGCAATAGGTGCTCCATCAGTAGCAGTGGAATGAAGGCAGAACGAATCTGGAGGTGGGGAGGCTGCATATTTTTCTCTTCTGTCTTATTACTGATGAAACAGGGACAGAAAGCTAAAATACTTGTTCGAGGCCCACCTGCTGATTAGGGGAGCAAATTCGGGTCCTGACTCTGTCCTTCTCTTTTCTTCTTCCTCCCCAGAGTCACAGAGTTTCCAGGGCTTCCCCCCGAACCTGCAGCTCTGCCTGGCCACTGGGGTTCCATCCCAGGGGTAAGGACTTCCCACACTTTTGTGCTCTCCTTCCAGAAATATCCCCTGGAAGGGTAGCAAGGCCAGTTAGACCCCAGACCCACGATGTTCTTGGAGCTCATGGGCATCAGCCCTGCTGGCCGCCTGTGGCCTTGGAGATGGGCCGTTGCCTGGGATGGGGAGCCAGGGGCAAGCGTGCTACAGCCTCCTGCAGGGAGGCTCCACTACGCCACCAGGGAAGTCCTGAGCATGATTTCTTAAAGAATGCCGCAGGCGTCTACTGTGTGAGTCTTGGTGCTCAGAGCTTTCTCAGGCTCTTCTGTGGGGTGTAAAGAGATAATGGGCCTACCTCCTGCCCTGGAGGGGGTGACAACCTAGAAGGGAAGGAAGGACACCCTCCTCTGCCCCGCCAGCACACACAGGTCACAGCCACACAGGGCAGGGGCTGCATCGCCTGGCTCAGTGTGGATAGTCGTGGACACTGAGTCAGCTGAGGTCAGGGGGACCCGTGTAGCCTGGGGTAGTGAGGCCCAGGAGGTGTCGTGGGGATGTGGGACATAGCTGGTTTGAGGGACCGGGTGCGGCTGGATCCGCAGGAAGCAGAGGGCGACCCAGGCATGTGGTGATGTGGCCGTCAGCAGACCTGTTACAGGTTGGATTGTGTCTCCCGAGAAGATATGCTGCGACCTGCTTTGGAAATAGGGTTGTTGCAGATGTAGTTAGTCTGACTGGTGTCCTTAGAGGAAAAGGAGAAGAGACACAGAATAGAGGCACAGGGAGAAGGCCACATGTGACGGAGGCAGAGACTGGAGACACCCGTTAACAAGCCAAGGGTTGCTGGGAGCCACCGGAGCTGGAGGAGACAGGAAGGCACCTCCCCTAGAGCCTTTGGGGGAAACAGCACCCTGTGACACCTTGATATTGGACTTCTGGCCCCAGAACCAGGAGAAAATACATTTCTATTGCTTTAAGCCACCAGGTTGTGGCGCTTTGTTATAGCAGCTTTGGGAAAGGAATACAAGACCAGTCTCAGGCTTCAGTGCAGGGATTTGGGACTCCTATCCGGCAAGGGTGGGAGGCCCTTTGGGCAGGCAGCCTGCTGCATCCTCAGGTGCGGCCTGGCACAGCCTGCGTGGGGCCCATGGTAATGACCAGGAAGGGTCACCCTGGGGACAGCATGTGCGGAATGTCCACTCGCTCTTGCCCCGCTCTCCATCCTGCCCTTGGCTTTAACCTTCCTCTCTCCAGAGGAGCCACAAGAACTAAGGAGTAGATGGCCCGTCTGCATGGCCACCAGGTGCTGGAGGAAGAGAAGGCTCATGCATGGTGAGAGCCTTGTCTGGTTTCAGTATTTGAAGAGACCAGATGGAGAACCCAGGGCCTCGGTGACGCTGAGCCCACCCGAGAAGGAAGCTGCTCTCGGGTTTAACTGCTTTAATGATTCCTCCCCAGGATGAGATGTCCCGAGAGGGAGCCCCCCTGGAGGGCTGAGAGGCCTGGCCTGCGGGAGGGATGGAGCCCGGGCTCCCCAGGAAAGTGGGGCCCACATGTCTGGGGTTCAGGTGTCTTGGGGATACAAACCGGAAACCAGTCTGCTTCCAGAGGAGATGTGAGATCTCTAGGACATTCCACCAGAGAGCAGCCTGGGTGTTCTAGCGTCTTTGTCTGTGGTGTCCAAGCTCTGGAGCCATAACTGAGGGTAATGGATGGATTTGCTCCAGAGGCTTTGGAAGTTTGTACTGTTCAAGGAGCAGCATGTGGGAGGTGGTCTTCTGCCCTTTCTCTGTGACCTGGACGCTGGAAGACTCCTCTGGTCCTGTCTTATGACCTCTGCTGTCCTGAACTCAGAGAACTAAGAGCTGGTCTCACGCAGCTTCACAACAAGAGAAGCCACTGCAACGAGAAGCTCGTGCACCACAACGAAGAGTAGCCCCTGCTCGCTGCAACTAGAGAAAACCCGCGTGCAGCAACAAAGACCCAATGCTGCCAAAAATAAATAAAATAAATAAATTTATATTTTAAAAAAAGCATAAAAAAAAGATGAGGACTTCCCTGGTGGCGCAGTGGTTAAGAATCTGCCTGCCAATGCAGGGGACACGGGTTCGAGCCCTGGTCTGGGAAGATCCCACATGCCGCGGAGCAACTAAGCCCGTGCGCCACAACTACTGAGCCTGCTCTCTAGAGCCCGTGAGCCACAACTACTGAGCCTGCGCGCCTAGAGCCCGTGCTGCACAACAAGAGAAGCCACTGCAATGAGAAACCCGTGCACCACAATGAAGAGTAGCCCCCGCTCGCCACAACTAGAGAAAGCCTGCCCACACCAATGAAGACCCAACGCAGCCAAATAAATAAATAAATAAATACAATTAAAAAAAAAAAAAAAGATGAGGTTTGGGGAGCCCGTCTGTCTCAAATTTGGGGAAGCCCTTTGTGAGAGAAGGTGGAAAGATCCGGCATCTTGGCGTCTGGGTGGCAGTTTTTCTGGAAGGGTCCATGGGCCAGGCACACAGGGCGGAATATTCATGTGTTACTGCTGCCCTACCCTCTCCCCTTGGCTTGACCTTCCTCCCTAAACCCCTCTGAGAAGACCTGGTGGCGGGGGCTCCTGGGGGTGAGATCTGCTAAGGATGACGCCTCACCCCTGAGCTGGCATCGTGAGGGGAGAGCTGTGGAGGTGGGCAGAGCTGCTGGCGGTGCCAAGGTGAAGGGGCTGCGGTAGTCGGGGCATGCTGGCCGGTGTGCGAGGCCCTTCCAAGCCGTGGAAACATTAGCTCTGATTGCTGGACAAGCAAAGTGCGGCTGAGGGGGAGCTGGAGCTGCTCTCCCTTGTCTCTGGGACGGCCACAGCAGCGTCCTCAAGGCCTGAGTCGCTCCTGAAAGGCGGACTGTTTTGCTCCTTGCGCTCACTGGTCTTAAGGACGGTGGTGAGGCCACATGGGCAACTCGAGTGGCCTGTCTCCCATCGTGCTGCCTGTTCCCAGAGCGGGGAAGGGCCCTCACCTGTTCTCACACAGATGTGGCCCCTGATATGCCTTTTTATTGGGGTGAAGTGCAGGGTCACCTCACTTTAATAGCTGGATGGGAGGGGCCCAGGAGGCAGAAGACAGAGGGGGAGGCGAGTGTGGCCGCGGAAGTTTCTGGGTGAGTCAGGGCTGCCTGGAAGTGGGAGTCAGTGGCCGCAGGAGTCAGCCTGGGGCTGAGGAGGCCGAGGTCTGGGCCCGGGAGTGTTGGTAGCTCAGGTCTGTGTCCTGACCCAGGCCGGCGGGAACCATGGAGAGCTGGGCCACCCCCAGGCGCCCACAGCTCCTTGTCTGAGCTGCTTCCAGCTGGAAGAAAGGGAGAAGGACCCCGGGCAGAAAGACCTCGCCTGGCCCACTGACTGACCCCCAGAAACAGGGGGTTGAGGGGAGAAGGGTGCAGGTGAGCCAGCTTGGTTCCTGTCCAAATCTCATTCTGTTTTTGGCCTGGCATCTTTGCTCTTCTAGGAAATTATTATTATCATACCTGACATTCGTAGAACGCTTTTTTTTTTTTTTGGCCATGTGACTTGCAGAATCTTAGTTCCCCGACCAGGGATTGAACCCAGGTCCCGGCACTGAAAGTGCTGAGTCCTAACCACTGGACCACTGGGAAATTCCCCGTAGAATGTTTTTAAACATCGTCTGATGTTTAAAATACTCCGAAGGCGTTGGCAAAGCAGGTATCATTCTCTGCGTTTTATGGGTGAATGGAGCTGGGTGTGGGGAGTGAGGGGCAGCCCTCATATACTAACCTGCATGGCAGTGAGGAAGGCTCCAAGGAGCAGAGCCCAGCTCTCCTGGCTTCTGACGGTGTCCAGAGAGACCAGTCTGGCTCTGGGTCTCGCGGCAAAGGGAAGCCCTGAGATGTGGGCCTGGCCCAGGAAGGTGTCAGATCTGGTTCCTGAGCTCGAGAACCAAGCCAGCTTCCTGCCACTTCCCTGGCTCGGGGAGGAGGTGGGTCTGTGTCATTGCTCCCCCACACCTGCCAAGCCCATGATGGCTCTGACCTGAACCCAAGGCGTTTGTCTGACCGCGACCTTGGGGAGCCACACTCCTTTAGCCCCCAGTGGGTTGCTCCCTGCCTGGTACCCCAAAGTTAGACCATCAGCCCTCCCAGAGGTGGTCCTCGAGCTCCCAGGGAAGTTGTTTCTTCGGGTGAGGAGGTGGAGGTGGGGGAAACCACCCGCCTGCCTCAGCCTGTCTCAGAATCCAACTTGCATCCCTCCCTCCTTCCTTTTCCTTACCACCCACCTCGGCCCCTCTGAATGGAGGAAGTATTGCCAAAGACTCCTGCAAGGATCTGTGCTCACTTCAGGCAGGGAAAGCTGAGCATCCCTTTAATGATCGAGTCACACCCAGGGCTTAGGGCTTAATGTTTTGCTTCTTCCAAAGGTACTTGCCTTTTGAAAGTGAGTACTCACCCATATTCATGGATCCTCCGGGCGTCAGTGCTGAGCATGTGTGTACACCATGGCTGTGGGATCCCGGGCGACTTCTCTGTGTACCTCCCAAACCAAGAATTCCCAGGAATTAGGGGTGGGGAAGGGGGATGGAGTTATTCTGTCAATCTCTGGACTTTATGGGTTAAAAACAGTTGTCTTGAAGTCTTGAACATCCTTTTCAAAGGGAGGAAGAAGAGGGTAGGCAGAGAAGCCGCTGTCCGTCTGAGGCTGACTCACCCCCTCTCATTTTGGGGTGGGCGGGGGAGTGGCCAGATGCTGGGACAGCTCAAGAGACCCGGAACTGGTGGAGAGCTGGGTTCCAGAACCAGCCCACTGCTGACTAGCCTAACTAGCCCTGTGGTCTTGGGATAATCACTTATCAGAGTTTTAGGATCCTGATCAGTGAAATTAAACCAGTTCGTCTGTGAGGAGGTCCTTTTTGACCCCCATCCCATGGTTCCCACTGACTTCTGCCACATCATTGTGTCCTATCCCCTGGGTGAATTATTCTGGGGCTAGAGTCCAGCCCGGGACAAGCTGTCTTGGTGGGATTAGCCTTGACTTTAGGAGCTTGGCCAGGAAGCCAAAGAACCTTCTGCGAATGGCTGCCTGGTCTCCTTGTCTGGGGGGAGGAGAGAGGGGCCCACAGAACGGTGAGGGAGAGGGTCTCAGGGTCCCAGAAGGGGGTAGGCACTTCCCTCCTAAGTTCCTTTTCAGCATCAGTGTCTGTAAAGCCATCTGAAGACTCATCCAAGAGGTGAAGAAACAAGGGGCTCTGAGCAGTGAACATTTACTCTATAAATAAGGCCAAGAAAGAATGTGATGCCAGAGGGGTCGCTGCCATTGGCTCAGTCCAGGAGCGCTCCGGGACAGGATCTAGAACACGGAGGGGTTGGGCTGCCGCTCTGGCCTCATGAACTTTGATTCTGAAGTGCCCTCCGCTGCACCTCAGGCACCGCAGGTGAGACGTCCAAGTGTCTGGGCAGAGGACAGCCTGGTGAAAGACGGGGGACTCCCTGGACGACCAGACCACTATTCCTGACTCCCAGGGACAGATGTGTCCAGAGGTAGAAGTGGAAAGTGATTGTACCACCAGGATTCTTTTTTTTTTTTTTTTTACTGATGACGCATCTGCATCATCATGTATGAGTAATGGTGTATTCTACCTGTGTGTGACTTTGGACTCAATGGTTTCAGTTCAAACGGATGAGAAGTCACGTCGACAGATGCTTGGAAACATGCGCTAAGGAGACTTGGAAGGTTGGAACTGAGTCTACATTCTGGTCCGTGAAGAGGTCGGCCAAAGCAGGTCAACCAAACAAAAGATCTTGGGTGTTGACCTCTCTTCTCCTGAGGTCCAGTTCCAAACTCGAGACAGACTCCCTGACACTTGGTACTGAGGGTGACCCAGAGCAGGGATTCTCAAACTTTGGTGTTCATTAGAATCACCTTGTGAAACACCCAGATTCACACTGACCCAACCCTGGAGATGGTGCATCTGTGCCGGGAAAGCCCTGCAGGGCTCGGATGCCACTCGCTGTGGTCCAGAGAGCTCAGCTTTGTTTCTTGGCCTGAGTGCTAGCCCAGCCCTGGATGGCCTGTTGAGCCAACGCTTGACTTTGCTGAGTCTGCTTCCTCATTTCAAGAGAAGTTGATAATCCTTGCTTTCCCTGCTTCAGAGGACTGCTGGGGGGGATGAAGAACATGAAGTTACTTGGGGAAGTATGAAGTTCTGTGTGAAGGTCAGATGTCATCTAGCTCTGTGCCAGGTGCATGTTTATCAGCAAAGTGAAAAGATGCTGTGATGGGGGGCTTCTTGGGCTTCTGGAGAAAATGATCAAGAGGAGGAATTTTTAGGGAAAAGGCAGGGGAGGCAGGAGAGTGGTTGTCAACCACCCCACCCCCACCCGACTTAGGCAGTGGGACAGACAGACCCAAGGAGAGCTGCTGGGCAGGAAGTACCAAGGCAGTGGCTGAACCCCACCCAGCTCCTTCATCTCCCCTCACCCACTAGGCCCTTCCATGGAACCCTAGCATCTCATGGGACATGGTTTGCAAACCATGTGGGAGCAGAAGGAACTCTAGACTGAGGGCCATGAACTTGGGCTCTGTCCCACCTCTACCCCTGATCTTGGGCAAGTCTTTAAAGCTCCCCAGCCAGAGCTTCCTCCTCTGCAGTGGACTCACCAAGTCCCCTGGCAACTCCGCAGTAACCTGAGTCTGTACAAAAGTGTTTGGGAAGAGTTAGGAGCTGGAAAAAAGTCCAGTGTTTGGTGGTGGAGAGAGGAGAGAGGAACTGAGCTTGAGGTTTCCGCTAAGGCTGTGGGAGGGTGGGGGAGCAGCTGAATGGTTGACCCCCCACCCCCCAGAGAAAGGCTGATGGCAGAGGGGGCATCAGGAGAGAAAGCAGAGCCAGTGTATGCCGTGCTTTGCCTGGGGCACCAGCCTGTCAGGCTCAGGGGCCTTCCCATGATCGCCGAGGCTGAGCTGGGGACTTGCTATTCACGTACCCTGTCCAGGGCCTGGGCGGCTGCCTTGACATTAGCACATACAGTGCAGTACTACGTGTCCTGGGGTAGACTGAGGTTCATCTTACCAGGCTCTCACACTGGCCAGCATGTCCTGGGTCCTCTGCGTCCCCCACCCCTCCTCCAGGGCCGCTAGGGGGCTTCAGCAAGACCCTAGGGAGGCCAGAGTGGGTGGTAAGACACTGGGTTTGATTTCACAGAATTGAACTGAGTTTAACTGGAGGCTCTTGAAGCCTCTGACTGCCTCCTGGAGGAGAGATTGGGCCCAATGGCACAGCTGCTTCCTGGGGATTGAACTCTGGGGACCCAATGGCATGGCTTGTTCCATTGAGAGACTTTCTGTCAGAGAAGTTATTTTTAGCCTGGGAAGGAAGGTCACAGGGCATGAAACCATCACCCTGGGTTTTTATTTCACTCCAAATTGCTTAGATGAAGGGCAAGGGCAGCTTGGCACTAAGTCATAAAAACCAGGGAAGAGTAATGGATGTAAATGTGTATACACACATGTACCCACTTGACTTGCTGTCCAGGGCCCAGGCGTGGAAATACACAACAGTGAGAAGGTCACGTATACATCCAAAGTCTGGGGTCCTTACCTCCCTTCAGAGATGGATGCAGCTCTCTCACCCCCACCAGGACAGATGGTATTTGACAATATTAGAAATACCACAGGCAGTCAGACCCACAGTCTGTTCAGCCCGGTATCACCACCAGCAACAACACCATCAAAATCACTATCACCATTATCATCATCACCACCATCATCACCATAATCAACACCATCAAAATCACTATCACCACCATCATCATCACCATCATCATCACCATCATCATCAACAACATTAATAGTAGAGGGTGACAGGGCCTGTTGGAAAGGGCTGGATTCCCTAGAGGAGAATCCTTGACCACTGCTATTTCAAGGTCAAATGCAAAAGCCTGTTGACCCATCCAATTTGGGAGCCTCCAGTGGGCACGTGAGTGGGGAGGGGCCAAGAGCAGAAACCTTGGGGTCAGGATAATTTGGCTGAGCAGAGGTTTGCAGCTTTGGCTGCATGTTAGAATTGCTCCCCAATTTTTTTTGTGGGGGGTAAAGTTCTGATGCTGGGGCTACACCCTGGACTAATTCAATCAGAACCTCTGAGGAGGGGGAGAGGAGTGGGATCAAGAACCAGGTGATCCCAATACACAGTCAGTGTCAAGAACCACTGGTTCAGAGGCAGTTTTCTGAGCTCATGTAGACTGTGCTTCTCAAACTGTAATATGCAACAAATGAATTGTTCAAATGCAGATTCTGATTCAGTGGTTCTAGGCTGGGGCCTGAGAGTCTGCATCTCTACCAGGCTCCCAGGCCCCTGGACCACACGCTGAGTAGCACGGGGGAGTGGGGGGAGTAGGATGGGGTAGGGGGCAGGGTAGAACACTTCTGTAGGGTCAGGCAATCTCCTCGGCAGCTCTGGAGTTAAATGGCCTCAGCCAGTTGCTAGCTGTGTGATGTTGGGCAAGGCATTCAGTGCCTCTAATTCCAGTCCTCTCATCTGTAAAATGGGGATGAGTAAGACTTGTTTTACAGAAGTAAGCAAGTTGAGTAAGATCAAGTAAGTTCATGTTTTATACATAAAGTGCTCAAGCATTGCCTGGCACACTGAATAATTGTACAAATGTATCTCACATATATCTTGCTGCTCAGAGGCCTGTCAATCCCTTGGGTTATACCAAATTCCTGCCATAAGATTTTTTTCCAGAGGTTGTCGGGGGTGGGGGGGGGAGATAGAGATGCAAGCAAAGGAATCAGGACTTACAGGTATTCAGTGGTAATGAAAGAAAATTTTAATGAGTAACCTCCAGGTCCCCCACTAAGGGACCAGGAATTCCTATGGTACCCAAATCTCCCCATGGACCTCTTCATAGCACTTTCTGGGGGTCAGGCAGGGTCCCAGCTCTGGGAACAGAGGGAGGATTAAGCCTTGGTTCCTGCAATCCAGGAGTCAGAGAGGGCGCATGCAGGGAGGGGCGAGGTACCAGCGGGAAGGGGTTCCTCTATGCTCCCCTCAACACAGCGTAGCATGGAAGGCCTGGACAAGGAGCAGGCAGTTCTGGGTTCCACTTGCCCTCTAGCCGCCTGGTGTCTTGGGCAAATCAAAGACTTTCTCTAGACCTTCACCTCTGAAACCTGGCTGACAGTAATAAGGGAGGTGACTGTGGTCACAAATGTGAAGGTTGTTGGGGGAAGTGTTATATCAACATGTGGGCTCCTTTATAATAAAAGGCACCCAAACTTCCCATCCTTCTGAATTTGATAGCAGGTTGTATCTGTGAGGGTTAATGAGAAAATATTTGTTCCTGGCCCCTGGAGGCTTCCCCAGCTTTCAGGGAACAAGGGAGTGGGTACCCCGAGGTAGAAGGGGTAGGTACCCCCAAGAAGTGGCTTTTCTTTATGGGAGGCCGAGCTGGGCCTGAGAGAGGAGGCACTGTACCCAGCAGGGAGGAGGGATGCTGCTTCCTCAGAAAGAGTCCTGTGAATCAAGGGAGACCTGGGGATGGCTCAGCTACCCTGAGGCAGGGCACCCACGGTCCCGTCCCCTCATCCCCATGTGTCAGCGATGTTCCCCCTCTGTGGGTCTCCTCCTTAAATAGGTCCCAACCTGGGTGGGAGGGGGCAGAAGGGTTAGGCCCCACCCTCCCTTTTGACCCCATTGTTCAAATAAATCACACTTGTCCCTTGACAGAGGCATCTGACACAGACTGGGCCCCTTCCTGCCCTCTGCTTTGCTCTCCCAGTGCCCTTGGCTCTCCCAGTAAAGCTCTGGGCCCTTCGAAGGGGATCCCCTCAGGAGGGGTTCGCTAAGGCCACCAGGAAGCCCAGGCCTGCCCGTTTTGTGTATCTCTTCCTCCTCAGGCCATGTCCCCACTAATCTTAGGTAGAGAGGCCAGCAAATGCCTGCCCTTAAGGGGACAGAATTGGATGTGTGACTTAAGGTTGAGAGCCACAAGTAATCCCCTAAGTGCTCCGCCCCTTAAGCTAAGAGGATCTGGCCAGCACACACCTGTTTTCACTACTTTGTTGGTAGCAATATAAAAAGCACGCTGGTTAATGACTCTAGGAACTGATGAGGGGTGGGGTGGACATGCATCTGTCCTATCCTGGAAAGATCTCCGGGTAAGCCAGGCTGCACGTGCCTGCCCGCAAGGCTGAGGAAGGGCTGGAAGGGCTCGCCCAACTTCCATCCCCACGGGGAGGCTGGAGAGGCAGGGTCAGGGGCGGGGCTCGGGGTGGGTCAGCTGCTCGCTCTGAGCCACGGCTCCCATCAAGAGGGAGGCTCTGCCGGCCACGCAGGGCGGTTATGAAGACCAGGGAGGGAGGAGCCCCACAGTCCCGCTGGTCCACACCGCTCTCCTGGAGACAGGAGCTAGGCTGAGTTAGACTTTTGAGAAGCAAAGCGAGTGCCAACCCCTTGACATTTACCAATCGTGTTCTAATCATCTAGAACTGCAAGTTTCCGCCTCGGGTGGCACAGAAGATGTTGGCAGTTTGTTGGAGAATCATTTCTGTGCTGGAGACGCAAGTCTAGAGGAGAAGGAAAGGGCGCTTCAGGCAGAAGCGGCCCCTGGAGAGACGAACCTGCTCCTTCACCCCACAGATGGCAGGGAGGCTGGGGGCTCGGAGAAGACAGCCGCCGGGGCCCCCGCCACCAACGGCCTGGGCTCTGATCCCGAAGCCAGCCTCTCCAAAGCCTCAGCCTCCGAGTCAGCTCCCCCCGGGGAACCTGCGGGGTCTGGGGAGGAAGATACGGGCCAACCTGGAGCAAACGCCCTTCCCCCAGGAGGGGAGGGGGCGCCCGGGGAGGAGGGGGCGCCCGAGCTCAGCTCAGGAGAGGGCCCAGGACTGGAGACGGAAGGACAAGCTGGGAGTGGCGAGGTCCCCGAGGAAGCCGCGGAGGCGCTAGGGGACGACCCCGCGCAGGGAGCAGCAGCAGGGCCCCCAGAGCCTGAAGACTCAGGGGACTCTCCCAGCAAGGAGGTCGAGACAGGAGGGAAGGGCAGCCCAGGACCCGGTCAGGAGCCAGAATTGCCAGATGGAATCGCGGACTTGGACGCAGAAGCCGCGGAGGGGGCGGAGGACCAGGGGGAGCCCAGCCCCAGCCCAGCGTCGGACGCGCGCGCAGAGGTGGGGGGCGCGCAGGAGGACCGCCCCGCAGAGGGGATGCCCGAGGACCACGAGGACGCGGCCTCCTACGAAGAAGAGGGGGGCGAAGAATCTGAAGAGGACAGCGGCGACGGGGCTAGTTCGGAAGAAGCAGGGGGCTCCTCGGAAGAGGAAGAAGCCGGGGAGGAAGACAGGGAAGGAGCCCAGGAAGCGGCGGGAAGCAAGAGCAGCGGGGAGGAGGGGGCCCGACCAAGCGCTGAGGAGTCGCACGCGGGGCCCGAGGGGGCCGAGGCGCAGGAGCCCAAGGAGGAGGGGCCTCAGGGTAGGGGATCCCAGGGCTGCTCCGGGCACCTCCGCGGGGAGGCGGCGTGGCGGGGGCGTGGCGGCTGCTCGGGGAATTGGGGCGGCTGCGGTCTTCCCGGAGGTCTTGTGTGTAGGGGCAGGCAAGGACCCACAGGGCGGGAGAGCCCCCAGCCAGCCCCGGGTTCGTGGGGTGGAGGCCCCATGGGGGTTGCCCGGCCCTCGGGGTGCCTTCGGGCTGTTCATTAGCCACTTATACCCACTTCGGAGGGACCCTGGAGAGCCCAGAGGAACCTGATCTCGTTATAGGCCATCAGAAACTTACCGGTTAAGGTCTCTCAGTGCACTTTAACACAGACCAGTGCCTTAACCCAAAAGACGGGGTGGGGGTGGGGGGCATAGTGGCAGGATTTGAGGCCCAGAGGCAGGCTGGTGGGTGTGAGGGGGCACTGCGGGACCATGTTGGTGGGCTAGCTCCTGGGGTCTCCCCTTGAAGACTAGGCCATGTCAGGATGGTGATAAGAAACCTCAGGCTGTCTGTGACACTAATGTCCCACAGATGTCCGTCCACCTGGAGCAGCAGCAGCCTTGCTTGCTCTCAGGGCCGGGGAACAGGGGGTGGGGTGGGCAGGGCCAAAGCTGCTGGGCAACATTGGAGGCTGTAGCATCCTAGGGAGGTGTGGCCTCATCCACCGAGTACACTGACCTGGACCAAGAACTGGCTTGTAGGATGGAGGCACTGGGGTCAATCTTCACTTTCCAACACAGGTTTCCTGGCAGAGCTTAGCTTCCACACCTGGCAGGTACACGCACTGGGGGAGCAAGCCCCTCCCCTTTCCCTGGCCTCCCAGCTCTGGATCTGATCTCAGAAAGAATCACTCTCTTGAGGTGCTGCATGAGGCACATTGCTTCTTCTCTTCTCCCTTCCCTCCTGGAACTGGTCTCCCTCTGCCCCACAGGCCAAGTCTATCCTCCTTCTATCACCTAAAATCCTTTGTGCCATCAGCCCCCGTAGAGACAGCTGTGATGTTAGAGGCCCAGGAATGTGAGCACCCCTCCCTGGAGCCTCAGGTAGTCAGGGACATCTCCTGCTGGGTCAGAAGCAGCAGTGCTCCCGCCTCTCCCTCCCCACCCCGCTCCCCAAGACTCCCTGTAGCAGCTCTTCCTGATAAAATGCTCACTTGATCAGGCCAGTGGTTCTCTTAGAACCCAAAATGTAGACTCCTATAAACCGCTCCTCTCAGGAAGTTTTCTAACTCCCCCTGCTAAGACTTCGTAGGCACACTTCTTAGGCCCTCCTAGCTTCTGGAATCTTTCCTTCCGTACCCACATCACTGTCTGTAATTATATTACTTTCCAGGTTATTTCACCCCCTCTCTCCACCAGACTGTAGAAAACTCCACAAGGGCAGAGCTGGGTCGGTTTTGGGCACCATGGAATTCACAACGCCGTGCTCCGTGCTTGGTGTATATAGTAGGTGCTCAATCAGCAGTTGTTGAATACCTAAAATGGATTGAGGAGCTTAACAAGTTGAGTTTGAATTTTAAAACTCCCTCCTAGAAACAGGGCTCCTTGCAGTTGAACCTGGTAAGCCTTGGTCAGCACTTGCTCACAACCCCGCCCTTGCCCGACTGGAGGGAACCTAGAGCCACTGGCTCCTAGTTCTGCCCTAACCCTGCTCTCTGCTTCTCTTCCCAGAAGAGGCGGAAGATGTGACTGAGGAAGCCCCACTGAGGGACCGCTCCCACATTGAGAAAACTCTGATGCTGAATGAGGACAAGCCAACTGATGATTTCTCTGGTAATCAGGGGCAGGAGCTGGGAGGTGGAGGGGCTGGGGTGGTAGGGGTGGGGCGGGGGGTGGGCTGTGTGGTGTGTTCGTGAGGACCTGGGCTGGGCTGGGAGAGCCCTGTGGCCAGAGGCCACGCAGCACCTGGTGGGGCATGGCTGCAGCTCTGAGGCCAGCAGGCACCCCAGGCAGGAGGAGCGCCCTGGAGATGGGGGGCTTCATGGAGAAGGCTCCGTGAGCAGCATCCAAGGCTGGGGGGCTCTGGGTTGGCGGGAAGGAGGAAAGGCGATCCAAGCAGAGGGGCCAGCGAAAGGGTGAAAGGCAAATCCCAGTGCTGCTGCCTGGGGACGGTGTAGCCTCCAAGTCATGGCCAGGGAGGGTTGTTCATCACTTTGGCTTTGATTTTTTCAGTTGATAAAGCCCTCTGATGTCCAGTATTTCATTTCATTCTTGTAATAACTCAAGGCTTTCAGCTGGGCTTACTGTCTCCTCTTAATCGATGAGCTGGTGAAAGCTCAGAGCAGGGCAGGGCTTTGCTCTGGCACACAGCTGGAGACGGGCAGCTCACGGGCAGGGTTTGGAAAGACTGACCCTCGGTGGCCCCATGTTCTTCCCTCCCTGTGCCTCACCCCATGAGCCCCTTCTCCCTGGAGCCACGCTCTTCTCAGGAAGATACTTGGGATGTTTGATTCCTCCCAGGGGCACCAAGGATGCGGTGAAGGGTGCAGGGCTGGGGCGGCCATGCCTCCTTGCCCTCTAAACCTAAGGCAAGCATGAGTACAGTTTGGGGGGGAAGAGAGAAGGAGATGGGGTTGCCATCTGCCATAGAAAGGCCTTCAGGTAGCTGCAGGCTGAGGCGGTGCTTCTGGACACACTGTTGAGGGGAAGGAGAACAGGGTTAGGTTAAAAAAAAAGCTCTGGAGGCTTTCAGGGGTTGGGAGGATGCCTTTCAGTTTAAAGATTTCTGAGGGTTGAGATGTGCACCAGCTCCCCCCAGGAACACTGATGTACTGCACGGCCCCTGCTCCCCACCAGGCGGGGCCAGAGCCGCCCTGGGGAGTGAGACGGATCCACAGCGGTGAAACCACCCGGTGAAGCCCCTGCCTGACCCTTGCCCTTCTCTGCCCCCAGTGGTGCTGCAGCGGCTTCGAAAGATCTACCACTCATCCATCAAGCCCCTGGAGCAGTCTTACAAATACAATGAGCTTCGGCAGCACGAGATCACAGGTACCTCTAGTGTCCGGAGGTCGGAGGTCGGGCCTATACCTCTGACTGTCCACACTTCCCTGAGCCCTCAAGGGGAGTTCTCCTGAGTTATCAGGGAGGGGCAGAGACCTCAGTGACACGAACCATCCTTTCCCAGCAGGTGTGCCCCTTAATTTGCACAGGGCTTTATGGGAGAACAAGTGTTTCATCTGTGAATGTTCATGCAGGCAGTTTTGGTTTCCAAGGATGGAGATGCCAACTTCCATCCCTCCTGTGCTCAAGAGCCACGAAGGGCTCCCCATTCACATACAGGTCATGTCTTCAGTCCCCTGATTGGCCTAGAATCCTTCCCTCCTCCTAATGGCTTCTCAACTCAACTTCCCTTGGGTCTGGATTCTTTCAAAAATTGATTTTCAAAATCATAAAAATAAGATACACTTGTTGCCAAAAAAGTTCTGTGCAAAATAGTATAGATTGAAAAATAAAAATCTCTTTCTTGATTTCCAGCCTCTCTAATTCCACTCCCAGAGACAGCTGCTGCTATGGCTTCTCATGAATACTTCCAGATATTGCTCTGCTTACATGAGCATATCCAAGGGTGTCTTTTCGTTTGTTTTACAAAGATGGGATCACACCACACAGATGCTCTTTCTGGTCCTTGTGAACCCACCACCCTAAATAACATACCCTGCTGAGGGACCACGGGGTGTTTGCCATGTTCTGTTTTTAAAGCGTTACAAACACTGCTATAAGTGTTATGTATTTCATGGAAGTATATTTGTAGGATACATTTTTTAAAGAAATGCTGGAATTCAATATTTTGATAGTTGTTGCTCAGTTGCCTTAGGTTGTCCTCTGTGTACCCACAACAACAGGATAGTGTTCTTGTTGCCCCACAGCAAGGCCATTTTTAAGTGCTGCTTGTCTTGGAAACCTGTTAACAATGGCATCTAATTGCCATTTAATGGCTAGTGGTTTGCACGTCTCTTCCTATGTTAGTTGGCTGTTTCTGTATCATCTCCGCGATGTTCCCAATGGCTCTACAGCGGATGGGGTGTTGTAGGGCCTACGTTATTCCTGCTTTACAGAAGGTGGACCGGAGGCCCTGAGAGATGCTGGGCTACTCAGCCCACACAGCTGGAATTAGGAGCGGTAACTTTCTCCTTCTTCCTTTTTTCTTCCTTCTTCCCTTGCAATCTTCTTCGGCAGGCGGCCCAGGGGGATGGTTTCTCTGTGGGGAGAGCATCCCAGTGTCGTGATCTCACTTCCCAGTCTCCCTCCTCGCCCCTCATCTCTCACCAGTGCCAGGGCTCCTCTGTGCCCCTGGGCAGCCTCCTGTGTGACCTCCCTGCTGGGTCCCTCACTTGCAGCCTCCTGCGTGTGCCAGTGCCGCCCCCTGCCGCAGAGAGCGGGAACAGCAGCTGGCAAAGCCCGCTGGGGTGGTCTCACGGGAGAGCTGGAAGGCCCAGTTCCCCTTGGCATGGCCTGGGCCTGGGGAAAAAGGCTTCTTGTAGGATCTCTGTGGCTGTAACTGGGGACTCCTGCCACCCCCAACCCCCAGCCCACCAGTCCCTTCCTGTCCCCGAGCCAGGGGTTGAGAACCCAGCAGTGCGAAGGACTCACTGAGTGTCTTTACCAGCAGGGAGGAAGGGGCATGGCCTGGTACCAATTTCAGGTAATAAATATATGCTCTCCCCTCACAAGACACCATCTTGGTCTCAGGGCTCAAGGAGGGGCTGTAAGTCAGCGGGAAGGAGCCTCTCACTGCCCCTTCCCTGAGCCCTGGAGAATTCTGCTTTTCCTGCTCAGGGACCCCAACTGGGGAAGCCCAGGCAGGGTGTCCTCCCCAACATGGGACAAGAACCAGAGAACTGCCGAGTCAACGCTTGGTCTCAGACACTAGCAAATGTGCCGTGGACTTTGGAGACTAATATTTGAGACTGGCCCTGGAGCCTGGCTTGGGCTGAGCCTGAGGGGTGTCAGGGGTTGCAGTTAAGGGGAGGCAAGCAGGGGACAGGCAGCGCCCGAGTCCAGACCATCCAAGGGTGTATTAAGCCTCTTCTGTATCCTTTGTTTGGTTACCAATTCAGATAGCGGCATTTCAGCCTCTTCCCGCATGGCTGCTCTCTCCTGCCCCTTTTATGAACCCTTCGCCTCCAGATCTGAACCAGGAGGAGTTGACTTCAATTGATCCCTCCCACTCTGGGGCCGGTGTGCTGCAGATCTGTGCATGGCCCAAATGCTGTCTTCCCATGTTCTCTAACTGGGTCATTGCACTAACATAGCATGAGATGTGCCCCTGATGGTGACACGCTCTCTGGTCCAGGGTAGAATCCCACAACTCAAGATGGACTGTCTGGGACGCAGAGTGAAGAACCCTGTCCCTCCGCAGTAAGGAGCTTTGTGAGTTCACCTCCATGTCTCATCCCTGCTGCCCACAGATGGGGAAATCGCATCCAAGCCAATGGTGCTGTTCCTGGGACCGTGGAGTGTTGGCAAATCCACCATGATAAACTATCTCCTTGGGCTGGAAAACACTCGCTACCAGCTCTATACAGGTAACAGTGAGACTTTCTTGTGTGATTGTTGGTATTTTAGTGTCATATGTAAAAAGCATTTTGAAGAATGAAAACATTCAGGGGATGTAATGTACAGTACAGGGAATATAGGCAACAACAGTGTAATAACTTTGTGTGGTGACTGATGGTAATGATACTTATTGTGTAGATAATTTCGTAATGTATGAAACTATTGAATCATTCTGTCATACACCTGAATCTAACATAATATTGTAAGTCAATTATGCTTCAATTAAAAAAATAAAATATGACAGATTAAAAAAAGAAAAAAGAAAAATTAAAATACTCATACATATCTTCAATATAATAATGAAGATTACATGCAAGAAACCAGCAGTTACGCCCATGTTCACAGAGCATTATTCACAATGGCCAAGAGCTATAAACAACCCAAACGTCCATCCATGGATGACGGATAAAAAACATGTGTTCCATCCATGCAGTGGAATATTATTCAGCCTTGAAAAGGAATGAATTTCTAATACATGCCACAGCATGGATAAACCTTGAAGACATTATGCTAAGTGAAATAAGCTAGACACAAAAGGACAAATATTGTATGAGTTCACTTATATGAGGTCCCAGAGTAGTCAAATTCATAGAGACAGAAAGTGCAGAAGAGATTCTAGGGGCGGGGGGTGGGGGAATGGGAGTTAGTGTTTGATGGGGACAGAGTTTCAGTTTGGCAAGATGAAAATATTCTGGAGATGGATGGTGGTGATGGTTACACAACAGTGTGAATGTTCTTAATCCCACGGAACTGTATACTTAAAAATGGTTAAAATGGTACACTTTGTTATGTATATTTTATCACAATTGAAATAAAACAAGCCACTAGGTTAGCAAACATAGTATCCAACGCCTGTGGCAAGGCCTCCATGAAACATCTTGCTTGTCCATGTCCTTGGTGGTGGATTGCTTCCCCAGAGATGACTGTGTTCCCTTTAACCCCATGCCTGTGTGTGCAGGCGCCGAGCCCACCACCTCCGAGTTCACGGTCCTCATGCACGGGCCCAAGCTGAAGACCATCGAGGGTATCGTCATGGCTGCTGACAGTGCCCGGTCATTCTCGCCCCTTGAGAAGTTTGGCCAGAATTTCCTGGAGAAGCTGATCGGCATTGAGGTTCCCCACAAACTTTTGGAGCGGGTCACATTTGTGGATACGCCAGGCATCATCGAGAACCGCAAGCAACAAGAAAGAGGTAATTTAACAATCGTTTCTGAGCAGCATGAGCGCTGTCTTAGAAAACTGTTAATATTTTAGACAGTGGATGGTAGGCGGACGTGGGAGAGGCTAGTGTTGTCCAAGACCAGGGGATGCATTCTTTGCTTCCAGCCCCTTCTTGTTGTCGCTGTGGTGCCTCTTGGGTGTGGGGTACCTCATCCTTTTCCCTTCTCAAGGACTGATCAGGTTTGGAGGCCATCAGCATTTTCCCAAGGGGAAGCCTGGTCTTCTCTGTCAGGAGCTCCCTGAGGTCTGTGCTGGGGCTTAGCTGTCTTTGGGAGGCCCATGGTGTCCGGGTGATCAAGAGCCTGGACTCATTGGATCCCAGTCCACATGCACTTGACCTCTGGCTAACTTGGATCTGGGTTAAACCTGACCTTCAACTTTTCCTAGTCCCAGTATCTGCTTTACCAGGCCTGCTTCAAGAGAAGCCTGTCTCAGACTTTCCAGAGCTCTGCTTGCCTTCAGGTGGCAGGGGAGTGCCACTTGGTGTCACTACGATGCAGGGCCGTCTGCAGAGATGAGTCATAATGGGGCATTTGTAGGAATATATGACCAGATGGTGGATCTCAGTTTATGGTTATAACCAGAACCCTGTTTTATAGCTAGTAATAATATTATCACTAATAAATATAATAATAAATTAATCTTTATTGCACTCCTATAATGCATAGGATAATTTTATGCATTACTGATTGATCACTGTAGAAACATTTCAAGACAGGTATTCCTAGTCCTCTCATTTTGGAAATAAATTAAAGGAATTAGAATGTATCAAGCTGGCTGTGTGACAGGCTGGCAGTTTTAGTTTGGTGCTTTCCTAAATTTATAGCAACATCGTAATCTTTATATCATCTTAGGTGTTATTGTTCTTCTTGTCATTTTGCAGCTAAAATGCTAGGCTTAGAAGCATTTAATATTCAGCTGGCCAGTGGCAGAGCCCAAGTTCTAGTCCAGGTCTTGATGGCAGGTCCATGTTTCTTTCCCCTAAGTAAGGCACCTTCTCTTTTATTCCTTCTAATTCCCTGACATTTTTCCTTCAACATCTTTGCCACTGCCCAGATCTTTGCAGACAGTGGGAAAATCTCCATTTGGAAAAAGTGTTTTGCTTTCCTGGAGCCTTGGATTCCATTGTGGATTAAAACAAGGATCAGGCTGTTTTTTTTTTTTCCCCTGGCCTTGCCATGCGGCTTGTGGGATCTTATTTCCCCATCCAGGGATTGAACCTTCAGCCTCAGCAGTGAAAGCACGGAGTACTAACCACTGGACTGCCAGTGAATTCCCCAGGCCATCCTTTTTTTTTTATAAAATTAAATTTATGTATCTATTTATGTATTTTTGGCTGCATTGGGTCTTCGTTGCTGCCAGCAGGCTTTCTCCAATTGCAGTGAGCGGGGGCTACTCTTCCTTGTGGTGCACTGGCTTCTCATTGCGTTGGCTTCTTTTTGTTGCGGAGCACAGGCTCTAGGCGCACGGGCTTCAGTAGTTGTGGCACGTGGGCTCAGTAGTTGTGGCACGTGGGCTCTAGAGCACAGGCTCAGTAGTTGTGGCGCACAGGCTTTGTTGCTCCGTGGCATGTGGGATCTTCCTAGACCAGGGCTCAAACCCGTGTCCTCTGCATTGGCAGGCAGATTCTTAACCACTGCGCCACCAGGGAAGTCCCCCCACCAGGCCATTCTTGATTGAGGGTTGACAAGGGACAGGAGATATGTAATTAATTCTTTAAAAGTCTTTACAAACCCAGAAACTCCCTGATGCCGTTACTCCCTTCGAGCCACGGAGTGGTCTGGTTCTGGAAAGAGGGGCGAGGGGCTTGAGGTGGCGCCTGCCCAGCCTGACTTCTCGCTCCCTTTCCCCAAGGTTACCCGTTCAACGATGTGTGCCAGTGGTTCATCGACAGAGCAGACCTCATCTTTGTTGTCTTTGACCCAACCAAGCTGGACGTGGGTCTGGAGCTGGAGATGCTCTTCCGCCAGCTGAAGGGGCGTGAGTCCCAAATAAGGATCATCCTGAACAAAGCCGATAACCTGGCCATGCAGATGCTCATGAGGGTCTATGGGGCCCTCTTCTGGAGCTTGGCCCCGCTCATCAACGTCACGGAGCCCCCAAGGGTGTACGTCAGCTCCTTCTGGCCACATGTCTACAAGCCCGACACCCACTGGGACCTGTTTCTCAGGGAAGAGATCTCCCTCCTGGAAGACCTGAATCAGGTGATTGAGAACAGGCTGGAGAACAAGATTGCCTTCATCCGCCAGCATGCTGTCCGGGTCCGCATTCACGCCCTCCTGGTCGACCGCTACCTGCAGACGTACAAGGACAAAATGACCTTCTTCAGTGATGGGGAACTGGTCTTTAAGGACATCGTGGAAGACCCTGATAAATTCTACATCTTCAAGACCATCCTGGCAAAGACCAACGTCAGCAAATTTGACCTTCCCAACCGCGAGGCCTATAAGGACTTCTTTGGCATCAACCCTATCTCCAGTTTCAAGCTCCTGTCCCAGCAGTGTTCCTACATGGGAGGTTGCTTTCTGGATAAGATTGAGCGGGCCATCACCCAGGAGCTCCCCAGCCTCCTGGGAAGCCTTGGGCTGGGGAAGAATCCAGGTGCTCTCAACTGTGACAAAACAGGGTGTGGCGAAACCCCAAAGAATCGCTATAGGAAACCCTAGGTTGCTGTGTTGCCATTCTCGGGCTCCTGTTGGTGAATGAGCTTGTGTCCTAACTGTCTGAGAAGTCCTGGTTTATTAACCCTTTGAGCCACACTGGCAGGAACCGTTACGCATTGGAGATTTGGGAGTTAATTGAGGCCAGTTGGTGGGGTGAGGGGTGGGTCGAGGGGGGAGAGTGGAAACTGTGAATTGTGGCATGCTTGTCTTGTTGCTTCAATTAGGGACCTGACTGAGGCACGTCAGGCCACACCTGCTTTTCCTGGATCCCCTCTTGGAGGGACAGAGAGCAGCCCAATTCTAGTGTAAACTGGATTAACGAGCATCACATGAGCTAAAAGCAGCTGAAATTCCTTTTTCCCCGGTAAGCTGGGAAACTAGAGGAGATTTGAGTTCCGTAGGGCTGTCTGCTCTGTCCACGTGGCTGCCTTCCACGCACAGTCTTCTGTTTGTCCCCAGCCCTCGGCTGCCTCTTGAGCTTGGGTTGGCTTCAACAGGAGCCAGTCTCTCAGGGTCAGAATCAACCTGGGTGTTGAGCCTACCCCCAGGCCTCTCCCCTGTTCCCCCAAGGGGTGCGGAACGATTCAGGATACCAGAATGCTAAGAGAGAACAAGAGTCCCCGGCTAGAAGGATCTGCCTCCCCCAGGCCATTTCTCTGGCATTGTTTTCTAAGCCAGCCAGGAAGCTCAGTCCCTTCCTTGGCCCCAAGAGGAGGGTGACTGTTCCATGCATTCAGGTAATTTACTTGTTGGAAGTGACTTCAGTGGAAGTCCCGGCAGGGCTCAGAGGGTTAATTGGTTTGCAGTGTGTCTTTGTCTATTGCATGTCTTGGAAAACTCAGACCCCAAAGGCTTTGGGTTTCAGAGAGGACAGTGGAGAGCTTCTTGCTGTTGCCACAGCTTCTCCCTGGAGACAGTTGGCAGAAGATTCGTTCCTTCCTGGTTTTCATCACGCGGCTTTTCCTTTCCCTTCTTCTCCATTCCCTGATGCGCTGACACTCGAAACTCGGAGCAATTTCCCAGGAGTCAGAACCAGCACCAGCCACTTGGTGCTGGTAGCAACCTAGGCCTGACCTTCAGTTTCCCACCTGAACTTGATGCCTATACCCACCGAGCGCACATGGTAGGGGAGCCTGGCCTTCAAATACCAATGAGTGTGAATGTGTGTGTATTACATTGTCCAAGAGAGATTAGGGAGATAACAGATGCCTGAGGGCACAGAGGAGGAGCTAGCTATGAGAGTCATGCCTGCCTGGCAGAGGGCAATGGGGATGGGGGACGGAAGGAAGAGCCTGGAGGGGACAAGCCTCTTGATGGCAAATGGGTGGGTGAAGAGTCTAAGTCCAGGAGACCCGGGCCTGGCCCGGCTGCCCCGAGGGCCTCCTCCTGCCGAGTGACAACTGAGCTGGCCCCTCCTGGGAGTGACCTGTCTTGGGGGACTTCACCAGGAGGACCCACCAGCACCAGGGGGTCACCAGGACCAGAAGGACAGTGAAGACGAAGCAGAGGGAGAGGTGCCCTGAGGATTAGGCAGTGGAGGCAAATTGGCAAATTGGTGATCAGATTAGGCCCTCATGGAGAACTGCAATCCCGGAATTCCTGTTTCTCAGAATGATTAGCACTCCAGCGAGTGCTGCATCAGAGGCTGCCTCTTTTGGCTTTTTGGAGGACCCGGGACCTCCCACAAGAAGACCAGAGGCCCCACCGCCACCAGGACGTTGTTTCTAAGGATAGAGCCAACCAGAGAAGCAAAGTCTGCCAGGGGCATCCAAGGAGCCTTGTGACCAGCACCTGGGGAGCTGCTTCCTTCTCATTAAAAGACAGCCCTGGCTTCATCTCCCATCCTTTGCACTCTCAAGGGGCTGCCCTCCCACTTTGCTCCTTAATGCCCCTTCTTGCCCTCAGCTACTCTTGGCATATGTTTTTCCCAGTGAAGAAGAGGTCACCACTGCTTTGGGGGAAGCAGCTGAAATGAGAAGAACACATTCATACAATATTTATATTTTCTGGGGGGGCGACATCATCAGTGATCTTTCCCCCCTTTTCTTTTCTCCATCCAGCCAACTTTTCTTACTCCTTCTGTTCCTCTGTTCACCCCTTGACTTCCCTTCTTTCTAACTTCCCGCAGGCTTGTCAACCAGCTGGGGCTTTAAGTGCTGTTTTGTGCCCCGCTCTGTGGAGGTGGATTTCGAGCAGAATTCTGACTCTTTGGGTGAGGGTGGGGGGTAGTGGGGAACTGGGGGGGATCGGAAGCAGAGATTCCCCCAGGAGGAGTATCTGTGAACGTTTGTGCCTGAACAGTTGCTGTTTCTCTCCGAAGCAGAACCTTTCCAGTGCTCTTTCCATTCTGAGTTCATCAGGGAGAAAGTCTCAGTAATAAAGTTCCAATCTCTCTTTAACGCCTCGTGCTTTCTCGTTGCCTCCAACCAGTGTAATCTCTTTTTCTTCCTTTTATCTAGTGGAGTGTACTGATTTTTATTGACTTTAAGTTTTTTGAAGAGCAGTTTTAGATTCATGGCAAAATTGAGAGGAAGGCAGAGATTTCCTACATACCCCCTCCCCACACAGCCTCCCCCAATATCAACGCCCCACCAGACGGTACATTTGTTACAACTGATGAACCTACATTGACACATCATAGTGACCCCGAGTCCAGAGTTGACATTAGGGTCCCTCTTGGTGTTGTGCCTTCTATGGGTTTGGACAAATGTACAATATGTGTCCATCTCTGTAGCATCATACGGAGTAGTTTCACTGCCCTAGAACTCCCTCCTGCTTCTGGCCTCCCGGTGTCAAAGGTGACTTGTTCCTTCAGCCGGCTCTGAAACTAAGGCTGTTGTACAATTGGAAACTTGAAGTAATACTCTCTCCTCATCACCTTGAATTTGTCATTTTCCCTGGCCTCTGCGGCAGTAGCCCGTTAATAGGAGTTATTGAAGCTTCTGTCCCACAGAGCTGGCTCAGGCGGTCACAGCATTTGGTCCATGCCCTCAACCACGCGGCTGCCCACCTGGCACCTGAGGCTCAGGTGGAGATGCTAGAGGTCAGGCCTGAACGTAAGGATGGTGCCTCCCCTTGGCTTCTGCAGAGAGTGGTGCCCCCACGGCGTGTCACACTCCTGCTGGTACCCGACTTCACGGAAACCCAAGCCGGTACCTGCCTCCCCGAGCCTGTGCCCTTCCCGCCACACCTTACTGCCCTGGCGTGAGCACGTTCCCAAAAGGAAAAGAACCGGGCCCTGGGGTGTTGGTGGGAGGTTGGGGATAAGCAAAAGGGGAGTGTGAGAGCTAACCCACACCAGCACTGATGGGCTCACACTGGAGAGGATGCTGGACTCAGCGAATTCAGCGCGAGGCCGTCTGCTCTGGCTTCTCCTGAGATGGGGGCTGATCTTAAGGCAATGCCCTCCTCCCCTTGGCCTCCTCCCGCTTAGGGGGCCCACACCCCACAGACTGATCAGCTGAGCAAACTGCTCTAACTAAGGCGGCTGCTGCCACCCACCCCACAAAGTCACTGGCCCTGCCCGTAACTGCAACTATCGTTTTCCCACGAATGGAAGAACATGGAGCTTTTCCCAGGAATAGGCAAGGTAGGTGAGGTCTGTTCTGAAGATAAATAAAACACATCAGACCCTGCTGGCATGTTCAAAATTGTGCTGTTTCACAAGCCTCATCCTACTACATTTAGGTTAAGACTGCCGTTAGGATGATAGGGAAACAGAAGGGCAAAATGCAGAAAGCAAAATCAAAGACCATTCTAAACAGCCTGATGATATGAGGGATGTTGTGGATGGAGAGTCTACAGCGATGTGTATGTGTCCCTTGAAGATCTGGGGGTTACAGGGGCATCTATAAGGAGCATGCAAATGCATGCGTGTAAAGTCTGTGTGTGGGTGTGTGTCGGGCAGCAGATGCAGATGTCGAGAGGGTGTTCATTGTGTGTTGTGTGCAGAAGGTCCATGGGCAATGGGGATGTCTGAGGTGGGGAGGTGGGCGTGGCTGTGAAGTAACTGTATGAACAGTGTGTGGATTTCAGATCATGGGAGCATGTGTGCAGGCAGATGTGTGTAGGGGGTGCCCAACCCAGGGTGGAGACCCAGGAAGATTCCACCCGAGGAGGACATCCCAATGGTCCCTGGGCTTTTCATGTGTCCCCCAGAGTCTGAGCCTTCAGACAACATTACAAGCCAATTCCACTTTCTGTGACATTCGGCTCAAGCTTTTCCCAATCCAGGGAAGCTTGAATTTTTCCTTAGAAGACCATAAAGGCAATAAAAAAGAAGCATAAGAAAGACAAAAAAATGAGAGTAGAGCAATGCAGCAAAGGTGGATTCAACAGGTTCTGAGGTACCCCCTGCGCCAACCTCTTATCCAAAGCATACAAAAATGACATGCATAAATGAGCATATTCTGTGTGTGCTTGCACTTTGGAACCCGTTCTCTGTTTTCCCATAAAGTCAGTGGGGAAGGGAAACAACTTCTAGAGCACTCCTTTGCACCAGGAACTGGTCTATAGACCTATAGACATTACCACTCTTATACCTCAAGATAATGCAGTAATTCTAACAGCTGTGTGCCAGGCCACACTGAGTGCTTTATGTACTTTTTTTCTTTTCTTTTTTTTTTTTTTGGCCAGCTGCTCGGCTTGTGGGATCTTAGTTCCCCAACCTAGGCCACAGCAGTGACAGTGCCGAGTCCTAACCACTGGACTGCCAGGGAACTCCCTGCCTTATTTCATTTAATCCTCAAAATAACCCCACAGGGAAGGAGCCATCCAGCACAGACATGAGCACAGGCTCTGGAGTCAGAGTGCTTGGGATTCGTCTTGGGCTCCACCACTTACTAGCTGGGCAGCCCTAGGCAAATGACTTAACTTCTCTGTGCTTCAGTTTCCTCACCCACAAAATGGAGATATTAATAGTCCCTCTCTGGACCGCGCACCGCGATGAAGAGTGGCCCCCGCTCCCCGCAACTGGGGAAAGCCCTCGCATAGAGACGAAGACCCAACACAGCAAAAAAAAAAAAAAAAGTCCCTCTCTCATGGGGTTGTTGAGGGGATTAAATGACTTAATGCAACATGCTTGAAATAGTACAGAGCCCACAGAAAGCATTCATAAATGTTATTACTATTATTAATCATACTTTACTAATGAGGAGACTGATGGTCAGAGCGGTTGGGATGATGGCCTGTGTATTTGGGAGGGCCAGAATTCTATCTGAAGTCTGACTTACCCTACAGGTCATGTTAGGTTACTTGCCCAGGGTCACATTTGGTGACACTGTTCTTTCTGATCCCTTTCCCTCCTCTTTACAAACTGGCAAAAACTGAGCATTGTCTGCTTTTTTTTTTTAATGTTTGGTCAGTACCTTGAAACTTGTTAATAACAAAAAATTATCATTTAAAAGTAATTTGCATTAAAAAGATTATTGAGGATTATTTCCTGAGCAACAACAAAAAAATATTAAAAGAAAAAAACCAAACCCTTAATTCCATTTCAATTTGATCTCTACCATCATCATCTTGTAAAGTAGATGGGGCAGGTATATTTTTTATCCTTAAATCCAAATCCAGCATGGGGAAACTGCATATCCAGAGAAGTTAAGTCCAAGTTCACCCTGTTAAAACATGACAAACCAAACTAAAAGGCCAGTTTTCTGTCCATCCCATTATTCTTTCTACTATATTCTATCACATTGACTTGTGCTAATCTGGAGCATAGGCCAAGTTATGATAGTACGTTTTTTTGACACGCTAAAAAGAGTGATTTTGTCTTTGTGAGGAGTGCAAAAAGTATTTGTTTGTTCTACTTCCATTTTCTCCAGGCTTCTGGATTTTTTTCCACCGCAACTTCAAAAGCCTAGGAATTCTTACATATTTATTCAGGCATAGTCTCTGCCCTGGGGAGCTAACAATCCAGTTAGGGATACAGTCATGGAACCCGAGTGACCAGGGAAGCCCTCTGGGATGAAGCGACCACACTTTCTAAATCATACATGGTCTGGCAGAGGATTTTTTTCTCATTTGCAAATGTAATTATTTGAAAAGTCTGACCAATGCATATAGACTGTGTAATTTACTTAAGCATTTAATAGATTTCCTTTGTTGAGAATTCGTCTCCTGAGAATACTGAGACAGCCAGGGAGTTATGGAGCTTGGGAAGGGAGTGGAACGCTAGTTACACTTTGACGGATGGGAATTCTAGCTACACTTTGAGGGATGGGTGGGTTTGGAAGGTCAGAGGCCAGGGGGGTGAATTCTGGGGGAACATCAAGGGCCCAAACCCACAAAAAGGAAGACATCTGTGTGGCCAGTGAGGAATCAAGGTGAGATGAAGTGAATTAGGGAAAACTAGCACTTAAATGGAAGCCCAAGGAACCTGGGTTCGAGGCCACTCCATTTCTGAACAGAGAGGGCCAAAAGAAGCAGGGAAGTCTCTGCAGGCAGCCGCACTGGGGCTGACTGGAGAGGTGAGAGCTTAGCACCAAGGAGCCTGTTTCAGCTACCCAGATAGTGTCCACGGGCAATGCTCCTCTGACAGCGATCCATGGCCTGACGGATGGGGGGGCACCAGGTTTCTGTCCTCCCTCGACGCTGACCCACTCCTAGGATCTGGGAACTAGGAGCTGGAGCCTGGTAAGGAGGCGGCGGGAAGAAGCCCACCCCTTCATTCTGGCCCTACTTAGGAGCCCCTGTTGGGCCCTGGGCCCCTACCAGCCCCGGGGCAGAAGCAAATCTGTGTTCCTTCTCTGGACCCCTGTGACGTTTCGGTCACTCCAGCCCAGGTGACCAGGGCCAGCAGACAAGAGGACACGCAGGTCTGTGTGACCCGGGCCAGACGAGGACACGGGTGCTCCTGGCCCGCGGCCTCGGGTCTCAGATCATCCAGCGAGACGAGCTCCTGAGGGGGTCGGGGGCGGCTTCCTGCGCGGGGACGGGTCTCCCCGACCAGCGACCTCCGCGTTTGGGGGCCTCGGGCGCTGTGGTCCGAATCCTCACCGCGGCCAGGTCCAGTCCGAGGTCAATGCCGCGGCCGTAGGGCCTCAACCTTCGTCGGTGCACGACCCCTACCCCCCACCCCCGCCTTCCAGGGGAAACCGAGGCCCGGAGCAGGGCATTTCTGGACCAGGGTCGTGAGGGTGGGGGAATCCGGTTCCCGGCGCCGGAACTTGGTCTCGCCTCCTCAAGCCCGGCTCTTGACTCGCAAATTGTTATCCCCGAGAGGCTCCTCACCGCGACCCTGCGGAGGTACCGGCCCCGGCCACGGGGCCAGGTTCCGGCTGAGCCTCGCTCCGGCTGACCCTCGCTCGCGGGAGCGCGCTCCGCGTACGCGCCTCCGCTCGTGCCCGCGGCCGGGCCCCGCCTCCTCCAGGGCTGCGAGCTCCCGACAACGCTCCCGGGATCACGCATGCGCAGGCGCTTGGCGGCGCTTCCTGGGAACGCGGGCTCGGCTGAGCTGAGGCGGGCGGTGACTCAGCGCCGGGGGCAGGGCGGGGTGGGCAGCGGGGTCCCCTCCCCGCGGGGCGCAGGAGCTTCGCTCTGTCGGCCTTTACTGCCTTTTGAACGGAGGCTGACCTTGGGCCTGGCTGCGGTACAGGCTCGTCCACCCAGCCGGCTCTGTGCGCGGTTCGACCGGTGGAAGCCCGGAGGGGCTCGGAAGTTTTCATTTGGGGTCGGGAAAGGCCTTGAACTTGCTCAGAGTTGTGGGGTGAAGCCACAGATTTCCTGAGGCATTTGGGGGACGTGAAGAACGTCAAAGGCAAATTGGTGCTGGCAGTTACTATGTTGTGGTTTTCACCTGCGGTCAAACCTCAGGTAAAACAGGAACTGATAATTTTAGGAGGTTATTCCACTTCCCTCCCCCCGCCAGAAATTCAGAGAAGCTGGTAAAGCTAGAATCCACATTGCCCTCTCTTCCTGTCCTTTAGGACAGAAACCTAGCCTTACCTTGCTCACTTTCTTGTATTTCTGGGTGACCGCAGGTGGGAAAGCACTTAGGGCAAATGAAACTTCAGATAAGGGGGCCATGGAGGGTGATATTATTAGACTGTCTTTCTTGTGGCTCCTGGGTTTTCCTGAGTCACTAATTTCAGGAGATAAAAAGGACTTCAGAGATTCTGTAATATCTCATAAAGTGGTCGTTAGCCTTTACTTGATGCATACCCAGCGACAGGGATCTCTATCCAGGGTCTTCAGACAGGATGCTGGTTTAGGTCCCTCTGCCTCAGATGCCCCTTCTTTTGCAGCCCTGTAGGCATCAAGTGTTTACTGGCTTCTGTGCTTGGACCCCTGTGCACACTAGAAATTGGGAAGGGACCTCTGTGGCTAAACCAGGGTTGGCCAGCTGCTTACTGAAAGTAAAGGGAATTTCTTTTAATTCCCTGAGTTTTCTTGGCTGTTGCTTTGGAGTGGAGATCATCTGGGTATCTGGTACCCTGGTGGCCTGAGAGGAAAAGGAAAGTCCTTGGAAAGGGGTTAGGTGATTCCTGGGGAAGAATGCGTTGGTGTGTGGCTTAGCTGCCTCACCTGCCCTCTGCTCAAGGCAGCTCTACTTCCTTATATGCATCCCTTTCCTGGATTTAACTTCACAAAATGCCCAGTGGTGGCGGGGAACTGTAGGACAAAAGAGCTATTCTTTTTACAAATGAGGAAGCTGAGGCCTAGGGAAGGAGAAACTGGCTTAGGGTCACAGAGCCAGTGAGGAGGAGAGATGGGACTCAAATCCAGGTCTCCTGATCCCCAGGCCTTTTCCCACACTCCTTCACCCTGTATGTCAGGGGCCAGTAGAAAACAGACAGAATATTTCAATTGTGTAATTTGAGGCAGAGTGTAGGGAAACAACTATGGAGAGTGAAATATTCTGGGGCTAGTCACAGTGGGATCTTACCACCTGTATGCCTGGAGGCAGGGAGGCTGTGTGGAAGGTCATTTTCCTAGAGCTGGGACTTTGGGTCAAGGGGCTCAGGAAGGGAGTTGGGGGAATAAAAGCCTTGTCTTCAATTTCTCCCTCCCCCTAATCTGGCTCCCCATGCACCAAACGCAGTGGGAAGTCAGGGGCAAGGGAGTCTTGATTAGTCCATACAGAGCAATCCTAGGGCACTGCACAGGGTGGAAAAAGATGTAGAATGTACGGGGGTGGGGTGGGGGGAAACAAATGAAAGATAACCAGTATAACATGCAATCTTGCTTCTACCAGTATAACAATAGTTTACATTTCTTGAGCACTTACTCTATGCCAGGTATGTTCATTATCTCATTGCATCTTGCCATAAACCCATTTTCTCCATTTGACAGATAAAGAAACTGACTAGAGAAACAACTTGAGGGATGGAGGTGTGGACAACTAAGCTGACATCTGCCTCTCCAGGATCTTATCTTGTGTATAGTAGTTCCTCTGTGGATGTTGGTGGGATGAATAAATGAAAGAGGAGCACATAGAGGCTGGATTCGATGGAGAATCGCCCTGAAGATCCTTAGCTGTGCCTCTTCTCTCTGGGGCTGGGGCGCAGCTGGAGGGACTGGAGGCTGTCTGCAGAGGTGAGTCCCGAGCCTGTTGGTGTCTCTCCTGCCGCTTTGTGACAAGCCAGGTTATTCAGGTTAAAAGAGTAGGTATACAGATCTGAAAACAAAACAAAACAAAACAAAAAACCCCAAAACCTTGGACATTTTGCCTTTCCTAGTAGAGGATATCTTTGGAGTTAAACACATTTCTCTTTCTGCAGCCAGCCTTCCCCACCTCCTGATTTCTGGTCCCCCCACCATCTGGGCAGGGGCCCAGGTGCTGCCTCTCTTCCCTGCTCAACTCCTGTGCTCCACCCACAAGTTCCGTTCTGCTCACTGCATCGCTGTGCTGTTCCTGGAACACAGGGTTCTTCGGGGATGAACCAAAGACCAGTGTGGCCGGGAGCATTTTACCAGCACCCCTAAAGTGGCCTGCTATGGAGCAGAAACCTCAGCTCAGAGGCACTGGGCTCTTTCCTCCCTGCTTCCTCTTCCTTCAGCACCCCCTTCCTTCAGAATCCTCTTTTATTGGCCTCTTCCTTCCTCAAGGGTCCCCCAGAGTCTTTCATTTGCTGTTCATCGTCCCAACACCTCAAGCGTGGAGACGGAACCTGACCTATATTGAGCACCTGCTGTGTGCCTGACGCTGCCAGGTGCTTCCTAGCCATGATCTCATTTCGTTTCATCGTGATCTACTCGATAGGAAGTATTAGGGAGGGACCTTGCACAAAAGCAAGACTTTGGTGAGGCAACGTGTCCAAGAACACACAGCTCTTAAGGGTAGAGCTGGCATTTGAACTGTGGTCTAATTCCCAGGCTCATCCTGGCCCACTCCTCACCCAGGATAAACCCTGCTGCTGCAGTATTTGCGTTCCTCTTGCACCTTGGCTGTCCAGAGCCTTCTCTGGGTGCCATAGCCTGCGACCCTGGGGCTTGGGCATGTTGAATGCACTGTTTCAGCCCACCCTTGTGGGTTTCCGCGTGGATCTTCCTCACATTTGATTCCATCCATAGTCCGTGGATCCTCCTCCAGTCCTTTGCTGATGATGCCTCCTCCGTCTGGAGGGCCGTTCTACCTATTTCTGAATGGCACATCCAACCTGTTCTCTAAAGCCCAGCTCATATGCCACTTCCTTCAAACTCATTCACCTCCAGATTCCCAAACTCACCTTGGTAAGCCTCCCCTAGAGGATTTATCGTATTGTCTCCTGTATGTGCCCTAATTTGGATATGCAACTTATTTTCTTTGCTGGGGGCAGGGATTATCCTTATACGCAGTAAGCCACCAGCGAATGAATGCATCTGAGGAGCTTTTTGTGGTGAAAAGAGTTAAGTGAAGGTTTGTCCCACTACTTTACATGCTAAGTTTGCTTGAAACAAGATTCAGCTATAAAATAAATGTCCTGGTTGAGTCTGGGGGATGGGTGGTGGAGGATGCCTTGTGTTTTCCTCGGGGAGCCTTGAATTTGGGGAAATGAAGACACACCAATGAGGGCAGGCAGTGGAGAACAAGCTGCTTAGGTGGAAAGCCCTACACATCTGTCTCTCCAGATGGGGCCCAAAGAGTGGTGAGCTGAGTCCCTTGACCTTTATCACGGGTTGCAGCTTTTCTGAGGCCATTCCCTATACTCCCTGAGTCCCTTTATGTTTGCTCCGATAGGTAGAGGCCATCACTCCCGCTTTCACCACCAGGGGTGGGGGGGACCTTGGCCACAGTGACAGCCCTCCCTCCCTGGGACCAGAGTTGGCTCAGAGCACCATTTCCCGTATCACCCAAGACAGACAGGTGACAGGTGCTGGGGCCCTTTTGAGCAGAGAACGTGCGTGGGCTGGGATGACTAACCTTCTCTGTCACCGCCTACAGCTTGGTTCAAAGCCCCTCGGCATCAAAACTGTTCCCTAGGAGGAGCACAGAAGGCTCTCCTTACAGATGACAGCTTGGGTTCCTGCTTCTGCCAATGTCTGTCACTGCCCCAGTGCTTCAGAGTCCAGGTCAGTGAGGAGCATCCAATGGGATAGGCATGGAAAACAGGTAGAAGAGGCCACCTAGGAAGGAGAGGCCTGATCTGGGCATCAACAACCTAGATTTTAATTGGGCTCTGCCAGGAGCTCACTGTGTGTTTATAAAGGAAAGGGGTTCATTCTTTTTTTTTTTTTTTTTTTTTTTTTTTTTTTGCGGTATGCGGGCCTCTCACTGTTGTGGCCTCCCCCGTTGCGGAGCACAGGCTCCGGACGCGCAGGCTCCGGACGCGCAGGCTCAGCGGCCATGGCTCACGGGCCCAGCCGCTCCGCGGCATATGGGATCCTCCCAGACCGGGGCACGAACCCGTATCCCCTGCATCGGCAGGCGGACTCTCAACCACTTGCGCCACCAGGGAGGCCCTAGGGGTTCATTCTTTATAAGTCAACATTTTTTTGACCACCTGCTCCCATCATGCTAACTAAGGGCAAGGAGGGCTGTGAGAAGTCAAAACCCATCCCTACCTGGATGGTCTCTCAGTCTCTGTAAATCAGTACAAATCACGGTAATAAATGCTATACAGAGGTGTTTTGGGAGCACAGAAGAGAAACTCACTCATCCTTCCTAGGGGACATGAAGGGAGATTTAACTGAAGAGGTGACACTTGAGCTGGACCTTGAAATTGGAATTCTCCTGGCAGATGGGAGTAAGTCTACTGCATCTTTGGGGAATGTCGTGCAGTATTTTGTCAGTGGAATGAGCTCAGTGGAAGGTGGAGAGGAGTAGGGTAAAGACAGGAGATTATACGTGAAGGTCTATCTGTGTTTAGCAGAGAAGGGCTTTCTTAGGCCGTACGGACTTTGGACCTTATCCTGAAGGTAGAGGGACAACTTGAACTGACTGTGTTGCAGAAAGACCACTCTGGCAGCAGCCTGGAGGATGGATTGGAAGCATCAATGATGAAGAAAGGCACTGGGTGGAAATGGGTTAGACTGTCACAGGAGGGAGTGTTTGAGGACCTCAGCTGTGGGATTAGAGAAGAGGGTTGGACTAGATAATCCCTAAACTCACCACCTGGGCCTTTGGTCCTTTTTGCACCTGCCCCTCCCACCCTGTTCCTACTTGGTTACCCTGATGGACCATCTCCCAGGGAGATGGAGCATGAGCTGCCCCATTCCCCCATGGGGACCTGTTTGGATTTTGATCCTATCCAATGTGCCTGTCTGTCAGTTTTGTCCACCCAGTAGAAAGCTGTACTCTGTCTTGGGGTCCTTTCCACTCCCACCTCCATCCGGCCCTGACTGTGCTCTCTCCTCCGGCCTTGGACCGTGGGTCTCCAGACTGGCAGTGACAGCTCTGCTGTCCTTCCCATTATTCTTTCCAAGAGGAAGGATGAGACACCATGTCTCATTGGAAGATGTTGACAAGCAGGAACTAGAAAAACAGATTAAAGGAACCTTGGGACTTGGTCAGACAGCAGAAGTGAAATACAGGAAATGCAGGGCAGTCCCACAGAAGGACCCAGCAAGTCTGAACCCCTTGATTTAAATTCAGCTCAGTTCTATAAAAGGTAACCCTAAAACCAGAGGTACATGTCTTCTCCTAATCGCTTCACTGTTATCCCAGGTGAGGGTTACACATTGCTACCCTTTCTTGTTCGCCTTGTCTGTGAAACTGTCATCTCATGATTCTTGGGCCTATAGACTTCAGCAACCAGTCAACAAAGAGGTTTTTGGTACTTACTGTGTGCCCAGCCTCACGCTGGCTGGGATAGGATACAGACGCCCCCTGACTGTGTTCCCAAGGAATCTGGTGTTTTAGTCTAGTTGGGAAAGCAAAACAGACACAGAGAACAGAAAAGGTGAGTGGTTAAGAGGGCAGTTAAGATTGGGTGGGACGTGCTGCAGGTACCATAGAACCTGAGAAAGTAAGAAGCGGATGGTCTGGGTCTCTTGGGTTCCCTCAAGTTGGGGGCAAGATCCAGCCTAGATCTAGCTGAAGGCCTAACCAGCCTCAGGGTAAGATTGGGGGCCGAGCAGACTTCAAGGTGCTCTTACACGGGCATCGTCCCTGTTTCCCAAATGTTTACAATGTTTCTGTAGTCTGCACCTGTCTGCTTCTCCACATTCTCCATTGACCCTTCAAGGCCCAGCCCAAATGCTGTTTGTTTTTTCTTTTTCAGGAAGACACTTTCCTTTTTTTTTTTTTTTATAAGAATGTATTGATTTTTTTTTTTTTAAAGAAGATGTTGGGGGTAGGAGTTTATTAATTTATTTTTGCTGTGTTGGGTCTTTGCTTCTGTGCAAGGGCTTTCTCTAGTTGCAGCGAGCGGGGGCCACTCTTCATCGCGGTGCACGGGCATCTCACTATCGCGGCCTCTCTTGTTGTGGAGCGCAGGCTCCAGACACACAGGCTCAGTAGTTGTGGCTCACGGGCCTAGTTGTTCTGTGGCATGTGGGATCCTCCCAGACCAGGACTCGAACCCATGTCCCCTGCATTAGCAGGCAGATTCTCAACCACTGTGCCACCAGGGAAGCCCGACACTCTCCTTTTTTAAAAAAAAAAAATATTTATTTGGTTGCACCGGGTCTTAATTGCAGCAGGCGGGCTCCTTAGTTGCAGCAGCTGGGCTCCTTAGTGGCAGCATGTGAACTCTTAGTTGTGGCATGCATGTAGGATCTAGTTCTCTGCCCAGGGATCGAACCCGGGCCCCCTGCGTTGGGAGCGTGGAGTCTTATCCACTGTGCCACCAGGGAAGTCCCAAGACACTTTCCTTCTTAACAGTTGGAATTGTCACTGATCCTCCACAGCCCTTTGCTGATAATTCTGTTGTGACATTTACTTCGTCTTTTTATATGTTCGTGAATGTCACGTATCTGGTCACATATTTGTGTTTTCTTCACTTCCACTAGATTGTGAGCTTCTCATTAGCAGGGAACATGTCTGGTTCATTTCTCTAACTCCCAGGGACTAGACCAGAGTGGTGCCCTGCTCAAAAACATCTGTTCAATGAATGGACAGCAGTTTGACAGGTAACGTTCTCCCTGGTGTATCAGTTATATAAAATCAGTTGTGTAAAAGTAATCCTAAACCAGAATGGGGAGGTGCCTGCTTTACGGGGACAACTTCTGGCAGAGGGACAGCGAGATGAAAGGTCATTATAGGGAATTCCCAGTGGTTAGGACTCCATGCCTCCACTGCAGGGGGCCTGGCTTTGATCACTGGTCAGAGAACTAAGATCCCACAAAATACGCGGGCATGGCCAAAAAAAAAAAAGGAGAGAGAAAGAAAGAAAGAAAGGTCATTATAGGTTGGACTTGTGTGGATACACAAGAGAAGGGTGTCCAATTGTCTCTCAGTCTTGACCCTCAGGACCAAAGGGACAAAAGCAGGGTATGAGTGTCAAGAATGCCCTCCCTTAGGTTATGGAAAGAGCCTTGGAATCAGAAGTGTTAGGGATTAGTTGAGCCAATCTCTGGTGACAATATACTTGCTTTATTAACCTTTATGGGATTTTTCTTTGACCCAAATGAGGTAAGAAATATGTGAGTTCTTTGAAAAATATAAAGTGTTACTGGAATATCAGGCATCCTTGTATTCTCCTCTTACTCCTGACCCTTACTTCTCTTTCATTCTTTGGGTAACAAAATTCTCAAATCAGCAGCCGCTAAGGCCAGCTGGGAAGAGCTTAGGTAGTCTCCCTTTGAGTTCCTATTTAGGCCCAAGGACTAGATCCAAGGTGGTAGAGAGGGAAGAACATGTTTTTTTGTCTTCTAAGCCAGGTGACCTTGGGTAAATCACTTCAACTCTCTGAGCCTCAGTTTCCTCACCTGTAAATTGGAGATAATAATCTTTACCCCACCCACTTTCTAGGGCTCCTGGGAGGGTCAAATGAGACAGTGAACATGACAGTGCCTTGTAAACTGTAAAGGTCTGTTCAGGTGCTGTGGATTTACTTTTTAATCTGTGCTTGAGGGCCCTAGATAAAATTTGCCAAGACAGTTGTAAGTTTAGACAGTGACATCATACTGGCCTGTGATTGGAGTCCAGGGTGGGGCAGAGAAGGCGGGCCCAGAGTCACAGGTGGGGGTAGAACGCAGCAGGGACCCCACCCACTGCCTGCCTGGAGAAGACCTGAGTCTGCTGCCACTCGTTTTAATGACGTGAAGAAATTCAGTTTCCTGGTTTCCAAACTGTCAAAGACTCTGCTGTGACCACTGTGTTCAGGGGAGACTTGGATTCAAGTTCAAGTTGGGGCCACTCTGATTTGGTTCTCTGTCTCCAGGGTGTTTCTTAGCTTGGTGCCCATGATAAGGATAGAATAGCATAGTTTACAGGTAGAAGTCCCAGTAGGGGACTATAGATAGAGAGGGAAACCTAGGAAACTTTGGAAGACCACTGTAAGTTAATGATCACTCAAGAAAGCTATTGGAACATCGTGGAACAGGCAGGCTTGCTTAACTATAAAGCCATAAATAAAAGCATGAGATATGTCCTAGGCCATTAAGTGGAAGAAAAATGTCACCACCCTTCTACTGATTTGAATAAGTGCTATGATAATCCTAGTTTGACCTTATAGGGTCAGACACCCTCCTGCCTGATACAGAGGAGGAACTAGTGATGTAAGCCTCATGTCTACCTGAAGGAAGGCGGTCTTTTCCCCACCCTCTTTCCCTTGACTATAAAATTGTAGCCCACTTAATCCTCAGGGCAGAGCTCCCTCACCTCCCCACTTGCATCTCTTACAAACGTTCTATATCAATAGATCTACTTCTTGCCTATCACTTTGCCTCTGCTGAATTCCCTCTGTGCTGAGACACAAAGAACCTGAGCCTCAGTAAGTCCAGATACCAAGTGAGTGATTCTAATTAAAAGACCGTGGGTTCAAGTCCCAATCAGGATTTTGGCTGGGTTCGAGTGCTGGCACGTGGATTCAAGTCCCAATCCGAGGTGCACTGTTTTACCCAGACATGGTGAGCATCCAAAATAAACCTGATGTTGAACAAAAAGATGGGGGCCTGTTTTTGGTTCTCATGGTGTGCAGAGCTTTCCTCTTCAGGCAGGTAAGTAACTCAGGGCTGGAGATGCCTTTCTCTTCTTTGAATCTGACAATGTAGGAAAAAATAAGCCCAGTGATGATACAAATTGTGAGGAAATGAGTCTACTATCGTATTAGGTTTCTGTTATCACATGCACGGAAATCAGCTGGACTTAGTTTACAGCAAAGAGTAGAATTTCTTTGAAAGATTCAGAGATATAACATGAGATTGAAGGACAGGAGCAGACTGGGTCTCAGGAAGGGACTTGACCCAGGGGCTGGCTGGCCACCAAGAAGCGAGGCAGCATCTCGGTGTGCAAGGTGGCAGGTTGGCTGTCCCTGCCTCCAACCCATGAGTGAGGCAGAAAAGGGCCATCCCGATCTGTTCAAATACAGTTCCCTCCACTCACGAGGCCGGCCAAGACTCAATGAGGATCTGTTACTCCTGATTCCACATACGTTCTGGAGAACCGCCCTTAGGCCAAACAACAGGGACCAGTTGGGTTCACAGAACACAAACCCCGGATGTTGGAAGCCTGGCCTATGGAAGGGGCCAGCTTCATCAAAAGGGGCTTCCTCCGAATGTCTCTCCTGCCAAACCAGACAGATGGTCAACATCTCGTTGTTACCGGAATGCTTTTCATGTTTCACAATGAACTAGAGACATTGTGTAGAGACGGTGGAGGTGATGGAGATTGAGTGACGGAAGGAACTACATAAAAGACCTGAATCTGGCTTGTTTTCGGTCCTCAGCTCTTCATGGGCTGCCAACTTTCCAGTAGAGGACTTGAAAGATGTGGGACTTAGCTAAGACATCATCATATGCATTTGATCCCAAACCTCATTCCATTAAAAAAAAAAAAAAAAAAAGAACGCTTGACTGAATGTTTTGAAGGTTTTTTTTTTTTTTTTTTTTTTTTTTTTTACTATTTTTTTTATTTTTTATATTTTACAAATTTAATCAGTTATACATATACATATGTTCCCATATCCCCTCCCTTTTGCGTCTCCCTCCCACCCTCCCTATCCCACCCCTCCAGGCGGTCACAAAGAACCGAGCTGATCTCCCTGTGCTATGCGGCTGCTTCCCACTAGCTATCTACCTTACGTTTGGTAGTGTATATATGTCCATGCCGCTCTTTCACTTTGTCACAGCTTACCCTTCCCCCTCCCCATATCCTCAAGTCCATGCTCTAGTAGGTCTGTGTCTTTATTCCTGTCTTACCCCTATGTTCTTGATGACATTTTTTTTTTAAATTCCATATATATGTGTCAGCATACAGTATTTGTCTTTCTCTTTCTGACTTACTTCACTCTGTATGACAGACTCTAGGTCCATCCACCTCATTACAAATAGCTCAATTTCATTTCTTTTTATGGCTGAGTAATATTCCATTGTATATATGTGCCACATCTTCTTTATCCATTCATCCGATGATGGACACTTAGGTTGTTTCCATCTCCGGGCTATTGTAAATAGGGCTGCTATGAACATTTTGGTACATGTCTCTTTTTGAATTATGGTTTTCTCAGGGTATATGCCCAGTAGTGGGATTGCTGGGTCATATGGTAGTTCTATTTGTAGTTTTTTAAGGAACCTCCATACTGTTCTCCATAGTGGCTGTACCAATTCACATTCCCACCAGCAGTGCAAGAGTGTTCCCTTTTTTCCACACCCTCTCCAGCATTTATTGTTTCTAGATTTTTTGATGATGGCCATTCTGACTGGTGTGAGATGATATCTCATTGTAGTTTTGATTTGCATTTCTCTAATGAGTAAAGATGTTGAGCATCCTTTCATGTGTTTGTTGGCTGTCTGTATATCTTCTGTGGAGAAATGTCTATTTAGGTCTTCTGCCCATTTTTGGATTGGGTTGTTTGTTTTTTTGCTATTGAGCTGCATGAGCTGCTTATAAATTTTGGAGATTAATCCTTTGTCAGTTGCTTCATTTGCAAATATTTTCTCCCATTCTGAGGGTTGTCTTTTGGTCTTGTTTATGGTTTCCTTTGCTGTGCAAAAGCTTTGAAGTTTCATTAGGTCCCATGTGTTTATTTTTGTCTTTATTTCCATTTCTCTAGGAGATGGGTCAAAAAGGATCTTGCTGTGATTTATGTCATAGAGTGTTCTGCCTATGTTTTCCTCTAGGAGTTTGATAGTGTCTGGCCTTACATTTAGGTCTTTAATCCATTTTGAGCTAATTTTTGTGTATGGTGTTAGGGAGTGATCTAATCTCATACTTTTACATGTCCCTGTCCAGTTTTCCCAGCACCACTTATTGAAGAGACTGTCCTTTCTCCACTGTACATTCCTGCCTCCTTTATCAAAGATAAGGTGACCATATGTCCGTGGGTTTATCTCTGGGCTTTCTATCCTGTTCCATTGATCTATCTTTCTGTTTTTGTGCCAGTACCATACTGTCTTGATTACTGTAGCTTTGTAGTATAGTCTGAAGTCAGGGAGCCTGATTCCTCCAGCTCCATTTTTCGTTCTCAAGATTGCTTTGGCTATTCGGGGTCTTTTGTGTTTCCATACAAATTGTGAAATTTTTTGTTCTAGTTCTGTGAAAAATGCCATTGGTAGTTTGATAGGGATTGCATTGAATCTGTAGATTGCTTTGGGTAGTAGAGTCATTTTCACAATGTTGATTCTTCCAATCCAAGAACATGGTACATCTCTCCATCTATTTGTATCATCTTTAATTTCTTTCATCAGTGTCTTATAATTTTCTGCATACAGGTCTTTTGTCTCCTTAGGTAGGTTTATTCCTAGATATTTTATTCTTTTTGTTGCAATGGTAAATGGGAATGTTTCCTTGATTTCACTTTCAGATTTTTCATCATTAGTATATAGGAATGCCAGAGATTTCTGTGCATTAATTTTGTATCCTGCAACTTTACCAAATTCATTGATTAGCTCTAGTAGTTTTCTGGTAGCATCTTTAGGATTCTCTATGTATAGTATCATGTCATCTGCAAACAGTGACAGCTTTACTTCTTCTTTTCCGATTTGGATTCCTTTTATTTCCTTTTTTTCTCTGATTGCTGTGGCTAAAACTTCCAAAACTATGTTGAATAAGAGTGGTGAGAGTGGGCAACCTTGTCTTGTTCCTGATCTTAGTGGAAATGGTTTCAGTTTTTCACCATTGAGGACGATGCTGGCTGTGGGTTTGTCATATATGGCCTTTATTATGTTGAGGAAAGTTCCCTCTATGCCTACTTTCTGCAGGGTTTTTATCATAAATGGGTGTTGAATTTTGTCAAAAGCTTTCTCTGCATCTATTGAGATGATCATATGGTTTTTCTCCTTCAACTTGTTAATATGGTGTATCACATTGATTGATTTGCGTATATTGAAGAATCCTTGCATTCCTGGAATAAACCCCACTTGATCATGGTGTATGATCCTTTTAATGTGCTGTTGGATTCTGTTTGCTAGTATTTTGTTGAGGATTTTTGCATCTATGTTCATCAGTGATATTGGCCTGTAGTTTTCTTTCTTTGTGACATCCTTGTCTGGTTTTGGTATCAAGGTGATGGTGGCCTCGTAGAATGAGTTTGGGAGTGTTCCTCCCTCTGCTATATTTTGGAAGAGTTTGAGAAGGATAGGTGTTAGCTCTTCTCTAAATGCTTGATAGAATTCGCCTGTGAAGCCATCTGGTCCTGGGCTTTTGTTTGTTGGAAGATTTTTAATCACAGTTTCAATTTCAGTGCTTGTGATTGGTCTATTCATATTTTCTATTTCTTCCTGATTCAGTCTTGGCAGGTTGTGCATTTCTAAGAATTTGTCCATTTCTTCCAGGTTGTCCATTTTATTGGCATAGAGTTGCTTATAGTAATCTCTCATGATCTTTTGTATTTCTGCAGTGTCAGTTGTTACTTCTCCTTTTTCATTTCTAATTCTATTGATTTGAGTCTTCTCCCTTTTTTTCTTGATGAGTCTGGCTAATGGTTTATCAATTTTGTTTATCTTCTCAAAGAACCAGCTTTTAGTTTTATTGATCTTTGCTATCGTTTCCTTCATTTCTTTTTCATTTATTTCTGATCTGATTTTTATGATTTCTTTCCTTCTGCTAACTTTGGGATGTTTTTGTTCTTCTTTCTCTAATTGCTTTAGGTGCAAGGTTAGGTTGTTTATTCGAGATATTTCCTGTTTCTTAAGGTGGGATTGTATTGCCATAAACTTCCCTCTTAGAACTGCTTTTGCTGCATCCCATAGGTTTTGGGTCGTCGTGTCTCCATTGTCATTTGTTTCTAGGTATTTTTTAATTTCCTCTTTGATTTCTTCAGTGATCACTTCGTTATTAAGTAGTGTATTGTTTAGCCTCCATGTGTTTGTATGTTTTACAGCTTTTTTCCTGTAATTGATATCTAGTCTCATAGCATTGTGGTCGGAAAAGATACTTGATACAATTTCAATTTTCTTAAATTTACCAAGGCTTGATTTGTGACCCAAGATATGATCTATCCTGGAGAATGTTCCATGAGCACTTGAGAAAAATGTGTATTCTGTTGTTTTTGGATGGAATGTCCTATAAATATCAATTAAGTCCATCTTGTTTAATGTATCATTTAAAGCTTGTGTTTCCTTATTTATTTTCATTTTGGATGACCTGTCCATTGGTGAAAGTGGGGTGTTAAAGTCCCCTACTATGATTGTGTTACTGTCGATTTCTCCTTTTATGGCTGTTAATATTTCCCTTATGTATTGAGGTGCTCCTATGTTTGGTGCATAAATATTTACAATTGTTATATCTTCTTCTTGGATTGATCCCTTGATCATTATGTAGTGTCCTTCTTTGTCTCTTCTAGTAGTCTTTATTTTAAAGTCTATTTTGTCTGATATGAGAATTGCTACTCCAGCTTTCTTTTGGTTTCCATTTGCATGGAATATCTTTTTCCATCCCCTTACTTTCAGTCTGTATGTATCTCTAGGTCTGAAGTGGGTCTCTTGTAGACAGCATATATATGGGTCTTGTTTTTGTATCCATTCAGCCAGTCTGTGTCTTTTGGTGGGAGCATTTAGTCCATTTACATTTAAGATAATAATTATTATTATTATTTTTTTTTTTTTTTTTTTTTTTTGCGGTATGCGGGCCTCTCACTGTTGTGGCCTCCCCCGTTGCGGAGCACAGGCTCCGGACGCGCAGGCTCCGGACGCGCAGGCTCAGCGGCCATGGCTCACGGGCCCAGCCGCTCCGCGGCATATGGGATCCTCCCAGACCGGGGCACGAACCCGTATCCCCTGCATCGGCAGGCGGACTCTCAACCACTTGCGCCACCAGGGAGGCCCTAAGGTAATTATTGATATGTATGTTCCTATTCCCATTTTCTTAATTGTTTTGGGTTCGTTATTGTAGTTCTTTTCCTTCTGTTGTGTTTCTTGCCTAGAGAAGTTCCTTTAGCATTTGTTGTAAAGCTGGTTTGGTGGTGCTGAACTCTCTCAGCTTTTGCTTGTCTGTAAAGGTTTTAATTTCTCCATCAAATCTGAATGAGATCCTTGCTGGGTAGAGTAATCTTGGTTGCAGGTTTTTCTCCTTCATCACTTTAAGTATGTCCTGCCACTCCCTTCTGGCTTGTAGAGTTTCTGCTGAGAGATCAGCTGTTATCCTGATGGGGATTCCCTTGTGTGTTATTTGTTGTTTTTGCCTTGCTGCTTTTAATATGATTTCTTTGTGTTTAATTTTTGACAGTTTGATTAATATGTGTCTTGGTGTATTTCTCCTTGGATTTATTCTGTATGGGACTCTCTGTGCCTCCTGGACTTGATTAACTATTTCCTTTCCCATATTAGGGAAGTTTTCAACTATAATCTCTTCAAATATTTTCTCAGTCCCTTTCTTTTTCTCTTCTTCTTCTGGAACCCCTATAATTCGAATGTTGGTGCGTTTAATGTTGTCCCAGAGGTCTCTGAGACTGTCCTCTGTTCTTTTCATTCTTTTTTCTTTATTTTGCTGTGCAGCAGTTATTTCCACTATTTTATCTTCCACCTCACTTATCCGTTCTTCTGCCTCAGTTATTCTGCTATTGATCCCATCTAGAGTATTTTTTATTTCATTTATTGTGTTTTTAATCGATGCTTGATTCGTCTTTAGTTCTTCTAGGTCCTTGTTTACTGTTTCTTGCATTTTGTCTATTCTATTTCCAAGATTTTGGATCATCTTTACCATCATTATTCTGAATTCTTTTTCAGATAGACTGCCTATTACCTCTTCATTTGTTAGGTCTGGTGGGTTTTTATCTTGCTCCTTCTCCTGCTGTGTGTTTTTCTGTCTTCTCATTTTGCTTATGTTACTGTGTTTGGGGTCTCCTTTTTGCAGGCTGCAGGTTCGTAGTTCCCGTTGTTTTTGGTGTCTGTCCCCAGTGGCTAAGGTTGGTTTAGTGGGTTGTGTAGGCTTCTTGGTGGAGGGGACTACTGCCTGTGTTCTGGTGGATGAGGCTGGATCTTGTCTTTCTGGTGGGCAGGTCCACGTCTGGTGGTGTGTTTTGGGGTGTTTGCGGACTTTTTATGATTTGAGGCAGCCTCTCTGCTAATGGGTGGTGTTGTGTTCCTGTCTTGCTAGTTGTTTGGCATAGGGTGTCCAGCACTGTAGCTTGCTGGTCGTTGAGTGAAGTTGGGTGCTGGTGTTGAGATGGAGATCTCTGGAAGATTTTCGCCGTTTGATATTATGTGGAGCTGGGAGGTCTCTTGTGGACCAGTGTCCTGAAGTTCGCTCTCCCACCTCAGAGGCACAGCACTGACTCCTGGCTCCTCAATTTGGGATGATTTGTTGTCTATTCATGTATTCCACAGATGCAGGGTACATGAAGTTGATTGTGGAGCTTTAATCCGCTGCTTCTGAGGCTGCTGGGAGAGGTTTCCCTTTCTCTTCTTTGTTCTCACAGCTCCTGGGTCTCAGCTTTGGATTTGGCCCCGCCTCTGCGTGTAGGTCGCCGGAGGGCGTCTGTTCTTCGCTCAGACAGGACAGGGTTAAAGGAGCATCCTCTTCGGGGACTCTGGCTCACTCAGGCCGGGCGGGAGGGAGGGGCACGGAGTGCGGGGCGTGCCTGCAGCGGCAGAGGTCGGCGTGATGTTGCACCAGCCCGGGGCGCGCCGTGCGTTCTCCCAGGGAAGCCGCCCCTGGATCCCGGGACCCCGGCAGTGGCAGGCTGCACAGGCTCCCGGAAGGGCGGTGTGGACAGTGTCCTGCGCTCGCACACAGGCTTCTTGGCGGCGGCAGCAGCAGCCCCAGCGTCCCACGCCCGTCTCTGGGCTCCGCGCTTTCAGCCGCGACTCGCGCCCGTCTCTGGAGCTCCTTTACGCGGCGCTCTTAATCCCCTCTCCTCGCGCACCAGGAAACCAAGAGGGAAGAAAAAGTCTCCTGCCTCTTCGGCAGCTCCAGAGTTTTCCCGGACTCCCTCCCGGCTAGCTGTGGCACATTAGCCCCCTTCAGGCTGAGTTCTCGCCGCCAGTCCCAGTCCTCTCCCTGCGCTCTGACCGAAGCCCGAGCCTCAGCTCCAGCGCCGCCCGCCCTGGCGGGGGAGCAGACAAGCCTCTCGGGCTGGTGAGTGCCACTCGGCACCGCTCCTCTCTGCGGGAATCTCTCTGCTTTGCCCTACCCAGGTATGTGGGGAGTTTCTTGCCTTTTGGGAGGTCTGGGGTCTTCTGCCAGCGTTCAGTAGTTGTTCTGTAGGAGTTGTTGCACGTGTAGCTGTATTTCTGGTGTATCTGTGGGGAGGAAGGTGATCTCCGCGTCTTACTCTTCCGCCATCTTACCCGGAAGTCGCTGAAGGTTTTTATTGTAAGGGACGCAGGCTTTTAAAAAATTATTCTTGGAAGGTAATTGGTAAGCTATTGGTAGAGAATTGCTAAGAAAAAGGTTTTTGGGGTGGATTTGTTTAAACAGGCTCCTAACTGATGAGAGTAGATGTTTTCATGCTTCTTGAGAACGATTGTCCTTTAATAGAAATAACACTTAGTACTCGTCTTGGATACAGAAGACTCGATTGGGTCTCTGGGCAAGTTCTTTAGTATCTCTGAGCCTCAGTTTTGCTACTGTGAAATGGGATCAGTAGTCGGATCTGCTTAGTATCGGAAGCGTGCATGAGTTAACGCGTGGTGTGTGCTCGTCATCCTTCTTTGTCTATAAGGATTCAGTCAATGCAATCTTGCAAAATTATTGATTAAGCCTGTGCTAATAGTTAAGGATTAATGAGAAAGGAACAAATTGTGCTTGAGTGTTTGTTGTTTAAAAAGCACACTCTGTGAATAACATTTTAAAAATATTTGCTAACGTTGCCTATGTTTAGCGGTGTAATAAAACGTTATATTTTATTTTTAAAAGGAAGAAAAGTAGGCTTTTGAGTGTCACAAGAAAGGCATCCCTGGCCTAAGCCTTTTGGTATCAGTCATGAGATTTTATTTAAAATTTTATTTCTTTTGTTGAAGTATAATTGATTTACAATGTTTCAAGTGTACAGCAAAGTGATCCAGTTATATACATGCATACATATATATACATATACATACATATATATTCTTTTTCAGATTCTTTTCCATTATAGGTTGTTACAGGATATTGAATATAGTTCCCTGTGCTATCCAGTAGGTCCCTGTTGTTTATCTATGTTATATATAGTAGTGTGTCTGTTAATCCCAAATTCCCAATTTATCCCTCCCCCAACCTTTCCCCTTTGGTAACCATAAGTTTGTTTTCGCTGTCTGTGAGTCTATTTTTTTTTTTGTATTGAGTTTTTTTTTGTTGTTGTTTTATTTATTTTTGGCTGCGTTTTGGGTCTTCTTGCTGCACGTGGGCTCTCTCTAGTTGCAGTGTGCGGGCTTCTCATTGCAGTGGCCTCTCTTGTTGTGGAGCATGGGCTCTAGGCGCATGGGCTTCAGTAGTTGTGTCCTGTGGGCTCAGTAGTTGTGCCCCACAGGCTCTAGAGCACAGGCTCAGTAGTTGGGGCGCATGGGCTTAGTTGCTCCGCGGCATGTGGGATCTTCCCAGACCAGGGCTGGAACCCGTGTCCCCTGCATTGGCAGGCGGATTCCTAACCACTGCGTCACCAGGGAAGCCCTGTGAGTCTATTTCTGTTTTGTAAATAAGTTCATTTGTGTCATATTTTAGATCCCACGTATAAGTGATATATGGTATTTGTCTTTTTCTGTCTGACTTACTTACTATGTTCATCTCTAGGTGAATCCATGTTGCTGCAAATGGCATTATTTCATTCTTTTTTATGGCTGAGTAATATAGTCATAAGATCTTTTTGTTTTTAATTGTAAAATATATATGACATAAAATTTACCATCTTAACCATTTTTAAGTATATAGTTCAGTGTTAACAAGTACATTCATACTGTTGTGCAACCACCACCACTGTCCGTCCCCAGAATGATTTCATCCTCCCAAACTGAAACTCTGTCCCCATTAAATATTAACTCCCATTCCCCCTCTCCGCCCCTGGCAACCACCCTTCTTCTTTCTGTCTCTATGAATTTGACTCCTTTAGGTAGGTCATATAAGTGGAATCATACAATATATTTGTCTTTTTGTGAGTGGCTTATTTCACTGAGCATTGTGTCCTCAAGGTTCATCCATGTTGTAGTGTATGTCAAAATTTCCTTCCTTTTTAAGGCTGACTAATATTCCATTGTATGTATATACCACACTTTGCTTATCCATTCATCTGTCAATGGACACTTGGTTGGCCTCCACCTCTTGGCTGTTGTGAATAATGCTGCTAGGAACATGGGTGTGCAGTTATCTCTCCAAGACCCTACTTTCAGTTTTTTGAGTATATATCCAGAAGTGAAATTTCTGGATAATATGGTAATTCTATTTTTAAGTTTTTGAGGAACTGCCATACTGTTTTTCATAGTGGCTTCCCCATTTTACATTCCCACCAGCAATGCACAAGAGTTCCAATTTTTCCACATTCTCATCAACATTTGTTATTTTCTGTTTTTTGGTAGTAGCCATCCTAATGGGTGTGAGGTAATATCTCATCCTGGTTTTGATTTGCATTTCCCTAATGATCAGTGATTTTAAGCATCTTTTCTTTGTTGGCCATTTTTGAGTCATGAGATCTTGATTAAGACATCACTGCCATCTGTTGTATGCCATATCCTGACTGTAGGAAAAATACCTAAGGGGGCAAAATGCAATCTTTTAAATCTACAGAGACAGAAAGTAGATTAGTGGTTGCCTGTGCCTAGGAAGCGGGGAGGGGCAGAATGGGGAGTGACTGCTGATGGGTATGGGCTTTCTTTTTGGGGTGATGAAATATTCTAAAATTAGATAGTGGTGATGGTTTCACAACTCTGTGACCCTACTAAAAACCATGGAATTGTGCAATTTAAATGGGTGAATCTTGTGCATACTAGTATATCTCAATAAAGCTGTTTTTAAAATGTTGCCTTTTGAAAGTAGAACTAAGGCAGTAACAGTGAGGGGAGTGTGTGGGGGAGGGATGGAGTGGGAGTTTGGGGTTAGCAGATGCAAACTATTATATATAGGATGGGTAAACAACAAGCTCCTACTCTATAGCACAGGGAACTATATTCAATATCCTGTGATAAACCGTAATAGAAAAGAATATAAAAAATGTATGTATAACTGAATCACTTTGCTGTACAGCAGAAATTAACACAATGTTGTAAATCAACTATACTTCAATTAATAAAAGGAAAAAAAGCAGTAATAGTGATAATAACAAATGTCACTACTTCATCACTCTACTGAGTGAGAGTGAATGTTACAAATTTTGGGTGAATTTACATTCCTACCCAGAATTTCAGTCACCCTCTCCCTCCCTCCACTTTCCCAAATCAATTCCTCTTCCTTCCTTCTGATTCTGTCTTATGAGTCTTCCTTAGGTTTTTCTAACCCAGGAAACTTCCTTTTTTTTTTTTTTTGGCTGCACCACGCGGTACAGGATCTTAGTTCCCTAACCAGGGATCGAACTTGTGCCCCCTGCAGTACAAGCACAGAGTCTTAACCACTGGACCGCCAGGGAAGACCCAACGACCTGGGAAACGTCTTCATTTCATCTGGAGGGGCAAGTAGGCCTGCACGTTTGGCAGAAATAGAAAGTTAGGGAAGAGTCAACCAGCCTGGGGTATCTCTGGGTCTCACCACCCCCCCCACCGGGAGAATGTCCTGGTTTGAGGGGGGACAGTCTCTTTAGGAATGGGGTAGGCAGAGGCCTCAGCTGTGTTACACAGGGCCTGGAAAAGTACCTTCCTGATTCCCACATGTCTTCAGAGGCCTGAAGTCACACCATTGGTTCGTCCTATTTGTCCTGCAAGTCTAACTGGAGCAAGGCTTTGAGGGTAAGAGTCAAGGTTTAGGTGCCTTGGAGGAGAAGACACCCGAAGTGGTGGGCAGCCCTGAGCATGTCACCGTGGCATGAGGCTGGCCCCTAGGCAGCCAGCAAAGCCCACCAAGACCCTGGCTTTCTCAGGCTGAGTGCCTTTGGGCATGAGTCACAGACCTGCATGTGTACAAGGAGCTTTCCAGGCATGGCTCTGCATGTATCCAACTCCACAGGTCTTCCCTGGTAAATGTGGAGGGTGCCCCCTTGCAAGCTTACTTTCTTGCCCAGGAAGAAAGAGAAGGGACTAAGAAAGCTGGAGGAGAATGGCAAATAGTTGAAGGAGGGAAGTGCTAGACACATATTTTGGTAGAGTTTGGGGTAGAGGGCTGTCGAGCCTCTCTCTTCCTACAGTGATGCTTCTCTAGGTCTTAGACATCAGCAGAAAAGCCTGTCACCCCTCCACCTGCCATTCTGTTCAGAATGAGGAACCAGGTCCTGAGAGAGGAAATACCTGGCCCAGGGTTGCCTGGCCAGTTCATAGCAGAGCCAGAGCCCCCAGCCCCCCAGCCTGTGCAGTCCACTCACACGCCACATGGCTGATGTAGCCTAGCCAACAGCCGGGGTGTTCATTGCTAAGGAGGAGCCTCTCCCAGGGGCCTCTGTCCACCTGGGCTGCATATGTGCGCCCCTTCCCATGTGTGGCCCCGGTGGCTTTCTTTGGAGCGGGATCTTCTCGTGGTTTGCCTTCTGCCTCTCTGCTGCAGCCCCCTCAGTCCCCACACCTGGACCATCTGGAATCGCAGCTCTGATGAGGATCCCCGCACCTTTGCCCACCCCCTCTGCCATGTTCTGCTGCCTGTGGGCCCACACCAACGCGGATTTACCAAGTACAGAGAGTTCTCCTCTTATTTGTTTCTGATTGCTTAGGGAGAATAAAATGTTGCTTCTCACACTTCAGAGTCTTAGCCCTTAAGTAGTGACAATTGAAAACAATTCTTTGCAGAATCTTCCCCTTGGTGTTTATTATAGTTCCTCATGCTCTCCTGCTCTGATATGTTTCCAGGATAAGGTCTGTGGCTTAAAGGGGTTAGATACCCAGGCCAGGAAGGGCTATTCCATCCCCTAGCCCTCACAGCCTGTGCCACTGCCATGGCCCAGATCGTGTTCTCCAGGGTCAGGAGTCCTAGGAAGCTCTCCGTGTCTTGGAAAGTCTGGCCTGCACTCCTTGGGCAAACGGGGGATGCCCGTTCCTCCTCTGCTCCAGCTCTGTCTCCCTTTCCCCTCTCTTTCCTCCTTCATCCCTCTCGCCTTCCCTGTCTCTCTTCTTCATCGTCGTTTCATCTCCAGACTTTCTCACCCTTGGGACCAAACGTCATCCAGTTACTACTGGTGTGTAGTGCTGTCTCAGTGCTGTGGCTGTTTTTGCATATGGATGTGATAGTGTGGTTGGCTCATTCATTGTCGTTTGTGATACCAACCATCGGGGAATGGCTCAGGCCAGAAACCAGTGTGAGAAGCCAGGCTGTTTCCAGGGCGGGAATCTCTTCCTTTCTGTTTCACTCCTGGAGGTAAGCCCTGGGGAGATTTTGTGGCCTCTTGATGCAGGGGAAGCAATGCATCCTGCAGTCTGTGTGTGTTTCCACCTCTGCGCCTTTACTCCAAGAGCCTTGCTTCTCTGGAACGTCCTCCGTGGACCCAGCCTGTCTTCCGTTAATGTACACCCCCCCTCAGGCAGAAGCCCTAGATGAACTCCATTGTATAACTCTGTTGTAACAACTCCCACAGAGCATCCCAACTCTTTGTTTGCCAGGCGGTCTACGCCCCTCGACAACACGGGAGGGAGTATCTTGGAGGTGGGGCTACACTGATTAGCCATCGCATCCCAAGCCTGGGTGCATGGCACGTGTGGACAGAACAGTGTGAAGTGGCCTCTCCGCTACTTGAACTTCACGGCGCTGCACTGGTACAGCACTTGGCATCATCTTACTAGTTGTTTTTTCCTGCATATACACTGCTGCCCACCCCTGCACCCCCAAACACAATTAGAACAGAGGTGTCCAGCCCTGCAGGCAGAGTCTTGCTATTACTGACCAGGGTTCTTGGCTCCTTAATCAACAGAAGTTGATCAGAGGCCAGACAAGAAATTCAGGCAAAGCTTTATTGGGATCCCTGCTGCAGGGGGCTGGGGAGGGGCGTGCGGGGGAGCAAGAACAAACAACAGGTTTCCTTGCTCCCTCCCTCCCTGAGGTGGCGTGAGCTGGTTCCTTATATGGAGTGAAGGTGGGGTGTGTCCAGGGGTCCCGCTGGAGAGGAGGCCTAGGTGATTTGCCCACCTCTTTGGTGATGTGTGCAGGGGGCATGCGCAGGACCCTGCTTTTTCTCCCAACCCCCTGCTTTTGCTCCTGGCTCTTCAGAAGTGGCAGTTGGGCTTTTTCTCTGTGTATCTTTTTGTCCATAATTTGCCCTAACTGCCAAGCACGCAGTTATTTTTAGTCTTATGGTTTCTTTGTATTTTGTTGCTCCAGGAGATGTTTGTCCAGGTGCAAGCACTGCAGCAAAGGGTCCCAGGTCCCAGCCTGTCTCATTGCAATCACTAGATGCTCTACAGGTTGAGCTAAAGAAAATGCCACTGCTTGACCGTTTTTAACCTGCGGAATCCTAAGTGTCCTTTGACGAGGAGACAAAGTATTCATTGCCCGGGGTGTCCTGATGCAATTTGTGACTAAGTTCTCAGGCACCTTCCCTGCCTGCCAGGCCTTCTTTCAGGTGTAAAAAAAATATTTAAAAAATGTCAAATTCATGTCAATTTATTGACTTACATTAGAGCTAGAACTGCTGGGCTAACCAGTTACATCTCCCCGTTGCAGCAGGAAAATCTCCCTGGGAGGACGACTTGGCTTCACAAAGTTGCCCGGTGAGCAGAGAACTCAGATGATCTCAAAAGGGATTGAGGGGGCGTGGGGGCCTGTGCGGGGGTGGGCCAGCCTAAAGCAGACTCTGCAAATTGGGTGCAGAAAAGGCGGGTTTTCTCTGCAGTAGAATGTGCCCCGTGAAGGCAACAAGAGTTGATTGGTGAGCATGCTCAGATAATCACAGGGTCGTTGGGGGGATCCCAAGCACAGCTTGATCTCCACTGAACGCAGTTTGCTACAGCCCACCAGGGAAGCTGGCAGGGGTTGGGGGTTGACGTCAGTGATTTCCCACCCTTCAAATAACCCATGAGGGTCGTGGCTAAAACAAGGAGGAATTACCTCCCAGAATATATTTTCTTTTTCCTTTCTTCCTCCCTCTCTTCCTGCCTCCTTCCTTCCCAGTTTTCTTTCTTTCTGTCTTTATTTATTCTTTTCTCTCTGGGGCCTTCTTCTTTGAATTATAGTTTATTTACAATAAAATGCACATATTTTAAGTGCGCAGTTCAATAAATTTTGACAAATATATATACTCAGGTAAGTACTATGTCACCCTGGAAAGTTCCCTTGTGCCTTTTCCAGTCAAGCTCTTCCCCAAATGTCCATCACCTGAAACGATAAAGGAGTGGATAAACACAATGTTGCCCATCCACACAACAGAATATTACTCAGCCATGAAAAGGAAGGACATTCTGATTCATGCTGCAACATGGATGAACTTTAAAAATGTAATGCTGAGTGAAGGAAGGAAGATCAAAAGGTCACGTATTGTATGATTCCATTTATACGAAATGTCTAGAATAGGTAAATCATGGAGACAGAAAGTAGATGCATTGTTCAGGGGTGGGCTAGGGGTGGAGGGGTGCTAATGGATATCAGATTTCTTCTGGAGTTAGTAGTGACAGTTGCATAACTCTGTGAATATACTGAAGCATTGTACACTTTAAAAAGGTAAGCTATATAGCATATGAAATATATCTCAATAAAGCTGTTATTTAAAAAAAAGATATGGAACATTCCCATCACCTCAGAAAGTACCTTCATACCACTTCCTGGTCAATTCCTACATTAGCCCCCAGAAGCAACCACAGTTGTGTTTTTCTCTAACATAGATTAATTGTGTCTGTTCTAGAACTTCATATAGTTGGAATCATATATTAGGTACTCATTTCTTTCACTCAGCATAATGTTTCTGAGATTTGCCCATATTGTTGTGACTATGCATTATGCCTTTTTTTTTTCCTGAGTAGTGCAACTTTACCATAGTTTCTTTTTTCTTTTCTGTTTTAAAATATATTTATGTATTTATTTTTGGCTGTGTTGGGTCTTCGTTGCTGCGTCTGGGCTTTCTCTAGTTGCGGTGAGCGGGGGTTACTCTTCATTGTGGTGTGCAGGCTTCTCATTGCAGTGGCTTCTCTTGTGGAGCACGGCCTCTAGGCACGCGGCCTTTAGTAGTTGTGGCACTCAGGCTCAGTAGTTGTGGCGCACGGGCTCTAGAGCACAGGCTCAGTAGTTGTGGCATATGGGCTTAGTTGCTCCGTGGCATGTGGGATCTTCCTGGATCAGGGCTTGAACCTGTGTCCCGTGCATTGGCAGGCAGATTCTTAACCACTGCACCACCAGGGAAGTCCCCATAGTTTCTTATAGATGGACATCTGGGACATTTCCAAGTTTGGACATTATGGATAAAACTGCTATGGATATTCTTGTAAAAGTCTTCTCATGGACACGTGTTTACCTCTTTCTTAGGTAAATACCTAGAAATGGAGTTGCTGAGTCTATGGTTTTATTTTTCATTTTATAAGAAACTGGAAGACTTTTTTCCAAAGTGGTTTTACCGTTTTACACTCCCATCAACAACATTTTAGAGTTTTGGTTGCTCCATATCCTCACTAATATTTGGTGCTGTCAGTCTGTTTAATTGTAGCAATTTGGGTTGGTGTGTTGGAAATTTAACATTTTTATGAATTCCAGTTTACTAATTTTTTTGTGGCTAGTGCTTTTTGTGTTTTGCCTAAGAAATATTTGCCTACTTCAAGGTCATGAAGATATTCTCCTTATGTTTTCTCTTAGATGCTGTATGGCTTTAGTTTTTCATTTAGGTCTAGGATTTATTTCAACGTAATTTTTTTGTGTAATGTAATAAGTTGTGGTTCGTTTCTTTTTTCCCTTTTGGGTAGACAGTTATTCTGGCCCACTTTTTTTTTCCTTTAAATATATTTTATTTATTTATTTATAGTTATTTATTGGCTGCGTTGGGTCTTCCATTGCTGTGCATGAGCTTTCTCTGGTTGTGGCTAGCAGGGGCTACTCTTCCTTGCGGTGCAAGGGCTTCTCACTGCAGTAGCTTCTCTTGTTGCAGAGCACAGGCTCTAGGCACGCAGGCTTCAGTAGTTGTGGCTCGCGGGCTCTAGAGCGTAGGCTTAGTAGTTTTGGCTCACGGGTTTAGTTGCTCCACGGCATGTGAGATCTTCCCAGACCAGGGCTGGAACTCGTGTCCCCTGCATTGGCAGGCATATTCTTATCCACTGTGCCACCAGGGAAGTCCCAGAAAGCCATTTTCAAAGGTGGAGAGGAAGGCCAGGTATGTTGGCTGTCCCTCCTCCAGTAGCACATTGGACCCTTTAAACATGAGTTTCATTGTCTGACATCTTGGAGGAGAGACTCTGTCATTTACCTTTTTTGATCTGGAGCATTGAGAATGGGCCCTGACTGCAACAAGAGGTCATCAACATGTTTTGATGATCCAGTGAGTGTCTTTTAAACATTATATGATTCTGACATGTGCTACAACATGGATGAACCTTGAGGTGATGCTAAGTAAAATAAGCCAGGCACAAAAAGACAAATATTGTATGATTCTACTTATATGAGGTACCTATAATAGTCAAATTTATAGAGTCAGAAGGTAGAATGGTGGTTGCCAGGGTCTGGGGAGAGGGGATATAGGGAGTTGTTTAATGAATACAGTTTCAGTTGGGGAAGATGAAAATGTTGAGGAGATGGATGGTGGTTACGGTTGCACAACAGTGTGAATGTTCTTAATGCCACTGAGCTGTACACTTAAAAATAATTAAAATGGTACATCATGTTATGTTTATTTTAGCACAATAAAAATTTTATCTGTGTGCGTAATCTACTTAGTGTTCTAAAATTTTAAAATTGTGGTGTAATCATTAATACTGTGAATTAACATTTGGGAGATGAAAATATTCCTGGAATTTGCTCGCTTATTCAACCAATACTCCCTCAGCTGTCGGCTCTACCTGAGGCCCCCAACCTAAGCTTGAGGAGTCAAAAGTTCAGTCCCAGGTGTACTCTTCCAGACCCAGATTCTGAGGGTGAAGATCCAGCCCATGAACCCCTGATTCCATGAGTGAAGCTTGTGCTCTGGTGGAGGAGACTGAGGAAGAACTGACCTGTTCCCCCCAGCGTTAGAGGCAGTGGTCTGGCTGGAGCCTGTTGAGTAAGGAGGCTCTCAGGAGGGCAGGGGTGCTGTGCTGGTGGAGGCCAGCCCTGGACACAGACGCAGGGTCCTCACGTTGTCTGGTGAATCTGGGAGATGCCGGGAAGCTCAGGTGGGGCTGTCAGTGCCCAGTAAGTCCTCAACTTTGGTGCCAGCCTCTCCTCAGTCTCCTGTCAGCTGGTGACCTCAGCTAAGTTGAAAAGGCCTCTGTTAAGCTCAGTTTTCTCATCAATAAAATACTTCTGCCCAGGTCGACAGGATCAAATGAGAGAGTGTGTGTCGAATGTGTAACTGAGCTCTCCCTGTGTCATCTGTGTCTCTGTCATCTACAGGTCTCTGTCATCTCTGTCTACACACATACGCAATGGATGGGTCAGAGTGGGAGAACTTGGAGGCCTGGAAACAAGCCCTGATTCTTTATAGGTTTCACTCCTCTGTTTTTCAGCCAGGGCGTTTTGGCTCTGGGGAGTGGTGAGCACATCCTGGGTGTGTGTCTGGCGCCCTAGGTCTCCCCAGCCCAGCCTCTTTGTCAGAGTATGGCTGGGAGTGTGGGACCCAGGGTAGAGGATCTGGGTGGAGCCTGCGGCGAGAGTGGGTGCTGAGGCTGTGAGAGCCTAAGGCTGACTCTTTCGTTGCTTCCTGTGTCAGAAGTCCAGTTCCTTGGGGTGAGCTCTGTTGCCATGGAGACCACACTGTGTTAACCTAGACCCATCCCTCCTACTTCCTGGAGAAATAGTTTGGGAGGCAATAGGGTCATTTTTGTCAATGAAAGATGTATTGCACACCCACATGGGTGGCAAGTATGGATGACTTAGATGTGATAGAGCCTGAGAACAGACAGTGGAGGGAAGAGAAGGGAAAGGAAGGGGCATGAGGGGGCTCCATCAGTCATTTACAACTCAGCTTGAGTCCACCTCTCAGATCTTGCATAGTCGTCTGTCAGGACTGTGGGAAGGCTGAGTAGGGGTAGCCAAATGTGGGGACCTTGGAAGGAGGGAGAGGAAGTCCACATAGAAGGAGTAATGGAGAGCTTTTGAATTCTATCCACATTCACTGGCAGTCCGCTAATAATTATAATAGCTAACCTTTATTGAGCATCTACTGTATGCCAAGAACTGCACAAAGTATTTTATGTCCATCTTTATGGGCTTTGTTTCCGATGGGAAAAAATTACCTCTCTATTTTTTTTTTTTTTTTTTGCGGTATGCGGGCCTCTCACTGTTGTGGCCTCCCCCGTTGCGGAGCACAGGCTCCGGACGCGCAGGCTCCGGACGCGCAGGCTCAGTGGCCATGGCTCACGGGCCCAGCCGCTCCGCGGCATATGGGATCCTCCCAGACCGGGGCACGAACCCGTATCCCCTGCATCGGCAGGCGGACTCTCAACCACTTGCGCCACCAGGGAGGCCCTACCTCTCTATTTTTATTAACTCCTAATGCATATGTAATATTTCCTTCAATTATGAGTATAGACAGCAGGCTATAGTATTATTATAGAATGCTGCCAAAGAGGAGGCGCTATGACAATTCTCAAGTTATCTTCGGTGGAAATTTCCATGGGTGTGTCTTTGGGCTAAGAGGTCAATTTATTGGACTTATACGGAAGTTCGAAAAAGGCTTTGATTAACTAGTCAGTCCACTTACTTTCTGGTTTATTTTACTTTTTTTCTCTTCATTCACTCTTTGGTGATTGAGATATAATTCACATTCTGTGAAATTCACCCTTGTAAAGTGTATAATTCATTGGTACATTCACAAAATTGTAAAACCATCTCCACTACCTAATTCCAGAACATTTTCATCACTCCAAATACACCTTAGCATTAACTCCCCACCCCATCCCAATCCCCGGCCTGGCAACCACTAATCTACTTTTTTTTTTTTTTTTTAATTTTTAAATTGATGTATAGTTGATTTACAATATTGTGTTAGTTTCAGGTATACAGCAGTGATTCTGTTTTATATATAATATATATGTGTTGTGTATATATACATATATTCCTTTTCAGATTCTTTTCCACTAATCTACTTTCTGGTTTATAATATTTAATAATTTTCATGTTACAAGCTTTGTACTTCTTTTGTTATATTCATTTACTTTCAAGGGAAGCATTTGCCAAAGGATCTTTTCCAGTGACAAACGATTTGATAACCTCCGTTGTTTTATAACAATAACACTATAATTTTCCTCACTTATGAAAGTATGAGGATTCTCAAATTAATCATAGTTCCCATGATTAACATTTTCATCCAATTCTCAAACTTTAATTTCACTTCAGCGATCTTGTCCAACACAGTAAAACCGCTTGCCCACCATACCTCAGAGCTGTGTGCTCTAGGAGACAGTTAAGACAGTGTATTACTTTGGAATTCATATGGATGCAAGCAGCAGAAAATGCTACTTCAGATTCTGATGCCAAAAAAGAACTGTTTTTTCCTATGAAGCAAAAAGTTCGTAGGGAGACACTCCAGGGCTGGTATCAATGATCATCAGGAACCCAGGTTCTTTCCATTTTTCTGTTCCTCTATCCCCGGCATAGACCTTCATTTTCAAGCCTCTTGTCTCATGGTTGCAAGATGGCTGCTGCAAGTCTGGGCCTCACACATACATTCCAGGCAGGAAGAAGAAGGGAGGAAGAGTGAAAGGCTAAAGAGCTTTCCCTTAGCAAATTCTTACATTCTTATTTAAGAGGAGAAGCCCTCCCCAGCGCTTGGGAAAGCCAACCAACAGTGTTTACTTTATATAACTATCTTATTTAATCCCTATTTTAATCGTTTGCGGTAGGTAATCTTTTCTCTGCCTAAAAGATGAGGAGACTTAGACTTAAAGGACTTGTGTAACTCAGGGCTTCTCTGGTGGTGCAGTGGTTAAGAATCTGCCTGCCAATGCAGGGGACACGGGTTCGAGCCCTGGTCCAGGAAGATCCCACATGCTGTGGAGCATCCAAGCCCCTGAGCCACAACTACTGAGCCTGCGCTCTAGAGCCTGCGTGCCACAACTACTGAAGCCCGCGTGCCACAACTACTGAAGCCCACGCACCTAGAGCACGTGCTCCGCAACAAGAAAAGCCACCGCAATGAGAAGCCTGCGTACCGCAATGAAGAGTAGCCCCTGCTGGCTGCAACCAAAGAAAGCTGGCAGGCAGCAACGAAGACCCAACACAGCCAATCAATCAATCAATAAAATTTATTTTAAAAAAAAGAACTTATTTAACTTGCCCATGGTCACACTGTCAGGGCCAGAGCTGAGACTAACAAGAATAACATAGTGCATTTTCCCAGCCTATTTTCATCATTGCATGCAAAGCATTTTCTCATTCATTTTTTCCTTTTGGATCTCACAAAACTCTGTGAGATGGGCAAGGTGGGGGTTATCCTTATTTTACAGAAGAGGAATTTGAGATTCAGAGATGTAAATAATGACTTGCTCAAGGGCCCACTCGGCAGCTTTCAGAGCTGGGGTTTCATCTCAGGTCTGGTGGAGCCCACTGGCTGGGTGTGGTCAAGGCTGAGGGAGACAGAAACACAGAAAGAAAAGGTACAGACTGACTTCATGTGCTTCAGTTTTGCAGAGGCCCAGCTTTGGGGGGTCCTCCTGCTGTCTCCCTCACAGGGCTGGGAGGGTGTGTCTGGGGCTCCCAGGCGATGAGCCAACACTTTGTCTTGCAATAAACTGCGCACATGGAGGTGGACTGCCTGGCTTTTCTGTACCAACTAGTTTCACTGCTTTTGTGTGTGTGTCTTCTAGCCTCGATTCCAGACAGGTGCCAGCTGCCTGAACGGGAGTTTTCTAGACCGAAAAGTCAGACTTCCTCTCCTTGAACACAGGCAACAGGGGTGGATGCTTTTTTTGACAACCCAGACTGATTACCTGGTAAAAGCGGAGAGAATCCAAGTCTGAGTGACTTTTCTGTTGGCCTTGACAGAATTACATATAGTTTAAAACAAACAGGGACTTCCCTGGTGGTGCAGTAGTTAAGAATCCACCTGACAGTGCAGGGGACACGGGTTCAAGCCCTGGTCCAGGAAGATCCCACATGCCGCGGTGCAGCTAAGCCCGTGTGCCACAGCTACTGAGCCTGCGCTCTAGAGCCCGTGAGCCACAACTACTGAGCCCGCGTGCCACAACTACTGAAGCCCACGCACCTAGAGCCCGTGCTCTGCAACGAGAAGCCACCACAAAGAGAAGCCCGCACACCGCAACAAAGAATAGCCCCTGCTCGCTGCAACTAGAGAAAGCCTGCTCGCAGCAACGACCCAACGCAGCCATAAATAAATAAATAAATAAATAAGTTAAACAAACAATCCTAGCTCATTCATTTTCTAACAGTCTGTGTGTATCATGACGAATGTGGCTCTGAGCTGCAACCTCAGTGCCTGGATCATGAGTCTTTGAGAAAAATCCCTAAGCGATGTATAGCACAGCAGACATGAAGGCTCCAGCCACAGCAAGTAGATGAGCACGATGGACAGCAATGTTTGGATATAAACATAATCATTTAAATATAAAAGTATGATATTTTGACTGTGTGTTAAGAAAATGTTGATAATCACACAGTGAGTGGATTGGTATCATGATGAATTCTCCATCACCCACCTTAACTCAGTTCAAAATATTGAGGCACATAGTAGGTGCTCAATAAAACCTTCCCTGAAAAACTCTGGGAGTCAAGCTGACCTGATGAGTTGCTCACTGGACTTTTGACACCACAATAGGACAAAGGATTTAAAGGTGTCCTGGGTATTCCGTGCTTATTCCACGACTCAAAATGATCTTTCAAAATAAACCACTGTCAAAGTAGTGTTGCAGATGAGGGGAGGAAAGCCCAAATTTACATCTGCTTTCCCCAAGGAAACCTCATGTGGTAATCACTTCTTTTCCACTCTTACTAGTGGTCTGACATGTGAATGGCGTTTGCTGCCGACATAAGCAAGCAGGCTGCCTGCTGGGTGCAAGTCAGCTTCTGATCAACGCAAATCAAGGGGCTGCCTGGGGAGTTTGTTACATGGATGTGTGATGGGGTGTGGCTGGCAGATCACCACTGGGTGTGAATTGAGATGGAGAGTTTTTCAGTGTTCGTAGCCACTCACTTTCATGAGAACAGCGGGAGCAACCAGGGTTGAGCCCCCTTTGCAGGAATGTCTTCTCTATCCTCCCGTCACTTGCTCAGGCTGATAACCTTGGAGTCATCTTGACTCCTCTTTCTTTCACATTCCTTGTCAGATCCATGAGCACATCCTGTTGGCTCTACTTTGAGAATATATGTAGAATCTAACCACTTTTAACTCCATCCACTGGTACTATGAGTAAAGGGATTCTTTTTTTAAAAAATTATTTTATTTTATTTTAGGCTCAGTTGGGTCTTTGTTGCTGCGTGCGGGTTTTCTCTAGTTGTGTGAGTTGGGGCTACTCTTAGCTGCGGTGCGTGGGCTTCTCTCGTTACAGAGCACAGGCTCTAGGTGCACAGGCTTCAGTAGCCATGGCTCATGGGCTCTAGAGCGCAGGCTCAGCAGCCGTGGTGCACGGGCTTAGTTGCTCCGCAGCACGTGGGATCTTCCTGGACCAGTGCTTGAACCCTTGTCCCCTGCATTGGCAGGCGGATTCTTAACCACTGTGCCACCAGGGAAGCCCGAGGGATTCTTTTTTAAAAATGTAGGACAGATCACATAACTCCTCTCAATGTTTTTCTTTTCTGTTTTTAAAATAAATAAATTTATTTTTGGCTGCATTGGGTCTTTGTTGCTGTGCGTGGGCTTCCTCTAGTTGCGGCGAGAGGGGGCTACTCTTTGTTGCAGTGTGTGGGCTTGTATTGCGATGGCTTCTCTTGTTGCAGAGCATGGGCTCTAGGCACACCAGCTTCAGTAGTTGTGGCACACAGGCTTAGTTGCTCCGTGGCATGTGGGGTCTTCCTGGACCAGGGCTCAAACCCGTGTCCCCTGCATTGGCTGTATGACCCCAACACCCCACTGTACCACCAGGGAAGTCCCTCAGTTCTTTTCAAAATTCTCCAGATCCCCATCCTGCTTGGAGTACAACCTCAAGTCCTTATGGTGGCTTATAATCCCCATGACCTTTGTGAGTTCACATCCTGTGACTCTCCTCCTGGCTTACTCCACTGGGGCCACACTGGCCTCCTTTCTGTTCCTGGAACCCACCAGGTGGGTTCCCATCTGCAAGCCATTCCTACCACCCTGATTCTTCCCTCTGCCTGGGACATTGCTCCCCGATAGCCACATGATTCACTCCGTCACATCCTTCAAATCTTTGCCCAAACGTTCCTTTCTCAATGAGACCTACCCAATCACCCTATTTAAAAATTGCATCAATCCTGTAATCTCTACATATACATAGGGTAAAACTACATGAGGCTGGTCAAAGGACAACTGGAGAGACTTCCGGGTAAGATGGCGGAAGAGTAAGATGCGGAGATCACCTTCCTCCCCACAGATACACCAGAAATACAGCTACACGTGGAACAACTCCTACAGAACACCTACTGAACGCTGGCAGAAGACCCCAGACCTCCCCTAAGGCAAGAAACTCCCCACATACCTGGGTAGGGCAAAGCAGAGAGATTCCCGCACAGAGGAGCGGTGCCGAGCGGCACTCACCAGCCCGAGAGGCTTGTCTGCTCCCCCGCCGGGGCGGGCGGCGCTGGAGCTGAGGCTCGGGCTTCGGTCAGAGCGCAGGGAGAGGACTGGGGCTGGCGGCGAGAACTCAGCCTGAAGGGGGCTAATGTGCCACAGCTAGCCGGGAGGGAGTCCGGGAAAACTCTGGAGCTGCCGAAGAGGCAGGAGACTTTTTCTTCCCTCTTGGTTTCCTGGTGCGCGAGGAGAGGGGATTAAGAGCGCCACGTAAAGGACCTCCAGAGACGGGCGCGAGTCGCGGCTGAAAGCGCGGAGCCCAGAGACGGGCGTGGGACGCTGGAGCTGCTGCTGCCGCCGCCAAGAAGCCTGTGTGCGAGCGCAGGTCACTGTCCACACCGCCCTTCCGGGAGCCTGTGCAGCCTGCCACTGCCGGGGTCCCGGGATCCAGGGGCGGCTTCCCTGGGAGAACGCACGGCGCGCCTCGGGCTGGTGCAACGTCACGCCGACCTCTGCCGCCGCAGGCTCGCCCCGCACTCCATGCCCCTCCTTCCCGCCCGGCCTGAGTGAGCCAGAGTCCCTGAAGAGGCTGCTCCTTTAACCCTGTCCTGTCTGAGCGAAGAACAGACGCCCTCCGGCGACCTACACGCAGAGGCGGGGCCAAATCCAAAGCTGAGACCCGGGAGCTGTGAGAACAAAGAAGAGAAAGGGAAACCTCTCCCAGCAGCCTCAGAAGCAGCGGATTAAAGCTCCACAATCAACTTCATGTACCCTGCATCTGTGGAATACATGAATAGACAACACATCATCCCAAATTGAGGAGCCCGGAGTCAGTCCTGTGCCTCTGAGGTGGGAGAGCCAACTTCAGGACACTGGTCCACAAGAGACCTCCCAGCTCCACATAACATCAAACGGCGAAAATCTTCCAGAGATCTCCATCTCAACACCAGCACCCAGCTTCACTCAACGACCAGCAAGCTACAGTGCTGGACACCCTAAGCCAAACAACTAGCAAGACAGGAACACAACGCCACCCATTAGCAGAGAGGCTGCCTCAAATCATAAAAAGTCCGCAAACACCCCAAAACACACCACCAGACGTGGACCTGCCCACCAGAAAGACAAGATCCAGCCTCATCCACCAGAACACAGGCAGTAGTCCCCTCCACCAAGAAGCCTACACAACCCACTAAACCAACCCTAGCCACTGGGGACAGACACCAAAAACAACGGGAACTACGAACCTGCAGCCTGCAAAAAGGAGACCCCAAACACAGTAACATAAGCAAAATGAGAAGACAGAAAAACACACAGCAGGAGAAGGAGCAAGATAAAAACCCACCAGACCTAACAAATGAAGAGGTAATAGGCAGTCTATCTGAAAAAGAATTCAGAATAATGATGGTAAAGATGATCCAAAATCTTGGAAATAGAATAGACAAAATGCAAGAAACAGTTAACAAGGACCTAGAAGAACTAAAGACGAATCAAGCATCGATTAAAAACACAATAAATGAAATAAAAAATACTCTAGATGGGATCAATAGCAGAATAACTGAGGCAGAAGAACGGATAAGTGAGGTGGAAGATAAAATAGTGGAAATAACTGCTGCACAGCAAAATAAAAAAGAATGAAAAGAACAGAGGACAGTCTCAGAGACCTCTGGGACAACATTAAACGCACCAACATTCTAATTATAGGGGTTCCAGAAGAAGAAGAGAAAAAGAAAGGGACTGAGAAAATATTTGAAGAGATTATAGTTGAAAACTTCCCTAATATGGGAAAGGAAATAGTTAATCAAGTCCAGGAGGCACAGAGAGTCCCATACAGAATAAATCCAAGGAGAAATACACCAAGACACATATTAATCAAACTGTCAAAAATTAAACACAAAGAAATCATATTAAAAGCAGCAAGGCAAAAACAACAAATAACACACAAGGGAATCCCCATCAGGATAACAGCTGATCTCTCAGCAGAAACTCTACAAGCCAGAAGGGAGTGGCAGGACATACTTAAAGTGATGAAGGAGAAAAACCTGCAACCAAGATTACTCTACCCAGCAAGGATCTCATTCAGATTTGATGGAGAAATTAAAACCTTTACAGACAAGCAAAAGCTGAGAGAGTTCAGCACCACCAAACCAGCTTTACAACAAATGCTAAAGGAACTTCTCTAGGCAAGAAACACAACAGAAGGAAAAGAACTACAATAACGAACCCAAAACAATTAAGAAAATGGGAATAGGAACATACATATCAATAATTACCTTAAATGTAAATGGACTAAATGCTCCCACCAAAAGACACAGACTGGCTGAATGGATACAAAAACAAGACCCATATATATGCTGTCTACAAGAGACCCACTTCAGACCTAGAGACACATACAGACTGAAAGTAAGGGGATGGAAAAAGATATTCCATGCAAATGGAAACCAAAAGAAAGCTGGAGTAGCAATTCTCATATCAGACAAAATAGACTTTAAAATAAAGACTACTAGAAGAGACAAAGAAGGACACTACATAATGATCAAGGGATCAATCCAAGAAGAAGATATAACAATTGTAAATATTTATGCACCAAACATAGGAGCACCTCAATACATAAGGGAAATATTAACAGCCATAAAAGGAGAAATCGACAGTAACACAATCATAGTAGGGGACTTTAACACCCCACTTTCACCAATGGACAGGTCATCCAAAATGAAAATAAATAAGGAAACACAAGCTTTAAATGATACATTAAACAAGATGGACTTAATTGATATTTATAGGACATTCCATCCAAAAACAACAGAATACACATTTTTCTCAAGTGCTCATGGAACATTCTCCAGGATAGATCATACCTTGGGTCACAAATCAAGCCTTGGTAAATTTAAGAAAATTGAAATTATATCAAGTATCTTTTCCGACCACAATGCTATGAGACTAGATATCAATTACAGGAAAAGAGCTGTAAAACATACAAACACATGGAGGCTAAACAATACACTACTTAATAACGAAGTGATCACTGAAGAAATCAAAGAGGAAATTAAAAAATACCTAGAAACAAATGACAATGGAGACACGACGACCCAAAACCTATGGGATGCAGCAAAAGCAGTTCTAAGAGGGAAGTTTATGGCAATACAATCCCACCTTAAGAAACAGGAAATATCTCGAATAAACAACCTAACCTTGCACCTAAAGCAATTAGAGAAAGAAGAACAAAAACATCCCAAAGTTAGCAGAAGGAAAGAAATCATAAAAATCAGATCAGAAATAAATGAAAAAGAAATGAAGGAAACGATAGCAAAGATCAATAAAACTAAAAGCTGGTTCTTTGAGAAGATAAACAAAATTGATAAACCATTAGCCAGACTCATCAAGAAAAAAAGGGAGGAGACTCAAATCAATAGAATTAGAAATGAAAAAGGAGAAGTAACAACTGACACTGCAGAAATACAAAAGATCATGAGAGATTACTATAAGCAACTCTATGCCAATAAAATGGACAACCTGGAAGAAATGGACAAATTCTTAGAAATGCACAACCTGCCAAGACTGAATCAGGAAGAAATAGAAAATATGAACAGACCAATCACAAGCACTGAAATTGAAACTGTGATTAAAAATCTTCCAACAAACAAAAGCCCAGGACCAGATGGCTTCACAGGCGAATTCTATCAAGCATTTAGAGAAGAGCTAACACCTATCCTTCTCAAACTCTTCCAAAATATAGCAGAGGGAGGAACACTCCCAAACTCATTCTACGAGGCCACCATCACCTTGATACCAAAACCAGGCAAGGATGTCACAAAGAAAGAAAACTACAGGCCAATATCACTGATGAACATAGATGCAAAAATCCTTAACAAAATACTAGCAAACAGAATCCAACAGCACATTAAAAGGATCATACACCATGATCAAGTGGGGTTTATTCCAGGAATGCAAGGATTCTTCAATATATGCAAATCAATCAACGTGATACACCATATTAACAAACTGAAGGAGAAAAACCATATGATCATCTCAATAGATGCAGAGAAAGCTTTTGACAAAATTCAACACCCATTTATGATAAAAACCCTGCAGAAAGTAGGCATAGAGGGAACTTTCCTCAACATAATAAAGGCCATATATGACAAACCCACAGCCAGCATCGTCCTCAATGGTGAAAAATTGAAACCATTTCCACTAAGATCAGGAACAAGACAAGGTTGCCCACTCTCACCACTCTTATTCAACATAGTTTTGGAAGTTTTAGCCACAGCAATCAGAGAAGAAAAGGAAATAAAAGGAATCCAAATGGGAAAAGAAGAAGTAAAGCTGTCACTGTTTGCAGATGACATGATACTATACATAGAGAATCCTAAAGATGCTACCAGAAAACTACTAGAGTTAATCAATGAATTTGGTAAAGTTGCAGGATACAAAATTAATGCACAGAAATCTCTGGCATTCCTATATACTAATGATGAAAAATCTGAAAGTGAAATCAAGGAAACACTCCCATTTACCATTGCAACAAAAAGAATAAAATATCTAGGAATAAACCTACCTAAGGAGACAAAAGACCTGTATGCAGAAAATTATAAGACACTGAGGAAAGAAATTAAAGATGATACAAATAGATGGAGAGATGTACCATGTTCTTGGATTGGAAGAATCAACATTGTGAAAATGACTCTACTACCCAAAGCAATCTACAGATTCAATGCAATCCCTATCAAACTACCAATGGCATTTTTCACAGAACTAGAACAAAAAATTTCACAATTTGTATGGAAACACAAAAGACCCCGAATAGCCAAAGCAATCTTGAGAACGAAAAACGGAGCTGGAGGAATCAGGCTCCCTGACTTCAGACTATACTACAAAGCTACAGTAATCAAGACAGTATGGTACTGGCACAAAAACAGAAAGATAGATCAATGGAACAGGATAGAAAGCCCAGAGATAAACCCATGGACATATGGTCACCTTATCTTTGATAAAGGAGGCAGGAATGTACAGTAGAGAAAGGACAGTCTCTTCAATAAGTGGTGCTGGGAAAACTGGACAGGGACATGTAAAAGTATGAGATTAGATCACTCCCTAACACCATACACAAAAATTAGCTCAAAATGGATTAAAGACCTAAATGTAGGGCCTCCCTGGTGGCGCAAGTGGTTGAGAGTCTGCCTGCCGATGCAGGGGATACGGGTTCGTGCCCCGGTCTGGGAGGATCCCATATGCCACGGAGCGGCTGGGCCCGTGAGCCATGGCCGCTGAGCCTGCGCGTCCGGAGCCTGCGCGTCCGGAGCCTGTGCTCCGCAACGGGGGAGGCCACAACAGTGAGAGGCCCGCATACCACAAAAAAAAAAAAAAAAAAAAAAAAGACCTAAATGTAAGGCCAGACACTATCAAACTCCTAGCGGAAAACATAGGCAGAACACTCTATGACATAAATCACAGCAAGATCCTTTTTGACCCACCTCCTAGAGAAATGGAAATAAAAACAAAAATAAACACATGGGACCTAATGAAACTTCAAAGCTTTTGCACAGCAAAGGAAACCATAAACAAGACGAAAAGACAACCCTCAGAATGGGAGAAAATATTTGCAAATGAAGCAACTGACAAAGGATTAATCTCCAAAATTTATAAGCAGCTCATGCAGCTCAATAGCAAAAAAACAAACAACCCAATCCAAAAATGGGCAGAAGACCTAAATAGACATTTCTCCACAGAAGATATACAGACAGCCAACAAACACATGAAAGGATGCTCAACATCTTTACTCATTAGAGAAATGCAAATCAAAACTACAATGAGATATCATCTCACACCAGTCAGAATGGCCATCATCAAAAAATCTAGAAACAATAAATGCTGGAGAGGGTGTGGAAAAAAGGGAACACTCTTGCACTGCTGGTGGGAATGTGAATTGGTACAGCCACTATGGAGAACGGTATGGAGGTTCCTTAAAAAACTACAAATAGAACTACCATATGACCCAGCAATCCCACTACTGGGCATATACCCTGAGAAAACCATAATTCAGAAAGAGACATGTACCAAAATGTTCATAGCAACCCTATTTACAATAGCCCGGAGATGGAAACAACCTAAGTGTCCATCATCGGATGAATGGATAAAGAAGATGTGGCACATATATACAATGGAATATTACTCAGCCATAAAAAGAAATGAAATTGAGCTATTTGTAATGAGGTGGATGGACCTAGAGTCTGTCATACAGAGTGAAGTAAGTCAGAAAGAGAAAGACAAATACTGTATGCTGACACATATATATGGAATTTAAGAAAAAAATGTCATCAAGAACATAGGGGTAAGACAGGGATAAAGACACAGACCTACTAGAGCATGGACTTGAGGATATGGGGAGGGGGAAGGGTAAGCTGTGACAAAGTGAAAGAGCGGCATGGACATATATACACTACCAAACGTAAGGTAGATAGCTAGTGGGAAGCAGCCGCATAGCACAGGGAGATCAGCTCGGTTCTTTGTGACCGCCTGGAGGGGTGGGATAGGGAGGGTGGGAGGGAGACGCAAAAGGGAGGGGATATGGGAACAAATGTATATGTATAACTGATTAAATTTGTAAAATTAAAAAAAAAAAAAAAAAGGACAACTGGAGAACTGTAAAGTCAACAATTCCTGGAGTTCCCATAGGTCTGCATAATATTCGAGTTTCAACCAGCTAGGGTGGAGAGTCCTCACTGAATACACAGGACATTCATAGAGATTCTAGAAGGGTCTAATTGAGCTAAACTATTTCTAGAGTAAAGGATATTAAAGACTTGTCCAAACAAAGCTTAAAAACATACCTTGAGAGAACTAACTTAATCTGCAAGTAACCCAACTACCTGTTAGAACAAAACCTAACACTCAGTGATGTAGAATTTACAATGTCCAGCATCTGATGACATGGACATGGACATGAAAATGGGGCGGTGGGGGTGGTGGTGTAAAATGTGACCCATAATCTAGAGCAAAATCAGTCAATAGAAACAGAAATGACAGAGATGATATGCTTAAAAGACAAGACCTTTAAAGCACCTACTGTAAATATGCTCAAGGACTTAAAGGAAATTACGAGAGAAGTGTAAGATATAAAAATATAACTAAATAGATCTTATAGAGCTGAAAAATTCAGCATGTGAAACATAAATTTCACCAGATGGAATTAATAGCAGATATGACTCTACAGAAGAACAGATCAGTGAACTTTTTAACATAGTAATGGATACAATCCACAGTAAAGCACAGAAAGAAAAAGGAAAAAAACTCCACCAGATCCTCTCTGACCTGTGGGACAATATGAAGCAGTATGTGTATGTGTGCTTGTATGTAATTAAAGTCCCAGAAAAAGGAAGGTCAGGAAAGAAATGTATTTGAAGAGAAAATGGCCAGAGTTTTTCATATGTGATGAAAATTATAAATCCACAGATCCAAGGCACTCAAAGATCCCAAGAAGAATAAAAATGAAACCAAACCAAGACACATCATAATCAAATTGCTGAAAACAGTGATAATGAGAAAAAGCTTTTAAAATTTGAAAGAAAAAAAAGATACATTAAAAATAGAAGAACAAAGGGAATTCCCTGGTGGTCCAGTGGTTAGGACTCCATGCTTTCACCGCCAAGGGCCCGGGTTCGATCCCTGGTTGGGAACTAAGATCCCACAAGCTGCACAGCGTGACCAAAAAAAAAAAAAGAACAAAGGTTAGAATTTTACTGCAGTTTTCTTGTCAGAAACAGTGCAAGCCAGAAGACACTGGAACAACATCTTTAAAGCACTAAAAGAAAAAAAACCTATCAATCTAGAAATCTATATCTAGTGAAAATAGTCTTTGAGAAAACATTTTCAAATACACAAAAGGTGAGAGAATCTGTTCCCTGCAGATAGGCACTGTAAGAAATATTAGAGAGTATTCTTCAGGTAGAAAGAAATGAAAGCAGATGGAAACTTAGATGTACACATAGGAACACAGACCACTGGAGGGGGGAAATAGAAGAGTTTTTCTCATTAAAAAAATTTCTTTGAAAGATACTTGACTGTTGAAAGCAAAATATGGAGAGGAGAAAACAACAAAACGTTTCTTTGACTTTTTTGCAAGTTGATTGGCCATATGACTGTGTTCTGGCCAATGAAATGTGAGCAGAGGTGGTGTGTGCAGTTCTTAGGAGATGGAAGAAAGAAGGCGTGCCTTTCTTCTCTCCCTTCTCCTTCTTCCTGCCTGGAGCTCCAGAAACTGTCTTGGACAACAGTGTGACCTTTGGATATTGGGCAGCGACTTTTCCTTCCTTGGAAATGAAAGAGCAACAGATCGGGGGAGCCTGGTTACATTTCACAGTGACAACATGTTAAGTCACTGCTCTTTGGAGGTTTTCTGTAACCCAGAGCCAAATCCAGTTCTAACTAATATGATTAGCTATTTGAAAGAGTAATGCAGTTGGTAAATCTCTGACAAGATGATCCAGAAAAAAAGAAGTCTCAATTACATAGTGTAAAGATTTAGAAAGGGGACATAACCATAAATGCAACAGAGATTATAAAGATAATAAGATAAATAATAATGAAAAACTTAATATCAATAATTTTCACACTCAGAAAAAAAATCACTAAGTCAAGAAAAAGCAGACTCGAAATAGATACTTGTACACCAGCATTCATAGCAGCATTATCCGAGGTAGTGAAAAGGTGAAAACAGTCCAAATGTACATTGAATTAATGTGCTACATGCATACAATGGAATGTTATTCAGCCCTAAAAAGGAATGAAATTCTTTTAATCTATTTTGGCTGCACCTGCTCTTAGTTGCGGCATACATGCGGGATCTAGTTCCCCGACCAGGGATTGAACCCTGGCCCACCTGCATTGGGAGCACGGAGTCTTACCCACTGGACCACCAGGGAAGTCCCCAGGAATGAAATTCTGACACACACTACAACATGGATATACCTTGAAGACATTATACTAAGTAAAATAAGTCAGACACAAAGGGAAAAATATTGTATGATTTTTCTTAGATGAGGTTCCTAGAATAGTCACACTCATTGAGACAGAAAGTAGAATAGAGGTTACCAAGGCCTGGGAACAGGGAGGAAATTGAGACTTAGTGTTTAATGGGGACAGAGTTTCAGTCTGGGAAGATGAGCAAGTTCTGGAGACGGATGGAGGTGATGGTTGCACAATAATATGAATGTGCTTAATGTCACCGAACGGTACACTTAAAAGTGGTTAAAATGGTAAATTTTATGTTTCTGTTACCGGAATAAAAAAATATATATTTCTTTTTAGGTGTTTCGGAACATGAGGATTTTTTGCAGTATAACTAGGCCTCCATGTAGAAATGGAACGCTGGCCCTGATGTTCTAGACTTGAGCTTTGTGACTTCCTCTCTGTCCTTGTTCTATCTTGGCATTTATACAGTTGGAAGAAAGAATGGGTGCAAATGTATGATATTATAGCAGTCAGCCATTAGGAAAGGCAAGCATAGCATCCATTCCCAGTGGGAAGCCTGTTAATAAAGAAGAGAGAATGGGCTTCCCTGGTGGCACAGTGGTTGAGAGTCCGCCTGCCGATGCAGGGGACACGGGTTCGTGCCCCGGTCCAGGAGAATCCCACATGCCGTGGAGCGGCTGGGCCCGTGAGCCATGGCTGCTGAGCCTGTGCGTCCGGAGCCTGTGCTCCGCAACGGGAGAGGCCACAACAGTGAGAGGACTATGTACCACAAAAAAAAAAAAAAAAAAAGAAGAAGAGAGAAGTCTCTGGAACTGAATGACTCCACTTTGCCACCGGGCTATTTTCTCTCATGAACTGGCCGTGAGGTCTGTTCAGCCGACCTGTGCCCTGGTTGGCTTTTAGCGTGTCTGGTGGGGATGATGTTTCTGGCCCCGGGTGTGAGCAGGGCTCCCGTGAAACTAGCTCCCACTGCCTGTCTTTTGGGGCCTCTGTCCCAGGAGGCTGTTCTCTCATGCCAGCCCCTACCTTCAGAATCCCCTGAACCTCAAAAATGTGCAGGAAGTCCCTTCGCTGCGGGCACATTCCAGATCCGTGTGTAGGGCGGCTGCACCCAGATTCCAAACAGAGCCTTGCAAAGCTGCCTCCCAAGCGTTTCTGCCTCCTCCTGACTTTGAGCCATGGTGCCCTCAGGCAGGGATGTGTCTGCATCTGTGCATGACAGCATTGGTGGATGAGATGTAGGCTCCTTTCTCTTCGCAAGCATGTTTCTGCAGCGCCCTGGTTCTATCTGTGAAAGAAGACAGAAGTGGGTGAGGGCGTCCTGCCGATGTGCTCTGTGAAGGGCTGCCTCTGCCAGGGCAGCTCCGGCACACACATGCCTCCTCTTGACATGACCCCACCCTGCCTGTCCTGCTTAATTGCCTCCTGTCCCCTCTGCCCTGCGCCCAGCTGGCCTGCTCAACCTCCCCGGAACAGCCCACCTGCTTGGAGCTCTCTCTGGGACATTTGTCCTTGCGGCTCCTGGACACTGGTTCTACTGCCCCCGCTGTTAGAGTTCCCCAGAGAAACAGAACCAACAGGTGTGTACATAGTAGATGGATGAATAGATAGATAGATAATGTAAATGGATGGATCTAGATCTATCTAGAGGTATCTGTATATCTAGATCTATCCATCCATCAATCCATCTATTTATTTATCCATCCACCCATCCACCCATCCACAAGGAGATTTATTTTAAGGAATTGGCCCACACTATTGCGAGGCTGGCAAATCTGAAGTCTGCAGGGCAGGTGGCAGGCTGGAGACCCAGGGGAGAATTGATATTGAGCCCAAACAGGGCATGTTTAAATCAAATTCAGTCAACCCTGGGCTTCCCTGGTGGCGCAGTGGTTAAGAGTCCACCTGCCGATGCAGGGGACGTGGGTTCGTGCCCCGGTCCAGGAAGATCCCACATGCCGCAGAGCGGCTGGGCCCGGGAGCCATGGCCGCTGAGCCTGCGCGTCCGGAGCCTGTGCTCCGCCAACGGGAGAGGCCATAACAGTGAGAGGCCCGCATACCACACACACAAAAAATAATAAAATTCAGTCAACCCTTTAAGCAGTGCTGGGCTCACCCTCCCCGTCTGCCTGGCTTGGGTTCCTGTGGTTTCTCTGACCCTCTCTCTGTCCTGCACCCCCCGCCCCCTGTCACAGCCCTCCACCCTCTTCCCTGCCCTGCTAATTCCTCTCCTCCCCCATGGATGACATTCACTCGATTGATGGGAGAAGCCCCGGGTTTGTGAGTCGGGCAGATCTGGGTTCAGGCCCAGCAGCTCCGTTCTGAGTTGGTGACGTTGAACAAGTCCCTTCAGCCCTGAGCCTCGGGCTCCACTGTGAGGTGGTGATGTCCGCCTCTTGTCCCTTGAAGCCCCTGGTGGGGCGGGCACCTCCTTGGCTTGGACGTCCTTTTCTCTCCTGTGACCGAGCGCTGCCTCCTCCCTCACGGGGAGTCCCCTCCAGCCCCCCAGTCATGAACATGGGTTGGAAGACTCAGTGTTGGTGTGTCGGTTAGGGTCTTCCGAGAAACAGCCAAGGGGATATGTGTTTACAGAGGGAGGTTGGGGGGACCGGAAAGTCGGAAATGCACGGGCGAGGTGGCAGCTGGAGAGTCAGGTGAGTCCATGAGTCCAAGTTGCTGTCTAGTCTGAACGCAGAACTCCTTCCCCCTCGGGGGACCTCAGTCTTTTCTCTTAAGGCCTTCGACTGATTGGGTGCGGCCCACCCACATTAGGGAAGGTGGTCTGCTTGAGTCAGAGGCTGTGGATTTAAATGTTAAGCACGTCTGAAAAACACCCTCACAGCAGCACCAAGACTGATGTTTGACCACACAGCTGGGCGACATGGCCTTGTCAGTTTGACACATGAAGTTAACCTTCACACCCTCCTGCAAGACTCACCTCCGATGTTGCTGTTGTGAACTGGCTGACATACCAGGTATTGTGTGAAGTGCTTTCTTTGGCTTGTTTGATTTAATCCTCATAATAACTGTATGAAGTAGGTTCTATTTTGAGTCTCAGTTTATAGAGCAGAGCTCTTATGTTGAGAGAGGTTGAGTAACTAGCCCAAGGTTGCACAGTGAGCTGTGGTTTGAGGTCGGGCAGTCCCACTTCAGAGCCCACCACTTTGGCTTCACACAGTCCTGCTGCCTCTTCCAGAATCCCCAAGAGACTCTGCCCCCTTCCCTGAGCCCTACCGAGACTTGCAGGTCCTTGAGGCTTATCCCCTCCTCTGCCAATGCCTTCTCCCCCTTCCCTGCTTGTTGGGAGCAGGTAGCAGGTTTGTTGAATATAACCGAAGTCCAGAATTGCCTGTGGCCAGGCATCTGTGACTCCACCTTGAGCCAGGGAGGACGGAGACCTGCCAGCTCTCTGCTGTGTCCCTGTCCTGGCGGCTGGGGCACTCCTGCATGGCCACCATCCCTGTCTGGGCACTGGTGGGGCCACAGTCCTGCAAACGGCACTATGACCGCAGGCTCAGCTGATAAGGCGTCAGGAGGAAGATCAGCTCTGGGCTGCTTAGTCAAGCGAGGTTGGCCCCCTCTCCCTTGCAGGGCCCTGTGGCCCGGCCACAGGGGATAACACGACTTCCGCCTTCTCGGGATACTTGAGCAGCCCAGGAATGAGGTTTTACGCTGTCCTGGCAACGCTGCCCTGGGCCTTTGAAATTAGCATTCTGTCCCCAACTTCCCTGAATCTCGGGAACCAGCGATCTCTCTCCTGCCTAGATCTGCGCTGTGTTCACCCATTGCCCTGGGCACTGGCATGCCAGCCCTGTTCCCCGATTCTTGGATGACCGACCGCCCGGCCTTGGTTTTGTTGCCTGCCTGCCGGAGGCCTGGCCCATCCTAGGGTTGTGGCTGGAGCAGCTACCACTGCAAGAACAGGGTGACACTGCAGGCAGACCTGCCTCCTTCCTGTAGTGGGCTGAATAGTGTCCCCCCAGCCCCAGACCCCTGGTCCCTGTGAATGTGACCTTATTTGGAAAAGGGGTCTTTGTAGATGTCATTAACTTGAAATCATGAGATCCTCTTGGGTTTTCTGGGTGGGCCTTAAATTCAATGACAGTTGTCCTTATAAGAGTGAGACAGAGGGAGATTGGAGATCCCGAGACAGAGGGGCCACTTGAGGATGGAGGCAGAGACTGGAGCCATGCAGCCCCCACCCCAAGGAACACCGGGAGCCCCCAGAAGCTGGGAGAGGCAAGGAAGGGTCCTCCTCCAGTGCTTCCGGAGGGAGCACAGCCCTGCTGACACCTTGATCTTGGACTTCTTGCCTCCAGAGCTGTGAGAGAATTAAATTTCTATTGTCTTAAGCCACCAAATTTGTGATAATTTTTTACAGCAGCCCCAGGACACCAGTACCTCACCCAGTCATGGGTGCGGGTCAGGGAAGCAAGACCAGCCCTAGCCTGGCCTGGGAGCTTGATCCCCTCCAGCCTGCTGCCCAGCTGCACAGTACCCTGTATGTACCTGGGACCCAACACAGATGAGCAGATTGGGACAGGATGGAACTGGAGTAAACCGAATGCCGCTGATTTAGAAGGTGGCATTTGGGGACTCACCTGAGTTCAGATCCTTCCTGGAGTGTTTGTTGGCTAAACATTTTTTTCCCCAAAGGGTGGGTAAGGATTGAATGAGGTAATAAATGGAAAATGCCAGACACATAGCAAGCGATAGTAATAGTACTCCCTGCATTGGGAGTGCGGAGTCTTAGCCACTGGACCACCAGGAAAGTCCCCCACATACATCTTATCTCTTTTAATTCCCACGTGCATTCGTTCAATAAGCTGTTCTTGGGCTATGTACCAGGCACAGCAGGATTTAGAATCTATATACACGACTAGATTGAAGACTTCTGGATTATAGAGGAGTCTGCAAGGGATTTTGGTTATCTTCTCTAATAGATCTTCTTTTGTTTTGCCCGGACATCTGATCCTCTGCCAGTGTGAAGGTAGCTGCCCAAGACTTGTCACCAGCCAACAGGATGGAGGAAGTCAATGGTGAAAAAAAATGTGGGTAGATTCCTACAAACTCACCCTCATCAGTTGAAAGAAGAAAGGACTCAAAGCTTGTAATCAAAGCCTGGGAAACATGAACAGGTAAGAGAGGGGAATCCCTTCTACCAGTGTGGTTCTCCAAGAGGGTTGCCCACCTGACAACCAAAAATAATGTGATGCTCCATCCATACCGAGCCACTCACGGTTGTCACCCCAGTGACTTCTAACAACTCAGAGCAGAGGTCTTCACTGATCAGATGATCATGCGTGTGAGGGCAGGCGAGGATGACAGGATGGGGCCAGCAAGGCTTTCCGAAAGCTTTTGTAGTTTGTATGGACGCATTCTGATTCATGCTGTGTCCGGGTGGAAGTTCTACACATATCACAGATGGAGAGAAAACCCTGGCAGATCTAGTGGCAACCCGGGTTGGATGGTTGGAGAAAGCATCTTCCCTGTACATGCAGGGTATCAGGCACCTTTATGCTAGGGTGGAGAAGAAGGGAACCAGGACCCTCCAGCAACTACCCTCCAGGTCTGGGGGAGAATGAGAATGTAGTTACCTCCTTTGTAGAACTCTCTGTCACATGCTATCTGTCACCAAGCTTAATTAATTTCATTGTCTTTTTCTTTCTTTCTTCTCCCCCTCCCCCTCCCACTCCTCCCCCTCATCCCCCTTCCTCCTCTTCTTTTTACCATTATAACAATATTTTATTAGTAATCATCAAATAAAGTGTTCAGATTTCCCTGGTTCTCTCATAAAATCTTTTCTAAAATTAATTAATTAATTAATTATTGGCTGCGTGGGGTCTTTGTTGCTGCGCACAGGCTTTTCTCTAGTTGCGGCGAGGAGGGGCTACTCTTCGTTGCAGTGCGCAGGCTTCTCATTGCGGTGGCTCCTTTTGTTGCGAAGCATGGGCTCTGGAGTGCAGGCTCAGTAGTTGTGGCGCATGGGCTTAGCTGCTCCGCGGCATGTGGGATCTTCCTGGACCAGGGCTCGAACCCGTGTCCACTGCATTGGCAGGCGGATTCTTAACCACTGCACCACCAGGGAAGCCCTCATAAAATCTTATACAGCTGATTGGTTTGAATCAAGATCTCGTTACCTCAACAAAAAATAAACCAAAAAAAAAAAAAAAAAGGAGACATAAGAGCTACCTCAACCAATTACAATACATAGGCCTCATTTGGATCTTGATTCTGTTTTCTTAACCCATCCCCTTCCCTTGGCATCTTTCCCAGCTACTACAAGCCCCTTAAAGGCAGAGATGGTGTATCATCGTACACCCAGGACCTAACGCACAGTGCCAGGCACATCGTCCTCAATCCCAAGGGTTTATGGAATGACTCACGCCCTAACCTGGAGATTGAGAACGTTCAACAGCAGGGAATGCTGCCTAACTGCTTCCAGAAGACATACAAAAGAGAAGGAGGGAGGTGGGTGTGATCATTCCCTGTGTCTAAAAATCTGACATGACTAATTGATTTATAATGTCTAAGTCACCAGAAATGGTGGGAGGACTGAAATGATTTGCAGAGGGGAGGAAAAGCACAGGTAGGCAATCTTTCAGATTACTGAAGGAGATGAGGAATGGGGAGCTCGAGGTAGCATTAAATGGGGGGTAGGTGCACAGTTAGCACTGTCTCCAGGGGCTGCCTGTCCAGCTGGGTTGGTCAACAGAGGAGGCAGGGCCACCTGGAAGCTCACAGAGGGTGGTGCCTGGGCCGCTCAGAGCTTCGTGGCTGCAGGAGTCTGATCAGGTTTTGAATCTGAACTCTGTTCCTAGCCCGTTGTCTGACTTTGGACATGTCACTCTCCAACCCCAGTTTCACATCTCTAAAATAGGGAGAATGATATCTACCTCAGAGTGTTGTGGTAAGGACCAAAAAGGTCACAAGTGAAAACATCCAGTGGTTTCTGCCACATTTGCTCAATGTAAGTTTCCTATTCTTGTCTCACTGACTGGCTTGTGCTGTGCACTCTGCTCTTCTGAACCTCAAATTTCTTCATCTGCAAAAATGGAATATGTGAGAGTGCCTGGCACATAGTTGAAGCTCAATATAGGTTTATTTTAAAATTTTTATGACGTTTATTTTGAAACAATTTTAAAGTTACAAAAAGTACTAGAGAGTTCCCCTATACCGTACACCCAGGCTTCCCCTAATGTTAACATCGTGCCTAATCATATCAATAGTACAGTGATCCAAACCAGGAAATTAACACCTCACAACTCAACGCCATTAACTAAACTCCAGATATTATTCGAGTTTCCCCAAGATGGCCTTTTCTGTTCCAGGTTCCAAATCGGGATCCAGAGTTGTTGTATCCTTTAGTTTTCTGTGACTTGTGAGTTTCTCAGTCTTTTGTCTTTCATGACCTTGACACTTTGGATGGGTACTGGTAAATAACTTGGAAAAACACATCTCAATTTGGGTTCATCTGATGTTTTCTCATGATTAGATGGAGGTTATGCACTTTTTGCAGAAAAACCATGGCAAAGACACTGTGTTACTTTTTGGTTTTCTTTTTTCTTTATTGTGGTAAAATACACAACATAAAATTTACCATTTGAACCATCTTAAAGTGTACAGTTCACTGGCATTCAGTACTTTCACAGTGTTGTGTGACCACCACCATCTAGTTGGGGAACATTTATGTCACCCGCCAAAGAAGCCCCTCACCCACTAGCACTCCCTCCTCATTCCCATCACCCCCACTCCCTGGCAGTCACTAATTTGCTTTCTGTCTCTATGGCTTTGCCTATTCTGGACATTTCATATATATGGAATCATACAATATGCAGTCTTTCCTGACTGGCTTTTTTCACTTAGCATCATGTTTTCAAGGTTCACCTGGGTTGCAACATGAATCGGCACGCCACTCCTTTTTATGGCTGAATAGTATTCCATGCTGTAGACAAGCCACATTTTATTGATACTTTATTTTCTAATTCAACAGTGAAACCTGGCGAGGCAAGGAGGGCGCAGACCCGCATGACTGGCAGGAGGTACTGTGAAGTGTGTGGAGGAGAAGGGTCAGGACTGGTGCCCTGGGGAGCAGAGGACTGTACTTCACGTTGCAGACAATGCTCGAGAGGCCACTGTCACACTGCCGCGGGAGTAGCAGGACTCCTTTGAAAACTTCATTTGTGGAAAGGGAAAAACAGTTGTTCAGGAGGAGGGGGGGACGACCCAAGGATGGGAAGGGAAACTCTCCCTGGGGCTGGAGGAGTTGCTTCTCGGTGTCACCAGCTTTCTAGGGCCAACCACGGCGCCCTGGAGGCCCGCCAGGCTGGGCCAGCAGAGGCTGGGGCTCGGATTGCAGTGCGGTGGTCGCCCCAAACGCGCTCAGGTAGGGCCTAGGGCCCCGGGTGACACTTGGTCATTGCTTATGAAGAAAGGGGACCCTCCCTTTAGATACATGCAATAGTTGCAAACTTCCATTTATAAACAAGGTGTGCCGAGCAAGAGGGCAAACATTTTCATGTCCCAAACGTCACACCCCAGTTGCTCCTTAACTAGCAGATGCCCTTAGGTTTCCCGGAGCGGGTCTGGGGGATGTCGAGCCGCGGGGAACGGTGGCCTCTCAACGTGCCCGCAGTCCCGCAGCTCCCCCAGTGCTTGCAGCCCGCGGCCTGGACGCGGCGCGGCCTTGGGCGGAGGGCGGCGCCTCAGCGCGCGGCCCGCCCCCGTCCCGCAGCCCTGCTGTCCCGGCGCGCGCACTGTGCGCGTACCCGGGCCCGGCGGCGGCGTGCGCGGGCCGCGTGCGCGCTGTGGCGGGGCGAGGGGCGGCGCGGGCGTGAGTCTGTCAGTGACAGCGGGAGGGGAAGAAGGAGGGGGCTGGAGATGGTGGCGGCGGCGGCGGCGGCTCTTCCGACATGAGGCAGCGGCGTCGCGGGGCTCGGCTGCGGCTGCGGCCGCGGCGGCATCTCTAGCTCGGGAGGCCGCCCCAGGCGAGGGAGGGCGGGCGGGCGTCCCGGGAGCGGGCTCTGCGGCAGCGCCGCGCACGGGCCGCCGGCTGAGGGGCCCGCGCCCGCCGCGCCCTGCGCTCGGCGCCCGGCGGCTCCGGGTCGCGGGGTTGGCCCCGGAGGCCGGGAGGGGCGGTGCGGCCGGGTCAGGCCCCGCTAGACGAGCCGCGTCAACGGGGGCGGCCACAGCGCCGCGGGATCCGCAAACTTGCGCCGGGCCTCGCAGCCCGCCCGCCGCCCGCGGAGCAGCCGAGCGCGAGGGCGCCGGGCGCGGGGCGGGGGCGGGGGTCCGGCCGCCGGCCTTGAAGCGGCCGAGGCGCCGCTCTGTGCGCAGCATGAGGGGCCTGTGGCCGCCGCCGGGAGAGCTGTGTTTGCGAGAGCGGCCCGCAGCGTGAGAGGGCTCGGCTGGACTTTCCCTCCGGAGCCGGCGGCGGAGCAGGCGAGTGCGCGCGTAGGAAACGCACCGCGGGCTCGGGCGGCGCTGGACGGGCGCGGGGGCGGCCCCAGCTCGGACCCCCGGGTGTTCCAGGTCCGGCCCCGGTGGCTGCGGTTGGCCTCGAGGGGGGACGGTGGAGTGGCGCTCAGACATTACCCGGTTGTTGTGAGCAGACGGTGCCTTTCCCAGTAGACCGCCGGGGCCCCCACTTAGGAAACCGGTAGAGCTCGTGGCCTTCAGGTGTGCGTACCTGCAGGAACAGATCCCAGTGTAACTCTGGTTGTCTCGCTGACAGGTTCTGGTGACCCCGGCCGGGAGGCTTCCGAGCGCTCGGCAACATGGCTTCCCCGCCCCACCAGCAGCTGCTGCAGCACCACAGCACCGAGGTGAGTTGTGACTCCAGCGGAGACAGCAACAGCGTGAGGGTCAAAATCAACCCCAAGCAGCTGTCCTCCAACAGCCACCCGAAACACTGCAAGTACAGCATCTCCTCCAGCTGTAGCAGCTCCGGGGACTCAGGGGGCGTCCCCCGGAGAATGGGCGCCGGAGGCCGCCTGCGCAGGAAAAAGAAGCTGCCTCAGCTGTTCGAGAGGGCTTCCAGCCGGTGGTGGGACCCCAAATTCGACTCCATGAACCTGGAGGAGGCTTGCATGGAGCGCTGCTTCCCGCAGACCCAGCGCCGCTTCCGGTATGCACTCTTCTACATTGGCTTCGCCTGCCTTCTCTGGAGCATCTATTTTGGGGTCCACATGAGATCCAAACTGACTGTCATGGTAGCCCCTGCTCTGTGCTTCCTCGTGGTGTGTGTGGGTTTTTTTCTGTTTACCTTCACCAAGCTGTACGCCCGGCATTACGTGTGGACCTCGCTGGTTCTCACTCTCCTGGTGTTCGCCCTGACTCTGGCTGCCCAGTTTCAGGTTTTGACGCCCTTCTCAGGACGAGTTGACAGCTTCAATCATACTCGGGCAGCCAGGCCCACAGACACTTGCTTATCTCAAGTGGGGAGCTTTTCCATGTGCATTGAAGTGCTCTTTTTGCTCTACACCGTCATGCACTTACCTTTGTACTTGAGCTTGATTTTGGGAGTGGCCTATTCTGTTCTTTTTGAGACCTTTGGCTATCATTTCCAAGACAAAGCCTGCTTCCCCTCACCTGGAGCAGAGGCCCTGCACTGGGAGCTGCTGAGCCGAGCCCTGCTCCACGTCTGCATTCACGCCATTGGGATCCACCTGTTCATTATGTCCCAGGTGAGATCCAGGAGCACCTTCCTCAAGGTGGGCCAGTCAATTATGCATGGAAAGGATCTGGAAGTGGAAAAAGCCCTGAAAGAGAGGATGATTCACTCTGTGATGCCAAGAATCATAGCTGATGACTTGATGAAGCAGGGGGACGAGGAGAGCGAGAATTCTGTCAAAAGGCACGCCACCTCCAGCCCCAAGAACAGGAAGAAAAAGTCTTCCATACAGAAAGCCCCTATTGCCTTCCGCCCGTTTAAAATGCAGCAGATCGAAGAAGTCAGTATTTTATTCGCAGATATCGTGGGCTTCACCAAGATGAGTGCCAATAAGTCCGCCCATGCCCTGGTGGGGCTCCTCAACGATCTGTTTGGCCGCTTTGACCGGTTGTGCGAGGAGACCAAGTGTGAGAAAATCAGCACCCTGGGAGACTGCTACTATTGTGTGGCCGGGTGTCCCGAGCCTCGGGCCGACCATGCCTACTGCTGCATCGAAATGGGCTTGGGCATGATAAGGGCTATCGAGCAGTTCTGCCAAGAGAAGAAAGAGATGGTGAACATGCGTGTCGGGGTGCACACGGGGACTGTCTTGTGCGGCATCTTGGGCATGAGGAGGTTTAAATTCGACGTGTGGTCCAATGATGTGAACTTGGCCAATCTCATGGAGCAGCTGGGAGTGGCTGGCAAGGTTCACATTTCCGAGGCCACCGCAAAATACCTAGATGACCGGTACGAAATGGAAGATGGGAAGGTTACTGAACGCCTCGGCCAGAACGTTGTTGCTGACCAGTTGAAAGGTATGTGCATTTCTTTGCCTTGTCATCTCCTTCCCCATTTGTGTTGGAAAAACAAAACAGTCTCTTTCCACTGTCAGCATCTGGAGGCAGATCAGTTGTTCTCGCACACCTTATCATGGAGGCATCTCAGGACCAGTGGGACGTTTCCCCCAGTGAGTGAGGTGTCACAGATCTGTTCACACCCTGACAGCGCTGACATAGATGACACCTTGTTTTGAAGGAAGGAGAACTTTGACAATATGTATCCTGCCAGTCGGCTGTTAATGTTTCTGAGATTCTGGGGCAGGTCTGATGAGTGTAAGGGGATCGGAGCCCTTCAGTGGTCAAAACTTTGAAGCACCATAAGAAATTGCCTTTGTGATCCATTTGTTCGCCCTGAAGCCCCATCAAAACGTTTTCTATGCCTTTTTCCAAAAGTGTGAAGAATAAAACTTTTCTCCTCTCTGGGCCTCACTTTGCTGGGATAAGGAAGTCAGCTCAGCCCTGCAAGACCCTTGAGAATTAGATGAAATTATGTACCCCTAAGTGCACACTGCCTTTTGCCTAGATCTCTTTTTAAAAAATGTTTGCATTTTCAGCTTTCATTTATTTAACAATGCTTTCTTGTCATGGTATTTGTCTTAACTTATAGACTGCAGCATTTTAGAATATTGAACTTCTCAGACCACCAGGTGATTTGAAAGTTTAGACCCCCTCCCCCAACCCCTCAGATGTGTCCCTGTCTTAAGCTCCTTACTGCTATTCTTTATGTTTTCACTGAGCTGCTTCTTTTGTTTTATTTTTCTTATTTTCACTTAGAGCAAAAATCTTTGAGGTCTGGGAAATGATGTGTAAGTAAGTGGGATCAAAAGTAAGAATTCTAAATAACATCCTCTCCCGTCCTTTTTAAAAATTGTCCTTATATTTTACTGAAGTCTTCTGGATTGAGGGGAACATCTGTTTTGGAAGTATGTAGAGAAAATAACATTAATTTTTAAAAAACCAACATTTGTAAAGCTGTATTGTGTTTTGCGGTGCCCCCATGTTGCATAATTATACAGTGAAAAGCCCCAGGGAATGGAATCCTCAGAAGGAGAAGTAACAGCTTAAATCAGAGACAGGAGAAGTAATAGTGTAAATCAGCCCTGGTAAGTGATTGAGTTTGAGGGCCTGGGTAGATTGTCAGCCTTGAAACAGTCCCATGTGCTCAGTTGATATTTTCTTTCTCTGCTTGTGATCGGAGTTCCGTGTCATTTACTTATGTGTTATCTGGCGAAGGTGCTTTATTCTTATCTTAATTTTTCTTTATTCTGTTAATTTTGCCAGCAGTTGAAGAATTTGTGGGTAGAGTAGAAATACATTTTCACCTCATAATTCTCTCTGCCTCGAGAGCTTGCAAGGCTACATTGATGAGGTCAGAAACTACACTTCGTAGTTCGCTTAAGAGATTCTGCTGTGACAAGTGTCTTCCTCTGCAGGAGGGTGTCTCTTGCTCTGGAGTCTGGAGGTGCCAGTGGAGTGGGGTGCGGATGTAATCCCTGCTTCACATTTTGGCACCTTTGGGATCTGAGTGTCTCAGGCTCTGTCCTCAGGGGTTGTGGGACAGATTCCAGAGAATGGAGCAGCGCTGTACTACATTAGATTAAGTATGACACTGATAACAGTTTTGTAAGTGGTGCTTTGAGCAGTGTATTACTTGAATTTCAAAAATAAAAACAGATGTAATCATTAAGTATGTCTGGAAATTGCCAGGTCTTTGATTCTTTGGCAATACCCATTTTTGTTAATTTATGTGTAATTTTATTTTCAACTTACAGATCAAAGGTCTCAAAGACACTGACCAAAAAAAAAAAAAAAAAAAAAAAGAAAAGCCAGAATGAGTTTGTTGATTTTTAAGAAAAACTCACATAGTGTAAATTTCGTAAATTAACTTTTTCTTTAAATTTGTGTACACTGTATATTTATAAGGAAAAGTTTTAGCACTGGTTGGGAGATGGGGAAGGATAGAAGGCTTAGCTTAACCAGTGATTTTTTGGTATGATATTCTCTCCTTTAACAGTTTCCCTGAGACCATGATTTTTGCTTTATTCAGCACATTTTGAAAACCTCTGGACGGGACCCCAGTAATAGAGGATGTCTACACAACTTCCTGACCTTTTTTGAAACTGCACAGTTCAATTTTCCTGACATTGTACAAATCTGCTCAGTTCAGATGATAGCACAGTTTGTAGAAGACCCTTTTCATACAGAGGGCTAAGGTTATATACATAAGATTCCTTTTAGCCCATCTTTGGGTTTGTGGCAGATGTTTTTCTCTACGCAGTGTTGGCAGTTTTGTCCTTTTGACCCCTTTTCTGATGTTGGGGTTAAAAATAACCAGTAGAGGATTCTGTAGAAATGAATATCCATTGAATAAACTGGGGATTCCAGCACTAGCCTGGCAGTGTGAAAGGAAGCTGCCGCTCTGTAATTTGTCTGAACAGGCTTTGTGGGAAGTGGACTTTCATAATTTCTGCACATTCACTCACCCCGAGAACATCTTTGTTGTGCTCTCATGGCGCCTGGCCTCATAGACGCGCAGGTGGAGTCGTGATGGTTTGTGACTTGGGGGAGCTCGAGGGTGTAAACATCGTCGAGTCCAGAGATGGGAATGCAGTAGAGAGGTGCACGCACCTGGTGGGTCTTGAGGTCGAGCAGTGGCTTTCCAGGTGGATAAAAGACGGACATTCGGTGCAGAGGAGGAAGCGTGGGCAAAGGCTTGGGGTTACGTTTCTTGGTGGACTGGACAGTTTAAGTAGTTCATCAGGACAAGGAAGACTGCGATTACCTGGGAAGGAGTTTGGATTCCATCCTGTAGGTAATGGGGAGCCACTGATGGGCTTTGAGCAGGAAGCTTAAGTGATCTGATTTGCAATTTGAGAAAGTTTAGTCTTTCAGTCCTAGGGAATGTGGGTTGGTGATTAGTGAGCTGTTTCAGTAAATCCCAGGCAGAGGCAATAGTGGCCTGGACCAAGGTAACAGCAGTGGTGGTGGAGATGAGGGGATAGATATGAGCAGTAGTAAGATAAGCTGGATTGGATTTATAGCCCTATTTAAACAGATGACAGGGGCAGGCGAGGGGCTTGATTCTTTGAACCGGAAATGGCTTTTCAAGTTTCTGGAATTGACGTGGGGACAGTTTGACATCAGGCATGGGTGAGAGACCTTTGAAGTTTCTGTGGTGTGAATGGAAAATGCAGAATCAAGTTGTAGAATATGAAATAGGCCAGGAGCTCCTGGCTTGTCCATTCATTCATTCAACAGATAATTTATTTTGTTTTGGGCACACTTCTAGGTGCTGGGGATACAGCAGTGAACAAAACAGCAAAATTTCTGCCCTCGTGGTGATTCTGTTCTAATAGGATGATCAAACAATAAACAAGTAAAAGATAAAGTTTGTGTGTGAAATTTTAGAGAGGGTGCCCAATCACTTAGAGAGAAGGTTGGAAGAATTTTCAACACAGGACTAGGATTTTGGAAATGATCCAGAAAGTGAGGGGCAATTATTATTAAAGATTAGGAAGAAATAGTCTGATTTGAGTGATGGGAAGAAGGGTCCTTTCACACTATTTGGGACATACCCCCGGGCCCATGAGGGTACTGGCTGTTACGTTCTGTCTTGGGCCACAAGCAAAAAGGTGAGGAGTGTTGTCTAGAACTGTTAGTTTTTCCTTTCATAGGTAGAGTCACAAAGAAAGTGAAACTGTCAGAAAATACAGTCATCTTTTCTCTTAAATACCAGGAAGATAAAACAAAGGTGCACAGTCATTCCAAATCGACACCAACACTCATGTATTTGTAGAAGGGAATGTTGGGGCTATTGCATTGTTAGGTGCAGAAACAAAACAAGACTTTCCCCCCAAACCAAGTTTTTAGCTCGGGGAAAGATCTGTTGATGTGCATTGGTAACGATGGTTGCCCACTGCCCACCTCAGTGACCGAGCCCTTCACCATGTGCTGATGGATGGCACTGGAAGAGTCCCTGTCTAGCCCCTGTCTGGGGCCACTCCTCAAACTGACAGTGGACAGACGTACTTGGAGCTTCAGCTTTTGCCAGCAGCTGTCCCAAACTGGAAGTCTGGGCTCCCTGGTTCCCTGCCAGCTACAGCTAGGAGCCCTGGCTACACACTAGTTTGGGGTGCAGTTTGCTTGCTCACATGCACCCCTGGCTTCAACTGGTAGCTTGGATAGCTTGTAACCCTTGCCACGGTAGTGCTTGCCCACAGCTGACCGCTTGGTGTCCGCTCTTAAGTCATGTTGAAGAGAAACTCCCTGCTCACCTGTGTCCTTGCGCGGACTCGCTTGTGCACGTCGAAACAGCCTCTCGAGTAGCAAGGGGCAGAGATAAGATGAAGCAGAAAATTTGGCTTGACATCTGGGATCAGAGACGACAAACAGCTGTGGAGTCGGTGCACAGGCAGCCCCCGATGACCGTTTATTCAGGCTTCTTCAGACCAAATTATGTGGCTTCCAGAGGAGCACACAGCTGTTAATTCTTTTTTTAAAAATATTTATTTATTTATTGATGGATGTATGGATGGCTGTGCGCGGCCTTCTCTTCGTTGCGGTGAGCTGGGTCTACTCTTCGTTGCGGTGCGTGCTTCTCCTTGTGGTGGCTTCTCTTGTTGCGGAGCACGGGCTCCAGGTGTGCAGGCTTCAGTAGTTGTGGCTCAGGGGCTCTAGAGCGCAGGCTCAGTAGTGTGGCACACGGGCTTAGTGCGTCCGTGCTCCGCGGCATGTGGGATCTTCCCGGACCTGGGCTCGAACCCGTGTCCCCTGCATTGGCAGGCGGATTCTTAACCACTGCGCCACCGGGGAGGTACCCCCCCCCCCAAGCTGTTAATTCTGAGGACCAGCTTTTGAGTAGAATTAGCCTTTGGCAAAGAAAGTTAAGGGTATGGTTCGCTGAATTTCAGGTGGAATGAAGGGAGGAGGATAATCTTTTCAGGTAGAATAACTAAGAAGGAAAATTAAAAAGAAGCAAATAGAATAAGTAAAGAAATTTCAGGGTTCTTATCTACTAGCCAGCCTTCAAATAATAATTGTGTTTCTACCTACTGGTCAGTGTCGCCTATGTACTTTGCTGTGGAATAATAATCTTGAAAAGAACACAGTGAATTTTCTATCGTGTGTGCACATGTGCTTAGATTTTCGTCTCTCTGTTGATTGGTGACTTAATTGGTATTTCTGTTTGGATTTCGATATTGTGAGAGTATAGTCATTCCACATACACACATAATAAATATTTACCATGTTAGCCATTTAGCCATTTTTAAGCCTGTCAGCTGGTTTTTCTTAACTGCTTTTGCCTTCAGTCTGTTGCACTATGTTGAAGAATGTGTGGAAAATCTGGCTCTCAGAGATATATAATTGGAAAGTGGAGGAGCATTTTGATAGCTGTTTTAGACAATTGTGGATGTTTTTCTTTGATACTGTACCAACATCCAAGAAGTGGTAGTTTCTTAAGGGTTAGTTGCAATATGGAATCTGAAATCCTACTAATCAGTTTTTTCATCTGCTATCAAAACCCCGTTGGAATTTTTTTTTTTTTTTTTTTTTTTTGTGGTACGCGGGCCTCTGACTGTTGTGGCCTCTCCCGTTGCGGAGCACAGGCTCCAGACACGCAGGCTCAGTGGCCATGGCTCACGGGCCCAACCGCTCCGCAGCATGTGGGATCTTCCCGGACCGGGGCACGAACCCGCGTCCCCTGCATCAGCAGGCGGACTCTCAACCACTGCGCCACCAGGGAAGCCCCCGTTGGATTTTTAAACGAATCTTTCCCCGGGTGTGATTTTCTAACGTCATGTATTGGTCATTTGGAAAATTATGGTTTCTTGAGTTATGCAGATCTTCCAAATGTTGACATAAGCGAAGTCTTTAAATATAGGGACGATGTCAGCTTCACAGTGGCAGATAAAAGCTTTCCAAAATTCTGGTTTTCACTTGAAAGTTTGAGTTTCATCCTTGGCAACAAATACTCTCAGTTGTTTTCCTTGAAGCGACAGACTCATTTCATTCATTTTTCAGGAACAGTCTGCCAGATACTCAAGTCTGAGTGACCATAGTCTGTCTGTGGGTCAAGTATAAACGATGTTCCATCAAAAAAGCAGCTAGGGGGCCTCCCTGGTGGCGCAGTGGTTAAGAGTCCGCCTGCCGATGCAGGGGATACGGGTTCGTGCCCTGGTCTGGGAGGATCCCATATGCCGCGGAGCGGCTGGGCCCGTGAGCCATGGCCGCTGGGCCTGCGCGTCCGGAGCCTGTGCTCCGCAACGGGAGAGTCCACAACAGTGAGAGGCCCGCATACCGCAAAAAGAAAAAAAAAAAAAAAAAAAGCAGCTAGTTCAGCTTGCAGCCCAAACAGGTGTGCAGATGCTTTTGGTGACAACAGATCATGTCAGTGCTCTGGGTGGTGCCATTCCCATGTCATCCCACAGAACATCAAAGAGACACGCATTCAAGATTTAACACAATTATTTGATTTTACTGCTTCATCAGAGGACATTCTTAAGTGCAAATGACCGTTTTTTCCTTCTGCAAGTGTGTGGTGGGACAGAGCTCACTGATGACTAGCACAGTTTAGTGCCACCACCCAGTTTAGTCAGGCACCAGCAGTCTTAACCACCTTTGCTTTTGTATCATCAAGGCCAATGTCAACACTGAGAAAGGTAAATAATGTCTTAGTGTTATTATGAAAATAGTTTTGATCTCACAGATGCCCTATAGAAGTCTTAGGGACCCATGGGGGTCTGCATACCGCACTTTCAGAACTGCTTCCCTAAATGGTAAGATAGGAAGAGTGAGGGTTTTGTACCTACTCCCCAAACACACATTCTCATGTAGATGGGACAGTTCACACTGGAATTAGGATAGACCTGTGACATTTATTGTGGAAGTAGCAAGTGACTTCAGTTCATACATTTCCTTTTTCTCAAAAAAATCCTTTGTGATTCTGCCAGATCTCTGCTGCTGGTGTTGAGGGGTCAGGATGAAGACTGTCAACTTCGTTTTTTGATTTATTTTTGCAGGGCTCCCCCTTTGGCAGAATAGTATAGTGGTCCTGTGCGTGGGTTTTGGTTTCCCATACATTTGGATTCATTTCTCATTTCTGAACTGTGGAACCTTGGGCAAGCTAGGAATGATAGTGCCTCCGTTAGAGGCCTATTGGGAGACTCAAACATGATGATTATTCAAGTAAAGCACTTATTAGCATAGTGACTTGATTGCAACAGGCGTTCAATAAATAATAACCAACTCTTCTGCCTGGGGAGTCACGTTTTGTACTGAACTCAAGGGTGTTTCTTTTTTCCGGCACTCTGTTTGGTGCACATCTTGCATAACTGGGTACTGAAACCCAGAACACACCAGGGACTGTGATTGTGTCAGTTTCTCGAATGAAAAAGGGCAAGTGTCCAAAATACAGAACACCAATAACTTGCCCTAGTTAAACTGTAGCTGCCAGGTTTGGTAGCTTCTTTACTGAAAAACTCTAGGGAGTTTAGGCAGTATTGTTCTTGGGCTGCTTCTGGTCCCCAGAGTTTAGAGGTACTTAAGATGATGTGACCCTTGATAGTTGAGAAATTATGGGAAAATCTTTAGCTTTGTGACTCTGGAGATATTGGACGAGGTTTACACCAGAGTAGTTCGTTATTCAGCTCTACTGTATTCTTCTGTAAACTCATTTATTTATTAAATAAGTATCAAGTGAGTTTCTACTATTTGTGAGGCCTGGACTAGGTTCTGGAGATAGAGCTCCGTGTCCTCTTAGACCCTACAGCCTAGAAGGGAAAGTAGACATTAATCAAATAACCACCTAAACAAATGCTCTATACAAAAAGGTCTGGAGATAGGGAGACTTATTATCTCCATTTTATAGGTGAGGGAACTGAAGCACAGAGAGGTTAAGTAACTTGCAATGGTCACACAGCTAGAAGAAGCTACTAAGTGGTGGAGCCAGTATTTAATCCCAAAGGACTGTATTAGAAAACATTGGTCCCCGCTTCATAGAATTGTTTTAAGGATTAAAAGAGAAAATAATATTAAATACTTAGAAAAGTTCTCAGCACATAGTAGCTCTCCGTAGAGATTAGATTCACCAACTAGCGTTACTGAAAGTGGGGACAGTTTTCTTAGTAGCAGCAACAACAGAAAAAGAACTATACCTTTCTTCGTTCACCTCTTTCCTGTTCAGTGTTTTCAGGCACGTTGTTATCTCAGCCATTGTGAAATCTTAGGATCTTGGGGACTGTGTATGTTGAGAAGTTTGTGTTCTATTTCCTTGATTCTTTCCCGTTATCCACCAGTTTTCAGGCTGAGTTGTGTTCTTAACATCTTGTGAAGGTGACCAGTGGCTTTTTTCAAGAATCAGTGTAGGGACTTCCCTGGTGGCACAGTGGTTGAGAGTCTGCCTGCCAATGCAGGGGACATGGGTTCGTGCCCTGGTCCAGGAGGATCCCACATGCCGCGGAGCGGCTGGGCCCGTGAGCCATGGCCGCCGAGCCTGCGCGTCCGGAGCCTGTGCTCCGCAACGGGAGAGGCCACAACAGTGAGAGGCCCACGCACCGCAAAAAAAAAAAAAAAAAGAATCAGTGTAAACTCTTGGATTTTAGCTTCTTTGGTGTATTTCACTTTTTTTTTCTTTTTTTTTTTTGATGCTCAGATTGTCCTATCTTGGGCCCTGAGAACCCTTTCCAGTTGGCCCCTGAATCCTTTTCATACAAACTGGCAGTGTTTGTACTCATCGAGTAACATTTTAATGGAGTAGAGAAATTATAGGCATTAAAATCTCATTAATTCTGTTTGTCTGGTATGTTTGTTTCGCGAGACTGAGGTAAGGTTTACCCTCTTCTTTTTTGCAAAGAAAATTAACAGTATATGCATGTTTATATGAAGAAAGAGCACTGCTGAACAAATGGTTTGTGCTTTTTCAAGCTCATCAGAAGCTTTAATTTACATTCTTACAATTGACAATTATAGAGCAATGCAGCATATCTGTCTCTGGTATCTTCCCACTAATGCCTGTTGAGGGACAGGTGCCTGTGAATGTTGGTAAATAAGGATAAAGAACAATAAAATGAAAGAAATCCTAGACCAAAATGTAGATCCCTTGTTTGCAGACTGAAGTGTGCCCCCAGCCCGTTGAGCCCCATCCCCCAGGACAGCTGTGAAGGGTTCCAGGAGGCCCAACTTCAGGAATCCCCTTCACAGGAACCTTGTTCTGAATAGTGATTCCTGGAATGACTGCCCTGCCACTCTCCTTTCTGTCTTGTATAATGTGCATTTGACTTACTTTTGTTTCTGATCTGTCTCCACCCCACTGGAATGTGTCTTGAGAGCAGGAATGTTTGCACATTTTATTTACTGCTGTATTCCTAGTGCCAGAAACATAGCTGGCATATAGCAGATGCTCAATATTTGTGACATGAATGAATGAATGAAGAATAACCACAGCCCAGACATTTACATGGAACAAACCAGAAGGGAGAGGGAAGGCAACAACTGGTTTTCCAGGAATAGTTGAATGGTTAATTAAATAGAGGCTACTGGTAGGATCATTAAAGAACTTAGGGAAGGAGAGGGGAGAGTGCCCGGGAGTGTGAAATGGGCCGATGGGTGTGGAAGAGTGGGCAGTCCCGGGCTCCCGGGTTCTTCGGGGAAGGCTGCTGGGCAGGAACTCAGAGGATTGAAAACCCAAGTGTTTATTTAGGGTTCAGGAAATATGGGGTTGAATGGCTTAGTTTAGGCAATCATTTTTAAGCTTTTTAAAATGGAGATTTCAAGAAGTATATTTATCTTTAATAATACTGTAGCTCCTTACAATTCCTATTTGATTATAATTTATGCACATGGAAAACCAGCATACCCTTTTTTCGGCAAAGCTCCAGCATAATCTTTGTGCATAATTTCCAGGATTTTTATATAATGCTATTAAATTCTGTTCATTTTTTTTTCCTCCCAAAGAAAAATGTGCTACTGAAATCAGCTTTTATTTTATTTTATTTTATTTTTTTGCGGTACGTGGGCTTCTCACTGTTGTGGCCTCTCCCGTTGCGGAGCATGGGCTCCAGACGCTCAGGCTCAGCGGCCATGGCTTAACGGGCCCAGCCGCTCCGCGGCATGTGGGATCTTCCCGAACCAGGGCACGAACCCGTGTCCCCTGCATTGGCAGGCGGACTCTCAACCACTGCGCCACCAGGGAAGCCCTGAAATCAGCTTTTAGATAATTTATATTTGTGTTTGAATTGTATGGGAAATACTAACTTTGGTTTTTTACCACGTAGTTTGTAGAGAGGAAGAAAACCCACATGCAGGTGATTTATATTTTTGTTTATGATATCAACATACAATATCCCATTAAGACTTTGACATTTTAAGTGAAAGAGACTATTGCACATTGATTTAGTTCTGCCCTATTAAGTGTTAATGTCTCAAGTGTGGATTATACTGCATTCTGTAACTTCATAAACGAGTTCTTTTCCCCATGAGAAATGCTTCTTGTGGTCATTAATGTTAATTTTTGTTTCGTGAATGAGCTGTCTAAAACCAGGGAAGGGTGATGTTATGAAAGAAAAGTACTTTTATAGAATTATTGTTTGAAAAAATAAATTTGTTCAGTAGATTAGCTTTTCATCTTAAGATGTTTTCTCCACTAACTAGTTAAACACTTTTGGGAAAATAATTTAATCTCTCTGTCTCAGTTTCTTCCTGTTTGTAAAACGTAAAGTTTGAACTAGATACACTTTAAATCCCCCACCCTTCTCTAAGAATAGCTGAGCTTCTGTGACTGGAACATAGTACACGTTCTTCATATGAAAAACTGGTTTCTTCTTCATTCATTTGTTTAAACTGTGAACCCTTATTTAGATAAATTTAGCATATGGAAACTCAGATTTACCTAACCGCTAAATTGCAGGGCATGGTGAAATTCTTAATGTTCTAAAGGATTCTTTACTTCCTTTAAATATAAGTAAATAAGATGGAGTTATAGAAGTATAATTTACACATTTAAAAAATCACATTTGTTATATAAAGCCAGGGTATCATTAGAGGAAACCCGTTTTATTTTGAAAGTTTGAGAACTACTTTTGAAATGGCTTGGAGAAAATGTGAAGTGATTAAATTAAAAAAATGTGCTTCAGTTTCTGTTTGAACATTACTTTGGAGAGAGATTGGAAGGTTAGTTGCCAGTAAGATGAATTTCACTTGTGTTGGCAAGTTTTTCACTGGCAGGACAGAGCAAATACTGGATTAATAATGTTCTTACTGATTATTCCGTTAATAAAAGACTCACTTGCTCCTGATGGTGAGTTCCTGGATCTGCTGACTGTATGCCAGCGTCCTATGTATTTACTGTGTAGTTAGTGTGACTTTAGTAGCCCCCAAATTAATACACCTGGAAAGTGTCTAGCTTAGGCCTCTTAATTAGAAATTAGAGGTCACCAAATGATAAAAGGAAACCCTTGGATTTAATTATAAAGGATTTATAAAAGAAATTGAATGGTTTTCTTATCCTTTCTTACAAATAGCGAAGCATAGCAAAGCAGCTCATGGAAAGTAATATAACATTTTCTGTGATTTGCATGGCTGGTGAAACAAAGTGAAAAGGAAAAACACTCTACTTTGTTCTGAAAGACAGAGTTGACTCTGGGTACATATGTCATCTGACCTGAGAGAGAATTTCACCTCAACAAAGGCCCAACTTGTGAAACTGTAGCTTCCCTTAGAGAAACTGTTATTCACAGCCCGTTGGAGTCATATGTTTTCTACCAGCTAAGGCGACTGACTCAGTGTGTCAGTAATTGCAGGAGGTTAAAAACTTTTGGAACACCATGCAAACAAAACATTTCAAAGGATTTTTCTGGTCTCTAACACACATTTCATAGTGACTTTCTCAGCTGGAATAACTTAATTAACTCTGTGTTCTTTCTGGCTCCTGAAAGAAATTGTGATTTATGAACACTTGCAGCGCTGATGATTCTAAGATAACAACTTTGTCCCTCTGCCATTTGAAGTTCAAATGCAAATGTTTGCTTTCATAGCTCTAGTCATGATGTTACTTTATTTAGTAGCTATTAAATTTCCAATTCCATATACTCCCCTGGAGGTGTTCCAGTTTGCACTAAGGTTTCTGTTTCTTTCAACAACATTGGTATGGTGTGTGGAACTTTCCTGAACAAGGAATATGAACAAGGTTCTTAGCGTGGCTGATTTTAAGCTTTTCTTTTTTAAATAACAGCTCTTTTTGACATGTAATTCTCATATTGTACCATTTAAAGTATGCAATTCAGTGATTTTTAGTATATTGACAGATGTGTGCACATCACCATAATCAATCTTAGAACATTTTTATCACCCCCAAATGAACCTCTGTACCCGTCAGCACTCACTTCCCATTTCCACCTAAACCTCCCAGGCCGTGGCAACCACTAATCTACTTTCTGTCTCTGTGGATTTGCCTATTCTGGACGTTTCATACACATGAAATCATGTAATATGCAGCCTTTTGTGTCTGATTTCTTTCACTGAGCATATTGTTTTCAAGGTTACCTGTGTTGTAGCCTGTATCAGTACTTCATCCCTTTATTTGGTTGCATAATATTACATTGTATGGATAGATCACATTTTGTTTATCCATTCATCAGTTGATGGAAAAGTGATTCTTTTTTCGAAATCAACAAACTGATTGTTTGAAAATAAATTGAAATGATAAAAAAATCTTTTATTATTTAATAACATAACTTGACTAAAATATGGCTATTTCATTTTCACTAGTGTTTAGAAGTTTTCCTGAGAGACATGATTAAATGAGATTTAATACTGAATTGTAGTTTCACATAATCAGTTTAGTTTTTTTTTTTTTTTTTTTTTTTGCGGTATGTGGGCCTCTCACTGTTGTGGCCTCCCCCGTTGTGGAGCACAGGCTCCGGACGCGCAGGCTCCGGACGCGCAGGCTCAGCGGCCATGGCTCACGGGCCCAGCCGCTCCGCGGCATATGGGAATCCTCCCAGACCGGGGCACGAACCCGTATCCCCTGCATCGGCAGGCGGACTCTCAACCACTTGCGCTACCAGGGAGGCCCTCAGTTTAGTTTTTTTTTTAACGGCTGTTCTCTTTTCTAAGCTTGATCCATGCTGATTAAATATTAAATTCTCTGATCCCCTTCCTTTCTCCCAGCCAGTTCCCGAATAGACAGCTTTGGGAGTAGCATGTGGTTGACTTTGAAACCAGCCTCATTTGATATGCTGTTAGATATAAATATCAAATATAGTATTAATAAGTCTTTCTGGATTTCTGAAGAGCTCAGGATTTTCCCCTTTAGTCAATCAGATGTTTTCCTGGTTAATCAGTTTAAACATTTGGTTTTGTGTTTCTGAAATGTATAAAACACTTTTTACCTTCATAAAAATGAAATATGCCAAATAAAATTTAATTTTCTTGTTGACTCAGTTATTTTTATTGCTTGTTATTTGGCTTTTATTGATATAGCAATTTGACTATAAAAATAGGACTTTTTGCTTTATTTTAAATAAGCCAAGATTATTGTTTTTCCAGTTCTTATGTTTTTAAATACTTTTTCTGCTTGCTGTTTTGCTATCAGCTTATGTAGCTATCAGTGTATGCTTTCCTATAACAGGTTTGCTCCTGGTTTTCACTTTACTACATAAAAAAAAGCCCCCAAATAACCAAGCTCATTAACCTTGCAGATATAGTTTCATTAAAGAGACTAAGAGTTCCGTCTTTGTACAAGTTTTTGGTTGTCAGCTATATTCTGAATAAGTTGCTAGGTACTGAGTTCAGATGAGTAAGATGTTATGACAGTTATTTTTATTATATATATATATATATATATATATATATATATTTTTTTTTTCAGTACGCGGGCCTCTCACTGTTGTGGCCTTTCCCGTTGCAGAGCACAGGCTCTGGACGCACAGGCTCAGCGGCCATGGCTCACGGGCCCAGCCGCTCTGCAGCATGTGAGATCTTCCCGGACCGGGGCACGAACCCGCGTCCCCTGCATTGGCAGGAGGACTCTCAACCAATGCGCCACCAGAGAAGCCCCTTTTATTATATTTTTAAGGGGGAGGAGAAAGGGAAATTTGAATCAAATCTGTGTCTTAGTAAATGTAGCATGTTTTCCACAAGACTGAAGTAGGTTTCTTTTGAGTGTGTAGAGATAGAAAATGGGAATTATAGATTCTATAACTAATGATGAATTAGAATTCATTAACAATTCATTCTATAACTCGTTGTATTATAAAGCTAAAACGTGAATGTTAAATTTGGGAAGTATTGATCGTTGTTGAAATTTACAAGAATTTTGGGAAAGTACTTTGCAGACTTTCCCAAGAATGATCTGGTAAGAATAGCTGATTGTATAGGAAGTGTGTGCGTTGGGCATCCTCTAATACACTGCCAAGGAAGGAGAGGGCTTGTTTCTTCCTCTTTGGTTTAAGCTGAAGGTGTGCATGGGTTTGCAGCCCCCAAATTTAGTCGTCCAGCCTTTAGTATGGTGCTGGTCTGTGGTTACTGTTTGTCTTAGGAAGGTCTGTTCTTCCTGAAGGGCCTGGCCAGGTGCCAGGCACCCGGTGCAGGCCCAGGCGACTCCGAAGTTACCTGATCTGTGCTTGCTCCTCACGCTGCAGGTTACGTTCCTGTGTCTGCCAAGCCTATGGAGGCTTCGGCCTTCTGGTTTAGTAAGGCTGTTCTCTGAGGTTAAAAATTAAGGTAGATTCAATTCTTAAGAGGAAGGGTTGTCAATGTCTTAATTGTCTAGTAGTTAACATGTTAATAAACGCCATGTGTGCATCATTTTTCTCTTTAGAGAAGTGTGTCGCCTAACCTGAGGGGTTCTGGTTCTGATCAAATGGGATGGGGCACGTAAGAGTGCCTGGTGCATGGTAGGTGTTTAGCAGATGTTGGTTTTCACCCTGCCCCCTCCCCCCAACCTGTTTCATAAGTGTTGAAACCCATGCAATGGATGGTACCCCCCCTCCCCAGCAGCTGTGAGGAAGCGGGGGTGGGGGGCACAGTGGGAGTGGGAGCTCTAGTGTCAGACCCCCACCACCGAGAGTCAAGGAGGGAGTCAGATGCAGGCTTCCCTCCTATCCAGACACCTCACCTTTCGTCTTTGGTGCTCACCTGCCCTTTGCATGTGCTTCTCCCCCTGCCGTGAGCTCCAGGCACAGGGGGATCAGGATGGGGATCGCAGTAAGGGAGACTGTAAAACCACATATATGAGAAGCTGGACACAGTGTTTCACAGCAATGGGGCTGAGCAGAAAAATAGAGCAGGGTGAGGACGTAGTCACTGCTGTTCGTGATTTCGTGTCTGGTGGAAGGAAGGTGCATTCATCTCTCTGAAGAGATGTTAATAAATGTTATGGCTGACTTATGACTGTGAACGCAGCACTTGAATTCCCGCTTCCCCCCTTTTACAGATAAAGAAAAATGTATTTTCATGTGTCAGGTGCTCAGTTCATACTTCTCCACGGGGCATTCTGAGCTGCTCGCCCAGCGTCTGGGATCAGGGGTCAACATTTCTTAATGATAGTCTTTGTAAGACTGTCATGGAAAATCCTTGGGTAGGGACTTAGGATTGATCTGAACCTGACTGGCTTCCAGTCTAAACTACAGGCCTGGTGATGCTGCCCTAATTGCTTTTATAAACTGACGCTGGGCTTCTCATACCACATGGAGAACTTTTTTTTATTATTATTTTTATTAGTCTCTGCTTTACAACAAAGTGAATCAGTCATACATATACATCTGTTCCCACATCCCCTCCCCACATGGAGAACTTTTTAAGGGCTCTGTTCTGCCACTCACCTCCTTGCTGTAATCCAACACTTTCCTTATGTTCTGGTCACTTTTTAAAAAATTGACGTGAAATTCACATTACATAAAATTAAAGTTACCAATTCATTGGCATTTAGTACATTCACAGTGTTGTACAGCCTCTAATTCCAGCACATTTTCATGGCCCCAGATGAAAATCCCGTATCTGTTAAGCAGTCTCTCCCCATTCCTCCCTCTTCCCAGCACCTGACAATCACTAATCTACTCTCCGTCTCCATGCATTTGCCTACGCTGGATATTTTGTGTGAATGGATCATATGGGACCTTTTGTGTCTGGCTTCTTTCACTTAGCATAATATTTTCAAGGTTCATCCATGTTGTAGCATGTATTGGAACTTCATTTCTTTTTATGGCTGAATAATGCTCCATTGTATGGATGGACAACATTTTGTTTATCCATTCATCTGCTCATGGATATTTAAGCTATTTCCACCTTTTGACTATTGTGAATAGTGCTGCTGTGAGCCTTCTTTTTTTTTTTTTTTTTTTTGAGTACATGTTTTCAGTTCTTTTGGGTATATGCCTAGGAGTGGAATTGCTGGGTCATAGAGTAACTCTATGTTTAACTTTTGGACAAACTTCTGCCACTTTTTAAAATGAGGAACTTGTAAGAAGGACCCTGTTATTAGTCACATCTGGCAATCAGATGTTTCAGCAAATGTCCTCTCAGTTGAGAGCCAAGCTGATAATAGATAGCTATGAATGATGTATCCTGATTGAAATAATGACTCTGTTCTCTGTAAGTTGGAGTGGTATTACGATTAGGAAAAGAACTATCATGTAGATGTAACATGTTTAGAGACCTTTTCTTTTTGATAAACATATGGGTTTTGGCTGTCCCCTCTGGGCTGGCATTAGATTTGGCAACTTTGGAATTGTATGTTAGATAAACAGTTGTTATCTAGGGCAAGCTTTAAAAAAGTGCTATTTAAATATTGACCAAAAAAAAAAAAAAAGCCCCGAGCAGCTCTAGGAACTTTCTTGTTCAAATGAATCCAAACTGTCTAAATATAGTGTGGTAAAATAAGGCTTCCCCTCTGGTTTCCGTGGGGCGAGTGAGCTGGGGGCCTCCCATGCCGTCCGGACACTCTCCACTTGTTAACTGTCCTTCGAGCACGGGGATGTGGGATACTATCCACGGCTAGCAGTGTTCCCACGGTGCGACCTTAATATAGAACGTTTTTCTAAAAAAACATTGGCTACCGAAAGCACTCAGCTCCCAAACAAGGTCATTGGTTCATAGTTCATTTTTATTTGTTTTTATTAGTTAAAACAAGAAAGAGTATGTGAACATGTCAGCGATATTAAGTGTCAGTACTGTTCAGGGTAGAAGAGGAGAAAAGTGAGTCTCTAATCAGAAAACTACTCTTCCTCCTTTGGGGCAAAGGAAGAGGCAGGGTCCCTCTGTGGCAACAAAGATGATGGTGGAGGCCGTGTGCTGAGAAGGTAGGGTGGGTGGGATGCTCCAGTGCCATCTCAGCCCCCACTCTGGGGAGTGGTGTCGCCCCCCCCAAGGTGTGTTTATTGGTCCCCCAGAGAAGTTACCCTTGTGGGCAGCTTGGAACGCCCCGTAGGGTGGCTGGGTTACGATGCCCACGAGTGGATGAGCCCACACTGTGAGGCAGCCCTTGGGCCCACGGGGTTGCAGCAGATGTCGTTTGCCTTCTGCTAGGATATTCTTTGAGCCTGTGGGTGGGGAGGTAAAACTGCAGGTAAGTGGGGGCACCTCCTCCAGGGCACAGAGGGAGCATGTAGCCTGTGTCAGGATCCCGCCAGGGAGGAGCCATCCTTGAAAGCGCCTGTTACTCTGCTGCTGGGCTACATTTTGCTTTTCATTCATTAAACAAAATTTTTGAGGACCTAGTAGGGATTGAGGATATGAGGACGAATAAACCGTGGTCCTTGTCTCAAAACTCCCCCATCGTGCTGGCGGGGTGTGAGGTGGAGCCCCCTGCCGGGGCGGGAGCAGCCTGGCGGCTCCTCAGAAGGTCAAACAGCGTTACCATGTGACCCAGCAGTCCACTCCAGGTGTGCACCCAGAAAACGTTATTCGTCGTAACAGCCGCAAGGTGGAAACAATCCAGATGTCCATCCAGTGCTGAACAGGTAAACAAAATGTGGTCTGTCGTTAGATGGAATACTGTTCAGCCATAAGAAGGAATGAAGCACTGACACACACTACCATGTGGATGAAGCTCCCAAACATCCTGCTCAGTGAAAGAAGCCAGACCCAGAAGGCTGCATATTAAAGGATTTCAAGTGTCCAGAACAGGCAAATCCATAGAAGAAGAAAATAAATTAGTGGTTGCCTCAGGCTGCGGGAATTGAAGGGAAAAGGAGGGTGACTGCTTATGGGTATGGGGTTTCTTTTTGAGGCAGTGAAAATGTTCTGAAATTGTGGTGATGGTTGTACAACTCTGAATATCACTGAATATCACTAAATATCACTGAATTGTATACTATAAATGGATGAATTGTATGGTATGTGAATCGTATCTCAAAAAAGCTGTTATAGAAAACACAGAAACCTCGCAGACTAACATTAACTAACACTGACAATTAATTGGAATGTATCGTAGTACAAGGCAGTGCGATTGGAGATTGAGATTTTGTAGTTTGTCTCTGCAGGGCAGGGGGGATGCGGTGGATGGTGCTACTGCAGCCTCTTGGGAGAGGTAGAAGTCAGACATTCAGAATCTTCATTTCCATTGGTGTTCAGAGTTGTACAAGTTTAGAAGGACTGATTAGTGCTAATCATGAGACTGATATATAAGCTAGGTGCCAATGTATTACTTTACATTGGGAAATATAGTGTATTTTTCTATGGGTAGAATGTTCATATCTACTGCCCAGGGCATTTCCTCCGTGAAATCAAAATATGTGGGGGGCCTAGTTAATAGGAACAAGATTGCTAAGAAGTGTAGCATAGAGTGAAGGATCTTAAAGCATGTGATGCTTTATTTAGCCATGGGGAGATCACAGTACATCTTCCAGGGCTTGGAACACTTATGTCCACTAGATCGAGTGCCTTCCCTGAACTGTGTAAAATGCTGCCAGAGCTCTTACCGTGTGCTTTCCTTAAAGAAGAGATGTCGGGGAGTTCCCTGGTGGCCTAGTGGTTAGGGTTCTGGGCTTTCACTGCTGTGGCCCGGGTTCAGTCCCTGGTCAGGGAACTGAGATCCTGCAAGCCGCATAGCACAGCCAAAAAAAGAAAAAGAAAAAGGGAAAAAAACCACAGGAGATGTTGTAAAACAAAACAAAGCTTCACCATAAAATAGAAAACTCCCCACTTCATAAGGGATGTAAACATATGTAGAAATGCTTACAAATAAAGCCAAGATAGTTTCAAATTAGTAGTGTGTGAGTTAATGAAGACCTAACTAAAAGCTAAAAATAAAAGAATTTATCTCATATAACAAGAAGTGTGGCAGTTCCAGGGTTTTAAGTCAGAGGTTTGATGACATTTTCAAGGACCCGGGTGCGGTCTGTCTTTGCTCTCTGCCATCCCTGCTGTGTGGGAGATGTCTTCCCTTGTGGCACAAGGTGGCTGCAGACATTCCAGGTGACATGATGACATCCAGTAAAGAAGAGGGCCTTTCCTTCACATGCATGTCTTATTTTATTAGTGATGAAACTTTTCCTAGACATCCCCAAGCAGACCTCCCTCAAGTCCCTTTGGCCCGGGGCAGGACCATGTCCATGCTCTCACCAGTCACCAGTAAGGGGAGTGAGGCCCAGTTGGCTTGGTCTTACCTTGCTCCATCAACTGGGGCCAGGTGGGGATGGGGCCTCTTTCCGGAACAGGTGAAAGGGAGATCCCCCAAAGAGTATCAGGCTTCTGCTGTCAAGGATGGTTTGACGTGGGGACATAAAGAAAGAAAATGGCCCTTAAGGATGCAAAGCATTAAGGCTGTGACTTTAATGAAAACATGCAGTGTTTTTTTTTTTTTTTTTGGCTGAGTTGGGTCCTTGTTGCTGCATGCGGGCTTTCTCTAGTTGCAGTGAGTGGGGGCTACTCTTCGTTGCGGTGCGCGGGCTTCTCATTGTGGTGGTTTCTCTTGTGGAGCACGGGCTCTAGGCGCGTGGGCTTCAGTAGTTGTAGCATGCGGGCTCAGTAGTTGTGGCGCACAGGCTTAGTTGCACCATGGCATGTGGGATCTTCCCAGACCAGGGATCGAACGCATGTCCCCTGCATTGGCAGGCAGATTCTTAACCACTGTGCCACCAGGGAAGTCCCCATGCAGTGTTTTTAAAATGAAAATTTAGGTGCTTGTTCTTAGGAGAAATTGTGAAACTGGATTATGCAACCAACTCAGACTTTGCATTTCTACTGTTCATTTCCCCGAGATGGGTCCAGTCCCTTAGACCTGGAACAACTGTTTTTTCTGCCTTGAGCCTGCACCCTTACTGGTTGAGTTTTCTCAGAGCAGGGCCTCTCTGCACTCCTCCCCTCTCCTCAGCCCCCAGAGTGGAAGGACTTCCCACCTCCCCACTCTGCTGGCCCCTTGCAGCAGCTCTTACCTGCTTGCCCCTGCAGACGCAACTGCTCTCCTCCCCACTGGTTGGGGGCTCACCACGGGTGCTCTGGTGTTGACCTTGTGGGTGTGAATGAATGAAAGGAAGACGTTCAGACTTGATGTGGTGAGAGGTAAAGCACTCTTGAAGGTTTTGAGCAGTGCTGTGAGTGTCAAGATGAATGTGGGTTTAATGTGTAAGAGATTTATTCCTTAATAGTCACCTGCTAAGTGTCTTAGATTTCACCTTTGTGTCTTTTTAAAAAACCTTATAACAAACATATTTCTTAAACTTTCATTGGGAGCTCTGGAAAGTATTGGTTGTTCTGTAGGGATGATGAAGTGTCTAGAGTGAAGCCAGCTCTCCTGGAGTTGGGGAGCACTCCTGGGGTTGGGAAACACTCCTCTCCTGGGGTTAGGGAACACTCCCGGTCCCAAGGATGGCAGTAGGAGGAGGCGGAGATGGTTTCATGGTGTGCTGTGAGCTGTTTACAACATTTTCTTTAATGTTAAGCGAATAGTGTTCTCAAATCCTCTGTAATTACTGGTTCTAATTCATATTCCATGAGAAAAAAATATGTGAAGTGCCAGCGGCTCCTGAAATATAAACATGCAGTGAAAGTATTTTCTCTTCCCGAGCCTCCCATCCCTGCCCCGGGCTGTTCCGTCGACATACATTAGCACGCCTGTCTTCCTTTTCCATAAAGCACAGACCTATAAATATTCCTCAGTTTAAAAATAATGTTTTCCCTACCGTGAGTCAAGGTTCAGTTCTCGTCTATCTAATTTTAGTTCCTTGTTTTTATGAACTTTCAAATGTTTTCCTTAACCAGAAAGTAGGAAAAAAGCACACACAGAGATGAAGGAAACTTCTTGCTACATCTCCCTGTAGCATAGGCATTTCTGTGTGAGGTTTGCTTTTTTGTTGGTTAGGTTATAGAAAAACAAAATTGTAAACTTAGGAGTTTAGAGAAGATGAGGGGAAGAGTGCTGTTGGCTGTTTGTTTCTACAAGGAATGTTTTTAGAGAGTAATGTTTCAGACCTATAGAGTGCTAACGTGGTTCTGGAAAGTCTTTTTTTTTTTGCCTCTATTAAACTAATTTTATATGAAAAAGGAATGAAAAGATAAAAACAAATAATTATATAAAACCTGTTACCTTAAGTGACCTCTTTTTGTAAGACTGTAACTCCTTCACATCCTTAGATACAAGCAGTAATTTCTTTCTTGGTTAAAATTGATGTCACCCAATTTGTGTTTTCAACTTCTGTTGCTATTTTATGTAGATTTCCTGTGTGTCTATTTAATTCACATATTCTTATTTGTAAGGAGGATGTAATGTTCCTAGGAACAAATGACCACGGTTTGTTTAACCATGTCCTTCCTGAGCTTTTAGATTGTTGCATGTTTTTTCTTTCTCCTGTAAATATTGCATCTTTAAGGAATTGTGTGACTTTTGAAGCCTTACGTTTAGACAGATGACGAGGTGGGTGGATTTTTTTATATAGAAAAGACAAATAGGGGCCTCCCTGGTGGCGCAGTGGTTGAGAGTCCGCCTGCCGATGCAGGGGATACGGGTTCGTGCCCCGATCTGGGAGGATCCCATATGCCGCGGAGCGGCTGGGCCCGTGAGCCATGGCCGCTGGGCCTGCGCGTCCGGAGCCTGTGCTCCGCAACGGGAGAGGCCACGACAGTGAGAGGCCCGCATACCGCAAAAAGAAAAGAAAAAAAAAAAAAAAGACAAATATATTTTTATATATTTTTTATAATAAAAGTGAAACATGTTTGTGGTCTAACTTTCAGAAAAAAACAGATGAGCAAACAAAAGATAAAAAATGCTTACCACCCAGAGATAACCACTGTGAACATCCCGATATAAGGCTTTTAGACTTTTTCAATGCAATACCAATAATTATCTTTTAACAAAATGGTGTCATAGTAAACATGTTGTTTTATAACTTCCTTGTTCCTGTTAATCTGTATATACATCTATATCATCATTTTAAATGACTGTAAACTTTTATCATAGGGATGTACCATAACTTATTCAGGAAATCTCCCTTGTTGGAAATTCAGATTGTTTCCAGTTTTGTATTATTATATATCATGATGCTAAGATGTGCATTTTCCAGACATCCCTCAAATCAGGATGCATCACAGAATTTAAGATATGTCATAGTTTAATTGACAGTCCTGTCTTTTATTTCACAATAGAACAAAACATAACGATGCATCTTACAATTGGCATCTTAGATTTGATGAAATACAGTATTGTAAACTATAATAATGTGACAGACATCTTTATTGGCCATTGTCTTTGCCCACATGAATTACTAGTGAGGCCAAACCCTTTTTTCATATGTGGATTGCTCTCTTGTATTTCTTCTTTTATGAGTTGCCTGTGAATTGAGATATTTGTCTTTTCCTTATTAATTTGAGAAAATCTCTTTATTTATATAAGTAACTTAGATATTTGTCTCCCATATGCATTGTAAAAATTTCCCCCAGTTTATAACTTGCCTTTCAGTCATGATGTTTTTTGACATGTGCAAATTTAAATTTTTATGTAGGCATGCCTGTCATTCTTTTCTTTTATGGTTTCTGCCTTTGGTGACATGATTAGAAAAGCCTTCCCACTCCAGGATTATATCCTAATGCTTTTGCATTTTTTCTTTTTTTATAGTGATATCTTTAAACCGTCTGACATTTATTTGAGTGTGGGGCATGGGTGGTCCAAGTGGCTAGACAGTTATTTTATACCATTTATTGATGTGTATGGTTTATATAATATATATTGATGCATACCATTTATGACTGTGTAGAACTGATTTATATGTGAGTCTGTTCTTGCAGGTCTTTTTGTCTTTCTTTTTTTATGAGTTTGTTCTTAGAGATCAAAGTTAGATTTGTTGTTTTCTTACAAACTCCCTTTGGCATTTTGACTCAAGTTCTTTCAGGTTACAGATCAATTCGACATCTTCACAATTTTGGGTCTTCTCATCCAGCCAGCTGGCGTACACAGGGTATCTCTCTATTTATACAAGCCCCTTTTATGTTGCTCGGTAAAGTTTTGTAGCTTTTCGTGAGCTTTTACATACTTCTTAAGGTGTACTGTTTTTCATTGCTACTATGGCTAGGGTCTTTTTCCATTATGTTTTTTAGCTAGTTACTGTTGGTATACAGGAAAGTTGCCCATTTTTATAACATGCATAACAATGAAACCCACCTATTTTAAAGGCACAGTTCAATGAGTTTTAACAAATATTTGCAGTGTGTAAGTACTACCCCACTTCATGTGGTGCATTTCCATCACCCCCCAAAGTTCCCTCATGCCCACCCCTGCAGTCAGTCCCTCCTCTGTTCCCAGCTCAGGGGGACCACTGATCTATTTTCTGTCACTATAGTTTTGCCTTTTGCAGAATGTCATAGAAATGGAATCACACAGTATGTGGCCCTTGCTGACTAGTTTCTTTTGCTTAGAATAATGCTTTTTTATTTATTTATATTTATTTTTGGCTGTGTTGGGTCTTCGTTTCTGTGCGAGGGCTTTCTCTAGTTGCGACAAGCGGGGGCTACTCTTCATTGCGGTGCGCAGGCCTCTCAATATCGTGGCCTCTCTTGTTGCGGAGCAGAGGCTCCAGACGCGCAGGCTCAGTAGTTGTGGCTCACGGGCCTAATTGCCCCGCGGCATGTGGGATCCTCCCAGACCAGGGCTCGAACCCGTGTCCCCTGCATTAGCAGGCAGATTCTCAACCACTGCGCCACTAGGGAAGCCCTAGAATAATGCTTTTAAGATTCATCCATGTTGTTGCATGAATCTGTATACTTGTTCCTTTTTATTGCTAAGTAGTAATCCTTGTATGGATGGATCTACCACAATTAAAAAACCCCATCAGTTGATGAGTTTGGGTTGTTTCTAATTAGTGGCTATGATGAGTTAAAACTGCTATGAACATTCACAGGTCTTTTGTGGACACATAATTCCATTTCTTTTGGTTAAATACATAGGAGTTGAATTGCTGGATTGTATGGTGAGTGTGTGTTTAACTTCATATGAAACTATAGAGCTGACAAAGTTATTTTTCTGTGTAACTGGCCACTTAATTGAATGCTTATTTGTTCTGGTGTTTAAAAATCAGATAGTCTCAGATTTTCTTGGTAGAAAGTCATATAAATTTAAAATCCCTTCCTTTTTAGTCTTTATATCTCCTTTCTGTTTACTGAACTGGCATGTACAGGCCCCACATATGCCTTTTCTCTGCTTAGAGTTACAGTAACACAGGACTGTGTGTGTGTGTGTGTGTGTGTGTGTGTGTGTGTGTGTGTTTTCTCTCCCCAAGAAAAGAAAGCGTGATGTAAAGTGTAGGAAATAATCATAATAAAGGAAATGCTGACCTATTTAAGTGCTCATTGCCACCAAACTGGCCATTTAATTTCTTTTCTTTTTTTTTTTTTTTACATCTTTATTGGAGTGTAATTGCTTTACAATGGTGTGTTAGTTTCTGCTTTATAACAAAGTGAATCAGTTATACATATACATATGTTCCCGTATCTCTTCCCTCTTGCATCTCCCTCCCTCCCACCCTCCCTATCCCACCCCTCTAGTTGGTCACAAAGCACGGAGCTGATCTCCCTGTGCTATGCGGCTGCTTCCCACTAGCTATCTGTTTTACGTTTGGTAGTGTATATGTGTCCATGCCACTCTCTCACTTTGTCACAGCTTACCCTGCCCCCTCCCCATATCCTCAAGTCCATTCTCTAGTAGGTCTGTGTCTTTATTCTTGTCTTACCCCTAGGTTCTTCATGACATTTTTTTCCTTAAATTCCATATATATGTGTTAGCATATGGTATTTGTCTTTCTCTTTCTGACTTACTTCACTCTGTATGACAGACTCTAGGTCCATCCACCTCATTACAAATAGCTCAATTTCATTTCTTTTCATGGCTGAGTAATATTCCATTGTATATATGTGCCACATCTTCTTTATCCATTCATCCGATGATGGACACTTAGGTTGTTTCCATCTCCTGGCTATTGTAAATAGAGCTGCAATGAACATTTTGGTACATGACTCTTTTTGAATTATGGTTTTCTCAGGGTATATGCCCAGTAGTGGGATTGCCGGGTCATATGGTAGTTCTATTTGTAGTTTTTTAAGGAACCTCCATACTGTTCTCCACAGTGGCTGTACCAATTCACATTCCCACCAGCAGTGCAAGAGTGTTCCCTTTTCTCCACACCCTCTCCAGCATTTATTGTTTGTAGATTTTTTGATGATGGCCATTCTGACTGATGTGAGATGATATCTCATTGTAGTTTTGATTTGCATTTCTCTAATGATTAATGATGTTGAGCATTCTTTCATGTGTTTGTTGGCAATCTGTATATCTTCTTTGGAGAAATGTCTGTTTAGGTCTTCTGCCCATTTTTGGATTGGGTTGTTTGTTTTTTTGTTATTGAGCTGCATGAGCTGCTTGTAAATTTTGGAGATAAATCCTTTGTCAGTTGCTTCATTTGCAAATATTTTCTCCCATTCTGAGGGTTGTCTTTTGGTCCTGTTTATGGTGTCCTTTGCTGTGCAAAAGCTTTGAAGTTTCATTAGGTCCCATTTGTTTGTTTTTGTTTTTATTTCCATTTCTCTAGGAGGTGGGTCAAAAAGGATCTTGCTGTGATTTATGTCATAGAGTGTTCTGCCTATGTTTTCCTCTAAGAGTTTGATAGTGTCTCGCCTTACATTTAGGTCTTTAATCCATTTTGAGCTTATTTTTGTGTATGGTGTTAGGGAGTGATCTAATCTCATACTTTTACATGTACCTGTCCAGTTTTTCCAGCACCACTTATTGAAGAGGCTGTCCTTTCTCCACTGTACATTCCTGCGTCCTTTATCAAAGATAAGGTGACCATATGTGCATGGGTTTATCTCTGACCATTTAATTTCTAAAGGACTTTGGGGAAGGGTGTTTGCTTGGCCACAGCCAAAAAAAGCTCCTAAGCAGACCAGAAACAAAAAACTACCCTCGTGAGAGCTCTCTCCCCTGTACTCGGGTGACACTAGGAATTGTCCTCGGTGCTGTTTTTCTAGAATGGAATGAGGCCACACTACTCCATCAGTCACGATAAAGCTATTTCCCATGTGAGTGAGTTTTGAACAAAACTGTAACTCCCCTGAATAAATCCCTGAATTTGGGCCCCATTTTATACCCCATAATCCAGTCAGTTGAAATAGCTTGTCCATGTGCTAGCCATAGAAAGCACTTACAGAAAGGAGGCTGATTCTTAATTATCCCTGTCCTTCGGATCTCTTTGGGGCATTACTAATAGATATCTCCTTAATTTGTCGGCGCCTCATATCAAATGGATAGAGGGCCCTTGGTGACTGCAGCTCCTGGTTGGGTGCACTTCTCACTTTCTTGTAACCATTTCAGGTATTTTCTTAAGTTCCCTGTGTGCCTCACCTCTTGCCAGTTATCACAACAGCCACTTAGACCACGGAGGTGAAAGCTTGAACGTTTCTCATCTGCAAGGGACATCACTCACCCCTCTGTGTGACTCAACAGATTATGTAAAGCGATGGAAGGGGAGGTAGCAACGCGGAACTCCTGTCATTTGGACAGAAAAGGCACAAAATCTAAATCTCTTGTTCTGTTGAATTTCTTGATGGAACGGTTTATAGGTTCACCACCATAAATCCTGGGTTTGACTTTGGAATTTCTCTTTTTAGCTCTGATTAGCTTTTCCAGCAGGAATGTCATAGATGAACAACTAAGCATAAACCTGAGGGATTGGGGCTCTAATCCTTTTCTGCCTTTGATTTGTCAACACTTAGTACTTTTGTGCTTTCTTTTTCTCCTCATTAACTGGGTGTCTGTCACTTAAAGAAATAATACCGATGGCTTTCAGAATGATGGGACTGCAACTAATTTTTTCAGGCTTAGAATTTGGTCACTTTCTCCAAAAACCCTCTCTGCCTTTCTCCCGAATAGGCCGGGCTCTCTCATTAGCCAAGTATCTGTGCCTGGTGAGCCCCTGCTCACCTTCTAAGAACCAGCTCTGATGTCTCCTCTGTTGTGAAGGCTTTCCTAAGCCCCAGGCAGAGTGCAGCATTCCTGTCTCTGCGTTCATGCAGGATGAATTCTAAACCTGTATTTAGTTCCTGTTGCTTTGACCAGTTTTTGGAGTTGTCCCTTCCCTTCAGTGGACTGTGGGCTGTCGGGGACACAGTTTACAACGTTTTTGTATTTCCGGTGTATGGTACGTAGTGGGTACTCAGTACTTAGGTGTTCATGGAGTGTATGCTTTCAGGGAAGCAAAGTTCTTGTAAATACATCCAGTTTTCCTTCATTATTTCTACCCTAAATTAATAATCCTCTGGGGTTTAAAATATTAATGTAGGGATAGAACAAGGGGTTAAAATGAAGTATTAACAGTACTCAGAATATCATCATTCTTTGTATTCTTTAAACTGCATAAATAATAATAAAATTAAGTGCCTCTGTTGCACACTTCTCAGTGTTGGCAGTGCAGTCTCATGGCTCACTTTGTCGATATTCTGCATGAAGTGGTTTCTTAAAGTCTATTGGTTTTACTTGAGTTTTTGTTAGTTTCAAAATAACCTTTTGGATTTTCCATACAAAGAAATATTTGACTTCTCTTTTCCTCTATCATTTTTAAACTTTCCTCTCTGTAGACAGTCTGCTGGTATGTTTCCTTCTCACATCCTTGGATAAGAGGGAGGGCGCAGGAGGCTGGGATCAGCATCCACTCCTGGTGGGGAGGGTACCTCCCTCTGTGGGAGACAGTTGGCCAGCAACCAGTGAGCGTGTGACAGCAGTCACCCACGGCACCTGCGTTGGCTGGTCTGCTTCCAGTCTCATGTCTTACTTGTTCAGCTGGGCACCCCGTTAGGTTGACCAGTGCACCAGAAGTGTGTTTGCAAAGTGCAGGCACTCTCAATACCAATACTGGGGAGAAGAATCCTGTAACACCCCTGCCCTGTTTTAGCAAGAGCTGGTTCTTAAATGCATTTGTGACTCGATTCATAAACTCTTCAAATTCAGAATCCTGTTGGATTTCGTTGAAGAATGGACTTTAGGGTTAGACGAATCTGAACTTAAATTGACTCCTAGTTTTACTGCTTATAAGCTGTGTGACCACCAGCAAGGGATATCTGTATTTGCACAGTTCTTGGGAACTTCGCAGTCAGCGAGGCAGCCCAGAACTTTTCAAATATAAAATGATTCTGTACATATAGTGAAATAAATATTAAGTCTACCTCTGTTGTGGGGCCTAAATTAACTAATTTATCAAGACAAAGACTCCTTGGTTATTTCTTTTTCTCTCATTAAAAATAAAAGTCAGGTTTAGTGAGGCATAATTTACATACACTAAAATTCAGCCTTTTTGGTGAATAATATGGCTGTTGCTAACAGGTATTATGCCTTGTCCTGTATATTCTTTGTTCCTTTTTCCGCGTTCTTTTTGGATTGAGTATTTTTTTCTGATTCCATTTTTGTCTCCTCGATTAACTTAATTGTTGTATCTCTTTTTCTGACCTATTTCATTTTATAATTTATTATTGTTAATTTATTTTCAATAAATTTATTTATTTTATTTATTTTTGGCTGCGTTGGGTCTTCGTTGCTGCGCGTGGACTTTCTCTAGTTGCGGCGAGCGGGAGCTGCTCTTCGTTGCAGTGCACGGCTTCTCATTGCAGTGGCTTCTCTTGTTGCGGAGCACGGGCTCTAGGTGTGCGGACTTCAGTAGTTGTGGCACGCGACCTCAGTAGTTATGGTTCGCGGGCTCTAGAGTGCAGGCTCAGTAGTTGTGGCACACGGGCTTAGTTGCTCCACGGCATGTGGGATCTTCCTGGACCAGGGATGAAACCCGTGTCCCCTGCATCAGCAGGCGGACTCTCAACCACTGTGCCACCAGGGAAGCCCGGCAAGTGGATTCTTAACCAGGGATTCTTTTTTTTTTTTTTTTTTTTTTTCGGTACGCGGGCCTCTCACTGCTGTGGCCTCTCCCGTTGCGGAGCACAGGCTCCGGACACGCTGGCTCAGCGACCATGGTCACGGGCCCAGCTGCTCCGCGGCACGTGGGATCTTCCCGGACCGGGGCACAAACCCGTGTCCCCTGCATCGGCAGGCGGACTCTCAACCACTGCGCCACCAGGGAAGCCCAACCAGGGATTCTTAACTTGCCACCAGGGAAGTCCGTTCCTTTAACATTACTTATGGCTCAGGTCTTCTGGGAATGAATCCTCTCAGCTTTTGTTTGTCTGAAAAAGTGTTTATTTCGCGTTAAGTTTTTTAAATTTTATTGAAGTATAGTTCATTTACAATGTTGTTTTTAATTTCTGCTGTACAGCAAAATGACTCAGTTACACGTATATATTCTTTTTCATTATGGTTTATCCCAGGCTATTGAATATAGTTCCCTGTGCTATACAGTAGGACCTTGTTGTTTATCTATCCTATATGTAATAGTTTACATCTGCTAATCCCAAAATCTCTTCCTGTCACATTAATTTTTTTTTTTTTTTTTTGCTGTACGCGGGCCTCTCACTGCTGTGGCCTCTCCCGTTGCGGAGCACAGGCTCCGGACACACAGGCTCCGCGGCCATGGCTCGCGGGCCCAGCCGCTCCGCGGCATGTGGGATCTTCCGGGATAGGGGCACGAACCCGTGTCCCCTGCATCGGCAGGCGGACTCTCAACCACTGCGCCACCAGGGAAGCCCCACATTAATTTTTAAAATATATTTTTTCAGGGTATAGGATTTTGTGTTGATCTTTTTCTTTCAGTACTTCAAAGGTGTCACACCTTTGGCTTCTAGCTTGCGTTGTTTTTGTTTTAATTTAATTTTTATTTTATATTAGAATATAGTTGATTTACAATGTTGTATTAGTTTCAGGTGTACAGCAAAGTGATTCAGTTATACATCTACATATATTCATTCTTTTTCAGGTTCTTTTCCCATATAGTTTATTACAGAATATTGAGTAGCATTCCCTGTGTTATAGGTAGGTCTTTGTTGGTTGTCTGTTTTATATATAATAGTGTGTATATGTTAATCCCAAACTCCTAATTTATCCCTCCCCCCCACCTTCCCCCTTTGATAACCATAAGTTTGTTTTCGAAGTCTGTGGGTCTGTTAGCTTGCTTTTTTTTTTTTTAATTGTTTTATTTATTTATTTTTGGCTGCGTTGGGCCATCGCTGCTACGCGTGGGCTTTCTCTAGTTGCGGCAAGCGGGGACTATTCTTCATTGCGGTGGCTTCTCTTGTTGCAGAGCACAGGCTCTAGGCACACGGGCTTCAGTAGTTGTTGCTCGTGGGCTCTAGAGCGCAGGCTCAGTAGTTGTGGCGCACGGGCTTAGTTGCTCTGCGGCATGTGGGATCTTCCCGGACTAGGGCTTGAACCCGTGTCCCCTGCATTGGCAGGCGGATTCTTAACCACTGCACCACTGGGGAAGCCCAGCTTGAATTGTTTTTGAAGACAAGTCTGCTCTAATTCTTCTCCTGTGTTCCTTTGAATGTAGTCTCCCCACTTCTTTACCCCAGCTGTGGCCGCTTTTAAATTTTTTCTCCTCATTTTTAGTTTTCATCAATTTGGATGTGATGTGATTTTGGTATTTATCTTGCTTGGGGTCCTCTGTGCTTCTGGGATCTGTGGTTTGATGCCTTTTATTATGTTTGACAAATTCTTGGCTAGTATTTCTTCAAATATTTCCTTCCATTCTTTCTTTCTTCTGGGATTCTGTTGACCTGTTCTCAGCCTCACTGATTCTCACCTCAGCTATGGTGAATCTGTCTCTGGTACTACCTCTGATGCTGTGCTTTTTATTTCTGTCATTTCCACTTGATTCTTTCTCATCCTTTCCATCTCTCTGCTCTAATTTTCATGCTGGTCATGCATGTTGTCCATCTGTCTTACTAGATCCCATTTGTATGGGAGGCATGTCCTTCTCTTCAGCTCTGCCACTAGTAGGACAATCCACCTGTCCTTCCTCTCCATGTGTGAGAGGGGTCTAGGACTTTAGGCTACTTGGTTGCCTTGTGGCATTACCTCTTTGTTGGATTCAAGAAAAGTTGTGATTTTGTAACTTATCTTGACTTTAATTTTTATTAATGTGGAATGACACTCTTTCTAGCTTTCTAAAAATACCTTCTCCTTGGTTATTTTTCAGAAATTAAGTGGAGCTCAGAAATTATATAAGATTTATAAGATAATGTTATTTAAATTTTTAACTTATGTCTTTTTTTTTTTTTTACTGATAGGGAAAAGTCACATATAGGAAATACAGATGTGTGTATGTTTATTTATAAATTGATGGTATGCAATTTTCCAGTTACTACTTGAAAAAGAAGGGTTTTTTCAGGTCATAATTTGGAGGAACATATATACATGAAAATTATAACTGATAAAGGCTTATTTTCCAAACTATGAATAATGAACAGTATGGAAAATGTGTATCCTTATTAGCAATTTAAAGAATACAAATAAGAATGCTTTGAAGCACCATTATTTACTTCTTAAATCAGAAAAAAAATCATAAAACCCGTTGGGTGGCATATTGTTGCTAGTTCACTTTTTCTAAAGAATAGAAGCAAGAACTATAACACTCTTTAAATCTTGGGAGAATAGCCTTAGAAAATGGTTCTGAAAAAACAAAAGCGCAGTTTTCCCAAAGATAGTGCAATTGATAATAGCAAAAAGTGAACAGCACTCAAATTCCCAGCAGTGGTGATTGTTGAGATTACTCTGGCAACTCTCCCTGATAGAATATGATATTTATTCATTGTTCAACAATGTTGTTGAATTCCTACTGTGTGTCAGGCTCTGTGCTAAGTGTCCTAGATGCCTGTCCTCATTAGATCTTTACAGTTCCCTGAGGAGAAAGACATTAGTCATATTCTTATTTTACAAAGAAGGAAACAAAGGCATGGAGAGATTAATTACCTGCCAGGGTCACATAGCTGGTAATGTGGAGGACCTAATGCACAATCTCCCTGATAATCAAAAGAGCAGACTGAAATGAGCATAATAAGAAATGTTTAGTCTCTTTCATTTGCAAAGATTTAAAAGATTGGTTGTAGTTGTTGATGGTGAGGGGACAGGGAAATCAGGTGCCCTGAAACACTATCGGTGTTTGGAAGTACAAACTGAGAAAAACTATTTGGAGGGCATGTGGCAATATCTTTCCAAATTTTACCATTTGACCATGCCATTCTACTTTTAGGATTTTACCATATGGAAATACTTGTGTAAGTGTGCAAAGATGAATTTAGGAGGATCTAGTTTACTATCTTACTTGTAACAACAGAAGACTGGAAATCACTTGAGTTTCTTTATTTTTTTTTTGGCTACACTGTGTGGCATTTTAGTTCCCTGACCAGGCATCAAACCTGCACCGCCTGCAGTGGAAGCACAGAGTCCTAACAACTGGACCACCAGGGAATTCCCTGGCAATCACTTGAGTTTCTATCAAGTGTAAATTAAGTCAGTCTATCCATATAGTGGAATACTTGTCAGTATTTGTATGAAACTGGTAGATCTCTGTGTGCCAAGGTGGGCAAAATAACCATCATCAATTATCCATTGAAAAAAGCAAATAACTGTACCATATGTGAAACAAGATTTCATTTTCTATAAAACGATGCATTTGAGAGTATGTGTACACAGAGATTATGATACACATTAAAGGATGTATCTGAATCTATAAATAGTGGTTGTCATCAGGGTGGGATTAGAGGAACTTCTCTACTTCTTTTTTTTTTGCAGTACGCGGGCCTCTCACTGTTGTGGCCTCACCCGCTGCAGAGCACAGGCTCCGGACACGCAGGCTCAGCGGCCATGGCTCATGGGCCCAGCCGCTCCGCGGCATGCGGGATCCTCCCGGACCGGGCCACGAACCCATGTCCCCTGCATCGGCAGGCGGACTCCCAACCACTGCACCACCAGGGAAGCCCCAAGAGGAACTTCTAATTTTATATTGTATACTTTTCAGTTTTTTTCTACAATGGACATGTATTACTTTTTTTTTTTTTTTTTTGCGGTTTGTGGGCCGCTTGCTGTTGTGGCCTCTCCTGTTGCGGAGCACAGGCTCCGGATGCACAGGCTCAGTGGCCATGGCTCACGGGCCCAGCCGATCCGCGGCATGTGGGATCTTCCCGGACCAGGGCACAAACCCGCGTCCCCTGCATCGGCAGGCGGACTCTCAACCACTGCACCACCAGGGAAGTCCATGTATTACTTTTATTAGCAAAAAAAACTATTAAAATTTTAAAAAAATTATATGAATTACCCTAAGTGGCAGAAATGCATGTTGAAGGCATAGGTGAGGAAAAGTGAATTCAGAATAAACCTGACTCTACACTGGGTGTGGATCAGATGTGTCCTGGTGTGAAAGTATCACATTCTATACATTCTTTCTTTCTTAAGCTTCTTGAATTATAAATCATAATATCCAAAGACTTTTTCCCCACAAACAGAAAAATTCTTATTTAAACACCTTCAAATTTCAAAAGTGAAAGAGGAAAAAACTGTTTCTGCTACCTTTTTCCCCTCTAGCCTATTTAATGAAAGAAGGAATCAATTTTTCACCAAAGGTGTAACAGTAGCCTTAGTTCAGTCACCGAAAACAGGTCCAGAGAGTTGATTCTGTTCACTTAGTGAAGATGTACAAACTCACAAAGTAAATATTTGCATACTTCCTCACTAGCTCATGAGGAAGAGTGTGTCTAGGGAGGTGACATCTCACTGCTGGTGGTGGAGATCCCGTCCTCTTGGTCAGCTTGGGACCTGACTTAACCTGCTATGAGGGTCACCTGGAGGCTGTGTTGGTTTTGGAACTCCTCTGGGGGTCCAGTTATGTTAGGACAGACCCTAAGTACAGCCCTCTGGGATGCACAGGGTTACCCCCAGAGCAGGCATTTTAGCCTTGAATTGACTCAGCCGCCTGTGCAGGATGACTCAGTTGAGCCAGAACTATCTTAATTTGATAACTATCCTAATTTGAACCTTAAGTCTTGGGTTTGACCCAGAACCCTCTTGGTCTGCAGTGGAGTTGTGGTGTGTGTAATGCTGTCAGATTATGTTCATTGTTAGAAGCCTGGGGAGAGTAAGTGACTTGCTTGGCCAACACAAAAATAGCCATGGTACAAGAAGAAGGATTTTAAAAATTAGTATTTTACTCTGCTTGTGAAGTAATTTGGTTATAAATATTGTTTCAATCTGTTTCATAAATCCAGTTTTTGAAAAAAAACCGGCGCTTAGAGCAGGAGTTCACGTTTCTAACTTGGGGTGCGTTTTTTTTCATCCCCTCCCCTCCCACCCGTTATTCTAATTTTAAAGAAAAGGTTGTCAGTTCTTAAAACTCTTTTTCATGAGAGCTAAGCATCAGCAGCAGTTTTCTCTAATTCTGTCTCAGGTGATGAATTTCAGTTTAATTGTATAACAAACAGATAAGGAAACTGAATAGTAAAGTTGCATTTGCTTTGATGTAATAAAGAATCTTTTCTGCATCTAAAGAAAATGGAAATTTATGGAAAAGCAAATTCTTTCTTTGAATTGTATGTAAATGAGAAAGTTGGGATGGACAAGATTATGTTTAACTGGGCATTTTTGAAATTGCTCCTATTTGAAGCTAAGTTTTTTTATATGAATTATTTGTTATTCTAAAGAGTGATATTCACCTCTTCATGGGTCTCATGGAAATGTTATTGGACATATGATCTCTGTCATTAAAAAGTAAAACTATTGCTCTAGCCTAAGGAGAGAAAATTAAAATATAGTCAAGGGGTAGAGGGAAGTTTGCAGTAGTAGACCAAGATGAGAAAACCAAGTGTGTTTTTTTTTTCCAGACAAAAGATTTATGGGGTATTATGTATTAGAAATATTTAATACTTTTTAAAACTTCAAGATTGTATATTTTTATAAATTTGTAAGGGGGATTCCATGACGAGATGTAGATGGAACTTCCCAATTGCCCATCGCAGATACTCAGGCAAGTTCTTACCCATCATCCCTAGGATAGGCCCCCCTTATCTGTTGCTAGGAAGTGCCCCTGTGCCTTGGGAGGCAGCAGCAGGAAGTGAAAAACACATCCCGCTTGTTGAAGTCACGGGCTGGACAGGAGGCTATGCTGCTATGTGACATTGGACTTCACCATTATTTTAGATTTAATACCCTCCCTGTCTGTGGTGGTGTTGTAAGGATCTTAAGAGGAGGTGAATAATGCGTAACAAATGTCAAGTATTATTCCATTAGGGAAGAAAGAAAGAAAATTGGAAAGCACCAAATATTTGGGAGGAAACTAAAACACAGCTTTCTTTCCCTTTCGGCCAGGGCTTTAGGGTGTGCACTTGGGAATAGAAAGCGAAAGGAATGGGCAGGTGTTCCAGACAGGATGGGGTGGGGCAAGGCAGTGAAGATGACAACGTTAAAGCCCTGGATGCTTTGATCTTAGAGTACCACTAATTTGTACTTAGCTCAAATCCAAGTAAATTACTGTGCAATTGACATAACAATAGAGGGGCATTTTGTAGCTGACTCTGGTAGCTTCTAGTCTGGCAAGTGGATCATTAGAGATTGACATGTGCGGTTGTGGAGTGGCTATAAACTGCCAAAAATTGAAGCCTGGTGACAGACTAGACTACAGGAACACCTGTCACTAATGCTTCTGATTTTTTGCTTATTCTTCCTTTGTCACTCTGTGTATTTGCCCTCTTAGTTTTCCCCACCCACCCAGCCACTAGCCATGTGTACTAAGTGTGGACTCCGAGCAAGGATCAACCTATAGGTGAGGGATATAAGCAGACGGTGAAGCGTGAGGAGTATTAAGGCAGCCCTGAATTAGTTGGTAATTTTTTTAAAAAAATTTTAAACATCTCATTGGCTTTATTCAGTGATTGATGAGTTGGGCAGCATCCGTCTAGCAAAAAGAAAGAAGCTCTGCTAATTTTTTAAAAATTAATTAATAAATTTATTTTTATTTTTGGCTTCGCTGGGTCTTCGTTGCTGCACGTGGGCTTTCTCTAGTTGCAGTGAGTGGGGGCTACTCTTCGTTGTGGTGAGTGGGCTTCTCATTGCAGTGGCTTCTCTTGTTGTGGAGCATGGGCTCTAGGCATGCGGGCTTCAGTAGTTGTGGCACACGGGCTCAGTAGTTGTGGCTCTCTGGCTCTAGAGAGCAGGCTCAGTAGTTGCGGTGCATGGGCTTAGTTGATCCGCGGCATATGGGATCTTCCTGGACCAGGACTCAAAACCCTGAATTGGCAGGCGGATTCTTAACCATTGTGCCACCAGGGAAGTCCCAAATTTTTTTTTTTAAATAAAAAAACGCCGTGTTGTGGATAATTTCAAGCATACAAAGGTGAAGACAATAGTACAGTGAACTCAGGTACCCATAACTCAGCTTCAAACAGTTATCTACTCATGGCCATTCTTGTCAATTTCTATTAAAAAAAGTTACTGGATTGTGTTGAATCTGTAGCTCTATATAGGGAGAAATACCATCTTAACAATAGGGAGTCCTCCAATCTAAGAACACAGTGTCTGTCACCTTCCTCTTATTTAGATGTTGTTTAATATCTCAACAATAATGTATATTGTTCAGTGTACAATTTTGCACTTCTTTTATCAAATTTATCCCTAAATATTTATTAATTTTAATGCTGTTGTAAATAGAATTGTTTCTTAATTTCATTTTTGGATTGTTCATTGCTGGTATGTAGAAATACAGTTGATTTTTGGATATTGATCTTGTATCTTGTGAACTTGCTAAAACTCACATTCTAGTAGGTTTTTTTTTGTAGATGCCTTAGGATTTTCTATATACGGGATCATGTCATATGTGAATAAGGACAATTTAACTTCTTCCTTTCCAATCTGTATATTTTAAATTCTCTTTTCCTGCCATGTTGCACAGCCTAGAACTTCCAGTACAATGTTGACTAGAAGTGGTGAGAATGGACATCCTTGCCTTGTTCCTGATCAGAGAATGAACTTTTGGTTTCATTGATTTCTCTGTTTTTTTTCCTAATTCATTGATTTCTACTCTAATATTTATTCATGCCTTCCTTCTACTGCTTTTGGGTTTAATTTGCTTTACTTTTTCTAGTTTCTTAGGGTGGCAGCTTAGGTTATTGACTTGAGACTTTTCTGTTTTCCCTACAGGTTTTTTATAAAAGTTATAAATTTCCCTCTCAGTACTTTCCATAGCTGTATCCCATAATTTTGATCTGCTATGTTTATTTTCAATCAGTTTGAAGTGATTTCTTCTTTGACTCTTGAATTACTTAGATATGTTTTCTAATTTCCAAATATTTGAGGCTCTCCCAAGTTTCTTTCTGTTCTTGATTTCCAGTTAGATTACATTGTGGTAGACAACATACTTTACATGATTTTAATCCTTTAAAATGTATTGACACTTATTTTTTTTGACCTAGCCTATTGTCTGCCCTGGAGAATGTTACATGTGCACTTGAAAAGAATGTGTATTCCACTGTTGTTGCTGGAAGTGTTCTATAGATGTCAGGTCAGGTTGGTTGTTCAAGCCTTATATATCTTTGCTAATTTTCTGTTTAGTTGTTATATCAATTAAAATATTATTTTGAGTTGTCTGTTTCTCCCTTCAGTTCTGTCAGTTTTTGCTCCATGTGTTTTGGGGTTCTGTTTTAAGTATTTATGTGTATATAATTGTTATATTTTCCTAATGAATTGATCCTTTTATCATTATAAAAACTTCTCTTTTTGTCTAACAACATTTTTTGTCCTAAAGTTAATTTTTCTAATATTAGTATAGCTACTGCAGTTTTCTTTTTTTTTTCTTCTGTGTGACTATTGCTGTTTTCTTTTTTTTTTATTAGTTTCTGCTTTATAACAAAGTGAATCAGTCATACATAAACATATGTTCCCACATCCCTTCCCTCATGCATCTCCCTGCAGTTTTCTTATGGTTTTGTTTGCATAGTATCTTTTCCCATCCTTTTACTTCAACCTTTTTATGTCTCTTGTAGCCAACATATGTTTGGATTTTGTTTCTATTTTTTAAATTTTTAAATTATTTTTTATTGAAGTAGTCAATTTATAATATTATGTTAGTTTTAGGTGTACATCATAGTGATTCATTTTTTTTCCTGCAGATTATATTCCACTATAGGTTATTACAAGATATTGGGTATAATTTCTTGTGTTATACAGTAAATCCTTGTTGCTTTGTTCTTATTTTTTATCCAGTCTGACAGTCTTTGCCTTTTACTGGAGTGGTTAACCCACTCACATTTAGTGTATTTATTGATATCGTTGGATTACTTTCACCATTTTGCTATTTGTTTTCTCTGTCTTGCACCTTTTTTTGTTCCTCTGTTGCTCCTTACTGTCTTCTTTTGTGTTAAGTAGATATATTCTAGGGTTCTATTTTAATTCATTTGTTGAGTTTTTTTTTATATAAATGTATTTATTTTATTTATTTTATTTTTGGCTGTGTTGGGTCTTCGTTGCTGTGTGCGGGCTTTCTCTAGTTGCGACGAGCAGGGGCTACTCTTCATTGCAGTGCATGGGCTTCTCATTGCAGTGGCTTCTCTTGTTGCAGAGCACAGGCTCTAGGTGCACAGGCTTCAGTAGTCGTGGCTCACGGGTTCTAGAGCGCAGCTCAGTAGTTGTGGCGCACAGGCTTAGTTGCTCTGTGGCATGTGGGATCTACCCAGACCAGGGCTGAAACCCGTGTCCCCTGCATTGGCAGGCAGATTCTCAACCACTGCGCCACCAGAGAAGTCCCTGAGGATCAATTCTTTAAAAATCAAATGTGGGGAGTTTTGGCTTTTTGTTTTTCAAATATTTTTTCTGCTCTTTTCTGTCTTCTCCTTTTGGGGCTTCCTTTACATGTATGTTGATATTCTTGATGGTATCCCTCATGTCTCTGAGGCTTTGTGCATTTTTCTTCATTCTTTCTTATTTCTTCATCAGATTGGATAATTTCAACTTTGCTGCTTTTTTTCTTCTGCCATCTCAGGTCTGCCATTGAGCCTCTCTAGTGAATTTTCCACTACATTTATTGTACTTTTGAAGCCAAAATTTCCATTTGGTTTATTTTTATAATTTCCATCTCTTTTTTGATATTCTCTATATGATGAGTTGTTGTGTTCATACTTTCCTTTTTTCTTTGAACACAGATTCCTTCATTTCTTTGACCATGTTTAGAATTGCTGCTTTGAATTTTGTTAAGTTCAACATCTGGGCCCCCTTAGAGTTTCTATTGATGGCTCTTTTTCCTGAGTATAGTTTCCTGAGTATAGTTCACAGTACTTTTATGTTCTTTGCATGTCTCATATTTTATTTTTTAAACTAGGTATTTTAGGTCGCATAAGATAACAACTCTAGATTCTGATCACCCATGACAAAATCAAGTTTTGTTGTTGTTGCTTTTTGTTTGTGACATGCCTGGTTAATTCTGTAGAGTCTCTCTTCTTAGCAGTATGCAGCTGCTGCTAATCCTGTTCATTTTTTTTTCTTGTTTTTATATTTAAGCCTGGCTTACTAAGGGTTGCCCCTGGGTCAGCATAGCATAATGGTTAGCCAGTGATTGTTCAGAGTTAGTTTAAACACCTTAAGCTGGCAAAGCTTCATCATTTCTGCAGTGGATCTGTGCACACACAGATTGCATTGAGGAATGCACTCAAAGTTCAGGCCATTTACAGATCTGCCTTGGTTTACTTTCTGCCAGACTTTCTTTTACCTCCTCTGTGCAGGTGCTAGGCCTCACTTCAGCCAGGGATGAGTAGATAGCTAGGGCCCTCTCCGGTCTCTCCTGCATGTGTGTACCCTTTGAGGACACCAGAGACATGTGGGAGCTTATCCTTGCCCACTATGGCTCTCTTGTTTTTGCACGTACGTAATGTATTTTTGGCTAGTCTGCTGGTCTGTTGCTTATCCCAGTCAGTACTGTGACCTAAGGCTCGCAGAGATGTTGGCCTTGTATAATTTTCTGTGATCACTGTTGTTTATGATAGTGCCCTTGGGCGTGTGCTCTACTCCACATCAGTCATCCCCCCCAGCAGCAGAGCCATCAGTTTTCACAGCTTGTCCTGCCCTGGTGGATCCAACACTGTTGATGGAGCTGGGCTGAGGGGTGGAGCACACCAGACTAAAATGCCATAGATTCACTGCTGGGATGTAAGGTTCTGTAGTTATTTTTGAGTGAATACTTCTCAATTTGTTGTATGCCTTCAGTTGATTTCCATTCCTGAAATGGTTGCTTTTGACAAATTTGTCCAGTTTTTCATTGCTTTTGGAGAAGTTTTGCCAAGCTTCTCACTTATTATTTCAGAAGTTCTCTCCCTTCCCCCCAGCCTGCCTTTTTATATCTTTTTCCCCCCAACTTCCTAGGTGGTATAAGTTTGTTATAAAAACACAGCAGTATGAAATGTATAAAGTGGAAATGAAAAGCATTCACTGTTCCCATCCTTAAAGGTAGCCACTGCTGATAGGTTAATGAATTGCTTTCCAGACCAAAGCCTTACTTTAGTCATTGTATTTTTGGTTATATCCCCTCACCACACAATCCCCTTACCCTTTGCCACACGGTTTTTAATTCAGGGACTTTTAGCTCCTTGATTCAAGGAGGTAAACTTAATTAGCAATAATTAGTTTGACTAAAAGGAGACTAGGGGCCCTCTCCTGGCAAGGACAAAATACTAAGACTGGTAAGATCTATGTGTTTTAAGTAACCCTAATTCTGCCTGCACTTCTCACAGCGCTCGCCTGTCTAGTCCCCTCTCTACAGTGTCCCAACCCCCGGTCCTTTATCCCATCGAGAGCGTATCTCTTCCCAGGCTCTCCGGGAAAGTGCCCATCAGTCATTTCCCCTGTGATGTCACTCTGGCATGACTGCATTTTAGAGAGTTTTGTGAAGGAAGAGGCAGCGTGGTGCAGGGTTAAGGGCCTGAGCTCTGGTCTCACACTGCTCGGGGTTCAAATTTCAGCTCTCTTTTTCTAAGCCTTTGTGACCTTGGTTTTCCCAGGCCTTGGCTTTCCCATCTCTGCAGTGAGGCTGGTAGCAGTCCGTGCTGTACTGGGCGGTGAGAAGGATGTAGCAGGATTCTCTGTGTAATGTGCTTTGGAACAGTGCTTGGTACTTTGGAGCGCAGAGCAAATGCTTCCGCGTCCCTCCTCCTGTAGTCCTTGTCGTCATCAAAGTTTTTTTTTTTTACTAACAAGGAATCACCCCTTAACAATGACATTTCAGATAGGAGAGGATATGGTAAGTGGGACCTCATATGTTCTCTCAGCAGCTTCGGAATTAGTTAAACCTCTGAGTGGAGTCGAGACTTCCCTACAGGGCAGGGTGTGGAAGTGCAGTCGCTGGAGGACGGGTTTGAGGAGCGGGGCTGGTGCTGGGAGGTGTGCGGAGGAGGCCAGTGGCTGGACAGACAGGAGGAGCGTGTGCTGCTGGAGGGCACAGGGTTTGTTCTTAGGACGACGAAAACGTTCTCCATCAACCGTGCCAGTGGTTGCACAGCTCTGTGAATACACTGAAAATCACCAGCTTCTGTACTTTAAATGGGTACATTGTATGGTATGTGGATTTTATCTCAATGAAGCTATTATTTAAAAATGGTGGAAAGGAAGTGAGGAAGTTAAGAGTGGGTTGATCTCTCTGGTTGGGGTTGCTGATCATCTTAATTTTTTTCATTACCCTATACTTTTCCCTTTGTTAGATATTTCCAGCAAAAAAAAAAAATATATATATATATATATATATATATATTGCCTTTTAAATGAGAAAACAAGCATCAGTTTAAAAAAAATCATGTTATTTTATCTGCCGAAACCTATGATAGATGTAAAATAGTAGCAGAATAAGGTTGAGGTGGGTTTCATCCGTGCAGGTGACCTGAAAGAACTGAGGTCTTAGGTGGAACTCTGCTGGAACCAGCCCTGCGTCAGCACTGGCCGTGGCCCTCAAAGCAGGTCTTCCTGGACTGGTGCTCATCTCATCCCAGGCCTGAAGCGGGCGGGGGTTGCTGTGGTGAGGCAATTTCAGAAATCACAGGGGTAGGGACTGGGCAAGGGGGGTGTGGACTGCTTGTCAGCTTGTGGGACTGATAATAAAAACATGTAAAGCTCTGCATTTCTCTGGCCTTCGTTGTGCTCCATATAACAATGAAGCACGTTTCCTGAGGACCCACTATGTGCGGGTGTGGCATTGAATGCCTGCTGTTGATGCAGAGATGAATTGGGGCGTCTGTTGGCCTGGTCATCGTGGATCATATGCTGCCTCCCAGTGTTCCCAGGAGACCAATTTTGAGGTCAGAATTCTCCTTTTTTTTTTTTTTTTTTTTTTTTGCGGTACACGGGCCTCTCACTGTCGTGGCCTCTCCCGTTGCGGAGCATAGGCTCCGGACACGCAGGCTCAGCGGCCATGGCTCATGGGCCCAGCCGCTCTGCGGCACGTGGGATCTTCCCGGACCGGGTCACGAACCCATGTCCCCTGCATCGGCAGGCGGACTCTCAACCACTGCGCCACCAGGAAAGCCCCAGAATTCTGCTTTTTACATTGAGGGCTGGTTCTGACTTCTGGGAGGACTAACGCCCCTTTTAAATTTGCTTTGGAGCCACAGAATTTTTGTGCAGGTAGGAAAACAGCTGTGCATGAGGCAGGTGTTCTGTAAATGTTTTGAGCTCTGATATTGAGGAAATTATTCAAGAATCCAGGGTATTGCGGATTTTTCTGAAGATGACCTCTGGGGGGAAAAGAAGACTCTGTGGGGGAACTTGACCTGCTCTCTCTTTGTTGTCGACTTTCATATTCCCAATCCCTGACAGAGAGCTCCCTGCCTGTGTGTTTCAAACACTGCTCGTCATCAAGGGTTAAGAAGTAGCTTCAAAGCCGTTTGCCTGGGGTCCTCAGTAAGCCAGTCATCTTGCCCATACCTGCAGGGGGCTTTATCGCTACTCAGGCATCTTTGATAAAGAGGTACTCACATTTAGGAAGTCACACCTTTATTCTGCTAGTGAATTTTTCCCCAAAAAAACATTTCTAAGGGCTTCCTCACCTGTGAATTTGCTGAGTAGAACCAGCTTTCTGAGCCTGGCTGTGCCTGTACAGCGTGGAAGGAAGGCTCGGTAGAATCCCCCAGGACACCCCCACTGTGTCCCCTCCTCCCTCTGCCCTGTGCCCCCTCCCCTTGCACTGGGGCCCTGATCTCTGTCTCTTCCTGACCTTCCAGAATTTCTGAGTGGTGAGTTGAATTTTATTTACCTAAAATTGTTAGGTTTTCATGATATACTGAGATAAAACCCTGAAAAAGACTAAAATCTCAGGAGTCGTTGTACACAATACAGTGTCCTTTTTGCGTAACTTGATGCTTTTAATACTCATTGAATTAGGGCCACGCTTTTCATTAGCACCAGTGCTTCCCAAGTCTAACACCTCCAGCAGGAAGGTTTGTCGGATGGATGAGCAGTGCTCTTAAGAGTTTCAGAGATACAATTTGGATGAATGTGACTTCAGAATTGAGCCCTGTGAGGTTTTAGTCTTTGCATCCTACCACAGTTTGAGGAAGTGAAGTATTTTATGAAGTCCATTTCTGTTTTTGCAGGCTGTGAATGTGTGAACAAAACTGGAATCTTTGTGGTGGGGGGAGAATTCTGGACTCAAACACTGGTCCTCAGGATTCGCACGTGCTTCCTGAAACCACTGTCTCTGCTACTTAAATTAAGTCACTTTACGAGTATGCGCTCGGCAAATATTACATGCCGGGCCTGAGTCTCGGTTCTGTAGATCCATCAGTGAAGAAAACAAACACACTGCCCTGTCCCTGCTTTTGTGGACCATACGTGTAGGATGGGGGAGTTGAAACACGGACACGCATCTTAGAGAAATACGTGATATGTCAGTGGAAAGCTCTTGGAGAAAATGCAGCTGGTACGGCTTGGGTTTGGGGGAGCTGTGGGGTGAGGGCAGCGAAAAGGCCTGGAGGTAGTGGTTGCTATGGGAAGCAAGGCCGCCAGGGAAATCCTCATCCCCTTGGGTCCTCCCTGTCAGGGAGACCCTCTGCCAATGTGTCAACTGCACTTTCATTACCAGGAAGAGGTAGTCTGTGAGCGCTCCCAGGCAAATAACTTGCAAAGCCGGCGGTGGCGGATGTTGTGCAATCGGGCTCGCTGGCTGAGTCCCAGGCCACTGATCTGAAGGGCCCGCGACTGTGCACTCGTTCCCGTGCCATCCAAAAATATTTCGTGACCTTGCTGGTTGGCAGTTTTTAAAATGTTATTTTAAATCTCCAAAAAAGGGAAACATCAAAGTGCAGGCTGTCCACGGCCACCCTTCTTGATACACACAAACAGCTGCACAATACAATCACCCATTGTGGTGCCCTGTGCCAGCCGTTATAAATAGACCTGTGGCTCCACGTGAAATGCTCTGGAGGAAGGGTAAGTGCTCTCTTGATGAATGTGAGCTGCTGTTCCCATCGAAAGCCCTTCTCAGACATCAATATTATTTTATGTTTCACTGACTAAACTGAAAAAACAGCAACTGTGTTTTCTGCAGAAGCTCTGCGTAGTTTAACTATTTCCAGTCCTCTAATCCAAATGTGTGTACTGTCTCTACCCTAAATCACAGAGAGATCTTGTGCTCATTTAGTAACGGTGGCCAGCTGGGCCACTTCACTGCATTTTAAAGTTTCACATGGCCCAATTCTACATGAGAGGTTTACATATCACTGTGATGTGTGTGTGGTATGATTCATGGCTGGAAATGCATGCCTATTAAATATCGTGTTCATTCCCACATTTTAACCCCTATTCCAGGAAGTTTTTTATTGTGGTTTATTTGTAACATGTTAGAACGTCTAAAACTGTGCCATTCATATAGTAGGCTGTCAGTAATTTAGAAGTCAGTTTGTCTCTTAAAGAAAAAAATCCAACGAGCACCTCTGACAGTCTCTACTCTTCCCAGGGCAGGTTAAGAGCCTCTCAGTGTCATAAAGAAACGATGCTTATGTGGTATGTGGTGTAAGATGCTGTGTCATATTCACTTAGCTGAGATACGAATATGTTAAAGTGATTTACCTTAATTAAGTAAACATGTTAAGTGAGATTTTAGTATTGTTGACAAAGCCATTTTACATATTTTTTGAGGAATATATTCATTTCCCAGGGCTGCTGTAATAAAGTACCACACACTGGGTGGCTTCAAACAACAGGAATTTATTCTCTCATAGTTCTGGAGGGCAGAAGACCAAAATCAGGGTGTGGGCAGGGTTGGTTCCTTCTGGAGACTCAGGAGAACCCGTCCCAGGTCTCTCTCCCAGCTTCTGGGGCTGCTGGCCATCCTGGGTGTTCCCCAGTTGTAGATGCATAATTTTAATCTTGCCTCCATCTTAACATGGCTTTCTCTGTGTCTCCGCGTGTCCTCTTCTGTCTCTTGTAAGGACACTCATCCGGAGTTAGGGCCCACCCTAATCCAGTGTGATTTCATCTTGAACCTTAACTACTCACATCTGCGAACACCCTATTTCCAAATAAGGCCACATTCCAAGGCTCTGGTGGTCATGAATCTGGGGGGACACTGTTCGGCCCACATAAGGAGCTTGTATTCAACACATATTGGTTGAGCACCCAATGTTTGAGCATTTATAAGAGCCTAAATGTGGTGTGGGCGTGGGGTTCAGAGATAAACGACACGGCCTTTCCCCTTAGGAGTTTGTGGTGTCCTGGTCTCTACTCTTGGCATAGATGATCAAATGCCACTTAGCATTTGGGGTAAAAGAGGCACTACTGACACGCCTTTCAGTCCAGTTGGCTGGTCCAAGTGGGTTGTCTTAAGAACTGCCCCCAGTGGGTGTGACCAGAACTGTGTGGTTGGAGTGTCTGGGGTCCCTACCAATCCTGTGCCAACCCTTCACCAGATTCCCTAAATGTTAATGTTCTGTGACATTCGTCTCTCTCTACGCACCACACACACATGTTCTTTCTTCTCTCACCAATTTGGGAACAGATTGTAGCCACTGTCCCTAAATACTTCCCTGTGTATTTCTTAAAAACAAAGACACATTCCTGTGTAGTCACCGTACACCCACCCAAGTCATGAAGTGAACGTTGTTACCGTACACCTCCCAATCCATAGACCCCCTTCACATTTTGCCGCTTGTCCCAATGATGTCCTTTATAGGCCCAGGAGCCAATCCAAGCTCACAGGTTGCATTGCTTGTTGTGGCTCTTTGGTCACCTTCAATCTGGAACAGTTCCTTGTCTTTGTGTTCCATGACCTTGACATTTTTGAAGAGAACAGGCCATTTACTTTTGTAGAATGTCCCTCAGTTTGGGTTTGTCTGGCAGGACTGCAGAATTGGGGCTGCATCCTCCTAGGTGTTTTGTAATAGGAGAGCACACAATTTTGATTTGTCCCATTTCCAGAGATGTTAGTTAGCAGTTATCATTAGTTGAGAAGGTGTCTGCCAGGTTTCTTCACTGTAAAGTTAATTAATTAACCTTTTATAGTTATTAAATAACTATTTGATGGGAACTATTTTGAGGCTATGTAAGGCTACGAGGCTGTTTTTCATTAAACTTTTACCCACGAGTTTTAGCATCCTCTAATGTGTCTTACCTGAATCAGTTAGTGTGATGGTTACCAAAGGGCAGTTTTCTAGTCACATCATTTATTTTGCATTTATTGGTTGGTGTCCCACTGTAAGGTAGAACTTTCTTTCTTCTTTGCTCCCTCCCCTCCCAGCAGCAGACTTATAGATCTTACTTTATTCATTGGGTTATAATCCATTACTGTCATTGTCTACTCTGATGCTGAGATTGTCCCAGATTTGGCCAGTGGGAGCCATCGTGTACTTTTTTTTTTTTTTTTTTTTTTTGCGGTACGCGGGCCTCTCACTGTTGTGGCCTCTCCCATTGCGGAGCACAGGCTCCGGAGGCGCAGGCTCAGTGGCCATGGCTCACGGGCCTAGCTGCTCCGCGGCATGTGGGATCTTCCCGGACCGGGGCACGAAACCATGTCCTCTGCATCGGCAGGCGGACTCTCAACCACTGCGCCACCAGGGAAGCCCCCATCGTGTACTTTTGATGTGTCTATATCATCCTTACTTTTTTGGCACAACACATTCAGGCTTATCTTTTTTTGTTTTTAATGTAGCTATATTTTTATTTTTTATTTTTTGGCTGCACCGTGCGGCATGTGGGATCTTAGTTCCCTGACCAGGGATCAAACCCACGCCCGCTGCAGTGGAAGCGCGGGGTCCCAACCAATGGACCGCCAGTGAAGTCCCCATTCACGCTTATTTTGATCTTTCTTATTTATTTGTTTGTTTGTTTGTTTGTTTGTTTTTGGCTGCGTTGGGTCTTCGTTGCTGTGCACGGGCTTTCTCTAGTTGCAGTGTGCGGGGGACTACTCTTCGTTGCTGTGCGCAGGCTTCTCGTTGTAGGGGCGTCCCTTGTTGCAGAGCACGGGCTCTAGGCACGCGGGCTTCAGTAGTTGTGGCGCGTGGGCTCAGTAGTTGTGGCTCTCCAGCTCTGGAGCACAGGTTCAGTAGTTGTGGCACACGGGCTTAGTTGCTCAGCGGCATGTGGGATCTTCCTGGACCAGGGCTCAAACCCGTGTCCCCTGCATTGGCAGGCAGATTCTTAACCACTGTGTCACCAGGGAAGCCCGAGGATAGTTTCTAGAAAGCAAGTTCTGAGTGCTCTGTATGTCCACGGCTACTGGGACATTATGGCAACTAAGCCTTTTCAATGGATGTAGTTAGGAAACTCACGTGTGTGTATACTCTCCTCCACACATGCGTACAGTATTTAGATATATGCATGTGTGCACATGTACATTTATAGTTCTCTATCTAACAAGGTAGCTATAAAAAGCATGATGTGTCCAATTACAGTTCAGATCACATGGTTCATTTTCGCTTTCCCCCTTTCCCTGGTCCTACCTCTCCTCTCCCATCATCTGTGTGATACATTTATTTGATCAGTACCCTCGTATGTAACTGGTCTTTCCATGGATGCATCATCTAGGCCTTGGCACGAGCTCCCCAGCCCAGGGGTGTCCCCTGCCCCTACCTGTGCCTCCCGTGCTGGGCAGACTCCCCCAGCCTGTGCCAGCGAGCAATACATGTACTTTAATGTCTAACTTTTGCTTCAAAAAGGCATTCCGTTAGTCTATGGATGTTGTTTATAGTGGTGGCCTGAACAGAAAAACATATCCAACATAAGCTCAGAAAAAGGTCTTCTTTATCAGTATTTATGTCTCAGTCGAGCCCAAAGATGTTGACACTTGGAAGAATCAGCTGGCACTGTTGGTGAGGGGCCTGTGGAAGTGACAGCTCCTTGGCAGAGCTGGATTGAAGTGTGGGCCGGGTTTACTGGCGTGTCAGAGGAAAATTCTGTCTGTACTCAGTTTAAGCTCAGAAGAGGCTTAGAGAGTCACTGCAGAGATTCCAGTGACTGTTTTTGAGGATAATCTGGCAGAAAGTGTTCAGTGTTTTGTTAGCCGATATCTTTGAGCTTGGCTTGGATCTGATGAGGTTAAGAACGCCTGTCGGGGATGGTGTTCAGCACCAGCGGGGCCCTGGGCCTGGCTGGGTAGCCAGCTAGATGCTTGCCCTTCCAAGTTGTGCCCTTATGGCAGGGAAAGCCTGGAGCTGTATTTCCCTGGTCCTTTGCTGTAGCTCCAGGTTAGGTTCTGCTCAGCTGTGGGAGAAGTTGCTGAGTAGTCTGTGGTGTTTGAAGCAGACGGGTGGCAGGTGGCACACCAGCAGCGGCTCTCCTGGAAGCTCCTGTCTTTAACGCCTTGTGGTGAGTGCTGCGTTCTCCCGACCTTTGCTCCCTGGGCCCCCTGCTTCCGTGTATATAAAATCTTTCTGTTCTGGGATTACTATTTCCTTATTGGAGTCATAACTGATATAGGACCCTTGGTCATTTCAAGTCCTGATGGCCCCAGGGAGTTTCTGGTCACTTGCTTGGGCTCTGAGTCATGGCCTGGAGACCAGGGGTTTCAGTTGATGGGGACGTTATTGGGTTTTATCCAGTGAGTGACCAGAGGCCCTGCCCAGGTGCCTCGTTGAGAGCCCAGGATTATGAGTGATCTGGGGGCTGGAGCGGCCCTGCTGGAAGGTCAGTGGAAACACTCGGTAATGGTGGGAAACCAGCATTACCGAACACTTGCTCTGTGTAGGACACTGAGTCACTCTGAGGAAGAGAGAGTGGTGAATAATAACACATGTTCCTAACTTCAAGGAATTTCTAGTTTATCTCTAAAGGGCAGAAATGGGCCCTAGGAAGGCAGGGAGCAGGCCATGGCCGTGACTCTGCTCCTCGTCATTCCCGTTTTGGTCTTCCTCTGGAGGTGGGGCGAGGTGCCAGCCTGAACCGTTCTAGAGGGTGTGCTGGCGTTTCTTTCACCTCCTTTTCAAATCACAGAATTGTAGTGTTGTGTTATTCTTAGGTAGGTGTTTTTTTTTTTTTTTTTTTTGCGGTACGCGGGCCTCTCACTGTTGTGGCCTCTCCCGTTGCGGAGCACAGGCTGCGGACGCGCAGGCTCAGCGGCCATGGCTCACGGGCCCAGCCGCTCCGCGGCATGTGGGATCCTCCCGGACCGGGGCACGAACCCGTGTCCCCTGCATTGGCAGGCGGACTCTCAACCACTGCGCCACCAGGGAAGCCCCTTAGGTAGGTTTTAATGGATCCATTTTCATAATAAACTCCATCTTGACATTGTACCATGGTTTGTTGAACAAAGAGAAGTTATATAAACTACAGAAGGGCGAGAATGTGACAGAGGGATGAACTGCTGTGTTTCCCAGTGTGTTAACTAATTGAGGATGGTTTTTCAGTGTCGAGCAAAGAAGTAATTGAAATTTGAACAATATGTCATCACTTTCCTTTAACAGAGACTTCATTCTCATGTTATTAGTGTTATCTCCTTTTAAAATGGCCGTGCAAATACAACTTTAAAGAAGTATTTATGGTTAATTAAATCTCTTTTATGTCTGCCTGACAATTTCTGATCGTCGGGTGTTTCCTTTTCCCTGAAAAATGACAGGGAATAGAAACCAATGAAAACATCTCTGCTTGGCACCCTTCCCAGCCTCAGACCTGTTTCCATCCAGGATGAGCGCTGTGGAGAACTGGGTCCTCCCGTGGGGCTGAGGGGAGGATGGCATTACAAGTCCAGGTGGATCAGGGTGGGGCCTGGGGAGAACAGAAGTGCGGCTTGAGAGCTGCTGCCACCAAGAGGCCTCCTTGCTGCCTGGTGAGAGGTCCAGGGGTAAGTTAGGGGAGATCTGCAATTTAAACAATGGAGAGCAGTTGAGGGGATGGGAGTTCATTCCAAAACAAAGGTCCGTTTCTCTTGTATTCTCAGAATACACTCTGCGGTTTTCAGACACTGTCTGCAAAGTCTGTGGGTAGCCTTGGACCCATCTCCCACCCTACTGTTCAGGAAAAAAGGCTGTCTGCCAGTCCTGGAACCCGCATGTGTACAGTGTTGGAAGCAAAGAATTAAAGACGTCCAAAATGCTATTTATGTTTAAAGAAGGGTGTGTTGGAGGGGGTAGGGCTGTGGTCACCTGGCTGCTCTTGCAGGGAAACGCTTCAACCCAAAGCAGCTTCTCAGTTTCCCGCAGGCAAAGCTTTAAAGACTGTCACTGTAGACACCCATGTCATGTCACTTTCTATCCTGAATGAGCACCAGTATGTGTCTCAGCGTCCACACAGAAGTTGAGTTGGTTGCAAAGGAAGCCTTTTTATCAATCTAGTTGTTCCCCCCGGCCCCGCAAAAAAAAAAAAACAAGATTTTTTTACATAGTGACTTTGTAACAGATATATATAAATCCCCTGGTCATTAACTGGAGAGGAATATTACCTTGATAAGGGAGACTAGTAAAGAGTCTTGGTTTAAGATTATCTACGTTGACGACATGCCTAGAATTTTTAGAGGCCCGTATTTGAGAGGCACGTGTCCTAGATTTAAATGAAAGGGCATTAGAACAGTTAACTTCAACCCTTTCCCATGAAGTATACACATTTAATGTGGCTTTGGAAGTAACCACTAGCCTACTCATGTAGAATTGATTCCTCCTGGATGAGTGGAAACATTGTTGGTTTCTTCATTTATATCATTAGTGCTTAAAATACACATGCACTATGCACACATACAAGCAACAAAGTTGCCTGGCTGATACCATTTTGTCCTTATTTACAAAGCTAATATGAAAAATGTAGCTGTGCTCACACATGAATCTGTGCAAAGTATGTCGATTAACATAAATGTGGGAAATACAGGAAAATGCATGTGCTATGGTTCAGGCTAAGCCCTGCCACTGACTACTTAGGTGACCTTGGATAGTTACTTAAAGCTTAGCCTCAGTTTCATAATTCACATGAATTGCAAATTCATAAGGATTTTCAAAGCTAGTTATTATCTGAGGTCTCTTACACGAATCAAGAAAATCAGTAAGCAAAATTGCTTGGCTCCTGCTTAATTAAAACAGAGCTCAAACTGATTATTCTTACCTAGGCTTTGATTTTTTTCTCAGTAACCATTTTATTTTGGTCCTCAGCTTCCCCTTAAATATCATCAAAGGATCTAAAAAATGGAACTGGGCTTTTCAATTCAGGGCTTTGTTCAGAGTCGCTTATAATGATTTTGTAATCTGTATGTATATGCCCTTAAATTAAGATTATATTAATTTATACGAGTTTATTTTAACAAATGTTTATTGTGTGCTTGCTTCACGAACAATGCAAAGCCAGTGCAGTCTCAGAGAATTTATAGTCGGTTAAGGGAGCCAGGAGCCAATCACAGTGATGCTGGGGAGAAGAATGTTTGTCTGGGGAGACATGGATTGTTCTGGGAATGACAGAAGAAGGATGGAGAGTCCATCCGCCTGTCTGCAGGGCTGGAGTGGCCTCCGAGCAAGGTCCTGGAAAATTGGTAGGGTTTAGAGGCAGACTCCCAATCGAGAAACATTATTTAAAAGTATTAAAGTTTGGAAGTGATACTCTCATGCTGTTTCTCTTCAAATAGATCAGCCTTCTAAATTGGGATTTGTGAATATCCAGAGACAAAGCTGATTTCCAGGAAAAACAGCTGCATGCCTGTGTTTCCAGGATTAAATGCAATACATTTGTTGATGTTGAGCTGTGCTGTCACTGGTGGCTCGATTGTCAACAGTTTGATTCCATAGGTTTATGATAGAGAAGTCCAAGTCTCTAAAATAGGCCTTACTGTTCAGGAGCCCTTGTTTAGATTTCCTTTGCCAGGCGTTGCTAAACATCTTAGACAAAAATGGCTCTATCAAATCGTAGCATTGTATTTATTTTTTGAATCCTTTTTTAAAAGAATTAATAAAAGGCATTTTGTAGTTTAGATGATTCTAGTTAAACTATCTTATTTTTTTAAAAGGGAGAAACTGAGTTCCATGGAACTTCGGTGCCCTGCCCCAGGTCACAAAGGTTTTTAGCACATTGTTAATGTGCTCCTTTTGTGATGAACAGAAGTTCTAAGCAAAGAATCAAAGACTACAAATTATTAGAAAATAAGGGAATCAGGTTTCTATTTTGTTCCGTTGGTATGTGCCTTTTCTTGTAATGATGCTTTATGTCTGTATATAAGATTATAAAATAATCAGATAATAATGGGGGGTCATATATTTTTTTCCTTTTTCTTTCTTAAATGAATTCAGATAAATAAAAACAAAAAGAAACTTTAAACTCACAAATCATCAGCTTTTTCGTTACACATCATTTTCTTCTTTTTTTTTTTTTTGGTACCAGCACAACAGTAAAATGATAGAACATGAAGACGGAATTTCCTAGTACTTTATTTGTGATTTCAGAGTTATATGCTGTTTCAGTCAAGGGTTCCTTGAGTTTGGCAATAAATCTAAAAATTTACAAAAGAGCGTAGCTTTTTAGAAGGAAAAAATAAGATAGAAACACAGAGAATTATGAGTGGGGCAGCTCCCTTCTTACTGAGAGTGAGCTTCTATCCAGCCTTGTCCTAGAACCCCCTGTTCCTCGGGAAGTGTTGTGACACTGCTGGTCTTTAATGCTCCGTATATGATTTTCCTTTCTGAGCCTTTATTTTTCTGTCTTATCATACGTGTCTTTCCCATCCTGACGTTTTGGATGGATATTTACCTCCAACTTAAACCTGACCCCTGTGGTTAGGTACTGCCCCCGCCACTTCCGCGCACCCGTCTCTATTGGAGGCAGGATTATTTCACCTATCTCATCGGAACATCAAATGAGGGAATGGAAATAAAAAGTACTACACAAGCACAGTTATTAAAGACAATTCAATCATCAGGTAAAAGGCTTGTTTTAATACTTTATTTAACCTGGAATCAATATCTTGCACTCAGTAAACACTCCTTAAAATGTTTGCTTAATTGAATGTCATTTTAAAGAGCAATTCCTTTTTTTTTTTTTTTTTTTTCTTTTTCTGTATGCGGGCCTCTCACTGTTGTGGCCTCTCCCTGCTCCCTGTCGCGGAGCACAGGCTCTGGACGCGCAGGCCCAGCGGCCATGGCTCAGCGGCCATGGCTCACGGGCCCAGCCGCTCTGCGGCATGTGGGATCTTCCCGGACTGGGGAACGAACCCGTGTCCCCTGAATTGGCAGGCGGACTCTCAACCACTGCGCCACCAGGGAAGCCCAAGAGCAATTCCTTTTTTTTTTTTTTTTAAGATTTTTAAGATTTTTTTTTTTTAAAGATTTTGTTGTTGTTGTTGTTGTTGTGGATCATTTTTAAAGTCTTTATTGAATTTGTTACAATACTGCCCCTGTTTTATGTTTTGGTTTTTGGCCACGAGGCATGTGGGATCTTGGCTCCCCGACCAACCAGGGATCAGACCTGCACCCCCCTGCATTGGAAGGTGAAGTCTTAACCACTGGATGGCCAGGGACATCCCAAATGAGCAATTTCTTTTTAAGGAAGGAAGAAACCAGGAATATGATAGTGCCCAGCAACTTCACCAAGTGTTTGTCTTCAAAGCTGAGTGAAAAAGAGTTCTGGAGAGTATCACTTTGTAACTTCCCTGCTCCTACAGAGGCTTTCTTGGTTAAGAAAGAATGAAAAAAGAAAGAGAAAACCTCAACAGCAAGACAACAAACCACCTTAGTTTGAGCTAATTGCACTGCTTAATGTCCTAAACGGAGATTCTTTTGGAGAGAGGGTAAGCATGGTTTTGGCTGTAAGAGGGATGGTTGCATTACATCAGGTGGAGGCCTCATTTTACCCTTGACTTCATTTGGAAGTTGATTATGGTTAAAAAGAGGTGTATGTATATATGTGGGTGCCAGGTTGACAGGGCTGGACTGTAGTGGATTCACACATCAGCTTTGCTAAGTTATATCTCCGTATGCAGCTTGGGCCACAAGGGACAGTTGCACAAGATCTGGAAGGAAGAAGTGAAGTAGCAGCTGCATTCTTTTCACACTCAGAAAGTCAGTGCAGGGGCATTGAGCTCACGGTCCTGACCTGCTGGCTTCCCTTGTTGGCAGGGGCAACAGCTCCTCCAACACCCACGCATCTTTGGTTGGTCCTCCCACCTACATCCGTGATGAACAGCTTCTCTCTGTCTTCATCCAAGCTATCCACCAAATGATAATCTAACTTGCAAATAGGTCAGAATCAGGTACACAGCACCATGTACCGTCTAGGATGGCAGACTGCAGATATCCTAGTATGAGAGTAGAGGAAGCGAACATTTCCTGAGTGTTTACTACATGCCAGGCATTTCCCATACGTTATTTAATTCTCACAATAATCCTGCAAGCTTGTAACTTTTACTGCTCCAGTTTTACAAACGAGTAAACTGGGGCAGAGAGAGTGTTAAGTAACACGTAGTTTTAAGGTGGTAAAATTAGTACCTAAAGCCAGACAGCCTGATGCTAGAACCCATGTTCTCAGGTTCCAGAGGAGTGTGCATCTCTCCAGAGCCCGTTCTTCAGAGCCGTCATCTGTGATCCTTTCGGCCACACTCTCTGGGTGTGGTTCTTGGGCCATTTCCCTTTGAACAGACCCTTGTATAATGACTGTATGTGCCAGGCCTGGTTCTAAGCACATTGTGTGTATTTGATTGTGTATTCCTCAGAACAACCCTGTCAAGGAGGTGCTGTTTTCACATCCTTTCAGATTAAGACACTGAGGCACAAGGAGGTTAAGTCATTTGCTTAAGACTCCACAGGCTGCATGTAGAGGAACTGGGGTCTGAACCCAAGCAGCTTGGCGCTGGAGTCTGTGAGCTGAAAGGGAACATACACACTGTTGTCATTTGTCAAGAATGACTTTGGTGAGAAGCTGTTGAGGCTTCCTCCGTCTTGTGCGTGGAGACGTTTTGTCCTCAACATGGAATCTTGCAGATTTAGCTCTGCAGTAAATGAGTGTACTGACCAACTCGTTTGGAATTAAATTCCAAGCAGCTGTAAACAATAAATATTTTGTTTCCAGTTATTTTTGTAGCAATATCAGAAGAAGAGAATTAAGGACCAAAACTTATGGGAGTTTTAAATATTTTTTGCTAAGTTTTTATTTGTGATTTATGGGAAAATGACTTCCTGGGAGACAGTTTTTTTTTTCATTAAAAAAAAAACACCATCTTGCAACACCTTTGATAAATCAATCTTCAATGTAAGTTAGGTGTGTTTTCATAGCAACCAAATCGTGAGAACATTTGGCAGCTAAGAGACAGTAATGCTGTTATGATTGTGTTGCCACGCCAGAAGCTGCCATGCCAGAAGCAGCTACACAGTGGGGCCTGCAAAGTGTGGTGGCAGAACCCGTGGCAGCCGGAGCTGAGTGGCTGAGCTGCTCTCTCTTCCTTCAGCTCGATTATAACTGCTTCTCTCATGCTGCACACATAGCTCTACCCTGCTCAATCTCTTTGTTCTTGTAAAACCACAATTTTGTAAAAATCATGAAATGACACAGCTACAGAAGACTACATAAAATACACGTACGGTCTGATTAAAGTGTACACCCTTGTATCTGTTGACCAGGTTAAAAAAGAGAACATTGCCACTGCCCAGACACCCCATCCTGTCCCCTCCCTGCCAAAGGTAACCACGGTCTGGCCCTCACCGGGGGCTACTTCTTCTCTTCCTTGTGGTTTTCTTACCCAGTGTGCCTCCTTAAACACTTGGCTTAGGTTGTTTGGTTTTGCCAGATTTTTGATTTGCTTTTGCTTTTTTCCCAAATTTTTATTTTGAAAAATTTCAGACCTACAGAAAAGTTGAAAGAATAGTGTAATGAATACTAACATGCCCTTCCCCTGGATTCACCAATTGTTAATATTTTACCAAATTTGTTTTCTTTCTCTATATATAACTGTATGTATATATTTATACACACACATACATATGTGTATGTCCTTTATATATGTGTGTATACATATACATGCCCTTTAAATGTATATATATGTGCGTGTGTACTGATGTGTGTATATGTGTATGTGTGTATCTCCTCTTTTTTCTTTCCTGAGCCACTGAACCATTTCAGAGTAAGTTGCAAGCATTATGGCCCTGCCCCCTTAAATTCCTTAGCATGTATCTCCTAAGGACGAGGACATTCTCCTGCATAGACAGAATTATTGCATCAAGAAATGTAACACAATACTCTTAGCAGATGTGTCGTTCATAGTCAGATGTCCCCAGTTGTCCTGTAGTATCTTTTAGAGCTTTTCTTACTTTCGTCCAGGGTCTAGTCAGGGATCGGATTGTTCATTGCACATCCATGTAGTCTCCTTTGATCTAGAACTGTTCCCCAGCCTTTTTTGTCCCTAATGATATTGGCAGTTTTGAAGACTCCGATGCCTGTTTTTTAAAACAAACTTCTGCATTGACGTATAATATGCATAAATAAAAATGCACAGGGCCTCCCTGGTGGCGCAAGTGGTTGAGAGTCCGCCTGCCGATGCAGGGGATGCGGGTTCGTGCCCCGGTCTGGGAGGATCCCATATGCCGCGGAGCGGCTGGGCCCGTGAGCCATGGCCGCTGAGCCTGCGCGTCCGGAGCCTGCGCGTCCGGAGCCTGTGCTCCGCAACGGGGGAGGCCACAACAGTGAGAGGCCCGCGTACCACAAAAAAAAAAAAAAAAAAAAAAATGCACGAATCGTAAGTGTACATTTGAAGAACTATCACAAAATGGACACATCTACACAGCAGCACCCAGACGAAATGGAATGTTGCCAGCAATCCCGAACCCTCTTGTGCGCCCCTCAGTACTACTTACTCCCTCCTCCTGCAGGAACCGCATCCTGACTTCTGGTCCCATCAACTGTTTTTGCCTGTGTTTAGATGTCATATAAATGGAATCTGCAATATGTACTCGTTTGGGGCTGCTGCTGTCACTCAATACCATGCTTGTGGGATTCACCCCTGCTGCTTATGGTTGTCATTTGTTCATTTTCACTGCTGAAAGGTGTTCTCTGTGTCTGCGCTGCTGTCTCTCTCTCTGTCTTGTTGGTGGACGTGTGGATGCTTCCCATCTTGGCTCCTACAGAATGACTGTGAACACGTCTGTGCCATATCCTGGTGACACTTGCATGCACTTCTGTTGTGTAAACAACCATCCAGGAGTGGGAGTCTTGAGTCATAGAGTATGAGTATCTTCAACTTTAATAGACAGATAATACCAAACAGTTTGCGAATTTACCGACTTTTCTTCCCACCAGCAGCTCCTCACTGCCCCGCGTCCTCAGGGGCGCTGTCAGTCTGTCTGATTTTAGCCACTCTGGTTGGTGTGTGGGGTTTCTGTTGGTAGCTTTAACTTGTGATTCTCTGATTTGCTTTACGTTTCCCTGGTCGAGTGCCTTTTCTTACGTCAGCAGCCCATCTGGTTTTGTTCTTTTGTCAAGTGTCTGAGTTTCTTGCCCATTTTCCACTGAGTGGTCTGGTTTTGTTTTGTTTGGTTTTCTTATTGATTTTTAGGAGCTCTTTATATTCAGGCTACTGGCCCTTTGTCAGTTATAGTGGAGCAAATGCCTTCTCCCACTATGGTCTTGCCTTTTTACTGTGAAATTGCCATTCTTAGAGATCAGAATGATTAAATATTGGCAATTCCATGTGGTTCAACCTAGTATGAATTTTATCAGTCTTTTTCTTTGTTAGGTTACTGCTTTTCTGTATCCTGTTTAGGAAACCTTCCTCGACCTCTGAGGTCATGAAATTATTCTTCTCTTTTGTTTCCTAAATACTTTATTGTTTAGCTTTTCAAATTTATGTCTATAATCCACATGGAATTAATTTTTTGTGTGTATTCTGTGAGGTAGGGGCCAAGTTTTCATGAAAAAGCATGAATATCTAACCGAGCACAGTTTTATCAAGGTGTAAGTTACACACCACAAAAATCACCTCTTAAAAGCGTACACTTGGGGCTTCCCTGATGGCCCAGTGGTTGAGAGTCCGCCTGCCGATGCAGGGGACATGGGTTCGTGCCCCGGTCCGGGAAGATCCCGCATGCCATGGAGCGGCTAGGCCTGTGAGCCATGGCCGCTGAGCCTGCGCGTCCGGAGCCTGTGCTCCGCAATGGGAGAGACCATGACAGTGAGAGGCCCGTGTACTGCAAAAACAAACAAACAAACAAAAAAAAACGTACACTTGACTTATTTTTAGAAAATTTACAGCATTGTCTAAGCATCACCGAAAGTTGATTTTAGAGCATTTCTATCACCCCTCAGGCCCACCATGCTCATTTGCAGGCAAACCTGCTCCCAAACCCAGCACCTGGGTATTCACTTTCTGTCTCTGGAGATTTGCCTTTTGTAGACATTTCATATAGCTGGAATCATACACTATGTGGTCTTTTGCATCTGGCTTCTTTCACTTAGTGTCCTGTCTTTGAGGTTCACCCATGGTGTAGCGTGGATCAGTGTTCAGTTCCTTTTTCTTGCTGGGTCAAGTTCTTTTGGATGGATAGACCACAGTTTGTCCATTCACCACTGATGCACATGTGAATTATTTCCACATCTCGGCTGTAACAGATAAAGCTCCTCTGAACATCTGTGTACAGGTCTGAGTGTGGATAGATGTTTTCATTTCTCATGTGTAGAGACTTGGATTGGAATTGCAATGTTGTGTGGCAGTTCCTTTTTGTATACTTTTATTTTTCAAATTGTCATTTGTAAATTGATATTTTAATTTTTGTGTACAGTTCTATGAATTTTAACACATGTATAGATTTTGTAGCCACCAGTACAACCAGGATAGAGAACAGATTCACCTCCACCCCCCTCAAACCTTTTCCTTGTGTTGACCCTTTATAGACCCCACCTCCTGCCCCCACCCTCCCCCGGAAGCAACTAATCTCTTATCTACCCCTGTAGTTTGCCTTTGGGAGCATGTCACTAAAGTGGAACCAAACAGTATATACACTTTTAAAACTGATTTCTTTCACTTAGTATAAGTTGTTGCATCTTAGCTGTTGCGTGTATCTGTGGAACCCTAACCCTAACCCTAACCCTAACCATTCCTTATAATGCTGAACGGTGTTCCATCCTGTGTATCTAACACAGTGTGTTTATCCATTCACCCACTGAAGAACGTTTTAGGTTGTTTCCAGGTTTTGGAAATTATGAATAGAATTGCTGTAAACATCGTATACAGCATTTTGTATGAACATAGGTTTAATTTCTCTAGGGTAGATAGCCAGGATTGGAATTGCTGGGGCACATGGTCAGTGTATGTTTAGCTTTATAAGTAAGTGCTGCAGGTTTTTCCAGAGTGGTTGTACCATTTTGTGTGGCCACCAGCAACATATGAGTGTTCCCGTTGCTCCTCATCCTCATTAGCACTTGATATTATCAGTGTTTTTCATTTCAGTCATACTAATAGGTGTGTAGTGATATCTCATGGTTTCGATGTGCGTTTCCTAAGCAGCTAATGATGTTGAATATCTTTGCGTGTGCATATATACCAGCCCAGGACTTTGGGACTGGCTGTAAAGGAAGCAACAGATATCCAGTCTGAGCTGAGCACTGTTCTTGAAAAGGCCATCCTTTTCCCATGTTCCATAGTGTTGCTTTTGTCATAAATTGTGTCCATATGTGTGAGAGTCTATTTCTAAACAATTTGCCATTTCATCCATTTGTCTGCCCTTGTGTGGATACTCCACTGTCTTAACCGCTGTAGCTTTGTAAGACCTGTTGGATTCCTATAAAACAAGCTTTCCTCTCATTTTCCTTCAGGACATGTCATAGAAATGGAATCGTACAATACATGGTCTTTCGTGATTGTCTTCTTTCATTTAGCATGAGATTCAAGATTCATCCATGGTGTAGCATGGATCAAAACTCCATACCGTTTTTTTTTGTTTGATTGTTTTTTGCGGTAAGCCGGCCTCTCACCATTGTGACCTCTCCTGCTGTGGAGCACAGGATCCGGTCTCGCAGGCTCAACGGCCATGGCTCACGGGCCTAGCCGCTCCGGGGCATGTGGGATCGTCCCGGACCGGGGCACGAACCCGTGTCCCCTGCATTAGCAGGCAGACTCTCAACCACTGCGCCACCAGGGAAGCCCTCCATACCGTTTTATGGCTGAATAATATTTTGTTGTATGTATAGACCATCAATTGATGGACCTTTGGGTTATCTCCACTTTGGGGCTGTTATAAATAATGCTGCTATGATATTAGTATACAAGTTTTTTTGTGGACATGTGTTTTCATTTCTCTTGGGCATTTACCTAGGGGTAGAATCACTGGGAACTCATATGGTAATTTGAACATCATATGGTAATTCTATGTTTAGCATTTTGAAGAATTGCTGGAGTGTTCAGCTGCCTCATTTTACTTTCCCACCAGCAGTGTATAAAGATTGCAGTTTCTCTTCATCCCTGCCAACACTTGCTATTGTCTTTTTTATTTTTTTTAAAGCTTAAAAATTTTTTTTTTAATTTTTTTTATTTTTGGCTGTGGTGGGTCTTCGTTGATGTGCGCAGGCTTTCTCTAGTTGCAGCGAGTGGGGGCTACTCTTCGTCGTGGTGTGCAGGCTTCTCATTGCAGTGGCTTCTCTTGTTGTAGAGCACGGGCTCTAGGTGGGTGGGCTTCAGTAGTTGTGGCTCTTGGCTCTAGAGCACAGGCTCAGTAGTTGTGGTGCATGGGCTTAGTTGCTCCACAGCATGTGGGATCTTCCCGGACCAGGGCTCGAACCCATGTCCCCCTGCATTGGCAGGCGGATTCTTAACCACTGCACCACCAGGGAAGCCCTGTCTTTTTAATTATAGCCATCCTAATGGGTGTGATGTGAGATCTCACTGTGGTTTTGATTTGCGTATCCCTGATGGCTAATGATGCTGAATATCTTTTCACATGCTTTATTGGTCATTTGTATGTCTTCTTCAGAGAAATGTCTATTCAGACCTTTTTGCCTTTAAAAAAATAAAATTGGGTTGTTTGTTGTTTCACTGTTCATGGTGCGAGTTCTTCACGCACTTCTCCTCCAGGCGTCCACAACACATCACACTAGTCCACTCTCCCGTCCCCTCTCACTCTGCCTTCAAAACAGTCTTCACTTTGTGAGTTGATTAATTAGCACATCAACTCATCTGTTCATTCATTTATTTATATATTTATTCAACAGATACTTAAGTGCCTCACTTGTGCCTTTGCTCTTCCATTGCCTTGGAGTGCTGTTCTGGAAGAGACAGCTCCCACTGCCGTTTGTCTGGCTGGTAGCACTGTCACCTTGATGACTCTAGATATTCTCCCTCAAGAGCATCTATCCCAGCCTGAACCTCACATCCTGACCTGACATCCTCTCAGCCGCAGCCAGACATCAAGAGCCCTGCTGTCCTGCCTCTGCTCCTGCCAAACCAAATACATTCCCTTCCCTGAAAGCCTACAAACGGTTATGTCTAGTTTTTTTCTTCTTTCTTTTACAGAAGAAGTTTGCCTCCTTCTGATAATGCCCAGTCCCTTCACTTGAGTTATGGGTTCTATCTTCTGTCCCCTTTTCAGCAACGTTGCCCCTCTAGCTGCCTTCCTTTTCCTGCACCTTTAATCTCTCTGGACCACTCCCTCAGTCCACAACGTTCTCTAGCATCTCCGCCCTGCACAAATCCCCCCAGGATGCCACATCACCCCACTTCTTTGCCACACTTCATGACCAGACTTCTCCAAAGGACTGACATGTGCTTTCTCCACTCTCCACTCAACCCATCCAGTCTGGCCACTCAGATGCATCCCTACTTGGCATGGCACTGCCAGTCTCCATGCTACCAAACCCAGGATCACTTCTCAGCAGCATTCAGCACAGTGGCCCATTCCTTCTCCTCGAGATACTCTCCTTTCTTGGCTTCCTCAGAATCCTGTTCGCCTGACTGTCTTCCTTGGACTTCTTTGCTGGGTCCTTCTCCCCCACCATCTCGTGACATCAGAGGTCCTCAGGCTTACTTCCTGGCCCCTCCTCTCTCGTCGTCCTCTCCATGGGTGTAGTAGCAACATCCCTTCTCTAGTCTGAATCTCCCCTCTGATTGGGATGGTGTGGCTGCCTCTTGGACGTCTTCATTTGGGAATTTCACAGGCATCTTACAACTAAAGAGTCCAAAACTGAGCTTCTAATCTTGCCCCCCAGACGTTTACCTGCCCTGGTCATTCTCAGCCAGGGAGTAAGGCAGAACCTGGGGAGTCCGCTTTGTTCCCCTTCCTCACCCCCACGTCCAGCCTGTTGGCTTGTCCTGTTCAGTTCTGCCTGGACGTTGTATCGGGAATCTGCTTGCTTCTACCCTGCAGTCATCCTAGGCCAGGCTGCTCTTACCCTCTGCCTGGGTCACAGCAACAACCTCAGGACAAGTCCCGCTGCTGCTCTTGACAGCTCCCAGCCATCCACTACCCCCAGCCAGCCAGGATCTGGGTATGATCTTGGAAGAGAAATCAGACTAAAAATTAGTGACATTTGAATAAAGTCCATAGTCTAATTAACAATATTGTACCAACGTTAACTTCCTTTTCTTGATTATTGTTCTGTTTGACGTAGCATAAGACAACAGTAACATCAGGACAAGTGGGGTGAGGAATAGAAGGGAACTCCTTTGTACTTTATTTGTAACTTTTCTGTATGTCTAAAATTACTTAAAATTACAAAGTTTTTTAAAAAATTAAAGTGGAAAAAAAGAGAAAATTGGATTGTGTGCACCCATGCTTAAAACTCCGCTGAGCCCTTCCAGGGGCCCAGCGCCAACTCAGGCTGCTCCCGACAGCTGCAGCCCTGCCTGCTGCTTCAGCCTCACCCGGGCCACCCTCCTCCCCCACTTTGCTTCAGTGAGGTGCGGTTTATTGTTGACTCCCCTACTTCTAGTTCCTTGGGGTCAGGGACAATTATCTGTCATGCTCACAGTTTTGTCATTAGCGTTCACTTGGCATATAGCAGGTACTCAGATAGAATCCGTAGATGAGTAACTTTTTGTGCCTATTGTGTAAAAAGGAAAGTTTACTATATAGTTCGAGAAGGTACAGTACTTTCAGTACTTTGTTCTGCAAATGGACCACTGCTGTAGGGGTGTGGTCAGCTCTTGCCGCGTTTGAATGCCCTGTGTGCTAGGCCTTCAGCCGGGTGCTGTCGGTACTCAGATGAGTAAGACAGAGGCAATGTACGGTACTAAGAGCATTTATAATGGGCCTAGCCTCATTCTTGGCAGATTTCAGGAGCTCATTATTTGCTGAAAGAATGAATAGGATATGTTCCGAAATCGTTTCCTTTTAAAATTGCTGTGGATACACACACACTCACATGTTATGTATACAGTTTTGTAATAGATGCACATACAGCACTGTGGAATTTTCAGTCTTTTTATTCATTTATTTCTTTATATATATATATATATTTTGGCTGTGTTGGGTCTTCGTTGCTGCGCGTGGACTTTCTCTAGTTGTGGGGAGCGGGGGCTACTCTTCATTGTGGTGTGCGGGCTTCTCACTGCAGTGGCTTCTTTTGTTGCGGAGCACGGGCTCTAGGCACCTGGGCTTCAGTAGTTGTGGCTCGCGGGCTCTAGAGCGCAGGCTCAGTAGTTGTGGCACACGGGCTTAGTTCCTCCACGGCATGTGGGATCTTCCTGGACCAGGGATTGAACCCGTGTCCCCTGTGTTGGCAGGCAGATTCTTAACCACTGTGCCACCAAGGAAGTCCCTTCAGTCTTTTAAATATCCTTCCAGCTGGTTTTCTCTTGGCAGGGGGAGGTGTGGGAAGAGAACTGTGGAACTTCTGGCTGCTTGTAGGGCAAGAGGCCCTGCTGTGGCCCAGCAGCCACTTTCCCAAGCTCCCCCTGCTGTGTCCTAAGGCGGCCTGATGCAAGGCCACGCAGCAGGAGATTGGTAGAGGTGTTTTGGGTGGTCTCGGTGATGAAGGGTTATGTATGGTCCATGAATTTAATTTTATTCAGGAGTGTAAAGAGGACATTGCAAATGAAGTATGCAATAAAAATGGGATAACACAGGGCCATTGGGTCTGATCAGGTTGAGAACCCATGGTTCACCGTCTGGTCTCCAGAAGGTGTCATTCTGGGTCCTCAAGGAATTTAAAGTATTTCAGAGAATCCAGTGGGAATGCCATGTTTCGTGATGATCCCAGATGAGGCACAGCTTTACGCTGGGACCTGCCCTCGGCGTGGAGGCCCGCTCCTGTGGTGCCCGGCAGAAACTGTGCCTGGATGTTGGTGACACAGGAGTTTCTGGGCTGTGACCGGGGACCAGATGTTTTCACTGCATTCGAGTCAGGAAGGCACAATATGCAGATCAGTCAGCTGCAGGGGTGAATTCCTTGACCACGGTGGGCAGCTCATGGGAACAGGGGACAGGGGTGTGGTCCCCAGGGCTCCCTCCTCTCTCTCATCCCGGGTGATGTCACAGCACCCCAAAGCCCTCGATCATGCAGACACTGGTGGACATTCAGACAGCAGGTGGCAGGGCGGAGGGGACCCGGGAAGAACAGAAAGAGAGGGGAGGTTGGCCGAGGCAACCAGTCAGTTTATCTGCTTCACATATTTGCCTGGGGCTGGGCCTCAGCAGAAAGGCCAGTACAGTGATACCGCTCGTGAGATGCCTTCTCCTGCTGCCTTCTCCGGCCTGGCCTTGGTGGTTTGTGCCAAATCCATTAGCATCATGGCCACGTGCCTAGTTCAACATTCAGGCCAGTGGAGACAGAGAACCCCCACGAAATGGTAATTTGTTCAGTGGTGTGTTTTACTACATGTGTTGCTTTTAATGGGTGTAAAAGATCAGAGAGCTCAGTGTTCGTTTTACAGACTGCTTTTAGGAATCATGCAGTACAATTTAAAGTGTATAAAAAGTGGAAAATAGCACGTCCGGAGCCTGTGCTCTGCAACGGGAGAGGCCACGGCAGTGAGAGGCCCGCGTACCGCAAAAAAAAAAAAAAAAAAAAAAAAAAAAGCGGAAAATACAGCATATCTTAAAACTATTGATATTAAAAACGTTTTTAGGGGCTTCCCTGGTGGCGCAGTGGTTGAGAGTCCGCCTGCCGATGCAGGGGACACGGGTTCGTGCCCCGATCCCGGAGGATCCCACATGCCGCGGAGCGGCTGGGCCCACGAGCCATGGCCGCGGAGCCTGTGTGTCCGGAGCCTGTGCTCCGCAACGGGAGAGGCCACAGCAGTGAGAGGCCCGCGTACAGCAAAAAAAAAAAACAAAAACGTTTTTAGGAATAATACATGTCAAGCAAGGTTGAACTATATACAGATGAGCTCTGAATTAGGTTTTTGAATCAAATTTTCAAACCATTTTAAGTTTTTATTGGAAAATGTTCAGTCTTTCCAAGCTCTCCTGTTTTCTTTTTCCTTTTTTTAAACAAATAAATAAATAAATAAATTTATTTATTTATAGGTGCGTTGCTGCGTGCAGGCTTTCTCTAGTTGCAGTGAGCGGGAGCTACTCTTCGTTGCAGTTCATGGGCTTCTCATTGTGGTGGCTTCTCTTGTTGTGGAGCACGGGCTCTAGGCACTGTGGGCTTCAGTAGTTGTGGCATGTGGGGTCAGTAGTTGTGGCCCTCGGGCTCAGTAGTTGTGGCCTGCGGGCTCTGGAGCTCAGGCTCAGTAGTTGTGGCGCACGGGCATAGTTGCTCTGTGGCATATGGGATCTTCCTGGACCAGGGCTTGAATCCGTGACCCCTGCATTGGCAGGCAGATTCTTAACCACTGTGCCACCAGGGGAGTCCTCTCCTGTTTTCTTATTCTTAGAGGTTGTCTACCATTTTGTTTGCTAGAGTATCTATTTCTACCCTATTTTCCAATTGGCTACTCCTGCTCTTAGTGTACAGGGTAGTTTGCCCCTCGTCTTTGCTACTAAATGTCATCTATAATAAATAGAAGTTCATGCTTATTGGTTTCACATTTAGTTTTCCTCTTTGCTCCACTCATTCTTTTTTTTAATGGTTCTTATACCTCTTCTCTAGTTAGTAAAGATGAGAAGGAGCTTTCTGTTGCCAATTCATTCCTGTTTCCCAATAAGGAAGGATCTGGATCTTCACTGTTCATTGTGGCAGCAGTGAGCCACATGTAGCTATTTAAAATTTGTTATAATGAGTAAACATTAGAAATTTAGTTCTGGGCTTCCCTGGTGGTGCAGTAGTTAAGAATACGTGTGCCAATACAGGGGACACGGGTTCGAGCCCTGGTCCAGGAAGATCCCACATGCCGCGGTGCAACCCGTGCGCTACAACTACTGAGCCCGTGCTGTAGAGCTCATGCTCCACAACAAGAGAAGCCAATACAATGAGAAGCCCACGCCCCACAACAAAGAGTAGCCCCCACTCGCTGCAACTAGAAAGCCCATGTGCAGTAACAGAGACCCAACGCAGCCAAAAATAAATGAATAAATAAATTAAAAATAATAGTTTAATAATATTAAAAAAAAAAGAGAGAGAGTCCACCTACCAATGCAGGGGACACGGGTCCAAGCCCTGGTCCGGGAAGATCCCACATGCCGTGGAGCAACTAAGCTCATGTGCCACAACTACTGAGCCCGCGCTCTAGAGCCCGCGTACCACAGCCACTGAGTCCACGTGCTGCAACTACTGAAGTCTGTGGGCCTAGAGCCCGTGCTCCACAACAAGAGAAACCACCACAGTGAGAAACCCGCGCACCCGCAATGAAGAGTAGTCCCTGCTCACTGCAACTGGAGGAAGCCCGTGTGCAGAAACGAAGACCCAAAGCAGCCAAAAATAAATAAATAAAATAAAATAAATTTAAAAAAATAGAAAAATTTAGTTCTTCACTTGTATGAGCCACATTTCAAGTGCTTGGTGGCAGCTGAACTGACAGCCGTAGGACATTTCTGTCATCAAAGACAGTTCTCTTGGACAGCCCTGGGCCACATTCTTTACACCCCCCCAATAGTCCACTTCCTGTATTATCTCATCAACCCCCCGAAACCCTCTTCAGCTTTCTGGAACCGCCTGGAACCTTCTCCTCCAGCTCCTCCCAGCCCAGCTGTGTATGGCTGAAAAGTCAGGTGGAGCCGTACTGCTGAGCCTTTGACCTGATTGGGTTGAGTCAGCCTGGTTGGGAGTTCTTCCCTGGGACCCTCTGTCCATTTCTTCATTTGGGAAAGTGGCAGGCATATGACCTAACTACAGCAGTCCCGAGGGTCTTTTTAACCAGGGTAATGGAATTGTCACCTCTCAGGCTCGTTAACTCACAATTTGAGGAGCTCTGTATTCCTCTCATCTCCCTATTTCGTTTTTTTCCATTTCAGTGTGATCTTTGTGGTGCCTGGCCTACCATGTTCACTGAGTTTGATTTCTTTGACTTTTTTCCAGCAACTTTTCTTCCATCCTTGAGCTCCTCTCCTGATTTTTTTTTTTTTACTAGTCTTCATAAGTTCCATTTCATTCTTTTTTTTTTTTTTTTTTTTTTGCGGTATGTGGGCCTCTCAGTGTTGTGGCCTCTCCCGTTGTGGAGCACAGGCTCCAAACGCGCAGGCTCAGTGGCCATGACTCACGGGCCCAGCCGCTCCGCGGCATGTGGGATCCTCCTGGACCGGGGCACGAACCCGTGTCCCCTGCATCGGCAGGTGGACTCTCAACCACTGCGCCACCAGGGAAGTCCCCCCATTTCATTCTTAAATGTATATTTATGTTGTATTCTTTGAATCAGTGGTATTTTTGCGTTCAGCATGTCTTTACCCTATTGATTTATCATATTTCTTTCTTATTTTTAACAGAACACAGAGTTTATCATTGGTGTTAACATAATACTTGGAGGTTTTCTTTTTTGAATCATGGTGTATTTATTCAGTGGGACATTTCATAGTGTTGAAAATAAATGAATGTGGATCACATGTATCAGTATGGATGATTCTCAAACATATTGCTGGACCAAAAAGAGCAACTTTCAAAAGAATACTTGTAAAATGATGTCATTTATGTAAAGGTTAAAAAAAACACATATTAATGCTGTGTATTATTTAGCATTACATACGTATGTAGTGAAAATTTAAAGAAACACGTGGGGAGGAGCCTGTCGCCATGGTGTTCTGGATAGTTCTGTGCTCTGTGTGGGAGGAGGGGTGTGGTGGGGAAGGCCTGCAGGGAACCTGGATGGTACAGGCGACCATCTGTTCCTTAGACTGGAGGGACTCTGAGTCTTCAGCTTACTTTTCCTTACATGTTACTATGTCTAAAATATTTTGTAATAAGTTCAAAACTTTATGCTTTTAAACATAAATAAGAAGATTCAATATAGAAAGTGAATTTCCATAATCCTGTTGCCCTGTTAATATTTTGGTGTATTTCTGTGTTTTTTTTCTGTAAAATGTTTCAGTTTTATTGAGTTATAATTGACAAATAAAATTTTAAGATATTTAAAGGGTAGATTGTGATTTGATATATGTATACATTGTGAAAGGATTCCCTCATCAAGTTAATTAACACATTCATCATCTCACATATTTATCTTTTTTTATTTTCCAGTGGAAACCATCTAAGTTCTATTCACTTAGTAGATTTCAGTTATATAATACAGTGTTATCAACTGTTGTTACCACATTTTACATTAGCTCCTCAAGCTGTATTTCTGTGTTTTTAAAGTGGTCTAGTGTTATTCAGAATAACACTTTGTTTTTTTCTTGTTTCTTTCCCTGTGATACTAGGTGCTCTTCATGCCTGCTTCTCTCCAAGTACTCAGCTATGTGGTTTGGGGCCAGCACCTCTACGGTGCAGGGACCTGCTTGCTGGAGTGTCTGCCCCTCCTTCCTGGGGAGTCTGAATCCCTGGCCTTCTGCCCACATCTGCCTCTCCTTTAGGGTCTTCCTCACTCTCCGCCTTTAGACGGGGGACTCCTCAAGACTCATCCACCCCCTTCTTGCGAATGAGGGGCTGTTGACTGCAGCCCCAGGTCACGTTTTTATATAAGTCACATCTCTGCATGTCGATGTGCCCCCTGGACCGTCCCTCGACCTCTTCTCATATGTGGGCACTCACTACTCACTGCCTTGGTTTCACTTTCAGTTTTGCTTCTGCGAGAGTCTACAACGTAGCTGTGATTTTCTTGAGGCAGGAATTACAGTGTGAGGCTAGAGAGGGAGAGGGGACCACCTGGCCGGTGACCCCCGAGTGAAGGGATGGGCCCTTGACTTCTTGTCTGATGCCCAGCAACACTTTTCAGGTTCTTAAGAACATACCACACAAACACAGCTTTGATTCTCCTGAAAAAGGTCTAAGAAAGACCACCTCCAATGCTGAAATGAAATTAGAGAAACGAGATATCTAAGAAGATATTGCTTCTTGGTCAGAAAGGAGAGATTTGGGTTTCCCACTTCTATGGCTCGAGCAAGTCTGCCTATGGGAACAAGAAAATGCAGTTTGGGAAATTGTTTCTGGCCGTGTTCCTGCCAGTATGCAAAGCACTCATCAAAAGAGAGAAAACTTTGATGTGACCTGAAAACTGGTTGACTTGGAAAGTGAGGAAATTCGCTGCAAGTGTGTTGACTGTGCTGGAAATGTGATTTGGGAGCCAGCCAGAGTCTGGATAAACATTTCCACGAAGGAACAGGTGGTAAAGGCACGGTTACTCCCAGGAAAGGCTAGTCAGGAATGGTAAGAGTTGTGGTTTTTGTTTTTGTTTTTGTTTTTTTTTGCATAATATGAAGTTTCCGGGTGAGGTTGTCTATGTTGCCTTTCTTCCCATCTAAAGATGCTCCCAGGAAGTGTCGCTGGTGGTGGTGCCCCTGCCCTTTGCAGGTGAAAGTCCTGGTGGGTGAGAGGGGAGCAGCAGTACTGGGGCAGCTGGGAGAACCCCGCCTCTACTGTGTTGTGGTGGGGCTGCAGCCCTGGTGCTCTGGCAGCCTTGCCGTGCAGTGCGGTGAGCGCTTGTCATCTGGGGGGGAATCGCGTTGGTGATCTAGGAAGACAGCCTGGGTGTCGGGCCAGCTCTTCTGGACTAGCCTGCAGCAGTGAGTGTTGCTAATTTGATGATTCTTGGAGATATCTCCTGAAGGTCAAACTTTTGTTTTGTTTTGTTTAATCTCTCCCAGACTTCTGAACTCATGCCATGTTGAATTTTTAGTTCTTCAAGGTTATTTAGCCTTATTTCTTATTTATATGTTTTTCCATCCTAGCTCTACTACGTTATCTATTTCCAAGCCTTTATTTGAAACATTGTTCTTTTACCTGCTACTGCCCACTCCTTTACTTTGAATTCCCAAGGATAGTATATTTCTTACTGTTTTTTTTTCATCTGTTCTCTGAATCTCAGGACTGTTACATCTTGATCTTTGCATAGTTTTGTTTTTTAAAAACAGCTTTATTGAGGTATAATTAATGTACTGTACAGTTCATGCTTCCAAAGTATGTAAGTCAGTGGTTTTTAGAGTATTCACAGTTGTGCAACCATCACCACAATCTAATTTTAGAATATTTTCATCACCCCTTAAAGGAACCCTGTACCATTAACAATTGCTCCCCATCCCTCAACCCCCAAACCTCTGGCAACCACTTGGCTACTTTCTGTGTCTGGATTTTTGCCTGTTCTGGACATTTCCTATCAATGGAATTATGTAGTATGTGGCCTTTTGTGAGTGGCTTCTTTCATGTAGCATCCTATAGCTTTATTTCTATTTTTGATGTATTCCCTTTCTTTTGGCTTCATTTTTCAATTATTTAGCTGCCACCTATTCCCAGATTTTAAATTGAGTCTTTCATTTATCTTCTTTCTAGAATCTGTTTTCCATTGTCTATACTGTACATAAATCTGCCACTCTTAAAATTAATTATTAATTAAAATTTTATTTATTTATTTATTTATTTATCTGTCTTTGGCTGCGTTGGGTCGTCATTGCTGCGCGCGGGCTTTCCCTAGTTGCAGTGAGCAGGGGCTACTCTTTGTTGTGGTGCTCAGGTTTCTCATTGCGGTGGCTTCTCCTGTTGCGGATCACGGGCTCTAGGCGTGTGGGCTCAGTAGTTGTGGCTCGTGGGCTCTAGAGCGCACGCTCAGTAGTTGTGGCACACGGGCTTAGTTGCTCCACGGCATGTGGGATCTTCCCGGAGCAGGGCTCGAACCCGTGTCCCCTGCATTGGCAGATGGATTCTTAACCACTACACCACCAGGGTAGTCCCTAATTATTAATTTTTAAACTGTTAGTTTAACTTAAAATCTTAAAATTAACTATTATTTCTCAATTCTCCAGGGAAAAAATACGGTCTGTGGCTCCTCCTGTAATTGCTCCAGATGTGACCTGACGTGCTCTCTTGTGTCTGATGACCACTCTCTGGGTTAACATTTGGTGAATAACAGTTTATTAGTTGTTAGTCCGTCTCAGTTCCCGACACCCTTCCTTCTAGCCATCTTGTTTCATAGTCTCTTCTGATTATTTCAACTCTGTTGTATACAGTATTCCAAGATAGTTATCATAGACCTTCACTTTCCTTTTGTTTTCTAAAACTCACTGTAAAAACGCCTTTTGTCACTTGCGAACATCCCGCCAGCACACAGACTTGACTTCACATGATTCTCTCTTCTTGTCGATGCGTCATCACTTACTAGTTGTTCTCTTCCTCACTGCCAGCCTCCCATCCTCCCATGTAATTCTTTATGAATATTACTTCATGCCCTTCCTTAGTCTACTCTGAGTTACTCCTGAGTGTTCCTGAAGATGCTCTAAGGAAAAGCATTAACTCATTAAATCCTCACAGCAGCCCTTTGAAATGGGGTCACCATTAGGTGACTGGTATTTCCATTTTGGGTTATGGTTTTCATCTGCACTGTTGCTAACACCAGAGCATTCCTTTTTCCTATCCATTTCTTTCAACACTCAGCCCAGGTCCTCACCCTTAGTAGGTACTCAATAAATGTTTCATTCGCTGGGTAAGTGAATGTGTGAATGAGCCAATGAATAAATGAGTTGGTTAGTACCTGGCAGACTGTTTCCATAAACAGCCAAATGCTACCTTTCAAAGAACTCGTTTCGTAGTTTTTGAAGGCCTGGGTATTAAACCCTAATTTGGGAGTTTTTTAGAGGTGGGAGGAGTGGGTCTTTGAAGGCAGTTACACTGGACTCTCCCAGTGTTAGTTCTGAGCATTGAGCAGGGTAGCCCTTATTCATGTCAAGTAGGAAAGTTCAAAAGAAGACAGCTCAGGGGAACATGGTCACGAGGTGACTGCCCAGTTACTCACCTTTGGCCGTGACATGTACCCGTTCCTGCAGAGAGATGGAGGCTGGTGCAGAGGACACCCGCCACAGGAGCAGCTGTGGGGTGGGCGTGCGCACGTGCATGTTCTTGAAAGAGTCTGTTGGTTAGGCTAAAGGTGTAGTCAAGATCAAGCCACTCAGGTGTGGTGCCCACCCTTTGTTTCTTTCACCTGCTTGGGTTAGTCCGTCTCGTATTTTACTGTTTGGGACTTCACTTTTTGAGAAGAAGGTTAAGTTTCACCCACAGCCATTTGCTGTTGGAACTTGTGATTTATTGTCAAGTGTTGGGACAACCAGGACAGATCACCTCCGTGTGATTAATTGTTTCACATAGGAGCAGAGAGGACTTAGGCCCATCCAGAGTGTCTTGATGTTAACAAGGTGGAAAATGCTTTTTTTTTTTTCTCACCAGAACTTTTGGCCTTCCTAAGCAGAAGCAATAGATAATTATGAAATATCATATCTATAGTTTTTAGGCCCTGGTTATTTGGTAGATTAAGATTGAGCGCTTTTAACCTTTATTTTCCATATTGACTGACTACATTTTAGTTTAAATAATCCTCATGCTACTCGTCCATTACAGATATCATTAGAAGGAAAAATTCATTACAAAGTGAATAAGTGTTTAGACCCTTTGATTTGTGAACCGGCCCAAACTGGTTGCCTCCCTTATATTGATTGTTTCAGATCATCAGTGATGCAAGCTCCCAGGCGTTTGCTATGTCACGCTGCTAACTGCCAACACACCTGCAGACATTCTTTCCTTCCTGATTATTCTATTTCTGTTGGGTTGACACTCAGGCCCTTGGTTCTTGGATTGAGGGTATCACCCTCCAAAGCAAGAGTTCTGCAGAAAAAGACCGTGATAAAAAGGCCAGAATAGTCTTTCTTTTCCAAAATGGACTTTGGCACTCACTCAAATTACACTCAGCTCACGAAAACTAAACCCAAGTTGTGTGCAAGGCTCAGTTTTTCTCCTCGAAGAATTGATGCTATAGTTAAGGCTGTTAACCACGTCAGCCTCCCGGGCACACACAGCTGCAGACGACACCTCCGTGAGACAGGAGCTCATGGGAACCGTCTTCCCCACTTCTCTACCTGCTGTGAAATTAAGCCGATGAAAGGCATCCATGCCAGTGAGGTTTAAAGTCAATTACCAGGAAAGAATATAAGAAACCTTATTAATTGTTCTCCTGTTTACACTATACTTAACGAAATAAATAATCTAGCTGCCTTATTTTGACTTTCTGCTCTAAAAGAGCCATTCTAACGAACTTGGACCCCAAGGTCCATGTGTGTCGTTACTCATTAAATCCTTATGTCTTATGACCTCTCCTGACTGCAGCCAGTCACCCGGCCCTGATACGTTCCCTGGGACCTTTCACATCCGGTCTGACTTTATCATTACTGATATCACTCCAGTTTTGGCAAAACATTTCACTTTAAATTTAACTTTCCATATTGAAGCATAAAAAAAGTTGCTTAATTTGTTCACCGATTTTTTACTTGCCATGGACACATCTGTGCGTTTGTCCTTTGGAACACTCGCATTGCTATGTTACTAATACAGGTTGATTGTTAGGAGCTACCCAAAGAAAAATTCGTTAGGAACAAATTTGGAGCAGTTATTGATTTAACAGTCCTGCAAATGCTTTTGTACATAGAAGGAGCATAGAAAAGACTCACAGCGATAAGCAGGTCAAACACCCACATTGATAATAATAGCTAATGTTACTGAGTTTTTACTGTGCGCCAGGCACTGCCGTGAAGGCTTCATGTGTGTTAATCATTTAATCCTCGAGTCAGCCCTGTGGGGTGAGTCCTGTTCTTAGTGAGATGTGGAGCCATGAAGTATCTCACTGCATCCTGTTTAGGAGGGACAGAAGCCTTCCAGGGCTTCTCCCTGGAAGCCACACGCCCTTACCTGTCACACTCGTGCTTGCCGTGGAAGCCTTGCCTGTTGCCCCTACACTTCAGAAGGAGTAGGTTTCACCATTATTTCCCACCTCCCTTGTCCCTTGACTCCCTCACCACCCACTTGTGGCTGGCGTTTCCAGGGCTCCCTGGCCTTTCCTCAGCCTGGTGCCTGCTCGTTACTCCTCCTCACCCCTGTTGCCCCCAGAGTGAAGGCTCCTGGAGCTGGTCTCCCTGGTGCCCTTCACGGACTTCAGCTCCTCTCTGCCCCCCACCCCGCTGCCCCGAACATGTTCTCTGTTCCAGCCACACGACACTCACCTCCATCCCTCCACTCTCCCTGCCAAAGGCTCCCTTTCTAGAGTCCGGTTCATCGACTATTCTGGTGACACCCACAGCCTGACCACGCTGTCCCAGCCCCTGGTCCTGGTGGCCTTCGCTGGGCTGGCCTCTCCTCATCTTGTAGCCCTCAATGTGGAGGGGACTTCACCCAGGAGGCCTTCCCAAACCTCTGAGTCTTTGTGAGTTACACCCTCCTGTGCTTCCTGGTCCTGGACCGGGTAGGCGTACCCACCTGCTGCCGAGATCCCCCTGCAGGAGCCGCCCTGTACAGGGAGGGTCACGGCTGCCATGTTCACGCTTGTCCCCTCAGCACCCTCACAGTGCATGGTAAACAGAGGCACTTAATAAATGTTTGAGCGATTAGTGGCAACTCAGTAGTCACAATTCAAAGCAGCAACAACAAACCTCAGGGGTGCCCACCCCAAGGCAGGCATCAGAGCCTGTGCTGCGGAGCTGGCTCCATGCCCAGGTGGAGGGTGCACTCCTGCTTGGAGGACTGGCTGCATCATCATCATGTATTCGTGGCCCTGCGGGGCTGCAGGCTCAGCCCTTTCTCTTCTGTAGTTGTCACGCCTCCAGGAAAGGTCTCCTTTACCTGCTCTTGCCCGAGGAGCCATACAGGGAGGGGATAAGTGGTTCCCTGACTGAGGACCCCTCCTGGGTGTGAGAGAGCTGACTGGGAGCAGGGCCCAGGGGTGCAGAGCCCCGGGCAGGTGAGCCCTGAGCTGCCGGCCTCCCCATGGGAATGCAGTTCTGGGGTCAGGGCCAGCTACAGACACGACGGAAAACCTTCCCCTGCAGCCTCACCTCCTCACCCCTGCAATCCAAAAATGCCCTTCCTTTGTCTATTCCCCAAGGCAGCCCCTGCAGCAGCTGCGGGTGTTCTCTGGGCCCCCCTCCCCACCCGCTGCAGGTGACTTATCTGCCACACCCAGGAGTTCGAGAGGGACTAGTTACAGCAGCTCCAGCGACCAGGCCTCTTCATGCCCTGGTTGGGTGAAGCCAGGGATGAGATGCCACGGCAGGTCAGAAATAGGGCTTTTCTCTCCTCAGCCCACAGAGCTTGTGTTTTCTGACTCTCCCAAGGCAAAATGATAAAATCAGTTCAGTGTTTTCTGTAACAGAGTCTGAGAAATTCTCGCAAAGCTGCTTTTACCCTACCGTTGTATTCTAGTTCACACTTCCCTTTCAAGTGTATACATGTAGCTAGTCAGAACTGTGATGGATCCTATACATCATTTGGGATGTATATTTTTGGTTGGAAAAAATATATGGAAGTTCAGGACCTTAGTTAAGAGTGAGCATTTAACAACCTCCTTTGGGGTCAGTTAGCATCTAAAATTATTTATCTCAGTCTTTGGATCCCACCTGTGATTTGGCTATACTCCTGGATGTCTCTAGGTGTCCTGGGACTCTTGCCAAATTCTCTGAACGGTTGACCTAAAAACGTATGCTATACAGTATTTTATAAGGAGGGAGGGAGAGGAAGAAAGATAAAGTGATGAAATGGTGGTTTAATTATAAAATGATTAAAGATTACTGATTAAATAGTCCCAGGGTTATTTGCTTAATTAATTTTAGAGCATTTATTAAATATGTACTGAGTGCAAGAAACTGTATGAATCCAGCAGTGTAGACACATGTCACCTCTTGATTGGGTCTCTCAATGATGGCTTTTCTTTTCTTTTTTGTTTTTAAATGTACTTTATTTTCTTAGATAGCGTATAGAGTCTTTTATTTTTTTAAGATTTTTTTTTGACATGGGCCATTTTAAAATTCTTTATTCAACATGTTACAATATTGCTTCTGTTTTATGTTTTGGTTTTTTGGCCACATGGCATGTGGGATCTTAGCTCCCTGACCAGGGATGGAACCCGCACCCCCTGCATTGGAAGGCAAAGTCTTAACCACTGGACTGCCAGGGAAGTCCCATGATGGCTTTTCTCTACCACCTTCTGCTGAAGCTTAAACTCCTTAAGATGGGAATCCTGCTTTGTTCTAATTTTATTCTCTGTGTACAGCATACACCAGGCCTAAAATAAATGTTTATTGAATAAATCACATTGTCACTTCCTTTCATAAATTCGTAGTCTGGTTAAATTCCAGTAAGGACTAACAACGGATTTCTTTAAATAAGGCTTGCTTCTTTTTCAGAAAGCCCTTGAGTTCCATCTGGAAAAGCTGCTCCTTACTCACCTCCCAGTAGATAGTCCTGTACACCAGGAGCAGCCCACCTGTTACAGCTCCTTAACTCTATAGCATATATTGTTACTTCAGCCTTTAATGGGGACTGTAAAGTTGTAGGTTAATAGTCCATTTAACCAACTTTTTTTTACAGTGGGGATTTTGTGAGAGAATAAAATTCACATAGACTGCAGCTTGACAAAAAGCTGATGTTCTGGGACTTCCCTGGTGGCGCAGTGGATAAGACTCCGCACTCCCAGTGCAGGGGGCCTGGGTTCAACCCCTGGTCAGGGAACTAGATCCCACATGCATGCCACAACTAAGAGTTTGAGTGCCACAACTAAGGAGCTGGCGAGCTGCAACTAAGGAGCCCTGGAGCTGCAACTAAGGAGCCCACGTTCTGCAACTAAGGAGCCGGCGAGCTGCAACTAAGGAGCCCACCAGCCACAACTAAGACCTGGTGCAACCAAATAAATAAATATTTAAAAAATAAAAAAAGCTGATGTTCCTGCCGTGTGAATGTTTGGATCCAACAGAAAAGAGATACTTGTTAAGTCTGAATCGAGGGAGGGCTTAGTTCCCCTGCTGGTGCACATTCTGGTCTCCCTTTTCATGGTGGTTGCCAGTCCCTGACGTAGGTAACATGGTCTGTAGTCACCCTCACATCTAGACTGACAATTATGAATGTCGGCGACTGGTATTTACAGATAGAAACAAACCCAAGAAATGTATAGGGTCCGCACTCAGTGGGCTCTGCTGCCGTCAGAAAGAGGCCATGTGACCCTTCCAAGGAAGGACTTTTAAACCCTTGTTTCAGCCCCAGAAGATGAAGCGTGCAGCCTCCATTCAGAGAAAACAGAGCGTGAATACATGGTGTGTTTTGGAGGCAGTCGTTCTCCCTGAGGCTGCGCGTCTCTGGAAAGGTCATGGGAGTAGTAGTAAAATATGACCTATTCTCATTTTCACTTTACTCTCAACTTTCTAGGAGCGTGTCCTGCGTAGAGAGCAAGACGGAGCTACGTTTCGACCAACGCTGGTGTCCACCTGTGCTGACTGTAATTTTTATCCATAGGTTTGAAGACATACCTGATAGCGGGTCAGAGAGCGAAGGAGTCTCATTGCAGCTGTTCAGAGGCCTTGCTTTCTGGCTTTGAGGTCATTGACGGCTCACAGGTGTCCTCAGGCCCTAGGGGACAGGGGACAGCATCGCCAGGGAGTGTCAGTGACTTGGCGCAGACTGTCAAAACCTTTGATAACCTTAAGGTTAGTTTTTTTTTTTTTCCTAACTTCTAAAACTTGATACTAATTCTGCAGTAGAACATGTGAAATAAAAAACAGCCTTCGGGTCTGTGGCAGACGACTTGGAATGCCCTTCCATTTGGTTTTTATGATTTTTAAATTTAGTATAAAGTTAGCAGCATTTTGCATTTTTAATATCTTTGCTTTTTTTGACATATGCACCTCCATTTTCTTTCTACACTGCATAGAGTTGCTTCTCACTTGAGTTACTATTTTCTTTCTCTGCAGCCTATGATGTCTTTTGGGATTTCTGAAAGCTAACGATAAATGATAAGAGTAAAGGTGATTCTCCCAGCATCTTTGCTTGGAGGGCTAGTTTGTATCTTATTTCAGAGACCACTTTCTCAAATACTCAAACATCTCTTGAAATTCAGTGTTTTATGATTATTTTAAATCTTGTTGGTGTGGGTGAATCTTGTACTGTAGCTCATTGGAAGAGTACAGGCTTGCCAAGAACATTATAATATTTCATCACTGGGACAGAGATATCCTGGTGGCTGTATATTGGGTGCATTTCCGTCCCAATAAACTACCAGGGAATTAACACGATGGACCCTGGGCATGCGAAATCACTCTGGCATGTGAGTTGTTCCTCAGATTTCACATTTGATTTAGTTCCTCCACTGATACCTCTTGTTTATTTTTACAGTTTAAATATTTGCCATTTCCTTTTTTTTTTTTTTTTTTTTTTTTTTTTTTAAAGAGAGAGACAGTTAAAACAGTTCCACATCACTGTTTTGTGCTCTCAAATAACACAGTGATGTTTGGTCAGGACGATGGCCTATTGGTATGGCTGTAATCCAGTACATTCATGCCTATCCACATCATCAACAGAGTTGAAAGCTTGCGATCTTGGTACTTCAGCTGAAGGCATCATAATGTGGCACTCGGCTGCAGTGTCCAGATTATTTCACTGTGTTGGACTTCATGGTGTCTCTCATCCAGGCACTGTGTGCGGTTCCTGTGTTCAGGTTTGTGGACAGCACACACGTATCGTTTTCATCGTGTGCTTTGTTCACTTAGTGCAGGGTTTCTCAGCCTCAGCACCGTCAACATGTTGGGCCAGAGAACTGTTTGTGGAGGGGACATCCTGTGCATGGTGGGATGTTGAGCAGCATCCCTGGCTTACACCCACTAGATGCCAGTAGCACCCTCTCTTACCAGTGTGACAACCAAGGTCTCCAGACATGACCCAATGGCCCCTAGCGGGGAAGGGTAAACTCACACCTGTTGAGGATAGGGTATTTGACCCTGTCCTTCCCTGTGCTCTCTGGCACACGCATAACAGCTTCCCCCGTGCTCTCTGGCACACGCATAACAGCGCATGTAGCTGAAATTTCCTTAATGCCTGCACTCTTTGCCCGGGCTCCTGTCTTGCAGGAGTCAGAAAGAGGAGTCCCCTGCTCACAGGCTACCACCGAACATGGGCTGGGAAGAGCTAGGTGGGGAGGAGAACAAAAACATGGCTTCCAAATACAGCCTTATTATTTGGGGAGAAATTGTTTCCTCAGGCTTCCAACTGAGCTGTAGTCAAGTAGAGAAATAGAGCTCAAAGCCAAAAATAAATGTTTTGTTGCATTTGTCTGCCACTTTAGGTGATGTGTGTGTGTGTTTCTATCCATGAGGGTGTGTGCCCTTGAGGCCTCACTGTATCACACACCTGCAGTGTTAATGACAGGCATTCTGCACTAAATTGCCTTAAGAAGGTTTTCTCTCCCCCTGATGGAACATTTCTTGTTCTAGTCATAAACCTATTTATATATTTATTTGTTTTTGATCTGGTTGGGCAAAAACTATTTAGCATATTCTATTGCCATGTATAAATTTTCCAAATAATCTTGTGATCTATGAAGTTAACTGTGTTTACCAAAAGGAATTTGAGGAAAAAAAGTATCTTTCTGCCCCTTCCAGGAGGGAAAGATGAGTGGATATGAAGTATAATTTTGGGGATGTTTTGATGGTGTTTGGGGATAACAGGACATCTGAGATGAGGGACGCCCCTGAAGCATAGGGTTCCTGGGATTCACAGTTGGAGTGGAAGGAGCATGAGGAGATAGGAGGCCCGGTCTCCATGCCAGGCTTTGCCACTTGGGGTCCCTCCTCACAACCGTGCTCTGGGCCCTGGTTCCTGGGTGCAGGTCGGGCCAGGGCAGGCGGCTGAGAGGCATAAGCACCGGGGAACCAAGTGAATCGCTATGAACCATCATCCTAGACTTGAAAGGCAGAAAACTGAGGTCTCCTTTAAAGATTATATAGATTATAATCTGACATACAAGGCCTTCCCTCAAGTAAGAGTTTTTGAACAATACAAAAGTGAAATCGCAGTCTCTTGCTCCAGGTTCTTTGAGTAGATTTATCCCACAAGCGTGTCGGTGGCTCACGTGTGCCACTGGTTTGTTGCTCCATGTTGTCTGCACCACGGTGAGCTGTTCTGATTCGCTGGATCACAGACTAGTTCCTCCTCATCCTTTCCCAGGATCTGTTGACTCTTTCTGTCAACAGACTTCTTTCCCTTTGTTGCTGCTGCCGCCGCAGCCAACAGGAGTTGACTCCCATGGGGATTTCTGTCTCCCCACATCTCCCTCCTCCCCCTGCCCAGCGCCAGAAGCCCTGACCAGTGGAAGAGGCCTGGTCTAAGGAGGATTCCCCAAGTAGGTTCCCTTGAACAGAAGTTTCTCAGGATGGAAATGGGTGTCCAGTACGGAAAAAGTGTTCCGTGGTCAAGTCAATATGGGTTAAACAACACTGAAAGGGTTTCTTTACTGCAGGCCTTCTCAGAGCCTTTAGCATGCTAACATGCATGGATAGGTCTCCAGAGAAGGAAGTGGAATGCAGCATTCTCTGGCCTCTTGACCAAAGATTTCTTCTTTCAAGCTATACCTTTTGGGGGCGTGCTTATCTAGTGGAAGGAGTTTTGTAACCAAGCAAAAGGGCTCTTTTGCCCACAGTGCAGAAAGCCTAACTCTGACAGTGGGTGTCTGCAGCAAAGTCAGGGTTTATTTGCAGGGCACCAAGCAAAGGAGTGGGAGACAAGCCTCAGATCCACTCCAGCTTGGTCTTTGAGTTAAAGGGGGGGAAGAACAGTGAAGCTGGGGTTAATCATTGTGCTCTGACATTTCTGTGACATTTCTTAATCGTAGTTTTGGGAGTCAGGATGTCTCTGGTTTACGATTCTCAGGCCAGGTGGTCCATGGATGGGGGGGTCTGTTGCTCATCTTGCCCTGGAGAAACAACCTGAGTTTGTACCTTAACAGTGATATCAACAACAGCAGTTTAGTGTGTTAGCGATGTTATTGACGATAGCCATCTTAGTCACCTGACTCTGGCTGAGGAGTGTTTAGTTAGTACAGAGTTGAGGTTAGAGGGGACAAGAAAGGGAATAAAGTTTGGGACAGAGAGATTAATCATAAACTCGGGAGGAGAACTCGGTTTTAGAGGGCCTTGGTTTCCTTAATTCCTTGAAAGAACCAAGGAATTAGAGGAAAGGTGTTCTGCAAATTCTCATCGAGTGAATCCACGGAGGCTTGGTCCTGTTGCTCTCGCCTGCAGTGCGATCGCTTCCCTGTCCCCATAAACTCCCCTCTTCTCTCACCGTGCAGCTTTCTTAGTTTCCTGTGACCCCTCTAGCTAGTGATGCCGCCACCCCACCTCTGAAGCCTTAATTCAGTTAGTCTGTACCGCTTGGTTATAACATACGCAACCTGAAATACTTGCTTATGTTTCTTACGCCCCTTTCTCTGATCTATTTGAATGCAGGGCCCGTTTGTTACATAACTTAAGTTTTTCCGAAGGGTCCAGCATGGTGCCTGGCATGTAGTAGATAATTACGACTTTCTTTTGGCTTATGTTTTTAGTTTTTTAATGACACGCAGAGACACGTAGCTCTGCAGAGTTAGACTGAGGGCTGAACTGGAAGCCTGGGCAGAACCAAGGTGATGCCCATGAAGCACTTGTTTTGCGCTCCTGGCACACGTACCCTGTGTGTCTGTAAGTTATCTCCCAGCTCACAGCTGGACAATTGCCACTTGATATTTCATGAATAGTCTGAGTACTATGATGACCTGCTAAGAAACAGTAGTGATGGCAGAGGTCAAGGGCTTTGGCCTTGAGGTCATACGTCAGAGGGAACCCTTCACACCTAAGCCTTGGCTTCTTGTGTGGCTGGTCGTGAGAGCTGCTCCTCAGGAAGGACCTGACGTCACATACTGGGGGGAGGGGAGTCCCACCAGAACGGTGGCACTTGGCTCTCTGGGCTGAGCTGCAGAGGTACCGGAGGGTTTGGGGTGAGGAGGCAAGAAGGGAGCCAGGGAAGGAGACAAGGCCTTGCCACGTCAGTGTCACGGAAGGTGGCTTGGGTGCCTCAGAAAGGCTGGAACCTAAAGCTGAGGATCCATCTCAAAGCCTTGGCTTTGGGATCGAACAGGTCACCTCGTGGCTGTAAGCCACAGGGAAATGGCAATTTCTCAGGGCTGTCGTGAAGATTAACTGAAGTCACGCCACGAAAGCTGGGGTTGGAGAAGCTCAGCTGACCCTGGAGTGCACTTTCACTCAGTCCGCACGGAGTGGTGGACGCTGACTGCAGAAGGAGCAGGGAGGACAGGAGCAGGCGGAGGCACTGTTTGGTTCGCCCACAAGGAGTCACTGAATCTCTCGGGAAGGTCCCTGTTTGCTCTGAGCTGAAGGGGGTCCTTCAGTTGTTGCAGCTAATCGTTGCTGTAAGGGATGTAGCCACGGCACGCGTGCAACCTGTTTTGTGTGACCCCAGCCCTGCTGTGGTGTCTGCTGCTCATTTATCATGAACCCTGTGGGTGACGGATGGAGGGAGACTGCGCATGCCAATAAAAATAGCCAGGCTGACGTGTTTGCAAAGAGCAAAGAAATGCAAACCAAAGATGTGGATGGTGTTTTATCACATCCGTCCTAACCATTGAGCCACATGAGCTGTGAGAGCATCTTATGTCATCCCTGAAAGATCTCCCTGGGATGCACCTGCCTGGCTGGTCTTCGTGAGTTTGCCTTAATCCCTTATTCAGAACCCAGGGCATGTGCTCATGGGGTGTTTCTCCCTGTTTACAATTGGTAATGAGGCTGATAAAGTGGATTCACCCACGTGGGGGGATTCAGAGAGGGCCTGTCCTGTCTCACAAGGGTTATACTTTCCCTTTGAGGTCACTTGCCCTAGGAACACCCTTCTGTGACAGTCCCTATGGCTTTTTTTTTTTTTTTCTTTCTTTTTGAGGTATGCGGGCCTCTCACTGTTGTGGCCTCTCCCGTTGCGGAGCACAGGCTCCGGATGCGCAGGCCCAGCGGCCATGGCTCACGGGCCCAGCCGCTCCGCGGCATATGGGATCCTCCCAGACCGGGGCACGAACCCGTATCCCCTGCATCGGCAGGCGGACTCTTAACCACTGCGCCACCAGGGAGGCCCCCCTATGGCTTTTTAAATGATTCTAAGAAAATGATCACTTCTGTTATCTCCTTGTTATTTGTATGTAAAATCATTATGAATAGGCTTAGTCAGTTCAGTTTGAGGAAGTGAGGGCCTTTTACTTTATTGTAGATGGAAAAAGTAATAGATTTCTCTCTCTCTCCCTCGCTCCCTCACTCGCTCGCTCTCTCTCTCTCTCTGTGTGTGTGTGTGTGTGTGTGTGTGTGTGTGTAGTTTAGACATTAAGTATTTATTGTAAATAGTTGTCTGAGTTGATAGTGATGATGATTGCACAATTCTGTGACTATACTAAAAACTATTGAATTATAGACTTTATTTATTTATTTTTTTAAAACTTTTTTTTTTTGCGGTACGCGGGCCTCTCACTGCTGTGGCCTCTCCTGTTGCGGAGCACAGGCTCCAGACGCGTAGGCTCAGCGGCCATGGCTCACGGGCCCAGCTGCTCCACGGCATGTGGGATCTTCCCGGACCGGGGCACGAACCCGTGTCCCCTGCATTGGCAGGCGGACTCTCAACCACTGCGCCACCAGGGAAGCCCTGAATTATAGACTTTAGATAGTGAGTTGCATGGTACGTGAATTATATCTCCATAAAGCTGCAACACAAATAAGTAAATAGTAATCTGAAGGCCGGCTCTGAAATGTGGCTGTAAAGTAAGTTTTTTTAAAAAGGACTTTTCAAGTTGTGTCTGTATTTTGAGAGGTGTGTGTGTTTCCTTCAATTAGGAGGAAGCACATCACATATAAATTGACAACTCTTCCTTATAGAAGAATTCCAGCTAATAGATTGTAGAAGGAGTGAGGGAAAGAAAAATCACCTTTAGAGCATCACAGTAATAAGTGCTACAGGCAAGATCCATCACTGAATTCTAAAATCAGCAGGTAGAAGTTTAAGGAGAAACAGGACATTTGCATAGCCTCCAAGCATCTCCCCTTAGATATTTATTCATTTTAAAGGGAAAAATAGTTAGGGAGTTCCCTGGTGGTTAGGATTCCGGGCTTATACTGCCGTGGCCCAGGGTTCAATCCCTGGTAGGGCAACTGAGATCCCACAAGCCATGCGACACACCAAAAAATAAAGAAAGGGAAGAATAGTAACTCGACAGTGGAAAACCTAGCAGGGCCCACCTTCACCAAATGATGATGCTTAGCATTGCAATTAAGAAAACCAGCGGTATCATGTACCACCCCCCACCCCGTGTTACATGCAGAGAAGGGCATATCGCCTCTGTGGGTTTCTTCCCTCAAATCCTAAACCTCAATCAACTCGTGAGAAAACATTAGACAAATCCAAATTCAAGGACATTTTACAAAATACCTAACCAAGACACTTGAAAAATGTCCCAGACTGGAGGAGACTAAATGTGCGTGGGATCCCGAAACAGGAAAAGGACATCTGAGTAAAATCTGCAGCGTGGTTAATAGTACCGTGCCAGTGTTAATCTCTTAGTTTTGGTAACTGGACCACGGTTCATATAAGATGCTAAGTAACGTTAGGGGAAGCTGGGGTGGACGTATGGGGACTCTCTGAGCTGTCTTTCCCACTCTGTTTAAGTCTAAACTTGTTTCAAAATAAAACATTTTAATACATATGTATAAAATATTATGTTTATATTATTTTTATGTAATATAAATATGCTTGCTATTGTTATATATTACGTGGAAAGGTTAGTCCAGCTCATTTAATTGGCATCATCAGGTAGTAAAGTACTGCACATGAAATAAATTTCCCCAAATACCAAATAGCTTCTTCCTTTGACTTTCTGATGGAACTTTACCACACCACGGTGACACTTTTCTTGCCTTATCAGCCTCGATTATTAAACTCACTTAGGTCGCTTAGGGCTCAGGAATCTGAGGTTTCAGTGGTTCTGCACTCTGTGGCTTAGAGATTTTGTGCCTGGTTTTTACAGGTGTGTGTTTTGTTTGTTTGTTATTTTGCCTCCAGTATTCGCAGGCTGTCCACTTTTCTGTTCTTATCGCTTCTGGATGCCTTTCTTTTTCTGTAATAATTACTGTTTCTATTTTCCTCTAATATCCCACTTCTACTTTCCTCTAGGATTTTGTTAGCAGAAATCAACTATTTGGGAGTGTGAATGCCTGTGCCGATCCGCTAGCTTGGGGAGGGTGCCTGGCCTGCCCGTGGCAGGTCACAGCCAGGGCGGCCTCTGCCCTGCACGGCAGGCTGTCCCTGTTCACGCAGAGATGTCACATGTGTGGTTGGGCTCAAGGGCGTTGTCCCCCTGCCATTCTCTAACTGTGACTCTATGCCTCAGTTCCCTCTTATGTAAAATGGGCTACTCACAATGTCTGTTTCCTGGGTGCTTGTGAGAACTAAACAAAGTAATACAGGAAAGAGGTTAGAATTCAGAATGGGCCTCAGTAGGTCATATGTGCTCTGGCTACATGCTCCTGTCTGCCATGTTCAACCTGGGTTTCGAGTTTGGGAAGCAAGGGATGCTCCTCCTGGTCTGAGGACAGCTCGCTCAGTAGTCATGTTCAGCAGACTGACCCGGCAAAGCAGGACTTTTCTGATGTTGTTTCCTCCTCGTTTCTCAGAAAAGAGGTTTCCCTGCTCCCTCCCTTGACAGTTATGAAAAAAGGACAGCTGTTGGCTTAGAAGTGATTTATCTTGTGAAGAGAAATAGCCTTGAAGAAAAAACTATTTTACAGCTCAGTGCCATGTATTCTGAAGAGGATGTAGGGTGTATGTGTTGAAATGTGTTAAAAACAAATGCAGTGACACCCAAGCGTGTTAGAGAAATCGTTATAATCTTCCCTCCAGAGCCCACATCCGAGATGGGGGCAAGCGTGGGCAATCTGGGAAGATGAAGAGTTTGCTCCTGGCTGTTCTCCAGGGGATCTCGGGTTTCCCAGGCAACAGCCAACACACTCCTTGGCTCGGAGAGCCCTCTGTCCTGGAGACCTTAGCTGGTCTTGGTGAAGCTCCCCTTGGTGCCGGTGTCCAGTGGTGCCACTTAAAGGAACCAGGAGGTGACCATAACTGCTTGGGTCACTTCAGGGGAACACGGCAGAGGAGGTCAGAGTGCCAGGATTATTCCTGGGTCCTCTTTGTGCCAGGAAAGGAGGCCAGAGAGAGGCTGCATGGTGGTCAGGGGCCAGGAGCCCCGCAGTCTGACCCCCGCTGTTGACAGTCACTTCTGCCTTGCAGCGTCGATATGAGGATTAATGGAGATCAGGTGCACGAGACCGTGGGCATGGCGTGGAAAAGGACCTGACAGTGTTCGTTGGCACATCCTGGGCACTGAGGCGTTTCCACATCGTGGCAGCCGCTATCCTTAGAACAGTAGCTTTGACCCACTGTGCCTGCAGAGGGGCTGCCCTACAAGTCAGTTGCTCAGTTTGGGTGTGCCCCCCAGAGTCCCCAGAATCTAAACCCCTCTTCCTGGTAAGGGCTTCTTGGGGTCTGAGATGACAGCAGCTGCTCAGGGGGAGAGATGGGCCTTTAATGGGTTGGCAAACATTTCACAGAGGTATCTGCTTGACAAAAACCAGTATGTGAGACATTTTAACCCGATTAAAATGAAGCTGGAAAATAGTTAAAGGAAAGTTGCTGGGGGGAGGGGGTGGACAAACCCACCCACTGTCCCACCGTTGCTTGGCGGGACCCCCGTGGAGCACAAGAGGCTCCCCCTACAGATGGAGGGAATGTCCTGATATGAGAAAGTTTCCATCAGGGCAGACAGATTTCTCTAAGGTTTTTGTTTCATTTGTTTTTAAGTTAGAATCAGTAGTTTCCCCCAGAAAAGGAAGGTAGCTGAGGAAGAAACAGAATGACAAAGAGCCACATCTTCACAGTACAACGAAATGATCTGCTGCTGGGTCCCTGTGCTGCAGGAACCACCCTGCCACAGGAGGGCCTGGGTCCACAGCTGGCATCCTCCCCAACCCCTGGCTCCCCACTCCCCGGATGAAGCTGCTGTGAGTGTGCGGAGTGAGCACTGTTCAGACCATTAGGAGTCCCGCTCACGGATCCTGCTGTACACTTGACATGTGACTCCGGTGGACCCGGTGAGCCCCGGAGCTCCCTGAGCACAGTCTCCTAGACAGTTGTGAGCATCCTGGCTCCACAACACATGTCCTTGCTCCCTGAGGTTCTTCTGTGGGCAGCTCTGCGGGCTGTGCATTAGAATGCGGTACAGGCCCTGCAGCCTCTGTTTGCCAAAAGGGTGTAGCCTTGAGCTGCCCATCTGTGAAGAGCCCTGCCCCCAGCCCCCTGAGACAGCCCAGTCCCCACGGGCAGTCCCAGTCCCCACTGGCCCTCCCACCCCTTCCTTCACAGCCAAGACCTTTCAGAGAGGGGATGCAGTGTCTGACTGGGGTGGCCTTGACTCCTGTCCAGGGACTCCTTTGCAGCGGGTGTATGCTCTCTGGTGTCCGATAGGTTTGAGCGTCACTTTTGCATATTTGTGGCTCTAAATGCATGAAACATCATCCATATGCAAAGCCAGCACACCGTGAGGAATTCCTAAGAAGCAGATGGCCTGTTCTTCAAGTGCATCAGGTGTACTTGAGGAGAGGAAGATACTTAGGAGCAAGCTGATGCCAAGAGATGCCTGAAAACACAGGGCTGGGCAAGAGCAGACGCCCGGTGGCTGTCCAGTCTGTGATCAAGGACTTTAAATGATCGTATGCACCGGCTTCAGAACCAGAGAGAATAGTGACCAGATGTTTCAGTGTTAAGGACCAGTGTTTACTGAGCACTCCCCAACACTGCAGGCATGTGTGGAGCCAAGTGTGGTCAACGCACGCACGCTCACACACGCAAGCCCTCACCCACGGCAGACATCGCCAGTCTCCATGGGTCCCCTCCCTTGGGGCTAGGACGTGGCCTCATCATCCTTCTCAGTTCAGCATTCTAGGAGGTCAGTGCCTTGGGATTAGAGCTGATCTAAAATACCTCTGACCAGCCTCACATGTGTCTCCTCATTCTGCCCTTATGATACAATCCCATTTAACAAAGGAGGAAACCGAGGCTCAGAGAGATTCCCATACTATTAAGTGGTAGAACCAGGATTCAGTCCGTGACAGTCTGATTTCAAAGCCAGTGCCTTTAATCACTGTGTTACACTTGGTCTCTAGACTTAACGTTTGCAAAGTGCTCAGAGAGGGCTTCCTTGGTGGCGCAGTGGTTAAGAATCCACCTGCCAATGCAGGGGTCACCGGTTCGAGCCCTGGTCCGGGAAGATCTCACACGCTGCGGAGTGACTAAGGCCGTGCACTTCAACTACTGAGCCTACGCTCTAGAGCCCGTGAACCACAACTACTGAGCCCACGTGCCACAACTACTGAAGCCCGTGCGCCTAGAGCCCATGCTCCACAACAAGAGAAGCCACCTCAATGAGAAGCCCGCACACCTCAACGAAGAGTAAGCCCCTGCTCACCGCAACTAGAGAAAGCTTGTGCGCAGCAATGAAGATCCAACACAGCCAAAAATAAAATAAAATAAATAAATAAAGACTTTTAAAAAAACAAAAGTGGTCAGAGAATCTGTTCACTATTTCATCATGTCTTTACGAGATTGGTGGCAGACAGTCCCTGGAGCCTAAGGGTTTGGCTCAGAGGGTCTCAACCCTTCCCCCCACCCACCACCGCTCCAGGCTGTATCCATCCTACCCCTGGGCCATCAGTTGGCCCCTGAAAAGGCTGTGTTCCCCTAGAGTAGCAAGCCTGCCACCGCTACCACCACCAAAGCCATTTACACACACACACACACACCTGCTAGGGAGGACCTTGGGAATCTTGCTGGCCTGTCACGTGGACGCACACACTTTCTTCTGGGGGTGTGGAGGTCACTTCATGAGTGTGGTAGTGGATTTTTCTTTCCATTTGAGAAGATCATTGGCCCCACTGGCAACATGTTCTGAAGTTTAACTCAGTCAATACCAAGAGGTGCTTTAAAATAATTTTACTGTATGCCACTGACAACTAGAGCATCTTGCCCCTGTTAATAATGCCACTTTTTTCCGAGCTACGAGCAGATTTTACCTAGGTACTGCTGTTTGCTTGGACATGATACTCCCTGATTTGGCCAGCTCTTTTGGCACGTATATTTTCACTTCTTGAATGAATACGAGCATTCAAATTTAATGGGTGCGTTGCATCAGATTCCCAAATTACACAACTCTTTAGAATCTTTATTTCTTTTATTGAATACAGTACAGGCCTGAAATCTAACTTAGGATGTGATCTGGGTTATATCCTTGCCCTAAGGCACTAAGTGACATTTATTTTATTTAAATTTTATTATTTAAAATTTCTGAAATAATATCTAGCCTCCTACAGTGTATTCCAGTGCTTAACGATTCTTAACGCTAGGAAATTGTTTTTGAAGCCTAATAAGTCTGTCTTTCCCCCTGGGTGCTGTCAGTTGCTATCTCAGTGGTGGTTGGTTCCTAGATTACCAGATCATATTAATAATAAGAGTACGTTTATTAAGGATACACTGAGTGCCAGGAGCAATGCTAGGTTTTCTACATGCGTATTCATAAATCCTTACAATATGTCTTCAAGAAAAGTGTTTTCACTCTCATTTCACACAGGAGAGAACCGAGGTGAGGGATTTGAACAGGGGTCTCCAAACCAGTAAGTAATCAAGGATTTGAACCCTGGTTTGTGAGAAATGAAAGCCTTGCCCTTTCTACTATCCCTGGTGGTACTTTTTTTTTTAATGGAAGTATAGTTGCTGTACAATATTATATAAGTTACAGAAGTACAGTATAGTGATGGACAATTTTTAAAGGTTATGCTCCATTTGTAGTTATTGTAAACTACTGTCTGTGTTCCCTGTGTTGTACTATATGTGGCAGTGTTGAGTCTTGCCTTGTCTCTTCTAGGTCAGCTAATTCCCGCAAATGAATAAGAAGGGCTACCTCTGTAAGCTCGCCCCTCTGATTGTCCTGCAGTATGAGAATAGCTCACCTTCACAGAGAGCTTGAGAACCTTTGCTTAGCATTTGAGTGTGGGTTGGCGGCTAGTTTGTTTAACAACAGCTTTATTGAGATATAATCCACCCTTTTAGAGTGTATAATTCGGTGGTTTTTAGTATGTTTGAAAGGTTGTACAGCCATCACCACGGTCAGAACATTTTCATCACCCCAAAAAGAAACCCCACACCTGTTAGAGTCACTCCCCATTCCCTTGTGTCCCTCACCACTGGCAACCACTAATCTCCTTTCTGTCGCTGTGGATTTGCCTTTTATGGATATTTTATACAGATGGAATCCCACCATATGTGGTCTTTTGTGTCTGGCTTCTTTCACTGAACGAGTTTTCAAGGTTCATCCACGTTGTCGTGTTGTTTGTCAGTGCTTCATCCCTTTGGATAGCTGAGTAATATTTCATTCTGTAGATACACCTCATTTTGTTGATCCATTCATCTGCTGATGGACATCTGAGTTGTTTCTACTAAAAAAGTAGATGCTGTTAGGGCACATTCACGTACAGGTCTTTGTGTTGTTTATTTTCCATTATCACGCTGCCAGTTCTTTTTTTTTTTTTTTGGCTGCATTGGGTCACTGTTGCTGTGCACGGGCTTTCTCTAAGTGTGGTGAGTGGGTGCTACTCTTCATTGCGGTGTGTGGGCTTCTCATTGCCGTGACTTCTCTTTGTGGCAGAGCATGGGCTCTAGACACGTGGGCTTCAGTAGTTGTGGCTCGCAGGCTCAGTAGCTGTGGTGCACAGGCTTAGTTGCTCAGCGACATGTGGGATCTTCACGGACCAGGGCTCAAACCTGTGTCCCCTGCGTTGGCAGGTGGATTCTTAATCACTGCACCACCAGGGAAGCCCCAGCCAGTTCGTTTTTAACTCATCCTGAGTGGTTCTGCCTTCCATTTGGTTGCGCCATTCTGTGTGACAGCAAATTGCAACAGCGGCTGACTTGTTTGAATCACGTAGTGAGGTCATGTTGCCTGAGTGAGCTCCTATGGCCTGTGTTTTTCTCGTAGACCTGCCCGTCGTGCAGAATCATGTTTGCTCCCAAATTGGAAGCTGGCGCCGAAGGTGGAACAGTCCAGAATGGCTGTCAGGAGGAGCCCAAGAAGAGCACCAAGGTAACCCGCTCTGGGCTGTGATCCCTGTCAGTGCCTCTCCTGGTGCACCCATCTGAGGGGACATCCTGTCTGGTCAGCTTCTCAGTTCCAAGGGCAACTCCTCTTGGGTGACACCATTGCATACCTTCGAGTCCTCTGGGTTTTGAACAGACCGATAAAGAGCAGGATGGATGCTGACCTGCATGGGATACCCTGACGGGCAGTGAGACCTGTGGGGCTGGAAGCTGGACTCAACGGCTGGTGGGATGTGGATGTGGAAGGAGAAGAGGGGAACCCTTAGGGTGAGAGGTGGGGCGTGAGGAGGGCTTGGGTTAGGCCAGCAGCAAGGGCAGTGCAAAGAAGTCTCGCCTGGAGACCAGACCCAGGAGCCTCCAAGCAAGCTTCTGAATCAGGCGACTCTCCAGGGAGGCGCAAATCTGTCACCCTCATCCTCGGGTCGTTGGCCCACGGACCTGCACAATGCTGGGTCATTCCATGTCGTTTGTGTCCAGTCACCCCTTCTTTTTTTTTAATTGGAGTACAATTGTTTTACAATGTTGTGTTGGTTTCTGCTGGACAGCGAAGTGAATCAACTGTACGTATACATATATCCCCTCCCTCTTGAGCCTGCCTCCCATCGCCCCATCCCACCCATCTAGGTCATCACAGAGCACCAAGCTGAGCTCCCTGTGCTATACAGGAGGTTCCCACTAGCTATCTGTTTTACACATGGTAGTGTGTATATGTCAATCCTAAAAACCCAAAGCATCCCACCCTCCCCTTCCCCCACTGTGTCCACATGTCTGTTCTCTATGTCTGTGCCTCTATTTTTGCCCTGGAACTAGGTTCCTCTGTACCATTTTTCTGGATTCCACATATATGCATTAATATACGATATTTGTTTTTCTCTTTCTGACTTACTTCACTCTGTATGACAGACTCTAGGTCCATCCATATCTCTACAAATGACCCAATTTCATTCCTTTTTATGGCTGAGTAATATTCCATTGTATATATGTACCACACCTTTTTTATCCATTCATCTGTCAATGGACATTTAGGTTGCTTGTGGTGACTGATTATTAGAGAAATGCAAATCAGTCACCCCCCTTCTTAAGCCGCAGCCCTTACAGATCTGAATTTCCTTTCCCTGGATCCGCCCCTGCACTTCCTTCGAGTCCTCCTGGCTTCTGGAATGCTGGTTCTGTGGTCAGGAAACTCTGGGAGCCTCCCCAACTCCTGCCTCAGCCTTCCCCCTGACCTCCTTACCGGCTCTTCCCATGACACCACTGTCTTGGGCGCCTGGAGGTGTGTTTGGAGGAGCCAGGGGGAATGGGGAAAAGCAGACCGGCGGAGAGGCAGAGCGCTCTGGTTAGAGCAGAGATCCAAAGGTGCAGGTTGTGGCGTGCGGGGTGCAGTCCAGGGGGCTCTGGTATGGCCGCGTTATGGGGGATAGTGCTGCTGCATCCCACGCTTCAGCCTCTGTGTCTGCCCCCACCCCCTTATTCTGACACAGGCTTCTGGAGGACCCAATTCCAAAACGCAAAACGGACTGCTGAGCCCTCCCCCGGAGGAGAAGCTCACCAACAGTCAGACCTCCCTGTGCGAGATCTTACAAGAGAAGGGAAGGTGGGCAGGTGTGAGCTTGGACCAGTCAGCCCTCCTTCCGCTGAGGTTCAAGAACATCCGGGAGAAAACGGATGCCCATTTTGTTGATGTTATCAAGGAAGACAGGTAAGATGCAGCCACCTGCCTCAAAGCGAAGCTTTGCAGGTAGAAGCTCCCCCTTTTCTGAGTCACCTCACCCCCCATGCATTTGCCTTCCATTGTCAGTGTATTTTGAAATAATTTGAAACTTACAGAAAAGTGGCATGAATAATACAAAAGATTCCCTTTACACCCTTTGCCCGATTTACCAACTTTTAACATTTTACTCTGCTTGTTTTATTCTCCTCTCTCTCCCTGTGAAACTTGTTTATTTTTTTCTGAACCATTTGACAGTAAGTTAGATACATCGTGCTTTCTACCCCTTAAAACTGTATTTCCTGAAAACAGGTGTGTTTTTGCACGTGATCATAGCTACCTAATTCAGGAAATGTAGCACTGATGAGGTGTTTTACCAAGTCTGTGGTTCCTATTCCGGTTTTGTTGGGTGGTCCCATGTGTCCCCCATAGCACGGTAGAGAATCACATGCTGCACCTTGCAGTTGTCAGGCCTCTTCAGTCTTTAAATCTGGGGCAGTTCCTCAGCCATTCTTGATCTTCCATGACATTGACTTTTTTTTTTTTTTTTTGACATTGACATTTTTGAAACATGCAGGCCTGGCTCTTTTATAAAATATTCCTGAAGTTGGATTTGTGTGACATCTCCTCATGATTCTGTCCAGGCTGCTTGTGTGTTCAGATCCCATGGAGGTGACGTGTCTTCTCAGGCACTAGATCCAGAGGCCCATGGTGCCCCCTTTGACCTTCATCAGGAGTAGTGATGTTGATCAGCTGGGCGAGTGTTGCCAACTTCTCCAGTCTGTACTCATTTTCTTCCTGTGACTAGTCGGCCATCTGTGGGAAGATGCTTTCAGAACACGTAAAGATCCCATTCCTCACCATACTTCCTTAGACTTAATCTCCATTGATGGTTCTTGTTTGAAACAGTCTTCACTATGTTGGTCAGAATGGCAGTTTTCCTGCTTCAGCGCTGACTGTGCTTTTATCATTTGGGGCTTGGCATTCTGCAGTAAAGAAGAGCTCCTCCCCACTTATGACTTAATCTATCCATCTACAGATTTATAAATCCATATAAACCCTCATGGAGTCCTGTTTTACTTAACAGGACATCATTTATCACTGTCCTAATTAGAGTTTGATGCTCTAGTTGTCCCGAATCTGGCCTTTGGGAGCCCCCCTTCAGGCTGGCTCCTGTGTCCTTTCGACACGGCTCCTTCATTTGTTTTGAGTGATTTCTTACTTTCCAGCACAACAGGCTCATTTTATATCTTCCCAGCCCCAGCTCAGGAATCAGCCGTTTCTCCAAAGAGCCCTGGCTCCTTTTAGTGAAAAACGGTATTTACATATGTTAGTTATTAATGTTTGATTTAATGTCATTGTAGTCAAAGGCATACACTATGTGACTTCATTCCTTTTACATTTATTGAAACTTGTTCTGTGGTCTCACATGTGGTCTGTTTTGGTAAACATACCATGAGCGTTTGAAAAGAATGCATACTTTGCATTCTCAGGATGTTGTGATCCATAAACCTCAATTAGGCCCACGTGGTTGGCAGTAATGTTCAGATCATCTGTCTCTTTACTGACTTTTTTTGTCTCTTGTTCTATCACTTATTGAGATAGGGATGTTAAAATCTCCAGCTGTGGTTGTGGAATTGTCTGTGTCTCTCTGTAGTCCTGACAATTTTTGTTTCAGGTATTTTGAAGCTCTTCTTTAGGTACATGCACATTTACGAGTGTTATATATTCCTGGTAAATAATCCTTTTATCATTTTGAAGTGTCTCTGTTTGTGCCCAGTAATACTCTGTCTTGAAGACTGCTTTATCGGATATTAACATAGTCACTCTAGCCTTCTTATTCTTTTTTTTTTTTTTTTTTGCGGTATGCGGGCCTCTCATTGTTGTGGCCTCTCCCGCTGTGGAGCACAGGCTCTGGATGCGCAGGCTCAGCGGCCATGGTTCACGGGCCCAGCCGCTCCGCAGCATGTGGGATCCTCCCGGACTGGGGCACAAACCCCTGTCCCCCGCATCGGCAGGCGGACTCTCAACCACTGCGCCACCAGGGAAGCCCAAGCCTTCTTATTCTTACTGTTTGCATGCTACATCATTTTCCATTTTAAAAAATTCTAACCTGGGTCTTTATATTTGAAATACATCTCTTTTGGGTCTGCTCCTTAAATCATTCTGATAATATTTGCCTTTTTTATTATATTTTAATATATTTATTTGCTTTTTAGCCATACCTCTTTGCATTATTTTTCTTTTAATGGTTGCTCTAGGCAGTCTTATATTTTTATAGTCTTCTTATAGTTAATATTGCATCATTTCACTTTTATTCTTTTTATAAATTTATTTATTTGTTTATTTTTGGCTGCGTTGGGTCTTTGTTGCCGTATGCAGGCTTTCTCTAGTTGCGGTAAGCGGGGGCTACTCTTCATTGTGGTGTGCGGGCTTCTCATTGAGGTGGCTTCTCTTGTTGTGGAGCATGGGTTCTAGGCATGTGGGCTTCAGTAGTTGTGGCTCAAGGGCTCAGTAGTTGTGGCTCGTGGGCTCTAGAGTGCAGGCTCAGTAGTTGTGGCGCAGGGGCTTAGTTGCTACACGGCATGTGGGATCTTCCCAGACCAGGGCTCGAACCCATGTCTCCTGAATTGGCAGGCGGTTTCTTAACCACTGTGCCACCAGGGAAGTCCCTGTATCATTTCACTTTAAATGTAGAAATCTTACAACTGTATAGGTACATTACTCTCTTCTCATTCCTTATGTTACAGTTTTCACATGTATTACATCCATATACATTATAAACCCCAACCTCCAAGTCCAACCTCTTGGTAATCTCAGGTTGGTCTCTATTGATTGCTTTTTTGTTGAGGATGGATCATAGTTTCCTGTTTCCTTGTTTGTCTAGTAATTTTGGATTGCATCGTGTACATTATGTACAATGGTTAGAAAATCTGGATTCTGTTACATTCCTTTGAAGAATATCAACTTTTTGTTTGTTTTAGTAGACAGTTAACTCATCTGAACTCAAACACCAAACTCTGTCTCCCCTGAGGTGGGCAGCCACTATTCCTTCAGCCTTAATTAGGCTTGTAGTCTGCCATGCACATGTGTATCTCAGGGGTCAGCCAGAGATTCGAGCAGAGCCTATATGCAGAATTTGGGGCTCCCCCTTCTCTGGTCTTCTCTCTTTGGAATGTCCGACCTCATTTTCCATTGATGGGCATGCTAAACTCTATTTTCTGGTTTTCCAGGTCAGTAAAACTGTAGTTTTTCTGAGTTTTAGCCATCTTACCCGTGGTGCTGACTAATGACTCTCTTCAGGCAAAAAAGAAAAAAAAAAAACCCACAAGAAATTCAGCCTGTTCCAAGTGTGGCTCTCCTCCATTTTCTTACTGCTTTGGTCAATTGCCAGTGCCTTCCAAGAGTTGTTTTTATATTTTGTTTAGGGTTTGTAGTTCTTATCTGAGAGACGATTAATCTAACAGGAGCTAATTTTCCATTCCCAGAAGTGGAACCTCCCAATATTAATCTCAAATGAGCAGTATATTTTACAGTGTGGATCCTGCCACTTGACTGCAAAAATGAAGACATTACATTTCCTTCTTATAGCTGCTTTGATGTTTTTCCCTCTGTCCATACTTGCCAAGTGGAGGAGAGGATAGGGAGTCAACATTAGGGGATAGAATTTTCTCTTTTCTAAGTCTGAGAGCCCAGTAAGGTAGTGCACACTTAGCACTAAAAGAGAGCCCACTCTGCTTCAGGGAAAGGAGGAACTACAGTGAACCCTACTGTGTGTCAGGCACATGATAGGCTCTTTACATATTTCATCTGATTTAATTCTAGTAGTTATTATGTGCAGGAGAGAGACATCCCACAGCTGCATTTGCCTTCTGAAATTATGCTAACATTCCCTTAAATTTATAGTAATTTTCTGCAGGATAAAAAGGATATATGACTGTTTGCTAGCAGTCCGTGAAAGAATGAAAGAGTCACGTAAAGCAGGCTTGATTTCTCTGCTATTAAAATCACTGAGCATTATCATTTTTCAGGTTTCACATGCAATCTGCATATGTGACAGTAGCACCAAAATTACACTAACTATAAACACAATTTTGTGATAACAACCTGTTAGCGGTGACAGGGGTAATTACTGTCAGTACTCTGAGTGACAGGACAGCCGGTCCTGAATTATGTTTGCAAGGAAGCCTCCAAATCAACATACGTATGCCCAGTACAGGGATCTGCTTGCTGGTCCTTTGGAAGGGAGCATTTTATAGAACAAAAAAGCTTCTGCCTCCTTCTATTCTAATTCTGGACGTTAGGAAGATGTTTTCAAAAGCACGGTTCTGATGATTTGTATAACACACACATGGTGAATGGGCATTCTTTTGTGGAGGTGAAATCTAAAATGGGATTATGTTTAGAAGCATGAAGGACTTTCCAGAGACATGTTCTAAAAGGGGCAGTTGAGCAATGTCTATTGTATGGTGACTTTTAGGTACAGCTTTTATGACACGCTTCACAAATGGCGTTTCAGTAGGTAACTGTGATCTTCTGATAAAATAAATGTAACGATTGTGCTGCACGTTGATTGATTGCATTTATCGTCTCTTCTAGCCTGATGAAAGATTATTTTTTTAAGCCACCCATTAATCAGTTCAGCTTGAACTTCCTGGATCAGGAGCTAGAACAAGCCTACAGGACCAGCTATCAAGAAGAGGTGCGTGGCTTCTTATAATTTTACCAAAGACATGCGTCATTTTCACTGCACAGTTCACGATTAGTCTTGTGCTTTGGAGGCCATTTTTGTTTTCTTGAGTGACAGGAAATTGACGGCTCATATTGATTTCCCACAGTCTGTAAGCCCTAAATTTCACCTGTATGTGAATTTATCTCCACAAGGGAGAAACCTCAAATCTGTCTACAACAACCCAGGCTTGTCATCTCCCAGTCCCTCTGCTCTGCAGCTGGTGCATCCCCAGGCACCCTTGGCCGTGCTCCAGCCCCTGGAGGCCTAGTACGGGGTGAGGGGGGGAGGGGGGAGCTCCAGCCCCACCTATTCTCTGTTCTCAAGCAGGATTTCTCCCCCTGTTCCCTGTCAGCTTTCTTCCTACTGAAATGGGACAAGAGCTGAGAGGGCTTTCACCTCGCTCAGCTCTCCCACCTGCTTTGGTGCTGAGCCCTCCTCTGCTGCCCCTCCCCTGCCTTAACTCCTGTTGTCCTGTAACTCTCAGCCCAAACATCACTTCCTCTAAGAAGCTTTCCCTGACCCCAGACTGGATTTTTCCCCCCATTATACTGTTTCTCCGCAGCTGCATCCCAGTTTGTAATCTCTTCTTGTGGGACTGTTAAATCGTATGCCTCCCCCTGGACTCTCCACTCTGGGAGGCAGGACCCTGTCTCTCATCTCCACTCTACGTGGCATCCAGTCCCCACACCCACAAGTGCTCAGTAGGGCTTGGTGGAAACGATGAATAAATACAAGAACGTAGAGCCTGGTTTGAGTTCCAAGAAGCCAGCTCCCTGCATTTTTCCCAAATCTAACCCAGCTTAGTGTTCCAAGGTCAAAAATGCATACCCTCCCAACCCCAGAGCCAGAAGGATTTCTCATTCGACTCCATTCGTTCATCCAGCAGATCATCCCTCAGTGTCTGTTACATCCAGGCCCTGACCAACCCCGAGAGTCCTGGTGAACCAGACAGGGCAGTCCATGCCTGTGGGGTTGAGTTTCATCAGCCTCCTGGGTGGTGAATACCGTTAGTACCCCAGGCGAGGCTCCTCTCCTGGACTTGGGAGTTGGTTGGTTGGTGCCTTTAAGGCAAAACAGCAACGTTAATCCTCACAGCAACCCTTCAAGGAAGCTTATGATTATCCCCATTTTACCAAAAGAAAGCCGAGGCCAGGAAAGGCCGAGTGGCCAAGGTCCCATCGCTAGGATTGGGCACCTGCCTGATTCAGGGCCAGGAGCTCCCACCCACTCCCGGTGCTGAGTACAGAGCCTCCCCAGCAGAGGGCACAGGTCACCAAATGCTCACTGAGCGTCTGCACCGCCGGGTCCTGCTCCTGGGGCTGGGGTGTAGTGTGGACAGACACTCACAGGGAAGCAGTAACCTGGCAGAAATGAGAATCCAGACCCAGGGGCCCCATAATGGCCACAGAGCACACCAACCCCAGGTCGAGGGCCCAGAAGGAGCCCGTGTTAGTGGGAGAACTAGCAATTAACTGAATTAAGGAACGTTCCAGAGAGGGGCCAGCACCTGCAAACCTAACCTTGGAGATAAGACAGAGCCTGGGTGCATCCAGGGAGCTGTGGGCGCTTCTGTCTGGCAGACGGGGTGGAAGTGGCAGGTGGGCAGGGGCCTGATGACAGCTTCCCACACTGTGGACGTTATGCTAAAGGCCAGGGGAGCCATTGAAGGATCCAGAACAGGAGTTGGCACCATCAGACTGTATTGTATAAAGGTCACGTGGCTGAGTTGTAGGTAACGGGAGTAAATGAGCCCGGAGGCCTGGGGCGCAGGTGGGACGCTATCCCTGAACCACAGGGCCAGCTGGCGAGGACGGGACCGATGCAGGAACGGTGGGAGGTTCCAAGCTGCCCCCACATTAGGCCCCCGCCGCACTTTGTGATTTCCCATCTAAGCATCCCCAGCACCCATAAGGTGCAGGGTCCCATTTTATCCCTCTTTCCAGTTAAGGAAATGGAGGCACAGGGACAGTAGGTGACGTGATCAAGATGCCACAGCCCCTGGCCGGGCTCCTCCTTGGCTGTGTGACCTCGAGTGGCCACCTCACCTCAGCCTCCCAGCCTGTGCCCTGAGATTGGGAGCATTTCCTCCTTGAGGGCTGTGTGAGCATCGATTGAGGTCTTGCCCCCAAAGGGTCCACATGGTGCCTGGAACCAGTCTCTCTCAGACTCTTTGGCATTGTCGTCATTTTTTCCCTCCTTCCCGTGATTTCCTGACATGATGTGCATGTCGCTTTGATGCACTGACGACACCACCCATCTCAGACTCCTGTCTGTCCCACCATTAGGCCATGAGCCCCCAAGAGGGTTGTTTCATGCCTGCCCTTGAGCCCTGCACAGCATCCAGGCCCAGAGCAGGCTCTTGCTGTCACTGTTGCTATTGACCTCCTACTTCTGTATGAAGCCAGCTTTCACACACCCTGAACCTGGGACCCAGCGTTCAGTGGAAGCTTCTAGCATGTGGCTTTCCTGTTACTGTCTCTACAGACGCAGAGTCACTGACTTTGCCTGTCGATAGCTCGCCTTTCAGGCTCAGGGCGTCACATGCCTGTGAGAACTTAATTGGTTTGTAATCAGTTGCTGTGTGACCTTGGACAAGTTTCTTCACTTCTCTGTGCCTCAGTTTCTTCACTGTTAGGTGGGGTAGGAGACGGCCTGCCTGAAGCACTACTCACCCTGTACCTGGTCCGCAGGAGGCAAGTGCTCAGCAAGCATCTGCTGTTTTTTCCGCCTGGATTATACTTCTCCAGGAGGATACATCCAGCAGCATCTGTTCACACTCCCCCCCCAAACAGGTTATAAAGAATTCTCCCGTGAAGACTTTTGCCAGTGCCACCTTCAGCTCCCTCCTGGATGTGTTTCTGTCAACAACAGTGTTTCTGATTCTCTCCATCACCTGCTTCCTGAAGTATGGGGCCGCCTCCACGCCACCCCCGCCGGCTGCCCTGGTGGTCTTTGGAGCAGCCCTGCTTCTGGAGCTCCTGTCCCTTGTGGTCTCCGTCAGGTAAAGGCCCACCTGCAGCGCTGCCCAGCTGTTAGCCTTTAGCTCCCTCTGCTGGTGGAACAGCCACCTGTCTCCATAACCCATTTCGGGGACGGTCCTCTTTTCTTCCCTCCCCCAGCCTGCTTCACTGGCTCCTCCCTCACCAACACGGGCCCTCAGCACAGGTGGGCAGGCACTCACCTTACCAGTGGGTCATTGTCCTCTGCAGCCCTAATGCCACCAACTAGTCTGCTGATCTCCCAAATCAGATACTTAGAGAAAGTGGGAAGATAGGGAATAAGAAAGCAGGGCAGAGAAAGAAAAGAGGTAGGTGTACGGGGTACAGCTGGTAGGGGGCTGCCAGCACATCAGCAGGTGCTTCTCCTGAATGTAAGGGTGAAACCATAAACCCCTAGAGGAAAGCACAGGCCCAAGTCTTCATGAGCTCGGATCAGGCAACGCTTTCTTAGATACGACATGAAAAGCACAAGCAACCAAAGAAAAAATAGTTAAGCTGGACTTCATCAAAATTTAAAGCTTTCATGTTTCAAAGAACACCATCATCACTTTTCACCCCAAAGTGAAAGAGAACCTACAGGATGGAAGAGAGTATTTGCAAATCATATCCGTGACAAGGGTCTAATATCTAGAATGTTAGCTCAGTAATAAAAAGGCAGTCAACCCATTTAAAAATGGACAGAGTGTCCGAAGAGACAGCAGAGTCCCTCTGGGAGGCTGGGCCCTCAGGACTAGCCCAGCCTCTCTTCAGTTTCAGGCCCCACCCCACTCAGGAGGCTCACAATGCTACTGATACAAACAGGGCCTCCACTCACGCTGGGTCCTTGCACCAGGCCCACCCCCTTCCTCCAGCCCTGTCCTCTCAGCAGGACAGCCTCACACTGGGGATCAGAGAGAAATGGGGTAAAGGGCCCTAACCTTGAGTTTCTACTCCTCCCCAACATCCCAGGACAGGAAACCACAGCTTCGGGTCTGGCCCTGAGACTCCCAAACGCAAGATCCCTCCTTTGGAAATGGATGAGCTGGACACCTGCCCCCTCCCTTCCACGCTCCCCCCTTTCCCCCAAACTCCCCATGAGGCCCGTTCAGCCCTTTGCCAAGGGCTTTCTCTGGCTGCCAGGGGCTCTTCCCTTCCCTCCCCCTCCTCCCAGTGGAGGGAACTCTAAGGGCATCCTCGCCATCTCCCCAGATTCGCCACCAGCATGGAGCTGCATTGCCCACAGCAGGTGACTCCTCCCCAGCACAGCCCTCCCCTGGGCCTGCCTCCCTACATATCTCCACAAGCTGCCTGGGACCCGCTTCCAAAGAACTGCGCCCTCTGTGGGCCTGCCCTGGGCCTGGGGACACCTGAAGGGACAAAAACAAGGCATCCTCTGGCCCCTGGTCTTTTTTTTCTTCTTAAAACAAGCTTTATTGTGATATAACTCACAAACAATAAGTTCACTCGTAAGTGTACAATTCACAGATTTTTAATAAACTTACAGAATTGTGCAAACATCACCACCATATGATTTTAGAACATTTCTGTCACCCCAAAGGAAAGCCAGTACCCACTTCCAGTCACTCCCCTCCCTGCCCTGAGTTTCTGTCCGAAGTGGGGCTCACAACTGGTTAAGGCTCTTGATCCCTCTGAGGCAAGCGTTTTCTCCATACCTTTTCTAAAGAACCCTTTACATGATTGTTCCCTGTTCTTCGGACCCAATTTGAAAAAATCTGGGCTAAGCCAGGTTAAGGACTGCAGAGGACTGTGGGCCATGAGGACGCCAGGCCTGGCTGTGCCCAGCGCACCCACGTCTCTGCAGGGCCACTTTGCTCCTGCCCGAGCCTCTGGTGTGATGTCGGTGCCCAGGAGAGGGCGCGGCCTGAGGGATTTCCTCTGGCCCCGCTGAGGGTGGATATGGGACCCTAGGTCGATAAGGACCTACACTGGTAACTGAAGGTGTGGATGCCTGGGTGGATGCGAGAGGCCCTTGACAGGCTTTGTGCCTTTGAAGGCAAGGGAAGTGGGCCTGCCCCACCTGCACCCTCACCGAGGTGTCTTTAGAGGGGACTGTGTGCGTGGGTCTCCCTCCTGAAGCGGACCCCCAGTGCCCTCTCCTCCACCTCCCACTGCTGTTACCCAGGGATTCTTCCTGCAGAGCAGCAGTTCTCGGCCCCATGCACTCAGCTCCCCATTCTCCATGAAAAACGTTTTATGATGCCACATCCCTACCCTGAAGTATAGCCCACCTATACACACAATTTCAGAAGCATTCAATGAAATGCCATCACTCCAATGTGAAGGAGAAATGGCAAGAAACCCATTTAAAATAATATACGTGTGGCGCTTCACCTCGAATATGCCAGGGCATCGCCACCTGGGCAGCCACGCCAAAGTCGTCAGCTGTTTGCCCTTGTGCACTGATAATATGACAGCTCCCAGTGCGGACTGTTATGGGTGTGCGGGTGTGGTGGTATGAGCCCCAGGAGCCTGTGATGTGGTTTCTGAGATGCTGACGTCTCTTGGTGGTGTCCCAAATAAAACTACGGGTAATCTTGTTTGGTTTACCCAGTAGCTGCACTCCTGGAAAATTCGGTGTATGTTACTGCCATGCAGAAACCACTTTCTGTTTGTAAACAAAATGCAATTAGGCTCTAGGCTGAAGTCATCGTCAGCAGGTTTTCTCTGTCCAGGGGTTGTGTAGCAGTCATGTGGGGCTCAGGGCAGAGCCTCGCTGTACATCACGGGACATCACGCATCCCCAGCTCCTGCCTGTTGGTGCCAGTAGCACCTGCAACCATTGAGGCACCAAACAAGCCCCACAAAATTCCGAACACCTCCTGAACCACCCACTTGAGACCTCCCTAGAAGCAGACAGGAACAGGTGACAGGTGACCTTTTTCAGGACCTGTTAGTATTTGCCTGCCTGGTTCTTACATGCTCCATTTAGACTCACAGAGGCCTATGCTTGTCTTTTACAAGCACGTCTTATCCGAATGCAGCAAGTAACCTTAAAATACAGTATGGTGAGCTGAGTGAGTCCAGTTTACTTGCCATTGATCAAAAATAAAGGAGGCGGGGGTTCTGCCCACCGCCCACACCAGCGGCCACAGCTTAGGCCAGGGTTGGGAGTGGCCCTGGCTGTGGGTCCCCCACCCACAGATACCCCGTTTCTCCTTTCTCCCCCCGCTCCCAGGATGGTGTTCTTCCTGGAGGATGTGATGGCTTGTACCAAGCGCCTGCTGGAGTGGATAGCCGGCTGGCTCCCGCGCCATTTCATCGGGGCCATCCTGGTGTCCCTCCCCGCTCTCGCGGTCTATTCACATGTCACCTCCGAATTTGAGACAAACATACACGTAAGTAAAGTCTTGGTGATTTTGTGTCGGTGCTCTTCTGAACTCCCTGATCACTTTTTTAAAATATAAGCTTGATGGCTTGGGACAGCAATTTAAATATAGGCCCTTAAAGAGGCGCAAACTCTTTGTCCTTGAACTTGTCTTTTTAAAAGACTTGCCTGGGACAGAGGAGCGGGCAGGGAGGTCAACCCGGAGGCTGCCCTGGGGAGATTCCCTGGTGGACCTGTGTCCTCTTCAACCCCTCTTCGTGTCGTCAAGTCCCAAATCGTTTTTGTTTTTTTTTAAATTTATTTTATTTATTTATTTTTGGCTGTGTTGGTTCTTTGTTGCTGCACGCGGGCTTTCTCTAGTTGTGGAGAGCAGGCGCTACTCTTCGTTGGAGTGCGCGGGCTTCTCAATGTGGTGGCTTCTCTTTTTTTTTCGAATTTTATTTTTTTATACAGCAAGTTCTTAGTAGTTATCTATTTTATACATATTAGTGTATACATGTCAATCCCAATCTCCCAATTGATCCCACCACCACCCCCACCACCGCTTTCCCCCCTTGGTGTCCATACATTTGTTCTCTACATCTCTGTCTCTATTTGTGCTGTGCAAACTGGTTCATCTGTACCATTTTTCCAGATTCCACATATATGTGTTGATATACGATATTTGTTTTTCTCTTTCTGACTTACTTCACTCTGTATGACAGTCTCTAGGTCCATCCACATCTCTGCGAATGACCCAGTTTCGTTCCTTTTTATGGCTAATATTCCACTGTCTATAAGTACCACATCTTCTTTATCCATTCGTCTGTCAGTGGGCATCTAGGTTGCTTGCATGACCTGGCTATTGTAAATAGTGCTGCAATGAATATTGGGGTGCACGTGTCTTTTTTTTTTTTTTTTTGCGGTGCGCGGGCCTCTCACTGCTGTGGCCTCTCCCGTTGCGGAGCACAGGCTCCGGACGTGCAGGCTCAGCGGCCATGGCTCTCGGGCCCAGCCGCTCCGTGGCATGTGGGATCTTCCCGGACCAGGGCACGAACCCGTGTCCCCTGCATCGGCAGGCGGACTCTCAACCACTGCGCCACCAGGGAAGCCCTGCACGTGTCTTTTTGAATTATGGTTTTCTCTAGGTGTATGGCCAGTAGTGGGATTGCTGGGTCATATGGTAATTCTATTTTTAGTTTTTTAAGGAACCTCCATACTGTTCTCCATAGTAGCTGTATCAGTTTGCATTCCCACCAACAGTGCAAGAGAGTTCCCTTTACTCCACACCCTCTCCAGCATTTGTTGTTTGTAGATTTTCTGATGATGCCCATTCTAGCTGGTGTGAGGTGATACCTCACTGTAGTTTTGACTTGCATTTCTCTAATAATTAGTGATGTTGAGCAGCATTTTTTTTTTTTTTTTTTTTTTTTTTTTGCGGTACATGAGCCTCTCACTGTCGTAGCCTCTCCCATTGCGGAGCACAGGCTCCGGACGGGCAGGCTCAGCGGCCATGGCTCACAGGCCTAGCCACTCCGCGGCATGTGGGATCTTCCCAGACCAGGGCACGAACCCATATCCCCTGCATCGGCAGGCGGATTCTCAACAACTGCACCACCAGGGAAGCCCTTGAGCAGCTTTTCGTGCGCCTCTTGGCCATCTGTATGTCTCCTTTGGAGAAATGTCTATTTAGGTCTTCTATTAGGTCTTCATTTTTTGATTGGGTTTTTTTTTTTTTAATATTGAGCTGCATGAGCTGTTTATATATTTTGGAGATTAATCCTTTGTCCATTGATTGTTTCCAAATATTTTCTCTCATTCTGAGGGTTGTCTTTTCATCTTGTTTATAGTTTCCTTTGCTGTGCAAAAGCTTTTAAGTTTCATTGGGTCCCATTTGTTTATTTTTATTTCCATTACTCTAGGAGGTGGGTCAGAAAAGATCTTGCTGTGATTTATGTCAAAGAGTGTTCTTCCTTTGTTTTCCTCTAAGAGTTTTATAGTGTCTGGCCTTACATTTAGGTCTTTAATCCATTTTGAGTTTATTTTTGTTTATGGTGTTAGGGAGTGTTCTAATTTCATTCTTTTACAAGTAGCTGTCCAGTTTTCCCAGCACCACTTATTGAAGAGACTGTGTTTTCTCTATTGTATATCCTTGCCTCCTTTGTCATGGATTAGTTGACCATAGGTATGTGGATTTATCTCTGGGCTTTCTATCCTGTTCCACTGATCTAGATATTTCTGTTTTTGTGCCAGTACCATATTGTCTTGATTACCATAGCTTTGTAGTATAGTCTGAAGTCAGGAAGCCTGATTCCTCCAGCTCCGTTTTTTCCCTCAAGATTACTTTGGCTATTCGGGGTCTTTTGTGTCTCCATACAAACTTTAAGATTTTTTTGGTTCTAGTTCTGTAAAAAATGCCATTGGTAATTTGATAGGGATTGCGCTGAATCTGTAGATTGCCTTGGGTAGTATAGTCATTTTCACAATATTGATTCTTCCAATCCAAGAACATGGTATATCTCTCCATCTGTTTGTGTCATCTTTGATTTCTTTCATCAATGTCTTATAGTTTTCTGACTACAGGTCTTTTACCTCCTTAGGTAGGTTTATTTCTAGGTATTTTATTCTTTTTGTTGCAATGGTGAATGGGATTGTTTCCTTAATTTCTCTTTCTGATCTTTTGTTGTTAGTGTATAGGAATGCAAGAGATTTCTGTGCATTAATTTTGTATCCTGCAACTTTACCAAATTCATTGATTAGCTCTAGTAGTTTTCTGGTGGCATCTTTAGGATTCTCTATGTATAGTATCATGTCATCTGCAAACAGTGACAGTTTTACTTCTTTTCCGATTTGTATTCCTTTTATTTCTTTTTCTTCTCTGATTGCTGAGGCTAGGATTTCCAAAACTATGTTGAATAATAGTGGCGAGAGTGGACACCCTTGTCTTGTTCCTGATCTTAGAGGAAATGCTTTCAGTTTTGCACCATTGAGAATGATGTTTGCTGTGGGTTTGTCATATATGGCCTTTATTATGTTGAGGTAGGTTCCCTCTGTGCCAACTTTCTGGAGAGTTTTTATCATGAATTGGTGTTGAATTTTGTCAAAAGCTTTTTCTGTATCTGTTGAGGTCACCACATAGTTCTTCTTCTTCAGTTTGTTAATATGGTGTATCACATTGGTTGATATGCATATGTTGAAGAATCCTTGCATCCCTGGGATAAATCCCACTTGATCATGGTGTATGATCCTTTTAATGTATTGTTGGTTTCTGTTTGCTAGTATTTTGTTGAGGATTTTTGCATCTATATTCATCAGTGATAATGGTCTATGATTTTCTTTTATTGTAGTATCTTTGTCTGGTTTTGGTATCCGGGTGATGGTGGCCTCATGGAATGAGTTTGGGAGTGTTCCTTCCTCTGCAATTTTTTGGAAGAGTTTGAGAAGGATGGGTGTTAGCTCTTCTCTAAATGTTTGATAGAATTCACCTGTGAAGCCATCTGGTCCTGGACTTCTGTTTGTTGGAAGATTTTTAATCACAGTTTCAATTTCATTACTTGTGATTGGTCTGTTCATATTTTCTGTTTCTTCCAGGTTCAGTCTTGGAAGGTTATACCTTTATAAGAATTTGTCCATTTCTTCCAGGTTGTCCATTTTATTGGCGTAGAGTTACTTGTAGTAGTCTCTTAGGATGCTTTGTATTTCTGCAATGTCTGTTGTAACTTCTCCTTCTTCATTTCTAATTTTATTGATTTGAGTCCTCTCCCTCTTTTTCCTGATGAGTCTGGCTAAAGGTTTATCAATTTTGTTTATCTTCTCAAAGAACCAGCTTTTAGTTTTATTGATCTTTGCTACTGTTTTCTTTGTTTCTGTTTCATTTATTTCAGCTCTGATCTTTATGATTTCTTTCCTTCTACTAACTTTGGGTTTTGTTTGTTCTTCTTTCTATAGTTCCTTTAGGTGTAAGATTAGATTGTTTATTTGAGATTTTTCTTCTTTCTTGAGGTACGACTGTATTGCTATAAAGTTCCCTCTTAGAACTGCTTTTGTTGCATTCCGTAGGTTTTGGATCGTCGTGTTTTCGTTGTTATTTGTCTCTAGGTATTTTTTGATTTCCTCTTTGATTTCTTCAGAGGTCTCTTGGTTATTTAGTAACGTATTGTTTAGTCTCCATGTGTTTGTGTTTTTTAACATTTTTTTCCCTGTAATTTATTTCTAATCTCATAGCTTTGTGGTCGGAAAAGATGCTTGATATGATTTCAATTTTCTTAAATTTACCGAGGCTTGATTTGTGACCCAAGATGTGATCTATCCTGGAGAATGTTCCGTGTGCACTTGAGAAGAAAGTGTAATCTGCTGTTTTGGGATGGAATGTCCTATAAATATCAATTAAATCTATCTGGTCTATTGTGTCTTTTAAAGCTTGTGTTTCCTTATTAATTTTCTGTCTGGATGATCTGTCCATTGGTGTAAGTGAGGTGTTAAAGTACCCCACTATTATTGTGTTACTGTTGATTTCCTCTTTTGTAGCTGTTAGCATTTGCCTTATGTATTGAGGTGCTCCTATGTTGGGTGCATAAATATTTACAATTGTTATATCTTCTTCTTGGATTGATCCCTTGATCATTATGTAGTGTCCTTCCTTGTCTCTTGTAACATTCTTTATTTTAAAGTCTATTTTATCTGATATGGGTATTGCTACTCCAGCTTTCTTTTGATTTCCATTTGCATGGAATATCTTTTTCCAGCCCCTCACTTTCAGTCTGTATGTGTCCCTAGGCCTGAAGTGGGTCTCTTGTAGACAGCATATATACGCATCTTGTTTTTGTATCCATTCAGCGAGCCTGTGTCTTTTGGTTGGAACATTTAATCCATATTCAGATTTAAGGTAATTATCGATGTGTATGTTCCTATTACTATTTTCTTAATTGTTTTGGGTTTGTTTTTGTAGGTCCTTTTCTTCTCTTGTGTTTCCCCTTTAGAGAAGTTCCTTTAGCATTTGTTGTAGAGCTGGTTTGGTGGTGCTGAATTCTCTTAGCTTTTGCTTGTCTGTAAAGCTTTTGATTTCTCCATTGAATCTGAATGAGATCCTTGTTGGGTAGAGTAATCTTGGTTATAGCTTCTTCCCTTTCATCACTTTAAGTATATCATGCCACTCCCTTCTGGCTTGTAGAGTTTCTGCTGAGAAATCAGCTGTTAACCTAATGGAGTTCCCTTGTATGTTATTTGTCGTTTTTCCCTTGTTGATTTTAATAATTTTTCTTTGTCTTTAATTTTTGTCAATTTGCTTACTATGTGTCTTGGCGTGTTTCTCCTTGAGTTTTTCCTGCCTGGAACTCTGAGCTTCCTGGACTTGGTTGGCTATTTCCTTTCCCATGTTAGGGAAGTTTTCGACTATAATCTCTTCAAATATTTTCTCAGGTCCTTTCTCTCTCTCTTCTCCTTCTGGGACCCCTATAATGTGAATGTTGGTGTGTTTAATGTTGTCCCAGAGATCTCTTAGGCTGTCTTCATTTCTTTTCATTCTTTTTTCTTTATTTTGTTCTGCAACAGTGAATTCTGCCATTCTGTCTTCCAGGTCACTTATCCATTCTTCTGCCTCAGTTATTCTGCTATTGATTCCTTCTAGTGTTTTTTTTTTTTTTTTTTTTTTTTTTTTTTTTGTGGTACGCGGGCCTCTCACTGCTGTGGCCTCTCCTTTTGCAGAGCGCAGGCTCTGGACGCACAGGCTCAGTGGCCATGGCTCATGGGCCCAGCCGCTCCGCAGCATGTGGGATCTTCCCAGACCGGGGCACGAACCCGTGTCCCCTGCATCGGCAGGCGGACTCTCAACCACTGTGCCACCAGGGAAGCCCTTCTAGTGTATTTTTTCATTTCAGTTATTGTATTGTTCATCTCTTTCTTTGTTCTTTAATTCTTCTAGGTCTTTGTTAAACATTTCTTGCATCTTCTCGATCTTCGCCTCCATTCTTTTTCCGAGGTCCTGGATCATCCTCACTATCATTATTCTGAATTCTTTTTCTGGAAAGTTGCCTATCTCCACTTCATTTAATTGCTTTTTGAGGTTTTATCTTGTTCCTTCATCTGTTACATAGTCCTCTGCCTTTTCATTTTGTCTGTCTTTCTGTGAACATGGTTTTCCTTCCACAGGCTGCGTGATTGTAGTTCTTCTTGTTTCTGCTCAGTGGCTTCTCTGGTTCTCTTGTTGAACATGGGCTCTAGGCACTCACGCTTCAATAGTTGTGGCACACGTGCTCTGTATTGTGGCTTGCGGGCTGTAGAGCTCAGGCTCAGTAGTTGTGGCACATGAGCTTTGTTGCTCTGTGGCATGTGGGATCTTCCTGGACCAGTGCTCGAACCCGTGTCCCCTGCATTGACAGGCGGATTCTTAACCACTGTGCCACCAGGGAAGTCCCCCAAATCAGTTATTTTCTTACACGTTTTACAAAGAAGCATCTGACCCATGTTTCCAGATGATACAAGGTAATGTTCTATTGTACATCAACTATATTTTATATTTTTTTTAAAAGTTAAAAAAAAAAGATAATGTTAGTCTGCAGAACTGGCACAAACAATTGACTGGCACCTGGATCAGCTGCTGTTGATCAGGGAAGGAGCATCCAAGTTAAACCCCATAAAGAGTGAATTCATCCTGCTGTGGAAGATTATATTTTTGGTGCCAGCGAGTATAGCATGAAGTACTGGGCGGGCTGGCTGCATTTGATACTTAAAACCAAATCACATTTCCACTGACACACAGCAGGGTGCCTGGAGGACAGGCTTTGGGAGGTAACTGGTTACATGGTGGAAGTTCTCAACCAGGGCAGTCTACCTTTCCTCTCCTTCAACGTGATGTGTGCAACTTGCACACGTCAGGAGAGAATTTTTAGTGCCAGTGAGACTTGTAACCAAAAGCTTTGGTAATTAATCTAATGATTTATGATCTGTCCCTGAAACCACCAGATATTTTGTTAAACAGAAGGACAGGTAAGTGAGCGTGTCGTTTGCTCTTGGGGTGCCCAGGTGGAGGGAAGGCAAGTGAGCCTGTGTGGCAAGGAAGGGGGCTGGGGTCCTCACCGAGCCTGCCCTTCATTGCAGTCCACCGTGTTCACGGGTTCGGCTGTCCTGATCACCGTGGTGCACTACTGTAACTTCTGCCAGCTCAGCTCCTGGATGAGGTCCTCCTTGGCCACAGTCGTTGGGGCCGGGCCCCTGCTGCTGCTGTACGTCTCCCTCTGCCCGGACAGGTACGTGCACCATGCCCTCCACAGCAGGACCACCTTTCTTCTTCTCCTTCTCACTTTTTCTTTTTGTTTTAATTGAAATATAATTGACATAGAACGTATTAGTTTCAGGTGCAGTATGTAATGATTTAATATTTGTGTATATTGTGAAATGATCACCACAGTAAGTCTAGTTAACATCTATCACCACACAATTTTTCTTTTCTCGTGATGAGAACTTTTAAGAGTTACTCTTGGGGGAATTCCCTACCGGTCCAGTGGTTAGGACTCTGAGCTTTCACTGCCAAGGGTGCGGGTTCAATCCCTGGTCAGGGAACTAAGATCCCACAAGCCATGCTGCATGACCAAAAAAAAAAAAGTACTCTCTCAGCAACTTTCAAATATACAGTACAGTATTATTAACTGTGGTCCCCATGCTGTGCATTACTTCCCCAAGACTTATTTATTTTATAACTGGAAATTTGTACCTTTTGACCACCTTCACCCATTTCACTCACCTCCCACCCCTGCCTCTGGCAACCACCAGTCTGTTCTCTGTATCTATGAGTTCGTGGCGGTTTTTGTTTGTCTTAAGATTCTACATATAACTGAGATCATATGGTATTTGTCTTTCTCTGTCTGACTCATTTCACTTAACATAATGCCTTTAAGGTCTGTCTATGTTGTCACAAATGGCAGGATTTTCCTCCTTTTTTATGGCTGAGTAACACTCCATTGTATATATACCACATCTTCTTTATCCATTCATCCATTGATGGACACTTAAGTTGCTTCCCCTCTTGACTATTGTAAATAAATAGTACTGTGATGAGCATGGGGGTGCAGATGTCTTTTCAAGTTACTGTTTTTGTTTCCTTCAGATATATTCCTAAAAGTGGAACTGCTAGGTCATATGATAGTTCTGTTTTTAATTTGGGGGGAGCCTACATACTGTTCTCCATAGTGGCTGTACCAATTTACATTCCCACCAATAGTGCACGAGGGTTCTCTTCACATCTTCAACAGCACTTGCTATTTCTTGTCTTTTTTATAATACCTGTTCTAACGGGTGTGAGGTGATGTTTTACTGTGGTTTTGGTTTGCATTTCCCTGATGATTAGGGATGTTGAGCAGCTTTTCATGTACCCATTGGCTATCTCTGTCTACTTTGGAAAAATGTCTATTTAGATCCTCTGTCCATTTCTTTTTTTTTTTTTTTTTTTTTTTTGCTGTACGTGGGCCTCTCACTGCTGTGGCCTCTCCCGTTGCGGAGCACAGGCTCCGGACACACAGGCTCCGCGGCCATGGCTCGCGGGCCCAGCCGCTCCGCGGCATGTGGGATCTTCTGGGATCGGGGCACGAACCCGTGTCCCCTGCATCGGCAGGCGGACTCTCAACCACTGCGCCACCAGGGAAGCCCCTCTGTCCATTTCTTAATCAGATTGTTGGATTTTGCTGTTGAGTTGTGTCTGTCACTTGCACTTTCTCATCAGCACTAATGCACTCCACCCAAACAGACACTTCCTGTCACAACATGAAATAGCTTTCAGCACACATAAAGTCAACAACTTGATGAAATGCCCAAAGAGTAATATACAAACGAAAGAAAAAGAAAATAACTTTAATAACATAATATGTATTGAATATTTGCCTGCAGCCATCCTGGGGTGACCACCCCCAGCAGACATCATGCAGTAGTCACATGCTTGAACTCAGAGTTGTCCCTCGGTATCTGGAGGGGATTGGTTCCCAGACCACCCCTTGGATACCAAAATTCAAGAATGCTCAAGTTCCTTCTATAAATGGCATAATATGAATATTTTCATATAATCTATGCATGCCCTCCTGTATACTTTAAATCATCTCTAGATTACTTATAATACCTAATACAATGTAAGTGCTATGTAAATAGTTGTCAGCATGTGGCAAGTTTAAGTTTTGCTTTTTTTGAACTTTCTGGGATTTTATTTTTCCCTAGTATTTTCAGTCTGAGGTTGGTTGAATCCGCAGATGCACAATCTGTGAACGCAAAGGGTCGACTGTACTTATGATGAAGAAGTTTGAATTTAAGAAAGTAGGACCAGAGGCCGTTTCATACAAGACTATCAAGAAAATGAAGTAATAGAGGTATAGGTGACACAAAAATGAAAAGAGGAAGCTGGTTCTAACCTTTTGTAGTAGGGCCAGTGTGCCGAGACAGGTTACAGATTGTCCAAGTGGAGGAAATGAAGAAGTATGATGGTCTTGCGAGTGACCTGGCCTTAGTCGTAAATATCGTGTCATAACAGTTCTCCATGTTATAACAGGAAACGTTAGGGCAATGACGAATCACTGGAAATATATCATTTATCTTGAAATCCTTCCACATATTGAAGAGTAGATTCCATCCCTGGTACTCAGATGGCCTTCAGAGCCTTCTCACAGGGACTTCCCTGGCGGTCCAGTGGTAAAGACTTTGCCTTCCAATGCAGTGGGTGCGGGTTCGATCCCTGGTCAGGGAGCTAAGATCCCACATGCCTCGCAGCCAAAAAGACCAACGTAAAACAGAAGCAATATTGTAACAAATTCAATAAAGACTTTAAAAATGGTCCACAGCAACAACAACAAAATCTTAAAAAAAAAAAAAAAAAAGCCCTCTCACAGATGGTGTGGGGAAAAGAAACAGGAGCTTTGTGAAGACCCCTGGGGACAGGATGTGTTCCTACTGCTGTGCTACAAAGAATTTAAAAATTAAAATATAGAGGATGGCAATGATAGGTGCTATATTTAAAATATCCTTTGTTAATGAAATCCAGTAAGACCCCTACCTTCCATGTGTTCTACGAATTAAATCACGTTTGGTTCTTAGCTGTTAAAATGAGTCTGAAATTACCTGTTGCACATTTGCAACTGGTTTTGTGGCTTTTAACCTTCTCAACTAAATATATAGTTGGAAATACGATGATACCTTGGATAGCAGAGTGCTATCTGCTAGCACTGAGTCATTTATTCAGAAATAAATGAGTAATTTATTCAGAAATTTCAGGGGAATGTCTCAAAGCCATTAAGCTTCTGTTTCTGTAACAGACTTCTCCTAAATGTTGGACTTTTTGTGTAACTGCTTATGTTTTATGTTAGCACATATTAAAGAATCATTTATTTAAAATTACAGTGGGGCTTCCCTGGTGGCGCAGTGGTTGAGAATCCGCCTGCTAATGCAGGGGACACGGGTTCGAGCCCTGGTCTGGGAGGATCCCACATGCCGCGGAGCAACTGGGCCCGTGAGCCACAACTACTAAGCCTGCGCGTCTGGAGCCGTGCTCCGCAACGAGAGGCTGCGACAGTGAGAGGCCGGCGCGCCGTGATGAAGAGTGGCCCCCGCTTGCCACGACTAGAGAAAGCCCTCACACAGCAACGAAGACCCAACACAGCCAAAAATAAATTAATTAATTTAAAAAATAATAATAAAATAAAATACAACAGAATGCTTAAAAAATAAATAAAATAAAATTACAGTGGGTTTAGGTTAGCAGGATATTTCAAAGTTACATGGGACATTTCTCTATTGTGCTTTGCAGGGCATCTAACATTCCTGGCTCCCCAAACAACCAGAGGGACCCCCAGTGTTTCCAAAATGCCCCCTAGGAATGGTATTACTGTTGCCGAGAACCATTGCTTTAGTAAACTCAAAAGTAGAAAGTGGTCCAATTTGTCTAAATATCAGATGAAATCGCCATAGTGCATTTTGGGTATTACCAAAGCAGTGGTCAGTAATGGACAGGGTGATTATCCTTCCTCAGTTTACTTAATGAAATAATAACCACATGAAAGATATTCAAGTTCTCTGCAAATTAAGATCAAAAAGGAAATAGAAATGTCATTCAGCATTTGAAAGGAAACTTTAATGAATCGTTAAATTACTTTAAGCAAAACAAAGTGTCATTTTTCCTTTCTGAAGGTGCGGCCTTCTGGAATTATGGTCATTATAAAGCTCTTTCCCAAGAGCATGAAATTCAACAGTCTGACTTTTAACCTTTTAGATCCAACACAAATACCCTATCAGCCATTCACAGTGTCATTTAGTCACTGGTGCGGGCCTTTTCCACTTGGATCTAGAGAGCCATAGCGATAGGGAACCCATCCATCGCCTTTTCACCTAGAAATCAAATAGCAAGTCTTGAGGTAGGGCTGGCAGTTGAATCTCTGCTGGACCCAGTACACCCGCATTCACGTAGAATCTTTTCAGCCTGTCCACCCTGTCACTGCTGAGCCGAACCCAGGGTAGGGAACATGTGGGGAGGACAAAACATAAGCTCAACTCCTGTGAGGCTGGCGGAGGGGGGACTCTTCCAGCTTTGGGGAGACACAGACACGTGGGTTACAGCAGTGTCACAGTCACGTCTGGACAGGGTGAGAAGAGGACAGTTTGTGTGTAGCTCTTGCTTTTCTTTCCTTTTCTGTGAAGTCAGTTAATACCTCCTGTAATCAAAAAAGCCACTCTGAGCCCTCACTGGCCGTTGCCCAGGAGAGCTGCTCACAGGTGCTCTGCAACGTCCCCTTTTCAGGGAGCAAGGCTGGGGGACCTGAAGGATGAAGCATCAGGGCACTTGCCCCGGGTGGAGAGGTTTGGGTGATTTGTGGGCCTGAGTGGACGCTGGGTAACATGACCCCAGAGGAAACTGTGCAGCATGTGGAGAGAATGGGGCTGGGTGTCTTGGGCACCTTTCCCAGCACCAACAGAGAGGTCTTTAGTTAGGTGTGGTTTCGATGCCTTAAAATTGGGGTTTGATTGCTTTGGGCATCACCAATAGCAAAGTCCGGCTTCTCCAGTAAGTAACCTGCCAACGCCTCCAGCGGGGCCTTTTGAAATTGATCCTTTGTCAGTAGACTTCGCTGTTTGAACATGACTGAAGTTTCTAGCCTGTAGGACACGACACCATAGATAAGTCCTTAACAGCAAAATGAAGGCCTTAGAGACTCTTCCTTGATTTCGCTTTTTAGTGGTTGTGCCTACTTTCCACAGCTGATATAAAGGCTTTTACATCGTTGCATTTACCATTTTGCTATTCTTCATTAACACACAGCATCAAATTATAATTGAAATTTACTATCCTTAACTTTCTACCTTGATCTCCACCTTAAAAATAGGAAAGTTGTTTTTATTTAAACTCTTCTCAGATTGCTTTGTTTAATGCCCTCTGTGCGTTTTATAATAATAGTTTTCTGCATTTTAATTTCAGTTCCATAGTAATTTCACACCTGGATGCAGTACAGAATTTCAGGTAAGCTTTTAACATTGTGCCTATATCTGAATAAATGGGTGTAACTGTATTACTGCTGGTTATTTCTAAGTTTCCTGAAAAACAGTTGTATCTTGAATTAAAAAGAACAACATATGCATTCTTAAAAGAGTAAGTGGAAGATATCTATTTGTTAAAATATCAGTTCAGGGCTTCCCTGGTGGCGCAGTGGTTGAGAGTCCCCCTGCCAATGCAGGGGACGTGGGTTCATGCCCCGGTCCGGGAAGATGCCACGTGCAGCGGAGCGGCTGGGTCTGTGAGCCATGGCCGCTGAGCCTGCGCGTCCAGAGCCTGTGCTCCGCAACGGGAGAGGCCACAGCAGTGAGAGGCCTACGTACCGCAAAAAAAAAAAAGAAAAAAAAAAATCAGTTCATACTTATAGTATCTTTGGGAAAATGAATAATTGTTAAGACATAGGCAGGGGACTTCCCTGGTGGTCCAGCGGTTAAGACTCCATGCTTCCAATGCAGGGGGCCCAGGTTCAATTCCTGGTTAGATCCCGCAACTGAAGATCCTGTACGTGGCAACAAAGATCCCGAGTACTGCAACTAATGCTCTGCACAGTCTAATTAATTAATTAAAAAAAAAGACATAGGCAGGTTTCTCCCGCTCTCTGAAAGTAGAGCGTTCCTGTGAAAACTTTCCTAAGCCAAAAAGCGAAGAAGCAGTTCCGTTAGGATACAGCTTGCTAACGGAGGCAGAGTACGTTGAGGTAAAGCACAGATGCTCACAGACACAGTTCAGAGCTGTGGTGGCTGATGCTGTGATGCTCAGTGCGGTTCCTGGGAAGGAGCTTGGCGGGGCCACTCCTGCCGCTCAGGATGGCGCTGCCTCTGTAACACTCACTGCGAAACAAATGCTGAACATTAGTTTTGCTTTTTGCCTTTTTTTCTAAAGGCAAAAAAAATCCCCTTCAGATTTCTTTCATTAGCAAAAACAGGTACTAATGTAGGTCTTTCATCAAAGCAAAGCGGTGAAAAGCAGACTTTCAAAAAGCGAGGGTTTCCTGTGTTAGATTTGGTTTAATTTTATATAAGACATTAGAATGTTACAAAGGAGATCTCACAAATCAAAGAAAATTTATTCCCTAAAATATTTTGAAATAACCGACTAGAAATTTGAAACAAATAAATGTTGGGCCCTTGCTTTACTATAAACATCAAAATTAATTCTAAATAAATTGCAGTCAAAAAATTTTATATTATATAAAGCTATATAAACATCTAGAAAAAATAAAATTAAGCAGTTCTCAAGCCTCTAAGACAGAGATAACTTTCCAATCTTACAAATAATAAATAAAACCACACTCACAAAAAAATAAGACTGACCGAGGGGATGATAAAAGCAGACTGAGAAAAATATTTGTGAGACTGTTATGTAAAGAGCTAAGTAAGACCTGTGTAGATAAAAGACAAATTAAATCACAAAAGAGGAAATGTAGTAGAAGATAAATAGGCTACTACCCAAGTCATTGCACTATTAAATAACTACAGAATTCCTTCTGATCTTCAAATCATACCTTCAGAATGTTACCATATGAATACCCAGTGTAGGCCAGGGTGTGGCACATATATGAATTGATGGTGTTTAATATAGGTTTGTTTAATCTGCACAATAACCTGATATATTAGGTAACTTTGTCCCCATTTTCCAGATAAGAAAGCTGAAGCTCAGAGAAGGAACCTGCCTGTGGACACTGGCAGTGTTCAAACCCTGGCCTCCCTCACTACCAGGCCATGCTTTTTCTGCCATGCCTTATTACTTTTCAGAATGGTACAATAGTTTTGGAAAGTAATTTGGCAATCTATAAAACATAGTCATAAAAATGTCCATCACCTTTAAACTAATAATTCTGTTTTTGCTTATCTGCTGAGGAAATAATTCAGCATTTGGTAAAGGCTGCATGCCCCAAAATATTGATCATCGTGATTGATAATATTGAAAGTTCATCAGCAACTTCAGTTGTCAGTAAAAAAGAAGTTAATTAAATTATGATACATATACCCAAATATTACAACTGTTAAAATGCAGCAATGTGGAAAGCATTTATGGTTTTCATTTTTCATTTATTTTGTGAAATTACATAGGTCTTATAGCTACAGCTAGATATTTCATCATAGATGAAAAAAGTAAGATATGTAATACTTATGATCTAATAATGAGTGATGATTTTTTTCTGTTTCTATAATTAAAATATTAAATATCTGTGGACATCTAGATGTTGGGAAGGAGAATTAAAGTGACAATGGAACAAAAACAGAATACAGATGTTTCTGTGTATGATTGACAATTATAAGATTTAGTAGCAAAACACCTAACATCTTTTTTTAAGTTAACTTTCTATTGATGTAAAACACATACACAGAAAAGCCTCCAGATCATGAGGACAGCTCAGTGAGTTTTCACAAGTGAACACACCCATTTAACTGCCACCCAGACCAAGAAATAGAACATTACCCAGAAGCCCCCCTTATGCTTCCTCCTGGTGCATCCTGCCCCCTTCCTAGGCGTAGATTTTAAGTGGCATGGAAATATACCAAAATTTTAATGCGTCCCATGTTGAGCTGGCTAGGACAACAAGTGGTCTTTGTTTTCCGTTTTTCTCTATTTTGTAATCCCTATTTTGCGTGATAATGAACTATACTGTATTTTACTCTGACTTCCATTTGTCCATCTATTAAGTTATCTCTTGCATTTAGTTACAAAATTCCTCCTTTGGGGACTGACCTTTACTATTTGAATTTAGGAGTCGAACCATCGCCTTCCTTGTTCCTTCTGCGGTAGAATAAGAAGTACAGGTTGTAGAGTGGAAATAATTCTCTCACCCGCTGGTTACACATCTTCTGTTGCAAGGCAGCCCCTTGGGCACAACATGTCAACCTGTGCGTTAGGACCCTTCCTTTTAAGCAAAGGTAAAAGCAAGCAGTGCAGTTGTTTCCCTTTCCCTGTCACACCCGCCTACGTTTCGTATTCCCCTGCTCCAACCAGAGGGCACTGGCCTGTGCCCATCCCAGGCTCAGGCCACACTGCCGGCTTTAGCTACAGCACAATTGAGGAAACCGAGACACGCCACCCGGTTCTACCACCAGGTTCTACAATGCCTGGTTCTAGGATGACCTTAAGCCTTGGTGATGTCTCCTAATAAAGAGGCTGTTCCTCAGTGTTACCACTTTGGAGAAACCGGAGGAAAGGTCAACTCCTGAGCCAAGGAGATGGGCTCATATAGAGAAGACTCACTCCCTCCAGATTCTCTCCCTACTCTGAGCCAACCAGAGGGCTTGAGGGGCTGGACATAGATCTGTTTTAGTATCTAAAATAGTTGTTTTGTTTAGTACTTTAGATTCATAGTAAGTACTGCCATTTGTTTAAATGACAGTTGGCAAAATATATGAGTGAAGTGTGGTGCATCTTGCTATAGAGGCGGTTTTTGGTTCCTGGTTCTTAAGCATTAAGTCACAGAACCTCTGTCAGGGTCCCCAAGACCACCCTCAGGTCTGATCATTCACTTGGAGGACTCAGGACTCAGCACATAGTTGTACCCATGGCTGTGGTTTATTACAGCAAAAGGACACAGAGCAAAATCAGTAGAGAACAAAAGTGCATGAGACAGAGTCCAGAGGAAACCAGGCGCCAGTGTTCAAGAGTCCTCTCCCAGTGGAGTCGTATGAGATGCACTTAATTCATCCAGCAATGAGCTGTGACAGCACATGTGAAACACCATCCCGGGAAGCCCATCAGAAACTCCAGGGTTTTTCTTGGTGGCTGGTCACATAGGCACCCTCTGCCTGGCATGTACCAAAATTCCAGATTTTCGGAAGGAGGGCAGGTGCAGAAACCACGTTGTTTGTACAAACAGTCCAGGCACGGTGAGCCTCTCTCATCAAGGACTGGTGGGAACCCTCCCCAAATCCAAGCTCCCCATGCCAGCCTAGGGCACCCTGCTGGTTCTACAGACATAGCCTCAGGCCCTTTCCGCACAGACCCTTAGGCCAGTAGAGACTTAGTGATACTCCAGCCCATCTTCAGTTTACTTGTGAGGAAACTGAGACCTGAAAGATGGTGTGACCTGCCCAAGGGTCTCAGAGCTCTGTCGGGGGCCAGCCCAGCCACAGCCCAGGCATCATTACTCCAAAGCCAGGCTTTTGTGACTGTGTTTCATGGAAGGCGTTATGACCAGATTGGTCAGTTTCATTATTTTTAATATGCCTAAGTACAGATAACAGTAAAATTCATTAAAAAACACTCTGATGGTAGAATTGAGCTTTCTGTACCATGGTACTCTCTAAACTCAGGGTCCATCTGTTCCATATATAATTATATTCATATAAGTAACCCAGACCATTGTTATGTAAAATCTAGCGGCCTGCTCTGTGCATTTTAGAGTACATCAGGGTACAGTTTACATGAGCAGAGCAATCACAGCATTGTAAACAGATAAAAGAGAGTTGAGAAGGAAATTCAACAAACATTAACAGTGATTGCCTCTGGATGGTGTAATGATGGGTGAATCTTTTTTTCTTTCTACCTTCACCCTAAATTTTATGTGATGAGTATGTAGTATTTTTAAGTGGAAAAAATTATATTTAAAGAATAAACTTTAGAAGAGACTGCCCACGCTAATCTTCAGTCCTGGGGTCCCAAGCTGTGGCCCTTCGGCACTGTGGAACTGCAGAACAGACCAAGCAGACTTGGTCATCAGAGGGAATAGAAATGGGCTCAGTCCTTAGAAGGGCAGTTTGGAAATTTCTAATGGAATTCTAAGTGTATTTTAAATGACTCAGCAGTTCCGCTTCCAGGAGTTTTTCCCACAGACAGGCTCATTCAGATGCACAAAGACGCTCGGGAATATCCATTGTAACCTCGTTCCTAGTAGTCAAAGATGGACACAGCCGATCGCCCTCTGCAGGGGACTGGTTGTTACAGCACAGCCGTGTGTTAGCATAGTGCACAACAGAAAGGTTACCTCATAGGAAAGACAGTTATTTTCCATTGTTTATACTGTTTGAGTTTCTTACAGTGTGTTACTCTTAAAAGTATATATTTTATATTATTTTTTTAAATGGTTAAGTTATCTTAAATGACTTTGGCAAAACAGAACTAACCCCAGGGTGGGTGGGAGGGAGGGGCCAGGGGAATTATATCAGAGTGTATCAGAGGATGTGAAATTTCTTGGGTGTGACAATGGTGGTGTGATTCCATAGGGAGACGTCCTTTTTCTTAGGAGATTCGTACTGAGCTCTTAGGATTGAAGTGGCCTGATGTCTGCAGCTTACTTTCAGACTGTTCAGCAAAGTATGCCTGTGTGAGTGTGTGTGCGTGCGTGCATGTGTGCAATTTGTGTTGACAGAGGGAAACAGCAGAGTAGCACAATGTTGACAATTGTTGCATCCAGGAGAAGGGTATACAAATGTTTGTTTTGCTAGTCTCTTAACCTTTTTGTAAGGTTGAGATTTTTCAAAATAAAAAGTTGGGAAAAAAGAAAAGATTTTAAAAATCAAGGAGCTAAAGACTTCTGAAAAACAAAGCAAGTACAAAGCACTCATTACAGGAATCTTACAAGAGTGACTCTTTATCTCGCCACATCTTTCTAAACAGAAACAGGTCACTCTGCAGCTGCAGGTGGTTGAAGGTTTGAGCTGCACAAAACTCTGTGCAGGATGCTGGTTAGCTGGGCTGGTTCAGAACCTGGAAGCACTGGGCAGTAACCTTTCCCTTAAAGATGCATTTCAGAAGGCACGTCCTTTGTCCTCTCTTTCCTCTCCAGCTCCGAGAGGAATCCGTGCAACGCCTCGCTGCCGCACGACAGCAGGAGCCCAGCCAGCCTGATCGGCCAGGAGGTGATTCTTGTCTTCTTCCTCCTGCTCTTGTTGGTCTGGTTCCTGAATCGAGAATTCGAAGTCAGCTACCGCCTACACTACCATGGGGACGTGGAGGCGGACCTGCACCGCACTAAGATCCAGAGCATGAGGGACCAGGCCGACTGGCTGCTGAGAAACATCATCCCCTACCACGTGGCCGAGCAGCTGAAGGTCTCCCAGACCTACTCCAAGAACCACGACAACGGAGGAGTCATCTTCGCCAGCATTGTCAACTTCAGCGAGTTCTATGAGGAGAACTACGAGGGCGGCAAGGAGTGCTACCGGGTCCTCAATGAGCTGATCGGGGACTTCGACGAGCTCCTGAGCAAGCCGGACTACAGCAGCATCGAGAAGATCAAGACCATCGGGGCCACATACATGGCCGCATCGGGGCTGAACGCCACGCAGTGCCGTGACGGCAGTCACCCGCAGGAGCACCTGCAGATCCTGTTCGAGTTTGCCAAGGAGATGATGCGTGTGGTGGACGACTTCAACAATAACATGCTCTGGTTCAACTTCAAGCTCAGGGTGGGCTTCAACCATGGGCCCCTGACAGCGGGCGTCATTGGCACCACCAAGCTGCTGTACGACATCTGGGGAGACACGGTCAACATCGCCAGCAGGATGGACACCACGGGGGTGGAGTGCCGCATCCAGGTCAGCGAGGAAAGCTACCGCGTCCTGAGCAAGATGGGCTACGACTTCGACTACAGAGGGACGGTGAATGTCAAGGGCAAAGGCCAGATGAAGACCTACCTGTACCCCAAGTGCACAGACAATGGGATGGTGCCGCAGCACCAGCTCTCCATCTCCCCCGACATCCGAGTCCAGGTGGACGGCAGCATCGGACGCTCCCCCACGGACGAGATCACCAACCTGGTGCCTTCCATACAGAACCCGGACCAGGTGTCCCTGGGCTCCGAGAACAACACACAGGCCAGGGACACTCACCCGTCTTCTAAGAAACCCTGGAAGGAGCCCATCAAAGCCGAAGAAAGGTGTAGGTTCAGCAAAGCCATAGAGAAAAGCGACTGTGAAGAAGCAGGGATGGAGGAAGCCAATGAACTCACCAAGCTCAACGTCTCAAAGAGGGCATGATGCGGCCCAGCGCCGCCCGCGGTGCTCTGTCCGTCCAGGTTCCACAGTTCCCGTCCCCGGACGTGGTGTCCTGTGGTCATTGCAGCCCTAACTTCTGTGTGGATCACAGTTATTCAGGGTTCATCTTCATCCGTTTTTTTCCTCTTCCCCCTTGGTGTGACCGTTTGGCAGTGTGGAGAACAAGTGCCTTCAGGGGCTGGCACGGCCTGGAGTCCAGGGAAGGTGCGGCCAGGGTGTTGCGCTGGGTGGTGGTGGACGTTAAAACAGAAGCTGTGGTTAAAATATTATTTTTATTGCTTTTTCTCATGAGACACTTTTTTTTTTTTCTGCTAATACAATGTTTTTGAGGTTTTTTTCTGTATACGTACTAGTGTTTTTCCAGTGACCTGACCTTTCTATGTAAACACATAGACGCACACACACTTGCATTCATGAATCTGAGATCAAGTGCCAGTAACTCACTGGGCGGGGATGCTGGGGGGGTGCAGGCTGAGGACCGCAGCGGGCCATCGGCCAGGACACCAGTGTCCCCTGACCTGCGCCTTCCAGGCCAGCCGGGCCCTCAGGGGCTGTGGCTGCACCCACCGCCTCCCACACCCAGCGGCTTTAGGGCTTCCTCCTCGTTCAGGCCGAGATTCCAAATGCTTACCGGCCTCACAGCTCATGAACCCAGGCCTCAGGTATCTAAAAGCCCTTTTTCATTCTGCGCCCGCCCCCAGGGGTCTTCCAGCTGGAGTGGAGGGGCTTGTCTTGGAAGCTGACTCAACTGAGAGGAAACGCAAAATAAACATCCAAGGGTTGCATTTATTTATTTATTTATTTATCAGGAAACGTGTGTGTCTTGGGAAGGGTTGCCGAGTCATTCTGTCTGGGGAAGGGAAGTAGGCTGAGGGGGCGGGGGGTGGTCATAGAGGGCACAGCAGAAGGATGAGAAGGTGGCCATTAGTGCTTCAGCTACTCTGGGCTGCCTCCCTCGCCAGGGGCTGAGCAGGACCCCACCGGGCACGGCCTGCATGCTCTGGGTTGGGGAAGCCCTCGGCCACCACCTGTAAAGCAAAAGCCCCGCTTCTGCCCCCCACCCAGGGGGTCTGCTCACGACAGGGGTGGGATCAGAACCGGCTCGCTGTGAAGCAGGTCTGGGCAGAGCACCAGGGCCGCGGGCAGCGCTTGGCTTCCACATTCAGAAAGCTTCTCCATCCTTTCCTGTTCTCAGCCTGTGCAGGGCCCATTTGTGGTGGGGTTGAGCCTGGTGAGTGGATCCCAGCCCTCTTTAGATGGAGCTCTTACCCTGTAAATAGGGACAGAATCGTCTGGATGGAAATGAGGTGTGGAACCGGGGAAGTACAGAAAACTCAAGGAAATTGCTTCTGTGCCCTTTGTTGCTAATCCTGCTTGTAATTACGTTTTGCCACGTTGAGTCTGAAGTTTATGTAGGATTGAACTCAGGCCAGAGTTGCCCTGTCATAGTCATATGACACCTCATTCTTAAGGTGGCTGCAGCTCATGGGATATTTGAGGACTGGCTCCTTCTCTGTGTAAGGTCTTCTCCGATGTGCCCTGTGTATTTTCTTTTCACTGGTAAATTTCTGTGTAGCTTTCACATCTGCATTAAGTCCTGTTATCACTCCTTGCCAAATACGTACAGAATCTGCCCTTCCCGGCATCAGGAAGTATTGATTCTGATCCCCCAGCTCCCCAGGGACGTGCATGGCACGGACCCCGGCAGTACGGTTGTAGCCAGGATCTCCATGTCCAGGGAGATTTGCCTTCAGGTTTTACTGTCAGATTGTTGGTCTTCCAATGCTAAAGAAATAGAGAAAGGATGACTGTGACATTACCTCTTCTAAAGAATGTATTCTTATAAAATCCTGCAGAGATTTTATTTTTATTTTTTCTGAAAAACACTACCTGATGCTCTGCTTGTCTGTCAGGCTTGTGGGCACGTCAGGGGTTCCTCCCATCAGTATTAAGGCTTGTGTTGAGTGTGGGCCTTTCCCTCCGCCATCTGGCTCCAGGCTCTGCAGCTTTGGCGGCGGCTAGGGGCCTGGGCGCTTCCTGCTGTTCCCCGTGTCTCTGCTGTTCCACTCAAAACATGCTCCACAGAGTTTATCTCTGCACACGCTTCCTCCCTATCAAACTCTTTTTTTTTTTTTTTCCCTTCCCCTCCTGCAATTCCTGGGAAGCCAAGAGGCTGCGGACGCAGGGAGAGAGTGGTGACGTCCACCTGTCCAGTTCAGCATTGTGCAAATGGGAGCCTTTGTGGACGGTTTAAATTGTCTTTAAAAAAACACCCCAAGCGAGCCTTCCTAAGCAACCAGTACAGATGTTCTCTTTGGGCCACCAGTGACCCGGGTCCTTCCCAGCCCCTGCTTGGAAGCATACCTCAGCACAGAACCACGGAGTGCCTGCACCCGCAGTGCCAGGCCTCTGACTCGGTGGGCATTGAGCAGACGGCTGAACACAGATGGGCTTCTGAGCAGCGGGTTCAAGCGCTTCCGATTAGGTGGAGGCGTTCTTCAGAGCGGCAATACCTCCTGTGAACTTGGGGCAGGAAGCAATACTTCAGAATTGAATGTGTGTAAATAGTTGCTTTGTGTTGCAATTGCTAGTTTCTTCTTGGCCTCAGGTCAGATCAAAGTATATATGTATAAATCTATATAAACAAGCACACATAATTGCATCCAATGCAAACAAATGCAGAGCATCAGTTATGAAACCCTCACGGAGCTTGGAGGCTGCTCACAGCTCCGTTACCCTGACTGCGCTGTGGAGACACCTGCACATTTGCACTTGACATTGAGAGCCAAAGGGCCGCGTGCTTCCCCATTATGTGGGCTTTAGTGATTTGTAGTTTCCAAAGATCTGTCCGCGTTTGCATTTCTAGACTTTCGAAGTAAGCACTTTTTGGTGGTTGTTTCGAAAAATCACGTCATGCCTAGAATCTGAAATTAAATCCGCGAGAACCAATTGTTTGCGTTCTCCATCTTTCCTTTGCTCTACCCTTTTTAAGTTGTTAATCCTAATAATTTCAAAATGCACTCACTGAAGAAATGGACATTAAAATACTCTAAAATCTCAATATTTGATGCCTGGTATTTCCTCATCGACAAGATCGTTACCACTTCCAAGATTAGGACGCTCCTTGTTCCCTGCCATTTGTGGCTGAAATAGGAAGCTTTGCAGGTCTTTTACATCGTGACTTTGAAAACAAGGCAACTAAAAACTCTTATTGTGTGCGTACGTGTGTGTGTGTTTTAAATGGACATATTTGCTACAGTGAACTTTGGTTGAGAATTATTTATTTTTACATGGAACAGAAGCAGGTTGCAGGACAAATTTTGCTTGCGACCACATCCTGATTTTTTTAGACCTTCTAAATAGTTTTTCCCGCAATATCTTCAGCAACTCACTGAGAAAATGAAGTAAGTTTTCTGAAAAGATGTGCCTGCATAGCCTCTTCCTTACAGAGTCCTGGGGTGCCCGTATCATGGGGAAGTCACAAACCCATTTCAGAATCTTTTTAAAGTCACAGAGCATCTTTGCCGAAAAACACATGCCATTTTACATGGCATAGGGGCTCACAGCACCTCCAAACCTGGAGCCAAACGCTGGCTCTGCTAGGGGTTAGAGCCTCTTCCCCCAGGGTTTTTCCTGGAGAGTTTAGTATTTATGTGCAACTTCAAAGCACAGGACCCTCTTGTCGACTCAGCAAAGGGGATGCAGATGTGGCCCCAGGCCTTGCTCATCAGCTCTGAGGGATCCAGCTTCTAGGTGATCCTCCACTGGAGCCTGGTACCTGTGAGGACACTGCTGGTTGACGAGGGTGCTCTTTCCTCTGAGTCTGCGCTGCAGGCATTGCTAGGAACCTTCCGGAGGTAAGGGAATAGCTGTCTTTGTTGCGTTTCTCTACTAGAAAGGACACCCCAGGGACTTTGGGGGGTTTCCCAAACAGTCTAGAAAGGCAGCCTCTAATTTTTTGCAGTAAACCTCAGGACTTATCATTTATGGCTTCTCTTTCATCTATTCTTTTTTTTTTTTTTTAATCTTTTCACTCTTATTTTAGGGAGAGTTTTAAGATAAGTGTAATGAAGAATCGACCTTACCCAAATTGAGGGCTGGCCTTTTCTCTGGTTTCCTGGGAAGTGATCTCTGAGCTCTTGGAATATCATGCCTGATAAGTGTCTCTGTTTAACTGGGGCTTTGGGTCCCACCAGGTAGTCCAATGGTGTCCTTTAGTGTGGTGATCACATGGTATTCACTTGACCTCTGCAGGGGCTGGAGACGAGTTATCTACTTATATCTAAAATCTCTTTCACACGTGGTTGATTTTCTCTGCTGTGGGAATCTGTCGTTGTGGCCACCTGGGATGGATCCCAAGTACCAGGGAGAGGAAGCTAACTGGGGCAGGAGATAAGTGAGAGGAAGTGATTAAGAAAAAGTACAGAGTTGCACACCATGTAGGCGTAAACTCAGAATCTTCCCAAGTGTCTATTTTTATACTGTTCCTTTGTAAAAATTGGTTTTTAAATAACACGACTCCAAAGAGTTGTTACTGTTATGTCAGAATAACTTAAGCGTGGGGAATTCTCACATCCCTTCTGGGCCTGAAAGTTGGAAAGAGAAAGAAATTACGCAATCAGGTATTGAGCAATCTGAGTGCTTCCTGAAACCTCAGTCAGCAGCAGCAGCGATTCCTAACCTTTTTTTGGGCTCACAAAGCCTTTGATATTGATGAAAGTTGTGGCTCCTTTCTCCAGAAAAAAAAAATGCACATCAAAATAAACCCACTTCGTGTTCCTGGATCCAAATCCAATACCCATGATCTACAATAACAGGAGGAATGGTGATTTTTAATTACAAGTATCTGCAGGAGAGGTTTCCAAGCACTTCTGGACTCTCTATTAAACAGGTTAGGGCCTCCCTGGTGGCGCAAGTGGTTGAGAGTCCGCCTGCCGATGCAGGGGATACGGGTTCGTGCCCCGGTCTGGGAGGATCCCATATGCCGCGGAGCGGCTGGGCCCGTGAGCCATGGCCGCTGAGCCTGCGCGTCCGGAGCCTGTGCTCCGCAACGGGGGAGGCCACAGCAGTGAGAGGCCCGCATACCGCAAAAAAAAAAAAAAAAAAAAAAAAAAACAGGTTAATGCTGCTTGTTTATATATGCATTTCCAATCCAATTATATTTTAGACTTTAATGTGTGAGTTACCTAAGTACATCTGAAGAGCCACTCAAAGAACTTTTCAATATAAAGACAAAGTTCATCATTCTTTCCAACAGATAAGTAACGATCAGGCAGTGTTTTACTGAGTACCCTACTATGTGCCAAAGCTCCTTTCACTTAGGTGGTGACAGTGCTGTGATACTTGAGAATATTTGAGGAGCACCTGTAATTAGTCACTGTTTTTCCCGACGGCTCTCCTGTTAGGAATCCCACCAGGAAACAGAAGGGAATTTTGAGACATCCCTCTCATTGCTGACATTTTTTTTTTTTTTTTTTTTTTGCGGCACGCGGGCCTCTCACTGTTGTGGCCTCTCCCGTTGCGGAGCACAGGCTCCGGACGCGCAGGCTCAGCGGCCATGGCTCATGGGCCCAGCCACTCCGCGGCATGTGGGATCTTCCCAGACATGGGCACGAACCCGTGTCCCCTGCATCGGCAGGTGGACTCAACCACTGCGCCACCAGGGAAGCCCTTGACATTTTTAAACGGTGGCTCCTAGTGTCGTCTGTACCCCATCAGAGATGATCTTTGTGTTATGGTCTTATGGAATATTCAGTCTCTCAAGAAAGAGCAACAGATGAGGACCATTCAGGGAAAACAACTGCACCAATATTGTGTTGGTCCCTCCTGAGAGAGGGGCCACTCCACATGGTCATATATTTTATTTTTAAAACAGTCCTGATGGCGACTGGGGTCCCAGCTCGAGGGTCTCAGAGCTGAGCAGAACAAGGCACTGGCTTGGACTGACTGGGCTGGTGGTAGCCTTTCAGGAACCACACCACCAGTGAAAGGTCTCCTTGCCCCCCCACGCCCCCCCCCCAGCCAGAATTGCAGGGGGTTGGAGAACTAGAGCCTCTGCTGACCCCACCTCCTTCCAAGCGACCTCCAGCAGGCTGCAGTCTTCTCGGAGCTGCTCTTTCCCTGTCTTCCTCTGGGCTTCTTGATCTTCTCAGCAAACAAAATTCTTGCCCTCTAGGTTGACAGGGCGAGGACTGATAGCAGAAAGGGGGAATTGTTTGGACTTGTCCACATGATTCTAGGGAAAGGAGCAGAATGGGGGTGACATGGCCTCACACGCTCCCCTTGGAGTCCCATGGCATAGACACCCTCTCACCGAAGGCATCCGTCTCGAATACTGCCAGGTTCCCACCCTCTGAGGTCCCCAGCTCTGGTCTCCCCGTCTCATGGACGGCCACTCCTCCTCTCTACCTGCGGCCACCACCTGCATTCCACCATCACCTTTGACCTCCCAAGTAGGTTTCAGTTCTGTGTTACCTCACTCCCAAACTTCAGGAGTACAGATAAACCTATGGCAACACAGCGAGCAGGCACTTTATCGATTTAAAGAAAGTAACTCTTTAGCTGCGAAATTCAGTCCTCACACGTGCAAATGTGCCTCTACACATAAGGAAGCCTCCCATTATATGATAGTTTTCTGCCAAGGAACTCAAGACACCTGGAACCCCTTCTGTCCTCACAATGCCTCACCGAAGGCAGAGGTGGTTTTTCCTGTCCAACAGATTCGAAAGTTCAGGTTCAGCGTAGCTGAGAGGCTTGCCTCCCTCAGCCAGTCATTGCCAGCGATTCCCAGCTGCACAGCCAGAGACAGAGCATGCTGCCGGTCCAGACCATCTCATGGCTTGGCCCCCCTTCCTTTGCAAGAAAAGAAAAAAGAATCCAGGTGGTGGGGTGAGACATGGTGCATTTAAATGGTGAGATTAGACAGTAGGTCAGCAAGTAACCAACAAGGTAAATCCATCTCCCTTTCTCTCCCTCTCCCCTTCTTTTTGTAAGATGGGATACTTGAATTGTGTGTGGAATGTTTAAGGTATTGTCTAGTGTCTGCTTAAAATGGAAAAGTTTTCAAATTATTCAAGTGTCTATATGGACTTGTGTCCATCGGCTAACCAAGACTATCAGGGAATTGAGGCCAAGTTTGCAACACATTGGTGCCTTGGGAAAGATCTGTATAAAACACAGATTATGTTGGTGTCCTGTGCGTTCATGCTAATGTAACAGAACTAGATCAGGTACCTTGAACACAAGATCCGTTTTTTTCCCCAACTGTTGATTACACAATAAATTTGGTATTATGTGTAATGTTAAGTTGTTTTTAAAATCCCCTTGTATATCTGCACATCTCCAGAATTTCAGGGAAGTATTAGAGGGGAAAGAAAAAAACTAAATATTTTTTTGGCCATTTAACTTGAAATATCATAAAACATAATTCACAATTTCTATGCCAATTTAGGGACCTTGGGCAAAAAACCGACTTTGTTGACTACAAAGGAGCAAGGAAGCCAATAGTTTAGAAGCAAGTCTTATAACTTGGTGAGTTGGTGGAACTTTTCTTTTGTAATTCTGATTTGCTGGAGTGATATCTCTTCTTCCTCAAGAATAAAGATTTCTGATGGCATCACAGATACATCTAGAGTGTTAGCTTAGCACAGAAGAATGTGGCTAAATGTTGCCCTTGGTCTCCTATTTCTATTGTTAATTGCATGACAGGTTGTACTTTCCAAAAATTTCAGTCAAGGACTTCCAGAGGCTTCTAAAGGTCCTAATCTACTGTAGTACCTGGAGAGCTTTTGGATTTGGTTGGTTGGTTGTTTTTTAATATTGAAGAATGTGATTTATGTGAACTTTCAGGAAATTAATTCAACTAAAACCTAAATCTAAGAAGATAAGGTAAAACTTTTTGGGGAAAAAAAAGAGATTTGAAGCACTTATCCAGATAATTTAGGATAAAAGCATCCTTTTGCCTAAAATATTTCAAATGAGACAAAATGAATTTATTGCATGAATCACATGGATAGTGATCCGAATTCTTCAGTTCACTTTTCTTATGTAGCCAATACAATGGGCCACTTCAATCCCTTCAGCATCTCATTTCCAAATTTCCTCATCTCCTTCTGCCACTGTCTGTTTTGTTGGCAGAATTACAATAGGAACACACCTGCGTGCTTTGAGGGAAAACCTAGCATATTCTTGTGAACTAGCCATTCAGTAGTTACTGGGACTCCAAAAGAGTTTGCCTGTGTTCCTGACTGGTGGTTTCTGTCACCGACTCAAACACAAGACGTCCCGCATCTGTTCCATAGCAACAGCCCCATGGATGACCTCTGGCAGGAGCTCTGTAGTGCCAGTGTGACTGTCCCATGTGCCTGAGACAGTCTGGCTGCCAAGAGGAGACTGGCCTTCCTCCCTCTCTTCCCTCTGAAGTGCAGGAAGGCAGCCTCATGCACTGGCCCAGCTTGAGACACTCCAAAACCCTCACCATAAACTGCCACCAAGTCCTGGGCAAGCCTGTGGCACCCACTACCCTTCAGAAGATCGTCTGCAAGTCCCTTCTGGTTTTAGCCTCAAGAAGCTGCCAGAGCAGTGAGCTGGGACTTTGGGCCTGATCCAGACTCACAAAGAGGCTCTTCATCCATCCAGTCCTGGGCTGGCCCAGGCAGCAGTGAGCCAGACAGACCAGCGTGGAAGCCAAACAGAGACCCCTGCCAATACCACCAGTGGTCCTGGCGTCTCTAAAGCGGTCCTTGGACTTGGGGGAGGTCAGGGACAGAGCAGAGGACGAGCTGGGAACACCCAGAAAAGTGGATATCGGCGAAGTGGGGTCTCCAGCGTTCAGTGACCTAATGCAGCAGGGGCCTGGTCCCTTGTGTGCCACCACTGCAGCTGCATCGTAAGCCATTGGATGGGGTGTGCCAGACAGGGCCTCCACGGGCACACCCTCTTCACTCTACCGCATCGAACCGAAGCACCAATAACACACAAATGAGCACCAGTGAAAAACCCAGAGCCTTAATATCCTCTAGGAAACCCCATGTCGTTTTCATGGTTTGTAACAGACAGCGTTATAGGACGAAGCCATCCCTGAGATGACCCAGTTACTAACATCAATGTCCACCGTCTCAATCCATGCACTTATCCTCATACCAAAACCAGTTCTGTGAGGCTCCCGAGTTGTGATGTAACACAACAGGTCAGCATCGCCCCATCCTGACAGCTTTGTCCTGACAAGTCGCCAGAGCGTGTTTTCCTTGTTTTCGGTGTTGCATCACCACGAAGGGGCAACAATGGTTTGTTCCAGCAGCATTTTGGCCGTGGGTGGTTGCATGCTCCATCCTCGAATGGTCGTTCTTGCACGTGGCCCCTTGCTTGTCATGGAATACAGAAAGCAATCACGGAAAAGTGTAAATCAGCTTTCCGTTGCAGAAGCATGGATAGTTTCCTTTTTTAATCGTCATGTTTTCTAGAAACTGCTCGTGGTTCTTCCTTTCCTCCCCTCCAAACTTCTTCTCATCTGCACTCTCCCATCACCTCTTTTCCACAAGATGAAAGCACTGCTGAGAGGGGAACTCCGTTTCCTTTCAGATAAAGGGAAGGAGCCTAATTGTAAATCTTAAACATATGTAAGAAACTGCTTATGTTTCTGTCAACAAACCAAAACAGGAAGAATTGTATCTGTGAACTATTAAGCTGTATCTGTATATAGATAAAAAGCCCATTATCTTTAATTCATCACTACAGACCTTGTAATCTGTTGTACATTAAAATGTTTTACTGTATCAGAGAAAACGTCACGCTACGGATCCAGAGAAGCTGGGGAAATAATTCAAAATACAGTATAATTAACTCAAATCTTGTTGTTTGTTTATTCTGGGCTTGGCACAATTTCAAGTGGAAGATGTGCTGACTATAAATTATCAACCAGAAACTGAATTTATCTGCGAGACTCCTGAGACCTCTCTAAGGCAGCGCCACTCACAGAGCTCATGGTGTGTGGGTTCACCGTGCAGCCCAAGGGGTCGCAAGCTGGTCGTTGCATTTTAATCCAAATGCAGGCATTTTGGGAAGAAGGTGCTGCAGCCTGGGCCCAACCTGCCTCCCGCCGGGCCTCTGTCAGCTCCCTTTAGCCTGAAAGGAAGCGTTCAGAACAGAGAGTGGCTGCAAATGTTCAGGACCTCGAGTGCACTCTTGGGATCAGAAGATTCAGTACCTCCTTTCCTCCAGCAGAATGTGTGCAGACAGGCAAGGAGAGAAAGAGGGCAAAGAAGCCCCCCTCCCTGGGGGTCTCTCCCAATGCTGAAAGGGCCGGAGAGGCCTCCCTGCTAAGAAACATGGATGGGGGAGTGGCAAGCTTTCTCCGTGATTTCACTGGAGTTTGTTCAACCCTGAGCTGAGCTCATGGACAGGAGTGAACCAAAGCTTGTTTTCTTTGGACTGTTTTGAGCCAAAATAGAAGAAAAGGGCTCATTTTTTCCAGTGATTTTTTTTTTTTTTTGATCAATAGTACAAATCCAAAGTAAGTGTTTATTCACTGGCCCAGTTTCCCAATCTTTTCACTTAGAAGCATGACGGCCAATTCCATGGGTTGTAAGAATATTCTGACAATGAGCCCACAAGCTGAGGTGCCCAGGAATCATAGAATGTTCTTTCCCTGTGTGTTTGGGTCAGATTTCCTGCACCAACTGTGAAGTATATAATTCTTGACTCTGAGCTTGACTTTTTTAGCTGGTGTTGGGTATACAGGTGTGTGAAGCTGATGAGCAAACACGGTACACAGAGAAGCTGCACCCCTCCTGGGAGGAGACCTGCCTTTTTCTTGTTTTGAAATTCAGCCCAACCATCTAGAAAGAGAAAAGTCTTACCCTCCTAGCAACCTAGTGATGTGCAGGGGCGGGGGCGGGGGGGCAGAGAAAGGTGTTTAATGTGCATATTAACAAATGCCCTGATGGCTAAATGTTCTTGTCCACGAAGGAAACATTGCTCACCTCTTTTTTTCCAGTTATCAAGCTCGTGTGAAAATAAGAAAGCATCCCTTTAAATAGTATACCTTTACATGCCCTGGAAGGGACCTTTCCAGCCAGGTGGCTCTCCTGACACTGAAACAGTCACCTGGTGGCCCCTCAGACCTTCCCTGTGTGGTCAGACACCGGGCATTCCTTGTCCATCACCACCTGGAGAGACGCAGCCAACACACCGAGGCTGCGTTCTTCCGGAAACGTTCTTCTGGAAAACAGGAAAGTACCTTATATAACAAATTCTCATAACCAAAGAGATCTGGGAGCAAATGTTAAAATTGAAGGGTATCAGTCTCCATTTTTAGAAGGGTATTAGTTTGAGTTTTGATTTATCAATTCGCTTTTTTGTAGGGCTTTCTTTTTTTTTTAATTAAATTACTCTGCTTCGTTGTGAGGTAGTCATTTTAATTTCATGGCTTTCATAAGTTTACAGGAACATGAAAATTTGATGCCAGTGAAATTCATTAGAATTCTCCATTATCCTGTGGATTTAGTGCTCATCTGTCCTGCATATGTTTCCAGTGGTGGCTTACCACGGTCCTCACCATCTATCGGCCATATGCCCACGCATCATGCACGCAGAGACACGCACAAGCACGGGGACCCAAGGCTGGTCATAAAACAAGGCCATCTCTGACGTGGGTTCAAACCCTCACCAAGGCGAGTGCCAGGAAAAGGCAATTGGTGTGCTCTGGACAATAGATTTAGAAACAATCCTTCCAGCTCAGCAAACATCACTTTGTTTCTGTCTGCTTTCCCCTTCGTTTGCAATAAACCTGACAAAAACTTCCAGAATGAGAATGAGACTGTTCTTATTGGAAGGAGACTCTGGCAGGCAGCCACAGACTCAAAGGACAAAAGCTAATTTTGCTCTTGTGTTTCCGCCAATAACTCATTGGCCCCCGCACGCTCTGCACAGGCTGAGCCTGAGGGGGATCCTGATGGGTCAGCTGCACGCAGGCCACCAAAAACCCTCAGCGGAGAAAGGGAGCTTCCTCTGCTCTGGAACAAACTGTTTCCCTGCTAGTCTGGCCACTCAGCCCACATAACTGAGTGATCCCACCTCCTGGGGTCATCAATCACTCAGCTTGAGCCCAGGGACATCCACTTGCATCTGGCCTCCCTGACCTGCTTTCCCAACCCCCCGCCCGGTTAGAGGGGATCCTTCACTTCATGAAGGAAGGAAGGGAGGAGGGAGGAAGGAAGGTTAGAGAGAGAGATGGAAGGAAGAAGAAAAGGAAGGAAAGAGAGAGGGAAGGTTGGGGGCGGGGAGAAAAGAAAAGAAAGGGAGAAAGCGAGCGAGAGAAAAGGCAGGCAAATACTTTTACTGCCTTTAAAGTGGATTTGATTTTTAAAATGCATTTTCTGGATCATGTTTTCAGAACCCGTCTCCTGCAGTAAGTGTCCTGCCGCTGGTGACAGAGGAGAGCTGGAGTTTAACACCTTGTTGGGGGCAGGGGGGTCCTCCCCGTTCCGGTTTCGAGCTGAACCTCGGAAGGCACTGGGGTTGGTTCGTTCCCTCCGCAGCTGGCGAGGTGCGGCACCACCACCCTTCCGATTGGGGGTGGGGTGGGGGGGAGCATCCTAGTTTTCTGAGAAGAGGAACAAGACTAACTTGGGCCTAACAGGGCTTGGAGAAAAGACTCAAGGCTCCTGAAGGACGCTGCCATCAGGCCCCACCAGAAGAGGGGTGGGATGAGGGGTGAGGGTTTAGCCCCTAACGAGCTCTGCTGGACCCTGGAGCTCCCGCAGGACACGGCCAGCAGGGGAGGCCCAGGGCCAGGAGGCCTACACCAGGCGTAGGAGAAGCTCGGTGCACGGGCTGGCGGCCTCTTTAGTCAGAGGCCCAGGAGACCCTGAAGGGGAAAGGCCAGGACCACCATCGCACTTCCTGGGAAGGGACCGAGCCCTCCTCAGCCTCCTAGTGGCTGTTCCTTCACCCAGAAAGACAGCCTGGCAGCTGAGGGCCCAGAACTCTGGGGCCTGGCCTGAGTCTGTGAGAAATAAGCTCTCTCATCCCATCCAAAAGCCCTTTAGAGAGTTGAGGCCGCGTCAGGAGAGGTGCGCCCCAGGAATCGGCTCTGCAGGGGAGAACCCCCCCCAACAGTGACATGTAGCCCAGCTGTGGGACCTGGAATGTTCCAGAAACATTAAAGCTTGGGGTGGGGGGTGGGGGGAGAGCGACTCAGGAGCAGAGTTGAAGTCAGGAGGAAGGAGCCACTGAAAGAGGCTCCTTTCATGCGGAGCCCAAGGCTATAAATAACCAGGCAGCTGCTCCACAGCTGGTGCAGGGCCGCTCTGGGCAGGGGGAGGTGGCTCAGGGCGGTGAGACAGCAGCCCCCCCGCACTTGAGCTGTGGGGCTGCGGCCTGGACAGCGGAGGTGCAGCGAGCCTCCCCTCCTGACACCTGGAGCCGGCAGCCGGGCAAGACGGAACAAAGAGACACAGGGCCTGCTGCACGACCCTTCTTTCCAAGGACACCCCCTGCTACCCTGGCCCTGCTGTTTGCACGTCAGCATTGGCGCTTTTTTTAAAAAAAGGCTTTTTTTCTTTTTATTGAGATGTAACATCGGTGACGCACAAATAACTTGGTGAGTTTTTATGTATTTCTATACCTACCTGCCTATCACCCGGATCAAGGGAGAGGACATTTTGACAATCTTGTGCCGTGTCATCAAAGCCCCCACCATCCAAGGTGAACCCCTGTTTTGATCTCTACCTCTGTAGATTGCCTCTTCCTTTCAACTTCATGGCTGATTCATCTCACTGGAATCACACAGGAAGCACTGCTTTGCATCTGGTTTCTTTCAGGCACTGACATGCCTGTGAGATTCCTCCACCTCGTGGGTAGCAAAACTTTGTCCTTTTTCACTGCTTTGTATTATTCCATTGTATGAGGAGACCATGATTTATTTCTTCATCCTCTTGCTAAGGGTCACTGGGCTGTTTCCAGTTTGGAGCTTTGATGAATAACACTGCATTGGGCATTCTTTCAGTGTTAGCATATGTCAGAGCAGGTTTGGAAATAAATTCTGCTGGGGATCTGTCTGGTACACCCTCAGTGGATGGCAATTTGGCAACAGCGGTCAAAATTAGAAAAGCACACACCCTTCTGGGAATTTATTCTGCAGATATGCTCAAACATGCAAAATACCTTGTGCACAAGGTTCTTCATTACAGCATTTATTTGTAAAAGCTAGAGTTCTGTCTTTTTGTTGTTATTTTCTTTATATAGTCTGGATACTAGACCCTTATCAGATATATAATTTGCAAATATTTTCTCCCATTCTATAGGCTGTCCTTTCACTTTCTTGATAATATCCACTGATATAGTTTTTCATTTTGATCAAGTCCAATAGATCTAGTTTTTCTTTTGTTGCTATGCTTTTAGTGTCATGTCTAAGATTCTATTGCCAAAACCAAAGTCACGAAGGTTTACCCCTAAGAGGTTCATAGAACATAAACCCCACTTCTTAAGTGTGGGCTGCACATCGCGATTTTGCTCCAAAGAGCACAGTATGGAAAAGAAAAAGAAAGGGAAAACTGTATAGCAGAGAAACCTGACCGACATACCTTGGCCAGGTGATCAAGGTGGTAAGTCAACAGTGATAAGTCTTGTTGATGGCACAGACCCTCAATATGTTGAGAATGGCACTCTTATGGGCTAACCTGTGTCCCCTCCAAAATTCATATATTGAAGTCCTAACTCCAAGTACCTCATAATGTGAATATATTTGGAGAGAGGATCTTTAAGGAGATGATTAAGGTTACATGGGGTCATTGGGATGGGCCCTCATCCAATATGACTGGTGTCCTTATAAGAGGAGAAGGTTAGGACAGAGATAGGCACAAGGACAGCCATGTGAGGACACAGGGAGAAGGTGGCAGTCTACAAACCAAGGAGAGAGGCCTCAGAAGAAACCAACCCAGCTGAAAACTTGAGCGTAGACTTCCAGCCTCAGGAACTGTGAGAGAATAAACTTCTGCTGTTTAAGTCACCCGGAGCAGAATAAACAGGCCCTTTACCTCTGAGGAATTCCACTCAAAACCCATAACGCCATTCTAATCATGAGAAAAACACCAGACAAATCCCAATTAGGGACATTCTACAAAATATCCGACCAGTCCTCCTCAAAACTGCTAAGATTATCAAAAGTCAAGGTTAAAAAAAAAAAAAAAACCTGAGAAACTGTCACAGCCAAGGGGAACCTGAGGAGACATGACAACTAAATGGTGTCCTGGATGGAACCCTGGAACAGAAAAGGGACCTCAGGTAAAAACTAAGGAAAGCAGAACAAAATGTGAACTTTAGTTAATTGTGACAAATGTACTTCACTCACGTCAGATGTTAGTAACAGAGGAAACTGGGTGTGAAGGATGTGGACAGTCTGTACTCTCATCACAACTTTTCTAAAACTATAATAAAATTAAAAGTTTATTTTTAAAAATGGACAAAATGTTTGAATGGATGTTTCAACAAAAATATGCAAATGACCAATAAGCACATGAAAAGGTGCTTAACATTATCATTCATTAGGGAAATGTAAATTAAAATTACAATTAGATGGGAATTCCCCGGCAGTCCAGTGGTTAGGTGCTTTCACTGCCGAGGCCACCGGTTCAATCCCTGGTTGGGGAACTAAGAAATGCAAGCCAGGCGGCACGGCCACAAATAAATAAATAAAATAAAATAGACTTTAAAAAAAAACCCTACAATTAGGTGCCACTTCACACCCACTAGGATGGCTATAATCAAGAAGAAATAACACATGTTGGCAAGGATGTGGAGACCTGGAATCATTATATGTTACTGATGGGAATTTAAAATGGTACAGCCACTTTGGAAAAAAAAATTTGGCAGAGTTTAAAAATGTTAAGCATAAACATACCATAATATCCGGTAATTCCGCTTCTAGATACTTACCAAGGAGACATGAAAACATCTGTCCACACATTTACTTGAATGTGACTGTTCATAGATGCATTATTCATAAAAGCCAAAAAATGGAAATAACCCAAATGTGTCATCAATTAATAATGGGTAAGTAAAATGTGGCCCATCCAAACAATGGAATATTATTCATCCATAAAGAAGAATGAATCACTGACACAGCTACAACACGGATGAACCTTGAAAACATGATGTTCAGTGAAAGAAGCCAGACACAAAAGACCACATATACAGTACTTCCACGAATATGAAAAGTCCAGAAAAGGCAAGTCAACAGAGCTAGAAGGAAGATCAGTGGTTGCTGAGGGCTAGGGATGACAATGAGGATTGACTGCAAATAATCACGAGCGACATTTGGGGTATAGTAGAAATGTTCTAAAATTGGATTGTGATGATGGTTGCACAACTATTAACTCACTAAAAATCATTGAGTTGTACATTTAGAGGGGGTGAATTTTATGGTATATAATCAAACCTTAATAACACTGTAAAAAAAAAATTAACCAGCAAGGTGTCAAGGCACAGATGAAACAAGATTGGTGATATGTTGATAATTTTGTAAACTGGGTGACAGGCAGAGAAGATTCATTATACTATTCCTTCTACTATTCCTCCTTCCTTTTGTTTGTGTTTGAAATTTTTCATACTATAAAGTTTAAAAATTGATGAATTGCTCCTTTATGTGTCCCCTGAACACACGTTTCCATAACATCCCCAAGCACATGGTGCTGGTGTTATTTACATACCTTTTCTCCTCCCTATTAGATGGTGAGTTTCCTAGGAGTAGGGACTGTTTCCTACTATTTATTGTTTGTTTGTTTGTGCATTTCCAGGGTCTGACTCAGAGATTGGCGAATAAGTGTTAGTTGAAGAAATTCCTAATATAAAATGGGGAGGGAGAAAAAGAAATAACTGGTAACATGAGAAAGACCATTTTGCAAAAGCTAACTCAAGTTTCTCAAAAGGAAGTATTTTAAGTATTTAGAACTTCAAGATGACACCTTACTCCAAAATGTGTTTGGCTGTTGGGTTTTCTGGGATGTTCTTCATTAGGGAGGGGCTACTCTAAAGAGCAGCCACAGTGATGGGTCCCTGGTTCTAAAATTGTTATAAAACACATAAAGCACTCTACATGAAAATAACTCTGAACAAAAGCGGATCCCTTCTGAGTCAGGATTTTACAGTGTCTCAGGGTCCTCATTGTGACGCTGCTATCCCAACACTTGAGTGGAGAAAATTCTTTGACTTCGTTCTGATACATTTCCTGTGTTTTAAAAATGTGATTTTCTTACTAATCGACAGTCCGCTGTGGCACGTGTTGAGCAGCAAAACGTTGAAGAATCTTCCAGATTTGCTAACAGAGATGAGCAACTCACCAGAAAAAAACAGGCCCCCCCCAAGCGAGAGAAGGCAAGAGGGAAGCAGGGTAACATGCAGTCCATCTTCCCTAGGGGTCGGGCAAGGGCTAGGTCTTGAGAAGTTCTTGCGCGTAATTCTCCCGATAGTGCTTCAAAAGAGGCGAGGAACCGGGCAGCACAAGGGGCGAAGCTCTGCTGCCCAGCAGCGCAGCGGGACCCCCAGGATCCCCAGCGCCCCCAGGACTTCAGGGAGCAGAGCAGATCCGGCCCTCGGGCGCCACCTAGCGTTGGCCTCGCCCGCAGCCGGCCCTCCCGGCCGGGCTCAGCCCCACCATCCACAATCCTGAGCACCTGAGTCCCAGGTCCCTGGATAAAGTAAAGCAAGAGGAATAGCCGGATTTCAGAGCCAGCCCTGCACTCGCGCTGCCTCTGACCCGCGCCCTGCAGGGGTTTCTGGTGCGCAGTGCCTGGGGCGAGAAAGGCGCTGGACTGGGAGCAGGGGTGGGACAAGGTCCTAGTCCAGCCTCAGTCCTCCAGCATCTGTTTCTTCTTGTAGAGAAGCAGGAGGGAGTGGTCCTGAGAACATCCAGGGGGGACTTCCAGCTCTGAAAGTCCGAGTCCAAGTACACAGAGTACCCCCAGCCCCTAGTCCATCCTTGGAAACTTGTCGGGATGCTCCTGCAGCCCCTTAACCTTGGTGGGTCATTTGAATCACTGGAGATCTTCTTAAAGGGTAAGTATCTGGGCTCCATCCCAGACTAATTGAACTGGGGGGGGGGGGCAGGGGGCGTGGGGGCCTGGGCATCAGTATTTTCCACTTTTGCTAGGGTGATTCTATTGTACGACTAAGAACACGGCCTTACACTTTGATATAATAATGTTGGTCCATATGCTCTTCCCAACAGCCCTATGGGATAAGACTATGTTCCCCTTTAGGTGAGGGGACATTGTGTCAAGTTTAGAGATTTTAAGTGCTTCATCCCAGGTTATGCAGCTACAAAATGTCAAAACAGGTGAACTGATCTGATCTTTCTACCAGTTATTCTGAGCTGACCCTCAACTAGTCAAGGGTAGAGGCTCTGTCCTTAGACATCCCTATCCAAGAGGGGCCAAATCTGAATTCATTCCCTGTTATGTGCTGTATTGTGTCGCACCCAAATTCATATGTTGAAGCCCTAATCCCCAATACCTCAGAATGTGACTGCATTTAGAGATGGGGTCTTAAAAGTGATGTTAATTCAAAATGAGGGCCGTTAGGGTGGACCCCAATCCTATCCGACTGGGGTCTTTATAAGGAAAGCCAGAGTCACAGAGGAAAGACCATGTGAGGACAGAGTGAGAAAGCCAAGGGGACCTTGATCTTGGACTTCCGAGCTCCAGAACTGTAAGAAAATTGATTTCTGTTGTTTAAGGAACCTAGTCTGGGGTAATTGTTTTGGCAGCCCAAGCAAACAAATATACCTCCACCCCAGCCCCACCTCCAGAGTTCAGAATTGAAAGGATGGAGCCCAGGAGCCCAGTGTGCACATTTCTTCCCGTCCAATCTGTTGCCCTTTTGTGCAAACTGCTCAGCGTAGGGCCTGGCACATGGTAAGCACAGAGCCATTCTTAATAACACACAACACCTGGATACAACAAGGAGCATTCCCTCTCCCGCATTTGAGGTGTATCCCCATTCTCCAGATTAGGCTTAGAAAGGCTGTGTAACTTGTCCAAGGTCTTTAACTGTGAAGCCAGGACAAAAGACTCAAACTCAGGTCGTTTGTTTCTAGATTCCATGCTCTTTTTAATTTTTTTAAATCAAGTTTTCCTGAAGTATAATTTACATATGTTTTGTTTTTTTTATTTTTTATTTTTTTTGCGGTACGTGGGCCTCTCACTGTTGTGGCCTCTCCCGTTGCGGAGCACAGGCTCCGGACGCGCAGGCTCAGCGGCCACGGCTCACGGGCCCAGCTGCTCCGCGGCATGTGGGATCTTCCTGGACTGGGGCACGAACCCGTGTCCCCTGCATCGGCAGGTGGACTCTCAACCACTGCGCCACCAGGGAAGCCCTTACATATGTTTTAAAACGCATAGATTTAAAGTGTACAATCCAGTGAGTTTTAACAAATGTATACACACCCACAAAACCACCATCACAATCAAGATGTTTTCATTCCTCCAGAAAGTTCCCTCATTCTCTTTTATAGTCAATTCCCCAACCCCAACCCTTGCTCCAGCCAACTACGGATCGGATTTCTAATGCCTGTTCTAGAGCTTTGTATGACTAGAATCATTCCCTGTGTACCGTTTTCTTTCGCTCAACATAATGTCTCTGAGATAAAACCATATTTCTGTGTGTCAGCTGTTCTTTCCTTTTTATTTCTGAGTAGAATTCTGTTGTGTGGATCTATCACAATACGTTTATCCATTCATCAGTTGATGGACATTTGGGCTGTTTCCACTTTTTAGCTATTATGAGTAATGCTGCTATGAACATTTGTGTACAAATCTTTTTGTGGAATATATGTTCATTTCTCTTGGGTAAATACCTAGTAGTGGAATTGCAGATCATGGGTAGGTGTACTTATAGTATTATATAAGAAACTGTGATTGTACCACTTCACACTCCTACCAGTGGTGCTGGAGAGTTTCAGTTGCCCCACAACTTCATAAACCCTTGGTACTGTAATTTAAAAAAATTTTTTGGTCATTCTAGTGGGTGTGTAGAGGTACTCATTGTAATTTTAATTTGCATTTTCCTAGCCCTAATTACTAATGATCTTAAGCATCTTTTCATATGCAGATTGTCTTTTCCTGTTTCCTTTTTTGTGAAGTGTCTGTTCAAGTCTTTTGCCCATTTTTAGAGTATTTTTTTTAAATCAAGGTATACTTCACATAAAAAAATTCACCATTTTAAAGTGTACCCTTCAGCGGTTTTTAGTATATTCAATGTGTTGTTGCAACCATTAGCACTAATTCCAAAACATTTTCATCACTCCAAAAGGAACCTGAACCTATTAGCTTATTTTTTTTCTTCTTCTTTTTTCTTTCTTTCTTTTTTTTTTTTTTCTGGGGAAAAGAAAAAAGGACTGTTAAGATTCCAGGAGAAACCCACACTACATCTTAAAGGAGTAGGTTGTATCTCAATGAAAGAGTAACTGGAAATTTCAACATAAAGGGAAAGAGTCTATAGATGAAAGTAAGTATAGGGGGATTCATTGTAATATACTTAAAACTTTTCTGTAGGTTTGAATTTTTCAAAATAAACAAATTTAATTAATTTAAGAAAAGGAGTCCTTTGGCGTAGAGAAGCAGTGAAACTGCATAACTCAGACTGGGACTTGAACCCACTGTCTTTTCGTTGAGATCACATACCTGGTCTCAGGACTTAATGAAGCTCAGGTTCTTGATGTCTCGTCGCAGAAAGAATTCAGTGAGAGGCAAAGTGATAGGTAAGATGTGGATTTATTTAGAGAGATACATATTCCATAGACAAAATGCAGTCCATCCAAAAGGCGAGAATGGCCTTGGGAGAAACACTCCACAGACAGAGTGTGGGCCATCTCAGAAGGTGAGAGGCCTCAAAATATGGAGTAGTTAGTTTTTATTGGCTGGGTAATTTCATAGGGTAATGAGTGGGAGGGTTATTCCAAGTATTTCAGGGGGAAACGGTGGAGATTTCCAGGAATTGGGCGAGTGCCCACTTTTTGACCTTTTATGGTTAGCCTCAGAACTGTCATGGCACCTGTGATGTATCGTTTAGCTAAAGTATTACAATGAGCATATGATGACGCTCAAGGTCCACTGGAAGTTGAATCTTCTGCCATCTTGGACCTACTTGGTTCTAACCAGTTTATGTCATATGCTCAACCGCTATGTCATTCTTTTAAAGGTTGTGCCTTGCCCCCTTCCCTCCTATTTCAGTGGTATGGGAGGAAGGGCAGCCAGGAGGAAATTACAGTAATAAGTAGGAGAGAAGAGCCAAGACCCCAGGCAGGGAGCCCAGCTGGTAAGGACTAAGTGGCGGAACCTATTAACTTTTGCCCATTTTCTAATTGGATGGTTCATCTTCTATTATTGGGAATGTAAAGGGTTTTTATTTATTCTAGATACTATTCCTCTGTCAGATATATGTATTGGGATTATTTTCTCCCAGTTTATGTCTTGCCTTTTCATTTTCATTTTCTTTTTTTCCTCAGCCTTATGGAGGTATAACTGACATATAGAATTCTAAGATATTTAAAGTATATATCATGGTGATTTGATATACATATACATTGTGAAAGGATTCCCCCATCTTGTTAATTAATCATTTTAATTTTCTTAATGGTATGTTTTAAAGAGCAGAAAATTAAAATTTTGATTAAGTCCATTTTATCTTTTTTTTTCTTTTATGTTGAGTGCTTTTTGTGTCCTAAGAAATATTTGTTAACCCCAAGGGTATGAAGATTTTCTCCTAGAAGTTTTATTTTAGCTAATTAATTAACTTGGCCATGCTGTGCAGCTTGCAGGATCTTATTTCCCTGACCAGGGATTGAACCTGGGGCCACAGCAGTGAAAACACTGAGTCCTAACCACTGGATTGCCAGGGAACTCCCAGATTTTTCTTCTAGAAGTTTTATACATTTAGCTTTTATGTTTAGGTTCATGATCAATTTTGAATTAATTTTTGTGTAAAGTTCATTCTTTCCATAGTGATATCCAGTTAATCCAGCACCATTTGTTAAAAAGATTACTTTCCCATTGAATTGTTTTGGTATCTTTGTCACAATTTAGTTTACCAACATCGTACTAGTGTCAGTTTCCTAGTTTTGATATGTTATGTAAGATGTAACCATTGGGGGAAACTGAGTAAAGGGTATAAGGGACCACTCTGTATTAACTTTGCAACTTTCTTCCTTTCCGACCTGAATCCATTTAATTTCTTTTTCATGCCTTATTGTAGTGGTTGGGACCTCTAGTACAATGTTGACTAGAAGTAGTGAAAGCAAACATCTTCGTCCTTCTCCCAATTATAGGAGGAAAGGACTCAGTCTTTCACTACTAAGTTTGATGTCCATTGTGGGTTTATTTATTTATTTATTTATTTATTTATTTATTTTTATTTTTTGCTTTATAACAAATTTAATCAGTTATACATATACATATGTTCCCATATCCCCTCCCTTTTGCGTCTCCCTCCCACCCTCCCTATCCCACCCCCATTGTGGGTTTTTCATAGATGCCTTTCTGTTCTTAGTTTGCTGAGAGTTTTTCTTATGAATGAATGATGAATTTTGTCAAATGCCTTCTCTGAATTTATTGAGATGATCATATGATTTTTCTCTTTTATTCTATTGTAGTGGATTACATTGATTGACTTCCAAATGTTTACCCAAACTTATATTCCTGGGGTAAATCCCACATGGTTGTGATCCTTTGAATATATTGCTAGATTTTATTTGCTATCATTCTGTTGAGGATTTTTGGGTTTGTATTCATGAGGGATATTGGTCTATAGTTTCGTTTTCTTTTAAATAATGTATTTATTATGGAGCCCTGCTTCCTCCTTATGTAAAATATAAGGATTGGGTAATTCCTCCCCACAGAGGTTATTTCCAATTCTAAGGTTCTCCCCAGGTAGAGCTCTATTCCCAGGTGTGCCCTGTGTAATAACCAGCCAATGTCAATGAGATGAGATAAGATAAGATAGCTGGCTGAGAGTTCCACCTGGGTCACTTAGTATGTACATTTGATGGGTAAACCTGGGACCAAGGTCTGAGCTTCTACTGTACAGGTTCAAGAATTCAGTTTTATCAGATCACCCAATGTTATTAATTTCCTAGGAAATTGCATCATACTGTACAAGCCCTTAGAGACTAAACAATTTGATCAGTGTCATTTTATTAATTTATAATGGAAGTATACCTTTCCTGAAATCTGAATATTCATGCCTTTTATTCAAGGAACCCACCCCCTGTCTTGATCTCTAAATACTCAAGATACCAGCTTAGTCATGCAAAGGATTCTTAGCATGCCCAGAGGCAGAGCACAGGGAGCTGGGTAGTGCTATATTTGTTTTGTCCAGGCTGAGGTGGAATATGGAGTCTTCCCTGTTCCTGGCTGGTGATCCTGTGCCAGTCAGAGTCCCTCTGCCACTGTTAGCACTGAATAAACAACAGCAAATTCTTAGCCTTCGGCAATCCTAGACTTAGTCCAGGCCACTATCTTATAGCCTTTGTCATGTTACAGCTCATTGAACAACTTCTGATTTTACATTCGCTTTCATTTTGCCTCCCTGATGTGGGGAAAACAAATATTCTGTATCTTTCAAAAATCATTGTGAGGGCTTCCCTGGTGGTGCAGTGGTTGAGAGTCCGCCTGCTGATGCAGGGGACACGGGTTCGTGCCCCGGTCTGGGAAGATCCCACATGCCGCAGAGCGGCTGGGCCCGTGAGCCACGGCCGCTGAGCCTGTGCGTCCGGAGCCTGTGCTCCACAACGGGAGAGGCCACAACAGTGAGAGGACCGCGTACTGCAAAAAAAAAATCATCGTGGAAAATGACACCCACATAGAAAAGTGCACAAAACAAAAAAATGTTCTTTGTGACCGCCTGGAGGGGTGGGATAGGGAGGGTGAGAGGGAGACGCAAAAGGGAGGGGATATGGGAACATATGTATATGTATAACTGATTAAATTTGTAAAATAAAAAAAAAAAAATGTACTACCCAATGGCTAATCTTAGGGCAAATACTTGTACAACCACTATCCAAGTCAAGAAACAGAATGCTGGCAGCACTCCAGAACACACTGTATGCTCTTTCTTTCACAAATCTCCACTCTCATCCTAATTTTTGTTTAATCTCTTCTTTGTGTTTACCTATAATTCCCACCAAAACAAGCATTCCTAAATCCTATGGCTGAGCGTGAGTGTGTGTGTGTGTGTGTATGTGTGTGTGTGTGGTTTCTTCTTGAGAGTCATTCATGTTTTGTACATTGTTAATTCATTTTCATTCCATCCTTTGGATATACCACAGGTTATTTATCCATTCTACTGTTGGTAGACTTTTGAATCGTTTCCATTTTTTGGAATCAGTTTGTCAAGTTCTATTTTTAAAAAACCTTTGAGATTTTGATTAGGATTGCATTGGATCTACAGATCAGTTTGAGAATTGATGTACTTATTATTGAGTCCTCTTATCCATAAATGTATTTATTTAGATCTTTTTAAATTTCTTGCAGTACTTTTTTTTTAGTTTTATATTTAGAGGTCTTTTTGTTAGGTTTTGGGAGTTTGGAAGACAAATATTTATTGGTATCAACTCATACTGCTTTTTTTTTTTTTTTACTGTGTATAAAACACACATCTAAGGACATTTTATTTCAGTGAATACACTTCAGCATAGACATTTTTTAAATAGTTGATTTACGTCATGTTAATTTCAGGTGTACAGCACAAAGATTCAGTTATATATATATATTCTTTTTCAGATTCTTTTCCCTTATGGATTATTACAAAATATTGAGTATATTTCCCTGTGCTGTACAGTAGGTCCTTGCTGATTACCTATTTTATATATAGTAGTGTATATGTGTCAATCCCAACCTCCTGATTTATCCCTCCCTATTTAGAAGTCTTTGCATATCTTTTTTTTTAGCTTTAATTTTAGGCATGGATATTTTTATGCTATTGTAGCTGGTATCTTTTCAATTTATTTTTATATTTACTACTGAAACACTCTTGATTTTTGTACATTGACTCTATATCCAGTAACCTTACTAAAATCCTTTATTAATTCTAATATTTACAGTAGAGTCTTTTGGATTTTCTTCATATAGAATCCTTAGCTGAGAATAATGACTGTTTTGGGTTTTTGGGGGTTTTTTCCCTTTCCAACCATTATAACTTTTATCTCTTTTTCTTGCCTGCTGCACTGGCCAAAGCCTCCAGCAAATCTGAATAGAAATGATGGTCATAGGGATTTCCCTGGTGGTCCAGTGGCTGAGACTCTGTGCTCCCAGTACAGGGGGCCCGGGTTTGATCCCTGGTCAGGCAACAAAGATCCTGCATGCCGCAACTAAGACCTGACGTAGCTAAATAAATAAATAAATAAATATTTTTAAAAAAAATGATGGTCATAAAAAAAAAAGAAATGATGGTCATGAGCGTTCTTATACACAATCTCAAGGAGAAAGCTTTCAACTTTTTACCAAGTATGATATTTACCAAGTATGATAGGTTTTTGGATTGATGTCCTTCATCAGATTCAGGAAGTTTCATTCTTTCCTATGAGTTTTTATTGTATATGGATGTCAAGTTTTATCACTTTTCCTGCAAACTTGAGATGATGCATTTCCTCTTTTAATCTATTAATATGGTGAACTCTATTAATTGATTTCCTAATGTTAAATCAACATGCATTCCTAGGATAAATCCAATTTGATCATGGTGTATTATTATTCTATGTATTGCTTGATTTGCTTTGTTTTATTTTGTTTAGGATTTTAGCACCTATACTCATGAATGAAATTGACTTGTATCTTCTCTTTCTGGTACAGTAGTCTGCGCATGTCTGCAGTTTCACTTTCCAATGTTTCAGTTGTCCATGGTCAACCATGGTCCAAAAATATTAGGTGGAAAATTCCAGAAATAAACAATAAGTTTTACATTGCAGGCCATTCTGAGCAGCGTGATGAAATCCCATGATGTCTTGTTTTGTACCACCTGGGACATGAATCATCCCTTGTCCAGTGGATCCTGCTCGCTAGTCACTTAGTAGCAACTCAGTTATGAGACCCGCTATCACTGTATTCCAGCACTTGTGTTCAAGTGACCCTTATTTTACTTAACAGTGGACCCAAAGTATAAGAGGAGTGATGCTGGCAATTCAGATATGCCAAAGAGAAGCCAAAACAATGCTTCCTTTAAGGGAAAAGGTGAAAAGTTCTCAACTTAATAAGGAAAAATATTGTATGCTGAGGCTGGTAAGATCTATGGTAAGAATGAACCTTCTATCCATGAAATTGTGAACAAGGAAAAGTAAATTCATGTTATTTTGCTGTCGCACCTCAAACTGTAAAAGTTACAGCCATCGTGCATGATAAGTGCTTAGTTAAGATGGAAGAGGCATTAAATTTGTAAAATAAGATGTTTTGAGAGAGTCCATATTCACATAACTTTTATTACAGTATATTGTTATAATTGTTCTATTTTATTATTAGTTATTGTTAATCTCTTACTGTACCTAATTTCTAAATCAAACTTTATCATAGGTATGTATATATAGGAAAAACAAAGTATATATAGGGTTTGGTACTATCCATGGTTTCAACATCCACTGGGGGACTTGGAACAGATCCCTGCAGATAAGGGAGGACTACTGTACTGTTCTTGTTGGTTGTTAGTATAAAATGTATACAAGCCTCCCAGAATTAGTTGTTGAATCTTTTTCTTCTTTCTGGAAGTGGTACATAAGTAAGCATATTTTCTTTCTTCAGTGTTTGGTAGGATTCCCCAGTGAAGACATTTGGGTCTTGAATTTTCATCATCAGATGTTTAAAAATTACAGATTTAATTTCTTTAATCATCATAAGACTAAGATTTTCTATTTCTTCTTGTGTCATTTAGGTTGTATTTTTCTGTGAATCTGTCCATTTCATCTAAATTTTCAAGTCTTTGGCACAGAGTTGTTCATAATATCCTCTTATTTTTTCAGCAAAGCCTCTTTTTTTTTTTTTTCTTTTTGCGGTATGCGGGCCTCTCACTGTTGTGGCCTCTCCCGTTGCGGAGCACAGGCTCCGGATGCGCAGGCCCAGCGGCCACGGCTCACGGGCCCAGCCGCTCCGCGGCATATGGGATCCTCCCAGACCGGGGCACGAACCCGCGTCCCCTGCATCGGCAGGCGGACTCCCAACCACTGCGCCACCAGGGAGGCCCAGCAAAGCCTCTTTTTCATTTCTTATACTTGCTATGTGTCCCTTCTCTTTTCTTTTTAATCATTCTCAATGGGGGTTTATCGATTTTGTTGGTTTTTTCAATTTTGGCTTTGTCGCTTCTTTGTTGTACATTTTCTTTTACAGTTATTTATACTTTTAAATTATTCCCTCTCATCTACTTTTATTGAGTTTATTTTGCCATTCTTTTTCTAACCTCTTGAAATGAATGCTTAATTCATTATACTTCAGCCTTTTTTCTTCCTTAAAATATGCAGTTAACGCTATAAATTTCCCTCCAAGCACTGCTTTATCTTTAATCCACAAATTTTGTTGTACTGCATTTTTTCATTATATATAATTTAGTTCAAAATAATTTCTGGAGACTCCAGGAGGGCTCATGCCAAGGAGTACTTCCCAGAACTTCTGCTGACAGTGTCCTTATCCCCACAGTGAGCCACAGCCACCCCCACCTCTGCAGGAGACCCTCCAACACTAGCAGGTTTACAGGCCAGGAACATGCAAGAATCAAGAGCAAATGTATTTCCATCCGTGTGGCTGACAGGGTCTTGGTGCTCCAGCCTGGTGTCAGGCCTGAGCCTCTGAGGTAGAAGAGGTGAGTTCAGGACACTGGACCACTAGAGACCTACTGGCCCCACGTAATATCAATTTGTGAGAGCTCCCCCAGAGATCTCTGTCTCAATGCTAAGACCCAGCTCCACCCAATGGCCAGCAGACTCCAGCGCTGGATGCCCCATGCCAAACAACTAGCAAGACAGGAACACAACCTCACCCATTAACAGAGAGGCTACCTAAAATCTTAGTAGGTTCACAGACACCCCAAAACACACCACTGGATGTGGCCCTGCCCACCAGAAAGACAAGGTCCAGCCCCACCCACCAGAGCACAGGCACCAGTCCCCTCCACCAGGAAGCCTACACAAGCCACTGAACCAACGTCACCCACTGGGGGCAGACACCAAAAACAAGAGGAACTATGAATCTGCAGCCTGTGAAAAGGAGACCCCAAACACAGTAAGTTAAACAAAATGAGAAGACAGAGAAATATGCAGCAGATGAAGGAGCAAGGTAAAAACCCACCAGAAGAGGAAAAGACCTACAGAAACAAACCCAAAACAATTTAGAAAATGGTAATAGGAGCATACATATCAGTAATTACCTTAAATGTAAATGGATTAAATGGTCCAACCAGAAGAGGAAATAGGAAATCTACCTGAAAAAGAATTCAGAGTAATGATAGTAAAGATGATCCAAAGTCTTGGAAATAGAATGGAGAAAATACAAGAAATGCTTAACAAGGACCTAGAAGAATTAAAGAGCAAACAAACAATGATGAACAACACAATAAATGAAATTAAAAATTCTCTACAAGGAATCCATAGCAGAATAACTGAAGCAGAAGAACGGATAAGTGACCTGGAAGATAAAATAGTGGAAATAACTACCGCAGAGCAGAATAAAGAAAAATGAATGAAAAGAATTGAGGACAGTCTCAGAGACCTCTGGGGCAACATTAAACACACCAACATTCAAATTATAGGGGTCCCAGAAGAAGAAGAGAAAAAGAAAGGGTCTGAGAAAATATTTGAAGAGATTATAATTGAAAACTTCCCTAACATGTGAAAAGAAATAGTCAATCAAGTCTAGGAAGCTCAGAGAGTCCCATACAGGATAAATCCAAGGAGAAACATGCCAAGACACATATCAATCAAACTATCAAAAATTAAACACAAAGAAAAAATATTAAAAGCAGCAAGGGAAAAGCAACAAATAACATACAAGGGAATCCCCATAAGGTTAACAGCTGATCTTTCAGCAGGAACTCTGCAAACCAGAAGGGAGTGGCAGGACATATTTAAAGTGATGAAAGGGAAAAACCTACAACCAAGATTCCTCTACCCACAAAGGATCTCATTCAGATTCAATGGAGAAATTAAAACCTTTACAGACAAGTAAAAGTTAAGAGAATTCAACACCACCAAACCAGCTTTACAACAAATGCTAAAGGAACTTCTCTAGGCAGGAAACACAAGAGAAGGAAAAGACCTACAGAAATAAACCCAAAACAATATAGAAAATGGTAATAGGAGCATACATATCAATAATTACCTTAAATGTAAATGGATTAAATGCTCCAACCAGAAGACCTAGATTGGCTGAATGGATACAAAAACAAGACCCGTATATATGCCGTCTACAAGAGAGCCACTTCAGACCTAGGGACACATACAGACTGAAAGTGAAGGGATGGAAAAAGATATTCCATGCAAATGGAAATCAAAAGAAAGCTGGAGTAGCCATTCTCATATCAGACAAAATAGACTTTAAAATAAAGACTATTACAAGAGACAAGGAAGGACACTATATAATGATCAAGGGATCAATCCAAGAAGAAGATATAACAATTGTAAATATTTATGCACCCAACATAGGAACACGTCAATACATAAGGCAAATGCTAACAGCCATAAAAGGGGAAATCGATAGTAATCGACTTTAACACCCCACTTTCACCAATGGACAGATCATCCAAAATGAAAATAAATAGGGAAACACAAGCTTTAAATGACACATTAAACAAGATGGACTTAATTGATATTTATTGATATTTATAGGACATTCCATCCAAAAACAACAGAATACACTTTCTTCTCAAGTGCTCATGGAACATTCTCCAGGATAGATCATCTCTTGGGTCACAAATCAAGTCTTGGTAAATTTAAGAAAATTGAAATCATATCAAGTATCTTTTCTGACCACAACACTATGAGACTAGATATCAATTACAGGGAAAAAACTGTAAAATATAAAAACACAAGGAGGCTAAACAATACGCTACTAAATAACCAAGAGATCACTGAAGAAATCAATGAGGAAATAAAAAAATACCTAGAAACAAATCACAATGAAAACACAATGACACAAAACCTATGGGATGCAGCAAAAGCAATTCTAAGAGGGAAGTTTACAGCAATACAATCCTACCTCAAGAAACAAGAAAAATAAAAAACCTAACCTTACACCTAAAGCAACTAGAGAAGAACAAAAAAACCCTGAAGTTAGCAGAAGGAAAGAAATCATAAAGATCAGATCAGAAGTAAATGAAAAAGATATGAACGCAAAGATCAATGAAACTAAAAGCTGGTTCTTTGAGAAGATAAACAAAATTGATAAGCCATTAGCCAGACTCATCAAGAAAAAAAGGGAGAAGACTCAAATCAACAGAATTAGAAATGAAAAAGGAGAAGTAACAACTGGCCCTGCAGAAATACAAGAATCATGAGGGATTACTACAAGCAACTATATGCCAATAAAATGGACAACCTGGAAGAAATGGACAAATTCTTAGAAAAGCACAACCTTCCGAGGCTGAACCAGGAAGAAATAGAAAATATAAACAGATGAATTACAAGCACTGAAATTGAAACTGTGATTAAAAATCTCCCAAGAATCAAAAGCCCAGGGCCAAATGGCTTCAGAAGTGAATTTTATCAAACATTTAGAGAAGAGCTAACACCTATCCTTCTCAGACTCTTCCAAAATATAGCAGAGAGAGGAAAACTCCAAAACTCATTCTATGAGACCACCATCACCCTGATACCAAAACCAGACAAAGATGTCACAAAAAAAGGAAATTACAGGCCAATGTGACTGATGAACATAGATGAAAAATCCTCAACAAAATACTAGCAAACAGTATCCAACAGCACATTTAAAGGATCATACACCATGATCAAGTGGGGTTTATCCCAGGAATGCAATGATTCTTCAGTATACGCAAATCAATCAATGTTATACACCATATTAACAAACTGAAGAATAAAAACCGTATGATCATCTCACAGTATGGAGCTTCCTTAAAAAACTAAAAACAGGGCTTCCCTGGTGGCACAGTGTTTGGGAGTCCACCTGCCAATGCAGGGGACACGGGTTCATGCCCCAGTCCGGGAGGATCCCACATGCCACAGAGCAGCTGGGCCTGTGAGCCGTGGCTGCTGAGCCCGCGCGTCCGGAGCCTGTGCTCCGCAACAGGAGAGGCCACAATGGTGAGAGGCCCACGTACCACAAAAAAACAACAACAAAAAACACTAAAAACAGAACTACCGTATGACCCAGCAATCCCACTACTTGGCATATACACTAAGAAAACTATAATTCAAAAAGTCATGTACCACAATGTTCATTGCAGCTGTATTTACAATAGTCAAGACGTGGAAGCAACCTAAGTGTCCATCGACAGATGAATGGATAAAGAAGATGTGGCACATATATTCAATGGAATATTACTCAGCCATAAAAAGAAACAAAATTGAGTTATTTGTAGTGAGGTGGATGGACCTAGAGTCTGTCATATAGAGTGAAGTAAGTCAGAAAGAGAAAAACAAATACTGTATGCTAACACATATATATGGAATCTAAAGAAAAAAAAAAGTCATGAAGAACCTAGGGGCAGGATGGGAATAAAGATGCAGACCTACTAGAGAATGGATTTGAGGACACAGGGAGGGGGAAGTGTAAGCTGGGACAAAGTGAGAGAGTGGCATGGACACATATACACTACCATATGTAAAACCGGTAGCTAGTGGGAAGCAGCCGCATAGCACAGGGAGATCAGCTCGGTGCCTTGTAACCACCTAGAGGGGTGGGATAGGGAGGGTGGGAGAGAGGGAGACCCAAGAGGGAAGAGATATGGGGATAAATGTACATGTATAGCTGATTCATTTTCTTATAAAGCAGAAACTAACACACCATTGTAAAACAATTATACTCCAATAAAGATGTTAAAAACTAAATAAATAAATTAAATAAATAAATAAATATTTTTAAAACCCATATGATCATCTCAATAGATGCAGAGAAAAGCTTTTGACAAAATTCAACACCCATTTATGATAAAAACTCTCCAGAAAGTGGGCAGAGAGGGAATCTACCTCAACATAATAAAAGCTATATGACAAACCCACAGCCAACATCATTCTCAATGGTGAAAAACTGAAAGAATTTCCTCTAAGATCAGGAACAAGGCAAGGGTGCCCATTCTCACCACTATTATTCAACACAGTTTTGGAAGTTTTAGCCATGGCAATCAGAGAAGAAAAAGAAATAAAATGAATACAAATTGGAAAAGAAGTAAATCTGTCACTGTTTGCAGATGACATGATACTATGCATAGGAAATACTAAAGATGCCACCAGAAAACTACTAGAGCTAATCAATGATTTGGTAAAGTAGCAGAATACAAAATTAATGCACAGAAATCTCTTGCATTCCTATACACTAGTGATGAAAAATCAGAAAGAGAAATTAAGGAAACACTCCATTTACCATTGCAACAAAAAGAATAAAATACCTAGGAATAAACCTACCTACGGAGACAAAAGACCTGTATGCAGAAAACTACAAGACACTGATGAAAGAAATTAAAGATGATACAAACAGATAGAGAGTTATACCATGATCTTGGATTGGAAGAATAAACATTGTGAAAATGACTATACTACCCAAAGCAATGTACAGATTCAATGCAATCCTTATCAAATTACCAATGGCATTTTTCAGAGAACTAGAATAAAAAAATTTCACAATTTGTTTGGAAACACAAAAGACCCTGAATAGCCAAAGCAGTCTTGAGAAAGAAAAACAGAGCTGGAGGAATCAGGCTCCCTGATTTCAGACTACACTACAAAGGCACAGTAATCAAGACAGTATGATACTGGCACAAAAACAGAAATATAGATCAGTGAACAAGATAGAAAACCCAGAGATAAACCCACGCACATATGGTCACCTTATCTTTGATAAAGGAGGCAAGGATATACAATGGAGAAAAGACAGCCCCTTCAATAAGTGGTGCTGGAAAAACTGGACAGCTACATGTAAAAGAATGAAATTAGAACACTCCCTAACACCATATGCAAAAATAAACTCAAAATGGATTAAAGACCTAAATGTAAGGCCAGACACTATAAAACTCTAAGAGGAAAACATAGGCAGAACACTCTTTGACATAAATAACAGCAAGATCCTTTTTGACCCACCTCCTAGAGAAATGGAAATAAAAACAAAAATAAACAAATGGGACCTAATGAAACTTAAAAGCTTTTGCACAGCAAAGGAAACTATAAACAAGATGAAAAGACAACCCTCAGAATGAGAGAAAATATTTGCAAACGAAGCAAATGACAAAGGATTAATCTCCAAAATATACAAGCAGTTCATGCAGCTCAATATCAAAAAACAAACAACCCAATCCAAAAATGGGCAGAAGACCTAAATAGACATTTCTCCACAGAAGATATACAGACTGCCAACAAACACATGAAAGGATGCTCAACATCACTAATCATTAGAGAAATGCAAATCAAAACTACAATGAGGTATCACCCTCACTCCAGTCAGAATGGCCATCATCAAAATATCTACAAACAATAAATGCTGGAGAGGGTGTGGAGAAAAGGGAGCCATCTTGCACTGTTGGTAGGAATGTAAATTGATACAGCCGCTATGGAGAACAGTATGGAGGTTCCTTAGAAAACTAAAAATAGAACTACCATATGACCTGGCAATCCCACTACTGGGAATATACCCTGAGAAAACCATAATTCAAAAAGAGTCATGTACCACGATGGTCATTGCAGCACTATTTACAATAGCCAGGACATGGAAGCAACCTAAGTGTCCGTCAACAGATGAATGGATAAAGAAGATGTGGCACATATATACAATGGAATATTACCCAGCCATAAAAAATGAAATTGAGTTATTTGTAGTGAGGTGGATGGACCTAGAGTCTGTCATACAGAGTGAAGTAAGTCAGAAAGAGAAAAACAAATACCGTATGCTAACGCATATATATGGAACCTTAAAAAAAAAAAAGTTTCTGACGAACCTAGGGGCTGGACAGGAATAAAGACGCCGACGTAAAGAATGGACTTGAGGACACTGGGAGGAGGAAGTGTAAGCTGGGACGAAGTGAGAGAGTAGCATTGACATATATAAAGTACCAAATGTAAAATAGCTAGCTAGTGGGAAGCAGCTGCATTGCAGGAGGACATCAGCTCAGTGCTGTGTGACCACCTAGAGGGGTGGGGTAGGGAGGGTGGGAGGCAGATGCAAGAGGGAGGGTATATGGGGATATATGTATACATATAGCTAATTCGCTTTGTTATACAGCAGAAACTAGCAAAACATTGTAAAGCAATTATACTCCAATAAAGATGTTAAAAAATAATAATAATTTCTAATTTCCATTTTTATTTCTTCAGAGACCATGCGTTATTTAAAAGTGTATTTTGGAAGCATATTACTCAAAAGTGTAGTTTTCAAAGATACAGGGATTTTCCAATTATATTTTTGTTACTGATTCTTTTTTTTTTTTTTTTTTTTTCCGGTATGCGGGCCTCTCACTGTTGTGGCCTCCCCCGTTGCGGAGCACAGGCTCCGGACGCGCAGGCTCCGGACGCGCAGGCTCAGCGGCCATGGCTCACAGGCCCAGCCGCTCCGCGGCATATGGGATCCTCCCAGACCGGGGCACGAACCCGTATCCCCTGCATCGGCAGGCGGACTCTCAACCACTTGCGCCACCAGGGAGGCCCTGTTACTGATTCTTAAGCTATTTGCAATGTGATTAGAGAACATTATCTGTTTTGGTTCAATCCTTTGAAATTTGTTGGAATGTGCATTTTGGCTCAGCATATAGTCAAATTTTTTTTTTTTAAGACTTTTTGATGTGGACCATTTTTAAAGTCTTTATTGAATTTGTTACAATATTGCTTCTATTTTATGTTTTGGTTTTTTGGCCCAGAGGCATGTGGGATCTTAGCTCCCTGACCAGGGATCAAACCCACACCCCCTGCACTGGAAAGTGAAGTCTTAACCACTGGACCACCAGGGAGGTCCCCTATAGTCAAATTTTAAAGTGGATTATATCTTCTTGAAAATAATATATTCTTCAGTTGCTGCACATATGTCCATAAAGTCAAGCTTGTTAATTATGTTGTTTCAAATCTTCTATAGTGTTATTGATTTCTTGTCTGCTTACTCCATTAATTACTGAAAAAAGTATGTCAAAGTATCTCACTATGACTATGGACTTGTCTGTTTCTCCATATAATTCTGTCTACATTTACTCTATATATCATGTTATTAGGTTCATACAAATTTAGAATACTCTTTTATTATTATAGAGTGACACTCTTTAATTCTAGTGATGCTTTTACCTTAAAGTATATTTGTTTGATATTAGGATTGTGACACCAGGCATCCTCATAGTATTTCAGTGGTATATGATTTTTTTTCATAATTTCTTTGCAATCTTTCTTGATCCCTCTGTTTTAGATGTGTCTCTTGTACTTAGCATATATAGGATTTTATTTCTATCCAGTGTGATAATCTTTATCTTTTAGCTGGAGTAGTTGACTCTCTTACCTTTAATGCAATGATTTTATTGTCTTACTGATGGGCTTTTTGCTCATCTCACCTGTTCTTTGTTCCCTTATCTCTTTTTTGCCTAGGTTTAGTTTAGTTTAGTTTTTAGTTTTTTTATTTAAAAAAAATATTTATTTGGCCACGCCAGGTCCTAATTGTGGCATGCAGGATCTTCATTGCTGCATGCAGGATCTTCAGTTGAGACATGCAAACTGTTACTTGCAGCTCATGGGATCTAGTTCCCTGACCAGAGATTGAACCTGGGCCCTCTTCATTGGGAGCATGGAGTCTTAGCCACTGGACCACCAGGGAAGTCCCAAGTTTAGTTGAGTTTTTAAAATTTCATTTTGTTCCTCTGTTGGTTTGATATTTATTCAGGCTTTTACCATTCTTTTTAGTGATTAGTTTAGAAATTACAATATGCAGCCTTGACTTATCACACAATAGGAATTATTACCTTTGCTTCTCTCCTAGAAAAATCAATGCATTTAGAACATTTACACTTCTCCCATATTAGATGCTTTATTTTTATTTTTTCAAAACAAGCAACTTTTTATTGAAGTATAGTTGACTTACAATGTTGTGTTAGTTTCAGTTGTACAGCAAAGTGATTCAGTTATACATACATATGTATGTACATATATATATATATATATATATATATATATATTTTTTTTTTTTTTTTTTTTTTTTTGCGGTACACAGGCCTCTCACCGTTGCGGCCTCTCCCGTTGCGGAGCACAGGCTCCAGACATGCAGGCTCATTGGCCATGGCTCACGGGCCCAGCCACTCTGCGGTATGTGGGATCTTCCTGGACAGGGGCACGAACCCGTGTCCCTTGCATCGGCAGGCGGACTCTCAACCACTGCGCCACCAGGGAAGCCCTGTATTTTAAGATTCTTTTCCATTGTGGGTTATTACAAGATAGTGAATTTAATTCCCTGTGCCGTGTAATAGGTCCTTGTTTTTTGTCTATTTTATATATAGTAATATGCATCTTTTAATCCCAAACTCCTGATTTATCCCTCCCCACCCTTTCCACTTTGGTAACCACAAGTTTGTTTTCTATGTCTGTGAGTCTATTTCTGTTTTGTAAATAAGTTCATTTGTATCTTTTTTTTTATTTTTAGATTCCACATATAAGTGATATCGTACGATATTTGTATCTCTCTGTCTGACTTACTTCACTTAGTATGATAATCTTCAGGTCCATCTATGTTGCTGCAAATGACATTATGCTATGATACACTGGAGTGCGTGTATCTTTTTTGAATTAGGGTTTTCATTTTTTCCAGATATATGCCAAGGAGTGGGATTGCTGGGTCATATGGTAACTCTAGTTTTCGTTTTTTAAGGAACCTCCATACTGTTCTCCATAGTGGCTGCACCAATTTACATTCCCACCAACAGTGCAGGAGGGTTCCCTTTTCTCCACACCCTCTCCAGCATTTATTATTTGTAGACTTTTTGATGATGGCCATTCTGACTGGTGTGAGGTGATACCTCATTGTAGTTTTGATTTATATTTCTCTAATAATTTGTGATGTTGAGCAGCTTTTCAGATGCTTCTTGGCCATCTGTATGTCTTCTTTGGAGAAATGTCTATTTAGGTCTTCTGCCCATTTTTTGATTGGGTTGTTTGTTTTCTATTGAGCTAGATGATTTTATTGTTTTGAATTTTCATTCTCTCTGTGTCATAAGCCAAAAAAGACATTGTCTTATAAAGTTAATGTTCATTTGGACTTAATCTCACATTTGACATTTTATTCCTTCTTCTATCCCCAACCTCCCCTCTAGGACAAATTTTTCTTCTGCCTGAAAAACACCCTAGAATTCCCTTTACTGAAATATTTTTTCACCAGGTAGGAAGCTGTGTTGGCCAGGTTGCTGTTATTGTGTTGTTAATTTTACTTCCAACACACTGACAATATAATTCTACTACTTCTGCTTCTCCTGTTGCTGCTAAAAACTCAGCAAAACTTGCACTTTTGAAAGTCATCTTTTGTTTTTCTTTGGCTACTTTTAAAATTCTTCATTTGGGGGTTTCTGTACTAGGTATGGATTTCTTTTTAATTATCCTACTTGAGATTTATTTAGCTCCTTGAATTTACGGATTGACGTGTTCCATCAATTTTGGAAAATTATAGGCTTATTTTATCAAGATATTGCTTCATTCTTCCTCCTCTCTTCCTAAAACCCCAATAAAACTTATGTTAGATATTCTTTCCATATAAGGGATGCCTTTGCTCTTCCACTATATTCTCTTTTCTTTTTTCTCTTCATACTTCACTCTAGATTGTTTTATCTGAGTATTAACTCAAGGTTGATCATAGGAACTCAAACTCAGTATGTACTGAGAGAAGTTACCGATCACACATGCACGCACACACACACACACACACACACCTTCACCTAAGCAGGGAGCAAGTCAGTGGGGAGTAAGTTGGGGTATCAGGCAGGCACACATGACCTTATCCGAATCCCTCAGTTTTCTCTTTCAGCCAATGCTGACTCTCAGCTGATTCATCAATGACTTCTGCTAGCAATACTTCCTTCCTCCAGCCATGAGTTTGAGTCTCCTCCTGGTTTGTATGTTGTGACCTACAAAAAACCCAGTTAGTGCTCTCCAGAGAGATGCAAGGAAATCCATTGTTCAGTGCCCAGTGGCATTAGACTGAACCTATGTTTTATGCTAAAATTTCTACTGGGATGTTAGAGGTTATATTAACAAGAACTTTAGCATAGTTTTTTTCTTCCTCCTTAGGCTTTTGTCAGCGCAAACCATTTTCTCTTCATGTAAACATATTTTCCTCTCTTAAAAAGTTTTCTCAAGAGCATCATGTTCAAAAACAAGTTTCACATAAACACATTTATGACTTTTTTTTTTTGGCTGCGCCAGGTCTTAGCTGAGGCTTGTGGGATCTTTGTTGCGGCATGCAGATTTCTTAGCTGTGGCATGCAGACTTCTTAGTTGCAGCATGCATGCGGGATCTAGTTCCCCGACCAGAGATCGAACCCAGGTCCCCTGCATTGGGAGCGCGGGTCTTACCCACTGGACCACCAGGAAAGTCCCTGGATTTTGTATTTGAAAAGTTACTTGTAGGATATTCTGGGGCCTGGGATGATGCTACCTTACTCCAGAGAGGCTTTTTCTTTTGCCGGGTGCCTGGGGACATTAGCAATGTGGGACCTCCTTGTCTGTGCTATCTGGTGACTTGCCATTGGACTACAGTCATGCAGCAGCTGTGTCACTTCCAGGTCACCCTCTCTCCTAATGCGCTGCTCTTTGAAATCAGTCCAAACCAGGGGGCTGTTTTCCCATGGCCTCCACCAGTGACGGGCCCTGGATTCTGACGTTTTCCCCACAGCCCCATGAAGTTGGAAAACACACAGCACAACTTCTCAGCCACATCTTCAGATAAGCAAACAGCCCTGGATGAGAGCAGCCATGATGCCAGGCTTGCCTCTCTAGATGTCTCGTCTTCCTGAATGTTGGCCCAGTGTCCTCACAGTCTTGCTCGCTCTTCACTGTTTTCTATATTTTGTGCAGCCTTTTTGATTGTTTCTATTGGGCAGGATTGTACCAATTACCTAGACCATTGTTAGTGGAAGTAGAAGTACCCGCCTCACTTTTTTTTTAAGCAAGTATTGTGTGCCTACTGTATGTAATTTACTATTTTTTAGAGACACCAAGTATCGAAAGATAAATAAATAAGGTATCTCTGTCCTGAAGGAGTTTAGAGCCTCCTGGGGAAGATGCCCTTATTCAGCTTATCCACTAGCCAGAGAACAAGACATGCAGTGATGCTGTAATGAGTACACTGGGAACACGGGAACCTAGAGAGCTGCAGGAAAGACGCAGCCCACTGGACAGAGCCTTGCAGGACAAGCCAGGATCTCACATTACTGAAGGTCACCACACTCTCGCTATGTGTGGATTCTTGTTAGTTCTGAACTTTCAGGTGCCGTTTTCTTTTCTTTTCTTTTTAAATATTTATTTATTCATTTATTTATTTGGCTGCACCAGGTCTTAGTTGTGGCATGTGGGATCTAGTTCCCTGACCAGGGATCCAACCTGGGCCCCCTGCATTGGGAGCATGGAGTCTTACCCACTGGACCACCAGGGAAGTCCCCCATTTTCTTTTCTAATCCTCACATTCTATGGGTGCCTCAGGGTGGAATCTGTACCTTTATCTCCTGCACTTTGAACGATAAGAAAATCCTTTATTGTTCACCCGGTCTGGCTTAGGTCAGTCATTCAACAGACCTAGTGGTGGCTGGAGGGATTACAGGAGATCCCCCCACACAGATGACAAGAGACTCTCTGGCTTATCAAAATCCTTTTCCTTTCAATGGCTTTATTGAGATGTCATTCATATGCTGTACTATTCACCCATTTATGTGTGCAGTTCAGTGGTGTTTAGTATATCCATAGAGTTGTGCATCCATCACCACAGTTCTCTTTAGGACATTTTCATCACCCCAAAAAGAAACTGTATACCCCTTAATACATCATTTCCCTAATCCACCCTTTCCCCAATCCCAGCTCTAGGCAACTACTAATCTGCTTCCTGTCTCCATGGTTTACCTGTTCTGGACATTTGATATAAATGGAGTCCTACAATATGTGGTCCTTTGTGTCTGGCATCTTTCACTGAGCATTATGTTTTCAAGGATCTTCCAGGTTATAGCCTGTGTCAGTGCTTCATTCCTGTTTTATGGCTGAATAATATTCCACTGTGTGGTTAGACCACACTGTGTTTATCCATTCACCAGCCTATGGACATTTGAGTTGTTTCCACTTTGAGCTATTGCGAATAATGCTGCTGTGAACCTTCAGATGCACGTTGTCCTGTGGACAAATGTTTTTAATTTTCTTGGGACTATACCTAGGAGTGGAATTGATGGGTCATATGGTGACTCTATGTTTAACCTTCTGAGGAATCACCTGACTGTTTCCCAAGACAGCTGCACCATTTTACATTCCACCAGGAGTGTATGATGGTCCCAGTATCTCTACACCCACACCAGCATTTGTTATTACCTGTGTTTTTCATTACGGTCACCCTAGTGGGTGTGAAGTGTGTCTCACTGTGGCTCCGATTTGTGTTTCCTGATGACAAATGACCTACTGCAAGAACAATGCTGCCTTTTGTTTCTCCTTCTGGTTCTACTTTCGGTTTCCCTGCATCACCCTCATCCACCCAGACGGAGGGGAGCCCACTGAGCTCGTTCTGCAGAAATAAAGACGTTTCCGAATCGTTGTCGGCAAGACTGGCAAACGCTCAATTCCATCCTTGTTAGAATTTGCTCTCCCTTTCAGCTTTCCCATTAAGGGGCAGTTTTCACAGGTGGTGCTTTAACACTTAAGAGTCTCTCCCTGCCTTTCCCGGTGAAACGCGTGCATCTCAGCCAATTTGCATGTGCTTTTACCCATCTCCCTGCTGTAGAGTTATGGGATCAGGTGAGCAAAGACTACCTTAATCCTCCACTGGAGTCCCCTCCTCCTCTGCGCAGGGTTCCCTGCTACACAGCCTCTCCCACACAGAACAGGTTTTCCTAGTTCTGCGAGCCCGCTTCCTCCCAGTCCTCTCCGCTCTGTGGGCTCTGGCGCTGCTCCCGGGCATGTGCACAGGGGTCGGCCAGCAAGCTTATTTCCTGTGCGATGATTGGCAGCGCGTGGACCCGCTGGCTCTGCCCAAGGCTGTTCGTGGCAGGTGAGGATCGCCCTTTGCGACAATTCGGGGGGGAATGCTAGTCTCTGTGCTTCCACCCCCTCCAGACTTGCGTTCAGCTCCCGGGGGTGGGGGATGGGGGTACATCCTGGGAAATACCTAGCTCAAGCCTTCCCAGTTTAGGCAACTGAAGAGCTGAATAAGAGAAGCTCTCTAGTCTTAGTATGGCGCTAAGGAAAGGATGAAATGTCACTGCTTTTTGATGTAGCCCATGCCTTTAATTAAATCCCTGTTTATCAGTCTTTTTGTTTGTTTGACCACCTTTCCAGCCAGTTGGGAAAGATTAAGTATTTCTAGAGGGGGAAAAATCCTGGTAAAATAGTCAAACAGAATAGAGAGAAAAATCAAATAGCTGGTTGTTTGGTCCGTGGCAATGCCAACTGTGTTACAAAGACATAGATTTCTCCCATGTGCTGCGAGACAGGAGCTCAAAGGTGAGCCACAGGAGGAGATGTCTGTGCTGAAAAGGTCCCATCAGCGCAGCAGTGCACAGCCTGGGCAACCTTCCACTGCGCTCAGTCTCCACTTCAAAGGTCTGGCCCCTGGGGATGCAACTTTGCCTCTTGTATTTTCAGGCAGGATCTTGTGTCCCTCGCAGCCAGACCATGTGGGTTCTCTTTGCTAGAGTGGGAGGGCACCCCTAAGATCCCAGCCTCCTCAGAGAAGACATGTTTTCCTGACCACACGAGTGGAACCCACTACCTGAGTTCGTAGCCAAGAAGGGAGTGATGAGATCCACATGAGGGTGGCATCTTGGGTCCACTCATTCCTTTGCTCATCTATTCAGCGGATGTTTCATGAGATGTCGATGATAGAGAAGTGAGCAACAGTAGTTCTGATCCCGAGCCTCTGGACTGAGTCCGTGGGAAACTCTCACCCCTGTGGAAATAGGAACAGAGATGCGTGTCAGCAAAGTCAGGCCCTGGGAAGGATGAGTGTTCGGTGGGGACCAAGGGACCTGGACTGGCCTCAGGGCCAGGGAAGGCCCCTGAGGATGAGATGGCTGAGCTGGTCTTGGAAGGATAAGGAGGAGTTTTGGGGGTCATGGCGGTTCTAGAGAGAGCAGAGACTGGGGACCAGAGCCCCAGGGAGCACAGTGTCTTCCAGGGACTGATGGAAGGCCAGGGTGGCTGGACACAGAGAAGACCTGTGGCCACTTAGGGCCGGGCCTGACTTGCTGAGGTGGGGTCTGACTTCAGCTGGCTCGCACTGGCAGGGCTGGTCCAGGCATTAACATCTGAATGCTCTCATGGCCTCCCAGACACCCCACCCCCTCCCCAGGCACTCGCTGGACTTCCCTAAATCCAGGCAATAAAGGGCATGCCTGGTCCAGAGGGAGTCTCCAGAACCCTGTTCCCCTGCCACGGCTGCGCCCCTTCTGGTTGGTCCTGCCCACGCCTTACCTACCCAGGTCCCACCTGCCCCCTTGGGTACCGGTGTGGTTGACACCGAGTGTCCTGCCCTCACCCTGCAGCAGCGGTGACCTCATGCCTCTTAGCTGAAGCTACTGCTCCCTCCCTGGCTCTATACCCAGAAGTGGGGACACACAGGGTGCCCCATGCTCAGCCACACAAAGTGGCAGAAAACCTCAAGTCCAAGCAGCTGCATTCGGCCGCTTTCCCAGGGCACCTGTCGGGTCAAACCGTTTCCTCCTGACCCCTTCATCCTCTCCATTCTCCCCAGCTCTTCCCCTCCCCTGGGCAAAGCCGGGGACATCAGAGTGCCCTGATCACCCCACACGCTGTCTGGGTGAAGGGAGACGGGGGATGTGGCTTCCCCAGATGCTGACCAGTGGGACACACCTGGACACACCCTGCTCCATCCACACACATCCAGCCCCTGGAGGCAGAGCCCGAGACGCGCCTGAATGCTCTTCACCCAGCTCTCCAGCCCCCTCCGTCATTTTCCTGCATTTCCAACAATGCTGGCCTGGCCCTTAGAGCTTCCTATTCTTTCTTTCACTCAGTGTGGTCTGAGTGTCTGCTGAGTGCCAGGGCCACTTCCCTGCAGGTGCAGGGGTGAGGAGGACAGGCAGCATCCCCGCTCCCTTGGGACTGCAGTAATCAAACCCACACATAAGAGCTGAGGCCGTGGCAGTGCTGTGCCCCCCCACAGGACAGAAGTGGGAGACGGTGAAGTGGGTAGGGATTGGACTGGGCAGGAGGGCTGCATGGTCTCTTTCAGGAGATGACGTGGTGGGCACAGCCTTGTAGCTCAGGGAACAGAGATGGCCAGGGTTGGGAATAGTGTGACTGCGGCCAGCAGCAGGGGCTGGGGCTGGAGGTGGAGATTCAGCATATAGATGGGTCTGCGTCTTGAGAATAAGGGGAGTGATTCCTTCAAGCAGAGGAATGATGCGATCTTATTTGTAGAAGACGACTGTTTGTGGTTGGTACCAAGAGAAGCAAGGAGACCAGTTAGCATCAGGGTCCTCCGTGAGCCCCTCAGCTCCCCTAGGTCCTGGAAGGAAGCAGGAACAAGCAGAGTCCTCTGCTGGTTGGCCACGGCCATCTCACCTGCTGGAGGGTGGCCCTGTAGTCGGTCATTATACCTGAGCCACGCCCCGCTCAGCCCCATGCTGGGTGCCCTCCCTTCTTCCAACCTCCAGGACCTCAGAACATTCTGGCTTCTTCAGGTGGCCCCTTACTCGGTCCCTGCCCTCCTGGGGGGGTGGAGAAAAGGTTTGCATCACAGAGCCACATGGTCTTTGGACCTCTGCTCCCTGCAAAGGACGGCTAGCCAGGCAGATCCACATGAAAATCCAGCCAAGGGGAAAAAATCAGGGTGTTCCAGTCCCTGTACGTTACTTGGAACCAAATCAGAAAAAGAGGGCCTCCCTGGTGGCGCAGTGGTTAAGAGTCCGCCTGCCGATGCAGGGGATACGGGTTCGTGCCCCGGTCTGGGAGGATCCCATATGCCGCGGAGCGGCTGGGCCCGTGAGCCATGGCCGCTGGGCCTGCGCATCCGGAGCCTGTGCTCCGCAACGGGAGAGGCCACAACAGTGAGAGGCCCGCATACCGCAAAAAGAAAAAAAAAAAATCAGAAAAAGATTTACTGCCTCTCAGAACACTGGCATTTCAAAATCCCTAACAAGGGCCTTCCTGGATTAAGATGATTATGATGCAGGTATGACCCGCTGTTAGAATGTCTGGAGGTGATTCATTCCCTTTATGGAAGGATTTTCCAGAGGGTTCCTCATGAAGAAAGATGCCTCCAAAGCTTTCAAAAGGGAATTTGATTGATGTTCAAGAAGCCATTTGGCCCACAAGCCTTCATCCAGTGTCTCTTGGGCTCTGGGCACCATTCCAGGCCCTAGAATAATCAGAGCAAAGTTCTGCTCTCCAGCAGTAGGTGGGCTTCAGGCAATAAACAAGGCAACTGGTCATTTTAGCTGGTGATAAAAAGGATGAAATGAGATAATGTGGTGGACATGGCCTGGGGTGGGGCTCTAAGGAGGTGACACTGAGTGGAGCTGAAACTAATGGGGAGGGGGTAGCCTTGTGAAGGTCTGGTGGAAGAATGTTCCACATGCAGAGGTTTGGCACGTTTGAATGGCATTTGGAATATGAGAAACTGGAACATAATAATCGATCATACAGTAGGGGTGGGACCTATCACAGGAGTCTTGTAGCTATGGTAACAAGTTGGGATTTTTACTCTAAGGGTAAAGGGAAGCTGCTGGAGGGTTTAAAGCAAAAAGTGGTGTGAACTGATTTATAGTTTGGGCATCCCACTTGTGCTATTGTGAGGAAGGTGAACCTGGCGGGCGAGGCTGGTACATAGTACTGACGCAGGATTTGGATTGAACTGGATGCCAACCAATTTATTTGATCCTCTGTATAAAAGAGAGAGCAGTCCTCCCCCAGGATGACAGTGTCTCTGGTGGGCATGGCCAGGAGGCCTGCTCGGGGTGGGGGGAGGGAAAGAAGCCAGGAACCTGCTGGAGGGCTGGCCCCTGAGTGGGCATAACCCACAGTCCAAACCTTAGCCCCACGGGGAAGGGACTGCCAAGACCGCAGAGTGGAAAGGAGCTAATCAGACTCAGCATCCATCAGGCATCTGGCACTTTGTGTCTGTTATCCCAGTGAATCCTGACAGATACTTGAGATGAGTGTATATATCTGTAATCTCCTGCTGTGTAACAAAATACCCCCAATGTACTGGCTAAAAGCACCAAACATTGATTATGTCACCATCTCCACGAGTCAGAAATTCAGGAGCAGCTTCATTAGGTGGTTCTGGCTCAGGGTCTTTCATGAGGTTGTGGTCAAGATGTTGTCCGAGGCTGCTGCCATCTGAAGGCTGGACTGGGGCGGGGGCGTCCTCTTCCAAGATGGTACCCTCATATGGCTGTTGGCTGGAGATCTCAGTCCTTCACCACTGTGCCTCTCTTCCTGACATGGCAGCTGGCTTCCACTAGAGGGAGAGATGCAAGGGCAAGAGAGGGAGCAGGCAGGAAGCCATGGTGCCTTTTAAGACCAGGTCTCCGAGGTCATGCACCAGTACTTCTGCTTCATTTTATTAGTTGGAAACCAGTCACTAAGTCCAGCCCACACTCAAGGGGAGGGGAACTAGGGTCCACCTCTTGAAGGGAAGAATATCAAGGGATTTGCAGACATATTTTATTTTATTATTATTTTTGAAATTTATTTATTTATTTTTGGCTGCATTGGGTCTTCGTTGCTGTGTGCAGGCTTTCTCTAGTTGCAGAGAGTGGGGGCTACTCTTCATTGTGGTGCACAGGCTTCTCATTGCAGTGGCTTCTCTTGTTATGGAGCGTGGGCTCTAGGCACATGGGCTTCAGTACATGGGCTCAGTAGTTGTGGCACATGGGCTCAGTAGTTGTGGTTCGCGGGCTCTAGAGCGCAGGCTCAGTAGTTGTGGCGCACAGGCTTAGTTGCTCCATGGCATGTGGGATCTTCCTGGACCAGGGATTGAACATGTGTCCCCTGCATTGGCAGGCAAATTCTTGACCACTGCAGCACCAGGGAAGCCCTGAAGACATATTTTAAAACCACCACAGTAGACATGTTCACTCCCGTCCCAGGTTGGGAATCTTTTTTTTTTTTTTTAATTGAAGTATAGTTGATTTACAGTGTTGTGCCAATCTCTGCTGTACAGCAAAGTGACTCAGTTATACTCATAGAGACATTCTTTTTTTACAAATATTCTTTTCCATTATGGTTTAATCACAGGATTTTGAATATAGTTCCCTATGCTATATAGTAGAACCTTGTTGTTTATCCATCCTATATATAATAGTTTACATCTGCTAATCCCAAACTCCCAATCCTTCCCTCTCCCCACCCCCCTCCTCCTTGGCAACCACAAGTCTGTTCTCTGTGTCTGTGAGTCTGTTTCTGTTTTGTAGATAGGTTCATTTGTGCCATATTTTAGATTCCACATATAAGTGATATCATATGGTATTTGTCTTTCTCTTTCTGACTTAACTTCATTTAGTATGATAATCTCTAGGTTGTATCCATGTTGCTGCAATTGGCATTATTTTGTTCTGTTTTATGGCTGAGTAATATTCCATTATATATATGTACGACATCTTCTTTATCCATTTATCTGTCAATGGACATTTAGGTTGTTTCCATGTCTTGGCTATTGTGAATAGAGCTGCTCCGAACATAGGGGTGCATTTATTTTTTGAATTATAGTTTTGTCCAGTATATGCCCAGGAAGGGATTGCTGGACTATATGGTAATTCTATTTTTAGTTTTCTGAGGAACCTCCATACTGTTTTCCATAGTGGCTGCACCAACTTACATTCCCAGATTGGGAATCTTTAATGAACTTTCCTTGTGTCACACTACAGGAAGTGGCAGGCGTGAGATTAGAACCTAGGTCTTCAGAGCCTGAGTTCTTCCTCTGGTGCCATGCTGCCGAGGGGGACTTTTCCAGAAGTTTCTTGGACTCTGCAACTACCTTCTGGTGGGGCCAGACCCATTAGCTCGAACTTATGCTTCCAAAAATGTCTCAGTCCAGCCATGGGCCCAGCCTAGGCCCCAGGCTAAGATTTCCCTACTGGGGCAGGGAAACACCCAGCTTCAAACAGAAGCATGAGTCCAGATGCTGCCCAGCAGCGTGGTCTGGATCAGGACTGGCAAAAGGCCGGAGGGGCCAACCCACCCAGCGGACCTCAGGTGCTCAGCAGCTTGGGGCTGGGCTCTTCCTCTTCCTGCCCTCCATCCAGCAGCAGGAGGGGCTTGTGGAGTCTTCCAAGAGCCAGATGACATTGTGGGGTGGGGGGGTGGGGGATGGTATGTGATAGAACTTGTTTGGTCACTCCCAGCTCTGCAATTAAGATCAGATTCACACCCCTGAGGAGCTGTCTCTCTGCAGTAATGGGACCAGATGCTCTGACTTCGGGTCAGTTGGGCCTGCCCTTGAATAAGTTTCCAAGCTTTGGGCGCTCTGTTTGTAAAATGGGAACAATGGGAATAGCATCTACTTCCCAGGGCTGTTGAGAGGATTAAACCAGATAAGGTGTGGAAAGCGCTAGGCTCTGTCTTGGCATGTAGTAAGTGCTCAGTGGGCATCAGCTGTCTGAATTCATCATCACCATTCAGAGCGGTGGCGCCACTTTGTACATGGGCAACACGGTGCTGGTCGTAGGAATGTCTTTATGGGGCTGGCCTGCTCTCCATCAAGGGATGCTGTGATCCCATCAGTATCCACTCTTACTCTGATTGGCCTTCACCTTACACTCTGAAGTCACACTGGGCAACTCAGAGCCCATGCCCTGATAGTAACCTAGGTACATACCTGTAAACCTGGAATTCCTTGCCCAAATAGCTCAAAGTGCATTTCCAGGACCCATGCAGGCATCTTCTCTAGATCTGTCCTGGGGACAGAGCACACTACAAATTGTTCACAACTTCATGCCTATAGAGTGGCCCAGAAACACCCTTTTGTGGGAGACAGGGTTGGAGCTTGGAGTGCCCACATGCATGCACATGAGGCCCCTTGTGGTGTGGGATGAATCAGGAGCTGGAAGAAAAAGAGAGTGGATGAGGGGATGTCAGCAGGGGGCAGAAATCCCCACACCTCCACGTTCTGGAGAAGAACTCCAGAGAGCCTGAGTATTTTATATCAGAACCTGGCCTTCCAGGTAGTTCTGAAGGTATGCTTGTTAAGGTAGGAGGATAGAACATATTTTACTTTTTAGTTTATTTGACTGTGTATATACACTGTTGTGTGAAATATATATATATATATTTCATCGTAAGGGTTGTGACGTGGTATTTTATTGTGATTTTGATTTGCATTTCCCTAATTTCTAATGCTAGTGAGCATATTTTCATGTGTTTATTGGCTATTTGTATATTTTCTTTGGAGAAATGTCTTTTCCAATCCTTTGCCTATTTCTTAATTGGGTTGTCTGTTTTGTTGCTGTTGAGTTTCAGGATTTCTTTATATATTCTGGATATTAATCACTTATCAGATAAATGATTTGCACGTATTTTATCCTAATCTGCAGGTTGCCTTTCACTCTGTTGATAGTGTTCTTTGTACATAAAAGTTTTGCATTTTGATGAAGTCCAATTTACCTGTTTTTTTTCTTTTGTTGCTTGTGCTTCGCATCTAAGAATATGTTTAATTTTATATGAAATTGCCAAACTGTTTTTCCAAGGTGGCTGCACCACTTTATATTCACACCAGCCATGCATGAGTCTTATTTCTCTACATCCTTGCCAACATTTGTTATTGTTTGGGTTTTTTGTTTGTTTTCTACTATAGACATCAGTAGTGGGTATGAAGTTTTATCTCATTGTGGCCTTAATTTGCATTTCCCTAATGATTAATGGTTTTGAGCATTTTTTCATATACTCACTTGTTATTTGTATATTTTCTTTGGTAAAATATTTAATTAAATCTTTTTCCCAGTTTTAATTGTACTGTTTGTCTTCTTATTTAGTTGTGAGAATTCTTTGTATATTCTGGATACAAGTTCTTCTTTATTTTCCTTTTTTTCTTTTGTTTTTATCTTATTTTATTTTTAATTTTTTTTATTTGAATATAAGTTCTTTAACATTAATGTATTTTGGATATATTTTCTCCCAGTGTATTATCTACCTGTCTGTTTTCTTTATGGTGTCTTTTGAAGAACAAAAGATTTGCATTTTAATGAGGTCCAGTTGATCATTTTTTTCTTTTATGTATTGTGCTTTTGTTGTCATATATAAGAAGTCTTTGACTAACCCAAGATCACAAACATTTTCTCCTATTTTTCTTCTAAAAATTTTATTGAATTTATACATTTTTAATTTTTTACAAATTCTTTTATTGGGTAAAATGCAACCACTTAAAATTTTTAAAAACTAAATTTATTTTAAGATACTTTGTGGTGGGGGGAGAAACGAATATAGAATGACGTGAATAAATGTTAAATCTAGGTAATGGGTGAGTAGGAAATCATTATACCTTTTGTAGGTATGGGGTTTTCTTTAATAATTCAATATATATTTTAGTATTTTAGTAGGGTGTTTGAGGGAGTGGAGCTAAATGCATATGTTCGGTTTTCCATCCTCAAATGGAAGTCTTAAGTGGATGTTCACGTATTTATGATTTTTATGCCTTCCTAATGAGTTGACTCTTTAATCATTATGAAGTGTCCTCTTTTTTTCTGGTAATATTTGTATCTTGAAGTCAGTTTTATCTGATATTAATGTAACTGCTGCAGCCTATGTCCCTTTGCTTGTACGATATATCTTTTTCCATCCACTTAATTTCAACCTGTGTCTTTTTATTTAAAGTCAGGCTTTTGCAGACAGCATATAATTGGGTTTTGCTTTTTTAAAAAAGCCATTCTGATCACTTTTGCCTCTTTATTTATTTATTTTAATTTTTATTAAAAAAAAATTTTTTTTTGCGTTACACAGGCCTCTCACTGCTGTGGACTCTCCCGTTGCGGAGCACAGGCTCCGGATGCACAGGCTCAGCGGCCATGGCTCACGGGCCTAGCCGCTCCGTGGCATGTGGGATCTTCCCGGACCAGGGCACGAACCCATGTCCCCAGCATTGGCAGGTGGACTCTCAACCACTGCGCCGCCACGGAAGCCCCCTACCTCTTTTTTAAAATTTATAAACTGTAGAATTTTTTTTTCATTTTTATTTTATATTGGAGTAGACTTGATTTACAATGTTGTGTTAGTTTCAAATGTGCAGCAAGGTGATTTAGTTATACATATACATATATCTATTCTTTTTCAGATTCTTTTCTCATATAGGTTATTACAGAATACTGAGTAGAGTTCCCTGTGCTATACAGTAGGTCCTTGTTATCTGTTTTGTATATAGTAGTGTGTATATGTTAATCCCAACCTCCTAATTTATCCCACCCCCTTTTCCATTTGATAACCATAAGTTTGTTTTCTATGTCTGTGAGTATGTTTCTATTTTGTAAATAAGTTCATTTGTATCATTTTTTAGATTCTACATATGAGTGAGATCATGATATTTATCTTTCTCTGTCTGACTTACTTCACTTAGTATGATAATCTCTGACCATTTTTGCCTTTTAATTGGAGTATTCAGTTCATTGACATATAATACATTATATGTTTACATTACATTTACATTTACATATAATGTAAACATACATTATATGTTTCTATGGTTGGATTTAGGTTTATCATTTTACCATTTGATTTATGTTTTCCCTTTCTATTTTGGTTCCAGTGTTTCTCCTTTCCTGCCTTTTTGGTATTAATTGAATATTTTTAGCAATATCTGTGTGCCATATTTCTTTAGTAATTGCTCTAGGGATTGCAATGTGCATCCTTAATTTTTCCCAATCTATTTAAAGTTAATCTTATGCTACTGCTCCCAAAATGTAGAAACCTTGTAGCTATACAGGTCCATTTACTCCCTTCCCCCATCCTTTATGCTATAGTTTTCGTATATGCTATATCTTCACCCATTGTAAACTTTACAATCAAGCCAACCCTTTAAGTTTTGCTTCAAACATTTATATGTATTTTATTGAAATTAAGAGGAAAAATATTCTTTTATATTTGCCCATATATATACCATTTTCAATGTCATTCATTTCTTCCTGAAAATTCAATTTTCCAGGAGATATAGTTTCTCTTTAGTCTGAAGATAGTCCTTTAGCATTTCTATAGCAAAGTTTTGCTGGCAATAGATTCTCTTAGTTGTATCTGAAAATGTCTTTATTTCACCTTAAATGTTGAAGGAGATTTTCACTGGGTACAGAATTGGAGTTGATTGATTTTTTTTTCCTCTTAAAAATTTAAAGATGTTGTTCCATTGCACTCTGGCCTCCATTGTTTCTGATGAGAAGTCAGTATCATCCAGATTCTTGTTGCCCTGTATCTATTGTGTCACTTTTCTTTGTCTGCTTTCAAGACTGTCTCTTTATCTTTGGTTTTCAGCAGTTTGAAATGCCTGGATGTAGTTTTCTTTGTGTTTATACAGCTTGGGTTTTTCTGAGTTTCTTGAATCTATGAGTATGTCACCAAATATGGGAAAGTTCCATTCATTATTTCTTCAAAAATTTTATCTGTCCATCTTCTCTTTCCTTTCCTTCTAGGACTCCAATTACTCATGTTAGACCATTTGATCTTGTCCCACAAGTCACTGAGGCTATTTTTCGTGCTTTTTTTTTTTTCTCTCTAAGCTTCAGTTTGGGTAATTTTATTGTCCCATCTTCTAGTTTACTGATCTTTTCTTCTACAGTGTTTGATCTGCTCTCAAGCCCATCCAATGAATTTTTAATTAAATTATATTTAGAATTTCTACTTGGTTCTTTTTATTGGTTTCTGTACCTGTCGTCTGTCCTGAGATATCCTATATCCTAAATGTGTGTGTTTATATATCTATATATACTATAAGTATCTATCTATATCTATATGTCTTTATATACATATTGTCCTTGAGAACAATTATTTTATGGACTGAATTTTGCACCCTAATTCATATGTTAAAGCCCTAACTCCCAACTCTGACTGTGTTTAGAGATAAGACCTTTAAAGAGGTAATTAAGGTTAAATGAGGCCCTAATCCCATAGGACTGGAGTCCTTCCAAGAAAAGAAAGAGACATCAGGTATGTGCATGAACAGGGAAAAGGACTTGTGAGGACACAGCAGAGATAAAGTGGCTATCTGCAAGCCAAAGAGAGAGGCTTCATGAGAAACCAACCCCACTGGCACCTTGATCTTGGACTTCCAGCTTCTGGAATTGTAAGAAAATAAATTTCAATAGTAAAATCATCCAGTCTGTGGTATGTTGTTACAGCAGCCCTATATGGCCAATACAAGTTATAATAATTGCTATGGCATCCTTGTCTTCTAGTTCTAATGTCTTGTTTATCTTGGGGGTCAGCCTCCATTGATTGTCTTTTCTTTTGAGAGTGGGCCACATTTTCCTATGTCTTTGTATGCCTAGTAAGATTGGCTTGTGAATGGTATATTACAGAGACTCTGAATCCTGTTATCTTCCTCTGAACAGTGTTGATTTTTTTTAAGGCAGCATTTTACTTGGCTGGATCCTGTTTGCAAACTCTGTCTTCCCCATAGTGGGCAGCAGCTGAAACCTCAGGTCAGTTCCTTTAGCCTTAGCTTGGTGCCAATGTATGCATTATTTATGAGTCAGCCAAAGATTTGGGCAGTTTATACACAGAATTTGGAGCACTTCATCTCTATTTCTGTTCTTTCCAAGTTTTCTCTCCCTCCTTTCCAGCAGCTGTGCTTGTCACAAATCATCCCCTGGTTCCTCAAACCAATAGAGCTATGAGTTTTCTATTGGAATTTTAACCATCTGGAATGGTGGTTACTGCAGCCTTCCCTCAGGCTAGAAACCATAAAAATGTGAAATATCTAATGCAGTTCCATTCTTTCAAGTGTTGATGCCCCTCCAGTATTGTTTTTGGTTTCCTTCCAGGGCTTTTAAGTAGGTGCTTTTTAAAAATGTTTGGTCCAGAATTTGCAGTAGTGATCTGCAGAAGGGTTGATCCAATAGGAGCTCCTTGCCCATACCTGAATAGAAGTCCTAAATATCACTGGAATCAATACAAGTGTCTGTGCTTCACTCCCTCTGCCTTAGTCTTAAGCCACCATAGCACCAAGACTAAAGCTGTAACTTCCAAACTAGTTTCTCCTAATACTTTATCCCCATTAAGCTCATTCTTCACATGCTTAGAACACTTCCGTGCGTTGACCTTGGGTCTCCTGTTCCTGCTCTACACACCTCCTGGGATATTTCGTCCACTTCTGTATTCAGTTGCCATCTCTTTGCTGATAACTCCTGAATGTGCACATCCAGCCCAGAGTATCTCCTATGTATGCAGCTTCCTGCTGGATGTGTCCTTTTATTGATGTCAAAGGATCCTTTAACTTATTATGCCCTAAACTGACATCATTATTTCCCTTCTCAAAACTAGTTTTCTTGTGTCCCTGATCATAATGAATATCTCCACATCCACTCATTTTCCCAAATAAGAGATCTGGGAGCCATTCTTGATCCCCCCCTACTTCCATGTTTAATCTCCAAAATCTCTTGGTATTTATCTCCTTAAGCTCTCTCAAAACTGCCCATGTTTCTCCATCTTCATTTCCACTGTTCCCATAGTTTCTAGCCTGGGTTGTTAGCAATTGTCTCCTAACTGGCCTTCCTTCTTCTCTTGTCCCTCCCATCCCTTCTATGCCCAGTGGCCAGAGTGACATTTTGGTGATACTAGATCCCCTTACTTTTCCATATACATTTTTTACACAGCTTATGAGTTCCTTTTTTTTTTTTTTTTTTGTGGTACGCGGGCCTCTCACTGTTGTGGCCTCTCCCATTGCGGAGCACAGGCTCTGGACGCGCAGGCTTAGCGGCCATGGCTCACAGGCCCAGCCGCTCCGCGTCATGTGGGATCTTCCCGGACCGGGGCACGAACCCGTGTCCCCTGCATCGGCAGGCGGACTCTCAACCACTGCGCCACCAGGGAAGCCCCATCACCTTATTTTAAATTGCACCTGTCCCACATTGACACTCTGGATCATCCTTAACCTATCTTATTAATTTTCTGCATAGTGTTTATCACCTTCTAACATATGCTGTAGAATTTAATCATTAATTATATTCATCTTCTCTCTCTACCTACTAGAATGTAAGGTCTGTGAGGGCAAGGACCTTTGATTTGTTTGCTGTTGTATTCCAACTACAGTGCCTGGCACATAATAGTTGGTCAGTGAGTACTTATGGAATGAATGAATAAACCTACCAAGAACATTATTTTTACTCAGGTTGGTAACAAGACATAGATGCATCTATCACTGTTTAAATTCAACATTATTCTGAAAGACCTAACTGGCAGTGTATAACAAGATAAATAAATGGAAGTTATGAGTATTGGACAGGAGAAACAAAATTTCATTGTTTTCATTTCATGTGATCTGATGGCCTAAATAGAAAATCCAAAGGACTCTAGAGAAAAATTATTAGTGTGATTAGAACTAGTAAATAAGTAATTGGCAAATTTGTTGAATCAGCCAAAGATATGCAGGACTTTATGGAAAAAGTTATAAAACTTTGCAAGACAGAAGAAAATTTAAGGACTTTCCTGGTGGTCCAGTGGTTAAGAATCTGCCTTCCAATGCAGGGGACATGGGTTTGATCCCTGGTCGGAGAACTGAGATCCCACATGCCGTGGGGAAACTAAGCCCATGCGCTGCGACTACTGAGACCACATGCCACAACTAGAGAGCCCGCGCAGGGCAACTACTGAGCCTGCATGCTCTGGAGCCCATGTGCCACAACTAGAGGGCAGCCTGCGTGCCGCAACAAGAGCCTGCGCTCTTCAACAAAAGATCCTGCATGCTGCAACTAAGACCGGACACAGCCAAAAATAAATAAATAAATATTTTTAAAAAATGACAGAAGAGGGCTTCCCTGGTGCGCAGTGGTTGAGAATCCGCCTGCTGATGCAGGAGACGCGGGTTCGTGCCCCGGTCCAGGAAGATCCCACATGCTGTGGAGCGGCTAGGCCCGTGAGCCATGGCCGCTGAGCCTGTTCGTCTGGAGGCTGTGCTCTGCAACGGGAGAGGCCACAACAGTGAGAGGCCCATGTACCGCAAAAAAAAAAAAAAAAAAATGACAGAAGAAAATTTAAATAAATGGAGCATGTCTGTGGATGGAAAGACTCAATATTTCAATATTTGAGAAACATTTTATTATGAAAATTTCAAAATACACAAAAATATACAGAATCATATAATGAATTCTCAAGTGCCCATCACTCAACCTTCATAACTATCAATTCCTGGCCAATCTTGTTTCATCTCTTTTCCCATCTACTCCTCCCAGGCATCCTATTATTCTACCTACAAATTTTTCAGCCTATCCCTCTAAAATATAAGGACTATTTAAAAATATATAATCACAGTATCATTATCACACACAAAAATGTAACATTAATTTCTTAATATCATTTCATGCCAGTCAGTGTTTCAATTTCCAATTGTTTCATTGTTTTAACTTGTTGGAATCAGGGTTGTTATGTTTCTTAAGTCCCCTTATATGCAGGATCTCCCTTCATCTACTTTATGTTTTTTTTCTTTGAAATTTATTTGTTAAAGAAGTCCAAGTTGCGTTTCCTGCAGAGCTTCCCAGAGTTTGGATTTTGCAGATTACATCCCATAGTGTTGGGATGACATGTTCATCTGGAAGACTCACTATATTTTAAATAGCAATTCTCCTCAAATTAATCCACACATTCAGTGCAGTTTCAATAAAAAATCCAATTTTTTTTTATGGTCCTAGAAAAACTTACCTTAAAATTCATCTAGAAGAGTAAAGGGCTAAGAATAGTCAAGACAGCTTTGAAAAGGAAGAGGGGGTGGTGGAACTCTCCTTACTAGATATCTCTAAATTTGAAACACTGTAATAGAGGTGGGGGAACCTTTCAGTTGACCCTTGAAAAGCTCAGGAGTTTAGGGGTGCCCCCTATAAAAGAGACCTCAGAGAGCTCCCTCACCCCTTCCACTATGTGTGGACACAGAGAGAAAACAGCCGTCTATGAATCAGGAAGCATGCTCTCACCAGACACCAAATCTGCTGGCACCTTGATCTTGGGTTTCCAGCCTGCGGAACTGTAAGAAATAAATTTCTGTTGTTTATAAATCATCCAGTCTATGGTATTTTGTTTTAGCAGCCTGAACGGAGTAAGGAGTAAGACAGAGCAGGGTCTTGAGACATTTGTACACTCAGCATTATTCACAATAGCCAAAAGGTGGAAGCAACTTAGACATCCATCAGTGGGTGAAGAGATAAACAAAGTGCAGCATATAAATACAATGGATTATTATTCAGCCTTAAAAAGGAAAGAATTTCTTTCTTTTTTTAAAAATTTATTTATTGGCTGTGTTGGGTCTTTGTTGCTGTTTGGGCTTTCTTTAGTTGCATCGAGTGGGGCTACTCTTCGTGGCAGTGCACGGGCCTCTCATTGAGGTGGCTTCTCTTGTTGCAGAGCACGGGCTCTAGGCGTGTGGGCTTCAGTAGTTGAGGCACACGGGCTCAGTAGTTGTGGCACGTGGGCTCTAGAGCGCAGACTCAGTAATTGTGACTCACGGGCTTAGTTGCTCCACGGCACGTGGGATCTTCCCAGACCAGGGCTCAAACCCATGTCCCCGGCATTGGCAGGCGGATTCTTAACCACTGCGCCACCAGGGAAGCCCAGGAAAGAATTTCTGACATGCGCTACAACACAGATGAACCTTGAAGTAGAACAGTGGTTGCCAGGGGCTGGGAAGAGCAGGGAATAGTGAGTTATTGTTTAATGAATACAGTTTCAATTTGGCAGGATGAAAAACTTGTATGCACATGTCATATTTAGATCAACCATATTAATTTGTTCGGGGTGGGGATCAAAAACAGTCAAGTATTGGCAATTCCACTTGGTTTGACTTAGTAAAAATAAACATCTTACATGGTAACCATATACACCAACTTTAGGAAAGCGGTGACTTTGGGGGAGAGGGGCAGGAAATGGGGGCTTTAGCTCTGTCTCTGACATGTGATTCCTTAAATAAATAAGTAAAATAAAGGTCTGAAGCTGATGTGGCAAAATGTTAACGTTGTCTACTTTAACAATATAGACAGAAGTGTCTATACATTACTTTCTGTAACTGGTTTGAAATTTTTCATGAAGAAAAATAAAAATCATGGCTGGGAGAAGAGAAGTGAGTCAGGCCAGTGTAGACAACTGGGTCAAGCAGCTTGACTGGGAATGGAGGAGATGGGGCAGGATCAGGGTTGACTGTGAAGGCTGCCCGTTTATTGAGGAAAAGCAGCCCCGGGGTGGGGAGGGGACTTCCCTGGTGGCACAGTGGTTAAGAATCTGCCTGTCAATGCAGGGGACACAGGTTTGATCCCTGGTCTGGGAAGATCCCACATGCCACAGTACAACTAAGCCCATGTGCCACAACTACTGAGCCCAACTGCCACAACTACTGAAGCCCACGTGCCTAGAGCCCGTGCTCTGCAACAAGAGAAGCCACCGCAATGAGAAGCTCATGCACCGTAAAGAAGAGTAGCCCCCACTCGCCACAACTAGAGAAAGCATGTGCATAGCAACAAAGACCCAACACAGCCAAAAATAAATAAATAAATAAATAAATAAATAAATAAACAAAAACGAAACAAAACAAACAAAAAGAAGCCCTTGGGGTAGGGGGGAGATTAAAGGTTCAGGCAAGGGGACAGTGGGAAGTTACCCTGAGGCCCCCAGAAGAGAGTCAGGAGCCATTCCCCGGAAGGGGAGCACGTGAGGCAGAGCTGGAGTGGAGACAAGGTTGCGGCCTCTGTTTGGGGCCCACTGAGCATGAATGTCCACTGGGGTCCGAGGCAGGAGCCTGAGCTGCACATTCCTCAACTCTCCCTCATCAACGTCCTCTCTCTCCAGTTCAGTCTGTGAATCTGGGTCTCTGTTTTCTTTCTGCTGAGTTCATCCCTCAGCCCCCAAATGGGAAATCCCAATCACATCAAATCCAACCCCGCCCCTCCCCTCCCCCCGGAAGCTTTCACTTGGTGCCACCATGCAGATCCCTTTTTTGCTCTCCCAACTGGTCCTGACTTGTGTCCTTCTGCTGGGAGCACCAGCCTCCCTCTGTCTTTCCTTGTCTCTCTTCCTTCTTCCCAAACCGACATGTTAAGAACCAGTTTGATTGACAGAGAGTTCCCGTACCATACAATTCACCCAAAGTGTAGATTTCAATGGTTTTTCAGCTCAGAGTTGTGAATCATCATCACCACTAATTTTGGAACATGTTCATCTCCCCAAACAGAAACCTCATAACCTTTGGCGACCATCCACTGTCTCCCCCTCTCCCCAGCCCCCCGAAACCACTAATCTACTTTCTGTCTCCATGGATTTGCCTATTCTGGACATTTCATATAAGTGGAATCATAAAATATATGGTCTTTAGTGACTGTCTTCTTTCACTAAACATCGTATTTTCAAGGTTCATCCATGTTGTAGCTGTGTCAGTGCTTTATTCCTTGTCTGGCTGAATAATATTCCATTGTGTGGCTATAACACATTGCATTTACCCATTCATCAGTTGATGGATTCAAATGGACTTGTCTCAGGAAGTCTCTCCTGATTTATTTCTACCTACTCCTCCTCTCCCGGGCCCGAAGCATTCTGTAAATGGGGATTCCTTGATGACACGGCCTCTGAGAATGGAGAGAGCAGGAGGCAACCTTATGTTTGCAACCTAGCAGAGCCCCTTAGTGGCTGAGTGACTGGCCCTCCTTGGGGCCTTATTTCCTCCTCAATAAAGTGTGGACAATGATATTTCCCTCCAGGATTGTGGGAAGTCCTGATCCAAGTGGAGCATGTGGCAGAGTGGCCTGGCATACAGAAGGCACTCAATAGTGCTGGTTCCCTTTTGTCTGTGTCGACCTTGATCCCAAGCTAAGGGTGGGCAGACAGGAACCATATTTCCTTTCTTGCTATTCCGCTGTCGATGTCTGAGTGCAGTGTTCTTTGACGGGAGTCAGACTAAGGAGACAAGACATAGAAAGGAAAGAAAAAGCAGAGGAATATAACAAAAGGATACAAATGAGATAGAAAAAGTTCTGTAGAGCAGGTATGTTTCAGGGTTGAGCGTGGTGAGGTAGGAAGAACATGGGGTTTGAAGGTTTGAAGACCTGTGTTTCAGCCCCAGCCCTGACACATCCAGGTCACTTACCTCTGGGTCACAGGGACGGGTGCCCTCAATTTCCCCCTCTGGGGGTGAGGGGGTGGCATGAGCTCATGGGGCCACTGTTGTGTAAACCATTTACCCAGGGACTCTGAAGGCCAGGTGGTGTCCCTACTGATCCAAGCAAGTCCTGGCTGTGGCCTCTCAGTGACCTGACATGTTGTCCCCTCTGTGGGTGAGTGGCCTGGAGCTGCCTCAGGCTGGAGCCCTTCCTTCTCGGTGTCCTGGAGGCCTCTAGGACTCAGGGGAACCTGACAGTGTTCATTCATTCATGAAATTTTACAAACCTACCTCTTGCAGGGCACTGTACTAAGACCTGGCTCTTGCCCTCAAGGGGCCCACAGACTTGGGATGAGAGGCACACACAAGGCACATTCAGATATAGGATGCCCCTGGCTTTGTGTTACTCTGTGACTCTAAACACCTTCTGCCTTCTTGTGTAAATTGACTTCCTGAATGTTTCTGTTTCTGATTTCCAGGCCTTGCTCTTTGGCCTCGTCAAATATATAGAGATTTCTTTCTTTATTCTTTGCCCAAGAGATTAGCACAGTGGCAGTGCTCTCAGGAGATTCTCAGGGGATATTTGATGGATAAATAAAAACATGAAGGATGAAAAATGAAAGTGTGTGGTATGCCTTCACAGAAGTATGCCCACAAGTGCTGTGGGAGCCCAAAACTGAGCTGGGGCGGGGCTTCCTGGAGTAGGTGATATTTGAACTGGGTCTTGGGATTAGTTAGAGTTTGCCGGGTATATGTATTCTCAGCACAGGGAACAGCATTTGCAAAAATATAAAAAGGTCGGAATGGTAAGGACTTCCTAGTGGCTGCGTGGGTGTCAGGGAGTGAGGGTGGAGTGAAGAATGGAAAGTGGAAGGGAGGGATGGGGGGGCAGTCAAGATTTTGAACAATATAAAGAGGAAAAAGTAGAAAGATCACTCAGTCTTGACACTTGAAGACAATCACTTTTTTTGCACATATATATTTGTTTAAAACTATACAGGGCCTCCCTGGTGGCGCAGTGGTTGAGAGTCCGCCTGCCGATGCAGGGGATACGGGTTCGTGCCCCGGTCTGGGAGGATCCCATATGCCGCGGAGCGGCTGGGCCCGTGAGCCATGGCCGCTGGGCCTGCGCATCCGGAGCCTGCGCATCCGGAGCCTGTGCTCCGCAGCGGGGGAGGCCACAACAGTGAGAGGCCCGCATACCACAGAAAAAAAACAAAAAAAAAAACAAAAAAAACTATACATATGTTCTTTTTTTCCCGACCATATATATACATATATATATGTGTATATATATATATATATATTTATATATATATATATATATATATATATATATGGGCTTTTTTTTTTTTTCCCCTATGTGTAGGAGCTATTTGTTTCAAGCAGAGTTCTTTCTCTGTTTTTCCAAGAAGTTAACTCTCATGCTGCGTGGGGAGAAATACGGTTTGCAAGGGACAGTGAAGTGGGAAGCTGCCATCGTAGCCACTCGGGAGATGCGAGACGCCTCTGGGGCAGTGGGATGGGGAGGAAGAGCGGTTTGTCCAGGTAAAGGACCTGGGAAGGCAGGTTGCTTGGTGGGTGGGACAGAGGGAGGAGTCGGCGCTGACTCACAGGATTCTAGCTTAGGAAACAGGTTGCTGGTGATACCTTTCGGATAAGGACTTCGGATGAAGCGCTGGCAAGTTGTGAGAAGCAGATAAGGAGCTGAGATGTGTGAACACCTTAGATTTTTGTGGAACTGTCCTGCGGGGAGTGGCCACGCGGGCCGGTCTCCCTGGGACCCCACACCTGTCTGGAACACCTGTGGGGTCCAGGTGGTTGTCCTGGGGTGGGGGTGGGGGGCGCGCCCCGGTCGTCGAGGCCCTAAGCCCTAATGTAATGGGACATTCTGGGCCGGGCGCAAGCTGAGCGCGTTCGGCTGGGAGGCAGCGCTCACCAACTCCCGATGCAGGTGAAGGTGTCGGACCTGGGGCCCCCATCTCATCGGGCTGGGGAATAGGGGCTCAGGAGTCTTGCGCGCCCCTCACTTCATGTGGGGGAGTTCGAATTCCGGTCCTGCCACTTCCTGCCTCAGTTTCCCCATCTGCACCCGCTCGCAGGCGGACCCGAGAGCAGTATGTAACCTGCAGAGGCCACGACACATCGCTGGCATCCGGCAAGGGGAAGTGGCCAGGCCTGGTCGCGGAGGAGGGTCGCGGGGCAGGGGCGTGAGGAGCCGGGACCTGGCAGAGTCGCCCTGCGGGACAGGCGGGCCCGGCCGGCGCCGACTCCGCGCCTGGGGGCCCGGCTCGCGACGAGGCCGTAGCCAGAGCCCTCGCCGCCCAGTCGCCGTCAGAACAAAAGTGGCGGCGGTGCCCGGCGCCCGGCATCCCGCAGGCCCGGCCCCCGCCAGGCAGCCCAGTAGCCCCGCCGCCCGGCGGCACGACGCACAGCGGCCGCGTCTTCGGCCCTTTCCGTCCGAGCGCGCTCGGCTCTTTCCGCTGCGGCAGGCGCAGGTGGAGGGGGCGGGGCGGGGGCCGTGCGTGGTGACGCCTCGGGGGGGGTGACGCACCGGCGTGCCCCGCCCCCTCCCCCTCCCCGTTCAGGCTCTGGAAAGAGAAGAAAAAAAACTTTCTTTTTTTTTTAATTGAGGAATCAACAGCCGCCATCTTGTCGCGGACCCGACCGGGGCTTCGAGCGCGATCTACTCGGCCCCGCCGGTCCCGGGCCCCACAACCGCCCGCGTACCCCGCTCCGCCCGGCCGGCCCGCTCCGCCCGGCCCTCGGCGCCCGCTCCGGCGGCCCCGCTAGCCTCTCGGCTCGGCCTCCCGGAGTCGCGGCGGCGGCGGCGGCGGCGGCGGCAGCGGCGGCGGCGGCGGCGGCGGAACGGGGGGTGGGGGGGCCGCGGCGGCGGCGGCGGCGGCGGCGGCGGCCCCGCTTCGCGCATTGTTTTTCCTCACGGCGGCGGCGGCGGCGGGCCGCGGGCGGGGAGCGGAGCCCGGAGCCCCCCGGTCGTCGGGCCGCGAGCGAATTAATTAAGTGGGGCGCGGGGGGGGGAGCGAGGCGGAGGCGCGGCGGCGGCACCATGTTCCCGGGGACTGCCTGAGCCGCCCGGCCGGGCGCCGTCGCTGCCAGCCGGGCCCGGGGGCACCACCGGGCCGCCGGGGCGCCCCCGCCGCGGAGTGTCGCGCTCGGGAGGCGGGCAGGGGATGAGGGGGCCGCGGCCGGCGGCGGCGGCGGCGGCAGCGGCGGCGGCGGCGGCCGGGGGCGGGCGGTGAGCGCTGCGGGGCGCTGTTGCTGTGGCTGAGATTTGGCCGCCGCCTCCCCCACCCGGCCCTGCGCCCTCCCTCTCCCTCGGCGCTCGCTCGCGGCTCGCGGCTCGCGCAGCTCGCGGCTCGCTCCTCTCCCCTCGCAGCCCGTCGGGGCTGGCGCCTACCCCCGCCCCGGAGCCCTCTCCGACCCCGCGGCCCGCGCTCGGGGCTGTTTTCGCGAGCAGGTGAAAATGGCCGAAAACTTGCTGGACGGACCGCCCAACCCCAAACGAGCCAAACTCAGCTCGCCAGGCTTCTCGGCGAATGACAGCACAGGTGAGGAGGGGGCCGGGCCGGGGGTAGGGGCCCCGGGGGTCGCTGTCAGCCCCACCTGGAGGTGAGTGCCCTCGGGGGACCCGAACTCAGCGGAGGACCGCGCAGCCCCTTCCCCGGGACCCGCGCCGCAGAGGGGGAAGTTTGTCGGAAGACTGTCATGGGGCCCGAGTAGGGCGACACATGCCCGGGTGCGCTCGGATCGCCCGGAGTTGGTGAACCCTCCTCGCGTGGAGACCGAGGGGTACTTCCAGGGAGAAAAAGTAAAGTGGAGCGTGTCTATTCTGCGTGGTGATTCCGTACGCCTCTCTCTGCCGCCGTGTATCGACACACGCGTGGCTGTCTGGAGGGATGTCAGCGGAGGGTAGGTTTGCTAGTGAGAAAAGGAAATAGTGCAGCCGAAAGGGGACCCGAAGTGTTTTCTGAATTGGTAACACATTCACAAGGCTGCGACCAGAAGACACTCATAGCAGCAGCCAGCCTGTGAGTTACGACTTCGAAGTTACTTGGAATGTGCTCCTTGGGAAAATGCTTAGTAGTTATTTTGAAAACTCCTGTTGCTGGTCACCTAAGTCATTCCATTTTTCACAACCCCAAACTTCGTTAGCAAGATGTCATGAAAGTTGCTGTGGAGTGTTTAATTTCACGTGTATGACTTCGGAAGAAAGTTAAATAGCAGATTCACCTGGGCTGCAGTCTCCAAGGGCGCTTGTGTTGTTTTTACAGTGTAGATATATATTTAAAAATTATGTTCAGGAATGTAGGAATTACATTTTTTCCCAAAAAAATTTTTAGCAGGGTACTGAATAAATCATTCTTTTAAGCAGCTTCCCTGGAAACTTCCTTAGGTAATCATATCAGTTACCTAAGAGAAGTATTTTAGTTTTCTGTTCGTTTAATAATGCTAGCTTCTTCTGGGCTGGTTTACGGTAGCATTATGAACTAGTTGTATTTCCTCTTTCAGAACTCTCCTTTGCAGTAAAATAAAAACTTGTGCGCCGCTGTGAATGATTTGATTCCCAGCGCAGCTTGCGTTTCTCCACTACGGTCTTGCAGTAGCAGCATCTGAAAATCAGTTTATAATGAATGGGTCCAAATTGAATTATATTGCTGCAGCAATGCCTTCAGATTTGCAGTAGACACAGCTGTTCAGCTTGTGCAAATATTTCTGGGACTGACCACTAGTGTTTTTATACTAGTGGTCTAAAAATCTATTTCTACTGTTGAAACAAAACTTGAATTTTGTGGCTTCAGTTTTAATACAATTCCTAGACTGTTAAAGTAGAAGTGAGGGAAACAATTTTTTTTAAAAACAAATCAGTCATAAGAAGATTCTTGTCTGGTTGAAATAAATTTGTTAAACAGTGGGGAAGAATCAGTAAGTCTCACGATATATAAGTCACTAATAATACTCTTTCTAAAAACTGATAAGGAGTTGAGTTTGATGTTAATTTTGTAAAATTGGCTTATCTGAAGTGAGAAATGTGGGAACAACCAAGATTTAAATGCTCTGATTTTACTGCCTGAAAAAAACTATGATTTTACTGCAGAATAGATCTCCTTTGCTTCATTAATCTTGGCATGTTTGAGTGAAAAATCTTTAATCATATGAAATGTAGATCGTACCAGACAAGTTCAGCCTTGAAGCTTGTCCTTTGAAACTGGTAACTTTTGAATGGCTTTACAGCTTTTCTGTTGTTGAATGAGGTTATTGTAGATTTTGTTTTATGAAGAAGGACAAATTAGTAACATGACACTTAACAAAAAGGCTTGTCCCACTATATACTTTCAGCTGTTTCCAAGATGGTGCCCAAAGGATTGGCTTTTGGGTAGTTCTGTTATTGGATGGTCACATATTTACTTAATGTGCTGCTAATCACAACAAAGTTTATCAGAAAGGATTTTCTACTCTTGACCACTTTTTTCCCCTTCTTTGCCAACTTTGATCCTTGTAAGACTTTGGGGCTCTTTTATAAATGTGGAACAAAAAAGTCAGTTTTTAACAGTTCTGTTTAAATAATCCAAAGAATAAGTTCACCATCATATTTATGTTGGGTCCTTGGTTGCACATCATCACCATCACATTATTGTGAGAGGGTCTGTTAGCGTGGTGGGCCACGGAAGGGGTCATAATTGAGCATATTAAAAAAGATAAAACCTTGTCTCCTATAGCTACTAGTCTAAAACAGAGATCTTAAGGATGTATATTAAAGCCAATAAAGGACTAAAGCAATTACATTACACCAGTCAAAGGAGTGAAAGCATTTGGTTAGGTGGAAAAGTGGGGAGAGACCTGGGAATTCTTGAGAGAGACAGCGTCATTTTAGTGAGGGGATGTGTGTTTGTGGCTTCTAGGATAAAATTGGGCCAGGCAGAGCAAGGTATGTTCATGCTTATGTGATAAAATTTGAGGGAGGGGAGCTCTGCATGGGAAGAGCTGAAGGGTTAGGAGGAGAAGGAGGAGGCCTTGGTGGCCTGAGAAATAAGAGTGACTTGGACTGTCACGATGCAGTGCATGTCTCTGGGGACTGGCCTGTGGAGCCATCAGTGTCAACTGAGTCCCGGGGCGGGTGTGCGGGAGGGGCAGAATAGTACACCTGATGCTGGGGCGCTTACCAGCCAGGATGCTGCCTGCAGGGCGCTTGTATGTGCGTACACTCCAGTAAGGTAAGGCAGTTACCAGCCAGGATGCTGCCTGCAGGGGGAGCGTGTATGTGCGTGCACTCCAGTGAGGTAAGGCGGCATCTCTGATAAATGTCATTGCCACCAGAGACAGATGGGAGAGATCAGTGCAGGCTGGGGAGGTCTGGGAAGGTTTCTGAGGAGAGAGTGCAGACCTGATGCAGAAATCGGGAATGTACCCCAAAGGAAGGTAACAAGAGGAAGAAGGAAAGCAGTACTTTTCACCCAACCCCAGCCTTTTTTCTGGAGTGGCACAGAATTTGATGGTATCAGATGTTGTTGAAGTAGCATTTTCTTGTTTTACATTGAAGGCGTAAACGCTTTTTTACAAATGTCATCTTCCTTTATGAGAAGTAGGACTTTGTGTTACCAGTGTGTATTTAGTTGTGTGTTTTGGAAACTTTTATTTAATATGTCCAAATTAAATCAGCATATTAGTGTCTTTCAGCAGCAAGGATTCATGATTTAACAGTGTGGAACAAATAAATATCTAGGCAAGCAGTAGACTTTTTTTGGTCAGCTTTATTGAAGCCAAATTTACATTCAACAGATGTACTATAAAAAAGTTTTGTAGGACTGCCTTTTGAAAGTTGAACACAGGTATGTTTCATCCTGTGCTGTATAAATGTCCCTAAGCAGTTGTGGTTACATTTTATACTGTGAATCCCTTTAAGTGCAAGAGAAAACTATATTTAAAGAAACTTGGTGTAAATACCGTTACCAACCAAAATACCTTTTACGGCAAAATGATGAGCTTTTAGGTTTACGTATCGGAGTGCTTTTCTCCCCATCACCTCAGTTTGGTCCTCACAGCAACCTGTGAGGCAGGAAGGGAAGATACTGTTCCTGCCAATTCCTGGTGAGGAACCAGACTTAAGAGAGGTGATCTGCCCAAAATAACATAAAGGGTAAAAACCAGAATCAAACCTAGATCGTTAAAGTAAATTGATAAATTCATCTTATAAATCTACATCCATAAACATGGAATTTACTTCATTCATGGACCTGGGAGACTATAGCACTTAGCAAGTTTCAGTAGCTTAACTCCAGCAAGTGAATTAAGTCCCTATAGGGAAAGTTTGTCAGCAGCTAAGTTTCAGTAGCATAACTCCAGCAAGTGAATTAAGTCCCTGTAGGGAAAGTTTGTCAGCAGCTATGGAACAGGAGAGTGTTCTTCCTATTAGGGGCCTGGGGTAGGAGCTCCCCCCTCCCTCTCATTCTGGTGCAGCAGGGTGTTATCCACGGCCTATACTGGTCTTACGTTCTTGTTTATTGCAGTGGGTAATTGAGGACCAGTTAGGTTATTTCATCTCTTTACTAAGTTCTGGCTAACTAGGAAATGTGAGTTTTTTGTAGAGACTTCTAGGACTTTTCATGACTTTGCTTAGCTTTTACTTAGTAGAAAAGTAGGGATTTTTGAATAACTGTGAGAGCAGTGAGAACAGTGGCCTCATTTGAAGTTCCTTGGGGATGGCAGGTAAGTATGAATCCCACCAAGGGAGCCTTCACAGTAGAGCAAAAGATTGAGAATCACTGCTGTTTAAAGCTTGAATTTGATTCTGTAATTCTCAAACATATTGAGAATGGCTTGTAAAGGGACTTAGGCTTAATCCTACTATTGGAAGTTGATGCTTACATTGTTAGCCTGTAGTTTTACAACTTCTAACTTGTGCCATTGTATTGATAGTTGTGTGACAAAGTGATTATTTGGGGCTACATAAGTGCCAGCTTTGTGTTTTTACTTAATGTGTTTGAGAACAAAATAGTTTAAAATGATTTTGCCGAAGTATGCTTTCCTGGGTTAAGATGAAATGTTCCTTATTGTGAGTTTTGAAGATTAGAAAAGCTTGCTTTAAGCCATTTTAGTTCTTGGGGTAACATTAGTCAGGGCACTACCTCTTTATCTCATTCAAACCAGCATTTCAAGTATATTCCAAGGGTACGTGAAGAGATGGTGCTCAACAGAGGTTTTGTGCTCAGAAGAAATTGGGCATAGCCAAGGCACTTTCTTGCGGGCCCTCCCAGCCTTAGTTTGCTGATGGGCTGTGAGGCTTGGAGACAGGGGCTTGCAGTTTGTACCATTCCCAAATACATGGGTCAGCAAGCTTTTTCTGTAAAGGGTCAGAGGACATAATTTCAGATTTGCAGGCCACAAGGTCTCTGCTGCAGCTAACTCAATGCTGCCATTTTGACGTGAAAGCAGCTCTGGACAATATGTACACGGATGTGTGCAGCTGTGTGCCAGTAAAACTAGCAAAACTCTCATTACAAAAACTGACAGCCAGGTGGTTTGGCCCTCATGCTGCAGTTTGTGACCCTGATGTAATGTGGGACTGGTGCTCTGAGGATCCTCGGTTTCCTCATCTGTGAAAAAGAGAGGATGACCATCCCCATCTCCAAGGGTGATGGTGAAGGTGGAATGAGATGCTGGGTGAGAAGTGCCTGGTCTGGAGTGAGTGCTCAGTGCGTGCCAGCACCATCCTGACAGGGGAGAGTGGGTGCACCCTGGTAGCCACGTTTGCTGATGGTTCTAGAAACAGTAGTAGCCATGTATGCGTGTCCACACAGGCGCACAAGCAGGCAAATCTTTTTGTAGTGTAGCACATTCAGTATATAGCCAGGAGTTCTTTAATCAATACTATTGATTTTTGCCTCCATTTTCAATTGTTTTTTTTTGTAGGAACACGATGGCCATGAAATTTTAAAATTGCAAAAACTTAAGCAGTATGATATGTTCTGAAAATTCTTATTAATTTTGAAGTGTATTTCATGGTCTGTTTAAGCAGCAAACAAATATGTGACTCTTTCTTTACTGTGTATATTACAGTTCAGTCTGAGGTACCCCTTATGCAGTAGCAGTGTACAAAGGATTCTGGTGATGCCTTCAAGTAGCTTAGAACTGTGTTGACAAAGATAAGACATAGAGGCAAAACTTGAGAAAAGAATATAAAATGCAGTCAAGTGCCCAAATGCATGAGTCAGAAAGGGCAATTGAAGAAGGCTTCATTTATTCACCCAGTGTTTACTGAATGCCCCATGTGCATAAGCCCAGGGCTGGGTGTCCAAGTGGGGGTGGCACCTGAGGCAGGGCCTTAGTGCTCCTGTTCTGTGGTGGCCCCTGGGCTTCTCTCACTGAGCCAGAGCAAGGAGCCAGGCAGTTGGGGAAGTCTGCTGGGTTTTTGTGCCTTCTGTGTTGGGAAAAGCACTCTGGCCACTCAGAGAGTTTCATCTCCGTGGGTGTGATCTCAGCCCATGGCTTGCATCTAGTCCTCTCAGGTTGTCCAAGATGGTGTCTCAGAAGCTCTCAGACTCCTGGCCATGCCCTCTGGTTTCCAGCACGTGTGCCCAGTGTTCCCTGAGCCCACTCTGAGGCCTTTCCTTAGTGGCGCGTCCCTCATCAGAAGATTGTCCAATGCCTGATGGGCTCCCCTGGTCTGCTGTGGCATCCACAGCTCTTGCATAAATTGGGGGAAGGGATGCCATACTTTCCCAATTCAGTCTAAGCTTAGCTTTCAGGATTGTCACGTTGCAGCAAGTCATTGAGGCAGGAAGTCAGCGCTTACACCAGTGTCTCTTGGGGGGTTTTGCGTGTTCACCTTTCTGTGGGGGCTGTGATTTGCTGACAGTAGTGCCGGAAAAGAGCCATGTGCAAGGTTGCCCAGCTCGAGCTTTGACTTGAAGAGATGTGAATCACAGATTGGGGTGGGAGGGTATCTTTAGGAAAGGCATGGAAGTAAGCAAAAGTGGCTTCCCCCCCACTGCAAGTTCTTAGACAATATGCAGAATGTTGCTGACTTTGAAAAATCTGCCTTCAGGGTGTTTTCTTGTTCTAAATTTGGGAAGTAAGGCTATTTTTGAGCTCTATGTCTAGAAGTCAAATTCCTTTCTTTTAAAACCTTACCCTTAGAAAGACCTTGGATATCATCCCGTGTAACGTTTTCCCCCATGTTTCATTTCCATTAATCAAAAGAATGTTTAGTTGAACCATCACTAAGAATAGTAAAATCTAATGCTGAAGAAATTTTCACTTGGTTAAACCCGACTTTCCTATTTCTGGATGTCCCGTCTGCTGCTCTTTGAAGATCTCTTAATTTGCCAGTCTTTCTAATACACCTGTGTATATAGTAGGTGTTTCTTAATAGTTGTAGCTGTTGAACGGGATTATACAATTCTGTTGTAAAGCAAAATCTTTTTTTTTAGATTTATTTTAATTAATTAATTTATTTTTGGCTGCATTGGGTCATTGTTGCTGTGCGCAGACTTTCTCTAGTTGCGGTAAGTAGGGGCTACTCTTTGTTGTGGTGTGCAGGCTTCTCATTGCGGTAGCTTCTCCTGTTGTGGAGCACGGGCTCTAGGCGCGTGGGCTTCAGTAGTTGTGGCTCGCAGGCTCAGTAGTTGTGGTGCCTGGGTTCAGTTGCTCTGTGGCATGTGGGATCTTCCCAGACCAGGGCTCGAACCCATCTACCCTGCATTGGCAGGTGGATTCTTAACCACTGCGCCACCAGGGAAGTCCCGCAAAATATTTTTATATTTCAAAAGCTTCCCTTTGCACTGCTCCCAAATATTTTGAATTTTCCTTATAAAAACTGTACCATCTATATGTGTTTTAATTTTGTACTTAGAATAACCAATGAAATAGCAAGGAAAATAAGCTACTGTTTCTTCTGATAGCCTGTAGAGTGAGGCTTGAACAATATTTGAATAAAGTGGATTTTGGTGTTTGATAACAAACTAAATGATAACACTCAGGAACTATAGAAATACATCAAATAATTGGGGCTTTCTTTGACAGTTATGGACTGTATGCGTCTGACCCAGTTCCTTTGGATTAAAATATTTTGAGTGTTTGTCACTTGATTAAAAGTAGAACCTTCTAACCATGACTCAGAGTTGAAGGAAATGTCAGAGCTTTTTATACTGGGATACAGGTAGTGAGGAAGGAGCCTGGCCTCCACTCAGTGGACACTGGATCTCATCTTCCAGCTCATCAGCTCTGTGCCTTGGGCCAATGACTTTACATTAGAACTTCATTGGGAAGGGTGGGTCTCATCTCTAAAAGGGATTTTCCCCCCCTAGAATTTTCCATTTCTTCTCACTTTGGTTAGCTTTGCATATTGGGCTCCTGTGGTTCCTGGCATATAGCCGGTTGCAGCGGCTATTATTGTTGTATCATTGTGTGGGAAAGTACTAGACGTCACCTACCCTTGGTCTGGTGAGGATGGGGCTGATGTAGGTAAGGGGTCTGACCCAGAACCAGATCCATGGACGTTTCTTGCTGAGTACACAGGAAGATGATTCCCCTTCCTGTTCCACGTAGAGCATCAGGGCTGGTGCAGTCTCAGTACCAGCTTGCAAAGGAATGAATTAGAGGCTGAGATTCAGGAATCCCACAAAACGGGTAGGAGTTTGACACACTTTACTCAGTCTGTGTTTGAAGTTAAAAACTGTTCTTTATTGGAAAATCGAAGTGTAAACGGAACTGTTTTTTCCCGTATTGTTTCAGAACAGGGACTTGATTTAGGTTAGGACTTAGTGAAAAAGGAAAAGTGAACGTGGAGAAGCTATAAAAATGGTCTTTCTTTTTTAGCAAACAGAGTTAGGGGAGAAAACGGCCTTTGAATCACTATCCAGTTTAGTCAGGTTAATTGGTTGAAAGAAAGAGCAGTGAAATTTAATTTCCTCTTTGATTCAGCTACCACTGACCTTGAAAGGAATGGATTCAGCTCCTCCCTGTATTGTGGGGATTTTCTCTTTCTCCAGATTCTATAATAGGAAGTTGCTTCAGTTGGAGTTTACTGTTTTTCCAGTCTCCTAGATATTTTAGGTGTGGTGATTTATGGATTTTGCTAGTAAAAATCGCCCCATGGCGGACAAAGAATTTTTGCCCCTAACATTAAATCTTATTTACATTTTATTTAATCAGTAATTTTTATTGAAAGTAACAAGGCATAAAGTATTGATAGATTTTTGTGTTATTTTGGTTGTGCCTTTACTGCTCTGGGATTGGTTTTTGTTTGAATAGCACAGCCTGCCCAGAGTTGAACTTTTCTTTTAAAGATCTCTGAGAAAATCGTATTCAGTGATTTTTAGCTCACACTGGTGAGCTAAAAATTATTTTAGTGATAATTCAGTGTTTTAGCTCACACTGGTGACTTTCTCAATCTTTGAAAGTTAAGGAAAAACGGGTTCCTTCTCAATGGTAAGAGTGAGTTTGGACATTTCCTTTGTTTGAAACGCTAGTGTTCTCCTGACACTAAGTCCAGCTGAACTTTCTGTGATGATGGCCATGTTCTAGACCCACACTCCCAGTACTGCATCCTCTAGGCTCTTGTGGCTAGTGAGTACTTGAACTGTTACTAATGTGAGTCAGGAGCTACATTTTAAATTTGATTTAATTGTAATTAATGTAAATGTTAATAGCCACATGTGGCTATTGGCTGCTGTGTTGGACAGCACAGCCCTGAGTATATTTACTTACTTCATTTGTCTAGAGTGTTCTTTAAGATATTTATGACCTAAAGGGCAAAGTCCCTTTAAAGGGACCAACTTGTAAAGATGGAAAGCATTTTCAAAAATACTCATTGGTTTAGATACAGGATTTTTCAGTCATGTAGAAAATATTTGTTACACTGGGATGTCAGTCCTGGAGATCTAGTGGTGGGGACACAGCAGGTCCAGGATCTGCTTTCATGGGAGACAGCTATAGTCAGCTGTGACCGAGTACCTTGGAGAGGAGGTCCATGATTGGGGCATAGGACAGAGTCTTTTCTTAAGGGTCTTGAAAGGCCTTCTGGGGGAGGTGACTGAGACCTGAGGATGAACAGGAGTCAGGGTGAGGTGCTATTCCAGGCATAGGGAACAGCATAAACAGCAAGTGTGGAGGTCTGGAGGTATACACTTCAGAGCGTGTAAACTTTTTGCAAAACGTCAGTTTTGTTATTGTTTTACATTCAACAGGCTACCATTTAGAGGCAGTGTGGTCTTGCCTCTTAGATGTGGACACTGCTGGTGGTGTCCTGTGCTGAGAAGTTGGGTGGGCCTGAGCTCTAGTCTCAACTGTATTACTATTTATCTATTCTTTTATTCAACAAATATTAAAACGCTTATATAATTCAAACTATTTATATGTGCTTATTATGTGTGGGACACTCCTAGGCTGTGGTGATATCAGTGGGGGCCCTGTGTTCTTGGAACTCAGAGTGCAGTGGTGTGGGCAGGCAGTCCAGCAGCCCCACCAATGCCTGTCTATTTGCGAACTGAAATCAGTGTTGTGATGGGAAGGAACCAGATGCTTCAGGCTGGGTGGTCAGGGAAACTTCTTAGAGGAAGGGCACTGGAGCTCATTGCAGGACATACTAGCAGGGGGAGTCAGGCTGGGTGTCTGAAGGCAAGGTAAAGTCATGGAGAGCCTGCAGTGTCTGACCAGGGAGTCCAGACCATCCTTTTAGAGCTTAAAAAATAATACAAAATTTTAGAAGCCCATCACATCCAGGGTAATTTGGAGGAAGTGACTGTGATTTGTTCTCCAGAGGCTATATCATCTTTTTCCAAGGTATATTTTTCCATCTAAGTTCATACCTGCAGGGAGAGTTGACAACTGCCTTCTCTCTCCCCAAACCCTATTTGTGGGAGGAAAAAGACCCCACAAAAAGCAGCTTAAGAATCAGAACTACAGTTGATCCTTGAACAATGTGGGGGTTAGGGGCGCCAACCCTCCCTGCAGTCAAAAATCCACATATAACTTGCCCCCTGTATACCGGTTTCTCCATATTCGTGGGACCTCCCTATGCGGTTCCTCTGTATCCACAGTTCCGCATCCTCAGATTCAACCAACCACAGATCGTGTAGTACTATGGTATTTACTATTGAAAAAAAAATCTGTGTATAGGTGGACCTGTGCAGTTCAAACCCTTGTTCAAGGGTCAGATGTAGTGTTCTTATTTAAGATATTAGGAAATTTTTGTATCAACAGGTGATTCTTTAAAAAGTTTTTTTTTTTTTTTTAAATTCTTTTGACTGGGTGATGTGTTCAAAGGGTTCCAAAAAGTACAAAAGACTTTAGTGAAAAGCCTTCCTTTCCTGTTTACGGAGTCACCCAGTTCCCCTCCCCACAGGCAACTAGTGTTTCTTGTATATCATGCTAGACATATGCTGTTTATGTAAGCACATGCCATCTCTTTTTACTCCTTCCCAAAGTGACATGTTATATATGTTGTTCCACTATAGGTGCATTTCAGACTGATAAATATCTCAGAGCTGAGGGAAGTATTAATATTTGAAGAGCAGGCTTCATTCTAAAAATCCTTTTTTTTAAAATGGTAAAATGTTTTGGTGCTGTACTTAAATAAAACAGAATGATTTTTGTGTCTTTTCTACACTTTGTAAATAGGAAGAATTGAAGTTCTAAAAAGTAATTTCATCTTGAAGAGTATTAGAGGTTTTGTTACTGTCATCATGTTGCACATCATGCGACCATGGTTCACACCGAAGTTCTGTTTATGGTTTCCCAGCTTCTGGAAAAGATTCTTTAAACCTGTTGTTTTTATTAACCACGTTATTAGTTGACATACAAATGTCTGTAGCTTAACAACCTACTTGTACGCCAAGTATAATAGATAAGGTAAAAATCAATCTCTTGCTCGGTAGGACTTCTAAGAATATTCATGTTAATTCCAGACCTTTTTATTAATTTAGTTAATTAATCTAGGTATTGCAGAACACTAAAGGTGACCCAGAAGTCCTTCGGAAGAGGAGTAGCTGAGTCCTTTGCCATTGTAAATCTGGGGAGGGAGAGTGGTGGGTATTTAAGATGGGAGATAAGTTTGAGAATCGTTAAATAAAAAGTCAGGATGGAGAACAGAAATGATAATTAGATCCTTTTTAGATGTAAAAAGATATATACTAATGTGTCCATAGGGTATTTTCAGAAGGAAATCCCTGAAAATTGTTTTCCTTGGGAGTGGGGGACTGGGGGCTGTCCACTTTCACTTTATAGTCTTCCAAATGCTTTTTAAAAAAACATAAATATATTATTTTTAAAACAAAAAACTGGGCTTCCCTGACGGCACAGTGGTTGAGAGTTTGCCTGCCAATGCAGGGGACATGGGTTCGAGCCGTGGTCCGGGAGGATCCCACATGCCGTGGAGCAGCTGGGCCTGTGTGCCACAACTGCTGAGTCCACGTGCCACAACTGCTGAGCCTGCGCATCACAACTGCTGAGGCCCGTGCGCCTGGAGCCCATGCTCTGCAACAAGAGAGGCCACCACAGTGAGGGGCCCACACACCGCAATGAAGAGTGTCCCCCGCTCGCCGCAACTAGGGAAGGCCCAAGTGCAGCAACGAAGACCCAGTGCAGCTAAAGATAAATTAAATAAATAAATTTATAAATAAATAATAAATTTAAAAAATAAAAGAAAAACTAGTTTAAAAGTAAATCAGATCCAAAGCAAAACATCTTTAGTATTTGTGGTTAGAGGAATCTGTTAAATGGTGAGAACTGGAGTTTTGGTTAATTCCTATTGCAAAATCTTTAGACCTCTAGCAAGAATGATTTGAACAAAGTGTAAATTAACTTAGAGTTAATCCCGTCCAAAGACGGGAAAATATGATTGTGTTAGTTGGTGTCCAATCATCACTTCCTTTGTCACAAGCTCTGATTTTTAACAATCTTTTTTTTTTGGAAACATCTTTATTGGAGTATAATTGCTTTACAATGTTGTGTTAGTTTCTGCTGTATAACAAAGTGAATCAGCTATATGTATACATATATCACCATATCCCCTCCCTCTTGCACCTCCCTCCCATCCTCGCTCTCCCACGCCTCTAGGTGGTCACAGAGCACCGAGCTGATCTCCCTGTGCTATGCACCTGCTTCCCACTAGCTAGCTATTTACATCTGGTAGTGTATATATGTCAGTGCTACTCTCTCACTTCGTCCCAGCTTACCCTTCCCCCTCCCTGTGTCCTCAAGTCCATTCTCTACGTCTGCGTCTTTATTCCTGTCCTGCGCCTAGGTTCATCAGAACCATTTTTGTTTTAGATTCCATATATATGTGTTAGCATATGGTATTTGTTTTCTCTTTCTGACTTACTTCACTCTGTATGACAGACTCTAGGTCCATCCACCTCACTACAAATAACTCAATTTTGTTTCTTTTTATGGCTGAGTAATATTCCATTGTATATATGTGCCACATCTTCTGTATCCATTCATCTGTTGATGGACATTTAGGTGGGTTCCATTTAGGTGGGTTCCATGTCCTAGCTATTGTAAATAGTGCTGCAGTGAACATTGTGGTACATGTCTCTTTTTTTTTTTTTTTGTGCGACACTGGCCTCTCACCGCTGTGGTCTCTCCCCTTGCGGAGCACAGGCTCCGGACGCGCGGGCTCAGCGGCCATGGCTCACGGGCCCAGCCGCTCCACGACATGTGGGATCCTCCCAGACCGGGGCATGAACCTGTGTCCTCTGCATTGGCAGGCGGACTCTCAACCACTGCACCACTAGGGAAGCCCTTCATGTCTCTTTTTGAATTATGGTTTTCTCAGGGTATATGCCCAGTAGTGGGTAACAGAATCCTTTTATTAGAGGTTTCTTCATTGATGTGCTGGAAGCTACAAGACCTGACAGCCAACTAATGTTTCTTCAAGTACATTGAAATAATGTCAGCTTTCCTGACGTGAGCAACGTGTACCTTACTACTGCGTTGGGTACAAAATATGATATGTAGATTGTCACATTTCTTTAGGAAAAAAGTAGTATTTTTGAAAAATCCTTCTTTAAAGTGCTTTTTATTTTCCTGCCTTTTAAGCTCATTGAATACTAAAAATATTTTAAACTAGTATTGAACCCATTTCAGATTTCATCCTCAAACGTAAACACTCCAACTGGAACCAGGAGCATCTGGAAACATTCCAGGTATCATCACCTGGGCTGAAGCTAATCACCTGGGCCTGGACACCCCAGGGGCTGCCTTTTAAAAATCAATTTCTTTAATTACTTAAACAGGAAGTTCACTCACATGGTTCAACAATCAGAGGACACAAAGCTGTAGAGTGAGAGCCCCCCTCCTTCCCTGTGCTCTCCTCCACGGTTTATCTCTTCAAGCAGACAGCCTATTCTTAGCTCCCTTGCCCCCTTCCTGCCTTCTTCTTACTGGAGGCAGCATACTGTCCACGTGGTTACATACCTGTACACAGCAGCACATGGAGAGCTTCCTTATTATCTCTTTCTGTGGTTGCTAGTTTTTTGGTTTTTTTTAATGTCAGAAATTGGGAGTATTGATTGATTGATTGATTGATTGATTGATTTATGGCTGTGTTGGGTCTTCGTTTCTGTGCGAGGGCTTTCTCCAGTTGCGGCAAGTGGGCCTCTCACTGTTGTGGCCTCTCCCGTTGCGGAGCACAGGCTCCAGACGCGCAGGCTCAGCATTTGTGGCCCACGGGCCTAGCCGCTCCGCGGCATGTGGGATCCTCCCAGACCAGGGCCCGAACCCATGTCCCCTGCACCGGCAGGCGGACTCTCAACCACTGCGCTGTCAGGGAAGCCCTGTAGTTGCTAGTTTTGTTATGTGAGATGTGCCATGATTGATTTAATCTGTTTCCAATCTTGACCCCTCACAAACAGTGCTTTAATGAATAGCTCTGCACAGTTATGTGTATATCTATAGAACAGATTCCTAAAAATGGAATTAATGATTAAAAGGAATATGCATTTGTAATTTTGATCATATCATCAAACTGTCCTCCAAGAGCTTGTGTGTTGGTGGATCCTTAAAGCTTTAAAAGCAGCACACTTAAACCCAGCATAGACATCACTGGATATTTTGTATGTTAGTTATTAATATAGTTGATAAATACTCAAGTTATTCTTCAGCTTGTGATTCTCTATCATTTTGTACCTCTCAGTTGCTTGTGATTTATCTGTAATCTAATGGCATACTTTTTTAATTTTTCCTTTAAGACAATTTTCTTAGAGCACTTTCAGGTTCACAGCAAAACTGAAGGGAAGGTACAGAGATTTCCCATCTATACTCCTTGCCCCCACACATGCACAGCCTCCCCATTATCAGCATCCCCCACCAGAGTGGTACATTTGATACGGTTGATAAACCTACATTGATGCATCGTAATTATCCCGAGTGCAGTTATCCCGAGTGCATAGTTTACCTTAGGGTTCACCGTTGGTTTGTTACATTCTGTGTGTTTGGACAAATGTACAATGGCATTTATCCATCATATAATATCACACAGCGTATTTTCACTGCCCTAAAAATCCCCTGTATTCCTCCTATTTCTCCCCCAGCTCCCTGACCCTCCCCAAAAAACAGACTCTTGGCAATCGTTGATTATTTTTACTGTCTCCATAGTTTTGCCTTTACCAGAATGTCATATAATTGAAATCATGTAGTATTTAGTCTTTTCAGATTGCCTTCTTTCACTTAGTAACGTGTATTTCAGGTTCCTCCATGTCTTTTCATGGCCTGATACTCATTTCTTTTTAGTGCTGAATAATATTCCATTGTCTGGATGTTGGTGTACTTTCTGGACTTCATGCATTCATTTTCTGTTGTGGGCTCTCTGATAGCCCACACACTTCCATATGTTGTACACTGACACCTCTGTGTCCAGAAGAAGGTCTTTCCCCTTCTTCCTGACTTGGTGTTGCTGCCTGCCAGCTACAGCTCCCAGCATTTGGGCCAGGGGACCTGGTCTCTGGCTGTCTGCTTGCCTGTACTTACACTGTGGCCAGGTAGTCTGAGGTGGCCCAGCACCTGGGGTTAGGGTGCAGAGGTTGAATCCTAGCTCAGCCCCCACATTCCTCCTCCTCTAGGACTTTTAATTGGGTTGCAGGGTGGCTAGGCAGTGCCTCCCCTGGGTCCCAGTGCCCTTCTCAGCCATGATGATGGAGAACAGTGAGCCCCTTTCTACTCCAAACCACCTGGTTGCGTTTCGGGGCTGCTGGGTGGTTTATGGTTGGCTTAGTGGCGGTTGCTGCTGTGACAGTACCTTCTTTCCCACTTTTGTCCCAGGAAAGCTTGTCTCCTCCCTTCAAGGCTGAGGGAGGCAGCACACAAACCACTTAGGAAACTTGAAATTGTCCTAGCTGTCTGAGAATGGCATCTCCAGGGAACCTCTAAGTGAGTCAGATGAGGATAGGAGGCTGGCTGCAATTCCAGGACTCTCCTGATTTAGGATCCAGTGTGACAGAGAACTTCCACTCAGGGCTGTCTTATAATCCTTTTATTCAAGTTTCAAGTGAGCCTAGTCCGCCGTGGTGCACAGAACGAAGGCCTGAGAGCTGGGACTTGCTCCCACTGAGGAAGGCCTGGGAGGAGGTGGGTTGCCCAGCCAACCCCACTTTGACTCTTAAGCAGATAGTGATCTTGAGGAAGGACATATTTTTTTGTTCAGTGTAAAATCACTGTTCAGAATAAAGTAAAACCCCATTCTGTACTAATTTATGTATCTGCATAAAAGAAGCCTTAATCACAGAAGGTTTTAGAAAGAATTTGCTCTTAATTATTTCCTAATAATTGTTGTAAAAAAAATAAAAGATGTCTTTTAGGAACTTGATTAAATGCCTAGATAAAGTTTATTTGTAATGGTATAAATGCCAATAAAACAGGCCTTTTTTTTTTCTTTTCCTTTTCCTTTAAAAAAATTTAATTCTCCATTGTTGGAGAGTTGTTCCATTATTTATTTGCATAATCTCCAAGATTTTCAAAGCAAAGTAAGCTTTAATTCTAGTAGAATCGTCAGATTATTAGGGCTTTACCTTACAGAAAAGATGATTGTTGGCACGAACCCTGTACCAGGCATAGGGTGCCAGTCCTTGATGTGTGTGTATCATTCAGTCCTCATAGCAACTTTGGAAGATGGGACAGTGATAGTGATAATAATGACTAATACTTACTGAGCCCTTACTGCATGACAGGCTAAGTGCTGTATGCACATTGTGTGATTTAATGCCTGCATCAGTGATCCTAGAAGCAGGTACTGTTTTCATTTCCAGTTTAGATCTGAGGAAGCACACATAGGAGGGAGGAGTGAGTGACAGAGATGGACCTGAATTAAGCTCTGGCAGGGTACTTTTCTCACTACCCCAGACTGTTCTTCCTGTGTTGTTAGTATCTAATTAGTAATATATTAATAAATGCACTGAAGAGACCTAGAATGGTCTCCAGGTCATCTAAGACTTATAACCCTGTGAAAATCTCTACCATTCTATGGATTCCTCATCTTTAGATGTGAGCTTTTTCAGGATGCGTTACCCTTTTTGGGTCAAGTTTTTTTTTTTTTTTTTGGAGTTGTTGACTCTTTTTTTTTTTTTTTTTGCTTTATAACAAATTTAATCAGTTATACATATACATATGTTTCCATATCCCCTCCCTTTTGCGTCTCCCTCCCACCCTCCCTATCCCACCCCTCCAGGCGGTCACAAAGAACCGAGCTGATCTCCCTGTGCTATGTGGCTGCTTCCCACTAGCTATCTACCTTACGTTTGGTAGTGTATATATGTCCATGCCGCTCTTTCACTTTGTCACAGCTTACCCTTCCCCCTCCCCATATCCTCAAGTCCATTCTCTAGTAGGTCTGTGTCTTTATTCCTGTCTTACCCCTAGGTTCTTCATGACATTTTTTTTTCTTAAATTCCATATATATGTGTCAGCATACAGTATTTGTCTTTCTCTTTCTGACTTACTTCACTCTGTATGACAGACTCTAGGTCTATCCACCTCATTACAAATAGCTCAATTTCATTTCTTTTTATGGCTGAGTAATATTCCATTGTATATATGTGCCACATCTTCTTTATCCATTCATCCGATGATGGACACTTAGGTTGTTTCCATCTCCGGGCTATTGTAAATAGGGCTGCTATGAACATTTTGGTACATGTCTCTTTTTGAATTATGGTTTTCTCAGGGTATATGCCCAGTTGGGTCAAGTTTTTTTGTATCCAGTTTTGACTCAGGAATTAAAAATTCTTCTTGTAAAATTTTCCAGGGTTGATAAGTAATAAAAGTGCTCAGCTTTTGAAAGATTTAAGAGAAGCATTTAAGTAGTCATGGTTATAGTACAAGTAATGCCAAAGAAAATGTAGAGAAATTCTGAAAAAACTTTAAAGAAAGCAGACGTTTTTCACAGGGAATAAGGACTGCAGATAGAAATAGGTGTGAGTGGGGAAGAGAAGATCTCTGTGGGAGGGGAGTTTCATGCTCAGAAGTAGAGAAACATGAACACAAAACAGCATCTAAGCTCTTACGTAGTTTATTTCTAACACTACCATCTCTCGTTCTCCATCATGCCATTTAATCCTTGCATCAACCATAGGATAGAGGGTCATTGATGCTGAGGTGTAGCCAGAGAGTGAAATAGACTTGGCTGGTTTTCTGGAAGATAGAGGGGCAGCAGGAAAGAGGTGTAAAGAGAAGGATGAGTAGAACAATGTAACATTTCAAGAAAATTTCATTGTTGAATTTTGTTCTTTGTTTCTATTTTAGGAAACTAGTAATAGATGCTAAGATTACTACTTGATACCTTTGGCTAGACAAGTAACTTGTTAAAATTGATATTGTGTATCATCTGTAACTGGCACTCTTCTCTGTAATTCATTCTCATTCAGCATGCAGATGTTTGTTGAGGGCCTTCTATATGCTAAGCATTGTATGACAGGCGCTGGGTAGACAGGATCCCTGCTTTCCAGGTACTTACAGCCTCATGAGTTGTAACAAGAAGTTGATCATATGATTTTAAGACTCATTCATTATGTCTGTAGAGTGTGGAAAAGTTCATACTTCTGGCTAATACGAGGGGTGATAAACTGGTTTGTACACATTTTGAGAGAAAAATCAGTTCTGCCAGTACAGAGAATTTGGGGCTCCAAATGCTATTCAAAAGAGAAAATAAGGTATTATGACAGAAAGAGGAGAATTTAGAAAACCTGAGGGAAGATGTGTTTTCTAGATGGTTTGTTTAGCTGTTGCATTTGAAAAAAGTCTTTCAAACAAAACTGTTTTCGGATGTTATTGGCTGGACAGATTGAGTCAGTCACTTGCCTGGTATTTGATTTTGTAAAATTAAAAGTGTTTTTCAGCCTACTTGATAGCAGTTCATTCCTTGTTTAAGGTGAAATGCTGACTTCTGATTGTGATGCATAAGAATGGGTCTTGCAGCATGTCTGTCAGTGTTTGGTGTGACCGTCCCCTGGACCAAGGTCTCTGTGTGTGGTCTAGGAGGGAAAGGCCCCTCGTGGTCGCGCGTGATGAAGACTTTCAGTTCCTGAGGCGGGCCAAGTTTGGTTGACTTTCTCCTTCCTAAGCTGCTGCTGTGGGCACCCCATCCTTGCCTCAGTGTGATAGAGGCTGGGGAGCTCGTAGCTTCTTTTCTCAGGTCAGCTTAATTGAAAGGGGCTCTCGGGCAGGTCTCTGTGAGACCTGACAGAGACCAGGGGAGGGAAGAGGTTCAGCCCCGCCCCCACCAAGTGCCTTCAAGCCAAGAAGAGTCATTTGTGGTTCCTCAGGGAGCGGGTGACTCCCCCAAATGTGTATGTTCTATCTCGAGTTCCTGGATGCAGCCAGGAAGCCCCCGAAGAGAGAGAATTCCTGTTCCCAGCGGTGGCAGTGTGACAGGCTGTCTGCTGTTCGCTGTGTGACAGAGCTCGTCTTCTGCTAAGGGTGAACCCCTGGAAAGTGGGGTGTCCTTGAATCTCGTTCAGCCTCAGCTTTGCTCTTTCCTTGGCCCGTCCCCTGGTGACTTGGTGGAAAGAAAGGAATTTACCTGGGATTGGAAGTGGTGGTGCTCTATCTTGAATTTTAGGAACTTCCGATGATTCAGATTGGTATTACCCAAGCTGTGTGTTGGGACACTTGGTGTGTAGAAAGCACAGCTGTGTTATGTTGCAACAGCCTGGCTTTCCTGCTTCGCTCTCTTTTATCAATGTTTTGTTTTGAACTAGAGAACAGGAGAAAGTAATGGTGAGAAAAGGGTGATGGTGTGGGTATGGATGTGCCTTCCTCAAGCCCTACACAACCCCTTTGTCTGTTAAAAAAGCCATACGTCATATATGTGGTTGTAGACAGGTTCATACGTGTTTGGACTGCACAGGTGAGGACATAGCAGAATTTGTCAACCCTTTCTGAGCCCAAACAGCTGTGAGATGTGCTTGGACTGAAGCAGGATGAGAAAGAGTGGTTAAGGTGGACAAATTGTGGCAGACCAATAAAAACCAAAACCAACAGTGAGCACAAGCAGACATAATGCCTGCTACAGCCGTAAAAGGTGCATGTGCATTTGGACTAGAACAAGACTAAACCATTAAAGAAAATCAGTCAATTTGAGAATGGCAGCACGCTGGGTGAATTTTTGCAAGTAAGAAAGTTTTTGTGCAGGATAGAAGAAAATAACCAGTATCTGTGGCACAGAGCACTCCTTTCCTGCTTTCGTCGTGTAGCCCTGGGGTACCATTGTCCCTGTTTTACAGTTGAGGGAATTAAGGCACAGAGATTAAGCAGTTTGACCAAAGACACAGGGCTAATTGATTCAGACAGGATTTGAACTCCTGTGTTCCACTTGCAAGTGTTGTTTTTGCATTTCCATTTCCGATTCCAATTCCTACACTGGACTAGAGACCATGTTCTTCTGCGTTTACCTGCTCTTGGCTTGGCCTGTCTGCCCTCTCCTAGGAAAAGTGCTTTGGCACTCTTGGAAGAGTCAGTCAGGGGAGCGTCAGCAGATTGTTCCAAGCTTTACGTGTGCAATATTAGTAGCCCAGTCCCTTCTGGTTTATAGTGCTTGACACCTAATTTCCTCCCCGGCAGATAGGGAGGAAACATGATCTCTATCATAACGGCTTCCATTTTCTAGTTTAAATGAGTTTCATTTTCACGTTCATAGATTAAGAAGCATTACATTAAACACACACATACATTGATTTCTTTTTTTTAATTAATTTATTTTTGGCTGCGTTGGGTCTTTGTTGCTGCGCATGGGCTTTTCTCTAGTTGCAGTGAGCGGGGACTACTCTTCGTTGTGGTGTGCGGGCTTCTCGTGGTGGCTTTTCTTGTTGCAGAGCACAGACTCTAGGCACACGGGCTTCAGTAGTTGTGGCACGTGGGCTCTAGAGTGCAGGCTCAGTAGTTGTGATGCACAGGCTCATGTTGCTCCATGGCACGTGGGATCTTCCCAGACCAGGGCCCGAGCGCACGTCCTCTGCATTGGCAGGCGGATTCTTAACCACTGCGCCACCAGGGAGGTCACTGATTTCTTTTTCTTTTTTTTATGAGATTACTGAGTAAAAATGTGTGTACATGTGGACAGAACCTGGAAGGCAACAAACAGAAATGTTAGTTATGTTGGAGTGTTGTTTTCATTTGTTCTTACTTTATTTCATGTGGTCTTTGTGTCTGGAGACCTTAGGGAATCTCCAGGTTCAGGGCAATACAATAGCATAAAAGCTGTGGAATGGAACCCACAGAGCCACCTGGAAACACAGGAGCTGGGTTGTCGCTAGCAGCATGCCCCGGTCAGTGGTTCTCTCAGAGGTGTCTGCTGTATCCAGGAGTCGAGTCCTGTTGTCTCTTCATAGTTAAGTGTCCTGTAATCGTGAGGAAGCAACCCCAAATTGAGGGGCATTCTACAAAACAACTGAGCTACCCTCCTCAGAAATCTCAGAGTTATGAAAGACAAAGTATGAGGAACCTTTCTAGAATAAAGGAGAAGACAAAGACATGAGTGCGCTGGGATCCAGAATCAGATTTTGGATCAGGAAAAATAAGTGTGATAAAGGGCATTTTGGGAAACAACTGGCCAGATTTGAGTAAGGGCAATCAGTATATTAAGTGTTGTATCAATGTTAAATTTCCTGAATTTTATAAATGTACTGTGCTGTGTAAAGGGTGTTCTTAGGAGGCACACAGTAAAGTACTTGAGAGGAAGGGCTCATGGTGTCTGCAGCTACTCTCACAGGTTCTACAAAACAGAGTATGTATATATCCACTTGCAAGGAGTATCTAGTCCCTTACAGTCAGGCAGGAAGAAATGGGTATGTGTTCGAGGTGGTTTATGAGGCATGTATGTACAGAGAACTCAGGAGGCTGAAAAGGAACTGGTCAGTTCTACAGGGGCAACCTACAGAAAGTCTTCATAGTCACTGTTCAATCTGAGGGAGGGCTGGACGTGGGGTGTTCTAGACTGAGAGAGAGCACACCCAGAAGAAAGATTGCTAATACACGTGCTGGCTCACGGTATTGTGCCAGCAAGGTAGGAGGTGCATCAGGAGGTGCCTGGCAAAGAAGGGCTGGAAAGTGGGCAGGGGCCACCTACTGATGTGCCGTGTGAAGGAGTTTGAACTTCACAGACATGATGGAGATAAGATGCCTTCAGCTGCAAGTTACCTTAAACTCCAGCTAGAATGGCTTAAATGATAGGAAATGTATTTTCTCTCATTACGAGAAGTCTGAAGATGGGGAGGCTTCCAGAGTTGGATAATTTAGCCTAGAGATGGCTTCATGAACCCAGGTGCTTGTATTTTTTCTGCAGCCATCCTTAGTGTTTAAACAGTGTCTCCTCTCCTGGTTGAAGAGGGTTGCCACAGTCCCATGATGAAATCCGGTGAGGAAAAGAGAGATCTTTTTCTGAGCATCCCTTACCATTAGGAAGGAAAACCTTTTCCAGAACTGTCTTGGCTGACTTGCCTTCAGTTCCCTTAGCTGGGATTGTGTCACCTGGAAGGGGAGGTGATTGTGGTGGTTCTTGCTCCTTGCCTGAGAAGGTGTTGCCCTTCCTAAAAGGAACATCCCGGCCAGCCAGCCGAGGAGGTTGTTGGGGGAAGCAGTCAGAAGGGTTTGTGCCATGGAGAAAAAGATTTTCAGTTTTCTTAAAGTGGGTGGTGGGAGGGGGAGTGGCTTTTAAAAATTTTTTAAAAAGCCACATGGACACATCACCTCACCATTTTACCATTACGACTCTATTTTTGGCATATTACTTTCCAGCTACTGCCTACATGCACGTACTTTAGTTCTAATCTTACTCTGTGTGCTATTTTGCGTACAATTTCCATTTTCATGTTTTTACATAACATACATTTTCCTGTATTTGTATAGTCTTCATAATTATTTTAATAGATGTATAGTGTTTTACAGTATTATACAGCAATTTATCAAACCTCTGTTATTGGATAACAGTAATAATAATAGCTAATACTTTCTGAACACTTAGCATCCACAGGCACTGTTTAAGTGCTTTACATTTATTAATTCATTTAGTCCTCACAACAGCCCTATGAGGTGTAGTAGCCATTATCATTCCCAGTTTCTAGATAGGGAAACTGAGGCACAGAAACTCTAACTTAACCAAGGTCACACAGCTAGTAAGTGGGGAGCAAGAAGCAGAGCTGGCATTCAAATGGTGGCAGTATGGGTCTAGAGTTGTAATAACCACTAAGTTAAACTACCTCTGGGTATTGTTTGCATTTGTTTTGATGTTACAGGTAATTCTATGATGAATGTATCTGTACATATCTTGTCCTTTGTACTTGCATGTATAGCCAGGTTGTTGTGGGTTGGACAGTGTGTGGTCAGTGAGGAACTAGAGATGACGTATATAGGCCACATCAGAGAAGTGTTACTTTGAGAGGGACTGGAAAAAAGGAGTTGCTTTCATTTTCATGCTTGATTACTAGGAAGGATGGTCTATTTTGTTTACTGTTTTTTATCTTCCTTTGTGATACTTACCTGCTTATGTCCCTTGTGCATTTATTCTTGGGATTCAGTGTGCTTAGAATCTTTGTGTAAAATTGACCCTTAACCCTTTCTGTATAATTCAAGTATTTTTTAAGCTCCTATTTTCTTTTACTTTCAATTATTTTTAGTTTCTATATATGTCTTTATTTTCATTTCCTGTAGCTTCAGCACTTTGAGAAATCTCATTTTCTGTTAAGGTTGGGGTTTTTTGATAATTTACCTTTTAAATATGTAATCACTTAAGACTCGGCTTTAATTTCCTCAAATTACTATTTGTCTAACCTGATGCCCAATTACTATTTTACACACATACGTTTTTATAAAGCATTTTAACATCATAATTCAGTGAACTAGTTAAATTTCCATTGTTTTCCTTTAATTTGTATATCTGCATTTGCCATATACTCCACTATTTAATTACTGTTTTAGAATATATGATAAAATCTATCATTTTAGATAGCCTTCCTCATATCTCTGTTTAACTTTCCCTCCTTCAGAATTTGAAAAATATTCTTCCTGTTTTATTTTCCCAAATGAACTTTCAGATCATTTTGACGTTACTGTTAAGACGTGCTAGTGTTCCATGTTAAACGTCCCTTTAGGTTAAGATCACAGTAACATACGACAGTTGGAGAGCTGTTACGGTTGCTTAGTTTCTCATTTCCGTTTCTGTTTAATTTCTAGATTTTGGATCATTGTTTGACTTGGAAAATGATCTTCCCGATGAGCTGATCCCCAATGGAGGAGAATTAGGCCTTTTAAACAGTGGGAACCTTGTTCCAGATGCTGCTTCCAAACATAAACAACTGTCAGAGCTTCTGCGAGGAGGCAGCAGCTCTAGTATCAACCCAGGAATAGGAAATGTGAGCGCCAGCAGCCCCGTGCAACAAGGCCTCGGCGGCCAGTCCCAGGGGCAGCCGAACAGTGCGAACATGGCCAGTCTGGGTGCCATGGGCAAGAGCCCTCTGAACCAGGGAGATTCTACAGCCCCCAGCCTGCCCAAACAGGCAGCCAGCACCTCTGGGCCCACTCCCCCTGCTTCCCAAGCACTGAATCCTCAAGCACAAAAGCAAGTGGGGCTGGTGACCAGCAGCCCTGCCACGTCACAGACGGGACCTGGGATCTGCATGAATGCTAATTTTAACCAGACCCACCCAGGCCTCCTCAATAGTAACTCTGGCCATAGTTTAATGAACCCGGCCCAGCAAGGGCAGGCGCAAGTCATGAATGGATCTCTTGGGGCTGCTGGCAGAGGAAGGGGAGCTGGACTGCCATACGCTACTCCGGCCATGCAGGGGGCCGCGAGCAGCGTGCTGGCTGAGACGTTAACTCAAGTTTCACCGCAAATGGCCGGTCATGCAGGACTGAACACAGCGCAAGCTGGAGGCATGAACAAGGTAAGTGAGCTTCGGTGCTTTGAATTCTTTCTACTAACCAGAGGCACATTCCTGTCCTCCTTTAGGCTTTCCTCCTGCCCCTCCCCATGGAAGAGACAGATTTGGTATTTAATGCCCTTCTTTCCAGGATACAGATCCCTGCCCCATGCCTTTAAATTGGAAATTGTTGAAGAAGCCAGCAATAGGCTAGCTTGCACATCAGACAGTTGAAACTTAGGGAATGAGTTTGGACTGATAACCAGTTTTCAGCCCCTGAGGAGAATGTGTGGAAATAGAACCACATGGTTGAAAGAGGCAGCTTCTGCTGGGAATCAGCTTTTTGTTGCCTCAGTGAATCCAGTAAAGGCTCTTTACCTTCACTTCACGCAGCTGAGCAAGTTGTTACTCTTCATGCCCTTCCCTTTTTACAACCAACTGGTGAAGTGTCTTTTGTCACAGTCTCCGTTTTACCAACAAAGAAGCTAGGTTCCAAGCTGGTCAGCTACCTGCCGTGGTTAACCGGGAAGAGATAACATGGCAGAGCCAGGGGGCAGCATGGGGCCTCGGGTCCCAGAAGAAACTCAGGTTTTCAAAGTGGGGTCCCTGAAGCAGCAGCATCAGTATCACCTGGGAGCTTGTTAGAAGTGCAAAGCTACCGACTCCAGATGGTGTGACGCCTGTGCAGGGTTGAGAGCTCTGCTCCAGGGAAGGGCCTTGCAACTGGTGTCTAGTGTAGGAACTGAATGTGGAGAACAGGGAAGGCAGATGCTAGGGTAGATAGGAGACCACTGGGAAAGCGTGAGCTGACAAGGGAAAGAGCGTGGGCTGATCCCACTGGAGCGCCAAACACCGAGATGCACTGAGAAAAGTCTTCTCAGCTACAGCCACCAGTGCACCTGTTTCAGGCAGTATTTGGTACAGCAGATTCCAGAACAGTAAAACAGTTTGGGCTGTTCTTTGGATTTGATTAGTCCCAAATGAGGGAAAGGGAGAAATCATAGTAGAGCACAGTTTCCCCACAAGGTTGATGCGAGCATTAGGTGACAGCTGTGAACCCTGTGACTGGCTTAGGTAAGAAGAGGAATTTTTTTTCACTTAAGTAAAGGTGAAGTAATGCCAAACGTTAAAATTGCATTTATCTCTTTTGAAGTGTTATTAAGGGGGAATATGAACTTAATTTTTAGTTGTCCCTGGCATTTGAAGAGGGATCTGTGTGTGAATGTGCCTTTCGGAGTTGGGTTAAGAAAAGATTTCTGTGGGCTTAGGGTTCATGGATAGATTGATGTTTGTTCCTTCCTAATTCACTCTTCACTCTTGTCCACACTGCCCAGTTACAAAAAACTATTTTGGAGAATTTAAGTCACATGCAAAAGTAGACATAGGACTCCTGAGTAATCTTAAAAATTATTGAGGGTCCCAAGGAGACTTCTTTAAAACGTGGATATATCTGTCCATATTAGCCACATTAGATACTAAAACAGAATTTTAAAACACAAGCACACATTCCATTAGCCGTTAAGTATAGTGATATCACATGTCACAGAGCCTCTGGAAAACTCCTCTGTGTTCTTGTAAGGGAATGAGAGCAAAAAAGGCAAATAATGTCTTAGTTTATATGAAAATAGTTTTGACCCCTGAAAGGGACTGAGTCCCTCGACCACACTTGGAGAGCCATTGATAGAATATATATATATTCCTAGAAGTTAGACTTGGCATACCTGAGCACAGTGCCACTCTCACATGTAAATAAATGATTTCCTCATGTCATCAATGTCCACTAAATATTCAAATTTCCAATGGTTGCGTATGTCATGATTTGTTATTACAGACTTTTTCCCCCCAGCTCTGAATAACCTATATTTTATTCAGTTGATATGGCTCTTAAGAATTTATTAATCTCTAGGAGTCTTACAATGTATTTATAGGAGAATCTAGTTGTTTTGCTTGTTTATTTTTTTGCCCTGGGGGTTTCCTATAGTCTGGGCTTTGCTGATAATGTCTGCTTCACTCCATGTTCCTCTGCCAACTTTTTCATTCCTTTGTACAGAGTGACCTTTCTTTCAAACGACACTTAGCTAGTGCTCACTATGTGGAAAGTGAGCCACATTAGTGCTTTGGGGGCAGCCATCTCTGTCCCCTGTAGGTACCCTAAAGAGGCTGATGGCGAAGGAGGAGTGGGAACTGGCATTTTTGAAAGGTTGTCATGGCCTTTGGTTGGGACAAAAGAACTAATAGTGGTGGACAAATAGTAGGAGTAAGAGACAAGTTCATTTTAAGCGGAATAAGATTTTAAAATGCACTCAGGGGAAAAGAAACTTTTTTAAAAAGGTAATTTTGTTTTCAAAATTATTGTTACAAAGGAAATGCAGATTTCCTATAAAATAATTTAAATAGTAAAAAAGAGCAGCCCCTCTCTGCTTACAGATAACCACTTCTATCTATACAGATATATTAACACAGATTCTTTTTTAGTATGAAATGGAACCAAACTATTGGGTTGGCCAAAAAGTTCCTTTGGTTTTAAAGTAAAAATAAAAGGCACGTTTTTCATTTTCACCAAGAACTTTATTGAACAACGTATTCACCGTTTTGTTCCACTACCTTCTGCCATTTTTCAGGCAACTTCATAATCCCATCTTCAAAAACTTTTTTTTGAGCAAAGAACTGTTCCAGGTGCCTTTTACAGTCTTCCAGGGAATTGAAATTTTTTCCATTAAGAGAATTTTGTAAAGACCGAAATAAATGGAAATCCAAAGGTGCAATGTCTGGTCAATACAGCAGATGAATCAGAACTTCCCGGCCAAGCTGTAATAGTTTTTGCCTGGTCATCAAAGAAACATGTGGTCTTGTGGTATCTCGATGGAAGATTATGCATTTTCTGTTGACTAATTCTGGACACTTTTTGTTGACTGCTGCTTTCAGTTGGTCTAATTGGGAGCAGCACTTGTTGGAATTAATCGTTTCGTTTTCCAGAAGGAGCTCATAATAGAGGACTCCCAATCCCAAGGGAGATATACACAACATCACCTTCTTTGGACGAAGACCAGTCTTTGGTGTGGTTGGTGGTGGTTCATTTCGCTTGCCCTGTGATCTCTTCCATTCCATATTATTGTACAGTATTCACTTTTCATTGCCCGCCACAATTTGTTCTAAAAATGAAACGTTTTTGTTATGTCTCAGTAGAGAATCACATGCAGAAATATGATCAAGAAGGGTTTTTTTGCTTAACTTATGTGGAACCCAAACATCAAAACGATTAACATAACCAAGCTGGTGCAAATGATTTGCAGCACTTGATTTGGATATTTTGAGTGTGTCAGCTATCTCCCGTGTGGTATATAACGTTGATTGTTCTCAGTCTCGATTTGATCGCTATCACCTTCAACTGGTCTACCTAACTCTGGAGCATCATCCAGTAAGATATCTCCAACATGAAACTTAGCAAACCACGTTTGACACATTCTATCAAGTCACACCACCTTCCCTTCTCCATACACTACACAAATCTTATTTTTGCGTTTAAGTTGCGCTTTTACCTTTCTTGAAATAATAAAGCATAATATGCCAAAAATTTTGCTTTTTTCCTTTCATCCTCAGTATTAAAATGGCTACACAAAAATTCACCAATTTTAATGTTGTTTTTTTTTAAATGCACGCTGACATGACAGCTTTTACAATACAATCTAACAAAATTGTTTCAAATGAAGTTAGAGACGGGTTTCCCTGGTGGCGCAGTGGTTGAGAGTCTGCCTGCCGATGCAGGGGACACGGGTTCGTGCCCCGGTCCGGGAGGATCCCACATGCCGCAGAGCGGCTGGGCCCGTGGGCCATGGCCGCTGAGCCTGTGCGTCCGGAGCCTGTGCTCTGCAATGGGAGAGGCAGCAGCAGGGAGAGGCCGCGGCAGTGAGAGGCCCGCGTACCACAAAAAACAAACAAACAAACAAATGAAGTTAAAGACAATTAAGCACTCCTAGAGCCATCTTACAGGGAAAAAAAGGAAAAAACTGAACAAACCTTTTGGCCCACCCAGTACATAAGCACCTTGCTGTTTTACATAACTATATACCCTGGCTGCCTTTCCATGCTAGTGTGTGCAGATTTTTCCTTTTTTTTCTACTGATAGCAAGATATTGCATTTTGTGATGCACCATAATTTATGTACTCCTCTGATGATGAACATTTGGATTGTTTCTGACTTTTCATTAGTACAAACTGCTGCAGTGAATATATCCTTGTGTAGGCATATCCACACGCATCATGGGATAAATTCTGAAAAGTGAGGTTACTGGGTCAAAGACTTTGTTAAACGTTTTGTTTTTAGAAGTAATCATGCACATGGTTTAACAACTAACAGCCAAATTTTTAAAAAATAGCACTAAGGATAAGAACTGAAAAGGTAGTCTCCCTTAATTTTTGACCCTTGGTTCTCCCAAATTCTCTCACCAAAGCCAACTACTATTTCTTATCTATCCTGCCAGAGATGGTCTGTATATATAGAGGTATAGAAAGGGGGTGTGTTTGTGTGCGCATGCATGTGTGTGTGTGTGTGTGTGTGTGTGTGTGTAGATATCTCTTCTAAACATGAAGAGTAGTATGGTATAACATCTCTCTCTCTGTCTCCACCCCCAACCCCCACCATGTATAAATGTAGACATACACCACCTTTCCACCCCTGAACAACGTAAGTTGGAAGTTGTTCCATGTTAGATAGAGCTCTCAGTCCTTCTTACTAGCTATGGTACAGTAGTAGTCCCTGATTTGGCTATATCTTTTTTTTTTTCTTTTTAATAAATTTATTTATTTATTTATTTTTGGCTGCATTGGGTCTTCGTTGCTGCGCACGGGCTTCCTCTAGTTGTGGTGAGCGGGGGCTACTCTTCGTTGCGGTGCACGGGCTTCTCATTGCGGTGGCTTCTTGTTGCAGAGCACGGGCTCTAGGCGTGCGGGCTCAGTAGTTGCAGCTCGCAGGCTCTAGAGCGCAGGCTCAGTAGTTGTGCACAGCTTGCTTAGTTGCTCCGTGACGTGGGATCTTCCCGGACCAGGGCTCGAACCTGTATCCCTGCATTGGCAAGCGGATTCTTAACCACTGCACCACCAGGGAAGTCCCTGATTTGGCTATATCTTAATTTATAGGACTAGTGCCCCAATATCTGTACATTTAGATTGTTTCCAGTGTTTTGCTACTTTCACAATTTTTGACTTGTATATATATCTTTGTACAGCTGAGTGTAACAGCTGGATGAATTCTTGGGGGTGAGATTTCCGGATTAAAGGATATTGACATTTTTAATAAGCATAGATATTGCCAAGTTCTCTCCAAAAACATTATGCAAATTACACCCTCACCAAAGTGAATGAGTCCCTGTGCCCCAAATTCTCACTAACACTGAGATTCTTTTACTGATTTGCCATTCTCTTAGGCAGATTGTCTCTTAGGCAGAATGTCTTTTCATAAATTCATGGACATTGTATTTTGCTGTTGCTTATATTCTCTGTCAACTTTTCTGTTGCACGGTTTCCCATTAATTCTTGTTGGTTTGTATTCTTTATATTCTTTGTATATTAAAAGCTAAAGTCTAAAGACAAAAAAAATAGAAACAGAAAGCATAAAGCAGGATGGGAGAAGCAAAATCAAGCATAATAATTTAAAAATATGAAATGGTTCAATTTTTTGACTGAAAATATTATAATTTTAAAAAAAGCTAAAGTCTTTTAATGAGTGAAAGTTTCTCCCCCTTTTTTATTTGCTAAAGTCTGTTTTACCAGGAGAATGGCCACATAGGTTTACAATATGATAGTTCTGAATTTTTACCAAATGGATGTTTTCAGTTTTTATAGAAACAGATTTATCCATTTTTTTTCTTTATGGCTTTTGGGTTTTATGTCATGTTTGGAAATGCATTTGTTCCAAAATTATGAAATATTCTGTATTTTTTCCCGTTATATCTTGGATCTTTAACTCAGACTTTATTTTGACTTGAGTGAGATACAGAAATCTAGCTATATACATTTTTCCAAATTATAGTCATCCCAGTACCATTTATTTAGATACTACTAATCCAGCTTCCCCCCCCCGCCCACTGCAGTGACATCATTTTTGGTATATTTTATTCAACTTTCAAATATACAGAGTTTAGGTCTATTTCTGGACTTTTTCTTTTGTTTCACAGATCTTTATTTATTCTGTGCCAGAAACTTATTATCCTAGCTGTGTAATGAATTTTAACATATGATGGAGCCAGTTGCCTTTCACTCTTTTTCAAGAATCCAGTATTTTCTTTGCTGTCCTTATAAGATACTCTTCTAGATGTATGGTTCTCAACCCTGTCTGCGCATCAGAATTACCTGGGTTTTTTTTTTTTTTAATGTGATGCCTCATCCCTACTGCAGACCAATTAAGTTAGAATCTCTGGGGCATGGCATGAGCATTGATATAGTTTATAGTTCATCAGATGATTTTCATGGCAGCCAGGGTTGAGAACCTCTGTTTCAGATAAACTTTAGGACTGTTTTTCAGATTCCTAAAAATCAAACAAAAGTCTTGGGACTTGATTGGGATTATATTGAATTTTATAAACTGTTTAAGGGGGATTTTGACATTCTAACAGTTTTGTGGCTTTCCAAGTTGTCTTATCCTGTACATACAAGGTTTGTCTTTTTATGGAGTCTTATGTTGCTCAGAAGCATACTATAGTTTTCTTTATATAGGTAATACATCTTTTTTATTAAGTTTGTTTCTGGATGTATTAATGGGTTTATCATTGCTATTAGAGATGAGCTGTTCTATTTCATTACCTAATTGACTGTTGTTTTAATATAGGAAAGATGTTGATGTATACATGTCAATTTGGTAATCTGGCCACTTTATGGAGTTCTCTTGTTTATTCTAGTACTTCTTCAGGTGATTTTCTTGGGTTTTCCTAGTAGGCAGTCATCTTTTGCATTACTGATACTTTTGTCTTCTTGGCAGTATTTCTACCAGTGTTCATGCTCTTGGGAATCCCTGTCTTGTATCTGACTTAAATAGAGATGTACGTAGTGTTTTTTTATTAAGTATAATGTGAGCTTTGGTTTTCAGTCTTTTAAAATTGGGGTGTAATCTATTACTCATTTATTGGATGCTGGATTTTATCAATTCCCTTTTGACATCTATAGTGGTTACCCTGTGATTTTTTTTCTCCTTTGTTTTATTTATGTGACAAATTATCTCAGTAGGTTTCCTACTGTCCAACTGAACCATCTCTGTAATTGAGAAGTTGAAAGTTAATGTTTTGCTGAATTTTATTGGCTAGCATTCATTTAGAATTTTTGCTTCTCACTAATCAACAGTGAGATTGATCTGTAGTTCTTTTTTGTGTTTTGTCAGGTTTTGATATCAGGGTTGTGTTAATTTGGTCAGAAAGAGTTTGGAAGCTGTTCACATCTGTTTTCTGGAACAGTTTCGAATTTGAATGATCTGTTCCTTGAAGAATTGAGAAACCATCTGTACAACTGTATGGGCTTGAAGCTTTTTTCCTCGAGGGTGACTTAAGATCTTTGACAATACTCCATTAGACTATTGGTCTCTTGAGTCAATATATTTTTCTTTTAGAAAAGTCTAAATATATTTTTATTCTTAAGAAAACCTCAAAATGTTTAACTTCTACTCATTAAAAAATATAAAGTGGGTACCATTCCCATGTTACAGATTAGAAATGGAGGCACACAGAATGGAGAGGAGAAATTATTTCATTAAAAAAAAAACATATCATGCCATGTTAACATTATTGCCATGTTGCTGAAATGGCTTATGTTTTCTATTTTAAATGTTTTCTTTAAGAGTCACACAAAATTAGGAATGAGAAAGTAGAAATAATCACAAACATCAGGAAAGTCCAAAATTGTAAGAATTTTTGTATAACTCTTAATTAATTGTAAAGCCTGGATAAAAAGAATTTTAATTAAAATATAGATTGTAAAACTGATCCAAGAACAGGCTGCACAGGTTAGTGATTTAAGAGACCCTTAGCCTGACTTCGTGGGATCCGATCCTGGCTGTGCTGTGTGATCGTGGAAAGTTACTCAGCTTCCCTCTATTCCCTTCATTCTGTGTGCCTCCATTTCAACAGTAGGAAACCTCATATGTTATCTTTTCGGTAGCATGCTCTAGTTTTCTACAGAAAATAACCCAAACAGTTGTCTTTTAGGAGGAAAGCAAAAAAGATATTTAAAGATAAATTTAAGGGGACTTCCCTGGTGGTCAAGTGGTAAAGAATCCGCCTTACAATGCAGGGGACTCGGGTTCAATCCCTGGTCAGGAACTAAGATCCCACATGCCGCAGGGTAACTAAGCCCACATGCCACAACCACTGAGCTCGTGCGCCTCAATTGGAGCCCACGTGCCACAACTAGAGAAGAGAAAACCTGCATGCCACAACTAGAGAGGAGCCGCGCACCACAATGAAAGATCCCGCATGCCTCAATGAAGATCCCATGTGCAGGGGGCTTCCCTGGTGGCGCAGTGGTTGAGAGTCCGCCTGCCGATACAGGAGACACGGGTTCGTGCCCCGGTCCGGGAAGATCCCACATGCCGCAGAGCGGCTAGGCCCCTGAGCCACGGCCGCTGAGCCTGTGCATCCAGAGCCTGTGCTCCTCAATGGGAGAGGACACAGCGGTGAGAGGCCCGCGTACTGCAAAAAAAAAAAAAAAATCCCATGTGCCACAACTAAGACCCAGCGCAGCCAAAAAGAAAATAAATAAATAAATAAATAATAAATCTCTAAAAAAAATAAAGATAAATTTAAGTGGGAATTGGAAGCCATACACTCAAGTTCTTCTCCTGGCTAGGGGTATTGATAGTTGTTGCTCTGCACAGAGAAGGTGGCAGAGGGAAGCCAGACACTGGTTGAAAGAGGAAGGTATTTTGATGTATCTGGGCAAGGGGTCCAGACTCTTTATAGTTCTGAGGTTGATAAATGCTTCTACAGCCTTAGAAATCCTTTCAGTCCTTTCTTATAAGTAATGTATTGGAAATAAGGGACTAAAATAGTTTGTGTGGTAAGGCTTCTTCACAGGGGGTTAGATTAGGGCTTATTTTTTTATAAGATTTTTGAATATTGTTCTTTTTTTAGAAAGTGGTCAGAAAACGGGGAGCTAGCTTTCTGTAGAGCTCTCCCTGAGGAGTGACGGGTTGTTGTTTTTTTTTAAAAAATTTATTTATTTATTTATTTATTTATGGCTGTGTTGGGTCTTTGTTGCTGCATGTGGGCTTTTTCTAGTTGCGGCGAGCGGGGGCTACTCTTTGTTGTGGTGAATGGGCTTCTCGTTGCGGTGGCTTCTCTTGTTGCGGAGCATGGGCTCTAGGCGTGCGGGCTTCAGTAGTTGTGGCACGAGGGCTCAGTAGTTGTGGCACATGGGCTTAGTTGTTCCACGGCATGTGGCATCTTCCCGGCCCAGGGCTCGAACCCGTGTCTCCTGCATTGGCAGGCGGATTCTTAACCACTGCGCCACCAGGGAAGTCCTGGGGTGAAGGTTTTGATTTTTAGATCCAGTCAACCAACATTTTGGTGAGATAAGATAAAGTGGTCGTTCTCAGACTTGGTGTCCAGCACAGGCACTGCAGGCTTGTTAACCCAGAGTGCTGGGCCTCCCCAGAGTTCCTGATTCAGTAGGTTTGGGGTGGGGCCTGAGAATCTGCTATTCTTGCCAGCTCCCAGGTGACCGTGGTTGTGCTGATCAGCGACCACACTCCGAGAATTGGCATGCTGAAGGGATAGATTAGCTGCATATGGTCAGTAAGACAGGAGTAGGGCCAAATTGGCTGTTCAGAATAAGTGACTCACCTTCTCTATTTTGGAATGATAATTGGAAATTTCTAACATTTAATAGCAAGAGAAATAATACTGTACATTTGTCTGATCCTTTTCTCTTTCTCATGTAATGTCATCTGATCCTTGAAATAATGCAAAGGAAACAAGGAAGTTTTTTATTAAGTAAATCCTAATTTGGCCTTTTGAAAAAGATCACAATGGAAGTAAATGGTCAGTTTATAGAATGAAAAGGTTGAAAGCTTTGAATTAATACAGTGTGCTGTGTGATAATTATATAGCTCCTGTAGGCACAGGTTTTTGGTAGAAATATTAAGCAGTCTTGTACTGGCTCAATAATTGTGTCATGACTTTAATGGAGAATATGTGATTCAGGATGTACTGAACTTCCCATGATAATTATCCATGAATTTATTTTTAAATTTTTTTAATTAAATGAGGTTGTATATGTATATTTAATGGCTTTACCCACAGATTGTACTGACCTGCTGCTGCTCCTGTCATTGTTGTTGTCATCATCATCATCGTTAGTAGCAGCAGCAGCAGCTTCAGCAACTCCAGCAGCTCAAACTGCCTTCCCCAGATGCAGTACAGCCAAGTGCTTAAGAGCAGAGGTTGGGATCTGGAGTAAGCTGCCTCAGTTCAAGTTCAGGCTCCACTAATTATTAGCTGTGGGAAAATAATATAATCACTCTGGGTCTTAGCTGTTTGTCTTTTTTTTTTTTTTTTTTTTTTTTGCGGTATGCGGGTCTCTCACTGTTGTGGCCTCTCCCGTTGCGGAGCACAGGCTCCGGACGCGCAGGCTCAGCAACTATGGCCCACAGGCCCAGCCGCTCTGCGGCATGTGAGATCTTCCCGGACCGGGGCACGAACCCGCGTCCCCTGCATCGGCAGGCGGACTCTCAGCCACTGCGCCACCAGGGAAGCCCTGTTTGTCTTTTAAATGAGGATAATAATAGTATCTGCCTTTGAGAATTGTATAGATTAAGAGGGGATAGTAATAATATCTACCTCATAGAATTGTGCTAATTAAATGAGATGGTGTATGTATAGTTCTTAGCACAGTGTCTGCGTTTACTGTAAAACTTTCAGAGAAGATTGGTTAGTTAGCTGGTTAGTTATGCTTTCTTACATAAAGGATTTGAGATAATCACATTTGAAGTGATGAGACTGCTTTTCTACTGTTTTCAGAGAATTATTTTCTAGTAATAAAAGTAGTTGATTATACAAAAATTGAAAGTTTAGAGAAGAAACCATAATCTTATCACCCAGTTCATAATTGGTGTTAACTTTTTGATGTTTTCCCTAGTGGTCTTTTATCTATAAATTATGTATCTCTTTTTAAAGTCAAAGTTGGAGTTATATTTCTTTTTTTTCCAGTTAACTTTGTAACTGATTATTTTCTGTAGCACAAACTGAATGAATGTTTTGCATAATAGCAACATTGAGTACTTTGATAAGTCTCCAGGATGACTACTTTGAAGAGTATACTTGTAAGAAAAACCAATCAGCTTTGTTACTTTCTAACTAAAGGTCAACAGTTAGGATCTGGGGTTAAAGACCTACATGTATTAATTTTTAAAATATTTTATTGTTTTACTTTCATTATTAATATTTTTAAAGGTATAATTTACATAGAGTGAAATGCACAGACAGACCTTAAGTGTTACAGTTTGATTTGTCAAAACTCATGCCCATGTAACCCGTACCCTTATTAAGATACAGGGCATATTCATTACCCCAGAAAGTCTCTTTATATTCCTCCCTTTTCCTGTTCTCTCCACCCCCATGTCTGCTGTCACTACTGATTTCTTTCACCATGGATGAGTTTTACCTGTTCTCAAACTTCATATAAATGGAATTCGGTAATATGGGTTTTTTTGTTTCTGGTGAGGCTTCTTTTGCTCACGGTGTGTTTTTGAGATTCATCCATGTTATTGCCTGAATTTAGTAGTTCTTTTTATTGCTAATTAGTATTCTGTTGTATTAATATACCATGATCTGCTTATCTAGTCTCCTACTCATGGACGTTGTGGTAGTTTCCGGTTTGGAGCTGTTAAGAATAAAGCTTCTTGTATAAGTCTTTGTGTGGACATATAAATTTTCAGTTCTCTTAGATAAATAACTAGGAATGGAATTGACTGGATAAGGAGGCGTCTGTTTCTGGACTCTAGTCTGGGAGTCAGCAAACTATAGCCCATGGGCCAGATCTGGCCCACAGCCTAAGAATGGTTTTTATGTCTTTAAACGATTGGTTAAAAAACAAACTGACAAACAAGTAAATAAAAGAATGAGAGATGGAAACCATAGGTCACCTGCTAAGACTAAAGTATTTACCAACTGGACCTTTACAGAAAAAGTCTGCCACCCCTGTTGTAGTCCATTCCATTGATCTGTTTATTTCTTTAGCTTTATAGTAAGTATTAAAATCGGATTGCTTGGGCTTCCCTGGTGGCGCAGTGGTTGAGGGCCTGCCTGCCGATGCAGGGGACACGGGTTCATGCCCCGGTCAGGGAAGATCCCACATGCCGTGGAGCGGCTGGGCCCGTGAGCCATGGCCGCTGAGCCTGCGCGTCCGGAGCCTGTGCTCCGCAACGGGAGAGGCCACAACAGTGAGAGGCCTGCGTACCGCCAAAAAAAAAAAAAAAAATCGGGTTGCTTAATTTCTCATTTTCATTTCTGTTTAATTTCTAGATTTTGTGTCATTGTTTGACTTGTTTGTTGCTAATATGGAGAAATATAATTGGTTTTTCTTTATTAACATTATATCCTGTAACTTTGCTAAACTCACTTGTTAGTTCTACTTATTTGGTAGATGCCTTAGAATTTTCTAGGTCATGTTGTCCTTGTAAAATAAAGACAGTTTTACTTCTTCCTTTCTAATCGGTATGCTTTTTATTTTTCTGGCTTTACTGCTCTGCCTGAGACCTTCAGTGTTTAATAAAAGTGTAGAGAGCATACATCCCCTGTCTTATTCTGGATCTGTGGAGGAACACATTCAGTCATTTATTAAGCATGGTGTTAGTTGTAGGCTTTTAAAGGTATCCTTTGTCAGGATGAAAAAGCCCCCTACTCTACGTAGTCTGCTGAGTCATTTTATCATAGATGATTGCTGAATTTCATCAAATACTTTTTCTGTATCTATTTAGAGGATCAGGTGGATTTTCTTTATTCTATTAATGTGGTAAAGTACATCTTTCTGAATGTTGAACCAACCTTACAGTCCTGGGATAACCTCCCTCGATCGCGATGTATTAACCTTTTTACGTTCTACTGGATCTGATTTATTTTATTTATTTATTTTTTAAACCGAGTTAGAATTTTCCTTCCTTCCTCCCTCCCTCCCAACCTCCCATTTTTATTTGGCTGTGCTGGGTCTTAGTTGTGGCACACGGGATCTAGTTCCCTGACCAGGGATCGAACCCAGGTCCCCTGTGTTGGGAGCTAAGAGTCTTAACCACTGGGCCACCAGGCAAGCCCCAGATCTGATTTATTAGAATATTGTTTAGGATTTATGCGTCTATATTCATGAGGGATATGGGTCTATAATTTTCTTGCAGTGTCCTGATATGGTTTTGGTATCAAGACTACACTGGTTTGTTCCCTCTTCCTTTCTTTTCTGAGTTCAGTATTTTTTCTTAAAATGTTTGATAAAATTCACAAGTGAGACCATCTGGGTCTGGAGTTTTCCTTGTGATAAGATTTTAAACTATAATTTGATTAGTTTAATAGGTACAGAATTATTCATATTTTTCATTTCTTCTTGTGTTAATTTTGATAATTTGTGTTTTTCAAGGAATTTATCCATTTCATCTAAGGTCTTGAATTTATTTGGCATAAAAGGATTCATAATATTCCCCTAATTTCCTTTTAATTTCTACAGACTCTGTAATAATGTCCATTGCCCCCTCTTTCAATCTCATATTTATAATTTTATGTTTCTCTCCTTTTTCCCTGATCAGTCTGGGTAGGGATTTGTCAACTTTATTGGTATTTTCAGACAACCAACTTTTGACTTGTTAATATTCTCATTTTTATAGATCATTGATTCTCTTTTTGTTATTTTCTCTTTTCTACTTTGGGTTTTCTTTGCTCTTTCTAACCTCTTGGGGTAAATGCTTAGATCATTGATTTTAGACTTTTCCAATATTAACATTTGAGCAATAAATATTGGTCTGCACTGCGTTTCATAAATTTTGATAGGTTTTTATTATCATTTAGTTCAGAATATTTTTATATTTTACTTGTGATTTCTTCTCTGACTCATGTTTCTTTTTTTTAAATTTATTTATTTTTGGCTGTGTTGGGTCTTCATTGCTGCACGTGGGCTTTCTCTAGTTGTGGCGAGCCAGGTCTACTCTTTGTTGTGGCGCGCAGGCTTCTCATTGCGATGGCTTCTCTTGTTGTGGAGCACAGGCTCTAGATGCGTGAGCTTCCATAGTTGTGGCACGTGGGCTCAGTAGTTGTGGCTTGCGGGCTCTAGAGCACAGGCCCAGTAGTTGTGGCGCATGGGCTTAGTTGCTCTGCAGCATGTGGAATCTTCCCAGACCAGGGCTTGAACCTGTGTCCCCTGTATTGGCAGGCAGATTCTTAACCACTGCGCCACCAGGGAAGCCCGGACTCATGTTTCTATGTAGAAGTGTGTTGCTTAATTTTCAAATATTGGGGATTTTTGCAGATATTATTTTGTTATTGATTTCTAATTTTATTGTGGTCAGAGAACATGCTCTATATGATTTTTGTCCTTTGAAATTTACTGAGACTTGTTTTATGGCCCAGCATATGGTCTGTCTTGATGAATGTTCTGCATATGCTGGAAAAGAATGTGCCTCCTACAGTTGTAGGGTGTAGCATTTGTAAATGTCAATTAGAGTAAGTTGATTGTATTCAAATCGGCAATGTCCTTACTGATGTTTTTTCTGTCTCTTCTATCAGTTACTGAGAGAATATTAAAAATATCCAACTGGGCTTCCCTGGTGGCACAGTGGTTGAGAATCCGCCTGCCGATGCAGGGGACATTGGTTCGTGCCCCGGTCCCGGAAGATCCCACATGCTGCGGGAGTGGCTGGGCCCGTGAGCCATGGCCACTGAGCCTGCGCGTCCGGAGCCTGTGCTCCGCAAAGGGAGAGGCCACAACAGAGAGAGGCCCGTGTACCGCAAAAAAAAAAAAAAAAAAAAAAAAAATCCAACTATAATTTATAGATTTTTCTATTTTTACTTTAACTAGAATGAAATTTGATTACTTATTTCATGTATTTTGATGCCCTTTTATTAAGTGAATATACATTTTGGATTACTATGTCTTCCTGATGAACTTTTTATCATTCTACATGTTTCTCTTTATTTCTATTAATATTCTTTGTCTCATTAACATAGCTGCTCCCACTCTTATTAATATTTGCAAAGGATATCTTTTTTACCCTTTTGTCTGTGTCTTTATATTTAAAGTGTGTCTCTTGGAATGAACATATAGTTGGAACTTGTTTTTAATTTATTCTGACAATCTTTGTCTTTAAATGGAAGGTTTAGTTTATTATCATGAAATGTTGATACAGTTAGACTTAGGTCCACATCTTGCCATTTGTTTTCTATTTGTCCCTTCTGCATATTGTTCTCTTTTTTTCTCTTTGTTCCTTTCCTGCTCTTCTTTTGAAGGCTGATTTCAACATCTTTGTCATCTCTCTGTTTGTTCCATTTTCAGTCTTTTGTTCGTTTGTTTAAATATATAATTCCAGTTACGGGTCACATTTTCCTGCCTCTTTGCATGTTTAGTAATTTTTGATTATGTAGTGGATATTGTGGATATGTTGTTGAATAAGTTTTGTTGTCTTCCTTTAGGGAGTGTTGGATTTGTTCTGGGAGACATTTGACTCCACTCTTTGTATTCCTCTTGGGTGTTTTTCCGTCACTGCAAACATTTTAGGAACCATTCTCAATCCCAGCCATTAACATGTCTCTCAGACTTTAACACAGACTTGGGCAGGGCTTCTTAAACTTTAATGATTTGCAGATCACCTGGGGATCTTGTTAAGGTGCAAATTCTGCTTTGGGAGGTCTTGGGAGTGGGGTGCTTTGAATCTGCTTTTCTCACCAGCTCTAGGAGGGGCAGTTGTGGCTGTACCCTCCAGGCACTGGGAGGTCTCCCCATCTTGATGGTGTGAGCGTAAGTTAGGGTATGTAATAGGTGCCCATTGGTGATTGGATATATCACACTTCAAAAGTTATCTGTTGTTTCTTTCCTTGTTCAGTGTAGAAAGTTGGGAAGTACTAAACCTAACATTCTTTATGTAAATGGGTCCAAAGCATGACTTCAAGGACCGACTTCTCCAAAATGTTTCTGCAATATTTTGGAAAGAGTTACGTTTACTGTAGACAGTAATTTGCTGTCCATCTGTCACCAAGTTAAAACATTTAGGGTTTTTATGTTGATTACCGCATAATACTTATGGCATTTTTCAGAATTACATAATGACTATAACATAAAATTTCAGTATGATCCTTTTATGAACAAGGATAACAATTACTGTATTTACTCATTCTGAATTATGGTAAGAGAAGAGCAGGCAAGGAATGACACTTCTGGGCTGGGGTGCTGATTGTATTGGGCTCTGTGCTGGGTGCTTTGCAACACAATCTCAATTCACCTCATGTTTAATAATCCTGTGAGGTACATGCCATATCTGTTTTGCACATGGAATAAAATATTCTGAGCCACTTTTCTGTCTCCCAGGAAATTATTCAAGATGACACATGTTAGAAAGTGGCAGACTTGACTTACAACCCATCCATGTCTGACTCCAAGGTCTGTATTTTTTCTGCTACACCATTTTGTCTCTAATATACCAGGATTCAACATAAGATGGAGAAGTGCATAATACCTAATTTTCTGTGTATGGATCAGGTTTTACCCCCATCTACAAAATTTATAGAATAGATAACTTGGAGAGTGAGTCTAATTTCCCAGGAGTATTTTTTGTTGTACAGAAGGATTTGCTGCTTACACCCTTCTAGAAACACACATGTATACTGTGGGCCTTGCCTGTGGTCTCATTGGGCTGTGGCTCTCAATCTGAAATAGTAATTCAGCCAAGCAAGTTTTGCGAGACCCATAAAGAAGTTGATTTTTCTGGCTAGTGAAAAAGTGTTTACCTCCCATGTGGGAGGCCAGCATAGTTATAATTACTTTTTATGTGATTTTTTAAAGTGATCTTGTCTCTTAAACATTTTTTTTAAAACAATACTACTACTGTAGCAAAGCAAGGTTTCATTTGTGACTTTCTGGGTTTTTAAAATTTTCAAAACACACCAAAGAACGATATAATCAACATCTATGTTTCTGTTAGTCAGAATTAACACATGTTGATATTTTTCAGATTTTCTTCACAGTTTTTTTTTTTTCTTAATTTTTATTTTTATTTTCGCCACACCACATGGCTTGTGGGATCTTAGTTCCCCGACCAGGGATCGAACCTGGGCCCATGGCAGTGAAAGTGCCAAGTCTTAACCACTGGACCACCAAGGGAATTCCCTTTTCACTTTTAAAGTAGACACTTTTTTGGAAAGTTTTAGATTTTTAGAAGAATTGGAAGACAGTATTGAGGATTCCTATATTTCTTCCTCCCCCCATTGCTATTTCCCATATTATTATATTTGTATATTTGTCACAATTAATGAGCCAATATTGATACATTATTATTAACTGAAATCCATACAGATTTCCTTAACGTTCCCCTAATGTCCTTCTTCTTTTTTTAAGATTTCATCCAGGATACCACATTACATTTGTTATGTTTTCTTAGGCTCTTCTTGGCTGTGACATTTTCTCAGACTTTCCTTGTTTTTGATGACTTTGACAGTTTTGAGGAGGACTGGTCAGGTGTATTTAGGATGCCCCATTATTGGGATTTGTCTTATGTTTTTATTGTGGTAAGACTGGGGTTTTAGACTTACGGGGTTATGGAAGGAAGATCATAAAGTGTCATTATTTTTTAATTAATTAATTTATTTTGGCTGCATTGGGTCTTCGTTGCGCACGGGCTCTCTCTAGTTGCGGCGAGCAGGGAATACTCTTCATTGCGCTGCGCACTTCTCATTGTGGTGGCTTCTCTTGTTTCAGAGCACGGGCTCTAGGTGCATGGGCATCAGTAGTTGTGGTGCACGGGCTTAGTTGCTCCAAGGCACGTGGGATCTTCGGGACCAGGGATCGAACCTGTGTCCCTAGCATTGGTAGGTGGATTCTTAACCACTGCGCCACCAGGGAAGTCCTAAAGTGCCATTTTTATCACATGGCAAAGGGTGCATATTGTCATCATGGCTGATCACATGGTTGTGTAGCTTACCTGGCTGAGTTCGTGTTTCTGCTGTACTGTTCCATTCCCTCCCCCTTCTAGCCTGTTCTCTTGGAAAGAAGTCACCATGCACAGCCCACACTTAAAGAGTGGGGTTGGGCTCTATCTCCCTCGTGGTGGGGTGTCTGTGTAACTTATTTGGAACGCTTCTGCATGGGAAATTTGTCTCTTTTTCATAGTTTTTTAAAATAAATGAAATCAAATCTAACAGATTAAAAATCTAAGTGTGTTATACACGATATACATGGTACACTATACATACTCATCTCATTTAAAAAAAACTTGGTATTATTAAAATTGATACATATAGATTTGATTCTTTTTTTTTTTGCGGTACGCGGGCCTCTCACTGTTGTGGCCTCTCCCATTGCGGAGCACTGGCTCCCGACGCGCAGCCTCAGCGGCCATGGCTCATGGGTCTAGCCGCTCCGTGGCATGTGGGATCTTCCTGGACCAAGGCACAAACCCGTGTCCCCTGCATTGGCAGGCAGACTCTCAACCACTGCGCCACCAGGGAAACCCTGATTCATTTATTTTTAACATCTGTTCATATGACTTAAAATTCTTCTTTAATTTTTTTGTATTAAAATTTTTCTGTATTTGTGCAGATTTTTGAGTATACACATAACACTCTAAAAACTTTGCCTTTTACAAGAACTTAAAGCAGTGGGGTGTAGCTGAATCTCAGAAACAAGAGGTTTTTGTCTTTTTTTTTTTTTTTTTTGTGGTACGCGGGCCTCTCACTGTTGTGGCCTCTCCCGTTGCGGAGCACAGGCTCCGGATGTTCAGGCTCAGCAGCCATGGCTCACGGGCCCAGCCGCTCCGCGGCATGTGCGATCTTCCTGGACCGGGGCACAAACCCATGTCCCTTGCATCGGCAGGCGGACTCTCAACCACTGCGCCACCAGGGAAGCCCAAGGTTTTTGTCTTAATAATTGTTAAAATAAAAATTACTCACAAATGGAGTTTCCCCCAAACATTTTTTATTTTTCTTTGATCATCTTTGCTACAGTTGGTAAAATGCATTCTGTGCAAAAATTCCTTTTCTTCCCCCTTTTGTTATCTGCTGAGGAGTGAGCACCTTTCCTGAATGTTCTAATGAACAAGTGTCCAGAGTGCTCTAAACAACACCAGATCAGAGCTATGAATTGGTTGTTGATGACATTTTCTGTTCAGGAGATGCAAGTAATTATCAGTGGATTGTAATTCCAAAGCCATAGTTCTGTATAATTACATCTGTGCATATTATTGTATATTTTAGCGTAGGAATGTGGCACTTGGGTTTGTAGCTTTTGAAAAATGGCATGATTGCAGTGGTTGCTTTGTTATTACCAAGTGGAAACTTCATGCCCTCAATAATGAGTCGTTTAAATCTGTTTTTCTGCCCAGTGTTTGAAGAATGAACTGGAAAACAAGCCATCTTAAGTCCTAGAACAAGGCAAGAGATAGGTAATACTGGGAAATGCCAACTTCATACATCGTATTGGAATTACTGACCTTGTAAATTACAAGTTACAACGCATGCCCGTCTGTTTTCAGTATTGTAGAAAATTTATTCACTTTAGAGAATCCTGTCTGATGTTAGAGATTTTCTGTGCTCTATTTTTGGAAAGAGATCTTAAAGGCACCTCAAGATTGCACAGTGCTTTGTGGTTTTCAGAGCATTTTCCTATGTGCTGTTACTTTTTTTTTTTTTTTCTTTTTGCGGTATGTGGGCCTCTCACTGTTGTGGCCTCTCCCGTTGCGGAGCACAGGCTCCGGATGCGCAGGCCCAGCGGCCATGGCTCACGGGCCCAGCCGCTCCGCGGCATATGGGATCCTCCCAGACCGGGGCACGAACCCGTATCCCCTGCATTGGCAGGCGGACTCTCAACCACTGCGCCACCAGGGAGGCCCTGTGCTGTTACATTTAAGTTGGAAACAGGAAGTCTGAGCAGCCCTTTGTGCATGGTGTACAGGAGTGTATGGTCTCATTGGTGAGCGGCCATGCTGATAGGGCTACTGGGGAAAGCACTGGGGCATGGAGATAAGGGACAGACCAAGGGGAGGTTCGGAGCGTTGTTTTCTCCCCTGAGAACTTGGCACATTTTGCTTGGAGATTGGCTGTAGAATGGGAGGTGCTGGCCTGCTTGGCAGTTGTACTTTTAAAGTTGTCAGGGTGTGGCTGCACCTAGCTGTGTGACTGCCGCATGTGGATTCATTGAAGGAAAGGTGTGCGGAGATGGGAGTGGCCGGAAGATGGAAGGTGGTGACTCTCAGGTCAGTCTGTCAGAATCTGATTGGAGACATCATAGCAGCTTTCATTCCTGTCTGTCGATTTTGCAAGTGTTGCTCTTCAGAGACAGAGCTTACCTCTTATAAGTAATAATCAAATTAATAACCAGCTTACTTCTGCTGTTCCCAGTATTGATGTTCATTTTAATTAATACCTTCGATCTATCAGTCAACTCCCAGCCAGATGGCTGGTCATCTAGTCCGATTTTTGTGGGTATCTGAGTAGAGAGAGACTTTGAAACTGCAAGAGTAACTTCTCTAGGCCTAGTGGATACCCAGGCCCCTTCTTGAGATGTCTTACCGTATTCTCATTCACGGTGATGATGCCGAACAGCACCCGTCACTGATGAATATTACAGTTACTATTTAGCCCACTTCTCAAGACCCACCTCAAGTTAGACCACCTGAGCTGTTTGCCCATAGGGCCAGGGCCCCCCCTCCCCCCTTCAGACTCCATTTAGCAGTCAGTGTTGTTGCCACCTGCTGACAGCGCACATGTGTTTTCCTTGTAGCTTGTGTCTCTTGCCTTGGGCTCGAGAGGACGTAGCCCTGCATGCTATGCACCTCCACCACCCCGTAGTATCTCCCTTCTGGAAGATGCTTAATAGACATCATTCTAATAATTGATAACGTGTATATTACCACTGCCTTTTCAGCTTCCACTGTGCCAAAGATCAGAGCATCATTGCTAACAGCTGAGAGCTAGGAGGCAGGTGGGCTTTAGTGAGAGTTGGGCAGATGTGATAGCAGCTGGATCATCTCCTTGCTGGAATAGGTGCTACTCCTGAAATAGGTACTTTCCAACTGTAAAAGTACCTCACTATCGAAACCCGGGAGCCAAACACATTCTGGTAAATCCCTCATGATCCAGTCTCTTGCCTGTTGCTCTCCAAAGCTCAGGTACCAGATAGATTCAGATGAAATGGTATCCCTGCTCCCTGAAATATGAACCAAGATTAAGGTAGCAGGATAATTGTGCCTTTGTTGTATCAGGAGTCACTCACGAAATTTCCAAGTTGATGAACATAAGCTACTAAAGCAACATACAGCGTTTTATATCCTGATTGGCTGTTGACTATGTTTTGCTTCTCTTTTCCCTGCTTCCAGCCTTCTTTGCCAATAGTAGTGGTAGATGTCTGAGTGGCTGAGCCTCATTCAGGCTTTTTTTCTGGTCACATGTATAATACATTAGAGCAAAGTGTGACAACTTACAACCATGTTATAACCAGGGTGAATTTGATTTACATTACCACCCAAGAGTAATCTCTTGACAGTCATAATCAGTTTGATCTACCTAGTTTTATTCAGTGTCTGATGACAGGTTAAAATTAATATTTTAGGGATTTCCCTGGTGGTGCAGTGGTTAAGAATCCGCCTGCCAATGCAGGGGACACAGGTTGGAGCCCTGGTCCAGGAAGATCCCACATGCCATGGAGCAACTAAGCCCGTGCGCCACAACTACTGAGCCTTCACTCTACAGCCCACAAGCCACAACTGCTGAGCCTTGTGCCATAACTACTGAGCCTACGCACCACATTACTGAAGCCCGCGCACCCTAGAGCCTGCATGCCACAACTACTGAGCCCACGCGCTGCAACTGCTGAAGCCTGCGTGCTCTAGGACCTGCGTGCCACAACTACTGAGCCTGTGTGCTGCAACTACTGAAGCCCGCGCACCTAGAGCCCATGCTCTGCAACAAGAGAAGCCACTGTGATGAGAAGCCTGCGTACCACAATGAAGAGTATCCCCTGCTCACTGGAACTAGAGAAAGCCGCGCACAGCAACGAAGACCCAACGCAGCCCCCAAAATAAATAAATTAATTAAATTTAATTTAAAAAGAAAAGGCAGTTAATATTTTAAGTACAGGTGTGCAGCCCAACAGTGTGTCATCTTGTCATTGTGGGCAGTCATAATGTTTGAGCAGAGAATGGCTTTTAAAAATAACTTTTCGGGACTTCCCTGGTAGCGAAGCGGTTAAGAATCCACCTGCCAATGCAGGGGGGCATGGGTTCAAGCCCTGGTCCAGGAAGATCCCACATGCCACGGAGCAACTAAACCTGTGCACCACAACTACTGAGCCTGCGCTCCTGGAGCCCATGCTCTGCAACAGGAGAAGCACACGTACCGCAACGAAGAGTAGCCTCCACTCGCCGCAACTAGAGAAAGCCCGCGCACAGCAACCAAGACCCAACGCAGCCAAAAATAAATAAATAAATTTATTAAAAAATAATAATAATAGGGACTTCCCTGGTGGCACAGTGGTTAAGAATCCACCTGCCAATGCAGGGGACACGGGTTCGAGTCCTGGTCCAGGAAGATCCCACATGCCACGGAGCAACTAAGCCCGTGCACCACAACTAGTGAGCCTGTGCTCTAGAGCCTGCAAGCCACAACTACTGAAGCCTGCGTGCCTAGAGCCGGTGCTCTGCAACAAGAGAAGCCACCGCAGTGAGAACCCCACGCACTGCAACGAAGAGTAGCCCCTGCTCTCTACAACTAGAGAAAGCCTGCGTGCAGCAACAAAGACCCAACGCAGCCAAGAATAAATAAATAAATAAAATTTAAAAAAATAATAATAACTTTTCCTCCTTAGATAAAATAATGTTTCGTGCAGAGAATTTGAATAATACAGAAAATGTTTAAAAAATAAAAACCACCTCTAAACCCTTTATTAAATATTTTGGTGTTCTGTCTTCCTTGCTCTGTGTGTATGTGTGTGCACACGTGTGCGTGTGTTACAGGGATTATATTTTTTTTAATCCTTTTTTTAGAAGTTAGTGTTGTACAAGGAACATTTTCCCCTTGTCAGTAATGGGTGAGTTTTTATAGTAAAAGAACTGTTTTACTTTTAATGCCACCGCTACTGCCTTACATTGATTTTTCACTTTCATTTTCCAAGTGCTTTCACTTAACATTATCTTCAGGAGTGAGGTGCAGTGTCTGTAGAGTGTTAAGGTACCTCTGTGTGTCCTCAAAGCCATGTCTCTGCACCAGTGGACATGACTAAGAACACTTTACTATACCAAGTATATTTTTGTTAGGACTTTACACAACTCAGTTTTTGGTTAGAAGTAGAGCCACATGTATTTGAAACAGTGATACATCTTTGAGTGTGTTTTATGGTTTGAGATTTATGGCATTTAATAAGCTGGGTAGGACTTTACTTTATCCTCTCCATTCCTTTTCTTGCAGCTGAGGAGGCCCCAGAAAACACTGGGTTTGTGTCCTCACCCTGCATCCTGGGACTCACCTCCTGCCCCAGCAGTGAAGTTGATCGCCTGTCTGTTACAAGAACTTGTTTAGTTTTCCTGCCCCAATGGAGAGGAAGAATAAAATTCTCTTAAATATCAGCTTTCTTTCTCTTTTAAATTTTGCTAGAAATAATTATGGGCTCTCTTCCCTACAGCCTTCTTTGCCTGTTCGGTCCCATCTTTACCTCTCCTTCCCTGAATTCCCGCATTATCTGCGTGGATGTCACCTTGTTCCTCTGATGTCTCCTCTGCCTGCTCTGTTTCATCATTTTTCAAGTGGATTGTAAATCCATGGAGTAGGGTACTTCTTGGCCTAACAGGAGAGAGCTGCCCTGTAGAGGGTTGGGGTAAGGTTTATTAAAAACTTGGCTTTCAGGGCTTCCCTGGTGGCGCAGTGGTTGAGAGTCCGCCTACCGATGCAGAGGACACGGGTTTGTACCCCGGTCCGGGAAGATCCCACATGCCGCGGAGCAGAGCGGCTGGGCCCGTGAGCTATGGCCGTTGAGCCTGCGCGTCTGGAGCCTGTGCTCTGCAACGGGAGAGGCCCGCGTACTGCAAAAAAAAAAAAAAACTTGGCTTTCTGTTCCATGGTGCTGTAGCTGAGCTGCAGTGTAAATTAAAATTCATCTTTCTACAGATTCATTCCTTATAAAATAAAATGCTTTTTTCTTATCTTTTTCCCTTTTCTCTCCTACTCTTTTACCATCTTTTCCTCTTTCCTCCTCTTTCTCCATAGCCACTGTGGGCTTGGCTTGACTTGGCTTTGATGCAATCCTAAAGAGGCTGCTTTCCCACCTAAAAAATGTTAGGACTTGAAAAATTAGGGAAGGCAATCAATTTAAGTTTTATCACCCTCACCTTGGCTTGGCGGTACTTCCTGTAACACGATCTGGGGAATGGCGTGGAGGATGTGAAGCTGTGGAAAGCGTGGGGGCCTGTGCAGTGCGGGTGGCAGGGAGCGCCCTACAAAATCCCAGTCTCCTGGACAGGCCGCTGGCCACCCCACAGGGAGCCTAGACTTAATGAGGTCCTCCCAGTCCAGGGGCCGGCACTTGGCCACACAGAATCCGAGTCCCCATCTGCCTCTCATTACAGGTAGCTGGGCCTTCCAGGAGTACAGACATCATACAATTCAAGGACTGATTGTTTAAAACCAAGAAAGTCACCAGCTTTTTGGATCACAAAGAACTTAAAATATATATATATATATATATATATATTTATTTTTGGCTGCGTTGGGTCTCCGTTGCTGCACACGGGCTTTAGTTGCAGCAAGTGGGCTTCTCATTGTGGTGGCTTCTCTTGTTGTGGAGCACGGGCTCTAAATGCACGGGCTTTAGTAGTTGTGGCACGTGGGCTCAGAAGTTGTGGCTCGTAGGCTCTAGAGCGCAGGTTCAATAGTTGTGGCACGCGGGCTTAGTTGCTCTGTGGCATGTAGAGTCTTCCTGGACCAGGGCTCGAACCTATATGTCCCCTGCATTGGCAGGTGAATTCTTAACCATTGGGCCACCAGGGAAGTCCAGGATCACAGGGAACTTTAAAGATCACCTAGTGGTCATCTAAATGCTTCGTCTCATGGCTGAGGAGAACTAAAACTTAGAGGGAACAAGAGGTTTGTCTCACTCAGTGACACAGCTGATTAGCCACAGAGTCAGGATTAGTTACCCCACTGACCTTGGCCTGGTGCTTTTGCTTGTGAATTAATGCAGACTGTACCCTGGAGAGCTGGTGTGTCTAACTTTTGTGACCTGTGGGGGATACCAACAGTGTTAGGGCACCGCCTTTGTTGCTAGAAGTTTCTAGAACAATTGGGCAACTACATATGAGGCCTGAGACCTTGGCAGTGATCTGCTGTCCTGTCACCTTCCTTTTAGGAGTTTCCACCGTTCTAAGTCACATTCTGCCCACATATCATCCAAAGGCAGTACCATGAGAGTCAGTAAATACTTCTGCCCATCTTCCAGTTGCAATTTATTAGTCTAAGGAGAGTGTTCAGACTTGGGGGCTGTGTATTTCCTTGAATGCTTTCAAAGCTGGCATCCTTCTGAGAGTTGAGTTCAGCGAGGGGGGCTGCTCACATGCCCAGGGTCCTCATTCCCAGTTCTCTTACTCCAGGTGACACTGGACAGCCAGGGGATGGCTTTGGCATTGTGATTTGTTGCATATTTCTACTTACTCTTTATCTGCCAAGTTGAGGTACTGGAAGGATTCCAAGAGCAAGCGGGTGATAGCAGACAGCTGAACACAGCCATGTCTTTCCATGAAAACTGCTTTTCTTGGCTTTCTCCCAACAATGTTAGGTTGCCAGGAGAAAATGCTTTTGGCTTTACAAATGATATGGCCATACTCTGGGGTAGTTCTGGTTTTTTTGGGTTTTTTTTTTTTTGGCTTTGTTTTTCTTGTTTGTTTGTTTTTTGGTTTTTTTGGTCATTGAAAAGAGTGAATACTTGTGACTCAAATTATTTGGCAGCTTTTTGCTCATGGCATCCTAAATTGTGTTGTTTTTACATACTTTATATGAATTTGTGGTTTTACGTGTGTACCAACATGTGAAGAAAGATGCTAAAAACTTCAGGTTAATAAACCTGTCAGGTTAGGTTGAAGCCACATCAGATGGAACATTCGTTGCTTTGTCGTGGCCGGCTTGCAAGTGGGAGTCACATCAATCTCTTTTTTTGTGAAAATGTTCTTTCTTGTTCAATTCTTCAAGGTTTTTTTTTTTTTTTTTTTTTTTTTTTTTGCGCGGTATGCGGACCTCTCACTGTTGTGGCCTCCCCCGCTGCGGAGCACAGGCTCCGGACGCGCAGGCTCAGCGGCCATGGCTCACGGGCCCAGCCGCTCCGCGGCATATGGGATCCTCCCAGACCGGGGCACGAACCCGTATCCCCTGCATCGGCAGGCGGACTCTCAACCACTTGCGCCACCAGGGAGGCCCTCTTCGAGGTTTTGATTTAAATTTCAACCCAGGAAGGTTAGGCTAGGGTATTTTGATCATATATTGTTACAGCTTATCATCTATTTTAAGTTCCAAGTGAACATTCTGAGTATTAATTATTTTTCAAGCTGGAAAACAATCTAGAGTGAAACTGGAAATTTTGTGATTTACTAGGACAATTTGAACATAGTTGTCTGTTAAAAGTATTTCTACAACTGGTTGAATGCACAAGATTGTTTTTGTCACAAGTTTATTTCATGTTTCTCTGCAAATGTCTCATAATCAAATGCCAGTAGTCCCAGCTGGCTTCTCCCTCTGATCCTACCTGTTTGAACCACTCCACCATCACACAGTCTCTGAAAAATGTTCAGTTTTTAAATTAGTATCCTAAGCATACTTAGGAAAGAAACTACATCTAGTGTAAAATGACTCCCCCCAAAGCCAAATAATAACATACTGGCCAGCACCAGTAGCACCTGCTGCATGTCAGTCACTCTTCTTGGTGCTTCATGTTCGTGAATCCACTTAATTCTAACACAACCCTAGGAGAGGAGGTGCTGTCATCTCCACTTTACAGGTGATAAAGCTCAAGCACAGAGAAGTTAAGTAAATTGCCAAAGGTCACACAGCTGGCAAGTGGCAGAGCCACCCGCAGACCAGGTCCTCTGTACTTACGCACAACGTCCTACTGTCTCTTAGAATGAAATCTTATTTGTGGCTATGTTCCAATAAAACTTTGTTTTGTTTTGTTTTTTCAAAAACAGGCATTGGGCTGCTTTGGCCCTGGGGCCATAGTTTGCTGACGCCTGGTCTTGGTGGACTGAGCCTGTCCCTTTCGGCAGTGCGAGTCTGGGCAGTGCAATTCCAGGTGCGCCTGGAGGAGCTGAGGCTCTGCCTAAGCGAGGGGGCAATGAGCCTGCAGCAGCGGTGGCGTCTCTAGGAGGGGCAGGGCAGGGCCAGCATCACGGCAGGTTCACCAGCTGATTTGTTTTCTTCCTCAGCTTTCTGGGCCACCCTTTCTTCATCCACAGAGTATAAATTTTTTTTTTTTTTTTTTTTTTTTTTTTTTTTTGCGGTACGTGGGCCTCTCACTGCTGTGGCCTCTCTCGTTGCGGAGCACAGGCTCTGGACGCGCAGGCTCAGCGGCCATGGCTCACGGGCCCAGCCGCTCCGCGGCACGTGGGATCTTCCCTGACCGGGGCACGAACCCGTGTCCCCTGCATCGGCAGGCGGACTCTCAACCACTGCGCCACCAGGGAAGCCCAATGGAGTGTAAATTTTAACTAGATAACTCTCTGAGGGCTTCCAGCTGACAGTTCTAACCTGTCTTATTGTCCCTACTAAGCTTATCGCTGAAGGCCGTGTTTTGTTTTCTTTCTGTCTGTTTCCTGACCAGCATCACACCAGTTACACACACACACACATATACACACACAGAGCAGTACTTCCTCTGATTGCTCTGCTGTGTACACACACACACACACACACACACACACACACACACACACACACACACACACACACACACACACACACACACACACACACACACACACCGGTGGTACTTCCTCTGATTGCTCTGCTGTGTAGTGTGGTTTTAAGTGTATATCAAGGTGTGAGGAAAACTGCTGAAGATTTCAGCTTTTGAAAAAGTGTGTTTAGTGGGCTCATTGAAACCACATCAAACTCATCATTTGTTGCCACTTGAAGCATTTCTGAAGCCCTGGTGGACTCTTAAGTAAAATCATGAAGTGGAAGCGTGTTTCTGGCTGTCCTGCTCCAGTCCCGAGCATCTTCCCTCTTACCTCCCTTTCCCGATATTCTCAAATGGTCACACAGTGTGTCCCCCATCAAGCTTTTATCTCAAAAATAGTTATGATCTGATCCTTCCTGTGAGTGTGCATTTCAAGAGGATGTTTGGAGATGGAAATTGGGGAGAGTTCATTTGTGAGGGTGGTTGTTACGTGAGTGGTTGACGTCTCTGGACGGGAGTCTGCTACTGGGAAAGGCCCATATGTGGCAGGGGTGTGTGAGGTCTAGGAAGAGGGAGTTGCCTTCCCTGAGGGCAGGCATCCTTAATCTTTAGGGGATCTTAGGACCCCTTTTGAGAATCTAATAATGGACCTTTTCTCTCAAAAATGCACATGACACAAAAAGTGTACAGACGTTTCTGCCCAGGCACCCCTGCCTGCCGTGGACTGCCCAGGCAGGCCCAGGCCTCCTGTCTCATCCCAAGGGAGTTTGGGCTGCTGATGATGGGAGCTACAAGCTGTGGTGGCCCTAACTGCAAAGAAAGTGTCTCTCTGTCCCACTTTCCTACGAAAGAGCAAGAAAAGGAATACTTGGCTTGCTACTATTGTAGAAACCTATTCTGGGGAGAAACTTACATGATCATTGTTACTTCTGCTTAACACCCCGAGTTCGTTCTTTGGGTTTTCAGTTACTACCTTATTTGATTAGATGAGTTAGGTAAGTAGTAGAGATCTTCTCCGGGTTAGTGCAGTGTGGTGGAGAGAATCTCCCTGCTCTTTTGCAGCCCATGGCTTGTTTTCTTATTATGTTAATAGTTGTCATATCATGACACAAGTAGAAAATGAAATATTTGTCCCACACTGAGGTCAGCAGAGGAGGCCGTTTTCACCCACAGGTGACCATGGAGGCTGATGGACCATTATCGCAGTGCACCAGTGGGAAGCTCTGGACTGGGGCCTGGCTGAGGCCTTGCACCAAAGCCAAAGGTTTGCTGGCCTAGTGCACGTAAGCACAGAGTGCCTGTTGTACAGCCAGGCCGGGCTCCTGTCTGTGCTGTCTTGGGGCACAAAATCGTATTTGTCCTGTAAAACCAACTCCGAGCGCATATGCTCTTTGTACTCAACCTTTGAGCACAGGCCAGTCGACTGACAGCCTGTCCATTGCAGCTAGTCACTGAGATTCGTGGTGACTGTTTAGAAAACAGAAAGGAGCCTGTTCTGCTGCCTCTCCCAGTGCCCGCTTCACCCAGTGGTGACCCTTATCTGTGCTTGGCTTCTGTGACTGGAGCACGGTTCTTTGATTCCCCCCCTGCCCTCAGGGCTGATGTTGGGGTTTCTGTTGTTCCGAGGGGTGGGCTGCATGATGCAGTGGGTCTCTTGGAGTGTTCATTTATTTGGTTCTTTCCCCAAATACTAATTGATAACCCAGTATGTACTGGCGCCCAAGGACACAGAGGAGACGTATGTTCCAGGAAGGCAAGAAGTTTCATCCTGGTTTTGTGCCAAAGATAGATTTAGGATGGGTTGCCATAAATATTATCATGACAAATGCTGCTACAGAGTCATGCCCTGTTTTGAACCTTCCATAGCATATCTGTAGTATGTGTCTGTCAGAGTAGAGAAGCATCGTCTACTCTGTCCCTCTTCTGTGATGTCTGTCATTCACCTTGCCTGACAGCTCAGAACTTCAGCAGTTTTTGACGATGGGCCAGGTGCTGTCAACAGAATTTGCTGCGGACACTATCTTTGTTTCATAATGAGGCTTATGTAGGCATTGTTCAGGTTTGTTTGAACTAAACCCTAAAGACAGGTTTCCTCATCTGGTCTCATGCTTTAGAGTCATGCCAAGGCTAATTAATACCTAATCCCATCCTGGGGCAGGGGGTAGGCCTCAGGATCTGGCACTACTTTTGGGGGGTTTGGGGGAGGTTGTGTTTTTTACCTTCTTATCTAGTTTGTTCTTCCCTGGTACACAGGGACTGTAGTTTACATGTCTTTATTGTCTCATTGAAGTGATAGACAAACAACAGAGTAAGTAGATTCTCAAATGATTGATTGATACACTTGGTTACAAGAATGCGTTTTCATGGGAACACTTGGTAGACCTATAAAGCATTATTTAATTTAGATTTCCTTATGGGAGAGCTTGCCTTTTTTTCAGTACTTACCATAGTTAACTTTTCCTATTTTCTAAGATTGAACTTGAATTAAATGCTTAAAAGGGCTCTGGAAGAATAGAGTGAAAGGATATTTTAACATGTATGGGCTGTTGCTGAATGAGGCAGAATATAAATATTTATTCTGTAGGCTTTAATTTGTTCATATATTATATAAACTGCACCATTAACTGAACAGTTGCCTATTTCTGCTGTTCTACTTTTGAATATTATAGAAAAGATTGTGTGCTGGTTCTGTAGCAGCCTTAAACCAAAATCTGATAAACTTCGGTTGAAAATAAAGTTTACTATATTGCTATCAAGTAACTGTTGGGAAATTAAAAGAAATACGTTGATTTTATTAATTGGAGTTAGACAAACATCTCAATTTACACTGTTTCATCATGAGCTAAAGAACATGTTGGTGCTAAAAAAACATGTGTTAGCTAGACTTGGGAATATTCGATCTGATCAAAGGAGAAGAGATACAGGAAATCAGAAATCTAGAAGTCTCTAGAAGTGAAGGGCTTTTACTCAAAACTGCAGGCTAGGACTGGAGCAGCCTTCCAGTTCTACCAGGCTCTGCCAGGGGATAGTTGGGACCACAGGGCCTAGTTGGCTGATGTGGCTGGGTGGCCTGTTAGAGGACTGTCCTTACCTGGGCCTCTGTTAGCTCTGATGTTAAGGAGGGACTGGCCCTGGACCAGGGAGCTGAGCCGTGACCTTGGAGCCTGATCCTGAAGGTGGCTGTGCCTTGCTTTGGTTCATCCTTGGAGTGTGTTGTCATAGGCTGAGGGTGGGATTTTCCCTAATTTTTTTTTTAGACAACATAGCCTCCTGTGAGCTGGCCATTCCTTACCTGCTGTCTGTGATCTTTGACTTTACCTTGGTTCTTGCCCCATGAGGATTGAAACCATGTTGAGAGGTTTCCTTCACTATGGAATGGCCAAGAAGAAAAGGTGAGAACAGATTTCCTGATGAAATCTGTCAGTGTCCACAGCACTTTGGTGCTTTGTCCCAGAGGCTCACCAGGCAAGTAGTAGAGAACTGACCAGACCACACACCCACCCAGTTTTCACCCTGGCAAGGTGATCGTGTGAACACCGTCCAAGTATTCTCAGAGCCTTAGACGTTTTTAACAGGTCTGGTGAACTTTGAGCCGCACAGGTCCCCTTTGGAAGCTCGTTGACCTCTTGGTATTTATGTCCCTCTCTACACCAAAGGGCTGACTGCCTTGGACAGCTGGCGTCAGTGGAAGGACAGTTGCCTCTCCTTTCCCACCCCCCAGCTGCCATCCACTTTGATTCATCAGTACTAGAAACTTCCAAAACAACATTGATTTTTCTTGTTTATCAGATTGGTGGTTACATGGAGCGAGCTCTATGACAAGTAGGAAAATTGCATCCGAATGTGTTCTGAACCGGGCTTGGTTCATAGCAGGCGCTAGGTAAATGCTGGCTGACTGTGAGCACAGATTCATGGAGGGTAAATTGATGCAAGTGTCTTCTGACATGTTTGGTCCTAAGCAGAGAAATTTTAAATGAAATTTAGGAAATGGAAATTATAACCATGTTTTTTCCCCAAATTCATGGGGCTCTGAGAGCAGTGTTTGAGTTTATGCAGAATTCTACAAGAAGTAATCATTACGGGGAGTTAATTTAGTGTAACACTCCCTGAAAATATAGATTTTTGCTTCAGTTCTTCTGAGTTTCAGATAACAACTGAAGGAACCTAGTTGAGAATCAGAAATGTCCTTTATGTTAAAAGTTTGCTGATTAAGTCTCGCCTTGATTAAATCATCTGAATTCAGAGTTGAGCCTACTTGGTGGGCTTCGTAAAGAATTTGTTTTTGTTTCCGTTTTCTCAAGTTGACTTTGAATTTCAGTTGAATTTAAATTTGTTTCAGTTTACTTGAGTAAAGCAAATAAGGCAAAAGTGGCAGCTAGAATGTGTTCACTTTCAAAAAATTGAGAAGTACCGCTGTGAGGGCTATATGTGGAAACCACCAGTACATATGAAAATGCCAGAACAAGACCTTTTTGGTTACAGTAGTTTGGTTTTATTTGTGTTTTTATGCGGACATTTCAGCAGGAAAGGGTTGATTGTGTTGAGCATCTGTTTGTTTGCAGCCTAGAATTTTAGAGCTGAAAGAAGTAATGCAGTTGTCTTGTGCAAGATGCTCATCTTTCAGGTGAGATAAAGGTCCATAGAAGGAACGTGAGTTAACCATCGTGAACGGGCTGGTGCAGTCACCATGTGAGGTTGGTGGAGAGAACTGAGCTGTGATTTTTTTTTTTTTTTTTCGTGGTACGTGGGCCTCGTTCTGTTGTGGCCTCTCCCATTGCGGAGCACAGGCTCCGGACGCGCAGGCTCAGCAGCCATGGCTCATGGGCCTAGCCGCTCCGCAGCATGTGGGATCTTCCCAGACCGGGGCACGAACCCATGTCCCCTGCATTGGCAGGCGGACTATCAGCCACTGCGCCACCACGGAAGCCCGAGCTGTGATTTCTTGAATGGAAACTCTCTCCCCTAGGGATGGGGGGTCTTCCCTTCAGGAGACTCCTTCCTCCCAGTTTCTAAACATCAAATGCACCAGGACACCAGAAAAGTAGAGCAGGCAGTAGGCAGCAGGTGGATTGTTGCAACTTCGTGAGAGAGCAAAGCAGGCAGACTAGAAAAGCCACTGTCTTAGTAATGAGACTCTGCTTCTCCAGAGGGGGCGGCTGAGCAGCAGGGTATCACTGTGGGGATTCCCGGATTCATGCATGTGGAGGTTAGAGCTGAGGGGTCTGGCGGGAACCTCGCCGGGGTCTCATTGACTGGAGGGGATCTCTGACTTCTGTGGTTCGTTGCTGCCCCACCCTGCGGCATAGGTGGGGTTCCTCCTTTCCATTCTTGGCTTTATCTACTATACAGTTTCTTTTATTTCACTGTAATTAAAAGAAGACTTTATTATGGAAAACTTCAAATACGTATAATATTAGAGGGCTAGTATAACACCCCCACACACCTGCCCCCTGGTGAGGAGTCACCGACGCTTGTCCAGTCGTTTTTCATCGACGCTACACCCCTTGCCTCACTAGGTTTTAAAGCAGATCCCAGACATTATAAACTAATGGAAACTTAAATCTGATTGGGGGGTGGTAGCTGAAAGAAACTAATTACTTATAGAGTAATTAAGGATTAAACGGAAGGAGCTCCCCTTTGTCAGTTATTCTGGAAGGTTTTGTTTTCCAAATGATCTTAATGGGTCCGTGCCACTCTCAGGGTAGGGGACTTGGCGTGAGGAGTATGGCTGAGGGGTAAGGGTGGAAAAGTGCTGGCTCTTGGGATGATATTTAGGAGGAGGGGACAGATGGGGTTGTTGGGAGCAGCTTCACTAGTCTCCTGCCTTTAGTCTGTAGCTGTTTGAGCAAGTTGCTCTGTTCATAATCCTAATTGTGAACCCTGAGAATGAGCCTTTAATTTATAATTGAAATGAAGATTTTACAGGAAGTAATGATTTTTGCTTCAGTGGGTCAAAGTGAGCATTTCTGAGGCTCTTCCTTTCTTATGTGGTCGCGTCGGGATGGCTGACGTTGCTCTTTTTGTTTCAGATGGGAATGACTGGTAACACAAGTCCATTTGGACAACCCTTTAGTCAAACTGGAGGGCAGCAGATGGGAGCCCCTGGAGTGAACCCTCAGCTGCCCAGCAAGCAGAGCATGGTCAACAGCTTGCCTCCCTTCGCTGCAGACATCAAGAATGCTTCAGTCACCAATGTGCCAAACATGGTAAGTTGCCCTTGGTCTGAGAGCTGTGGGTCTCCAGTGGGTGCTTTGCTGTGTGGATTTTACTGTGCTAACAGTGAAGATCTGCAACTAAAAGTGCGTCATGGGTGAAAGGAAAATAACCTGTATTTCTTATGCGAACGCTCTCTCAGTGAGTTTAATTTTCTGTGATGAGCTGCCCGTAAGGGGCTAGTTAATAGTTAAGATGATTCAGCTAGTCCTCCCGAGGTCCCTGTGTGGAGGGAGAGGGTTCATGTCCATGAGTCATTTTGACTTTCCTCCAGTCACCCTCTTGGTTCAGCAGTAGAGTCAAGAGAATTGGAGAGATGGGCTTTTTTACACTTCCCGTCTGTTAGTGGTTGAAGCTGTCAGTAGAAGTCCATCCATTTCTGTTACAAAGGACATTTATCTTCAGAGAACTGTACCTTGTCTGTGAGATGTGTGTGTCCTGTCTGACTTGACAGATGGTTTCACATGTCTTCATTCTCCCTGAGATTTCCTACCTATAAAATAGAAACTACCCTTGGAACTCTCATCCTAACTAACCCAGATATTAATGAGAAAATAGCTCCTTTTGTGCCACAAAATGGCATCTCTTTTGATTCTGGCCACTAAGGGGAAGTGTGTTCTTTTGTCGGACCTCACCGTGCATACATGGCTTCTGCGTCTCTGATGTGCCTTTAGCGATAGGTCAGGGCCTGGAGCAGCCACTCTCCTCTCCCCTGGGCCTGCCCTGCCAGGGCTGCCATCCACATAGTTGTGCAGAGTGATTTGGGAAGGCTCAGAAGAAAGCTGAGGGATTATGTTCAGAAAAAGTTGCTTTTTGTCTTTTGACTTTTAAAAACCTTTAATTTGAAGTATTTGTTGTAAAGATACAGCCAAGAATTCCTGTTATCTCCATCACCTGCTTCCCTTGATGTTAACATCTTCTGTAACCTTGGTACATTTGCCAAAACTAAGGAATTGACTGCTTACAGTACTTAGAAGTTTTGAGGCTGCTGGAAGCAGGAAGAGTTGGGTCTCTTTCTCTTTGTTTTCGTTAAAAATCAGAAAAAGGGGCTTCCCTGGTGGCTCAGTGGTTAAGAATCTGCCTGCCGCCATCATCAAAAAATCTAGAAACAATAAATGCTGGAGAGGGTGTGGAGAAAAGGGAACACTCTTGCACTGCTGGTGGGAATGTGAATTGGTACAGCCACTATGGAGAACGGTATGGAGGTTCCTTAAAAAACTACAAATAGAACTACCATATGACCCAGCAATCCCACTCCTGGGCATATACCCTGAGAAAACCATAATTCAAAGAGAGTCATGTACCAAAATGTTCATTGCAGCTCTATTTACAATAGCCCGGAGATGGAAACAACCTAAGTGTCCATCATCGGATGAATGGGTAAAGAAGATGTGGCACATATATACAATGGAATATTACTCAGCCATAAAAAGAAACGAAATTGAGCTGTTTGTAATGAGGTGGATAGACCTAGAGTCTGTCATACAGAGTGAAGTAAGTCAGAAAGAGAAAGACAAACACCATATGCTAACACATATATATGGAATTTAAGGGGAAAAAATGTCATGAAGAACCTAGGGGTAAAACAGGAATAATGACACAGACCTACTTGAGAATGGACTTGAGGATATGGGGAGGGGGAAGGGTAAGCTGTGACAAAGCGAGAGAGAGGCATGGACATATATACACTACCAAACGTAAGGTAGATAGATAGTGGGAAGCAGCCGCATAGCACAGGGAGATCAGCTCGGTGCTTTGTGACCGCCTGGAGGGTGGGATAAGGAGGGTGGGAGGGAGGGAGACACAAGAGGGAAGGGATATGGGAACAGATGTATATGTATAACTGATTCACTTTGTTATAAAGCAGAAACTAATTAAAAATTGTTTTAAAAATTAAAAAAAAAAGAATCTGACTGCCAATGCAGGGGACACGGGTTCGAGCCCAGGTCCAAGAAGATCCCACATGCCGCGGAGCAACTAAGCCCGTGTGCCACAACTGCTGAGCCTGCGCTCTAGAGCCCGCGAGCCAAAACAACTGAAGCCCATGCACCTAGAGCCTGTGCTCTGCAACAAGAGAAACCACTGCAATGAGAAGCCCATGCACCACAACGAAGAGTAGCCGCCACTCACCACAACAAGAGAAGGCCTGTGCACAGCATCGAAGACCCAACACAGCCAAAAAAAAAAAAAAAAAAAAAAAAAATCAGAAAAGGGAGTGATACTGAGGTATCCTAATCAGATTCCCGAGGTATCCTAATCAGATTCGGTCTCAGTTTGCTACATTCTTCCTTCAAGGGCACAAGCAATGAGATCTGTTTTCAAGCTGCTTCAAGTTTTTACTTCTTTATTTCTTCTTCTGATCATCCCCCTGTAACTTGCCTGGATCTGCTTCTCTCCTTCCAGTAACTTTTTGTTGCCAGGATTGCCTTGTTCCCGGCCATACAGACCCAGAACTTACAACAAAGCCCACTGCTCCCTTCACGCGGCTCCTCTCAGCCCTGGGGGCGGCAGGCCAGGATTCCCAGCCCTGCTCTTCCTGTTCTCGCCTACCTTTCCTTTTCCAGTCCTCACTGGGAGGGCAGTAGCGTGGACTTCAGTACTGTTGATTGTCACCTGGGTTTGGTCAGTGACCTGGAGCACATTTTGGCTTCAGAGTAAGAGTGTTTGCTTTTCACAGACATTCTGTGTTTTGTAGTCTGAGAAACCCTGACCTAACATTTTCTTCCCTTTTCTTTTTTTAAATCTTCTCCAGGCCCACTTTTTTATCCTTTCTCCTTTACCCCCAACTTAGTGGCAGAATCCTTTCACTGCAGGTTCCTCTGCCTACCTCTGCGGCTCCAGGGGACTGAATTCCTGAGTGTGGTGTGCTTGTCAAGGGCAGGTTCGGACCAGACTGGAAAGAGGCTTCTGGTTGCCTCCACCTGTGCCTGGGCTGGAGCCCTTTGGGCTAGGGAAGGCTTCTCTCTCCCTTGGCACTGTTGACGTTTGGGGTGGGATCTTTCTCTGTTGTGGGGACCATCCTGTGTATTGTGGGATGTTTAGCAATATCCCTGGCCTTCACCCACTCAATGCTCACAGCCCTCCACCCCGACCCCCCTATAGTTGGCCCCAGTTGAAAGCCCCTGCTCCGGGGAATGGTTGCGGGAGGCAGTAGCAGTGACATCTCATCCTTCTGTCTGTGACATCTAACAGATAAAACCAGTTCTCTCCCCCTCTCCCCCGGCCTTGGCCTTATCAGGCTACCCGCATGGTGAACTGGGGAAGTATCTTGGTGTATGGGAGCCTAGCCACCACTTTCCCACAGGGGCACGGGTGGACTCTTGGAGAGGTCCACAGCTGGTGCCTTTGGAGTGAAGTCCTCAGACGTTTACCGCGGGGCTCGGGGCAGGCTTCACCAGGCCAGGTGACCCAGCCACGGCCTTCACGCTATTGGGCGCAGCACAGGAACCAGAGTGGACTGACAGAGAAGCAGGGCAGCAAGTGCACATAATTTGCCTAATATCTTTCTAAGTGCTTTCGCACCCTGTGTTTTACCTTACTCTTTCGACAGCCTCTTGAAAGACGTCATTACGCCTCCGATTTTACAGATGAAGAGGCTGAGGGTCTGAGGGCTTTAGGTTCGTTCAGGGCTATGTAACTTCTTGTCTGCAAGGCCCAAAGCTCCTTCAGTATGTCCTGGTGTCATGTTTTAGTGTCTCCGAGCCCTTTGGGGTGTGTTTACATTGCTTATTTGCAGTTCCTCAAACATGTTTTGTTGTCTTCCTTGAGTTTTCGAAATTGTTTCTGGCCCCTTGGAGCCCAGAGGTTTTTGTACAGTGAGGGAGAGCCGTTACCAAAGATCTAGATTTCTTTAATTAAAAAAAAAGAAAAATTTGGAGCCTTGAACATATTTGTGTTTTTTGTCATGCTTTGGGGAGTGGTCTTTTAAAGCCCAGCTAGGTTCAGTGTGCCAAACAGTTGAGCTCAGGACTCTGACACCGAATCACCTGGTGCCCTGGTTGAGCTCTCTGTGGGACGATTGACACTTGGTCACTGGCCAAGGGACTCATGCTTGTCTCCTCTCCTAGAGGATTCCCGCAGCACTGGTGGTGCTCAGGAAGCGAGGGGATGTGACCGTTCCTTTAACTCGTCTCATTTGTTGAGTACCTTCTCTGAGCCCAGGTGCATCTGGAGTGCGGGTGTGAGTTACATAGAGCTCACCCCTCTTTTGTGAAATTGGGGGAGGTGGTGATGGAAAACAAATAATTACAATGCAAACTGCCCCAACAGGTCTGAGTAGCACGGAGAGGTTGAGGTTGACACAGGGACCTCCTTAGGTGGAGCCATCAGAGAGAAGGCCGCACCAAGTAGGGGGTTTTAAGGGCAAGATTGGAAGGATGAGCAGAAGCCACGGAGACCCCAGGGCACTGGGAGAGCGTTGGCTTGTGTAGGAGCCAGCAGAAGTCCAGTGGGAAGGGTGAGAGGAAAGCGGTGTGAAGTGGATATTGGGGGCTGGGCAGGAGCCGTCTCAAGGAGGGCCATGGGTGGCAATGGCCACTGCAATGCTCTAGGCTAGCGGAGATGGGGGCCTGGAGGCCATAGATTACAGAGGGGACAGGAGACCAGATGAGATTTGCCACTAGAGTGGATGTGTGGGGTCACTGTGTGAGATGACTTGGTGGGAGGCAGGACCATTTACAGAGCTAGCAGAGGAACAGACTGGGAGAAGGGTGATGAAGGGGAGGGCATTCGTAATTCCACTTTAGACATGCTCCTCTTGAGATGCTTGTGAGATGTCTAGGTGAAGAGGCCAGGCAGATGGGTGGACATACAAGTAGGGCAGCCACTGTCCATTGGGAGCTGGCGATAAGCATGCTGTGGTAGAAGGGCTGTGGAGTGGATGCCGTGGCTCAGAAGGGAGCACAGGAAGAGAGACCAGGCCAAGGAGGAGCTGGCAAAGGGGGCAGCAAGGGACTGATGTCACTGAAGCCGAGAGAGGAGATCGTTGGGACAGGCAGAGGTGGTGGCTGCTGAGATGGTGAGTGAGATGCAGGCCAGAGAGCGTCGCTGGAATACGCAGGGGATCTGTGGGACAGTCAGGAAGTGTGGAACATCTTCCATGATACTTAAGTGTGGCCTGTAGTCATGGAGACCTGTTGATCACCACGGTCTATGGGCTGCCTCTGGGATGTGCTGCCTGGAGCTCCAAAAGGTTCAGAGACCCTATTGCAAATGGGGTCCTTTTGAGGGCATATATATCCCCAGGCCAATATTCAAAAGCAAATACCACATCTCCCTAAATTTTCACATGGATTTCATTGCAGCTCTGTCTTTGGCCATTTTATTTGTAATTTCTTAACTTTCTACAGATTTTTGAAGCTTCTTAGAACTTTTACCATATTATTACATTGTATTTCATGATTCTAAGATGCAAATTTTTTTCACATTTGTAGCATCTTTGAAATCAGAATGTATTTTAGAAACAATCAAGTTTTAGGTCTAATAAGACACAGTATGTGTACCAACTACGTTACTTGTTCATAATTGGAATTAATAAGAGTGACAACTATTAAATATATATTCACTATCCAGTTTTCTAGGATAGCTCACATGGATATAAAAATTTCAAAATTATGTAAATTTTACTGACAAAGAAGAACAGGTTTGGGCAGGGGTATAGGTTGGGTTGTCTTTCTGTGGCCTGACTTCAAGGTCCATGTGGGCCTTCTCGAAGGAGAGATTTGCATGAGAGTGCGTGGGGTGGGGGAGAGTTGTTCCAGGGCAGTCCTCTGGAAGAGGAGGCCACCTGATTCCTTGGTGACATTACCCTTCTTGCCGTTTTCACCTGAAAAAGTCATAACACGGAAAGCAAGGGAGCATTTGCAAGAAGGAGGGAAATACAGACATCAGTTGGCACTGGATTTGTCAGTTAGGTCATTGCTGACCTTCATGATGGGTTTGAGATTGTTTTAAAGGAGCAGTGTTTCGAAGTGGGACACATCTTGGGTTTATCTAATCTAAGAAAGTTTGGTGACCAAAGGGGCCTCATCATTAGTTTCTCTCACAGTCTTCTGTGGGGCTCCCCAGTGCGGTCTCCTACAAGGGTTCTTTCTTTCTTTTTTTTTTTTAACATCTTTATTGGAATATAATTGCTCTACAATGGTGTGTTAGGTTCTGCTTTATAACAAAGTGAATCAGCCATACATACACATATATCCTCAGATCTCCTCCCTCTTGCGTCTTCCTCCCACCCTCCCTATTCCATCCCTCTAGGTGGTCACAAAGCACTGAGCTGATCTCCCTGTGCTATGTGGCTGCTTCCCACTAGCTATCGATTTTACATTTGGTAGTGTATATATCATGTCACTCTCTCACTTCGTCCCAGCTTACCCTTCCCCCTCTCCGTGTTCCCGAGTCCATTCTCTACGTCTGTGTCCTTATTCCTGTCCTGCCCCTAGGTTCTTCAAAACCTTTTTTTTTTGTTTTTTAGATTCCATATATATGTGTTAGCATGCAGTATTTGTTTTTCTCTTTCTGACTTACTTCACTCTGTATGACAGACTCTAGGTCCATCCACCTCACTACAAATAACTCAATTTCATTTCTTTTTATGGCTGATACTCCATTGTATATATGTGCCACGTCATCTTTATCCATTCATCTGTCGATGGACACTTAAGTTGCTTCCATGTCCTGGCTATTGTAAATAGAGCTGCAGTGAACACTGTGGTACATGAATCTTTTTGAATTATGGTTTTTTTCAGGATATATGCCCAATAGTGGGATTGCTGGGTCATATGGTAGTTCTATTTTTAGTTTTTTAAGGAACCTCCATACTGTTCTCCACAGTGACTGTATCAATTTACATTCCCACCAACAGTACAAGAGGGTTCGCTTTTCTCCACACGCTCTCCAGCATTTATTGTTTGTAGATGTTTTGATGATGGCCATTCTGACCGGTGTGAGGTGATACCTCATTGTAGCTTTGATTTGCATTTCGCTAATGATTAGTGATGTTGAGCATCCTTTCATGTGTTTGTTGGCAATCTGTATATCTTCTTTGGAGAAATGTCTATTTAGGTCTTCTGCCCATTTTTGGATTGGGTTGTTTGTTTTTTTGATGTTGAGCTGCATGAGCTGCTTGTAAATTTTGGAGATTAATCCTTTGTCAGTTGCTTCGTTTGCAAATATTTTCTCCCATTCTGAGTGTTGTCTTTTCGTCTTGTTTATGGTTTCCTTTGCTGTGCGAAAACTTTTAAGTTTCATGAAGTCCCATTTGTTTATTTTTGTTTTTATTTCCATTTCTCTAGGAGATGGGTCAAAAAGGATCTTGCTGTTATTTATGTCAAAGAGTGTTCTGCCCATGTTTTCCTCTAAGAGTTTTATAGTGTCTCGCCTTACATTTAGGTCTTTAATCCATTTTGAGTTTATTTTACAAGGGTTATTTCTAATAGAAAGTTCATACGTGTTGGGGTTTTTTGTTATGTTGTTTTGAGAAAAACTAAGGACTGTATTATGGAGACTTTGCCATTCTTAAAGTTGTAATGGAGGAAAATCATCAGTAGTGCTGCTTATTTAAAATTGCTCACAGAAGAATAAAATAAAATAGCTCATGAGAATGGTGTTAGGATTTTGGTCATGCGTCAGAGAATTTGAACTTGGAGGCTTTGGACGAGGCCCCCAGGCAGCTGCTGATTCATGTCTCTAAAGTGAAGGAAAGTGTCGCTGGTACTGACTATCCATGCAGAGGAGGGTTGTAGAACTGTGTTCTGTGTCCTGCCAGAATAACAAAGATATGGGGTAGTGCCATTAGCTACGGCTCTTCCAGGGCAAGCTGTGTGTTTTGGGGTTAGTTCTCTCTGTTTCTCAGCATGTCAGTGGACCCACTGCATCAGTGGGACTGGTTGTTGGGCCCCACCCTGTCCTCCTGGTTCAGAATCTCTTAGAAGAGGGTGAGGAATCTGTGTTCTTGTCTGTCACTGTTATTTGTGAAACTTTAGTTTTTTTCTTTCTCAGTTTTCCAGGGTGTACCACCTACTTCCCTGTAAGGTGGTTCAGGATAATTGCCAAATAGATGGACTTGTTCTTTCTTTTGCACTGGAACTGCTGCTTTAAATAAGCTCCTCCGGTGATTTTGATGTAGATTAGTCTTTGAGAGCCACTGTTCCCTGCAGTGTCAGTGACCTGATGCCCGGCTGCCCCACTGTGGAGTGGGCTACTTTGTTAGTCTTGAGTCCACTTCAGTACTTGAGAAGGCTTCCCTGTCTCCCTCCACCTTTTCTGTCTTATTCTCTTATGATTCTCTGTCCTCCCATGTCCAGTTTCTGATCACTGAGGGAGCAAGACTTGAACTGATTGAACTTTGTGGACCCAAGGGTCTCCTCTTTGTTGTTGTCTTTGATTGGCTCATCTCACAGTTTTAGTTGCCCTGCGGAGATGCTGATGTTCGCATACCATTGTCCGCTAGCTCCTTGTACTTCACAAGCGTGAATTTAAAATCACTGGTGGTCTAGTATTTCCCTCTACCCTAGGACTGGGGAGAGTGCTTCCCCGTACTCTCGTCCTTCTCTGGAAACGACGAGTGAAGAGTCTTGTCAGCTCTTCACCATGAGAGCAGTTTCTGTATAAAATCACTCTGTGGCTGTGAATTATGCCTCAGTAATTGAATTGGAAAACAGGGGACAAGGTTGGGAAGTGAGCGCTTGCCTGTAATTATTAGCCACCCAAGTGTTTTTGTAATTTTAGGAGTTTACCTTTCGTATTCTCAACTTACTGCCTTCACCTGTAACTTGAAGATCTCTGAGAAAATGTGTGAGGCCTTAGAAGAATAGCTTTTAGTTCTAAAATTCTTATTAGTACATGTATAAATCCTTTCTACTGTTTTAACTCATTCTCTTTTGTTTTGGTAATAAATATCAGCTGGGAAACATAGCCTAAGCACAAAATATGATGCGTTGCGAATATCAGGAAACTATAAATGGAGAAAAATTAACAGTATTCTTTGATATTAGGAACCAACTGTACGTATTGCAAGTACTCAATCAAGATCATTTAACTTCTTTCCAAGATGAGTTTCCATTAACCAACAGTGTCTTTTCTAGGGTCTAATTAATGTAGCCTTTTCTTCAATGAAACTTTCTGGGTAAAACAACATAAATTATCTCCAGAGACATTCAGCCCTCTCACTTCATGTAAAGTAGAGACTCGGTAGGAAGGTTCTTCATGTCTAAACAAGCTGCGCCCACCACATACTAGTGTTGGAATTTCTGCCTGCTCGATAGCAGCAAATACAGGTGTTTCTGGAAAATGAAGTGACCATTTTAAGAAGACCTCAGTAGACACCTTAAAAGATTGTGTTAAAAAAATGAAAAATAAATTTAAAAATTTTTTTAATAAAAAATAAAATATATATTTTTTAAAAGGAAGAAGAACTCAGTAGATAGCACATTTAATGGATCTGGAAGGAGATAGTCGTAGCTACCAAAGATGTAAGTGCAATACTGTGTCTGAAGAACCACAGCAGTCTTTTTGCAGCCCTAATTACCCTAACTTCTTTTTACTTTTTTCCACAATTATCTGAAATGGCCCTAAGGCTCAAGTCACCAAAAACTAATTTTTCAGTCAAATGATTAATTTGCCAAGTTATCAAAAACTTACTGTAATAAATGTTCTTGAAGAATATGTTCGTATATATTGATGGTCAAGAAGATTATTCCTTAAAAGTTTTTAGTAGATTGGTAATTCTCATTTGGCGAATGGGCCTGATGCTGTGAAGACCCCTTAACTCAGTTAAGACCTGCTGGTCTGGTTGGCCTGTCACCTTGGCTGTTGGAATAGATTCAGCAGCTTTTACCTTTTAGGGTTTCTTTGCACAGGTGCATTTGACCACTCAGCCCTCCACGGCAGACCGACTCTCTGGGTCGGAAGGAGTGACCTTAGGGCAGAGGAGAGAGTGGGTCTGTCCAGTTGTCAGTCCTGTGCCTTTGCCCTCTGGCTCACCCATCGAGTTTTTTTTCTTGACTTAGCCATTTGTTTTCTGCTGTGAAATCACAGCGTTTCTGATTTGGAAGATTGCTTAGAAATCATTCTGGTCCAGCTTGCTCATTTTAAATTATTTCCCTGTTGAATTTAAATCTTAAATTGTAAGGTAATCTTATTTTTTTAAAAATCAACAAACACCAAGCAAAAAGGAGAAAACACAAGAAACATTATTCCTTCTGTCTAAACAACTATGTTCTGTTTCTTACCAATTGATCTTTATCATCTCAGGTGATTATCACTTCTTCCTAGTTTGATAGCTCTGCATTTAATGAGCATATTCTTTATTTTATGACTGCAAAGCTTTGTGTACCCAGCTGTTCTAGGGTCCTTCTGGGGGAATCAGAACAAGTAAATATTGCAGAACAACGCTTTGTCCCACCTGGTATTTGCTTTCTTGTCATTTTCTGACTTTTAAGTGGAGGTTGGGAAGAAGTAAAGTTTCCAGGTGGGCCAGGGGAGTATGTCAAGAGGAGTGTGGGTCTGGACTCCATCAGTAATGTAGAAGGTCTGGGTCAGGTTGATCCTGAAGGGCCATCTCTAGGAATCCCAGCCGGACATGAATTGGGGGCAGTGGTTGTGTGGCAGGAGGAAGCACTTTCATTCCCTCTTCTGTCTTGGTCAGTGTCTGCTTCTTACTGTTTGCATTACAGAGTCCTTTGCAGACATTATAATCTGTTCCTCGACACTTCATGGAAAATAACTTCCTTTTCTAGAAAGAATGCCAGAATAAACTTCACTATACATACTCCTTATGCATATCTGTGATTCTATCCTCAGGATAGAATAAAGGGCATTTTAAAAAACGGGGTGGGTGCTGATTACTCAAACCTGTGTAACAATAGCATAACCCTAATAAAAATACATCAAACTCCTTTAAAAATTAAGGAATACACTACAATAAATATAAAATGTTTGCGTTTCAAGGTCGTGTGATGGACAGGGGTGTAAATGATGGTTGAGTTATGGTGACAAGTGACACATGCAAAGAGCAAAGATCTAGCAAAGACTGAAAAGGGGTAAGTGGGCTGTACCCTCCACAGCCCTTAGATCATGTGCTTTGTGTTCACCTGCTGTTACTCATTGTTCAAAATGTTGACAGGCAGGGGTGGGGGGGGGGTCACGATTGCACCAATGTGACTCCTACGCCGTGGTAACCTCCCCCTTCCATGATTAGGAATTGCATGTGATCTGATGGGAATTACTGAAATGCAAATTTCATATATTTTAAGGCCTTTAATGGATACTTTTATATTGCCTTCCAACAAAAGCCACAAACCAGGTCACTAATATCGCACAATGCTCCCAAGGCTGGGGATTATCACTCTGTCCTTTGATAGGAGGAAACGGTGTCTTATTATTTTGATTTGCATTTCTTGATTACTGGTAAGAATTAAAGTACTTATGTTTAGTATGCTTTTATTTTTTGAGTTGCTTAGTTCCTGTCCTTGGCCAGTTTTTTTGTTAGATTCTCTTAGAATGCTTTATAAAGCAAGGTGGGCAACCCTCTGACAAGGTGGGCAGCAGGAGGGTTAAAAGGTGGGCACTCTACTGCTAGATCCCCCTCTCCACCACTGCCCAGTGCCACTTTGGGCCCTGAGTTAGTCCTCCCTTGGCGGGGGGGTATTAAATGAGCTGATGCTGTTGGGCACTGAATACAGAACCTGGCACAAAGTCCTTGAGAAATAAAGACTGGCCAAGGAGAGGAAAAAGAATAGTACCTGCAGTGTTATTTGCTTTGTCTTGTGTGTTTCAGATATTTTTCCTAGTTTGTTGGTTGCCATTACAGTGGCCTGGCCCTGGTGCTTTTCCATTATGCATGGCTGCCGCTACATCAGAATCACCTGTGGCCCTTTTGCTCTTAAATGTTTTGTTTTATTCTAACTGTAAAGGTACATACATGTTCATTTTGGAAAATCTTTAAAAAGTAGAAAGCTAAATATAATAAAGCACCCCCTGTGGAACTTTAACAAATAGAAATGCCTCTGGCTCCGCCCCAGATTTGTGAATCATAGTCTCTGGGAGGGACAAATGGGGAATCTGTATTTGAAGAGGTTTTACTGGGGATTGGTTAGGAACCACTGCTTTACATATTTTTATGAAGGCCTTTACCACTTTTGCATTACAAAATATTCATTTAATACTTTCTAGTACCTTTACAGTTTTATTTTTTATATTTAATTGTTCATTGTTTTCTACTGATTCTTCTGATCCCCCCCCAAAGTGGAATGTTTTTTGTTTATAAAAATAGTGGACACTTGTAAAACGTTCAAACAATACATAATTATAAACACGATCGCACCCCTGCCCAGAGATAACCACCAAATAATCTTAGAAGAACGAAGTTTTTCTAAGAACAGGTACAAAATATAAAGTTAATAAAGAAAAACCAAATGACCTTATGGTACTATTTTATAACTTTCCTTTGTAGCTTAATATGTTATAGACAGCTTTTCATGAAAGCATGAAGGTCTACATTATTGTTAATAATTTTGTTTGCCTCAAATAATCATTTTGCTGTATCTCACAATTTTTGGTGGGTCAAGGATTTGGATAGGGCTTGGCTTTGGGCCCTTATGTTCCATGTGGCTTTGACTGGGGTCACTTGAGGTCCACCTTACTTTTCATGACTGCATATGATTTCATGAGGTCTGTAGCCATAATTTTTTAATTAGTCCACCTTTGATAGGCATTTAGGAGTTTTCCAGTAATCAAGTAATCAAGGCGTGGTGGCTGTCTTTGTACATACATTTTAGCACACTAGTCCAGTTACTTCCCTAATAATAAATTATAAGAAGTAGAACTACTGGATCAAAAGAAATGCACATTTTTCTTTTTGATACATGTTGCTTTCCAGAGTCATACTAAATTGCATTATCACCAAAATCTCTGAAAATTGCTGTCTCTATACCCTCATTGATACCATTTTTTTTTACCGTGGTCATATTGATAGGTGAAAGATGCCTCTTTGTTCTAATTTCATTTCTTTGATGATTAGTGAGATAGAACTCATTTTAAAACAGCTTTACTGAGATATAATTCATGTCCCATACAGTGTTCCTTCCCCCTTTTAAAGTGCACAGTTCAATGGCATTCAGTGTATTGTGTGACCATCACAAACCACAATTTTATTTTTAAAATTTTTTCTTTTTTGATTAATTTATTTTTTGGCTGTGTTGGGTCTTCATTGCTGCACACGGGCTTTCTCTAGTTGCAATCAGTGGACGCTACTCTTCGTTGCAGTGCGTGGGCTTCTCATTGCAGTGGTTTCTCGTTGTGGAGCACGGGCTCTAGACGCCCGGGCTTCAGTAGTTGAGGCGCATGGGCTCAGTAGTGTGGCTCTCAGGCTGTAGAGCGCAGGCTCAGTAGTTGTGGCACACGGGCTTAGTTGTTCCGCGGTATGTGGGATCTTCCCAGACCAGGGCTCGAACCCGTGTCCCCTGCATTGGCAGGCAGATTCTTAACGACTGTGCTACCGGGGAAGTCCACCAACCACAATTTGAGAACATTTTCATATCCCAGAAAAAAACTCTGTACTTTTAGCAAGTTCCTTCCATTTCCCCCAGACCTTCAGCCAGATGCAACCGCTAATCTATTTTCTGCCTCTATGGATTTACCTATTCTGGACATTTCATAGAAATGGAATTATACAATATGTGGTCATTTGTGACTGGCTCTTTTCACTTAGCACGATGTTTTCGAAGTTCATTCATGTTGTAGCATGTATTGGTACTTCCCTTTTTGTGGTTGGATTATATTCCATTTTGGATATATCACTTTTTTCCATTCATCAGTTGATGGGCGTTTAAGTTCATTCCACTTTTTTGGCTGTTAGGAATAGTGCTGCTACAAACATTTGTGTACATGTTTTTATGTGAACATATGTTTTCAATTCTCTTGGGTGTATATGCTTAGGAGGGGAATTGCTGGGTCATATGGTAACTCCAGGTTTAACCTTTTGAGGAACTGCCAGAGTGTTTTCCAAAGTTGCTGTTCCATTTGATGTTCTCACCAGTTGAGTGTGTGAGAGTCCAGTTTTTCCACATGCTCACCAACACTTGTTACTGTCTTGTTTTTTAAATTGTAGCTACCCTAGTGGGTGTAAAATGGTACCTCAGTGTGGTTCTGATGATGGCTAATAGTGCTGAGCGTCTTTTCATGTGCTTATTGACCATTTGTATATCTTCTTTGGGAAAATGTCTGTTCGTATCCTTTGTCCATTAAAAAAATTAGGTTCTTTTTTTTTTTAATCATTAGTTTTAAGGGTTTTTTTTAATACAAGTTCCTTATCAGCTATGATTTGCAGATGTTTTCTCCCATTCTTTGGGTTGTCTTTCACTTTCTTGATGGTATCTTTCAAAGCATAACAACTTTTAATTTTAATGAGGTCCAGTTTATTTTTTTCATTGATGTGGTTTGTGCTTTTGGTGACATATCTAAGAATCCATTACCTAATCCAAGGTCATGAAGGTTTACTCCTATGATTTTTTTCTAAAAGTTTTATAGTTTTAGCTCTCATATTTAGGCCTTTGATTAGTTTTGAGTTTTGTGGGGTTTTTTTTTGCGGTACGTGGGCCTCTCACTGTTGTGGCCTCTCCCATTGCGGAGCACAGGCTCTGGACACGCAGGCTCAGCGGCCGTGGCTCACGGGCCCAGCCGCTCTGCGGCATGTGGGATCTTCCCAGACTGGGGCACGAATCCGTGTCCCCTGCATCGGCAGACGGACTCTCAACCACTGCGCCACCGGGGAAGCCCCATTTTGAGTTAATTTTTGAGTATGATGTGAAGAAGGGGTCCACCTTCATTCTTTAGCATGTGGATATCCAGTTGTCCTATCCTTTTTATCACTGTTGGTTGGAAAGACTATTATTCTCTCCATTGAGTTGTCTTGGCACCGAGGTGTAGAACGTTTTTTATGTTTGCTGTTTATTTATTTTGTGAGGTATCTGTACTTTTTTTTTTCCCAACTTTTTAATGGAGTAGTATCTTTTTTTTTTTTTTTCCCCCTGAGTTCTTTATATAATAAAAAGTGCCACAACCTTTCTGGAAAACAATTTAGCAACATATATAAGGAGCTTTAATTATGGCCCTATCTTTTGACTCACTGTTTCCACTTCCCCGAAACAACCATTTTCCCTGTTTTTCACTTTTTAAATTTTGCTCTGATTTTCTTTATGTTAAGTTTTTCTTATTGTCATACTAAAAATATTTTTTCCAGTATTTTTGTCCATTTGAATCTACTTTAATTCACCTGGAATTTATTTTATATTTTAAAGTGGTACAAGGATCAAAGATTGCCGCCACAGCCCTCCAGTTTAAAATACCACCTGTATAATACACTAATTTTATATGTACATGTATCCTTTTCTAGACTTATGTAAAGAAATCTATAGCTTTATAGTTTTGGTATCTGGCAGGATAGATTCCTCCTTCATTCTTACTGTTTTTCAAAATTTTCTTGGCTATTGCAAAAATAAAGTTGCATAAAATTATAAATTACTTCGGGGGGAATATGCAGGTTTTGTTCTATATGTTTAAAGGGAGGTTCTTGTCTAAGCACTTTTTTTCCATTCTCCATGCCCGCCTGGACAGTGGGGACTGAGCAGGGAAGTTGGTAGTCTGAAGGCTGCTTCTGACAGATTTCTGCAGGAGTTCATACACCTCTTCTGTCTTGTTGAACACAGTCTGAGAGAGGAGGAACTTAAATGCACCCTAAGTTTGTAAGCACTTTGCAAACTGGAATAGCCTTGAGCAAGTACGTGGAGTTATATGGGGAAGGCCAAACACAGGGACACGAGACATGTCTTCTCTTCCATTTTGCTGCAGACTCAGCTTCACCATCCATTATGTTTTTTGAGACACATGTAAGCAGTGTGTAGAGCTTATTAAGCATCTACAGATAGAAGTAAAGACCAGGGTTTGAATGTGCTGTATAGTTTCCAGCCATGCTATTTCTACATGTTGAGGTTTCAATATACTGTCACGTATAGCTCAAAATATGCTATATTAAGAACATCCCAGATGAGAAGCAATGTGTTAATTTTTAATAACTTTAAAAAGTCTTTTATAATTTAATCATAAGGTTGAGATTTTTGTATGGTATGTTTGTTTTGTATGTAGCATTTCTGTATTTTAAGAAATGGGAGGAGGACGACTGGCTGGATTCTTCAAGTCAGTGCCATGAGAAAATGGGGGAGGGTGGCAGGAGATGAAGGACCTTAAAGACAATAACCAGAGGTAGGGTTTGGGTCTGAATTGGGTCTTGATTTGTGCAGACCAGCTCTAAAAGACATTTTGGGGGCAAGTAGAGAAATTTATATAGGGACTAGATATTAGCAGATATTAAAGAATCCTTCATTTCGGGCTTCCCTGCTGGCACAGTGGTTAAGAATCTGCCTGCCAATGCAGGGGACACGGGTTCGAGCCCTGGTCCGGGAAGATCCCACATGACGCAGAGCAACTAAGCCCATGTGCCACAACTACTGAGCCTGTGCTCTAGAGCCCGTGACCCACAACTACTGAGCCTGAGTGCCATAACTACTGAAGCCCACGTGCCTAGGGCCCATGCTCCGCAACTAGAGAAGCCACAGCAATGAGAAGCCCGTGCACCGCAATGAAGAGTAGACCCCGCTCGCTGCAACTAGAGAAAGCCCAGGCACAGCAACGAAGACCCAACACAGCCAAAAATAAAAACAAATAAATAAATAAATTTATTTTTTTAAAAAAGAATCCTTGGGCCTCCCTGGTGGCGCAGTGGTTGAGAGTCCGCCTGCCGATGCAGGGGATACGGGTTCGTGCCCCGGTCTGGGAGGATCCCATATGCCGCGGAGCGGCTGGGCCCGTGAGCCATGGCCGCTGGGCCTGCGCATCCGGAGCCTGTGCTCCGCAACGGGAGAGGCCACAACAGTGAGAGGCCCACATAACGCAAAAAGGAAAAAAAAAAAAAAAAAAAAAAAGAATCCTTTTGTTAGATGTGATAATAGTATCATTTCCTCTCTGTTTATCCATATGTTTGAAATTTTTATAAGTGCAGAAGAGACCTAAACAAGGATCATCTTACATTTCCCATATTCTTCTATTCCTATTGATTTCCGCTTGGACTTTCTAGTCCATGGGAATAAGTTGATCAGTTCTGAAACATTTAACATTGATACTGAGTGCTGCTGGGGGCATAGTCACAGGCTGTTGGAGCTTTATTTTAAAGTACCAGAAAAAAAGGAGAGGGTATAGTTTATGCCTAATCATGGGAGATTGGATAAACAAGTGTATAGCCACATGTTCACTACACATCATACTGCAACTTAATGGTATGGGACAGAACCTGGAGTAAATATGAAGCCAGATGGTTCATACGTACACATGTGCATAGGAAAAAAGACTGGAAGAAGAAAAACCTGTCTACGCTTCAGTAGTGGACTCCTGACTGTCAGGATTTCACATGTTAATTATTTCCTTAGTTCTTTTGCTTTCCACATTTTCTACCGGGTGCATATATTGCTTTTATAATCAGGGAAAAAATAGACATAAGGAAAAGAGGCTGTTTTCTCTACCAGTCAGGAAGCTCGACCTCTCAGCTTGAACTTTGTTTTTGCTTTGGATCCTGGTTAGGCTTCCAGGGGTTGTGCTCCTGAGCAAAGCCAGGAGGTTTTTCTACACACTTATTTTCTGAGTTCTCATCAAGATAAAACCAAAGCACAAAACCCTGTAACTTTTAAAAAATGAGATTTGGTTCATTAAGAAATATTTTTATACTTGGTTTTCCCCTAATTGCAGGTGTATAATTTTGATTCTTAATTTGGAAAATCAGAGTGGTGGTGTACTTCATGGGAGGCACTGAGTGTTGTGAAATCAGGCCAGGAGTGTGACTGTCAGAGCAGAAGATTAGAAATCCCTGAACTGTGGATTATATTGTTACATATTAGGAACATTAAATCTCGCTGATTTCACAAGTTTCTTTAGTAAATTTGTGTGAAGAATGTTGGTAGTTGGTAAAGAGTAAGAAGGTGGTCTCCACAGGTCACCTTTTCCATTTTCTTTGCAGTTAAGAGATACGGTTGGTCTGGCCTATTACTTTGAAAGGCTGAGAACAGCTAAACTCTATTTTTGAATCTTTAGCAGATCATCGAATACTTTTAGAAAAAATATTGTCAGATGTCTGCATAGAAACTTTAATGGAAGGCAAAGCATTTCATAAGCATTAACCATTGTACTGGGTGGTTGTATTCAAGATAAGTGTTGTCTTATTCTTTTTTTTTCTTTTTTAACTTTATTTTATTTATTTATTTTTTGGCTGCCTTGGGTCTTCATTGCTGCACGTGGGCTTTCTCTAGTTGTGGCGAGCGGGGGCTACTCTTCATTGCGGTGTGCAGGCTTCTCATTGTGGTGGCTTCTCTTGTTGCGGAGCACGGGCTGTAAGTGCTCGGGCTTCAGTAGTTGTGGCACATGGGCTCAGTAGTTGCAGTGCACAGGCTCTAGGGCGCGTGGGCTTCAGTAGTTGTGGGGTACAGGCTCAGTAGTTGTGGCTCGCGGGCTCTAGAGTGCAGGCTCAGTAGTTGTGGCGTACAGGCTTAGTTGCTCCATGGCACATGGAATCTTCCCGGACCAGGGATCGAACCTGTGTCCCCTGCACTAGCAGGCAGATTCTCAACCACTGTGCCACCCGGGAAGTCCTGTCTTATTCTTTTAGGAGAGGTAATGAATGCTGCAGGTATTGTCCCTCTGGTCACAAGATTATGAAATCCAAAGGGTGGCTCTGATTCTTATGCTCCATCAGATATTCGCAGTGGGTTGTGATTGGTCAGGCCTTGGCAATCTTTTTAATTAGGTTGAATCATATGAAATTGCCAATGTTTGGTCATTTGGGCCTAGAGAAACAACAGTTTCATATGGTTGAACCTAATATAGTAACAGTTTTTCGTGCACTTGTATGTATTGTAGAGTGAATTGGGTTTTTGTTACTACAGTTTAGAATAAGCATCGCTTTCTTGCTCTCAGATGATCATACAAAAGTGAACTTTAACCAGCCTTGCTTCTGAGTTGGTTTATTTCTGTGCCTCTGGATCTTCCTTAAAGTTGCCAATGAGCTAAAGAGAACCTCACCAGCTGCCTTCTCTCTGTGGCTGATACTATCCATCAGCTTTAACATTAGTTTGAAAAATAATTAATGAACGTGAATTGGAACTCTGAAAGCTTATTAAAATATTTTTATTTGTTTTATTTTAGTCTCAGATGCAAACATCAGTGGGAATTGGACCCTCACAGGCAATTGCAACGGGCCCTACTGCAGATCCTGAAAAACGCAAACTGATACAGCAGCAGCTGGTTCTACTGCTTCACGCTCATAAATGTCAGAGGCGAGAACAAGCAAATGGAGAGGTTCGGGCCTGCTCTCTCCCACATTGTCGAACCATGAAAAATGTTTTGAATCACATGACACATTGTCAGGCTGGGAAAGCCTGTCAAGGTAAGTGCCATTTTCTGAAGTCCTGGGGGCAGAGCTTAGGACGAAATTTGTCTATTATTCTCAGGCACCTCTCTTGTTAATAAGGTTCCCACCACCTACGTCCCCACACGCCGACCAGTCAGATGCCTCTGGACACTGACCTGCTGAGGAGAAAGGCGATTTGGTTTTTATAATATTCTGTGAACTTCTGCTGGCTGGGGCTGTGCCCTGCATTTGTTCTTTTCTGCCTTCCTGTGTCACGGAAGACCTTTGTCCCTTCTTGACACTGTCTTCGTCATAACTGTCTAGATCATGGTTTTCTTTTGGACAGTGTAGCTCACACACATACACACATGCACACACCCTTCCCAGAACCTGGAGCATCTGTCTTGCAGTCGTTTTGTGTGCCCACACTTCCAGGGGCCCACTGCCTTGCTCCTCTGCCCTTTCGTCTTGAGGCTCATTGGGATACTGGTGAAGTTGTCCTGGGTGACTGTCTGTTACGTGGGAAACTGTGCACCGTATCATCCCTGCCACTCCTTCCTTCCCATCCAGGAGGGGGGGACTCAGGCGAGTCACGTGCCCCTCCCCCCCGCCTGCTCTTCTATAGCAGACACCCCAGTTCTCCCGAAGAGACTGTTTCTTACTAACAACTCTCCTTCCCTTTAATCTTTATTCTCTTTCCTTCTCTTCAAACTTGTGCTCCTAAACCTTGGGGAGAGTCTCTCCCTGATCTCCCTCTTTCCCTTGTGTCATTTGTGAGTCCCAGGTGTAACCCTGATCCTGATGGAAAAGCAGAGGAGGCTCATGCTAGACCTTTAGAAAGAAGTGACAGCACCTTCACATGGAAGCGAAAATAAAGACAGAGGGACCAGGCACAGCTGCCCTCTCAAGTACTTTGAGAAGTGCCCAGCGTCCCCTTCAGAGTCTCCACAGACCTCTCATTTGCTTCTGTCTATATTTCTTCAGCTATAGTATTTAGATGGTTTCATCCTTAAACATAATGTAAAATTTGTATTGTAAATAGTGACATTGCAGAATTATTATTTGTTCTGCCTTTCATTCCAGTTGTGCAGTATTTCAGGTCGAGTAGTTTTTGTTTTGTTTTTGATTTGTGGGCTGAACCTTATTCACCATCATTCATAACATTGCTTCTATGGGAAGTTTTTGTTTGGAACTCTCAGTAGTTGACTTACAAACTTTTTGGAAAATAGCCTGTTTGTAAGTTGAGGACTGCCTGCACTGTGCTGTGGTTACACTTGTTACCATTTTTTTATGGAAGCTGGCATTATAATTTAGGTGTAATTGAAAGCGTGACGATTTGGATAGAAAAATAACATCTCGTTGTTTTTCTGGTCATAGTTGCCCATTGTGCATCTTCACGACAAATCATCTCTCATTGGAAGAACTGCACACGACATGACTGTCCTGTTTGCCTCCCTTTGAAAAATGCCAGTGACAAGCGAAACCAACAAAGTAAGTGAGCGTTGGGGGTAGAGAAGCTTGGCGATGAGATGATAAGCTCTTTCTAAAGAGAATACAGAGGAGTAGGTAGGAAGCAGGGCAGAAACTACTAACCGCAAAGTATAGTGGGAGCAGAGGTACCAAGGTGGAGACCTGAGGGCGAAGCTCAGCTTAGTGAGTAGACAGGTCCTCCATGTGCTCAGTGACATGGTCGCTTTGGAATCCCCCCCACCCTCCACCCCTAGCACTAGAATTGGTCACAGCAGAGCAGTGAGTGCAAAAGAGGGGCGTCACTTTGTTCAGAGAGCCGAGAGCCAACATGATGACTCTTCATGTTTCTTGACAGATACTCAGTATCTGAGGATTTGAGTGCCATGTCACTGTAATGGCGGCGACTTTGGGGTGAGGGGTGGAGTAGACTGGACACTTCTCTTGGAATTACTCTAAAGTAAGTTTTGAGGACTCCGTGTTCTAGAAGAGTCAGGGGGTCAGGGTAAAATCCCACGTGCAGACGTTTAGGAGATTTTCCTCCTTGGAGATGCAGTTCCCAGACCTAGTTGCATAACTAACAGTTTATTCAGCACAAATTGAGAGTCTCTGCACCAGGACTGGCAGCATCCTGATCATTCCCGTCATTTTGTCATCTTTCCAGTCGATCTTTGTAGCCTTTAGCTGATCGGCTAATCAGCGCCCTGCTTAGGAGGCCTGCGTGTGGCTCCCAGGGGCTCCCTGTAGGCATCAGAGCAGGGAAAGGATGAGCATCTCTCCCAAATTTTCAGTCCCTTCCTGTCATTTCCGAGGTGAAACTGTGGTCTTTGGGTGTATCCCTCAGTTTGGGCAGATAGGCCGTGCCCTTGAATCTTGTGTCACCCCTTGGGCTGGAGCTGCTCCCCATGACTACAGCACCGTCGTCTTCGTCTTCCTCCACCTCATCTGTGCCGTCTTGCCACCCTCCCCTGTTTGTCGTTATGTGTTCATTACTCTCATTCTTCTTGATCACCTGCCTCAGACCCCACTACTGCCTGCAGAACATGTGCTGCTTTTCTTTCTGGTTGTTTCCATGTGGCACAAGGAAAGATGGACAAGCACACCGTTCCTCAGAGCACTGGGCCACAGGCTTTCCTCTCAACAAGCCCAGCTCCTCCCTTCCAAGAGGGTCCCTCACGAGCCTGCCCCACATGGCTGGGTGTCCATGGCACAGGAGAGATGGTCCAGGGCCACAGGCCTGTCATCCTCCCTCCCTCCCTGCAGAAGCAGTCATACTAAGCTTCCTTTAAAAGTCATGTTCCTAAATCAGTTAAATTATACTTTGATTAACCAAAAATTGAATTAATACACAGCTTTCCAGGACATCTCTTATATAAAGTGAAGATCTAGGAGTCTGGGTCTTCTAGAACCAGATATTTGGGACAGTAGTTCTAGTGGAATGCAGTCTGGTTTTCCTTCAAGTTAGTGTAAAACATTTTTTTTAAGTAGTATGTTGTGATGGCTCGTTTCTTGTGTTTTAGGATGTATTTCAGTAATAGACGTGTTTTTGTTTTTGTTTTTGTTTTTGTTTTTTTATTTTTGGCTGTGTTGGGTCTTCGTTTCTGTGCGAGGGCTTTCTCCAGTTGCGGCGAGCAGGGGCCGCTCTTCATCGCGGTGCACGGGCCTCTCACTGTTGCGGCCTCTCGTTGCGGAGCGCAGGCTCAGTAGTTGTGGCTCATGGGCCCAGTTGCTCTGCAGCATGTGGGATCCTCCCAGACCAGGGCTCGAACCCGTGTCCCCTGCATTGGCAGGCAGACTCTGAACCACTGTGCCACCAGGGAAGCCCAGTAGGCGTTTTAAGTGCCAAAATATTCATTTGTCGAGTTTGTGGTTGTACAGTATTAATTCCGTGAGTAATGAATTAAGACATTGTTCTTAACTTTTAATTTGGGGCTGTGGATTTTCTGAGCTCTTTTGGTTTTTAATATGTATTGCCATGACAATTGTAAAGATTTCTCTTTTTAAGAAACACTTTGTGTGGTTTTTGTTTAAAAAAAAAAGAAAAATGAATGTGGGTTTTTTTTTTTTTAACTCCTTATAACTGCCTGACTATTGTGACAATTGATCCAGTGCGTGCTCTCAGAAGTGGTAAACCACAGTGTTTCTCCTAGTCATAATGTAAGGTGTTACCAGGGTGATTTTATAATATAAAGTCACGGAGAAGGTGTAGACTAACTTTGTGCAAGGTTTTGGCAAATTTTCATGAAAGAAATGAAAGTGCTTTCTTTTTGTTTGTTTGTTTTTGTTTTTTTACATGCTTCTCAAATTACGTTTCTGCTCTGAGTCTGTTCCTTTGGCTCTAGCACTATAGTTTTGTGGGTACAAAGGACTTTGATAGACTGAGCGAGAAAGTTGCAGCAATATCTTTTCTGTAAATGTTTGTTGCTGTTACTCCTCTCCTGAAGCAAGTTGTGCTTATCATGTGTGAAATGGGGTTTAGGCAATAGAGAGGAACTGTGGATCTGACGCTCTAGCAGCTGAGAGTCAGCTCCACTGTTAGAATACATCCAGTTGACCCTTGAACAGCTCAGGGGTTAGGGGCACCAAACCTCTGCACAGTCAAAAACCCATGGCCCGGGACTTCCCTGGTGGTCTAGTGGGTAAGACTCTGCGCTCTCAGTGAAGGGGGCCTGGGTTCGATTCCTGGTCAGGGAACTAGATCCCACATGCATGCAGCGACTAAGAGTTCACATGCCGAGACAAAGAAGTCCGCATGCCGCAACTAAAAGATCCCACGCGTCACAGGTAATACCCAGCGCAGCATAAATCAGTCAATCAAACCACAGCCTTCCCACTGCATTGGCAGTTTGGTTCTTCCCTGTCTTTGGTTCTGCATCTGCAGATGACAGTGTGTGGGTGTCATATTTGCTGTTGAAGAACATCTGTGTGTACGTGGACCTATGCTCTTCAAACCCGTATTGTTTAAGGGTCAGCTGTACTTTAAAAATGATGTGAAGGGCTTCCCTGGTGGCGCAGTGGTTGAGAGTCCGCCTGCCGATGCAGGGGACACGGGTTCGTGCCCCGGTCTGGGAAGATCCCACATGCCGTGGAGCGGCTGGGCCCGTGAGCCATGGCCGTTGAGCCTGTGCGTCCGGAGCCTGTGCTCTGCAACGGGAGAGGCCACAACAGTGAGAGGCCCACATACAGCGCAAAAAAAAAAAAAAAAAAAAAAAAAATGATGTGACGATGGCATCAGTCAGAGGAGTGAGGTAGAGGCAAGTCAGTATTATCAGCAGTCCTGGCAGGGAGGCTCAGAGTGTGCTGGAGGGTGGGGCTGGGCAAAGCCCAATTTCAATAAAACAACAATGGAAGAGCATTTTAGACAGCACAGCTGATATGCCTGCAAGGTCTGACTGGATTCAGAGGTTCCTGTGCTATAGTAAGGTTTGTAGTGGGTGGTAAGGACCCCTGGGGACTGAGACACACCTGTGTCCACCGAGGCTGTGCTTTCCAGGCAGGTTTTCCCACAGATGCTCACCCTACCTGGTGCACACATCCTACTTATCTAACTTCTCTCACTGATGTCTCTATTGAGAGAACCTGCCAGAATCACCTGTGGAGCCTACACAGTGGTCATTGAAAGGAAACTCAGACCTCTTTGGCCTGTGTTGAGATTTTGTTTAATTTTTCCTTGAGTTGTTTTCAAGAGATTCTGCAATCACTGATCTTGAGTTATCCATCCCTTATAGAGATAATCAGATTTTATTGAATAATTAGGACTTTGCAAGGTATATACCTAATGTCAGTCCTGGCATCTGACTCCCAGTAAATTCCAGTACTGTACAGGGTGGCAACGGGGACAGGGACTGTGGGAACACATGACCGAATTCCCTATTTGAATTCATGTTGCCTCATCAGTGGGGTTATTGCTACTCAGCATGTGGTCCTCAGACCAACTGCACGGGCACCCCCAGGTTGTGTGTTAGAAATGCAGAAAATTGGACCTCATCCCAGACCTCCTGTGTTACTAGACTACATTTTAACAAATTCCCAGGTGATAGGGACATGCTGCTCTGAATGCCTTGAAGGGCAGAGTGTCTGTTCTGGAACCTTTGAGAAGGTGTGAGTGGTTCTCTGGGGGAAACCACGGGTTTCCCAACTCAGACCAGAAGGACTGTCAGAATGGGTGCCCCAAGGTCAGCCCCAGAGCCACACCAGCCCACTTCACTGCCCAGGACTGCCTGGGCCCTGGGCTGCACCTCACGTGAGCCTCCACAGGGTCTCAGTCGGCAGTCCCCAGACCTGTGACTTGAATACCTCTACTGGCTTGATGCTCACTACCTGGCCCTGCTGTATGTTCCAACTTTAGACCCCTCTGATTGTTTGAAATGCATTCCTTCAGGGTGTTGAGTCTTCCTTAAAACGTGCCCTCAAGACGCCTGCCTGGTGGTCAGCAAGCACTTGTGGGATGGCCGCCTGTTCCACCTGAGGGCTCCCCAGAGACCCTCAGCCACCTCTGACAGCCCTCACTCGGGTAGGGGTGGGGAGCGGAGGGGGCAGGGCAGCCTCTGACTGTAGGGACAGAGCATTGGGCTCGTTTGCCCTGATTTAAGTACCAAACGTTCGCTGGTGATAGACTTCATCAGAATAGCTTTGTCCTTGCTCTTCTGGGAGACACAGGGTTGCCACTTCTGAGTCTTTGGCTTCTGAGGAAAACCTGCTGCAGGGCGTGCATTCTTGCTTGTTGGTGGCTGTGATGGGAGGCCTGGCCCTGGGGCTCAGGTGTTCCCCTTTGTCATTGTGCCCTGTGCTGTGCACATGAAGATGCTGGAGAGGAAGGGGGGTCCTGGTGCACAGTGCGTGTGAAGCCCCGTGCTGTGGGAGCAGCTCTGCAGAGACGTCTGCGGGTCTGAGTAAATTTCAGCTTGGCTTTTTCAGTGGAAATCTAAGTGATGACCAGGTAGTAGATGCTTTGCCTGCTCCGTGGCATGTTCCCCACCAACCTCACAAAGCCTGAGTTCAGTGTGTCCGTTTTCATTGGATTTCCAAATTGAGCACAGTTTTATTGAGAATGACTGGGGGGACTGGAACTTCTGGTGAATTGAATGTTGCAAAGCAGCAGTGTATAGCGTACATGGACCCTATCCGTGAGGCTTTGTGCTCACTGGGGAAGGACTGCCTTGAAAAGTGGTGGGTGAGTCCTGGGCAGAGCCAACTATGAAACTTGGCCTTTTATTTCCTAAGTCATGGGCTCCTGGTATAGCTGCAACAGAAGGGGAACGGTGGGTCAGTGGAGGGGTTGGGGGTGTTTTGACGTAGCAGGAATGCCGACTGATACTCAAGGGAGAGGAACCCACACTGTATTGAGATGTATTGAGACACTGTGTGATGTGATATTCTAAGGATTGGTTGTGTATGAAACATAGCATTGAGCTCTTGAGAAAGAAAACGATGTAAAGATGGTAAAAAGAACAAGAGGTTTTGACATTTAAAGAGGTAAATGGGAATTCCCTGGTGGTCCAGTGGTTAGGAGTCTGCACTTTCACTGTGGGGGCCCAGGTTCGATCCCACCCTGGTCAGGGAACTGATATTGCACAAGCCTTGCAGCACGGCCAAAAAAAAAAGGGTAAACATCAGTACAGCAGGCTGTATTCTCAATGATACCAGATAAATGAAGCCTTGCTGTTTTAGCACTCCTTTCATTTTTGTTCGGCCCTAAAGCCCTCACTGCTGGGAGGGTGCCTGCTACACTGCCACAGCTCACCTGCACCTCGTTTCCCTGTGCTGGGCACCACAACATGGGAGGAGTCCAGATGCGTCGCACACTGGTCCACCCTTTAGGGAACGTGCAGGGAAGAGGAGATGAGCACCATTGAATTTGATATGGGGTCCAGAGCTGCAGCCTTACATTTGTCAGTATTATCAGATAAATGTGTTGCTCTCCCATCAGACCCTCTGCTCGGTGAGTGCATATCCTGGAGCCTCGCAGAGTCCCCAACATCCAGTCTGCACGCAGTCTGTGCAGCAAGTTGAGTGAATGAGTGAGCGAGAGAGTGCAGGAAGCTCAGATGCCCAAAGAGAAGCAGAGGCCCAGGAGGCGCTGGGGGAATTCAGGGAAGACTAACTGCTGCCCAAGACACCAGCAGGATGTTCACGGAGAGCTAGAGCATCTAGCGCTTTTACCCCTTTCAATCAGCTGTCACCCCCATAGGAAATGCCTGTGTTCCCTTGCCCTTATGAGATAATTTGTGTTATCTCATAGCAAATTGGGCCATGCGTATATGTTAGAGACGCTTTTTATTTGTTTGTATTTTGTTTTCCTTTGTCTCTAAATTGTTAGAAATGTCAATTACCAAATGCTTGCTTGCCTTCAGATAGATGTGTTTTCTTTTAAAATAAAAAATATAGTAATGTTTACATTTAGGACATAAGTGCTTTTAACACAAACAAAAAATGCATTGACCATGTCAGCAGCTTCCGTGAGACGTGCTGGCTGCCCCATAAGTGGCCTTGGGCTTGGGAATGGCATTTGTCCTAGGATGGGGAATTTTGGCTAAAAGGATGGCATTTGGGGAAGTGTGGACTCGAATGGATAATAGTAGGAAGAAGTGGTCGCTAGTGCATCTTCACCCAGAAACGGAAGGCCACGTACACCTTGCTTCTTTAAATTCCTCTGCCTCCACAGTTGATCAATATGTGTATCAACGTAGTCTGTGTCTGTTCTTTCTTATACCACAAGGTGATAGAAAAATAAGTCATCCTACCATTATCACTTTCCTTTTTACATCATAGTTCTTTTAGAAAATTTAGCATGTCAGTTTCAGGAGTACAGTGTCATGTGTTTAAAGTTTTGTGGAGTATTAGCTATTAGGAAAAAAACACTTTTATAAGGTATTATACATGACTTATTTCAGCTACATGCTTGTCATAAAGTGTACCTTGGGAATTGATTTTCATTTATAATAACAAGGTGCTTGGTGTGTGTAATTGTGTCTAATGAGCATTAATGAGTTTGAGATCTGAATATCCTTATTAGAAAAATTAATAGTATGGAATGTATAATTATCAAATTTTATTTTTTTTAACACATTTCGGTTTAATTAAGTTACTCTGATAAAGTATTTGAGTTGTTTATGTTATAGTTGCACTGATGGTAATGTGAGAATATTGTTATTACACATAAGGTAATTGAATTTTAAAAGAAAGGCTTTGTGATAGTGTTTTTTGTTTTTTTGTTTTGTTTGTTTCTTTTTTGTTTTTGTTTTTGTGGTACGCGGGCCTCTCACCGCTGTGGCCTCTCCCATTGCGGAGCACAGGCTCCATGGCTCACGGGCCCAGCCGCTCAGCGGCATGTGGGATCTTCCCAGACCGGGGCACGAACCCGTGTCCCCTGCATCGGCAGGCGGACTCTCAACCACTGCACCACCAGGGAAGCCCGATAGTGTTTTTTTATGTATCAGAGATCATATGTTATAGTATCAGTTTTATAAGCTGCTGTTTGTGACATGACTATAAAGTTTTGGGAAGTTGGAAAGAAAGGAGCTCTTAAGAATAAGAATAAATGGTATGACATAAAACTTCTGACATATGTTGAGTGCTCAGCAAATGGGGACATTTGGATGGATGGATGGACAGACGGATGGATGTTTGGGGCCATCTCTGTTAACTTTGAAGCCCTTGGGAATGGGGCTCTTTATGTTGCCACAGATTTTTCCTTTAGTCTCCGGGGATCAGGCAGGAAGAAGGGTAGCTGGAGAGAACACCCTGTGAGCCAGCCGCAGGCCAGGCCATGGGAGCCGAGGTTGGCTGCCGAGGCCGAGCATCTTTTTTTTTTTTTTTAAGTACATTCCCTTTTATTTTATTTATTTATTTATTTATTTTTGTGGTGGGGGGGACGCGCAGGCTCAGCGGCCATGGCTCACGGGCCCAGGTGCTCCGTGGCATGTGGGAGGCATGTGGGATCCTCCCGTACTGGGGCACGAACCTGTGTCCCCTGCATCGGCAGGCGGACTCTCAACCACTGCGCCACCAGGGAAGCCCAAGTCGGAGCATCTTGATACTCAGTTCTGAGTATCAGCGGTGCTGAGGGGACACCAAGCCTCGGTCCATCACTCACTTCAGCTAGATAGTCACTCTGTCAAGTACAGCATTTCTCGAACAGCTTCACATAGCAGAGAGCTCAGCATGGTGCCCTCCTGCATAGGAAACTCGTAGGAGAGAAAGGTGTGGTGTTACCTGGTCACTGTATGCCACAGTTTCAAGGAAGTGCACTTTTGTTTTTTGGAAGGTCATATCATAGATCTCAAGTTGTTAATAAGTAACAAAACTGACCAACTAGGTATCACCTCTGCTCCTTCTGTTAATCCTTCTGTACCTATGCAGGTGAGAAGTAAAGGACTTGGGGGAGCGGCAGCAGGAGGGGGCTCCTTAGCTCATCTCAGTGGTGGCTGATGACCCCCAAAGAATCAGAAACTTTCTGTTGTTACACGTTTGCTATTTCCCCAGAACCGACTTCTTATGAGTCTCTAGATTTAATACATGAGGACTTTGATTAGGTAATCACTGATTTTGTGGTCTGTTGTTTTCTAACATAGAAGCTTGAATTTTTCTTCAGCTTTTTGCTCTTCAACTACTGCTGTGCAGAATAGATGAATAGAATGGGATCCTTCTCTCTGCACAGTTCCTTTCTTGGTAGCCTTTTTCCAGTGCTTCATGACATACATAGGTGGTCTTCTGATAAAATTTTACTTGCTTTTCAGTAGTTTTTAAATCATTTGTGGACTTCTCCCTTTTACTTATCTTTTTTGTTTGTCTGTTTGTTGTTATAGCCATCCTGGGGTCTCCAGCTAGTGGAATTCAAAACACAATTGGTTCTGTTGGCACAGGCCAACAGAATGCCACTTCTTTAAGTAACCCGAATCCCATAGACCCCAGCTCCATGCAACGAGCGTATGCTGCTCTTGGACTCCCCTACCTGAACCAGCCCCAGACGCAGCTGCAGCCTCAGGTTCCTGGCCAGCAACCAGCACAGCCTCAAACTCACCAGCAGATGAGGACTCTCAACCCCCTGGGTAGGTGAAAGAACTCTCAAGAATTTCTTTGTCCACATGCAGCGTTGGGAATGACAAGTCTTCCTGGAACCCAAGGCTGTTTTCAATTACTGTTTTTACTTTAAATTCAAGTTAATATATGTATATATTATGGTGATGGTATCTTTTAAATGACTGAAATAAAAAACTTCCAGGAAAAGGCTAAAGTGTAAGGTGCACAGAGGATGTTACAGGCTTGTAAAATGAATAGCATTTACAGATGAACCAATATTTTTGTTGCTTCTGTCTGGACAGTTTTCATAAGGGCATTTCATATGGCTCAGAATACAGAATCTCACAAGTTAGAATTAGGGTTGTACCACTTGCACTGACTCTGAGTAGACCATTTATTTGACAAAGAATCTGAAGGTGGGTACAGCTCTTAGCACGTCTTGGTTATGGGCTACCTCATGGGTGGAGGTGACCAGCCTGGACATGGGGAGGTTAACAGGAATCTCAGAAAATCTCTTCTGTCTCAGACTTCTCCATGGATTAGTGTTTCCTAGTGTCATCTCAACCCATTAATTGCCAGTGTTTCATCATTCAGTCACATCTCTCCACAGTTTTTGCCATCTCTGCATAGTGTCTCCTTAATGCTTCTCTTCAAATTGGCATAGTCCTTTTAAACTCAGACTTATGCCAAACAGTTATGTCAGCAAATTAAATCAAGGTTGTTGTGCTAGTTTTGTTCTTTTCCTAATAAAATATTTTAACCTTAAAAATGTCCAGTTAAAGACATCTCATCTGTTGTGTTTTGGGAAATAATCACCCTAATGCATCTCTAACTCCTACTGGCTAGGAGCCTGGGTTGGAGCCCTGAAACCTGCATTATAATCTAACTCTACTCCTGTTGGTGATATAATCTGGAACAAGACTATTAACTTCTCTGTATCTCACCTTTTTCTTACTTTAGAATGAATACTGTAGATAAGTTGATTGACCTTTTATCTTCTTCACCTGCACTTAAATTTCTATGATTTTTACCTTCTGATATGCAAAAAAAAAAGGATGATGAACATGTATGTGACAGGTTAGCTTACTTATTTAGGTCATGATATTAATGAAGCCAGAATCAAAATCTGAATCTGCAGATGGATCATTTCTGGTTTTTTTCTGCAGCCACAGAACACTCATGATGCCAGCCAGCCTCCATAGAAATGCCTTTCTTTGGTTATAAAGTGCAGTGGGAAGGAGACTGCAACTGAATTTATATAATTTGATCACCGTTGTTGAAAATATAACTCCCAGAGTTCCTGCCATAGCGTTTATTATTATAACTTCTAAGAATCATTTATTTATATGTGACTTTTTATTTATCTGTTATCAGGACTTTAAAGTGCGTATTATAGTTCAGGAGTTGGTTGATTTCTTTTCTTTCTGCCTTTCAAGGAAATAACCCAATGAACATTCCAGCAGGAGGAATAACAACAGATCAGCAGCCACCAAACTTGATTTCAGAATCAGCTCTTCCAACTTCCCTTGGGGCCGCAAAGTAAGACCCGTGTTTCATTTGGCTCCTATCTGAGTGACAGTTGCACGTGAAAGTGGGCTGGTAACCACGGGAAGCTCTTGATTCTTTCTAAATGTGTGATGCTCGCCCTCCCTCCCTCCCTCCCTTCCTTCCTTCCTTCCAATACAGTTTAAAGTTCCATATGGTTGATGAACCTTAGTTGGATAAATCTTACTCTTTTCTTAGCCCACTGATCAATGACGGCTCAAACTCTGGAAACATTGGAACCCTCAGCACTATACCCACAGCAGCACCTCCTTCCAGCACTGGCGTTCGGAAAGGCTGGCACGAACATGTCACTCAGGACCTGCGGAGCCATCTAGTGCATAAACTGTACGTGGCCACCTCGCTCATTATTCACATGTGATGGAAACATTTTGTGACTGATGGCGATGTGACAGTTTTGCAGTTTCATCGATGTCTGATTTAATTCCTAAGTGTTCTCTTGGGCCCCAGGTGATTGTACCCTAGCAGCTGAAGGGGGTCACATGCTTGTTTAGGGAGGCCAGAGAATCCCAGACACTGCATCCCCAGTGGGTCCTACAGAGGGACATGAACTGTGACCCATGTTGCAGGGGGCCAGACCTGCTTTCTAAGCTCTGGGATGCACCAGGACCTGGGATTAGCTCAGAAGCTTAGCCTTATTTTGTGGCTCAAGGTTATACTTGTGGAGACCCCTGAGAACTGGAGGAATTTGGGCCTAGTAAATACAGATGGCATGACACTACCATCATACAGTTTAACATACAGGAAATTAATAGTTAACTTTCTCCAGCTATTTAGGTTAAATTGAAGGTGAGGTTAACTTGATTCCCTTGGAGATTTGTTTTCTCCTTCATTATTTTAATCAAAAGTTTTTATAATAAGTAGTTTAAAAATTAGGAATTCAAAATGAGAATTTTGAATGGTCCAGCACTTATTGTTAATAGCAAAATATGGGTGTGTTTGACTTGTAGATAAATTGACAGGTCAGTATTGTCTCCAGAGAGCGACTTCATTTGTGTATTCATGAACTAGGCGAGAGAGATTGGGGGTTTCTATCAGCAGTGTATTGCGCCCATAGGTAGACGATTGTTTCTTCTCTTTCCGTGTCACCTATAAAGTGGCAGGACAGACATTGTATTGAAAGTAGATTGAGAGTGTGTGTTGTCTTTTCAGTGTCCAAGCCATCTTCCCAACACCTGACCCTGCAGCCCTGAAGGATCGCCGCATGGAGAACCTGGTGGCCTACGCTAAGAAAGTGGAAGGGGACATGTATGAGTCTGCCAACAGCAGGGTAGGTTGCCATTTGTGTTCTAGCCATGCACAGCACCTATGGGAGCTGTAATTGCATCTGTCTGCCTTATTGTCTGGAAATGGGGACATCTGTTAGTGTGGTAGACTCATCACTTGAGGGCACTGACCAGGGAGACTTCCCAGTTAAGACATGAGGTCCCTGTACAACTCTCTTGTTCTGTAACTACAGAGTACAGATGTCTCCGCTACAGCGGTAAATGAGGTATATAAATTTTTTTTAATCCGTGGGTGTTCTTTATAGTGGCAGTGTTCACAGCGCTTGTCTGTGTTATTGCCAGTGTCAGTGAGTGTCCAAGAAGAGGTTCAGCTGTGGAATGAATGTAATGAGCACTCAGTACCTCCTATCTGATAACTCCTGTAACATCACTGGGCACTGGTTTATCAGAAGTGCTGAATGTTTACCTGTGCCAATGTACTTAATTTAAAGTTCATTAGTTTGTTAGAACATACAAAACCAGATCATTTTTTTATTTACAAATAACTAGTGTTGAATGTTACTGCTTTTTAGGATGAGTACTATCACTTACTAGCAGAGAAAATCTACAAGATACAAAAAGAACTAGAAGAAAAACGGAGATCGCGTTTACACAAACAAGGCATCTTGGGTAACCAGCCAGCCTTACCAGCCCCCGGGACACAGCCTCCTGGGATACCACAGGCACAGCCTGTGAGACCTCCAAGTAAGGACTTTATTTCCAGCCCTTAGTCTGTTTCCTTGTTTTTCCTTCTGCATTTGGTGTGTATTTCTAAGCATATAGAATTATATTCTCCAGAAGCCTATGCTGTGAAAAACTGTGTGGTAGTGGCTGTGACCTTCTGCAGTGGCCTGTGTTCAGACAATGAGTCTTTCTCATGGAAAGGCGGGTGTGCTGGCATCAGAATGCACAGCACTTTTGGACCTGGTTTTCTCTTTAAGTTTGAAAGATTATTTTATTAAGTTAAACTTTTTATTATTATTATTTATTTATTTTATTTTTGGCTGCGTAGTTGTGGCACACGGAATCTTCGTTGGGATCTTCATTGTAGCATGCGGGATCCTCTGCTGCGGCGTGTGGGCTCCTTGTTGTAGCGCGCGAGCTTCTCTCTAGTTGTGGTGCGTGGGCTCTCTAGTTGTGGCCCGCGTGTTCAGTAGTTAAAGTGTGCGGGCTTAGTTGCCCTACGGCGTGTGGGAATTTAGTTCCCCAACCGAGGATCAAACCCGTGTCCCGTCCCCTGCATTGGAAGGTGGATTCTTAACCACTGGACCACCAGGGAAGTCCCAAGGATTATTTTAAATAACCCATTTTTTTTCCTGCCATTATAGATGGGCCCATGCCTCTGCCAGTGAATCGCATGCAGGTTTCTCAAGGTATTTAACTATTGTTGTGAATCATATTTTGGTTTAATATTCTACATCCACAAAGTTTATTGGTTTGTCCTCTTCCCTCTGTATTTCTTTGTAGCTCCTCCTCTTATTCCTTCCATTCATTTTTGCTGATGAGCAGAGTTCATGTCCACAGGTAGTATGAATATCTGTTGCATTTGAAAGTTTGAAGATCATAGGAAAGCTCTCCAAGGAGATCAGAAGTAGGAGTTAACTTTTTTTTTTTTTTTTTGGCGGTACACGGGCCTCTCACTGTTGTGGCCTCTCCCGTTGCGGAGCACAGGCTCCGGACATGCAGGCTCAGCAGCCATGGCTCACGGGCCTAGCCGCTCCGTGGCATGTGGGATCTTCCTGGACCGGGGCATGAACCCGTGTCCCCTGCATCGGCAGGCGGACTCTCAACCACTGCGCCACCAGGGAAGCCCCTTTTTTTTTTTTTGATGGGCAAGAGAAGACATTATTCTTAGGAAGAGTCTCCAAAAAAAAAGCATTGTATTGTAGGTTGGGGAAAGAAACATTTCAGAACATTTCTGAGCATCAAGCCCATCCTGGGGCAGGAGCACTGTGGGGGTGGTGGTGAGGTGAGGAAAGTGGGGACTGCTCTGGGCCCTGTGAGCACAGGTGCCATGGCTTGCGGCTGGCCGAGGAGGGTTTGTGCTCAGAGAACCCTCATCAGGCTGTGCTACTGGCAGTCTTTTTATTGGTGGTGGTTGAAGCAGTCATTTTAGTTTGGGAGTTTGGGGGTGAGGGTCATTTCAAAGCTTTTACGGCTCTTGTCAAATTGAGACTTGAACAGTAGGATGTTTTTACAGGTTGTGAAATAGGTGGTGACATTATCCAGAAGATTCCAAAGCAAGGCCTTGCTGCTGTGTGTAGAGTAGTTCAAGAGGGGAGAAGAGGTGATTTTAAAAGCCATGGTGATCGTACTGCATACTAAAAAAGACCTGATAGATAAACTGATGTGGAGGAAACTTTTCAGGGACTTGTTTAGGTGGACTAGATATGAAGGGTGAAAGAAATCACGAAGTCAGAGAAATGGAGCCTTAGGAAAGTGGCTGAGTGCTGTGTCGGGGATGACTTGGAAGACTCTGCTGCTTTGGGATCTGAGGAGGTGGCTGTTGAGCAGAGTGGAAGGTGTTTTCTAGGGACGTGCTCACATGCCCCGCTTACCGACCTGTCTGGGTCTGTAAAGAGGGACTTTCTATGGTGCCATTTCTTTGTACATCTTTTATTTAATAAAATCTTCTCTTTTTAATAAAACCCTCAAGGAGAGTGGAACATTTTTGTATTACAGGCTTCCTGGAAGGTCCTGGGCCTGTGCTGGTTACTTAGGGTGACATTTTTTAGTGGTGCTGAGGGAGGCACATGTTGTTTGATGGCCTCTCATGCTACACAGTATTAAGGCAGCGCCTCAAGGATTCTGTTAAGTGCCAGTGTCGGGCCTAAGACTTATTGAACCAGCATTTATGTTGAGCTCAGAGTTTACAGAGTATTGTGGGAAATTACAAAGAGAGAGACTCGTGGTCTGGAGACGCGTGGCAGCTAGTGAGGTGTCATTCATTCTGTGGTACCTCTGGAAAGGCCAAGGTAGCTGTGAAAGTGAGATCTTTCCAGTCTATGGAGAGGAGGCTGAGGTTGAGAACTACCAACCCTTGGGCACTTTCTAAATGCTTAATGTGCTTGCAAAATTAAAACCATATTTTGAGTCTTACCCCAGATTCTAACAATAAATGTAAACCCAGCCAAAGGGCTGGGAGGCCTGGAGTGATGGGAACAGGCTTCCTGCAGGAGAGGAGATGGGAGTCAGGTGCTCCAGAAGGCTCTGAGGGGTTGGCTCAAACGGGTGCCCTGGCCTTAGCTGACCTCCTCTGTAGATGGTGGGAGCGCCTTCCCACGCTCCCCCCATCTACTTTGTCGCTTGGATGCTTCAGTGCCGAGCACTGCCCCGACCTTGTGTGCTCATGGCTTACCTGACTTTCTGCCTTCCTGTGCTCATGCTGCCCTGCCACCCACCCCATCCTGTCACCCTCACCACCACTGCATTGGTGCCATCTTTTCTGGATATGAAGAGTCTGTTATTTAACCATCTTTTCTGATTAACTGAGTGATTTCCTTTCAGTTGTATATGTTGTGTGTGTGTTCCATCTTATTTGGCTTAGAGTTTTATTTGGTGAGTTGTCATTCTGTTTTCCTGTGAGTGATTTTCCTAATGAACCGTTGTGGGTACATTTACAGGGATGAATTCATTTAACCCAATATCCTTGGGGAATGTACAGTTGCCTCAAGCTCCCATGGGACCTCGCGCATCGTCCCCCATGAACCACTCTGTCCCGATGAACAGCATGGGCTCCGTTCCAGGGGTAAGTGCTTTTTCTGTTTGCCTCAGCTGTGCTGATAAGGCCTTGCTCGAATAAGGAAAATTCTCTCAGCAGGAAACTTGTAGATCGTCTGGGAATCCTGTGGTACTTGTTCCTTTGGATTTGAATTATGCTTTATTTTCTTCATATTTCTCTTTCTCTCTCTCTGTCCTTATTACCACAAGAATTATTTGACCATTACTTACTTTTATTGAAATGACAAATCATAGGCACCTGTGACCTTGTTGGAAGATGGGGTTGGCAGCCTCACATATGTGGCTGAGAGGGATTTGTCAGTGTCTGTTGACTCTCAGAACTTCCTCTCCTGCGGCTGCCTTCTAAACGCTTCAGAGAACTCATAAAAGGCATATTTTGAACTTTAAACTATAGCATACTATTGGTTTCTGTTCAGAGGACAGTGTGAAGCTGGCTCATTAGAGACCTTGCATGAAAAGCATGCAGAGTGCCTGGGAGCCAGAAGGTCTTAGTGAGTGGTGGGTCCCTTCCTGCAAGGGAGGAGGATTTGAAGATTTCTGCCTCTTCTAGTTTACCTTGAAGACTCAGGCCCTTGAAGCCCTCTGAACTCTCAGTAACGCTTATTGTCTTTTAGATGGCCATTTCTCCTTCCCGAATGCCTCAGCCTCCGAACATGATGGGTACACACGCCAACAACATGATGGCCCAGGCGCCTGCCCAGAACCAGTTTCTGCCACAGAACCAGTTCCCGTCCTCCAGCGGGGCGCTGAATGTGAACAGCGTGGGCATGGGGCAGCCAGCGGCCCAGGCCAGCGTGTCACAGGTACTGTTCACGTTGGGGCTGTGAGCCACCTACAGTGATAGAGCCCCAGCTTCCCCCTGACCTCAGCATGTCCTAGTTCACAGAAATTAGAATTCTAGACAGAACATTTCATGTGCTAGCATCTCTTGATTTTTTTTTTCCCTGTTCCGTTATTTTTACCTTGTTTGGAATTAGTCATACCATCTTGGGGTGAAATTCATACAAAAATGGAATGGATTATGGTTTTTTGGTTTGTGTGCTTTTGTTTTGGTTTTGGGGTTTTTATTTGTCATTTTCTTGGTTTCTGTTTGTGCATTGTAAATTCTGAGTTTCACGTGTGATCCTGAGAGACACTGGATTTTAAAGAGGGAGTGAGGAAAGGTCCCATGAGTTCACTCTTAATGATTTGGTCTTTGTATCTTATTGTCTGTCTGTCTGAACTGCCCAGGTGAAGTCCGACTAACTGGATCATTTGAGTAGTTCTCTTCTTATTGAATGTGTTTTTAATTATTCAGTCTAATGCTGGTGAGAACTATTTTCCATTCATTTTACTGCCTTTTCCCCCCTTTTGTTAATTGCTAGAGTACACCAGATTGCTGCTGTATACAAATGTACATGTGTTTAAAACAGGCCAAGTCTTCCCCCAAAAGATAAAATTCATTATTTAATTTTTTAACATGAAGTAACATTGAATAAAAGGCAGTGACTACATTAGATTCACTCACTAAATACTTATTAATTAATTATTAATTTCCATAAATTTCGTTGCTCCAGACGGGGGTTATCAGGTTTGTCCTGTAAATATTTTCAGCTTGGTGGGTCATGGGGTCTCTATTTGAACTGCTCTGCTCCACTGTTGTGGCGCCAAGGCAATGGTAGACGTGCACATTCACATATGAGTGAATGGGCGAAGCTGCCTGCCAGTAAAACTTTATTGACAGAAACCAGTAGCTAGCTGGATTTGGCCATGGACTCTACATAGTTTGCAGATCCCTGCTCTAGACCAGTGATTCAGAATAGATTTTTTTTTTTTTTTTTTTTTTTTTTTTGCGGTATGCGGGCCTCTCACTGTTGCGGCCTCCCCCGTTGCGGAGCACAGGCTCCGGACGCGCAGACTCCGGACGCGCAGGCTCAGCGGCCATGGCCCACGGGCCCAGCCGCTCCGCGGCACATGGGATCCTCCCAGACCGGGGCACGAACCCGCATCCCCTGCATCGGCAGGCGGACTCTCAACCACTTGCGCCACCAGGGAGGCCCCAGAATAGATTTTTAATTGGTCCACAAATAATTCTGAAACATGTATCTAGTTGAGAACCACTGTACTGAAACATTTCAGTGTTTCCATAACTCATTTTTTAAAAAAAGACAAATACCTTTTCCAGTGGTCTAAGCTGTGGGTGGATATCATGGAGCACGAAGCTAGTAAGTGGAGTGTATATGTGTTTGTTTAAGCCAGAGATTTCCACACTTAATAAATCAAAGCATGAGAAACAAGTGCACATTACTATAAATGTGCAGATCGATGACTTTTTACAAATGGAATATTCCTGTGCAGTCAGCAGACCTCATCAAGAAACCATGATTAGATTTTCATACATTTAAGTCTTTGAAGTCTATTGTCACATTTTCAAATGGGGGAAATAATTTTAATGTACTCTGTTCCATCTGTTAGGGACAGGTGCCTGGTGCTGCTCTTCCTAACCCTCTGAACATGCTTGGGCCCCAGGCCAGCCAGCTGCCTTGCCCACCAGTGACACAGTCACCGTTACACCAGACTCCACCTCCTGCTTCCACGGCCGCAGGCATGCCGTCTCTTCAGCATCCGGCGGCACCTGGGATGACTCCTCCCCAGCCAGCAGCTCCCACCCAGCCATCAACTCCTGTGTCGTCTTCCGGGCAGACTCCCACCCCGACTCCCGGCTCAGTGCCCAGTGCCAGCCAAACCCAGAGCACCCCTACAGTCCAGACGGCAGCCCAGGCCCAGGTGACCCCACAGCCTCAGACCCCAGTCCAGCCTCCGTCCGTGGCCACCCCTCAGTCGTCACAGCAGCAGCCGACACCTGTGCACACCCAGCCTCCTGGCACACCGGTGAGCCCCTCGGCCTGTCGTCTTCTGGCCAAGACTCTTAGATGAGAACTTGCCCATAAAAGAAAAAATCTGTCATGAAGTCACTGCAGGTCTTGGTGCAGTTGCAGAAAGTATCTGTTTTGTTTCCAGCATTGGCTCCAAAGGCTGTTAGGCAGGACATGACTTATGATTATCTTCCCCAATTAAATCAGTTTGTAGAAATCAACAACTAAAAGAACTCATACATGGGTCCTCCGTAGAATTTTTAAGCTGTCTGTCCATAGGAGCAGTATTGTCCCCCATTATCTGTCCTAGATTGACGTCTTCTGAGTTTTAGTAGTGATGAGGATTTGGTAAACAAGTCAAGTTCCTAGTTGTATGTACTTTGACCTTGCCCATCAGCCTTGTTTTCCAGCTGGAAGCCCTTTCTTTTTCATGACAAAATGGCATGCTCAGGTTAACACTTCTGTGGCTTAGATTTACCCATTCTTCCTGGGAGGTGAAGGTGGCAGGGTCACACCACGTCCTGTGTCCCATGTCTCATGCTCTGCTGGCAGCACCCAGTCCAGTGCTCTCCTAGACTGGGCTGTCCCCACTGACACAGGGGCCTGAGGCTGCTTCTGCTCACCTCCACATTCTTCTCCCAGTTCTCACCAGAATCTTAGTGTCTGTTTTCTTATCAGTCTAACTTAAAAACCTTCTTCCCCCTAAAATACATTATCTTTTATTTGTGGGAACTGAGGATATTTATTTATAAAATGTCAAAATTAACCCCAACAGAAACCCCAAGATGACATTACTGTTTGTATTTCTCCATAGGGACTGTGCTTATTGATCCTTACTTTATATTTCTTATCTCTAAGTAAGATCTCTTTGTAATTTTATGTTTTCTTTTGTTTGTTTACTTAAAACTCCATTGGGTAAATCTTTGAAAATTTAGAATTCTTTCTGGGATTCCTTCTCTTAATGTTTGTTTACTCCTCCACCACTGTTCCTATAATTAACAGGCTAGTTATACATTCTTATTCCATATAGATACTTTATTCCCCTTTCTACAGCATATATACTTATATACTTATTATTCAGCCTTTACCATAACCATTAACGTCATTGTTGGAAGGAATTAAATTTAAAATAGGAGGTTCTGTGACTTAGGTAGAAAATTCCCAGAAAAGAATTTTCTGTCAAAAGGTAGGAAGCTCTGCTCTTCCATCTCTGCATTGTTGGCAAGAAGTCAGTTGTGTTTCTGCCTGATTTTGACTTCTCTGGAACTCCTATTTTAATGCTTATTCTTCAGTTCTCTCAAATAGGGGTGCCTATTAGATTAGTATTGAGAAAGATTAATGCGAAACTGTGTGTTGGGTGACCATCAGGGTTTAAGATCATTTATATTGTTTACAGAGATAAATGATTTTGGTTTCTCCACAGCTTTCCCAGGCAGCAGCCAGCATTGATAACAGGGTCCCCACTCCATCCTCAGTGGCCAGCGCCGAAACCAACTCCCAGCAGCCAGGACCCGATGTACCAATGCTGGAAATGAAGGCTGAGGTCAAGACCGAGGACACCGAGCCCGATACCAGTGAACCCAAGGCAGAGCCTGGGGCTGCGGTAGGTGCCATTCCTGGGAGTGAATAGATGTACTGCGCACCAGGCGTCCACCGTGGATGCCCCTGCTTTCCGTTTCAGTATCCTGTTCGATTGTGGTTCAAGTTGGAAAGAGATTAAAAACAGATTGGTTATTTATTTTTAGATACGAGGTATGGGTTTATTTTATTTTGCCAGAAGTGAAGAGCACTGGCTTGTATTTTATTTTATTTTATTTTTTTTTCCTTTTGCGGTATGCGGGCCTCTCACTGTTGTGGCCTCCCCCGTCGCGGAGCACAGGCTCCGGACGCGCAGGCTCAGCGGCCATGGCTCACGGGCCCAGCCGCTCCGCGGCATATGGGATCCTCCCAGACCGGGGCACGAACCCGTATCCCCTGCATCGGCAGGCGGACTCTCAACCACTTGCGCCACCAGGGAGGCCCTGGCTTGTATTTTAAATGTTTAAATCATCCAGCAACTTTTTCATTGCCATCCTTCATTCATTTATATTTCTGCAGAGTTAGACTGCACAAGAGGTGCGTTCTTTTACTAATTAACCTGTAGCAGAAGTTGGAAACTGACAGACCGTGGGCTGAATCCAGCCTATAAATGTGTTTTGTTTGGCCCACACAATTATTTTTAAAATGGGAAATTACAAATAAAACTCTAGATTTCTGGCTTTTCTTGAAAAATGAGAAGCTCTGCCAGCACTGTGCTTCCGTTCCTGTGGGGCAGCAGTCTAGGTGGGAGCACCAGCTGGGGCTCTTAGATGGCTCGTGAGCTCTCTAGTTTGCCAAGAGTGTCCACTGCTCCCCGCGGCCTCACACCACAGCTCCTGCTCTTGTCATTAGCTTCACCTGCCTCGCCCTCTGAGCAGTTGAATTTCTGATCCTTCCCACAATTTTCGAGGCACTTCTTGTTCCAAAGTAGAAATATATGGAAAACTATTGAGCAGTTAATGGTGTATACAATGTGTATACAAGTTTTTTAAGCACTCTAGCATGTAAAAATTAAAAAATTTTTAGGACTGTAATGCACTGGTGCTGTACTGAAGTGACTGAACAGGCACTCCACCCCTTCTTGTGGGAGAGAAAAGGAATGATCAATGCAGCTCTGACTTGGGAAAGGTTTTAACAAGCCCATAGAGATTTTTAAGAGCCTTCCAATAATTCTGAGTTACAATAAAGGTCTTTCATATTCATATTATCATTGTCTGTAATTTTGTTTTTCTCAAGATGATGGAGGAGGACTTACAAGGATCTTCTCAAGTTAAAGAAGAAACAGACACAACAGAGCAGAAGTCGGAGCCAATGGAAGTGGATGAAAAGAAACCTGAAGTGAAAATCGAAGCTAAAGAGGAAGAAGAGAATAGCACCAACGGGACAGCCTCGCAGTCCACTTCTCCTTCTCAGCCTCGCAAAAAAAGTAGGTCATGTTCTCATAAACTTACCGGATGGTGCTGCTTTTCCATTGTGTTGGGATTGCATTCTGTGGATTAAAAGCTAAAGCAGAAAAAGAATTCCATCCCTTCTTTTATCCTTCTTGCCTGCCATTCCGCAAGTTTTAGAAATGGTGACAGTGAGCTGAACTCCATGGTGTGAGCCCACAGGAGTCTGTGGTAGGAACAAGAAGCGACCAGGGCTCTGAGGGGCAGCCCATGAGCCGCCTGTCTGGGGTGGTGCTGGCTTTACTCGGCATGCCGTGGACAACCACTGATGGGCTCCAGCAGGAAGATGACCGGAAGCTTGATGTTAGGGAAATTATCACTATGGCAACCCTATGCGCTGAAGTTTGTAGGTTTCTGCTGATACAGATAGGAAACTAAGTACCCAAAGTCAGGGGGCGGGAGAGTAGAACCCAGTGACTAGTGCAGCAGGAAGAGGGAGGGCGGCAGGTAAGTGAAGATACTTTGGGTTCTGAAATAAGCAGGATGAGTCAGGCTCACGGTGGAGGTTGGATAGAATCTATTTGAGATGTGTCCAAAGTACGGAGGTAAGGGTGTCAGCAAATTGTCAGGTGACCGTTAGGAATGTGAGATGGGGCTCAGGTAGTTCAGGGCTGCAGGTGATCCAGTTAGGAAAGACGGCAGAAAAGTGTTAGAAAGGCTGATACTGTATAGTTTTGCTGCTGGAAAAGACCCTGGAGATCATAGAGGACAGCAGGCCTTAAGGTTTTGGTCTCAGACCTCTTTATACTCCTAAAAGTCGAGGATCCCAGAGAAGTTTTTGTTTGTATGGATCATCTGTCACTATTTACTCTATTAGATGTCTTTTTAAATATTTATTTAAAAATAAATCTGTTACATGGCACCCATAAATAACACATTTTAATGAAAAATAATTTCCCAAACAGAAATAGTTGGAGTGATCACATTGTGTTTTACAATTTTGTTACTCGGAGAGTTAAGTGAACACAGCTGGATTCTCATATCTGCCTCTGCCTTTGCTGTTGTATTCTGTTTGGTTGAAGTACATGAAGAGAATCCAGACCCACTCAGATTAGTAGTTAATAAAGAGAAGAGTATTTTAGTAGTCTTTTCAGGTCATTGTGGAAATATTCTTTTCTGATACTACACCAAAACTCAACAAGTAGAAGCTTCTTAAAGGCTAGTTGCAGTGGGAATGTGAATCCATAGCCCTGAATTTCTCATACTCTGTGGCGTTAGAATCCATCGTCCGTCTTGTACTTTGAATGGATCTTTTGCCATTGCATGATTTTTTTGTAACACTATCCTTTGGTCATCTGGGAATTTGGCTCACTGAGTTATGCTCATCTTCCAAATGTTGACATGCTTCATTATGTGATATTTTTTAAAATCACATTTATTAATATCACTATGAGTCTCTTCAGAAAGTCGTGTAAACTCTGACAAGCTGTCAAGCTCATGTGTCATGATACAGGTTTTTCAAAATTCTAATTTTTTTTTTTCAAAATTCTAATTTTTGATGTGAGTCAAAATTTTATCGTTGGTAACAAATAGCGTCAGTTGTCCTGGAAGTAACTATAACTGGCATACTTCATTCATTTTTGAGCAAATGTCTGTCTCATACCCAGATCTGAGTAACGGTAGCTTGTCTACCAGCCATTCTTTCTAGTTTTGTGTGTTTCATGAAGAAAAGCAGTTACTTCAGCTCTCAACTCAACACTCACACAAGTGCTTTCTCTCAAGACAACCACTGCATGCAGCAGAAGTGCTTTATGACAGCTTCCCAATTTGTCGTACAGAATAAAAGACGTGTAGCCAAGGGCTGAGATTTAATAAAAGTAAGAATTTTGACTCGTTCATCAAGGACACTTGTAGGTGCAGGTGACGTTTTTTCCTGTGTATGCACAGCAGCAGCAAAGAACAGGGTGACCATGAAGTCGAGTTTGGAGCTGTTGCCTGGTCATGCTGCAGTGCTAGTGATTTTATTCACTGTTTGTTTTTGCCCCATCTGTGTGAATGTCAGCACACAGTGCAAAAGGTAAATGACAATTTAGTGTATCATGAAAATTGTTTTATATCATGGAAATAGATTTCACAGACCCCTAGAAAAGGCCTAGGGCAGTGCTAGATGGAAATGTTGTATATCTGCACTTTCTGCAGCGATGGAAATGTTGTATACCTGCACTCTCTTGTTATGGCAGTCACCAGCCACATGTGGCTCCTAAGTACTTGGCATGTGACAAGTGTGCCTGAGGAAGTGAATTTTAAATTTTATTTAATATTAATTCATTTTGATTCAAGTAGCCACATATGGCTGGTGGCTACCATATTAGACTGCATGAGGGTCCCTAAGGTATCTGTGGGCCATGCTTTGGGGACTGCTGATGTGGTCCCCACCTGATGGTCCTGAGAAGGTTTTGAGCCAGAGAAGTGGAGTGACTTGCTCATAGCACACCACACTAATCAGTGGCAGAGAACTTGTTTCAAATACAGCTTCTGACTGCTACTTCCACTCATTTGGAGTCTTATTACATCAGTGTGGTTGTTAAAGACAGGAGTTTGAAAATGACTTCTCCTTGGCATAGGTATTAACTGTTTAGTGAATGAATGAACGGTCATCCAAAGTGAGATACATGTAAGGCCATGTTAGTTTTGATCAGCACTGGAAGACAAGATGGTCTGGAGCAGGGCATCAGAAGGCTGTCTAGGGCCACCAGGTAGTGCATCTTTTAGGCTTTGTGTGTCATAAGGTTTCTGTTGCAGCTGCTGAGCCCTGCCTTGTGGTGCAAAAGCAGCCATGGACACCTGCACAACAAGGACGGTTGTGTTCTAATAAAGCTTTATTTTGTCAGACTAAAAAGTGATTTTGTATAATTCACGTATCATGAAATAACATTCTTTTTTTCCCCTAACCATTAAAAACCTTAAAAACCATTGTTAGCTCTCAGGCCCATACAAAGGCAGGCAGCTGGCCAGATTGGGCCTGTGGGTCGTGGTTTGCGACCCCTGGTCTAGAAGAATAAAAAAGCTGTTGATTAACTAACGAATTTTCTTCTTCTTTTTTTTTTTTATTTAACAAATTTAATCAGTTATACATATACATATGTTCCCATATCCCCTCCCTTTTGCGTCTCCCTCCCGCCCTCCCTATCCCACCCCTCCAGGCGGTCACAAAACACCGAGCTGATCTCCCTGTGCTATGCGGCTGCTTCCCACTAGCTATCTACCTTACATTTGGTAGTGTATATATGTCCATGCCGCTCTTCCGCTTTGTCACAGCTTACCCTTCCCCCTCCCCATATCCTCAAGTCCATTCTCTAGTAGATCTGTGTCTTTATTCCTGTCTTACCCCTATGTTCTTCATGACATTTTTTTTTCTTAAATTCCATATATATGTGTCAGCATACAGTATTTGTCTTTCTCTTTCTGACTTACTTCACTCTGTATGACAGACTCTAGGTCCATCCACCTCATTACAAATAGCTCAATTTCGTTTCTTTTTATGGCTGAGTAATATTCCATTGTATATATGTGCCACATCTTCTTTATCCATTCATCCGATGATGGACACTTAGGTTGTTTCCATCTCCGGGCTATTGTAAATAGGGCTTCTATGAACATTTTGGTACATGACTCTTTTTGAATTATGGTTTTCTCAGGGTATATGCCCAGGAGTGGGATTGCTGGGTCATATGGTAGTTCTATTTGTAGTTTTTTAAGGAACCTCCATACCGTTCTCCATAGTGGCTGTACCAATTCACATTCCCACCAGCAGTGCAAGAGTGTTCCCTTTTTTCCACACCCTCTCCAGCATTTATTGTTTCTAGATTTTTTGATGATGGCCATTCTGACTGGTGTGAGATGATATCTCATTGTAGTTTTGATTTGCATTTCTCTAATGAGTAAAGATGTTGAGCATCCTTTCATGTGTTTGTTGGCAGTCTGTATATCTTCTGTGGAGAAATGTCTATTTAGCTCTTCTGCCCATTTTTGGAGTGGGTTGTTTGTTTTTTTGTTATTGAGCTGCATGAGCTGCTTATAAATTTTGGAGATTAATCCTTTGTCAGTTGCTTCATTTGCAAATATTCTCTCCCATTCTGAGGGTTGTCTGTTGGTCTTGTTTATGGTTTCCTTTGCTGTGCAAAAGCTTTTAAGTTTCATTAGATCCCATGTGTTTATTTTTGTCTTTATTTCCATTTCTCTAGGAGGTGGGTCAAAAAGGATCTTGCTGTGATTTATGTCATAGAGTGTTCTGCCTATGTTTTCCTCTAAGAGTGTGATAGTGTCTGGCCTTACATTTAGATCTTTAATCCATTTTGAGCTTATTTTTGTGTGTGGTGTTAGGGAGTGATCTAATCTCATACTTTTACATGTCCCTGTCCAATTTTCCCAGCACCACTTATTGAAGAGACTGTCCTTTCTCCACTGTACATTCCTGCCTCCTTTATCAAAGACAAGGTGACCATATGTGCGTGGGTTTATCTCTGGGCTTTCTATCCTGTTCCATTGATCTATCTTTCTGTTTTTGTGCCAGTACCACACTGTCTTGATTACTGTAGCTTTGTAGTATAGTCTGAAGTCAGGGAGCCTGATTCCTCCAGCTCCGTTTTTCGTTCTCAAGATTGCTTTGGCTATTCGGGGTCTTTTGTGTTTCCATACAAATTGTGAAATTTTTTGTTCTAGTTCTGTGAAAAATGCCAGTGGTAGTTTGATAGGGATTGCATTGAATCTGTAGATTGCTTTGGGTAGTAGAGTCATTTTCACAATGTTGATTCTTCCAATCCAAGAACATGGTACATCTCTCCATCTATTTGTATCATCTTTAATTTCTTTCCTCAGTGTCTTATAATTTTCTGCATACAGGTCTTTTGTCTCCTTAGGTAGGTTTATTCCTAGATATTTTATTCTTTTTGTTGCAATGGTAAATGGGAGTGTTTCCTTGATTTCACTTTCAGATTTTTCATCATTAGTATATAGGAATGCCAGAGATTTCTGTGCATTAGAATTGTCTTCTTATAAAGAGTTATTCAAAGAAAACCAAATGCTGCTTCATCTCTGTAAAAACAGACTGGAAGAAAAGGGGTTAGCTGAAGGCAGGATTTGTGTGTGTTTCACAAGGCTCCACAGGGCACATCTGTTCCTTAGACCAGACCTTTGCACCTGCATGGGAGTGTCTACACTGGGTGTCTCCCATGCTTGCTGACCGCCATGTGTCCTGGAGCGCAGGAGGCCGTTTCCTCAGGAGGTCAGTCAGGATACCTGGGTATTCCCTGGCTCTGATGTCAATAAAGTTTCTGGAAACTTCTCAGCCAGTGTATTCATCTCTCGATATACTCAATGCATACCACTTCCCAACGGGAACTTTAGGTTTTTATGGTATTTTAGTCTGATTTAAAAATTACAGTTTGTTACGTATCTGTTGTAGAAAATTTTTTCAAAATTCAAAAAACCACAAAGTGGAAACCTCACATCACTTAGAACCTAAGTCATCAGAACCTCTTTGCAGTGTTTGCCTCTGCTCATTTTTCTGTGGGCAGGAGCGTATGTGAGCGAGTGGGTGTGTGACACTCAGTGTCACCTTCACAGGCATGTTTCCAATGTCCTTAGAACTCAGGAGGGGTTTGTATGAGTGACTGTCCTGAATGTATTTGGCAGCCAGTGCATGTTCTTACATTGGTGACAGCAGAAGGCATTGTAGGAAATGGGTGGGCCAAGAGGTTGGAGACATGGGCACTAGTACATGTGCAAGGGGACAGTACACAGTACAGAACTTCTGGGGAAAATAAGAGAGCTACTTATTTTTGTGGCTCTCTTACTGTATACATTTATTTGTGAGGTTGTAATACAAAACCATTCCTTTCAGGTGATTTGAGTTTACTTCAGCCAAGGACGCAAAAGTTTCCTCAGGCGAGGAAAAGCCCCTTCCTGTGAAAATGGCTCTGTACCCACCCATTTGATCAATGAGGCAGATTAGAAAGTTAGCTTCGTTTTTTCTGTTCCAACCAAGTTTGGGCATTGGAAATCTTGTTGTTGAACAAGCAAACTTCTCAATATGGTATATTTGCCTCATGATGTGAATGCAGTTTTTAAAAACTCTAGTGTGACTGTGTTTTCAGAATCCCTGAATCGTAGCTTTAGAATGTCCATGGACTCCTGGAAGCTTCATGGCTGGGAGGGGGAAATGATACGGGCCTTCTCAGAAGTAGCCAGGCTTCCATTTGAAAAGTGACGGAGGAAGAGTCTGGGTGCCTTGTCAATAGCGTCGTTTCCTGTGCTTTTTAACTGCAGTCTTTAAGCCGGAGGAGTTGCGCCAGGCTCTGATGCCAACCCTAGAAGCGCTGTATCGACAGGATCCAGAGTCCCTACCTTTTCGGCAGCCTGTAGATCCCCAGCTCCTAGGAATTCCAGTAAGTTGATATCATAAAAACATTATAACTTTACCACTGTAATTCATGAGTATCCATGGTACTCATTTTATCTCTTAAAATTGGGTAAAATAAGATTTTTTTCCCTAATATAAAAAAATACTTTCTGGGGCTTCCCTGGTGGCGCAGTGGTTGAGAGTCCGCCTGCTGATGCAGGGGACACGGGTTTGTGCCCTGGTCCAGGGGGATCCCACATGCCGCGGCGCGGCTGGGCCTGTGGGCCATGGCCTCTGGACCTGCACGTCCGGAGCCTGTGCTCCGCAACGGGAGAGGCCACAGCAGTGAGAGGCCCGCATACCGCAAAGAAAAAAAAAAAATTCTGTCAAAACAATAATGCACCTTTATCTTACTGACTGAAATGTGTTTCCCCCCTGTTCCGTTAAGCCCCAGGGTCCATGGAAGGGGTGCAGTGAGATGGGGGGAGCACACCCTGGGGCGCACAGCCTCTGTAGCCTTGCTTTATATTTGGGTAAGACTTTGTCTACAGGAATGGATTTAAGTAATTGGTGAACATCACTTATAAAACACATGGGCCTCTCACTTTGAAACCCTGGGTGCTCTTGCAAAGGCCATGGTGACCCAACAGATTCTGTTTAGCAGTATTACTATTTTTGCTTTTGTGTTTGTGTTTGTCTTGGAATTTCATTTTGGTTGCTAGGACCAAGAATGAATCTCTAGAAAAACATATTGTCTGATAAATATGTTCACCATTTTAATTCGGTGGATCAAAATCTTATTTTTAAAATCTGACATTATAAGACATGTTTTATTAAATAAGTTTTTTAATATTATTTTTTCTTTTTTTTTTTAATTTTTTTTTTTTTTTTTTTTTTTTTTGCTGTACGCGGGCCTCTCACTGCCGTGGCCCCTCCCGTTGCGGAGCACAGGCTCCGGACACACAGGCTCCGCGGCCATGGCTCGCGGGCCCAGCCGCTCCGCGGCATGTGGGACCCTCCGGGATCGGGGCACGAACCCGTGTCCCCTGCACCGGCAGGCGGACTCTCAACCACTGCGCCACCAGGGAAGCCCTATTTTTTCTTTAACTTTGCTTTTGAAGTAATTTGATCACACTTGACAATATTAATTATAATTTTAGATAATAAAATCAGAGGAAGATCAGAAGTTTTCTTTTCAAGTCCCATTTTTCACTATTAGAAATGGAAGTTATACTGGTACTTTCTTCAATTTTATTTTAAGATAAAGCTGCCAGATAAGATGGGCATTTGGAATTTGGGGGATATGCTAGACTGAGACCGTTTTGTCTTTCAGGATTATTTTGACATTGTGAAGAATCCCATGGACCTTTCCACCATCAAGCGGAAGCTGGATACAGGGCAGTACCAGGAACCCTGGCAGTATGTGGATGACGTCTGGCTCATGTTCAACAATGCCTGGCTCTACAATCGGAAGACATCCCGGGTCTATAAGTTCTGCAGTAAGCTCGCAGAGGTCTTTGAGCAAGAAATTGACCCTGTTATGCAATCCCTTGGATATTGCTGTGGACGCAAGGTACAGTTGAAACTTTTTCTGGAAAATGAACTACCCTTGTTAATCCAGCCAAAAAGAGTATTATGATGATATGATAAACTCAATATTTTGGCCACACCTGTGTACTGAGAAGAACCCAGATGGAGTCTGGTCTCTTGTAAAACAGTTGATTGTCTGAAGCTAGAGGTGCTTATGGGGGAAGGCCTTGGATTAAGCATTCCTGGCTGCCCCAGTGTCCATTCATCTATCTGTAATAAATGTCTCTCAGACACTAGGGACTTCCCTGGTGGCGCAGTGGTTAAGAATCCGCCTGCCAGTGCAGGGGACACGGGTTCGAGCCCTGGTCTGGGAAGATCCCACATGCCGCAGAGCAATTATGCCCGTGCACCACAACTACTGAGCCTGCGTTCTAGAGCCCATGAACCACAACTACTGAGCCCGTGTGCCACAACTACTGAAGCCTGCGCACCTAGAACCCGTGCTCCATAACAAGAGAAGCCACTGCAGTGAGAAGCCCGCGCAACTCAATGAAGAGTAGGCCCCACTCGCCGCAACCAGAGAAAAAGCCCACACGCAACAACGAAAAACCCAAGGCAGCCATAAATAAATAAATTAATTTTTTTTAAAAAAGTCTCTCAGACACTAATTCTATCCTATTGTATCCAGAAATGTCTTTAAATAGATGTGAGAATCATTAGAAGACTATCCAGTATACTAACAAATAATTTACTAGCTAAATCTAACTCCATATTGGACAGAACATTGCATGGCAGTAAATGGGATATATTTTTAGTATTTTCTCCTTTGTTTTTGCAGTATGAGTTTTCCCCACAGACTTTGTGCTGCTACGGGAAGCAGCTGTGTACAATTCCTCGCGATGCTGCCTACTACAGCTATCAGAATAGGTAAGCCTTGAGCAGTTTCTTGAATCATGGGACAAAAAGAAGGTCTTAGGACGAGGCATGCTCGTCTGATTGTAGCTTGGGTACATTTCATTATTTCTCTCCTGAAGTTTCCGTTAAAAGGGCTAAAATTTCATTGTTTCTCACTCAGGTAGACCCATGGTGTCTTAACTTAAAAGCATGCTTGTATAGTATAAAATTTTAAGCTCAAAACTGCTTGCTGCACTAGTTAGATCAGGTACATGTGTTAAGCCAAAATGTAACCATATGAGAAAGAGTCTGAAGTGGAGAGTAACTCTAACAAAGGTTGACTGCCTTTTTTAAGATAATAAAGTTGAAACATTGTATTTTACCAATGTGTGTGTAAATATTTGCCTAGCTAATTTGGCCTGGACAGTCTGATGGAAAGACTTGTGTTTGCTCTAATTCATTTAAAAATTTTAAACCATAGACTTTTTCTTTTTAATCGGTAGCACAGTAAGAATGAGATTGGTATTTTCATTGAGTTTAAGAATGACTCCCTTCATGAGGTGGCCTTTTTGGAGTTAGTGAGTGGTAGGTATGCTTTTGAAGTATTTGCTATTCTCTTGAAATGTGGAGATGGCTAAAGAATAGATCTCCTATCTTAAGTAGAGGAAGAATGAAAATAATTTTTGTTGTTGATTCCCTTACCTAATTACAACTTCCTGGTTTGGGGGGTTGTTTTGAAAATTAAGCTATTTTGTATCCATTGCTTTAAGTGACTACATGTTGCCATAGCATGAGGGCATCCTACCTTGAAACATAGGTTGTAATTCTTTGTCAAATTCAATTACATTGCCTCCATTCTATGAATTGGCAACTAAATTCTTTATGTGACCAAGATGAGGCTTCATGCCTGTTCTTTGTTTCTAGGTTCAAGTATTAAATGTCAGCTTTAGGGTTTGATGTTTTGATTATTTTTATCTTGTTTGCTTATAGTAATTACATATGTTCTAATACTTTGAAGAAGATAGGTTTTTATTTTTTCAAAGGTACATGCAGAGGCCTGAATAATTTGGAATTTTGCAGTTACTTTTCTTCCAATTATGTTTTTTTAAATTATTTTAATTTTTAAAAAATATCTAGGGAATTCCCTGGCGGTCCAGTGGTTAGGACTCAGCACTTTCACTGCGATGGCCTGGGTTCAATCCCTGGTTGGGGAACTAAAATCCTGCAAGCCATGCAGTGCGGCCAAAAAAATTAAAATTAAAAAAATAATTTAAAAAAAACATATTCAAGGTAATTAACGACTCCCATCAAAATCCTATTTTTTTAAAAAAAAGAACTGTTGACCTAAAAATATCTTAAGACAAGATTTCTAAGCCTTGTCCAGCTCACTTATCCTAGTGAAATGCTGGTTTGAGGGGAAAGATGGGTGTCCCTGGACAGGCACCTCTACTGGAAGTGCAGCCGGCACAACTGTCCTGCTGAAAATATTTTAACATTTGGAATTCATTTTCTGTCTTAGCATGCTCTTCTATTGATAGAAGCATTTTAAAACTAAAAGTTTGAAATGATACTGTGGCCCAAATGGAATCTTTCCTATAGTGACAAGTGTTGTTCTGGAGGTTCTGGCCCCTCCATTTACAGTTTTAGCCCCATGATCTTTTGCACATTCTGTAATGTATCAAGCTTAACCTTCTTGTCCATGACATGGGCATAGTAACACCTTTCCTGACACCCTTAGTTGTCAGTCTCCAATAAGACAATGCTTTGGAAACTGTTAGGTGCAAAATACAGCTATGAAATTTTAAGAGAACAGGTTAAAATTAACTATACCCTGAAAAATGCCCCCACTGCTAAGTGCCCAACACAGTTTGGGTCTAGAAGGAAGAGCAGACAGCAGATTGCTTGCCATCATCTCTTAAGTTTGGGGGCCTTTTCATTGTTGCTTTTCACTGTTCCTGGGTCCTTTGGACCCTGCCTCGGCTGATTTGCATAGATTTTGGCTGTACTGCACTTGAGAGCAATTCAAGTTCGATAGAATGGATGGCATCCGTGTGCACTACTGCCTCCTCAGAGGAGGTTGTTAATAGGGTGCAAACAAAGGATTGTTTTGAAAGTTCTGAAATGTCCAATATTACTTATATATAGGACTTAATTTTTATTGAGCAAAAGTAATATATTTTCCTTAAGAGTAGAAACGTAAATAAAGGAGTTCTCTTTTATGCATAATACATTTTAAGAGTGTGAGCATATACTGCGCCTCAGCCGAATCTCACAAGGTGTGCTTCCTGGAATACAGAACTGGAAGAGGTACCACGTTGTGAGTCTGTGAAAGCAGTGATCTAATTCTGCAATGGACATTTCAACTTACATTTTCATTCTCAACCTTGACTGTTTATGAACACCATGGTGTTCTTTTGAATAATTGTTTTGGTAGTTATAGTCCTAAACTGGGCACTTAGAATAGGAAATTCTACAGACCGTTTAAACAAGTGAAACTAACAGATAAGCTAGTATATGGTTACATTTTCACTTGTTTCCACACTTTGAAATTTTGAAAGTAAGTCATGTTGGCAAAACTGTTCTATAACTTTAACAGTTTATTATCGATAGATAAGAATAGATATTATCTATTATCCGAGTTATTTATATATACTGATATGGTACTTACAACAATCTGCATTTGAAAATTTACTCCATACATTAAATTACCCTTACAGATGAACTCTGCAGCTACATTGTGCTAACTTTAGGTACCCAGATGTACATCATCATCAGATTATGTGAAGTGTTTCTCCTTTATAATTCCATACTCATCAAACTGCTTCCTTCACGTAAGGCAGAAGGTCATCTAGGCTCTTATGGTTGAAAAGTGAATCTCTGAACCATTGTGCATTTCCAAGATGAATAAAGTTTGGACTAGGTATAAGATAGGGGCAAGTCTCACATTAACATCTGTCACCCACTGATTGATTACCAGAGTGGTTTCAGCCTACTTGACTAGATGGGTGGGCTGTCATCATATCAGAAGGGAGCTAAAGGGAGGCCGGGGCCCCTCCCTTTCCCCTTACACCTAAACAGGTTCGATTCTCTGACATCTCTGGCCTTGCTCTGGGACAGACACACTGTCCCTCCCAGTTTCTGACCCTGAGGTTCTTGGGAATGGAAGTTAGTTATACACAGAGGGCGTAGGTTTCCGCAGCCACCCCAGGGGCTGCCATTCAGCCATCAGTGCTTCACTCTGGGCCAGTTTCCTCCAGTGGAAAATGATGGGTTTATGATTCTTGTTCCCCAGATGTTGCTAGGCTTGATGTCCTGCTTGAATAAAAGCTAAGAGTTTAGTTTTTCCAGGATTTTAAAACAGTTTAGACTCACATGTAATTACCGTGGCAGTTTCATTTCACAGTGTGTTCCATAGTCCTCTTTGAGCTAGCCCACAGTGGCTGAGTTTGATCATAATAAATTGGAACACTTTCATTCATTTTTTAAAAGGAAACAATTTGGCGTTGAAGGGGTATCTTTTTTTTGCATATTGTTCTGATTGCTGCTTAATTGGTTTATAGTTTGTATAGTATAATTCTTTCTTGCCAGTGATGATCATGCCCTTCTACACATGGAAATTCCTTTTACTACATGATTTCAAGCCTCCATAAAAATATTTACAAAATAGTGAATAGCCAGAATATTACTGTAGTTCATTCAGAGAAAGAGATAAGTATTTTTAAAAACAGCAGTGTTAACCTGTTTGTTCCTGGTCGTTTTTAATCTTGGCAGACTTTGTTGATTGAATTAAGTCTAAATAAACTGGTCCCATCAAGAAACTCTTATTAATCCAGTTGCTACACACAGTGAATCTGTCGTGTTCCTCATCAACAGATCTGAAAAATTGAATAATCTTGAGATGTGTGCATGCTCTAAAGTTTTATACTTTTAATTCACTATGTGTGTTTAGTCAGTGAAATATAGCAGACAGAATGCTCAATGTGTTTAATTAAGATTAGAATTAGAACTTGTGGGGACCTATTTTAGTGGTAATGAAGACAAACTGGCCAGGCAGTGGCCTGAATCTCAGTTGTTTGTAGCCGTGCGTGCATGTGTGTTTGTGTGCGTGTGTGTCTGTGTCTGTGTGTAGCTGCAAGCTGCCGCATCTCCTTCTGCCCATGTGGTTCAGTGTGGCGCTCCAAGTCTCGTCACAGTGTCTTTAACACTAATCCTCTTGGCATCTTGTAGATGTAGTTTTGAGCACTAAAACCGCATTTTGTTGTGCTGCCGTCGTACCTTATACTCATCCCTTTTGCTTGTGTAATTCACCTCATTCGGCTTGTTTACTTCTACAGTATTCCTTTGTGCCCATCTTGTTTATGCAGCATCAGCCTGCATTTTTGTTGATTTCTCATTTGTGTCCTTTCCAAACATTTTAACTGTTCTTATTTGATAGCTTGAGCCCAGGCTCTATACTATAAGAAATTGGGGTGATGGATAATTTCTCAAATGCAGATTGTGCTTTAAATATTAAGTCTCTAAATTTGCTTAACTTGGATTGTCCCCAAGTTAGAGAAATCACTGAGTATCTCAGATTGATGATTGATTGGTCCCGATACCAAAAAGTTTAAATTGAAGCTTAGAATTGAATTTTAAGACTGTTCATAGATTTACATATATTGTATTGTTCATACAATATATCACAGTTTTTCTCTGTATATTCTTACTGATAAATGGCTGGAAAGTCTTTGACCCCGATTGCATTTCTGTTAAATGTTTGTCTAGAATATGGATTTGGTTTCATTTCTATTGTAACCCAATTAACTGAGTGATTAACATGTGAAAAATAACAGGAGAAAATTAAAACCAGTTCTGAGTGCTCAACATTTTCATACCTTTAAAGATCTGGCTTAATACCGGAAATAAAATCTATGAATTGCTGTCAAGCATAAATTTTCCATTTTGAAAAAAAGCTATTTCAGTTTAAATTGCTTTTTTAAGGCCTTTTGTCAGATTGTTTTGTTCAAAGTAAATTTTTTCCATCTCAAAACCTGTAGTTATATCTGGTTTTCTCTAAGTAATAACAAAATCCAAACTCCTAAAATTAGGCTCCTTGCAATTCTAGTATTAACAACTGCTTGAAAACATTTGCATCTTGGAGCTGGACGAACCCGTTGTTAGTGATGATGGCCTGGGATGTGTGCAATGAGACCGAATGCTAATCAATGCTTTGCCTTGGCTTTCTGCTCTGTGTTGTCTTGGTGTTTGCGTCTTACCTTTATGTCTGTGCTATTTGTTCCCTCCCCTGTTCTCTAATCCTGCCCTTCCCCACCTGCCCCTGTTCCTTTCATTGTCCTCACTGACCCATCAATCAACCAACAACGCCCCCCCTTCGTCGTGGTGATCTGCCCTGCTCTGATTGGTGGCTTCGTTGCTTGGGTGGCTGTGTGTTATGATGGACCAGTTCACCCAAGTATGGCCTTCTTGCTGACAGGTATCATTTCTGTGAGAAGTGTTTCACAGAGATCCAGGGGGAGAATGTTACCCTGGGTGACGACCCTTCACAACCCCAGACGTAAGTACCATCCTGTCATTTCTCTCGGGGGTGACTCTGAATTGTTGTTTTGTTCTCATCCGTGATTAAAAGGGAAGCACCACTGCCACCCACTGTGACTTTTCTGTAGTGTATCTTTCATATTACTTATACCCACATTCATATTTTACAATGTAGCTGTTGTAGCTGAATCCCAGCGCCACTTGCACCTTCTTCCCTCTGCTTGAGACCGTGATGCTGTAGCCCCCACTGCAGTGCAGTGGTCTCTCTTGACCTTGCTCTATCTCTTCTTCTAAAACACTTGCTTTTTCCTAGTGGCTGTCAACTTCCATTTGGGAAGATTGTAAATTTTCAGTTACACCTAAGAAACCAGGTAACCCTAGTCACAGAACTAACTGGCAGTAGCAAAAATGAGTCTTGCGTGTATACCCCGTCTGTAGCATTTAGTTGATCTTCCACTGAAACCTCTGTCCTTTAAGTTGCAGAGGTAACAGAACCCAGGTGGTGAGACCCCAGCGAGTACCTGTATCTCCTTCCTCTCTGGAGGTTGGACTCTTGCTCACAGCTCCAGCATGGACAGGCATGAGTTAGTTCGTTCATTCCCTCACTGAGTTCACCATTTCCTCCCTGATGCTTATCCTCTGATGGAGTTACTTTTGAGTAGGCAAATGGCCAGAATGTGGTGAGAAAAAAAGCAAAAGCAAATCCACAGATTGGATGGTCAACTCATTTACATGCTGGAGATACCTAAAAACCTGCCAGCCACCATAGCTGCCTAGGACTACCAGCGTTTTGTGGTCTTTCTTTTCTCCTGACTCTGCCATGATTCCTGCCACTCTGGGAAGTCTACTGTGTGACTGTCCCCCCAAAGGCAAAAAGGCTTCCCACCGAAGCAGTTTCCAGCACTGTGGGACACTTACTCTGCAACTCAAGTTTACTTTATTCAATCGCACGACAAGCCATACCCACCTGTAAGATACATAAACCAAAATGACAGAAATTTTACATATTCAATTTTTCTATCCCCTGTCAATTTAATTCTTTAGTCCAATTGTGTGATTAATAATTGGATTGTATAATTCTGTGAATCAAGTAATTCACATATACATATATAAAAGTACCACAAAAATGAAATACTCAGCCCTTTAAGAATAAGTAAAATATAAAATATCCCCAAGTACATGCTGACTTGTGTCAATGAAGGAATATTGTAATTAGAAGAATTGATAATACCAGTGTTGGTCAAATTCAGCAGTCATTCACCATATAGATTTGATTGGAAATTAACAGGCTTTAATCTCAACATAATTTTGCCACTGTATTTTGACTAGCCTTAAATTAAATCTTGTAATAAGTGCTGATGATAGTTTGGAGGAAATATTCCAAGGAAGGCAGAGAAAAATAAAAGGTAGTGCTTTCTATAGAATTAAATGTTGTATGTTCATGCCATTAGTACATCTACTTGCGATTTCAGCTGACCATCATTTTACTTTTTATGTGAAGAACTAGTTACAGAATAATATCCCAGAGACCCTATAGTTTATACTCAACAGATAAATTTAGTTAATTAACATTTTTCCTTTCCCCCCCCTCCCAAAAAAAACAAGGACAATTTCAAAGGATCAGTTTGAAAAGAAGAAAAATGATACCTTAGATCCTGAACCGTGAGTATACAGCTATTTTCTTTCTGACTTTTAGGTTTTAGTTTCAGATGAGGAAAGTTCCTCCTTATTGTTGGGTTGTGGGAGAAGACACTGGAAATAAATATATTACCCTGGGTGGAATTTTTTGTGTGAAGTTATTTCAGATGTGGATTCTGTTTTAACTCACACAAAAGATGTATGTCTCTGTAGCATGCTGTCCAGCTACTGAATTTTAACACCCTTTAATGTAAGATTAGATGGATGTTTTGGCTCTATTAGAATCTCTGTAATAACTTCGTCATCGTTGTCTTTAAGAAGCCATTTAGTGTGAATCTTTAGAGACTAAAGGTAGGAATATTTGGTGGAGGGGTGCTAGTATCATTTAAAAGGAAATTTCAGAAAGAAAAAGTCTTAAAAACCACTTTTTAAAAATAAATAATGAGGGCCTCCCTGGTGGCGCAGTGGTTGAGAGTCCGCCTGCCGATGCAGGGGATACGGGTTCGTGCCCCGGTCTGGGAGGATCCCATATGCCGCGGAGCGGCTGGGCCCGTGAGCCATGGCCGCTGGGCCTGCGCGTCCGGAGCCTGTGCTCCGCAGCGGGAGAGGCCACAACAGTGAGAGGCCCGCATACCGCAAAAAAAAATAATAATAAAATAATGAGAAGCCCAGTGTTGTATGTTCTTGTCACCATCTTTGGTATGGTATATTTTCAAAGGTTGTTGTCAGATACTTTGCTTTCCTCCAGTGATCAGTGAGAATACTCAGTATGTAAATTTTGCTTTGTAATAACCCCTTAAAGAGGCCTTAGAGCGCCTTCCATGTGGCTCCTCCCTGGTCCTCAAAGCCGAGTCCTGAAGGCACCCCAGTGTGTGGAGATGCCCATTTTGTTCTGTCACTGTGGTGAACGCCCGTCCAGGGTTGTTTGGTGAGCACAGGCTCCAGCACTGTTGGGAGTTTGGTAAATGTGGCTGTGGTGCATCCAGAGCTGAGAAACACATTCTCCCCTCCCTTGGCTCAACTTCCCAGCTTCCAGCGGAAGACATAGACTCCACTTCCCATTGAGAGCTGACTTAGTCTCTCCTGCCAGCTGTGCCCGGGTGGGGTTGCAGGGGGAGCACGTTGATTACTTAGCAAAGCGCCTGGTGCATGAGGAGGCTGCTCCCTGTCTCTTTAGTCTCTTTAGTGTCAGTGGATTGTTTGTCCTGACTAGCCGTCTCCCTGTTCACATTGTGTGCTCCCCGACAGTTTTCCCGTTTCCCTGTGATTTATATTCAGTTTTTAAATTTTTTAAATTTTATTTATTTATTTTTAAAATATTTATTTATTTATTTAGTCGTGCTGGGTCTTAGTTGTGGCAGGTGATCGCCTTAGTTTGTGGCTCGCGGACTCCTTAGTTGCAGCTCGTGGGCTCCTTATTTGTGGCATGCAAACTCTTAGTTGCAGCATGCGTGTGGGATCTAGTTTCCTGACCAGGGATTGAACCCGGGCCGCCTGCATTGGGAGTATGGAGTCTTAACCACTGAGCAACCAGGGAAGTCCCCCCAAATTTTTGTTTTATACTGGAGTATTTACAATGTTATGTTAGCTATACTCACTTTTCAGTTTCAGAATACGTTACATTGAAGCAGTAGTTGCCAGGCAGTGGGGAAGACACAGATGAATAAAGGGGGCCTGTCCTCCAGCCGTTTGTCTTCCAGTAGGACAGATGGATCATAGCACAGGCAGCAGGAGGCAGTAAGGTAGTCCAGAGTGGGGGACCCTGGCCCAGTGGAAAAGGTGACACTCATTTGGAAGCAGGTGTTGGGGGTGGTGGGCAGAGCATTCTAGACACAAAGACATAAAAGGACATGGGATGTTCAGTAGCACTGCAGGTGAGTTCAAGTGCAGGGCATGTAGGGAGCGTGGATGGAGCCCCATAGGACAAGGGGGCAGAGGGTGCTGGATTCCCTCCTGTGTGTGCTGGGAAGGGCAGCAGCTGGGGCAGGACAGCAGAGAGCACTGAGGATGGCCGACGAGGGTCGCTGCCATTCTGCACAGTCTGCCTGTGTGTGTCCTTTTCTCCTCCGACAGAGCAGGGACAGAGAAGCTGGATTGGGCTCGATCTGTGGTGGAAGGCTTGCTCAGCAAGGGCAGTAGGATGGTCAGGGGCCGGGGACTCGAGCAGCAGTAATGAGAGCAGGCGTCAGGTTACAGGGACCGGCATCTAGCATGACAGGAAGAGCCAGGACCCAGGACCGTTTGGAGAAATGTGGTACTTTCTAGCCCCTCAGCCTTCCACAGGGTATAAGTTGTGGTGGCTTTGAGGGCATGGCTGAAAAAATAGGTTTTGACCTTCAAGCATGTTGGCGATTAAGTTTCCTAGGTGAGGTGACAGGGCCCAGGTGAGCTATGGCGGAAGCTGTGCAGAGGGCAGGTGGCGTGGTGCATCCCAACTTCTCTAGTGTTTACTTTAAGAAAGGCCGTCATTTCCCACCCTTGTAACTGACTCAGCAGACGTTTCCTGCGCCTGGGCTTAAGAACAAGGGTTTGTAACACTGACGGTATTGTTCTCTGTTATTTAAGTCCATTTAGTCATGTGCAGTCATCTAGAGCAAGCACTGGTCTTGAAAATCTGTAGTAATATCAGAAATACTGACCTGCAAAATAGGCCTTCGTCATAACAATTTTTAGAAATAAATTTTCACTTCCGGTTACAAAGCAGATTGGGAGAAGAGAGGAAAGAGGCATTTGTGCAAAGAAAGGGAGAAAGTCAGTCTTTCCTATAGAAAATATCATACTGATGCATTTTAAAAAATATGACTGGGCTTCCCTGGTGGCGCAGTGGTTGAGAGTCCGCCTGCCGATGCAGGGGATACGGGTTCGTGCCCCTGTCTGGGAAGATCCCACATGCCGCGGAGAGGCTGGGCCCGTGAGCCATGGCCGCTGGCCCTGTGCGTCCGGAGCCTGTGCTCCGCAATGGGGGAGGCCACAACAGTGAGAGGCCTGCGTACAGCAAAAAAAAAAAAAAAAAAAAAAAAGACTCAGTTAGTCAAGAGATGCATTAATGCTGCAGATTCTTGAAGTCATCAAGGGGACGAGGTGTGAGCACACCACACGGGTTCTGTAGAAGCTCCATTAGGTATGTGGCTCCGTGTGTCACAGTGCACTTTCTTTGTCTTCTAGTTTCGTTGATTGCAAGGAGTGTGGCCGGAAGATGCATCAGATTTGTGTTCTCCACTATGATATCATTTGGCCTTCGGGGTGAGTAATTTCCTGGTGATTTCCTGTGATCTCGGGAAAGGGAAAGCAGTTATGCACACAGTAGAGGGGAGGATGCTGGCTGCTACTGCGTTTCATTCATTGTTGTCAGCAAGAATCCGGCAATTAGATGGATGGCAGTTTGTTCTAAATTTAAGTCTTAAGTGTTTGCCCGCTTTGGGAATTGTAGAATCAAAGCAGTCTGCCTCTTCACTTTTGTATAATGATGCGATTTTAATTGCCAACGAAGTATTTTAATGCTGCATTTCACTGGTTTGGCAACATATACTGTTTTATATAATCTGATCACACCCATTATTTTTTTTGCAGCTTTGTGTGCGACAACTGCTTGAAGAAAACGGGCAGAACTCGTAAAGAAAACAAATTCAGTGCTAAGAGTAAGTTGTGGAAGGGTTTTTGTATTTTTTTGTCTTACCCTTGAAGAGAATCATTTGCCTTGATCTTTATATGAAAGTCAGCTTTATGATCAGTCTGTGTTTTAGATGAAAGTTTTCATCTAAAACACATATAGTAAACTTTGTGAATTCTGAGAGAGAAAATCTGTCAGCAGATCTTTCTCAAGTAGCTTAGAAATAACACACACACATCCTGGGCATGCTCAGCCCTGGGCACCTGCGGGGGCGGCTGTTTGCCCATCAATAGGTGTGGGCCCTGCTGTTGTGAAGAGTGACCCTCTGGGGCCCTCTGGGAATCAGCCAACATCACCAGGACTGGCAGGAGCCTGGTCTGCACGAGGGCTGGTTGGGTGTGTCGCTGCCGCATTGGGAGCGGCTGCTCGTGTCTGCGAGGAGCAGAGAGCGCCCTCTTGCTACAGGAGTAACTTTTCATAGGTAGACTTCACTTTGTTAGAGATGACACTTTTCAGAAGTGTACAGTGTGTCGTCTTTGTCAACTCGGCTGCTGCTCTCACTTCTCTCCAGTAGGACAGGCAACTAGCACACCACTTAGGGCTCCCCAGCAAGAGCCGGGCCACCTGAGGAGCTGGAGTAGAAGAGAGATGGGATGGAGGGAGAGGTCTGTGGGCAGGAGGGAAGGGTGGCAGGTAAGGAAGAAGCCCCTCTGAAGCCTTCCAAGTCAGCGTTAGTTCACGTTCAAACTGTGTCATTACCAAAATCCACAGTTATCCTATCACTTAAACTCGCTCTTATAAAATCTTTTGAAATATTGATGAATTCACCAGCTATTATAATATTTCTCTTTAGGTCAGGGTTTCTATACTGACATTTGGGCCAGAAACGTCTTTGTTATGGGAGCTCTCTTGTGCTTAATTAGAATTTTAGCAGCAGGCTGCTGCCCACTAAATGCTGGTAACACTCCCCGCCACCACCACCCCCATGAATGGTGGCCGTCAGAAATGTCTTCATACATTACCAGATGTCCTGGGTTGGGGGCGTGCAGGTGAGAACCCCTACTTTAAAGGATCCATTCTGAGTGATGTCACTAAAGCAGTCAGCTACTTAGAATCAATCTCCTGGGCCAGAGCTTTGGTGACCAAAACAGAAGTTGCCAGGAGAGCTAGGCTTCAAGAGAAGAGCAGTTGCAGCCAGAAGAGAGAGGGGTAGAGGTGGGGGGGCGGGGTAGGAGAACCTGAGAGCTGGCTCAGCCCCCACCCTCCCCTAGTGTCCAGAGAATGGTGGAGAGGGATATGTGGACCTTTGGCAAATGAGCTTCAAAGATGTAGAACCTTCACTTACAGAAAAGGACCTTAGAGGTGGTGTGTCTCCCCCGGGTTTTTGATTTGAATGTGTATTAGCATCATCTTTGCAAGTGTCTGTCGGTCACAAAAGAGAGGTTGCCTCATTTGCACTGACTTAGTGCGGTGGGCCCTTCGTGTCCACGCATGTGGGACCTGTGGGTACAGAGGGCCTTCTGTACTGCACCACTGTATGTCAGGAACTTCAGCATCCTTGGATTTTGGTGTCTGAGGGGTTCCTGGAACCAGTCCCCTGTGGGTGCAGAGGGACGACTGCATTGAAAATATCTTCCAGCTGCTGGTTAGAGAGTGATACTAAACAACTGACTCTCCACCCAAAACCACCTCCCCATTAACGCCACATGCACAACGCAACTCGGGTGGCTAAAGGGGCGAAAAGTAACAACTACAAATGCTTTGGAGGTCAGAAAAGAGAGTGTTTTTACTGTGTTCAGTTATGAACAACCTTCCTAAAAAAGATAGAGCCCAGAGGTCAGAAAGCAAAAGGCTGAAGGATTTGATCACATAAAGGGAAGTATAAGGCTCCCATCATGCACCATGGCCAAAAATATACATGGTGGGGTACAATTTAAAATGTCCATTTTTAGACTCAGCAGTTCCACTTTGACGCATGTCTCCTACAAAGATATTTGCTCATGTGCCTAAAGGCATGTACAGGGCCGTCCGCTGCAGCACGATGGGCTGTGGGGAGTGGAAACGGGAACCTAAACTAAAGCACATGGCCACCCTGTGGGAAGCCCGAGGCACCATCACAGTGAGGGTGGCTTGGGCCCTGCTGTCCAGTGGGAGGGGCTGCTGCAGAAATGTCTGCCCTCAGTGCCTGAACTTGCTGGTCTGGAGGACACCTCTGCATGGCACCGCAGCATGAGAACAGCCCTTCTTTCCCCAGTACTGAGTCTCTGAGCACATGCTGGCTGCTCTTCAGGTTTTTCACGGTGCCGTCCCGTGTGTAAAGCCCATGGCTCTTCTCTCAGGGGACATAGCAGAGCACCTCTCCAGCCCTCTTCATGGCGTTCAGTTTGGTGCTTGTGACCAGACCGTCACAATTGTCTCATTTAAAAACTATTTTGGGCTTCCCTGGTGGCACAGTGGTTAAGCATCCACCTGCCAATGCAGGGGACACGGGATCGAGCCCTGGTCCGGGAAGATCCCACATGCCGTGGAGCAGCTAAGCCCGTGTGCCACAACTACTGAGCCTGCGCTCTAGAGCCTGCGAGCCACAACTACCAAAGCCTGTGCACCTAGAGCCCATGCTCTGCAACAAGAGAAGCCACGACAGTGAGAAGCCCACACACTGCAATGAAGAGTAGCCCCCACTCGGCACAACTAGAGAAAGCCCACTTGCAGCAGTGAAGACCCAACTCAGCCAAAAATAAATAAATAAATGTATTTTAAAAAGTAAAATAACTGTATTTTCAGAGTGAAGTAAGTCAGAAAAACAAATATCATATATTAATGCATATATGTGGAACCCAGAGAAATGGTACAGATGACAGGTTTGCAGGGTAGAAATAGAGACACAGATGTAGAGAACAAACATATGGACATCAAGGGGAGAAAGCGGCGGGGGGGTGGGGGGGATGAATTGGGAGATTGGGGTTGACATATACACACTAATATGTATAAAATAGATAACTAATAAGAACCTGCTGTATAAAATAAAATTCAAAACTATTTTTAGTACAGGTAATTCAGGTAATTTGGGGAAAAAATATAAAGACCTAATTTTGAAGGTTTACTCCTATTCATTATGTGAAAATCATAGTGTGTGTAATCGTAGTTTCACAAGGGAAGGGGGAGCTCCCTGCACCAGCACAGGGTGGCCCTTCTTAGCTGTGTCCTCCCTTTCTGGATTGGAAGCCACCTCATGAGGGGACAAAACTTGCTTAGCAGCGGCATGGGCAGGAGTACAGGGGGGCGAGAACGTGAGGATTTTCTTCTGGGCTTCACAAAGAGTAGATGAGGTGGTCCTAAGTCCTTTGTGCCTGATCCTCTTTCTTCTCAGGATGGTTATCTCAGCTGTGGGAGGTTGAAATAAGGGGATCCAGAGCATGACTAAATAGCTGTGGAAAGTGTGCACGTGTATCAGAGTGTGAAACATAATTCTACTTCTCATTTTTATAGCTTTTAAAGTTTTTATTTTTTAATGGGGTCTTTATTTCATTGCCATTGTAAGTTTTTTTATCACTTTTATTGAGGTATAATTTATATACCAAAAAAACTCCACCATTGGTATGTTTATTGCAGAGAAACTAAAAAGCCTAAATTTTGCAGATCTTTCTTAACCTCAGTAAGGAATCTTCTAAAATCCTATCATCTGTAGTCACTGTTAACCTTTTGCAGCTTTCCTGTCTAGTCTTTTATCCCCATATGCACAGAGTTTTTCTATGCTATGACTGTATGTGTATTTATATGCTGTGTAACTCCTGGCCCGTCCCTGGGAGAGGGAGGATACAGAGGGGCGGGGAGGAGGAGCCCACCAGCAATGGTGCTGGGCAGGTCTGCATCCTGGGACAGTGTCCCTTGCCGCCCAGGATTAGAATGCTCGCAGAGCGAGGTAGCCCTTGGCTGCCTGCTAGCTTAGCTGTCTCAGACTCTGCACCAGGACTCTCATCGGAGCTGGGCAGGAAGGGGCATTTGTGCCATCCTGTCTCTGAGGCTGTGCCAGCCCTGCCTTCCATGGAAAGCAGTGGCAGGCTCCCCATTTCTGTTAAGAGTTCTTCAAGTGTGCATTCCACCCTTGGGGCACAGCTGTGTGGGCACAGCCAGGACCAGATCTCTGTCTCACTAGGGGCTGAGCATGTGGGGCAGGAGGCAGGGTGGACCCAGTGTGGCTCCCTCATCATGCCTGCTCCCCTGCTTCACCCCAGAGCCCATCTTCTTTCAGATTTGGGTCCACCTTTGTATCTCTTCTGCCCCTTACAGTTAGAAAAAGATGGAAATATTGGGCATTTGACAGCAGTTTTCAATGTGTGGAATGCCTGAGATTCCAGGTTCCACCTTTCTTTTATAAAATGCTTATTACCTCATAGGACACATTAGAACTCTTCTGTATTTGGAGAATGTTACTCCTTAAAATACCAGACTAGACTGAAAGAGGTGGATTCTGTGACCTCAACCCTCCCGAAGCCCTCTCATCTGCTTGTGCTGGACTTTGCAGGACTGCAGACCACACGGTTGGGAAACCACTTGGAAGACCGAGTCAACAAGTTTTTGCGGCGACAGAATCATCCTGAAGCCGGGGAGGTGTTTGTCCGCGTAGTGGCCAGCTCAGACAAGACGGTGGAGGTCAAGCCCGGGATGAAGTCACGGTTTGTGTGCAGACTTTCCACTGGGCACCCCATGTGGTTAACCAGAGCCTTGCTTTCTGGCAAAGCTTTAGAGTTTGCATAATTTGAAAGCTTTTCATCAGTTAGCATGTAGACACCCTTCTGTCAGTATCCCATGTTCATCAGGGGAGGTGGAATTCCTGTCTGAGTGAAGCAGTGTCACAAAGAATGGGGTCAAGGCTCCGAGCTGCCTGGGCCCGTGGAGGAGCTCTGGGCCATTGGTCAGAAAGGGCGACCTCGCCTCCAGCTTCTCTGCAGTGAGCGGGTTTATGGCAGCAGGTCTCGTCTGTAAAGCACTTTGTAAATGGTAGTAATGCATGCAAACATCAGGCTCTTTTATTTCAGGTTTGTGGATTCTGGGGAAATGTCTGAATCTTTCCCGTATCGAACCAAAGCACTCTTTGCCTTTGAGGAAATTGATGGAGTGGACGTGTGCTTCTTTGGGATGCACGTTCAAGAGTATGGCTCTGATTGCCCCCCTCCAAACACAAGGTAATCCTCTAGCTCCTTTGGGGTGCGTGTCACGTGTTGTGCTAGCGACCAAGGCTCTAAACATCTTAGAGAACTACTAGTTAGTTTCGTTAGTTCGTTTTCTGCTAAGCCAGTGGGAAGTGAAGAGTTTTGATGACTGTAGAGTGCTTTGTGTTGTAAGCACACATGGGTTTTGATCCTGGTCTTGCTGTTGCCCCTGTCTTACCTGGGGCAGGTAAACCTGTGGAGAAGGGGGTGGGGACTGCTGCACAGGCCGGGCTTCTCTTTGATGCACCTATGAAAATGTCACACCTCTCCTGAGAGTTATTTCATGTTCAGTCAAGAATCTGGGTGAGAAGGAATTAGAAGTGGCTTTTCCTAATTTGCCCTGATCTCTCCACGGTTCCCCATGGTGAGTGATGGCATTGCCTCGTAGTTCAGTGATGAAATTGAATTCTGTTTTATTGATTGGTAGCAGAGCTTGGTGATGGCAGATTTCTTATGTCCTGTTTGTGGCCAGTGTAAATGCTATCAAAACAGAATTTATTTCTGGAGCTTTTTTTAGATGCTGGTGTTTGGTTTCAAGTTTGGGAGATAACCTGAACTTTCAATTAATTTCTTTCTCACCCTGCCCCCCAGGCGTGTGTACATATCTTATCTGGACAGTATTCATTTCTTCCGACCCCGATGCCTCCGAACAGCTGTTTACCATGAGATCCTTATTGGATATTTAGAGTATGTGAAGAAATTGGGGTGAGTTTAATTCAAATTATTCAGAACTAATAAAAACTCTGTTTTTAAATTTCACTGTGTATTTTGTGAAATAACACAAGTATTTCTTAAGGTTTTTTGTGTTTTTATTTTGATGTCCTTAAATGGATTCAGGGGTCTCCAGAGCACCCTTCAAGCCAGATGCTCTGTTGGGCCACTTGGGTCTGGGGCTCCCAGCATAGCTCATGTGCTTTCCCTGCCTTCTGTGTTTTTCTCACATTCTAGTCTGTTTTTTTAAAGCTTTATTGAGGCATATTTTATGTATCATACAATTCACCTGCTTCAGGTGTACATTCAGTGATTTTTAGTAACTTTACCAAGTAATGAAGCTGTCACAGTAAATCAGTTTCAGAACATTCTCATCCCCCCCACCCCCGTTAAGATCCCTGCACCCATTTGCTGTTCATCCCTTTTGGACCCCTGCCCCCAGGGACTACTAATCTCCTTTTTTGTCTCCATAAATGTGCCTTTTCTGGACGGTTCATAGAAGCGGAATCCTACCAGATGTGGTCTCTTGTGTCTGACTTCTTTTCCTGTCTCTCTTCTTACGTTCTAGATCACATTTCTTTCCCAAATTTGGAAAAGAGATGTTTGATTGAAGTGTCTTGAGCAGAATGAATGAGATCTAGTTTGTCTTTAACCCCTTAGAAAAAAATACTCAACTTCCTTTCCAATGTGCAGGAGAAAAGTAGATAGGAAATTCAGTGCATCCACCCTGGGGACAAGCCGTCTGATACGCCTGACACGTTGCCATTTTCCCAGGCTCTCTCCTGTGTCACAGGTTCCCTTGCAGCCTTAGCCCCTGCCTGACACGCACACCCAAGAGGGAGGTACCGTTGGGCCAATTTCCAGGCTGCATTTGCACTCTGTAGAGATTTGGCTTTACCTTAACCCCCTTCCCCAGCACAGTGGTTTGGAACCTCTCTTAGGCCTCTCACATGTTCTGCCAGAAGCATTTTGTAATTTCTTTTTTGTTGTTTTTCTTCATAGTTATTTCTGTCCTTGCTTTGGTCCGTGTTCCTCAGCTGTTACTCCTCAAAGGCAGGGATGATTTCGCTCACTGCTTCCATCTGAATTGTGTGTATGTCCTGCAGGTATGTAACAGGACACATCTGGGCCTGTCCCCCAAGTGAAGGAGACGACTACATCTTCCATTGCCACCCCCCGGATCAAAAAATCCCCAAGCCAAAGCGCCTGCAGGAGTGGTACAAGAAGATGCTGGACAAGGCCTTTGCCGAGCGCATCATCCATGACTATAAGGTGCCCACACCGCTGGGGGTGGGGGGCGCTCCTCACCACTGACTCCCACATCTTCACGTGTCTCCCTCTGTGCTCACATGGGTTAGAATTATATCTACTTATGAGTATTGGAAAGCAAAAGTTAAAAAATTTTAAAATCATAAACTAAGAAGCAACTTCTCTGCTGTCTGTCAAGATTTGCAGTCGGCAGTCCAAGAGAAGTGGCGGCAGATCCTGTGAAACCATGCGCCTCAGGAGTGCGCGGTCCCCTCTCCATGTCGTGGCCCCCTCCCCAGAGTGTCACCCAGCCCCCCTTGTCTCACCGCTGTGCTTGTTCACTTTCCAGGACATTTTCAAACAAGCAACTGAAGACAGGCTCACCAGTGCCAAGGAACTGCCCTATTTTGAGGGTGACTTCTGGCCTAACGTGTTGGAGGAGAGCATTAAGGAGCTGGAACAGGAGGAAGAAGAGAGGAAGAAGGAGGAGAGCACCGCGGCCAGTGAGACCCCGGAGGTAAAGCCCAAGGGCCCCGGCGCGTGTGCTAAAGGCTGCGCTCCAGCAGGTCAGCGAGTGAGTGGGGGCTGCTCGGTTCTCAAGACATGGCCTCCTTTGTCTGTGGCGGTGTTTTCATACATAACCTCACTGTGTTACTGCCCACCACAGGGCAGGCCTGGGCCTGGGGGCACAGCTCACACTGTGCTGGGCGAACTGGAGACACCTCACCTACTAGGTGGACAGAGGGGCTTGCTCTGGCATCTCTGGGCAGGACAGCGGGGCTGAGACACGGCAAGATGAGAGAGGAGGGCGCCCTGCCAGGGAGCCCAGAAGAGGTGCTGGAGATGGAGATGGAGGCGGGTGTCATGATCAGGAACCAGTCAGTTCACGTTAGAAAGGACTTGAGGAGGAGACTCTTGTTTGCCAGGCCTCATTCTCTCTCCTTGTTGTAAACTTTCCCCTACTTTTCACTGGGTGTTCATGCGTCTGTGCACTCACTCTGGTCACTGAGCCCCCACCATGTGCAGGCACCATCCTGAGGGGTGCAGGGGGAACTAAAGAGATCTCCATCCCTGCCCTCAAGGGATGTGTGTCCTAGTGTGTGGTGCGTGCTGAGATGGTGTAGAGCAGACACGAGGGAAGAGGGCAGATGCAGCACCTTTGGGAGGGCCTGTCTGGGGAGGTGGCATCTGAGCAGAGACTGACTGGTGAGAGGAACCCAGAAGATCCAGGCGGAGGAGCCTCCAGCAGGAGGAGGAGGGTGTCAGAGTCCGAGTCGGGAACGAGCGTGCCGTGTTTCACATGTTCAAGTAAGAGATGATGGTGGTTTAGTTGGATTCGTAGCTGTCGGCAGTGAGCAGCGTATGATGTGTTTTGAGAGTAACAACCTCAGAACTTAGGGCGCATCTTTGTGGCACATGAGGAAGATCCTGGATCGAGGCTGCCTGCTGGGTCTGGGGCCTTAGAATTGAGTCAGTGTTGCTGCGTCTCCCTGAAGGGGAGAAGGAAGGGAGAGCACATTTGGGGGAAGAAGTCAAGAATTGGCTGCAGATGTGTTAATCTCGAGATGCCTGTTACCAGCCGTGCAAACCTGGGGCCCCCAGGAGGGCTTGGGGCTGCATGTGGAGCCAGCATCCGGAGCCAGGGGTCTAGGATTGAATGTCTGCATGGCTGCTTCGTGCCAGGCAGCATGTGCTTTAGGGTGTGTCCTTTTTGCAAGACAGCATCCCTAGCCCCTTCCAAAATGGAGAAAGCGTGGGTGAGGATGTGACAAGTACTCATGTCACAGGTGGGTCCCGAGGAGAGGTCGAGGGCTGTGGTCATCGTTCTCTGCCTGCCTTTTGCTGGACCCCCCTGGAGGCAGGACCCATCATCCCCTGGAACATTGGGTGATTTAGGGCTGGAGATGCTGCTCCTCAGGGACTGCAGAGATGCTGGCAGGTCCCTCCCTCAAGCTGACCTGGAAAGTTGGGCTGGATTTCAGTGGAAACTTGGAGTGCCTGTGGGAGAAAGACCACAGCCAATTAGTGAACCCAGGTTCCTCTGCCTCTGCCGGACGGACACCCAGGCACAGGAGGTGGCCTGAGTCAGCACTGGCATCCAGGGCTCGGGGTGCTGGGAGGAGAGTCTGTGCTGCCGGCCGAGCTGCCACAGAGGGGCTCTGAGGGGGACACAGCCCTAGCTGTGTGCCCGTCGAGGAGGAGTGCCTGCCTCCAGCCAGTAGAAAACACAGGACCAGGAGAGATGGCTTCCACCTGCTCAGTGGTTAGATCCCAACTAGCATCCCAGGTGTGTTCTTCCCTCCAGCCTCCACGTGATGTGCGGCTGTTGTGGCACAGGCAGTGCTTGCTTTATGTTTGTCACCACTGTACCCATCCGGTCCTGGCCAAATCCGGGCCCTGCTTCCATACTCATCTGCTTCCCCTCAGTGGTTTCCTCTGAAGGCAGCAGTGTTGACAGCCACTCACACGGCCTGTGCGCAGGCAGGTAGGGGTCTGCTCGGCGGTCTCCTGCCTCAGCCCCAGCTCCCTGGAGCCCCCGCAGCAGGAACTGGTGGCCTCCCTGCTGGACATTGGAGCAGGAGGCTAGGCAGGGCCGACAGCTCTGAGTCTTATTGCAGGGCAGCCAGGGCGACAGCAAGAACGCCAAGAAAAAGAACAACAAGAAAACCAACAAGAATAAGAGCAGCATCAGCCGAGCCAACAAGAAAAAGCCCAACATGCCCAACGTGTCCAACGACTTGTCCCAGAAGCTCTATGCCACGATGGAGAAGCACAAAGAGGTGGGGGTGGGTGGGGTGGGGTGGGGGCGGACCAAGTGCAGAGGGAGGAGGCCCGGCCTGGCGACACTACACTGCTTGTCACCAGTGCAGTTCAGCCCCGGGGACAGCAGGAGTCGGCTTGGTCCTTCTCTCTGCGGGGCTGACGCTGCTCCTCCCTGCCATCCCCCAGGTCTTCTTTGTGATCCACCTCCACGCTGGGCCCGTCATCAACACACTGCCCCCCATCGTCGACCCCGACCCCCTGCTCAGCTGTGACCTCATGGACGGGCGGGACGCCTTCCTCACGCTGGCCCGGGACAAGCATTGGGAGTTCTCCTCCCTGCGGCGCTCCAAGTGGTCCACGCTGTGCATGCTGGTGGAGCTGCACACCCAGGGCCAGGACCGCTTCGTCTACACCTGCAACGAGTGCAAGCACCACGTGGAGACGCGCTGGCACTGCACAGTGTGCGAGGTGAGCGCGGGGCTCCTGCTGCGCAGAACTGCCGGCAGAGCTGGCGAGCCCATGGCGCTCTCGGGCTGTGCGTGTGTATTTCAGGGCAACTGTTAGACAGTTGGCATTTTCTAGGGTGAAAATGACCAGATGAATGCTTATCTGTCCACTCCACTAGTCCACTGTTGGTTTTGAGATTGTGTTTTGGGGTTCACGAATGAGAGGGTTTCTCTCGATGTTGGTGGGGTTCCTGCCCTGTGCCTGTTCTGGGGCTTAGCGCCAGCCGTCCAGGGCAAGGAGCAGCCGGTGTCTGCTCACGGGGCAGCCTGGTCCCAACGGCATGTGTCCGGGGTGCGGGGGGAGCTGGTCTTCAGGGGATGGAGGGAAGCCAGTGAGCTTCCCTGGGAGGCAACATTTGTGCTGACCTTTTCAGGATGCGGAGATGGTCACAAGGCACTTTGTTATTTTATTTGTTGTGTTTCGTTAACACCAGCTCTGTGTCAGGCACGTGCACAGGCCTCTCGGTGCAGGGTGGGAGGGCAGAGAGAAAAGAGCACGGTGGTGCTTTGGTTCCATTGGGATTCTGACTGGTTCCTCTTCTGGTGCTCCCAGTCTAGGCTTGCCAAGAGGTCGGGATTTCCTGCTGTTGTCAGGCTGGGTCCCTTTGGTCGGGTCTTGAGCCCCTCCTCCCTTGTCCTGGTGGATCCCGTGGTCAAACCACACCGGCGCCCCCTCTGCGGGGGTCTCGGCCTGTCCCTGCCGCAGACAGATGGGTCACTCGCACGGGCTATCACATGCTCTGCCTCCCCCCGCAGATAGTCAGATCCCCCTCCTGCCCAGTCCTCACCTTGCTGGTGTCAACGCCTAGATAGTCCGCATAGGCGAGCGCTCCACAACAGCAGCTCTGTGCTCTCTGGGGGCAGAGGGGGCCTCTGTAATGCTCTTGTCTCTCTGCCACTCTCTCCAGCTTCCTTTTGTCCTCTCTCTTATTTCCCACTGTGGGGATTTTCACGTCCTTGTTGTGAGAAGGTTAGCAGTCCTGGTCACAGGGCTCATCCTCCAGATGTAGTGCTTTGTGGTCTCCGTCTCCAGGTGCAGCTTTTAGAAACCTAGGGAGGGGGCATTATGTTGCCGTGGTGCGAGCCCAGGGCCTTCCTCCTGGTAAAGGCCTCTCAGCCCCAGTGCCCGCCCACCGGCTGCCCGGAAGAGCTCTGGGGATGCACCGAGGGCACCTGCAGCAGCCCCAGGGTGTAGGGGCCCCAGCCTCGGGGTGCTCACGAAGCCACACACACTCCCAACCCCAGCCGCTAGCAGGTTGGGAGAAGGCAGAGGGGCCCCCAGAAGAGGGCGAGTAGGTGGACCAGTGGTCTCTGGTATTTCTGGGCTGTGGAGTGTTCCCGGGAGTGAAGGTTCCGGGGAGCAGACATATTTGGCATCTGTGAGCCTCGTGGGGATGGGGGGGAGCTGGTGGTCGGGGCCGCGTGCTGACGCTGGCTTGTCCCTTGTCCTCACCTGCAGGACTACGACCTCTGCATCAACTGCTACAACACGAAGAGCCACACCCACAAGATGGTGAAGTGGGGGCTGGGCCTGGACGACGAGGGCAGCAGCCAGGGTGAGCCACAGTCCAAGAGCCCCCAGGAGTCGCGGCGCCTGAGCATCCAGCGCTGCATCCAGTCCCTGGTGCACGCCTGCCAGTGCCGCAACGCCAACTGCTCACTGCCGTCCTGCCAGAAGATGAAGCGGGTGGTGCAGCACACCAAGGGTTGCAAGCGCAAGACCAACGGCGGCTGCCCAGTGTGCAAGCAGCTCATTGCCCTCTGCTGCTACCACGCCAAACACTGCCAAGAAAACAAGTGCCCCGTGCCCTTCTGCCTCAACATCAAACACAAGCTCCGCCAGCAGCAGATCCAGCACCGCCTGCAGCAGGCCCAGCTCATGCGCCGGCGGATGGCCACCATGAACACCCGCAACGTGCCTCAGCAGAGCCTGCCTTCCCCTACCTCAGCACCACCTGGGACCCCCACGCAGCAGCCCAGCACGCCCCAGACGCCACAGCCCCCCGCCCAGCCGCAGCCCTCGCCCGTGAACATGTCACCAGCCGGCTTCCCCAGTGTGGCCCGGACTCAGCCCCCAACAACGGTGTCCACCGGGAAGCCCACCAACCAGGTGCCGGCCCCACCGCCCCCTGCCCAGCCCCCACCCGCGGCAGTGGAGGCGGCCCGGCAGATTGAGCGGGAGGCCCAGCAGCAGCAGCACCTGTACCGGGTAAACATCAACAACGGCATGCCCCCGGGGCGCACGGGCATGGTGACCCCGGTGAGCCAGATGGCCCCCGTGGGCCTGAACGTGCCCCGACCCAACCAGGTCAGCGGGCCCGTCGTGCCCAACCTGCCACCTGGGCAGTGGCAGCAGGCGCCCATCCCCCAGCAGCAGCCGATGCCAGGCATGCCCAGACCCGTGATGTCCATGCAGGCCCAGCCGGCCGTGGCCGGGCCACGGATACCCAGCGTGCAACCGCCCCGGAGCATCTCGCCCGGCGCCCTGCAGGACCTGCTTCGGACCCTGAAGTCCCCCAGCTCCCCACAGCAGCAGCAGCAGGTGCTCAACATCCTCAAGTCCAACCCTCAGCTGATGGCAGCTTTCATTAAACAGCGCACGGCCAAGTACGTGGCCAGTCAGCCCGGCCTGCAGCCCCAGCCCGGCCTGCAGCCCCAGCCCGGCCTGCACCAGCAGCCCAGCCTGCAGAACCTGAATGCCATGCAAGCCGGCGGGCCGCGACCCGGCGTGCCTCCACAGCAGCCGGCGATGGGCGGCCTGAACCCCCAGGGCCAGGCCCTGAACATCATGAACCCGGGGCACAACCCCAGCATGGCAAGTATGAACCCACAGTACAGAGAGATGCTGCGAAGGCAGCTCCTGCAGCAGCAGCAGCAGCAACAGCAGCAGCAGCAGCAGCAGCAGGGCAGTGCCGGCATGGCCGGGGGCATGGCGGGGCATGGCCAGTTCCAGCAGCCTCAGGGACCCGGAGGCTACCCCGCAGCCATGCAACAGCAGCGGATGCAGCAGCACCTCCCCATCCAGGGCAGTTCCATGGGCCAGATGGCGGCCCAGATGGGACAGCTCAGCCAGATGGGGCAGCCTGGGCTGGGCGCAGACAGCACCCCCAACATCCAGCAGGCCCTGCAGCAGCGGATTCTGCAGCAGCAGCAGATGAAGCAGCAGATCGGGTCCCCGGGCCAGCCGAACCCCATGAGCCCCCAGCAGCACATGCTCTCAGGACAGCCGCAGGCCTCGCACCTCCCCGGCCAGCAGATGGCCACATCCCTCAGTAGCCAGGTGCGGTCTCCGGCCCCTGTCCAGTCTCCACGGCCCCAGTCCCAGCCTCCACATTCCAGCCCGTCGCCACGGATACAGCCCCAGCCTTCACCACACCACGTCTCGCCCCAGACTGGTTCCCCCCACCCAGGACTCGCAGTCACCATGGCCAGCTCCATAGATCAGGGACACTTGGGGAACCCCGAACAGAGTGCAATGCTCCCCCAGCTGAACACCCCCAACAGGAGTGCATTGTCCAATGAGCTGTCCCTGGTCGGCGACACCACGGGAGACACCCTAGAAAAGTTTGTGGAGGGTTTGTAGCATTGTGAGAGCATCACTTGTTTTTTTTTTCCCTTTCATGTTCTTGGACCTTTTGTACTGAAATCCAGGCATCTGGGCTCTTTTTATTCCTAGATGGAACTGCTACTTCCAAGCCATGGAAGGGTAGATTGCTGTTTAAAGAAACAATACAAAGAATATATTTTTTTGTTAAAAACCAGTTGATTTAAATATCTGGTCTCTCTCTCTCTTTTTGTTTTTTTTTTTCGTTTTTTGTTTTTTGTTTTGGGGGGAGGGGGGTTTTGTTTGGATTCTTTTTGTCGTCATTGCTGGTGACTCATGCCTTTTTTTAACGGGAAAAACAAGTTCATTATATTCATATTTTTTATTTGTATTTTCAAGACTTTAAACATTTATGTTTAAAAGTGAGAAGAAAAATAATATTCAGAAACTGATTCCTGAAATCATGCAAGCTTATAATGTATCCCGATAACTTTCTGACGTTGCGGGAAGATTTTTTCTATAGTGAACTCTGTGGGCGTCTCCAAGTATTACCCCTGGATGATAGGAATTGGCTCCTGAGCGCACACACGTACACACCCACACACACATCTATCTATACATACTGGCTTAAGCCAAACTCTTGTCTTGCAGATGTAGAAATTGTTGCTTTGTTTCTCTGATAAAACTGGTTTTAGACAAAAAATAGGGATGATCACTCTCTTAGACCATGCTAATGTTAATAGAGAAGAAGCATTCTTTTCTTTCTTCTATGTGAAACTTGAAATGAGGAAAAGCAATTCTAGTGTAAATCATGCAAGCGCTATAATTACTATAAATAAGAAAATTCAAGAAGATTCAATCACTGTATAGAACGGTAAAGTACCAACTCATTTCTTATATCATATTGTTAAATAAACTGTGTGCAACAGACAAAAAGGGTGGTCCTTGAATTCATGTACATGGTGTTAACACTTCGTGTTCCAGCTCTTTTGTTATGAAAATGCTGTTTTCAACATTGTATTTGGACTATGCATGTGTTTTTTTCCCCATTGTATATAAAGTACCGCTTAAAATTGATATAAATTACTGAAGTTTTTAACATGTATTCTGTTCTTTAAGATCCCTGTAAGAATGTTTAAGGTTTTTATTTATTTATATATATTTTTGGAGTCTGTTCTTTGTAAGACATGATTCTGATTGTTTGCTCACAGAGGAGAGGTGGGGGCCGCGGTCCTGGTGGCGGGGTGTGGGGGTGGCTGCTGGGCTCAGCCAAGGCCTGGAGGGCCCTCCTTTGCTGCTCATGGAAGAACCTCACCCAGAGCCGGGGACACAAGTGGCCCTGAAACAGCACTTCGTCGCCTGTCCACACTCCCCACCTTAGCCACCCCCACCCCACCCCCACTCCTACATGCCAGTCTCAGAATTGATGCAAAGGGTGTTCCGGGGACTAGAGGGGGTTCCTGGCCTGCCCCCAAATCCTGGTTCAGTGAGGGAGGATGCCGCCAAGGCCTCTGACGCTGGGCTGGGCAAATGCAGCTCCAGCCCTGCCTTCTCCAACTTCCTCTAGAAACAGCGAGGTGCTGCCCTGGGGGCCGCTTGGGGAACGATGTGGAACACTGGCCACCAGCCCTGCTGGGGTGAGAAGAGGCCTCCATCTTCGAGCAACACCTGCACTCGGCCACCTGGTCCACCCCTCCTCTCTGAGTCCAATTCCAGGGGCCCTTAACGGAGGGGGTGACACTCGAGGTCCTGAATGCTGTAAAAATGACATCTATGAGGAAGACCACCGCCAGGAGAGCTGACATTCATTCTTTGGTCTGTGCACCCCCTCCCAGGGCACAGGCCAGTGGAGTCCTATCTCATTCCCCTGTCCCCCAACCAAGGGTGGTCTCAACCAAGGGGTTGTGATGTCAGACTTAGAAATCACAGCCCAAAAAAAAAAAAAAAAAAAAAGCACAACCCAAATAGCTTTCCTTTTGGCCCTGTATTCACAGAAATCTTTTCAAAACACTTGAACTGGGAATCTAAATTTGAGGAAACTCTAAGAAATTAGTTTTAACACAGGGCTTTGAATCTTGTTCTAATGTAGATTTAGCCAGGTAAGACTAAGACCACCATCTCGCCACCAACCAACCCCCACCCCCGCCCATCCCCAAAGGGAAGCAGGGCCAGGCCCTCCACGGCCACGTGCCATCCTCACTTCACGTGCTCAAGTCCCATGTCCGTGACCCACTTCCCGGTCGCCTTCTGCACTGATGGGAAAGCCCTGGACTGAGTCTGTTCAGACAAGAAATGTGAGCCGTCTGGACCCTGGAGAAGCAGCTCCAGGCCCACACTTCATATGTGCAGTCCTTTTAACCTGCCAATGGGGAGTCTCTTTCAGGTCATCCCAGAATCCAAAACTGCCGACCTCATTCTCTTGGAGTCCCACGCAATCTTGTTGCCAAAGGATGAGGCCAAGGGTGTGGGCTGGATGTTAACCTGGCACTTGACGTAAGGAAGTTTCTGTGAGAGCTGGAAAGCCCCGACGTCGTGTCTCACATGCTGTCAGGAGGAGAAAAAAGTCCTATATTTGTGATCAAAAAGAAACTTCTGGTGCTTCCCTCGTGGTGCAGTGGTTAAGAATCCACCTGCCAATGCAGGGGACACGGGTTCAAGCCCTGGTCTGGGAAGATCCTACATGCCGCAGAGCAGCTAAGCCCGTGTGCCACAACTACTGAGCCCACATGCTACAACTACTGAAGCCCACACACCTAGAGCCTGTGCTCCCCAACAAGAGAAGCCACCACAATGAGAAGCCCACACACCACAACGAAGAGTAGCCCCCACTTGCTGCAACTAGAGAAAGCCCTTGCGCAGCAATGAAGACCCAATGCAGCCAAAAATAAATAAAATTTAAATATTTTTTTAAAAATTAAAAAAAAAATAATCCGCCTGCCAATGCAGGGCACACAGTTTCAAGCCCTGGTCCGGGAAGATCCCACATGCTGCGGGGCAGCTAAGCCCAGGTGCCGCAACTACTGAGCCTGTGCTCTAGAGCCCGTGAGCCACAACTACTGAGCCCGCATTCCTAGAACCCATGCTCCGCAACAAAAAGAAGCCACCACAATGAGAAGCCCACTTACCACAACGAAGAGTAGCTCCCACTCACCACAACTAGAGAAAGCCCACGTGCAGCAACGAAGACCCAATGCAGCCAAAAATAAATAAACTTATTAAAAAAAAAAAAAAAAGCAACGTCTGTCATGAATAAAGTTGCCTGAAATCCCGGGGGAAAAAAAAGAGGAAACTTGAAATGTGCTGGTGTTTATAATAAAAGCTGGTAAAACTGCTTGGATTCAAAGATGGTTCCAGTTGGCTAACAACCCGTAGAATTAGCTTAGCAGCCAGTCATAAGATAAAGGGGTTCAGCTGATTTTGTCTAGTGCGTGTGTTTGATTATGTTTTTGAGAATTCAGCGTGTTAAAAACAGGAGTCGGCTGCAATGGCTGCGTAACACGAGGTGAAGAGGCTTCTAAGATCTCAGGCTGAAGACACGGAACTTTTGATTGCTGTAAAGTGGAACCAAAAGATTTCATTTGAGCCAAAATGTGCTTTTAGAACTGCGTGAGAAAATAAGCTACTCTGAAAAAGGAAAGGAGCTGAATATGGGTGGCAGACGGGGGGAAGCCAGGAAGTCCTTGACACAAGGCCAGTGCTGGGAAGTAGACACTGTGGTGGTGCCACCTCAGCAGGTGGATGGTGCCGGAGCCCATGGGGCTGGGGCCAGTGTCCACCTGGGATCATAAAGCCACACGGCACCTTCCCAGGGCATCCCGTGTTCACTGCAAAATCAAGAGCAGGGAATCAGGTCAGTCATGAGATACTAACATAAGTGAATGTAGCACCCAGGCTGTCAAGACAAGGCTGAGGGACCCTGATGAGGAGCTGAGGATGCAAATGATGCTTCCAACGAGCTTGCGCCTCTCCATAGAGGATAGACTCAGATCCACTGACTGTGATATGACGGAAGTTACTTCACTAAACTGAAAGATTCAAAGGGCACTGACAGCTTACAACACCTTAGGAAGTGGTATAAAAGTCAGGGGGTCAGGAAGAGACCTCGGAGTGGGAGACAGGTCGTAGCAAGCGTGGGCTGGAGGTGCCTGTGAGGTGGGGTCAGTGGCGGCATCAGGGCCTTGGCCTTGGCTGTGAGCGAGCTCTTCTGCCTTCCTGGCCTCGTGAAAGGTAGTGATACCAGGTAACAAGTGCTGTTTAAACGCGTGTCCACCCCTCTGCCCAGCCATGAGGTGGGAGAACAGAGGGACCGACTTACCTGAATTCATGAGCACCAAGGGCTGACATGGGCCGCTGGCCCCAGCCACACTCTCCCCTTTCGTTCGAGAGGAGCTTTTCCTCCAGCCCTGAAAACCCTCCCACACGCCTGCTTCCCCTCCTATTCCACAGGTTCCCCTTGAGCCCACTTTGGGGTACCCTGGCAAAGCAGGGGCGTTGCAGTACATTGTAGCCCCTTGAACACGGCAGACAGTGGTATGTGGTAACCAGGTCCTCACAAAGGACTGTGTGGGCCTGAGCTTGCCTGTGTCTGGTGCCCACTGGCTCACTTCGGCGTCAGAGAAGAAATGTTGACAGTGTCGGTCAACTGTAGTGGCCACAGCTTCCAGCTCCCAGTGTAGATGACCCTAACCCACCTCCCACCCAACTCCTAGAGAGCGCTTAGTGATGGAAATGGGGTTTATCGTCTGATCATGGGTCCCACGGCTCTGGGCCAGCAACAAGAAATGCTCTTATTAACGTTTTCTTTTTTTTGGCCACACCGCATGGCTGGTGGGATATTAGTTCCCCTAACCAGGGATTGAACCCCGGGCCCTCAGCAGTGAGAGCACAGATTTCTAACCACTGGCCTGCCAGGGAATTCACTAAATTTTTTTAAATGATATATAGGCTTAACAGTGATACGGATCCAATAACTGATCCTCAAGGGAGGTGGTGATGTTTAGGGAATGTTGCAAGCGAGGGTGAGTACCCTGCATCCACAAGTCCCTCAGGAAAATGTCCAGAGAGGACACCCTTGGAAAGGATGGCAAGGGGTGTGCCGGGGTCCCTGTGCCTGGACCCTTCCTTGTCCTCTCTGAGCCCACCCTGGGCCCCTCACATCTGGGCACAGGGTCCGAGGCCCACAGAAGAGGGACGATTGCTTCCTGTGCTGCTGCACCGGGAGGGGTGTCTACTGACAGAGGGAGAGCCTTGGGGACCAAATGCTGACATTGCAGCTGTGCTCCCAAAGTCAGATGTAGAGAGGGCCAGGGAAGCAAGGGCTCCCAGGGGCCATGCAGGAGGCACTCAGAGCTGACAGGAGCTCAGCAGCCAGAACTGGGGTCACCAGTGAGAGCGAGGCCTCCGCAGGCAAGAGCACAGGGCACCCTCGGGTTCCCCACCCTCCAGACGCTTGAGTTCTGAGCTGTGGTTTCCTGGGTGAGGAGCAGGGGTCCTCATGTGGGAAGAGGGCACTGAGTGTCAGAAGTGGCAGGAAAGACGTGAGTGGCACCAAGCTGCGGCCCCTTTCTGTCTGGAACGAGCAGCTTCAGGTCTCCTGATGCACACCTGCTGCTTCCAGCTGATGTTCAGAGAAGCACGGAGCCTGTCCCCTCAGCAAGTGTTTATCGATCAGCTCCTGGGCGGTGACACGCAGCCCTGGGAGAACTCCATCGACAGAGGCACGTCCTGGAGGAAGGTGCTGGGGCTCAAAGCCGGGCACTGTGCCCTGTTGGTGCGGGAAACGAAGCGTCTCTTCGTCAGGCCGAGGATCACAGGCTGCTCCACGGTTCAGGAAGCACACGATCCTCCACCGCCACGTGACCTCAGGACAGTGCTTCCTTCTCAAGCTTAACGTGCATGTGGATTGATTAGCTGGGATCTTGCCAACATCCTGATTCTGTAGAACTGAGGCCAGCGGGGGTGAGGGCAGGGGTGATGCGCCGAGATTCCGTGTTTCTAACAAGCTCCCAGGCGAGGCTGCTGCTGCCGGCCCTCATCTGCTTTGAGTAGCCAGGCTGCATGGGACCAAGAGCAGACCATCTTGACTGGAAAAGTGCCTTAGTCTTAATGTTCACGATAAAACATGGGTGTGGGGAGAGGGGGTTTGGGCGAGTGGTTCTCGCCTAGGGTCCCCTAGACAGGACAGGAGTCCAGGCAGAACCGAGGTGTGGGCAGCCCCAGTGGGCTGAAAGCCCTGAGTTACCTGGAAAGGGCATCCCCACCATTTTGTCTGGTGCAGGGAGGCATCCTGGCTGTGAAGTGCATTTGTAAAAAAATGCGGATTGTGAAGCGAACAAAGAAGCAGGAGGGGTGCCTTGCCCCCCAGCCAGTTTCTAGGCCATGTGAACACACTGAGGCCTGTTCTTTGGCTCCTGGGGAGTGAGTGCCAGGGTCAGTCTGTCCCTCCTGTTTCCTGAACTGCAGGCACAGCACTCGCCACTCAGACGAGCCCCGGTGATGCTGATGGACAACAGCCTCCTCCGCCCTGTGCCTGGGCCAAGAGAGGCTGCCCTAGGAGTCAGGGAAAATGCCCAGAGGTCTGCATCTCCACCTGTCCTCTGATCCCCCGTTGGACCAGAAAATCCTGACTGAGGGAACCCCCTTCACACCTGAGGAGATGCAGTCTCTGCGAGGAGAATTTTGCAAAAGCTGCCCACCTGCCGGGTGGGGCCTGATATCAGGTGTTGCTCAGGACACCATCTGGGCAGGGCTCTGTCTGGAGTAGAGGCCCAGGGTGCCCAGGCAAAGGGCCAGTCCTTCAGGGAGGCAGGGCCTTGTCAGCACAGAGCAGGCATTGAAGGAGGGGACCCTGCAGCCACCAGGAAGCCATGCCAAGCAGAGAAAGAGGCCTCCCAGCAGGCAAAGCCTCCCACACAGCCACTCCGTTTCCTCCAAGCGTTGCATGAGAATAGCAGCTCTAGGAAGTACAGGGCCATCGGCTTGGCCCAGGCACACACGTGCACGTGCATGCCAGAACGCATAGAACAGAGCTGCCTTTCACCCTGTGGAGTCTCTCGAGCAAACTCATTCTCACTTGTCTTTCTCGTAAGCAATAGACACGGTAGACTTGAGGTTTGGTGGACATTTTTTATTCCTAAAATGATGTCATCCACAAGCTGGGAAAAAACTTGTGATCTCAGCTCTTTGCCAGGACAGAATGCACCTTTGAACACATGCCTTCAGGGCTAGTTCGCCCGGTGGTATCTCCCAGCGGAAGTTTCCAGGAAGAAATGCAAGAGTGGAGGTTGCTGTCTTCCCCAGAGCCAGTCACTCAGAGGAGGTCCCACCAATGATACTTCGTGGTTGTCCAGATTCAACTGTCTTAGGTTCATCACGCTGGACAGGGAGACTGGGAGCCCACCGGGATGGCCCCTCCTGCAGGGGCACAGGCAGTGTTCGTGGTGGGAGGGTCCCATAGGACAGGGGATTGCCAAGGGCCACCCACCTAGTGGGTGGCCATGGAACCCCATAGAGGGGGCTGGACTGACTGCTGATGCTGTAGGGGAAGAAAAAGGAGAAGTCCTCGGGTCCATTCACCCCTCAAAGTTGTGGGGGTTTGTGGAATCAGCCTGTGACGTTCCCAGTGTCCTTGATGGTAAAATTTAAAGTGGCCACTGGCAAAGTAGAATGAGCCCTTTGGAGAAAAAGCCTGAGAGTCATCCAGTGAAATTAGAAATGTCCTAGTGAGTTCTAGGCCAGGTCCTGCTAAGTGGCTGCACCTGCCTCCATGAAGGACCACAGGTCTTGCTTCTGGTGGAATCCCACCATCAGCATGTGTGCCAGTGGGGGTCAAATGGAGCCGTGCTGCCTTGGGCAGGTCTCTCAAGTTGGCAGGACTGACCTTTGTCAAACACACTGAGATAGCTGTCAAGCAAATCAGCAAAATACTAGGTTTCTGAGTTCCAACCCATGCTGAGTTGGCATGAAAGTACTGCAAATGATGAAAAGGACTTTAAGGAATGCACAAATCCCTGTGCAGGTACCACAGGGCCATTAGTGCTTCTCTGAATTTGAACGTTTTGATGCCTCAGAAACCCAGGGAGAGGTACTGTGTCTGAGGCTTCTGTCAGAGGCCTCCAAGCTGCAGCTGCCCTTGTCCCAGACGGGGCTGTACAGGTCTGTGTCTGCTGGAGGAAATCCTTGCCCCTAAGGCCCGAACACTAAGACAATTATAGAATAGCTTTCAGACTACACCCGGGGTCTGCAGGACTGTCTGGGAGTTCCTCTTCTCACCTCCCACTCCCATATTCTACCTTCAAAAAGGAATCTGCCTTATAAAAGGATCCATGAAATTGAGAAAAAAATTTCATCATCGCTGAGACCTTTCCGGGCCAAGAAGTATCCTACAGCCATGAGCCTTTCCTCCTCTGGGAACTCCCAGCGTGTTGCCTGATGAAGGGAGAAGCTTGCCCAGAAGTTGGTGCTTTGAACAAAGAAATGAAGAAAAAGGGAGGCAGTCAAATTTGATTTTTCTTTGCAGTAGGCATTTTTTTAAAAATTGTGGTAAAATATACACAAAATTTCAATCTTTTCTTTTTTGGGGGGCTGCGTTAGCTCTTTGTTGCTGTACATGGGTTTTCTGGCTTTCTCTAGTTGTGGTGAGCGGGGGCTACACTTCACTGCGGTGCGCGGGCTTCTCATTGTGGTGGCTTCTCTTGTTGTGGAGCACAGGCTCTAGGCGCGTGGGCTCAGTAGTTGTGGCTCTCAGGCTCTAGAGTGCAGGCTCAGTAGTTGTGGCGCACAGGCTTAGTTGCTCCGTGGCATGTGGGATCTTCCCGGGCCAGGGATCTAACCCATGTCCCCTGCATTGGCAGGTGGATTCTTTACTACTATGCCACCAGGGAAGTTCCTCAATCATTTTTAAGTATATCAAATACATTCATATTGTTGTGCAGCCATCACCATCATCCTCTCCAGAACTCTATTCATTTTGCAAAACTGAAACTCTGTCCCCATTAAATACTAACTTCTCAGTCCCCCTCCCTCAGCCCCTGGCACCCACCATGCTACTTTCTGTCTCTATGAATTTGACTACTCTAACTACCTGATGTCAGTGGAATCATACACTATCTGTCTTTTTGTGATTGGCTTATTTTACTTAGCATGATGTCCTCAAGGTTCATCCATGTTGTAGCATGTGTCAGAATTTCCTTCCTTTCTAAGTCTGAATAATATTCCATTGTATGTATATCCCGTGTTTTGTTTATCCATTCATCCATCAATGGACACTTGGGTTGCTTCTACCTTCTGGCTATTGTGGATAACGCAGTGGGCATTTTTCATGGCCGTTAGCTTACCCCCAGGGGAAGGCAGTGACTTCTTCAAAAGGAATGGGCAGCTTCATAGTGGCCACAGTGGTGGTTGGGAGATCCAGGGGGTCTCCCCCTCCCTTCCCCTCCTCTGTTTCTCTCTCTGCTCTCCCCAAGCAACTCCCTGCCATTCTCGATTAATTCAACTCAAGTACTCTATTCATTCTTTCCCTTCTTCCATTTTCCTTGTCTGCATAGGGCCTGAAATCTTCTCATGACCCCCTCAAGACTGGCTTGGATCCCTGGGCACTTTAAAAAGCCACAGTTCCTTGGGCTACCAGAGGACCCAATATCACAAAGATCTGTGGCTGAGGTTATGTCTCTGAAGACCACAGGCTTAGAGAGGACAGAAGGGCCCTAGTAGCCCCCACCCACCGCCGTCCTTCACTGAAGCCTAGGTTTCCCTCCTCCCTTTGCCAAATACCACTTCCTCTTCCTGTAATAAGAGGGCTCCCCAAGCTAGATCTATTGCCCCGTAGACCAAAGTGTCAGCTCTTACAAAAGAGATGATTTCCTGAGTGGAGTGAACAACACATGAAACGTGAGGCTGAGACCCCTCAATTCAGTGGTATCCTGGGAACACTATATCTGGGACTAGCTCATGTGTCTGGAGTGTCATGAGGGAGGGAGTGATGTAGGGGTCAGGTTATGCAGGGTTTGGAGGCCGAGGCAGGAGGGGTTTGGAATTGTTGATGTGCAGGGAAACCACTGGAGGACCCTGACTGAGGAGTGTGTATGATCAGCTGCTGTGCAGAGAATGGGGAGCCAGTTAGGAGGCTGACGGAGTCTTCCAGGTGAGAGAACTCCTGCTCTTCCATCCAAATCTGCCCACCTCTTTTACGTTACTTAAGCCTGGAACTTGGGGATCATCCATGCCACTTTCCACCTGCAAGTGTTCCCTGTCACACCCCCTCCCGTGGCACCAGCTATGTCCAGGCCCCACTGGGGGACACTCTCCTGGCTCCTGTCCTTAGCAGATCCTGTCACAATCTCGAGTAACCCGTTTGTGTGCAATTATTTGATCGTGGCAGCAAGTCTTCAGTGTGCCTCATAATCATCTAGGGGGCTGCCTGAGCCTCACTTCAGGCGGTGCCGGAGAATCTGCATTTTACGTGGTTTGGAACTCTCTGTGAGAAAGGAAGTTGATAGTCCGAATCTCCAACCAGACTCTTAATTCCAGGAGGGCGAGAGAATTGGAATGATGAATAAGCCCAGTCTTGCTGGTGGGCGTTGGCTCCCAAGTTTTGGTGTAGACAAGTCAAGCCTGAAATTCTCCCTTTTACTACTTTTAACTATATGGCTTGTCTTGGTTTGGAGAGACTGACTTCCAGCGGTCTGGACCGTTGGTCCGAGACTTATATAAAGACCCCGGAGATGTTAACTGCTTCTGCCCCGGCGCCGCCTTTTCACACGCTGCTAGGTGGATGTTAACATCTGCCCCATTTCTGGGATGCACAAACCGAGGCCCAGCTGGCGGCGAACGAGTGCCCCGGCGGCTCGGCGCGCACGGCCGTCGCCCTTGACAACGCGACACAAGGTCACGGAGGTCCCACCCCCAGGTCCGGCTGCCCCCGCGCGGCCGGACCGCCGCCAGACCGCGCCCGAGCCCGAGCCACAGAGGGCCCCGCCCACCCGCCGGCGCAGGCCGCGGGCCGGGCAGCCGGGCGCGCGCCGTGACGTCACCACGCCGCGCCCGAAGAAGGCCCCGCCCCGGCCTCGCTCCCGGCAAGCTTGGCTTCTCTGGGCGCCCAGGAGGAGATACATGGCTCGCGAGCTGCGGACGCTGCTGCTGTGGGGCTGCCGCCTGCGGGCCCCGGCGCTGGCGGTCGCCCGGGGAGGTGAGGGCGGCCGGGCAGGACGGGTGGAAAGCGAGCGGGGACGGGGACGCGCGGAGCCCTCGGGGTCCCGAGCCCCTTTTCTCCGTGGGAGGCGCGGTGATGGCTCTTCCTTGCTCGGCGTGGGAGATTTTGTGAGGTTTACGCGTCCAATGCGCCGCGAGCGGCGAACGCTGAGCCCTCGGTGCGTTCTGGTGTCACCTGGCTCGGCCCCGCGCCGGGCTGCCGGGTTTCCCCGGAGATGACGGGGTTGAGCCCGGGCCCGCGTGACTGCAGCGGAGGCTTCTCTCCAGCGAGCTCCTCGGGCCGGGTTGCGGCGGAGGGGTCGCGGGCTCCTCGTTCCTGGAGCCGAAGGCACTTCCGGGGAGTTGAAATCGAAGGGCGCGTGTGCGCTGGGAAGGGGCTTCACCAGGGTGATTACTTCAGTCCCTTAGTTGTGTTTTTATTCTTCCCCTCCCCCAAGTTGATTTATACACGAATAACGTATAAGCCACTTGGTCACTCGTTCATTCGACACACACCTGAGTGCCCACTCGTTCCGGCGCGCGGCAGCAAACCAGAGAACCGGCACGCTGGGCTCTCGTGCAGCCCGTGGACCCTGGGTTGTTGCCCGCCGTATCCCCAGGGCCTAGAATTGGTAGGTAGGTGCTCAAATCAGTGTTGAAAAAAAAGAATGACCGCAGTCTCTGCTCTCACTCCCCACTCGGAAGTAACCACGGGTGAACGTCTTGGCGTTGCTTCCAGGCTCTGTACACTTAGTTACACACATATAAATACACACGTCTCTTTTTACGTAAAAAGCCTAAACCGTATATACATTGTGCTACAGATTTTTTTTTTAAGCTCCAGAATGGCTTACGTATGTTTTCCTGTCAGTACGCACGGGTTTACGGCTTTACAATGGACGCATAGTATTCTGTGTTAGGACGAATCATCATTTACTTAACATTGCCCTATTAGCGGACGTAATAAAGGTTATTTCCAGATTTTTTTTTTTTGGTTTTTTTTTTGGGGGGAGGGTCATTACAGTACTGTGTAGAATGGGCGAGTGTTTAATCTTTGTGTCCATGTGTGGCATTTCTTTAGAATTACAGAATTAGAGTTTTATAATTGATGGTTCAGAGCCTGTGCGTATTTGAAATGTTAGCTGATATTGCCAAATTGCTGTACAAAAAGGTTTTATCAACTTATATTCTCATTAGCAGGGAATGAGACCAGTGAGAATGTTTTCATTTGTTTAATGGCCATTTGTATATCTTCTGTGAATTTCCTCTTCATGTCTTCTACGGCTTTTTCTGTTACCTGAGTTTTAAATTTCGGTGTAGTCTCTTTTTAAACAATGATTTTTAAAAATATCATGCATTAGCAAATAAGACAACTGTAGGTTTTATTACTGTTTCTTGTACTCAATATCTTCCTTTTGGGATTTATTTCCTGTTTTAGCAGAGTATATATATACCCTTGTGTTTGTTTTGCAGAAAAAGTCAATGGGTTGTAAATTTTCTGAGCCCCACCGTGTTTAAAAAGATTCTTATTTTGACCTCATACTTGTAAACTAGTTGGGCTGGGTGTTGCATTCCAGGTCAAAATAATTTTCCTTCAAAGAGTGATATTGCTATATTGCCTTCCAAAAACTTCGTTAAAGGTGAGCAGTCATATCAGTTTGATTCTTGTGGGTTTTTTTGTAGCCAACTTGTTTTTTCCCCTGCTCTCTGCAGGTTAAGATTCTTTTCCCATGTGCTGAGATGTTCTGACCATGTGTGTTTGTAATTCATTCTTTGTACCATTCTTACTTTCACGGTTGGCATTGCAAGAACGAGAGCATGAGGCAGCCACAGTAGGACTGGTTGGTGCTTAAGTTAACATCTTAACGACTTTTCTGTTCTCTATAAGCTGGAGCCTTTGCTGGAATTTTCTGCCTTGGGGAGTTGTAAGGGGTGGGCAGTCTGCTCCAAGCACCAGAAAGTTCACAAGAGTGAGCTTTCTCTGTTGTAGGGCTAAATCATTGCAGGTTTGTGTCATTCTCCAAAACGAGCCCCACCTGAACCCTGTCAACTGCAAACGCCCATTTAGTACTTAGTATTTTGTTGATTTATTTTGCTTCCTCCCTCTGCTCTCACTGTGGGGCCCATACTATTTAATTTCTGCCCTTCCGCCTCTTGTGCTGCAACCTTCACAAGAATTCAGGCAAATTTCTGGTGTTCCGGGCTGTTTTGGGGATGCAAGGAGTAGCACTTGCTGGTCAGATTTCACTCTCAGTAAAGCAGCTGTGGGTGTTGCTAATTTAACGTGAGGACAAAGGTTTCAATGGTTAACTGCTTAGACCCTGAATGGCAGTGCCGGCTATGTAAACCATGGTCCTGGGGCTTAGGGCTAGCGCCAGAGAAGCATATGGACAGAGCAGGGATGTGTGGCCAGCTGTCCAGGAGGCAATGGGACACTTGATTAGGATGAGGGGCCTGAGTTATCTGTGCTGTCTGCAAAAGATCAACCCAAATGTAATAGGTTAGTAAAGACCTTATCAGTTACTGGCTGAGTAATTGATCAGAACTAAGATAAAAGAAAGATCCCCAGGTGTTTTGCTCCCCTCTGGCATGCAGCTTCAAGATGCATGAAGAGGAGGGAAAACGGGCTATGAGTAAACACTGAAGGAAAATGACAGTTCTCGCTCCCAGATGTCAAATACCAGGTTGTAACAGGACAAAGGAGACTATTACAGAGGCCATTGGTGGTGTTTGCTTGTCTGTCTCAAACCAAAGTACTGACTCAGGATCAATGAAAATGTATCCACTTCACTCTCAAGTGAGATACTTTAAGTTCAAAGCCAGAGGATTTTCTTGGTTTGGGTTCTTGGTGCCTTCATTGCAGCAAATAGAATTTTTCTTAAATACCATTCTGCTCAGCCTTGATACAGAACACTAGCCTTTTTTACTAGGAAGCTGCTGTTTGCTTCGTCCACAAGGAGACTTACCTATAGTTCTGTAGCATTTAGTAAAGGTGGATTCCAGGATATTTCTGGAATGGCTGGTTATTTCTGCTAAAGCCACTAGGAATTACGATGAAAGTTGTAGCTTGGAGAACCAGTGTCTACTTGGGGGCATTATTTCCATCTGCTTTTTGATGCCCAAAGTATAGGTAAATTGAATACAGGTGTAGCTGAGTCATGGCTATAACTAATTTTGAAAGAATGGCTGTTATTTAGCAGCTATATAATCAAGAAATGTGGTTAGAATATTAGAAATTAATTTTGAGATAGGCAAAATGAATGCCATATTTTAAAAGAACAACCTATATAGCAATACCGTTAAGAACAAAATAGAAGGGTACAAGCCTTCCTAAAGGACCGGGGCAGTGAGGGAACCGATGTGTGCTGTGAAGGAGGAGTGAGCAAAGCACTGAAGTTCACACATACCGATATTCCAGCATTTGCAGGAAATGGAGTGCCTGGAGGGATTTTCCATGAAACTTACTTGCAAAGTAGTGAAACATTTCATTTCAACCATTATGATTAGACGGTCTTTCTAAAAGACTTAATCATCAGGTGAAACATGACAGAACCTTTCTTTGATGTTTTTCAGGGTCATTATGAATGTTAACTTATGGTCTTCTGTTGTAATACACAGGCCTCTGCAGGACCACTAGGATGTGACGGCTCCTTTGTCTATAAAATGTCCCAAACTGAAACTGCATCCTGAGTATTTCTGTGTTTTTAGCTTCTGTTACTCTCATTTTAACTTACCAGGCCTCTGACGCCAGGTTCCCTCCTCCTTTCTGTTTTCAGTTGAGGGTTGGGAAACTGGATCATAAAACTTGTTAGCAACTTTTTTTAAAGGAGAGGAGAATTCTGGATGGGGACAGAATATTCTTGTTTAACTGAAGCTCGGCATGTGGATTTTGTGTCCTGTATTTTGACTCTTCAGAGATGCCCCTCCCTTTTGGTTTTGCTGTGTTTCTCTGTATTCAGGGAGTTGATGTTTCTTGATAGAATGTCAGTATTGCTTAGTAGAGAACGATTAAAACAGGCTGTGAAGGCACTTCCCAGGTGGCACACTGATTAAGAATCCACCTGCCAATGCAGGGCACACGGGTTCGAGCCGTGGTCTGGGAAGATCCTACATGCTGTGGAGCAACTAAGCCCATGTACCACAACTACCGAGCCTGTGCTCTAGAGCCTGTGAGCCACAACTACTGAGCCCGCGAGCCACAACTACTGAGCCCGTGAGCCGCAACTACTGAAGCCCATATGCCTAGAGCCCTTGCTCTGCAACAAGAGAAGCCACTGCAATGAGAAGCCCACGCACCGCAACGAAGAGTAGCCCCCGCTCGCCACAACTAGAGAAAGCCCTTGTGCAGCAACAAAGACCAAACAGCCAAAAATAAACAAACAAACAAACAAAAAACAGGCTGTGAAACACAGTAAGGTTTAAGAAATAGTGAAAATGTTCAAGAATTCCAGAGGAACGCACGTAGAAAATTTTGAGGGAATACAGGCTGAGCCTGGTCTTCTTTGCGGCATGTGGGATCTTTAGTTGTGGCATGCGAACTCTTAGTTGTGGCTTGTGGGATCTAGTTCCCTGACCAGGGATCAAACCCAGGGCCCCTGCATTGGGAGTGCAGAGTCTTAGCCACTGGACCACCAGGGAAGTCCCCAAATCTTTATTTGATATATAAATAGAAAGTGAAGAACTTTCTGTCTAGAATATTGATATACTTAAATCTTACCTCAAATGATTACAGAACTTAAGAAACAAAACGTTTGGAGAAATTTCAGATGCGAATAGCTAACCTGTGGTATCTGGTGAAATTTGAGAGATAATGAAACCATCCGAGTTGACTTATACTGAAAAGCAGAGAATTTCGTGCTTACAAGCATAAAACTATGGTAAAATAGTTGGAGGTGTTCTGGAAAAAAAGCTAGAGGCTACATTCCAAAGAACGACAGTTTTTCCAGTATTGTATTTTCCCTTTTGGGGAGAGGCTTAATTCTCCTTTTCATTGATCTGAAAGTACCTTTACAGAATTTTAAACTGTATAAGTAAACTTATTAAAAATTTTACTTTTTATAGAACCTGAAGCTTTAACTTAGAAATGTTTAGGTTGATATTAGATGAGTGAATTTCAAGCATTTTTTGTCATGTACTCCCGTTAAGAAATGCATTCACATTGTGACCTGCTATGCAAGTATACGTATACTGTACAAATATGCGTACATACTTAGCTGAAAGAGTTTTGTAAATACTTACATGTATTATGCTATGTGTTGTCGTTTTTTTTTTTTTTTTTTTTTTTTTTTTTTTGCTGTACGCGGGCCTCTCACTGCTGTGGCCTCTCCCGTTGCGGAGCACAGGCTCCGGACACACAGGCTCCGCGGCCATGGCTCGCGGGCCCAGCCGCTCCGCGGCATGTGGGATCCTCCGGGATCGGGGCACGAACCCGTGTCCCCTGCATCGGCAGGCGGACTCTCAACCACTGCGCCACCAGGGAGGCCCTGTTGTCGTTTTTTTAATATTTATTTATTTGGTTGCACCAGCTCTTAGTTGTGGCAGGCGGGCTCCTTAGTTGCGGCTCACGGGCTCCTTAGTTGTGACATGTGAACTCTTAGTTGCAGTATGCATGTGGGATCTAGTTCCCTGACCAGGGATTGAACCCTGGCCCTCTGCATTGGGAGCACGGAGTCTTAACCACTGTGCCACCAGGGAAGTCCCATGCTATGCATTCTTCTACTTTCCGTTTCATTAAAAAAAAAAAAAAAATTCTGACTTAGCTCACTGAATTGCTTAGTTCACTGAATTGCTTTCATAACCAACAGTCTTGACCTGCATTCTGAGAAACACTGTGTCCTGTGGCTGTACCTTCTGAGAAAATGACCATGTGTTTATCGAGGGCCTGCTCCAACTCTAGGGTGATCGTGGGAAAAATAAAGACATGAGACGGTCAAGGCCACTGGAGCTCCATAGTGTGGCAGCAGCAGTGCCTTAAACGAACATCTGCAGTGCCTGCTGTGGGATGAGACGGACAGGAGTCCTGGCCCTCTGTGGCTCTGACGTGGAGTGGAGTCGATGCAGACAAGTATGTCATGTGAAGAAACCAAAGCAGGAAGAGGATCGCAGTAGAAGTGGGGCGGTCAGGGGAGGCCTCACGTGCAGGGTGGCATTTAAGCAAAGCCTGGAAGGAGGTGAAGGTGTCCGAGGCAGGACGTTTCAAGCAGAGGGAGTGGTAGGTGCCAGGGTCCTGAGGCAGGAACGGGCTGGCATATTGGAGGGACAGCAAGGAGGCGGGGGCCGCGCTGGGGGGGCTCTTGAGTGGAGTCGCGTTAGAGTCACGCTGCTTTCCTCTACGTGTGACTTCATGGGGAGATGTGGGCAGCTGGTGTTAAGATGGGGAGTTAGAGTTAAAGTTAACTTCATAGGAGTTTCCTGAGAAAAATTATTTCTACATTTTTATTAGTGAGAAGGTAGTGGTGTTTTCCCGAACAGACTGGTACAGTGAAAAAACTTCCACCCTGTCTCAGCTCACTGCCCAGTGGCTCCAGAAAAAGCCTCTGCAGCGACGGGTGTCCACACCATCCTTCCCTTGGGAATGAAGAAGGGCTGCCCTGGTCATGGGCTGTGCGCAGTCTGCCCCTCACACCTTGCACATGCTGTATCTAGACGTCCAGAGCCCTGGAGCCACAGTATTGTGCCCCTTCCTTCACTTAACCCTCTCCTGAGGGACCTTTAGGTTGTTAGCAGGCTTCGTTTTTTTTAAAATCACAGGCAGTGCCACCAACAGTTTTTTACACCTTCACCAGTGCTCGCATAACTATTTTAAAAATGTTTGTTAATCTAACAGTGAAAATGCTATCTTCTTATTTTTTTTTTTTGCGCTACGCGGGCCCCTCACTGTTGTGGCCTCTCCCGCTGCGGAGCACAGGCTCCAGACGTGCAGGCCCAGTGGCCATGGCTCACAGGCCCAGCCACTCTGCGGCATGTGGGATCTTCCCGGACCGGGGCACGAACCTGTGTCCCCTGCATCGGCAGGCAGACTCTCAACCACTGCGCCACCAGGGAAGCCCGCTATCTTGTTTTATTTTATTTATTTATTTATTTATTCTTGTCTGTGTTGGGTCTTCATTTCTGTGTGAGGGCTTTCTCTAGTTGTGGCAAGTGGGGGCCACTCTTCATCGCGGTGCGCAGGCCTCTCACTATTGCGGCCTCTCTTGTCGCGGAGCACAGGCTCCAGATGCGCAGGCTCAGTAGTTGTGGCTCACGGGCCCAGTTGCTCTGCGGCATGTGGGATCTTCCCATACCAGGGCTCGAACCCGTGTCCCCTGCATTAGCAGGCAGATTCTCAACCACTGCGCCACCAGGGAAGCCCCCGCTATCTTGTTTTAAAATGCAGTTCTTTAGCTATGAATGTGGTGATGCATCTTTTTCTGTGATTCACAGTCGTTGATGTGAATTGCCATTTTCTTCTTGCACTGTTGGTCTTTTTCTTGTAGATCTGTGAGTGATGTTGCTGTATTAAGGAAACTAGCCCTCTACCACATGTTTCAGACTTTTTTTTTCCTCTAGTGTGTTTGCCCATTGACTTTAATATTTTTAAGTGTGGTTATTGCTCATTGTTTTTATTTTTTTTAATAAATTTATTTTATTTTATTTTTGGCTGCATTGAGTCTTCGTTGCTGCGCGTGGGCTTTCTCTAGTTGCAGTAAGTGGGGGCTACTCTTCGTTGCGGTGCGTAGGCTTCTCATTGCGGTGGCTTCTCTTGTCGCGGAGCACGGGCTCTAGGCGTGCAGGCTTCAGTAGCTGTGGCTCGCGGGCTCTAGAGCGCAGGCTCAGTAGTGGCACATGGGATTAGTTGCTCCGTGGCATGTGGGATCTTCCTGGACCAGGGATCGAACCCATGTTCCCTGCATTGGCAGGCGGATTCTTAACCACTGCGCCACCAGGGAAGTCCTGTTGTTTTTATTTTTATTTTTTTACCTTTTTGTGTTTTTTGGCTGTGCCCTGTGACATGCGGGATCTTAGTTCCCTGACCAGGGATCGAACTTGTGCCCCCTGCAGTGGAAGCGTGGAGTCTTAACCACTGGACCACCAGGGAAGTCCCTCATTGTCTTTATTTATTCATTAAAATTTTTTAATTTTAATTTTTTATTGAGATATAATTGGCATATAACATATAATAGTTTTAGCTGTACAACATAATGATTCAATATTTGTATATATTGCAAAATGATCACCACAATAAGTTTAGTTAACATCCATCACATCACATAGTTACAATTTTTTTTGTTGTTTAGGGGTCTACTTTATTGACTTTAACTTTTATGTGGTCCATAAATTTATGGTTCTTGGGTTACGTGTCTTGTTTGGACAGAGTTCCCTTATTTTTAAGTCATTAAGGAAAAAGATCTCAAGTGATCAATATCATTAGACGTTAGGCAGCCAAATGCACATCAAAACCATGATGAGATAGCACTTCACACCCACCGGGGTGGCTATAATAAAAAAAACACAGGCAATAACAAACATCTATGACGATGTGGAGAAATTGGAACCTTCACCCACTGCTGGCAGGAATGTAAAATGGTGCAGTACTTTGGAAAACAGTCTGGCAGTTCTTAAATGGTACAGACTTTGATATAGACAAATGGTATAGACTTACCGTTTGACCCAGCAATTCCACTCCTAGGTTTATGTCCAAGAGAATTTAAAACACAGAAACTTGTACAACATTTATAGCAGCATTATTCGTAATATTAGCCAAAAAGCAGAAACAACCCAATTGTCCATCAACTGATAAGTGGATAAACATCATGTGGCCTATCCATATAATTGATGTTATGCAGCCATAACAAGGAATGAAGTATGCTATGTGCTACAATGTGGATGAACCTTGAAAACATTACGTTAAGTGAAAGAAGCCATAGACAAAAGACCATGTGTAGTATGTCCAGAATAGGCAAATGTCCAGAATAGGCAAATCTATAGAGACAGAAAGTGGTTACCAGGAGCTGCGGGCAGGGGGAATGGGGAGTGACTACTGATGGGTATGGAGTTTCTTTCTGGAGTGTTAAAAATATTCTCAATTAGATAATGAGGTTGGTTTTGTAAATATACTAAAAACCATTGAATGGTACATTTTAACTGGGTGAATTATATCTCAAAGCTGTTTTTAAAATATCTCTTATAATTTCTTTTAGTACTTCTAAGCTTTTTTTTTTTTTTGTACTTTTAGCTTTTATTTTCACTTTTAGTCCATCTGGAATTTATTTTGATTAAATGAGGGAAGAAATTAATTTTAAAACTGTAGCTTTAAATTAATGTGCTTTAGTATTTTATAATAGTATTTCCTCATGTTTTTCAAAAATGTCTTGGCTATATATGCACTTTTATTTTTCCATATGAATTTTACAATTAGCTTGAATAGTGAAAAAAAAATCCTGTTTGAATTTTCATTGGGATCATGTTAAAAATATAGAATAATTTAGAGAACTGGCACCTTTAAATATTTACTCTTACTATTCAATGACATTTCCCCAGGCTTTTTATATACCTTTGTAAATGTGTTTTATGTCCCTAGTAAATTTTTTAAAATGTTTTTTGTAATTGGGTAATTTTTATTTTTATTTATTTATTTATTTTTAATTTATTTATTCATTTATTTAATTTTTGTCAGCATTGGGTCTTCGCGGCTGCACGCGGGTTTTCTCTAGTTGCTGAGAGCTACTCTTCGTTGAGGTGTGTGGGCTTCTCATTGTGGTGGCTTCTCTTGTTGCGGAGCATGGGCTCTAGACACTCGGGCTTCAGTAGTTGTGGCATGCGGGCTCAGTAATTGTGGCACGCAGGCTCAGTACTTGTGGCACACGGGCTTCAGTAGTTGTGGCTCGTGGGCTCTAGAGCACAGGCTCAGTAGTTGTGGCACACAGGCTTAGTTGCTCTGCGGCATGTGGGATCTTCCCGGACCAGGGCTCAAACCCGTGTCCCCTGCATTAGCAGGCGGATTCTTAACCACTGTGCCACCAGGGAAGCCCTGGATAATTTTTAGAAATAGTTTTGTAAATAAGTTATTGATACACACATAGCACAATTCAAAAGATACAGAGATAATGTGCAGTGAAAAGCACATCTCTTCAACCGCTACCCTCAGCCACCAGTTCCCCTCCTGGGGGCAGCCCCCTTAGCCAGTTTCTTGGGTGTTGTCACAGAGATACACTTGGCTTATGAGAACAAGGGCACACATATGTATGTATATTTAAACACCACGGTAACATGTGCAAACCACTGTTCTGGACCAGGTTTTTTCTTGATGTATCCTAGAGATAATTCAGCATAAGGACACTTTACACCCACAGTTGCCTCATTTTTCTGTTTCAGAGTATTCCATTCTATATATTTTATTTATTTATTTATTTTCATTTTTATTTATTTATATTTGTTTATTTATTTATATTTATTTGTTTGTTTGTTTATTGATTGATTGGTTGTACGAGGGCCTCTCACTGTTGTGGCCTCTCCCGTTGCGGAGCACAGGCTCCAGACGCGCAGGCTCAGCGGCCATGGCTCACGGGCCCAGCCGCTCCGCGGCATGTGGGATCTTCCCGGACCGGGGCACAAACCTGTGTCCCCTGCATCGGCAGGTGGACTCTCAACCACTGCGCCACCAGGGAAGCCCCTATATGTAATTTATTTACTAATCCTTTACTGATGACCCTCTGCCTGGTCACTGGCCCCTGACTCCTGGGGGAACGCCTACACTGGAACCTCATCTGGTGTGTCTTTTATAGGCCTTCTCATGACCCTGACACTGACATTTGGTGGGAAGGAGCTAGCCCTTTTGCGACAGCCACATTTTTTTTTAGAGTTTACTGTTTTGAGTAATTAAATATTTATTTGGTTAAAAAGGTATACACTGAGAAGTCTTGCTCTCAGCTTTGTCCCCTTCTCCACCGTTTCCCTCCCCCCCTTCATAGGTCATCACAGTTATTGTTTGTATATTCTGCCACTGTTTATATGCATACAGTATGTATAGATACACATCTTTCTTCTGCTGGGATATACACTTCTCTGTATTCTGTTACTCAATTAATAGATATTGGAGAGCTTTCTGTATCAGTACATAGAGAGTTTTCTCATTCTTTTTTTCTTTCTTTTTTTTTTTTAAATAGCCACATCATAGTAGTGGTCCCATGTCAGGAGGCACCATAGTTTATTTACTAGCCCTCTGTTGATGGACATTTAGGTAGTTTCCAGGCATTTGCTATAATGTATGGCCTTTCATCTCTGTCTTTATGTTCAGGTTCAGCTGTATCCATAGAATAAAGTCCCAAAATGGAATTGCCAGATTAGAAGGTATATGCATTTGTAATCTTGACCGATGTGGCCAAATCACCTTCCACTGGACTTAGGCCATTTTCTGCTGCCTTGAGTGCTTTCCCCACAGGGTTACCAGAAATACTGTATGAAAGTTGCTTCTGAAAGTAATCCAGTGCAGCTCTGCTGACATCCCTCTCTTCATCTGAGCTGGTGAAGATTAACCGTGGTTTGAATTGGAGCAAAATGCCAAAGTGGGGGCTTTTGCTCAGGGAGTATTGATTGAGTTGTGCTAGGCCTGCCAGGCCCTGCCTGAGTCCCTTTTCCTTCAGCTGCCTTCACTTCAGACCTGCAGGCTGGGCTATATCTCAGGCTTATACGACCCTAGGTGGGCTTCAAGGAGACCCAGCCCCCTGGCTATGTTACGTCCCCCAGGCCACATTGTGGGGAGCTCCTCTGCTTAGTCAGGCCTGGTTACTAGAGCCTCTGTGTACATCTCTCTGTTTGCAAGTTCAAAGTGACACAGAAGGTTTGAAGCTGGCGGCTAGCCCCGCACCTCCCCCCGCCCCCACCAAAGCTTGCCTCCCTCCCTCCCTCTTTCCTTCTTTCCTTTCTCCCTTCTTCCCTCCCTCCTTCCTTCCTTGCTTCATTCTTCTTTTGGTGAAATACATCCCATCCAGAAAGGAATGCATATAATACATATGTGCAGTTTCTAAAAGAAGCATAAAATGAATACCCATTGCCCAGTTTAAGAAATAGAAATGACCAGTCCCTCGAAGGCACTGTGTGCCCCTCCATGATGGGTCCCCTTCTGTCTCTCTGAGAGGTGACTACTGACTTGAATTTTCTGGTTTTTATTCCTTTGCTTTTCTTTTTATTGCTGCATGTGTGTGTATATGTATATACACATGTATGTATATGTATACACACAGTTTATTGAAATCATACTGTGTATTTTCTGCTGTGACTTTGCTTTCTTGGGTCAACATTGTTTTCTTAGCTTTATCCATGGTAATGTTCATTAGTTGTCCCTGCTTATTCCATTGTGTTAATATGCTTTCATTTCTTTGTGATGATTCCTGACGTAGCCCTAAATATACGTACTGTTGGGTCATTCGGTATGCTCCAACTTACTAAGTAATGCAAAATTATTTCCCAAGAAGAATTGTATTTCTCTGTAAGTACCCCACCAGCAGACAACGAAAGTCCCCTTAACTCCACATTCACATCCAGTGCTTGGTGTTCTCAGACTTTTTAATGTTTGCAAGTCCAGTGAGTGTTAAATGGTATCTTGTGTGTCTTTCATTATAAGATACACATCAGAGAGTACCTAAGCGACATGTTCAGTTAAGTGAAGCAGTATTATCTTAGGATTTACCCATGTCATTGTTCTATAATATTCCACTGGGGGAGTGTGCTGCAGCTTATTCCTCCACCCCAGGCATAGACATCTGAGTTATTTCTAGTATGGGGCTTTTATAGATGCGCTGGGCACCTCTTTGGGCAGGCATCTTGCCCACAGGGGCATGGATGCATTTCTGTAGGGTGTGTAACTGGTGTGGAGTTGCTGGTTTTAGGGTATGTGTTTTTATTCCAGAATTGACTTTTTCAGAGTGGGTCTGGATTTACATTCCACCAACTCTGTGAGAGTTGCCACTGTGCTGTATCCTCACCGACACTTGGGATTTTCAGGCTTTTTAAGTGTTTGTCAATTTGATGGTTACAAAATGATGTTTCAATTGTGATTTTAATTGATTGCTGATAGTTTTTTCCGTGGTTTATTGGCCATGTTTCTTTTTCTGTGAAATGCTATTTTTGTTTTCTTTGCCCCAATTTTTTCTTCTTGATTCATTGACCTTATTATGTATTTTTTTCTTTTTTAAAAATTTATTTATTTGTTTATTTAATTTTTGGCTGCATTGGGTCTTTGTTGCTGCACGCGGGCTTTCTCTAGTTGTGGTGAGCAGGGATTACTCTTCATTGTGGTGTGCGGGCTTCCCATTGTGGTTGCTTCTCTTGTTGCGGAGCACAGGCTCTAGGCTCATGGGCTCAGTAGTTGTGGCACGTGGGCTCAGTAGTTGTGGCTCGTGGGCTCTAGAGCACAGGCTCAGTATTTGTGGCACACGGGCTTAGTTGCTCCGTGGCATGTGGGATCTTTCCGGACCAGGGCTTGAACCTGTGTCCCCTGCATTGGCAGGCAGATTCTTAACTATTGTGCCACCAGGAAAGTCCCTTATTATGTACTTTTGTATGTATTTTTTATGGATACTAATCTTTCATCGGTTAATCCTTTGTCAGTTAATTACTGCAGATGTGTTTGTGGCTCACTGTTTCGCTCTCGGCTTGGTGTCTGTTTGGGGGGCTGAAGTGTTTTGTTTGTTTGTTTTGATGAACAGAAGTTCTTAATTTTAATATCGTCACATACCAATCTTTTCCTTTGTGAATTACCTCAGGGTTCTGCAAACTAAGACCCATGGGTCAAACCAGACTTACTGCCTTTTTTTTTTTGGCCGTACCACGCGGCTTGTGGGATCTTTAGTTCGCCAACCAGGGATTGAACCCGGGCCATTGGCAGTGAGAGCGCAGAGTCCTAACCACTGGACTTCCAGGGAATTCCCTTACTGCCTGTTTTTGTAAGTTTTATGGGAACATAGATATGCCCATATTGTCTGTGATCACTTTCCTGCTGCAACAGCAGAGTTGCTCAACATGGCTCAAAAAACTGAAAATATTTACTGTCTGGCCGTTTACCCCAAGGTCATAAAGATCATCTACTTTTTATATGAGAGTTGTTCCCTGACTCATTTCTACCAAATGAGAGTGGGAGCCTCTTCTTCGAAGCTTTAATATTTCTCTCTTTGTTGGTGAACTTTCTTATGGGTTTCATTTTTCAGATTTAGAAAAGAGTTGCAGACTGGCAACCACAGACTAATTCTGGCTATAAAAAAATTTTGATTGGTCCAAACATATTTAAAAGTAATTGCAGGACTTCCCCGGTGGTGCAGTGGTTAAGAATCTACATGCCAGTGCAGGGAAAATGGGTTCGAGCCCTGGTCCGGGAAGATCTCACATGCTGCGGAGCAACTGAGCCTACGAGCCGCAACTACTGAGCCCGTGCCCCTAGAGCCCGTGCTCTGCAACAAGAGAAGCCAGCACAATGAGAAGCCCGTGCACCACAATGAAGAGTAGTTCCCGCTCGCTGCAACTAGAGAAAGCCTGCACACAGCAATGAAGACCCAATGCAGCCAAAAGTTAATTAATTAATTAATTAATTAAAAAAGAAAAAAAGGGGGGACTTTCCTGGTGGCGCAATGGTTAAGAATCTGCCTGCCAATGCAGGAGACATGGGTTTGAACCCTGGTCTGAGAAGATCCCACATGCTGCGGAGCACCTAAGCCCGTGTGCCGCAACTACTGAGCCTGTGTGCCACAACTATTGAAGCCTATGCGCTTAGAGATCATGCTCCGCAACCAGAGAAGCCACTGCAATGAGAAGCCTGTACAATGCAACAAAGAGTAGCCCCCGCTCACCACAACTAGAGAAAGCCCGTGCGCAGCAACGAAGACCCAATGCAGCCAAAAAAAAAAAAAAGAGTAATTGCAAGCATTTGAAGTCAGATTTGACATAAATATTTGAGTTTCTTATTTCTTCTGAAAAATTAAAAGTTCTGAGAATCTTGGCCTGCATTCCACAGTGGTGACAATCTCTTAGAATATTATAGCATCTGCTTCCTCCTCCTGCAGGTAGGCTGGCCCTCTACAGGTTGCTGTAGTACGCATGCTGTCAACTACTCCTTCATTCCAAGTCCGTTAGTACCATTTCTTTTGCTGTTGTTATTTTTTTGTACTGTATAGTTAATTATATTGATTGACTGTCTACAGGCCTACTTTACTTTATAGTGCTTTGGTTCATTGCATTTTGCAGATATTGCTTTTCTTTACAAATTGAAGGTTTGTGGCCACCCTGCGTTGAGCAAGCCTATCAGCACCATTTTACCAGCAGCATCTGGTCACTTCCTCTCTCTGTGTCTCCCAGTATTTCAGACCTTTTCATTATTCTTATATTTGTTATGGTGATCTTTGATCAGTGATCTTTGATGTTGTTCACCACAAACCACACCCATATAAGGTGGCAGACTTATTTGATCGGTGTTGTGTGTTCCACCGACCGGCCATTCCCCCATTCCTCTCCCTCTTCTCGGGCCTCCCTATTCCCTGAGACATAACAATATTGAAATTAGCCCAATTAATAAACCTGCAATGACTTCTAAATGTTCAAGTGAAAGGAAGAGTCGCATGTCTCTCACTTTAAATCAAAAGCTAGAAATGATTAAGCTTAGTGAGGAAAGCATGTCCAGAGCCGAGACAGGCCAAAAGCTAGGCCACTTGTGCCAGTTGGCCAAGTGAATGCAAAGGAAAAGTTCTTGTGGGAAGTTAAAGTGCTCTTCCAGTGAACACATGAGTGAAGAGGAAGCAAAACAGCCTTATTGCTGATATGGAGACAGTTTTAGTGGTCTGGATAGAAGATCTAACCAGCCACAACATTCCTGTAAGCCAAAGCCTAATCCAGAGGAAGACCCTACCTTTCTTCAGTTCTATGAAGGCTGAGAAGTGGGGAAGCCGCAGAGGAAAAGTTTGAAGCTAGCAGAGGTTGATTCATGAGGCTGAAGGAAAGAAGCTGTCTCCATGACATCCAAGTGCAAGGTGAAGCAGCAAGTTACTCAGAAGATCTAGCCAAGATCATTCATGAAGGTGGCCATACTAAACAACAGATTTTCAGTGTAAATGAAACAGCCTTCTATCGGAAGATGCCATCTGGGACTTTGATAGCTAGAGAGAAGTCAATGCCTGGCTTCAAAATGTCAAAGGACAGGGTGATTCTCTTGTTAGGGGCTAATGCAGCTGGTGACTTTAAAATGAAGCCAGTGCTCATTTACCATCCTAGGGCCCTTAAGAATTATGCTAAATCTGCTCTGCCTGTGCTATATAAATGGAACAACAAAGCCTGGATGGTAACACATCTGTTTACAGCATAGGTTTTTTTAATATATAAGTTAATTATTTATTTATTTATTTTTGGCTGCGTTGGGTCTTTGTTGCTGCACATGGGCTTTCTCTAGTTGCGGCAAGCAGGGGCTACTTACTCCTCATTGCAGCATGCGGGCTTCTCATTGCGGTGGCTTCTCGTTGCGGAGCACGGGCTCTAGGTGCATGGGCTTCAGTAGTTGTGGCACGCAGGCTCAGTAGTTGTGGCTCACGGGCTCTAGAGCTCAGGCTCAGTAGTTGTGGCACACAGGCTTAGTTGTTCCATGGCACGTGGGATCTTCCCAGACCAGGGATCGAACCCGTGTCCCCTGCATTGGCAGGCGGATTCTTAACCACTGCATCACCAGGGAAGTCCCAAGCATGGTTTACTGAATATTTTAAGCCCACTGTTGAAACCTGCTTGGGGGAAAAAAAGATTAAAAATATTACTGTTCATTGATAATGCACCTGGTCACCCAAGAGCTCTGATGGAGACGTACAGTGAGATTAATGTTTTTATGCCTGCTAACACATCATCCATTTGCAGCCCATGGATCAAGGAATAATTTTGACTTTCAAGTCTTTTAATTTAAGAAGTACATTTTGTAAGGCTGTAGCTGCCATAGATAGTGACTCCTCTGATGGATATGGGCAAAGTAAATTGAAAACCTTCTGGAAAGGATTCACCATTCTAGATGCCATTAAGAACATTGATGATTCATGGAAAGAGGTCAGAGTATCACCGTTAACAGAAGTTTGGAGAAAGTTGATTCCAACCCTCATCTATGACTTTGAAGGGTTCAGGACTTCAGTGGAGGAAGTAATTGCAGATGTGGTAGAATTAGCAAGAAAACCAGAATTAGAATTGGAGCCTGAAGTTGTGACTGAATTGCCGAAATCTCATGATAAAACTTTTAACGAATGAGGAGTTGCTTCTTATGGATGAGCAAAGAAAGTGTTTTTTTCAGATGGAATCTACCCTGGTGCAGATGGCTGAAATACAACAAAGAATTTAGAATATTACATAAACTCGGTTGATAAAGCAGTGGCTGGGTTTGAGAGAACTGACTCTTGTTTTGAAAGTTCTGCTGTGGGTAAAGTGCTATCAAATAGCATTGCATGCTACAGAGGAACCTTTGTGAAAGGAAGAGATTGATGTGGCAGGCTTCATCATTGTCTTATTTTAAGAAATTGCTACAGGTACTCCAACTTTCAGAAACCACCACCTTTATCAGTCAGCAGCCACCAACATCAGGGCAAGACGCTCCACCAGCAAAGAGATTATGACTTGCTGAAGTCTCAGATGATGGTTAGCATTTTTTAGCAATAAAGTATTTTTGAATTAAAGTGTATACATTGCTTTTTTAGACATAATGCTGTTGTACACTTAATAGACTATAGTATCATGTAAATATAACTTTTATATGCACTGGGAAACCAAAAAAATTTGTGTGATTTTATTATTGTGGTACTCGCTTTATTGTAGTGGTCTGGAACTGAACCTGCAATATCTCCAAGGTCTGCCTAGTGCTAAACTAGCCTTACATCCTTCAGATAAACCTGCTTGGTTGTGATGTAGTATCACTTTTATATATTAATGGATTTTACTTGCTAATATTTTATTAAGGACCTCCATGTCTGTGTCCATGATTGATATTGGTGTAGTATTTTTATTGTGTGTGCATGATGTCCTTGTCAGCTTTTGATGTTAGGGTTGTGCTGTCATCATAAAACTTGAATGGAAATAATTCCTTCTTTTTCTACTTTCTGAAACTGTGTAAGATTGATGTTACTTCTTCCTCATGTGATTGATAGAATTCAGTAGAAATTCTGGGCCTGGAATTTTATTTACAGAAATACTTTTGCAAATAAATTCAATTTCTTTATTACATATAAAGCAATTCAAAATTTCTGTTTCATCTGTCACTTTGGATAATTTTTTTCAAGGAATTTGTCTATTTCATATAAGTTGTCAAATTTCTTGGCATAAATTTGTTCATGTTTCCCTATTATTTATTTATTTTTGGCTGTGTTTGCTCTTTGTTGTGGCGCACAGCCTTTCTCTAGTTGGCGGTGAGCAGGGGCCACTCTTTGTTGCAGTGCATGGGCTTCTCATTGTAGTGGCCTCTTGTTTCAGAGCACGGGCTGTAGACACGCAGGCTTCAGTAGTTGTGGCTTGTGGGCTCTGAAGTGCAGGCTCAATAGTTGTGGCACCTGGGCTTAGTTGCTCTGCAGCATGTGGGATCTTCCCGGGCCAGGGATGGAACCTGTGTCCCCTGCATTAGCAGGTGGATTCTTAACCACTGTGCCACCAGGGGAGTCCTCTCTGGTAATACTTTTTATTTTGCAGTGTACTTTGTCTGATCTAATCTGGTCCTGTCAGCCTTTTTATGCTTACTTTTTATGTGGCATATCTTTTTCCATTCATTTACTTTCAGTGTATCTGTGCTTTTATATTTAAAGTGATTGTTTTATAGACAGCATATAATTAGGTCTTGCTTTATCAATTCTGACAGTGTTTGCCTTTATAATCAAAGTGTTTAGTCCATTGACCTAAAATGTAATTATTGATATAGTCAGATTTATCTCTACCATTATGTTATTTGTCCCCTCTCATTTTTCCCTGTCTTCTAGCTTTCTTGTATTCTTTTGGATCAAGTAAATAGTTTTTAGAATTCCATCTTAGTTTACTAATGCTTTTTTAGCTATACCTCTTTGCATCATTTTTTATTGGTTACTCTGGAGAGTGTAATGTTCATCTTTAACTTTTCATAGTCTGTTTAGAATTAGTATTGTAATATACCATATAAACTAAAAGCCTTGCAACTATATAGGTGCATTTACTCCCTCCACACCATCCTTTATGTTACATTTGTCTTATGTATTGCCTGTACATATGTTGTAAACCCCACAAGATGATGTTTTAATTTTTGGTTTAAATTGCTGTATATATTTTAAGGAAATTAGAGAAAAATTCTTTTGTGTTTACCTAGGTTATCATTTCTGATGCTCTGCATTCCTTTTTGAAGATCCAAGTTTCCATTTCATATCATTTACTTTCAGCCTGAAGAACTGTAGCATTTCTTTTAGTGCAGATATGCTGTTTAATACTTAAGATGTTGTACCATTGTCTTTCAGCTTCCATTATTTCTGATGAAAAGTTAGCTGTCATTCAAGTTATTGTTCCTGCATGTAATGTGTTGTTTTTCTCTGGTTGCTTCCAAGATTTTCTCTTTTTATTTGGTTTTCAGCAGTTTGATTATGATGTGCCTAGGTGTTTTTCTTTGATATTATCTTGCTAGTGGTTCATCGAACTTTTGAATCTGTAAATATATGTCTTTGACCAGCTTTGGGGGAATTTTCCAGTTATTATTTCTTCCAATGTTTTTTCTGCCCTATTCTCTTTCTCCACTCCTTCTGGGACTCCAATTACATGTATGTTAAACTTATTTCTGTTGTCCCACATATATCTGACACCCTGTTCATTTGTTTTTAATCTGTTTTGCATTGAATAATTTCTGTCAATTTATTTTGAAGTCCATAGACTCCTCTGTTGTCTCCATTTGGTTTTTAAGCCTTCTAGTTAATTTGTAAGTTTCAGACATGGTATTTTTTTTTAACTTCTTTATTGGAGTATAATTACTTTACAGTGGTCTGTTAGTTTCTGCTGTATAACAAAGTGAATCAGCTGTATGTGTACATATACCCCAATATCTCCTCCCTCTTGCGTCTCCCTCCCACTCTCCCTATCCCACCCCTCTAGGTGGACACAAAGAACCGAGCTGATCTCCCTGTGCTATGCGGCTGCTTCCTGCTAGCTACCTATTTTACATTTGGTAGTGTATAATGTCCATGCCGCTTTCTCGCTCGTCCCAGTTTACCCTTCCCCCTCCCTGTTTCCTCAAGTCCATTCTCTACGTCTGCATCTTTATTCCTGTCCTGCCCGTAGATCTTTGGAACCATTTTTTTTCTTTTTTTTATAGATTCCATATATATGTGTTAGCATAAAATATTTGTTTTTCTCTTTCTGACTTACTTCACTCTGTATGACAGTCTCTAGGTCCATCCACCTCACTACAAATAACTCAGTTTTGTTTCTTTTATGGCTGAGAAATACTCCATTGTATATGTGTGCCACATCCTCTTTATCCATTCATCTGTCGGTGGACACTTAGGTTGCTTCCATGTCCTGGCTATTGTAAATAGAGCTGCAATGAACATTGTGGTACATGACTCTTTTTGAATTATGGTTTTCTGAGGGTATATGCCCAGTACAGACATGGTATTTTCTGTATGTAGGATTTCCACTTGGTTCTTCTATTATAGCTAGTCTCTGAGATTTCTCATCTTTTATTTTGAGCATATTTTACTTTATGTCATATAGTATTGTTATAATGGCTGTTTTAAAACTCTTGTCTTCTGATACCAACATCTGGATCTTCTTGGCACCAGTCTCCATTGACTGACACTTCTCTTTAGCAGGGGTTGCATTTTCCCGATTCTCTGTATATTGAGTAACTTTTTATTGCATCCTGGACATTGTGGATGTTGCCTTGTGGAACCTCTGGATTCTGTTATATTCCTCTGAAGAGTAGTTGTTGTTTTAAAGGTGGGTATTGACCTGGTTGGCCCCCAGCTGCAAACACTTTCTCTTAGGCAGCAGTTTGACTTTTTTCCTTAACTGGGCTGCTTGCAGTTGGCCCCACATATGCATGGTTCAGGAGGTCAGCCAGAGACTTAGAAGAATTTATTCCCCAAATTGGGGGCTCCCTACCTCTGACTCGCGTTTCTGGGATTTCCTCCCTTCACTTTTCATATTCTGTGGTTTTCCAAATCTCTCCTCTGGTTCTTCAGGCCAGAAAAGTGCACATTGTGTGTGTTTTCTCTTAGAGTTTTAGCCACCCCTCATTGAACCCACCCTCATTCTGTGCTGTTCCTTTCTTCCAAATATCTTCTCTCCAGAATCTGCCTGCTTTTGTTGATTCTCCAGAGCCTTCAGGTAGTCTTTTTGTTGTTGTTCCTGTGTTCATGGTTGTTATCAGGTTTGGTTGGTAGGATACACCTCAGCCATACAGGAAGTGGCACTCTGTATAATAAAGACGAAAAGTGAAATTGCTGTTATCCATATCACACTTGAGAAAATGGGAGATTGCCCATTTGGAATATGTAATTCCAGAGAAACAATCAGCATATTTCTCATAGCTTAAAATAATGTGTCTGTATCTAAGGTACATAACTTAGGATGCCATTATGAAGCAAAACCATAGTAAGAACTATGGCTGATATATAAGAAAGATTTTTTTTTTTTCTTAAGAAAACAAAGCAAAAGAACATACCCATTGTGTTTTTTTTTTTTTTTTTTTTTTTTGCGGTACACGGGCCTCTCTCTGCTGTGGCCTCTCCCGTTGCGGAGCACAGTCTCGGGACGTGCAGGCTCAGCAGCCATGGCTCAGGGGCCTAGCTGCTCCATGGTATGTGGGATCTTCCCGGACCGGGGCACAAACCTGTGTCCCCTGCATCGGCAGGTGGACTCTCAACCACTGCGCCACCAGGGAAGCCCACCCATTGTGTGTTGACTCATGTGCCTTCCTTAGCAGGCCCCTATTGGCAGTTGCATTTTTAATTTATGCTTACTAGTTAAAATGGCCTTGTGGATCACTACTGCCATCTGTTGGCTGATTGAATGGGCTTCTGATTGAGTATAGTGATATTTATGCTGATAAAAAGTTTCATGATTGTAAAAAAAAAAAAAAAGGCTGCTTCTGCCTCAGATGCTTTGGCATACAGAGAAATATGTTTGTTCTTGCCTTCAGAGAGTTTGATGCTAAGAAATATAAGCTTGTTCCTGCCCTACTTTGGTGAGATGTTATATATTAAGAAAAAGTTAATAGTAGAAGAAATGCCACAAGCTGGCTTGTAACAGCAGTTTTAATTTAGTAGCATGGAAAACAAGTGCTCTGAATTCATAGTAGGGAGAGATTATTGTGTACTGTGGTGGGGGGTGGGAAGGCCTGGTGGCAGAGCGGACCTTACGCTGGATCCTGAAGCAGGTCAGATGGAAAGAAGTTGCAGGTAGAGGAAGCAGCATGAGCACTGGCAGGTGTGTGTGTTGTCAGATTCAAACTATCAGTGCTTCCCATTCTGTGACCCCAAACCACCAAACAGATTAATACTAAGACATTGTATGTAGCTTGACACTGAGGTTTGTGGTTTTTCCTTTAGGGTGTAGGGGGAACATGAGGACAGATACTGTGCAGATAGTGTGTTTGTATCTGGTTCAGGCAGACTTCCTGCACTATTGGTTTATTCTTAAAATTACTGTAGAAAGTTCAGTTAACCTGAAATCAAATCTGCTCTTGATAGTGCTGTTGATTAATATAATCTTGGAATATAATGGAAAGTCTTAAAATTGTGGTTGAAAATATGGATTGCTTATTTTTTCCCTTTTCCCAACTCTGAGGACTTATATTATTCCCATAATAAACAACATATTAAATCCTTTCAAAAGTATTGTGAGTATTAAGTGGGGAAAAAAGCAAAAGGAATAGGAAAAATAAGACATGGGAAAATTGTGTTTAATCTTGGAGCAAGGAAGTCCTTTACAAACAGAAGACTAATTTCCTTAATATATAAAGAGTTCTTACAAATCAGTAAGAAAATAGAAAATGATCAGAGGATATCAACAGCCATTAACATAAAAGGAAATAGAAAATATTTTAAAATGTGGATAGGTGCTCCATCTTGCTTATAATAAGAGAAATATAAATGAAAACTACAGTAAAATTTTTACCTGACTGATAAGCTAAGATCCAAAAGTTTTATAACATTACCATCTTGGCAAGAGTGTGGGGTGATGCACACTCTCATAATATTGATGGTGGGAATGTAAACGGATTAAGTTTCTGGAGGGTGAGTTGGCTGTGTTGACCACAGTTTAAATTGGACATAACCTTGGACCTGATGATTCCACTTCTCGATGTGTACTCAAATGTATACTTGTGCATAAATGAAATGACACATGTATAGGAATATTCCTTAGGGTCCTGTTTTTTTATTTTGAAATATTTTTTACTTTTCAGAGATGTTATAAAAATAGTACTCAGTCTTCCCTTCCCCTTTCCTTAATTTCCCCTAATATTACTATCTTTCGTGGCCATGGTATAATTATTGAAAACTGTAATAACAGTGACACAGTACTACTAGGTAATATGCCGGTCTTACCTGACTTTAGCTGGGTTTCCCATCCATGTCCTTTGCTGGCCCAGGATCCTCCATCCTGTACTTGTGTCTCTTCAGTTTGTGTTTGTCTTTCAGCACCTTGACACTTTTGTGTATATATATTTGGGTTTGTCTGGTGTTTTCTTATGATTAGATCGAGATGTGGTTTTGGCGAGAACACAACAGAAAACAGGCTGTGCCCTCTCACCCCACCAGGATGTGCACCAGGAGTTGCAGGATGTGGACACATCTCATTCCTGATGATGGTGACTGCAGTCGCTTAGTTAAAGGTTATCTGCCACTTACTTCACCGTAAAGTACTGTTTCTCTCTTTGAAACCAAGAAAGGGGATTCTTTGAGATTCTGCAGATGTTCTGTTTCTGGTGAACGTCCAGTCAACAATCTGTACCTGTCACAGCTATTACTGTGCTTGCCTGATGGTGATTGTCTATTTCCATCATTCCTTATACATTTACTAATTGTAATTCTACTACAAGGAAGAGGTCCTTTCTCCTCCATTTATTTATTATTTATGTAGGTGTGGACTTATATTTATTTTGTTCACCAGCTGACAGTCCCCCACTGTCATTATGTTGTTGCTCAGGTTGTCCTAGATTTTGCCCGCAGGAGCGCCTTCCGCTCAGAGCCTGTGCCCTCTCGGCACGTCCCATCATCTGTGAGTCCTTCACTTTCTAGCACCACAGGTATTCTGGGCTCATCTGGTGTGTTCTCCAGTGGCCTCGATTCCTTTTATTGGAGAATGGTATTTACAAACCAAAGATCTGGGTGCCAGGGAGGGTGACCACACAACCCAGTTTGCCCAGGATGAAGGCGTTTCCTGGGATGTGGGACTTTGGAGTGGCAGGTCCGAGACGGGTGCTCTCCCTGGTGCCTGGTGTGCCCGGACAGAGCCAGGAAGTATGCATGTGTGTGCACTGTCACACACGTGTATGCACCTCGGTGTTTATTTCTACACTGACACTGATGCCTCCATTTGCAGCACAGCACGGTTCACCCTGGCCTCCCCCTGCCCTTTCCTGACTCCTTTCTCCTGACTTGAGTCACAGTGTACTCACTTGCTTGATCTTAGTATATATACACAGAGCAGTTTGAGAATTGCTACTGCTTCTGCTACAGTAATAGTATGCTGTCCTTTTTGAGCCCAGCTTTACAATATACAGTTGACCTTTGAACAATACAGTCTGAACTGTGAGGGTCCACTTATTCGCGGATTTTTTTCACTAGGTAGGTACTGCGGTACTACACAATTTGCAGTTGGTTGGAATCCACAGATGTGGATATGCTTGTGTTGGAGGGCCAACTGCAGAGTTATACCTGGATTTTCAACTTCACGGGGGGTGGGGCAGAGGGTTCTGTGCCCCAACACCCCCGTTGTTCAAGGGTCACCTGTGCAAAGTGACCCTTTTTTTTCCCCCAAGTGCTCTTTTCTAAAGTCACTTAGGTTCTTTCAGGGCAGTTATGTTATTCATAATATAGTTGTGCACATTTGTTACTGTTTGTATTTAGTTTTATGTTCTCCACACACCCTGGTTGCTCTTAACTATTTACTTTTTGGGTATGTGAAACATTACCATGGTTCTAAGAGTCAGAGGGAAAAGAGATACTCAGAAATGCACGTTCCCCTCAGCTCTGCTACGCCATTCCCAGCCTTCTTTCTCCATTCTTTTCCCACACATCTGTTATGGGTCGAATCATGTGTCCCCCAAAAGATGCCGAAATTCTAACCCCCAGGACCTGTGAATGCGATCTTATTTGGAAATAGGGTCTTTGCAGAAGATCAAGTTAAGATGAGGTCGTTAGGGTGGGCCCTAATCCAATATGACTGTGTCCTTATAAAAAGGGGAAATCTGGACGCAGGGGCAGACACGAGCAGAGGGGAGACGATGTGAAGACACAGGGAGAAGGTGGTCACCTCTAAGCCAAAGAATGCCTGAGGCTCCCAAAGCTGGGAGAGAGGAATAGAACAGATTCTCCTTCACAGCCTCAGAAGGAACCAGCCCTGCCAACACTTTGATTTTACACTTCTATCCTCCAAAACTGTGAGATGATAAGTTTCTGCTGTTTAAGCTGCCCAGCCTGTGGTGCTTTGCCACAGCAGTCCCAGGAACTTAACAGCCCTTGTAACCAGTTTCTCATGGCTTAAATTGTGTGCCCCCAAAAGATACGTTCAAACCCTCACCTGTGAATGCGACCTTATTTGGAAGTAGGGTCTTTGCAGGTATAATAAGATGAGGTCATATTGGATTAGAGTGAGCCCCAAATCCGGTATAACTGATGACCTTAAGAAGAGGGAAATTTGGGCACAGAGGAGACACACATGGGGAAGAGAGGACCATGTGATGACAGGGGCAGAGACTGGAGTGAGGCAGCCCCAAGCCCAGGGCTGCTGGCAACACCAGGAGCCGGGAGAGAGGCGTGGACAGACTGTCGCTCAGAGCCTTCAGAAGGAATCAGCCCTGCCAACACCTCGGTTTTCCACTTCTGGCCTCCAGAACCGTGAGAGATTAAGTTTCTGTGTTGTAAACCACCTTGTCTGTGGTACTTTGTTACGGCAGCCTTAGCAAACGAATATACAATCTCATTAGTTTCTCATTTATCCTTCCTGTTTCTTTTGCACAAAAGAGTGGAAACATGGATATTTTCCTGTATCTCCTTTCTTCCATGAAGGGTAAGCATGCAATCAATAGATAACTCTTTATCACTTTGGAGCATTATTTTTAACAGCACAAGACTGGAAACAGTTTAAACATCCATCAGTTGAGCACTAGTTAAATACTTATCCATTACAGTGGAATATTATTTGTTCACTAAAAAGAATAAGCAGCTTTATATGTACTAAAACAGAGTGATCTCTAAGATGTGGTTTTTATTTATTTATTTATTTATTTATTTATTTATTTATTTATTTATTTATTTATTTGGCCGTGCCGGGTCTTAGTTGTGGCATGCAGGTTCTTTTTTAGTTGCGGTATGACGGATATAGTTCCCTGACCAGGGATCGAACCCAGGCCCCCTGCATTGGGAGTGTGGAGTCTTAACCGCTGGACTGCCAGGGAAGTCCCTAAGATGTGTTGTTGATTAAAATATTTATACACAGAAGACTGGAAATAAAAAAGTGTGCCAGCCATAATCCAGTAAACCCTCCCCCCCATATGAGAGCAGGTTTAGAACAGTTAGTTCAAGGAGTCTGAAAATGAGAGGAGCCCTTAGCCTCTGAATTGTTCTATTTTGTGTGATTTCTGGTTTCCTTTGGGGCAGGGATGGTTTACAGCTAACCATGAGGAAGCGCAACCTGTTCTTCCCTGATGGGACTGAAAGGCAGATGGCGAGGAAAGGACCATGAGCAGAAGGGCAGGACAGGAAGTGGGGATAGGGGTCAGTTCAACAAATGTATGCAAGTGGAGCGGGTCAGGAGTCCTTCCTCCAGGGCATGGGGCATCAGCAGGCCTTCTGGACTGGGGAGGAAGGAGGTGAGGTTCCGGAGGTTTGGGGTGTTGCTTAGTGGAGGGCCTGGAAGACCAGCCTGAAGCATTTGGAATTGATGAGGTTGCGTTCAGGAATAAGTCCTCAGAAACCAGAAACAACAAGATGGAATTGGTGTCAGAAGAATAACATGTTGAAATTTAAGGGATGGGTTGCAGGGAACAGTGCTGCAGGCAGGAAGACCTGCTCAAAGGCCTTGGGCCGGGAGAGCTGGGGGAGGTCTGGGGGGACAAGGATAAGTGCTTCGTGCATATCACCGTTGGAAGAAGCCTCAGTATGATCCCTCCTCCCCACTGTGTCCTTTCCTGAGGCCACGTGATAGGGAGTGGTTGCCGATGAAACATGGTAAGAGGAGTATTAGATGTAAGAATTTCTAAAATGCTTTCAGCATCTTCGGGCTTATGTGGAGGCATGGTCAGGAACACCACCAATCCGTGCTTACCGAGCTTTCTGCCCCTCTTCTTCTGGGGGACCTCCCCCATCACTCTGAGTTCTGGTGGCCCAAACACTTTCACGTCCAGAGTAGTGCTCAATGGAGAACTAGAATCCAGAATCCGTCCTGAGGCCCAACCCGGGTCTTGCATCCCTCAAACATCTCTCCTTTATCCCAGTCTCACTGATTTCATTCTGAAGTTCTACCGTACTTTAGAGCAGAGGGTTCCCAGCTTTTGTGGGGAACCTGTTTATGTCTCTAAATGTGGCCAGGAGCGCTGTCCCTTGGAGGGGAGGCAGCATGGGGTTGCCCACAGTCCACTGGCATTGCTCGCCCTGCATCAGGGCACCAGCTGGGATCACAGGGACCCCAGCACCCCTGCCTGGCCTGGTGCAGACTGTTTGTTAAACCCTCTAACCAAATACCATTTAATTCCAGAAGAAATACCCCAGTTGTGGGTTTTTTGTTTTTGTTTTTGTTTTTAAAGCTGTATGGATAAGGTGAACAATACAGTTAGGCCACAGAATTAAATATCAATATTTAGATTGTTTGGAAATTGAATATTTTCTGAAATGGGGTAGTTTTAAAGGTATTCTGCATAGAGGTAAAGGCTAACATCGTGTTATTTATAAATCCAAGAATAAGCTTAAAGAAAAGGCAGATTTTTATACCTTGTAGGAATGTGGAAGTCAACATGTTGATTTTTAAACCTACAAGTTATTTCTGGACATTCTAAATCATTCCTTTCTGACTGTCACACGTATGTAGTTACATAACAGGCAGCTGCAGTTTGTTATGGCCTAGACTTTCACATGGAGTGTCTTGCATGTCTGACCTGTATCCTTGAAAAGGTCAGGCCTTAAGTACCTACTGAACAATGCCAGTCCCCGGCAAGTGTCTTCAGGGGCTGCTGGTGAGGACTGGCTCCATCCTGCCGGTTAGAGTGGAGGTATCTGCACGTGTTTCTTTTTTTTTTTTAATATTTATTTAAATTTATTTGGTTGCGCCGGGTTTTAGTTTTGGCAGGCAACTCCTTAGTTGTAGCATGTGAACTCTTAGTTGTAGCATGTGAACTCTTAGTTGCAGCATGCATGTGGGATCTAGTTCCCGGAGCAGGGATCAAACCCTGGGCCCCCTGCATTGGGAGCGCAGAGTCTTAACCACTCCGCCACCAGGGACGTCCCTCTGCATGTGTTTCTGTAGCGTCTGTCAACCATACCAGGCTGGGGCCAGCAGTGTCAAATGGAAGGGTTTTCCTTCTTCCCTTGCAGTGGTTTCTTGGTCCACTGTGCTGAGCAGGAAGTTACAGAAAAGCAACTCAAGAGACATTGTGAATCCCCTTCCTGATTGCAAAGTAGAGGGGATCATTCCCTGGTTTGCAGTTTTTAAATACACTAATTAAAAAAACTCTTTGACAGTTTTGGACAAAAAAGGAAAGGAAAAGAATCAGTGAAGACTTCTTTAGAAGATGATGAGACTGTTTGAGAACATCAACATTTTAAAATTTGGCTCTCTCTTAGGGGTATTTTTTCTCCCTTTTTCCATGTTAGTTACACCGTAAGAAGACTGGCCAGCCTGTCGTTATTTCCGGCTCCGGGCGGGGCTGTGAGCACTGAGGCATGTGTGGGTTTGATGGGTTTGTGCACGATCTCACTGGGGGACGTAAGTGCTAAGTGATGTCAAAAGGCCCCTGCTCGTTCCCGCGATTCTGCCCCAAGTTCTCATATGTTCTTGGTATTTGCCACGTGTGAGGATATGTTACCAGAACTACGTGCCAAAATACCAGCTAACTGCACAGCATTAGTCACTTCTGATTTCTCCTGGGTTTCACTGGGTCTTTCCAGCAACAGCCTACCTTAAAGAATTCCACGTTAGCATCTGCCAGACGTGAACAAATTAGGATTTTCTGTTTCTGAAGTCTTATTAACTCTCATTCTTTCTCACGTTTGTCTTTTCAGGAAAACCAGTTCTGTGTCCTTGGAGGCCCCCAGCCCAGTCCTGGAGTCTCAGGCAAAGCCTGGCTTCAAGCTCCCACGTTGGACAGCCGTTCAGCTCCCATGCTGCTGAGGACCGGAAGGAGGAGCCCCTGCACTCCATCATCAGCAGCTCGGAGACCGTGCAGGGTACTGTGTGTAGCTGCGTTTGGGTCCAGGAAGTCTTTGTTGGCTCGTTGCTGGCTCACGAGGGGAAGATTTTGAGGCAGAAGCAATGACTGATAGAGCCACCCACTCGCTTCAGACGATGGAAGGTCTTGGTTGGAGGGAGGGTTCCCCAAAACAATGCCTCCTGCGTTTCCGGCTTCTCAGGAACTTCTGACTTCCATCCTGGCGTATCTTGCCCCCTCTGGTGGTCACCCGTGAGTTCGCAGGGGCCCCTTTAAAGTGGTGATTCACGGCACATCTGCTAATAATCATGGAAGCAGGACGTAAACTCAGTGTTGGCCCCGCCGGTGAAGGACTGCACTCCGGGTTGTCCTTCATTCCTGGCAAGTGTGAAAGGCAATCTCCAGAGCCAGTCCTGCAGTGGGTCCATTTCTGGCTTTCAAATGAGACGACAACAGAATATTTGATGTTTGGGTTAAGGGGAGAAGTGAGGTTTTCTTGTTATTTTGCTCTCTAAATGATCAATTTGGAAACCACTGTATTCAGGAATAGAATCCAGGGTCTGGTTGTTAGAGCCAGCTCGCCTCACGACTGGGTAGAGTGCCAGCCTCGACAGCCCCTGGAGGTAGCCCGACCTGAGGCCTGCGGGCTGCGGGGAGGGAGGCAGGTGAGGGCTTGTGCCCTTTTGCCCCTTTCTGCGGGGAGAGGGAACCACTGGTTTGTTCCGCTCCCAAGACCCCCTGCCTGAGCCCCAGACACTTGGTTTCTTTCTTTCTTTTTTGTTCGCTGTTTTGAAACATGTTTAAAACTCCTTACCTTAAAGATTTTTTTGAATGTTTTATGTATCATATTCTTCCACGAAAAAAGACATTAAACTTTATTGGTTGTGTCTGCGATTCATTACTAGGTTCTGTTTCCAAACATGAGTTCCAGGCTGAGACAAAGAAGCTTCTGGACATCGTTGCCCGTTCCTTGTACTCAGAAAAAGAGGTGCGGTACCTGCTAATCACTCCCGGCGCTCGCAAGGTTTCTTTTGAAAGCGAGACTGTTTCTATGCTATTCTGGGGAGGTGCCAGCTAGTACATTAGCTGTGAAAATGCATTAAATTTGGACAGGTCCTCATCTTGGCTACCAGTGAGAGTATTTTTACCAAAATCTGTTGGGTTTTATGGATAACTATATGCAGGTGATTCTTTGAGCCAGATTGAACCTGGGAATTAATGAATTTTGCTGATAATTTAGAAGTCCCTCAGGTGTTGCCGTGGGGTCCTGCTGAGGTCCATCTCTGTGGTGTTGTCGATGTGCGCAGAGGCCCTGGGTTCACGCCCCTCGTCACCTGGCATCGCCACCTGTGGTCTGTGGGGGTGTCGGGGCTGGAGGAGGAAGACCCCGGCCCAGTGTGGAGCAGAGCAGACCTTTTTGAGGAGATGAAGCTCGAAATGATGAAGCCCAAGGGTGGCAGCCATGGTGAACCATCGTTTCCACGCTCATTTTTGCTAAAATGCAAAGCATTTGAGAAGGGTAAAGCACAGCTTTCCAAAATGAAAGGACTTTCCAGGGAGTATTTCCAGGTCTCGTCCTGTTAAATTCTATATTCAAATGTCCCTGTGACATCCGGCTTCTATTCTCTTGGGGTCAGGTCACACCTCCTTCCCTCTCCCCATGTGCTGCGTCTGACTGTAAGTGGAAGGTCTGTCGCAGGTGAAGGGCTTTACAAACACGGGTTGGTAGTTGGGTCTGTGGCCCTTTTTTCTCCTGAACATGGTAGGTCTGGTTTGTGATGAGATTAAATGAAGTCAGTGAGTCCTTTGTGGAGTAGAAAAAATACGTTTTGAGGATATTTTGACATCCCTGGGCAAGAGTTGAGAAAGAAGTTGTCTCACAGGGTCCTGTTTAGAATTAACAGATTGACACCTAACTCCAGGTTTGATGTTGAGGAAGGAACAGTAGAGTCAGAGTCGACATAAAGTTGGGTCATGGCAGTGTGATCTAACTTCAAGCATTCTGTGAGCTGCCCTGGAGAAACTGCCTTTGAGGAAAGCAGGACGTCTTTCTGGTTAAACAGTTCTGTGGCATTTCTCCCTCAGCCTGTACCAGTTGCTGCAGATGCTGCTATAACCAAATAGGTCCTGCAGCGTTGGCATCTTCTTTCCATTTCCATAGGTGTTCATACGGGAGCTGATCTCCAATGCTAGCGACGCCTTGGAAAAGCTGCGTCATAAGCTGGTGTCTGAAGGCCAGACGCTACCGGAAATGGAGATTCACTTGCAGACTGATGCCGAGAAAGGCACCATCACGATCCAGGTACTTCATCCAAGTGTCCCGACGCGGGGCACGCCACCTTGCCTCCCATGCTGGCGACCGCCAGGGCCTCTCCACCCACTGGGATGGGGGACGTGCTGGGCTGCCTTTTCGTCATGGCTCTAGGCTCCTGGTGACCTGCTGACCACCTTTACTATTAATTTACTATAAAAACATTCATTCACTATTTAGAAAATTTAGAAATTTAGAAAATACAGATAAGCAGAAGAGGAGACGTTTTATTTATTTATTGTTAAATTTTATTGAAGTATAGTTGATTTACAATGTTATGTTAATTGCTGCTGTACAATGAAGTGACTGTTATACATATATATTCTTTTTCATATTCTTTTCCATTTTGGTTTATCACAGGATATTAAATATATTTCCTGTGCTATATGGCAGGACCTTGTTGTTTATCCATCCTGTGTATAATAGTTTTCATCTGCTAATCCCAAACTCCCACTCCATCCCTCCCCACAACCTGCCCCGCAACCACAGGTCTGTTCCCTATGTCCGTGATTCTGTTTCTGTTTCATAGATAGGTTCATTTGTGTTGTATTTTACATTCCACATGTAAGTGATATCATATAGTATTTGTCTTTCTCTTTCTGATTTAACTTCACTTAGTATGATAATCTCTAGGTCCATCCATGTTGCTACAGATGGCTTTATTTCATTATTTTTTTATGGCCGAGTAATATTCCATTGTATTCTCTCTCTCTCTCTCTCTCTCTCTCTCTCTCTCTCTCTCTCTCTCTCTCTCTCTCTCTCTCTCTCTCTCTCTATATATATATATATATATATATATATATACACCACATCTTTATCCATTCACCTGTCGACGGACATTTAGGTTGTCTCCATGTCTTGGCTATTGTAAATAGTGCTGCTGTGAACATAGGGGCGCATGTGTCTTTTCGAATTATAGTTTTGTCCGGGTATGTGCCTGGGAGTGGGTTTGATGGATCACATGGCAACTCTAGTTTTCTGAGGGACCTCCATACTCTTTTTCATAGTGGCTGCACCAGTTTACATTCCCACCAACAGTGCAAGAGGGTTCCCTTTTCGAAGAGGAGAAAATTTAAAATCACCGCATCATTCAAAAATAAATACTGTTGACATTTTAGTATGTGTCTATTTAGGGTTTTGACCTATGCATTAGTCTACATATCTAAACAGATTTTTAAAAAAATTTTTGGCCATGCCACAAGGCTTGTGGGATCTTAGTTCCCTGACCAGGGATCAAACCCGCGCCCTTGGCAGTGAGAGCACGGAGTCCTAACCACTGGACTGCCAGGGAAGTCCCTAAACAGATTTTTAATTTTTTTTTTTTTTTTGCGGTACGCGGGCCTCTCACTGTTGTGGCCTCTCCCGTTGCGGAGCACAGGCTCCGGACGCACAGGCTCAGCGGCCATGGCTCACGGGCCCAGCCGCTCCGCGGCATGTGGAATCTTCCCGGACCGGGGCACGAACCCGTGTCCCCTGCATCGGCAGGCGGACTCTCAACCACTGCGCCACCAGGGAAGCCCCTAAACAGATTTTTAAATGATATATTATTTTTTAATATACAGGTGACCCTGAATAACACTGGGGAGGCGGGGACAGACCCTCCCCACAGTCAGAAATCCACATATAACTTCTAGTCTGCCCTCTGTATACCCGGTTTCTCCACATTTGCAGGTCTCCCTATGCAGTTCCTCTGTACCCACTGTTCCACATCCACGGATTCAACCGACTGTGGGTCGTGTGGTACTGTAGGTAGTACTTGCTATTGGAAAAATATCTGTAAATAGGTGGACCCGAACAGTTCAAATCCGTGTTATTCAAGAGTCAGCTGTAACTCTTCACATTTTTAAAAAATTTATTTGTTTTATTTATTTATTTTTGGCTGTGTTGGATCTTTGTCGCTTCACACAGGCTTTTTCTAGTTGAGGCGAGTAGGGGCTACTCTTCGATGCGGTGCGCGGGCTTCTCATTGCGGTGGCTTCTCTCATTGCGGAGCACGGGCTCTAGGCAGGCATGCTTCAGTAGTTGTGGCACACAGGCTTAGTTGCTCTGTGGCATGTGGGATCTTCCCAGACCAGGGCCCGAACCCGTGTCCCCTGTATTAGCAGGTGGATTCTCAACCACTGCGCCACCAGGGAAGCCCCACACTTTTAATTGTACTTACACTCTTGTGATGCATATTTCCCCATGTTATTGAATATTATGTGGTACTATATTTTTTATTTTATTTTAATTAATTAATTAATTTATTTATTTTTTGCGGTACACAGGCCTCTCACTGTTGTGGCCTCTCCCGTTGCGGAGCACAGGCTCCGGACGCGCAGGCTCAGCGGCCATGACTCATGGGCCCAGCCGCTCCGTGGCATGTGGGATCTTCCCGGACCAGGGCACGAACCCGTTTCGCCTGTATTGGCAGGCGGACTCTCAACCAGTGCGCCACCAGGGAAGCCTTGTGGTACTATATTTTAATCACAGCCCAGTATTTGGATTAACAGTCTTACTTTAGACGCAGCAATAGTTTTGGCGGCTGTTGTAACCTTTGAGCAGTTTAAAGTCAAAGAGTTAGAAAGGCAGAAGTGGGGTTCATCAGGCAGTGGGCCTGAGGACCACCACATTCCCGAGACAGCTGCTCTAGGACCTGCTGGCTGGGCTTATGGGGCGGCAGGGGGCTTGTGGGCGCATCCTACGGGGTGGAGGGCCTGCCTCCGTGGACTCTGCCTCTTCCCAGCAGGCCTGGTTTCGCTTCTCAGAATTGCTGCTGGTGTCTGGTGATCTCTTGTTCACTCCTTTGCTCTGCTCTGTGCATGTGTGTGCCTTGCTTGCTGCTGCTGTTGTTTTGAGAAGCTTTATTGAGATATGATTTTTACATATAATCCAGTTCCCTAAGTTCAAGTGTACAGTGTGTTTGGACCAACATATACGGTCATGGGACCACCCACACCACTGATGTCATCACCCCAGTATTCCCTGCCCTTCTCAGCCCTTGTCAACCACTGATATGCTTTCTGTCACTATGGTTTTCTGTTTTCTAAAATTTCATGTAAACAGAGTTACACAGGAGGTAGTCTTTTGAGTCTGACTTCTTTCACTTGTCACAGTGCTTTTGAGATTCTTCTACTCTGTTGCATGTATCAGTAGTTTGTTCCTTTCTGTCACTGAGAAGTGCTCAGCTGTGTGGAGGCATCACAGTTTTACGTATCCATTCACGAGTTGGTGAGCACTTGGGGATGTTAGGAATAAGCCACTGTGAACATTTAAGTCTTCGAGTGGGCATATATTTTCATTTCTCTTGGGTAAATACCTAGGAATAGGATTGCTGGGTTGTAAGCAAAGTGTCTGTTTAACTTTATGAGAAACTGCCAAATGTTCCCACAGCAGGTGTCCCATTCTGCGTAACTCCTGGCAGCATTTGGGATGCCAGTGGCTGCACATCCTTGTCAACACTTGTCACTGTCAGTCTTTTTAATTTTAGCCATTCTGGTGCGTGAGCAGTGTATTTCGTTGTGGTTTTGATTTTCATTTCCCTAATGATTAATGGTGTTGAGTATCTTTTCATGTGTTTCCCATTCGTGTATCTTCCTTGTGAAATGTCTTTCAGATTTTTGCTCATTTTTAATCAGGTTGTTTGTCTTTTTATTGCGTTGTAAGAGTTCTTTGTATATTCTAGATACGAGTCCTGTATCAGATATACTTTTGCAAATATTTTCCCCTAGTCTGTGGCTTGCCTTTTTATTTTCTTAGTAGTGGCTTTTGAAAAGCAGAAGTTTTTAATGAAATCCAGTTTATCACCTTTTCCTTTTATGCTTCATGCTTTTAGTGACCTATCGAAAAAGTCTTCCTATTCCAAAGTGATAAAGATTTTCTCCTATCTTTTCTTCTACAAGTTTTACAGCCTTGGCTCTTACACTTAGATCTGTGATCATTTTGTGTTTATGTAAGGGAAGGGCTAAGAGTTGTTTTTCGCCTGTGGCTGTCCCATTGTTTCTGCACCATTTGCTTTTCCTTTCCCCAGTGATTTGTCTTGGAACCTTTGTCAAAAATAACGTGACAATGTCTGTGCAGCTCTTCCTGGACTCCGTTTTGTCCCTTTAATCTATGTGTCTATCCTCTAGTGAGGTTTTCTCCAGTGAGGCCTGGCTGACGTGGCTGGAATTCGCCTTTTCTGGTGACAGTGTTCTTACTTTGCTGGGCCCACCTGGCAAGTGTAACTGATGTGCTCGTGCTGGGTGTCCCCACACGTCCATCCTGGCTCCCTGGTGCATTCGCTTGGGTGCTTAGCTTGTCTCTCTCCTCAGGACACTGGCATCGGGATGACACAGGAGGAGCTGGTGTCCAACCTGGGAACCATTGCCAGGTCGGGGTCGAAGGTAAGCCACCCGCTGCCCTTTCCTCAGGTGCTGCAGCTGTTCCCCCTCTCAGGTTCGAGGGTCTCCCCTCAAAGGGCAGTTCTGACCAGAGAGGGTAGGTCCCAGACGCTCTGGACACCAGCTTCAGAGGAATGTCCTCAGGCACGAGCTTGTTGGCATTGGGGACCCTTTATCACAGGATTTCACTGTGTCGGCAGGTCTTGGGGCAGGGCTGCCCCCCTCTGACCAGTCTCGCCCCACAGGCCTTTCTGGATGCGCTCCAGAGCCAGGCGGGGGCCAGCAGCAAGATCATCGGCCAGTTTGGAGTGGGTTTCTACTCGGCCTTCATGGTGGCTGACAGAGTCGAGGTCTATTCTCGCTCGGTGGACACAGGCAGCCCCGGGTACCAGTGGCTTTCAGACGGGTAAGTGAGCAGGTCCCACGTCACACACGGAGTGTCCCCAGGCCTTGGGGCCATCGAGGCAAGTGTCGCCTGCCATGCAGAGTGGGACTCAGCTGGAGCTTGCAGCCTGGTCTGGGAAGCCAGGCTCCTTGGAAAGCGCCAGCGCGCTGTCCTGGGCTTTTCATGGGAGGCCTGAGCCCCACACTCGGGGAGCCGTTACTCTTTTGCCGGGTGGGTCCCCGCTCTGTGCTCCGGGACGGGTGCCTTTGTTCTGAGGGCGTGTCCCTGACTCCTTGTCGGGGTCAGGGTTTGGCTCCCTGGCTGCCCCACCTCCCGCCGTCTCCACCGTGTCCTGGGCCTGCGATGTCCAGGAACACCTTGACTGTTCGTGGAGGATGGCACCCACCATAGCCAAGGTTAAGTGTTTATCTCACAGGCCGCCAAACTTCATTTCTGAATCCTGCTTTCCCGCAGGAAAAGAGAAAGTGGGGCCCACAGTCACCAGGGCCGAGGGATTGACAAGGTGCCCCTCGTGTGCTTCTACTCTTGGGAGGAGGCACCTGGCCAGGGGTCCGGAGTGCTTGGAGTTAGCACAGGACGGGGGTCTCTTCCCAGAGTCTGGCGCTCACCTGGCCGCTTCAGGGGAATGTGAGACTGAGAGGTTGTGTTCAGGAGTGGGGAGCCCCGCGCCCCAACCCCAGCGGCCACTGTCCCTGGCGGAGGTGTGATGGCCTGGGGGACACTCCAGCTTCCTTTCTATGCAAGTCCTGCCTGCCACGTGGGACTTCTCAGCACTGACAGGTGGAACTCGCCTTCCTTCTCCCGCGTGTCTTAGCTCTGGGGTGTTTGAAATCGCCGAAGCCTCAGGAGTTAGAACCGGGACCAAAATCATCATCCACCTCAGGGCAGACAGCAGAGAGTTCACCAGCGAGGCTCGGGTTCGAGGTGAGCAGGAGCCTGGGCCTCTGGGGATGTGCGTGTGGGTCAGTGCGGTACCTCCTGCCACTGCATTTTAGGACATTTTGGGGTGGGGGTCACAGGCGCAGGGCTGGCCGTGGGTTGGGGCAGGGTCAGGTTTGCCCTCCTTTCGAGCAGCACTGTCTCCACTGTGCTTGCTGGTGGCGCAGGGTCCTGTGCTCGTCCTGCCTGTGCTGTAAGATGTTGCCAGCCCGCCCACCCAGCCAGAGTCCAGGCTTCCGGACAACCAGAGCGGGTGCAGCTGCGAGGCGCTCCTCTCTGTCCAGGTCTCACTGGATGCTACTGAAGGTGCCCAGCGCTCTTCAAGGGGTCACGTTAGCCCGTGAAACCCTGTTTATGCCGCCAAGAAGGCATCGTGTCTCATGGTGGCCTGGGCCTCGAGATCTGGTTTGGGAGTGAGTTCTGCTCCCTGTGTGCGGGGAGGGCAGGGCCGAGGCCTCCCAGAGCTGTGTGACCCCTGCAGCACCTTCCAGAGCTTTCATCTACAGAAGCTTCCTGTGTTCATTGCTTTTTTCTGTCTTCCAGATGTGGTGACAAAGTACAGCAAATTTGTCAGCTTCCCCGTGTACCTGAACGGAAGGCGCCTTAATACCCTGCAGGTGAGGCCTGGTTGCCTGCAGGCTCAGGTGGCTGTGGAGATGAGCTGCTCCACGTCAGGCTGGCGGGGCAGAGGTGGGACTGGGCGTTGCTGTCAGAGCCCCAGGACTGGGTGTTCTGGGGGAGGCGAGATCTGTGGGTGCAGGCAGGTCCATGTGCACCAGGGGGTCACCCTTCATAGCACACGCTTCGTGCTCCTGAGTGTATTCAGTCATGCTGTCATCACCATGGTCGGTTCCAGAACATTTCACCCCCAGAAAGAGACCCCATGCCCATCAGCAGTCACTCCCACTCCCCGCCCCTGGCCCCTGGCCCCTGGCCACCAGTCCACTGGATTGGCTTATTCTGGGCGTTTCATAAAAATGGAGTCGACCACTGTGTGGCCTTTGTGTCCAGCTTCCTACTGTGTTTTCAGGGCTTTTACGCTGGTTGTGGGGTGTATCGGGGCTCCGTTCCTTTTCACGGCTCAGTAACTGTCCGGCGCGTGGCTCAACCGTGTTTCTCGAGCTGCTCACCTGTTGGTGGCTAGCGTCATGACGTCATGCAGGCTCGTCCAGACCCTGCCTCCTGCTTTGCTCTTCCTGACACTGTGCTGGGGACAGGGTGCTTGTTCCCAGAGCCTTTTGTGTGTCTCTCTGACCAGCACTGGAGAGGGTGGGGCTGGAGACAGAGGGCCCGGGAGGCCGACCCTCAGTCATGCTGAGGGCTCCTTTGCCAGCACCCAGGCCCCGCGAGCTCCACCAGGTCAGCTCCACGCGTTGTTGGGAGGATGCGTCTGAAACATAACGTCCCTGTTCATTCCATTTCCAGGCCATCTGGATGATGGACCCCAAGGATGTGGGCGAGGGTCAGCACGAGGAATTCTACCACTACATCGCTCAGGCCCATGACAAGCCCCGCTACACCCTGCACTACAAGACGGACGCACCTCTCAACATCCGCAGCCTCTTCTACGTGCCAGAAACGGTGAGCCGGGCGCAGACCTGCCATGCGGGCTGCCAGGGACTTGTCCGCTGCTCCCTGGGTTTACACACCAGCAGCACTTCCCCTGAACGGTGACAGCTAAGCACAGACATCACAAAAATTGCCTTAGCAGCATCAGGACGAAAGAAAATCCTATGCGTCTGGACGGATGAACAGAAGTTGAAGTGAGGGGTGCTGAACAGAGATGTTTGGCCCGGCAGGCCTGGGCTTTGTGGGCGGGTGCAGGTGTCCTGTCTCCATGCAGTGTGCTCTCCCTACTTCTGCATGGCTTAGGGCAGCACCGTGAAGGCCCCACCAAATCCTGCAGCCGGGAAACCTGCTTGGGTTGAACCCTGCTTTCCTGGCTTTAACTGACTAGAGCCCCACGCCTGTTACCCATCTTGGAAAGAGCTGTTCTACCCTTCCGCTGAGTGTGCTCTGCAGACCAGCAGCCCCAGCCTCCCCTGGGCCCATGAGGAGTGCAGAGCCTTGGGCCCAGGACCGCCCCCACCAAGTCAGTTCCCACCTTAACAAGATCCCAACATGGTGTGTGTGCAAACGGCAGCTTGGGAGGCGCTGGTTTAGAGCAGGGTTGGCAGACAGCAGCCACTTTGGGCTTTGCAGCCTTGTACCACCAAGGACTCTGCCCTTGTGGCGGACGCTCACGGGCCACACTGAGATGGGCACGTGGGGCTGGGTTCCGAAAACTGTAGACACGGGAATTTGGATTTCATGTATTTTTCACGTATCATGAAATGTAATTTTTTGCCTTTTTCCTCAACCATTTAAAAATGGAAAAGCCATCCTAAGCTATACAAACAGGTGATTTGGCCTGTGTGCTCTAGTTTGCTGACCCCTGACCCCTAGCAGGCTTGGCTCTGTTCGCAGGGACATGTAGGTCATTGTTTTTATGGGGAGGGCGGCAGCTGCCCAGAGAGGGCCCCCTACCCCACCCGGAGCCATGGTGGGAGTGGCCTCCCCGGGCCCCTCTGGGCTTTTGAACAGACAGACACAGGCAGGACACCGCACATCTGCCTCAGATCTCCCAGCCCAGGCAGCCTTAGGAAGGGGTTCCCCGTGGCCTTGCAGGCTCTGCCTCCTGGCAGGGCTGCCGCGGATTTCTGCTCTTGCCACCTGACGCTGCCCTTTCCTTGCCTCCAGAAACCAACCATGTTTGACGTGAGCCGGGAGTTGGGCTCCAGTGTCTCGCTGTACAGCCGCAAGGTCCTCATCCAGACCAAGGCCACCAACATCCTGCCCACGTGGCTGCGCTTCATTCGAGGTTCGGTGCCAGTGTGTGTGCCTAGCTGTGTGGGCTGAGGCCCAGGAGCAGCTGCCTGCTCCAGATGCCAACACCATCAGAAAGGGCTCATCTTTGATGAGTGCCGGGTCAGGGCGAGTCACCACAGCTGCTGGCTGGTGAGCCGAGTCCTCACAGTGTGGCGCCTCCCAGGGAGCTTCCTGTCTCCAAACACTAGTCTTGGTTGATTTATCCATGATATACTATGATTTTGAACAGAAAACCCAGGAGGTAGTTTTGAAAGAGGGTCCAGTTGATGCTGAAATCGTAGAAACTGTCCCAGCAAAGGCTCACCGGCCTTGCTTGCTTTCCTATCGACCCCATGGTTGTGACCTGGGCTCTGCCTGAATTCTAGGAAGACAAGGGACTTGGGAGGAGGAGCCCCCGAGCGTCCTCCCTTCTTACCCGCGCTCGGCCTGTGTCTCACAGGTGTGGTGGACAGCGAGGACATCCCCCTGAACCTCAGCCGGGAGCTCCTCCAGGAGAGCGCGCTGGTCAGGTGAGCAGCCGCAGGACACAGTGGGCACCTCACCGGGTTCGCCTTTGCCACGGAAGGCCCAGGCGGGCTTGAAGCTGCTGAGAGCAGGGGGTGGAGCTGAAGGTGCCCAAGGGAGCTGTGGGCCTGGAGAATATGAACAGGTCACGCGTGCTTTCCCCCATGTTTTACTTCACGCTTTTATAAGAGGGGTTTGGAGACTGACACGGAGGAGAATTGCTGCCAGTTCCAGGAGATGTTCCCTCCCTTGGCCAATCCCTGTCACTCATTCCCGGGGCAGCTGCGGCAGGGAAGTTCCATGCAGGGCTGTCTCTGGGTGGACGAGGCAAAGGACGGCCCCAGAGCCAGGAGAACGTCTGACCTCGGTCCAGGAAGGTCACTAATGGTGTGAAGGAGACAAGGGCTGGGCACTGAACTCTCTTTTGGAGACATCGCTCTTGGAATCCTCGTGAGCTGGGGTGGCCGAATTTCTCCTCCCCCATCCTGATCATGGCAGCAGCTGCTATTTACTGAGCATTTATTCTCACCCAGACTGTACCAAGCCCTTCCTGTGCAGCCTGTGTCATCCTTGCAGGTGGGAGCCACTAGGTCTCCATGTCATAGTTGTGGAAACTGAGTTACAGGGAGGTCACACCCGCCAGTGAGTGAACCTGTATTTGAACCCACGTTTTCTGATCTCAGGCATGTGCTCTGCCCCTAGCAGCTGGGACTGGGCTGACCCAGACGCTGGCAGGATGCAAGGCTGAAGGCGGGGGTGTGTCCGGCCACTTGGTCACTGCTGGTGGTTTTCCAGGGCTAGGTTGTCAGTCTGAGCACTCATCTTGACCAGCAGAGTCAGACTTAAATGAAATTTTTTAAAGAAACTGAAAGAAAAAGTAGAAACTTGATGCAAAGTACGTTTTTCCCCTGAACCTGGGAGAGTAAGTCGTCCACTCTATGCCCATCATCCCCAGGTATCTCAGGGTGTGTTTCCAGAGAACAAGGACGGTTTCCTCCCAGCCAGCACAGCCGTCAGTTGGAGTTGACGTGGTGCAGCTGCCACGTCTCATCCTCAGACCAATCCACGTTGCACACTTGTGCCCGTCACGTCCTCTAGAGTAGGAGGGTCCAGTCCAGAGTCACACAAGCCTTTAGTTGTCATGTTTCTCCAGTCTCCTGGAGGTTGGCCGAATTCCACAGTCTCCCCGACTTTCATGACCTGGATGCTTCTGAAGATTTCAGGCCAGTGATTCTACAGAATGGCCCTCTGCTCGGATTGTGATGCTCCTTCATGCTTAGGCGTGGGAGTAGCACAAAGTGATGCATCCTGTCAGGTGGTGCACGACTTAGAGTTGTCCCCTTACTGGTGATGTTCATGTTGACACTTGATTAAGGGGGTGTCTGCCAGCCTGCTCACGTGAAGTTACTCTTTTTCCCTCTGTGATTAGTAATGATGTTATGTAAAGGGATGGTATTTGGCAGCTGTGTGTTCATTTCTTACAATATGCATGTGCTTTTCTTCATATCTGTATAACTGATTTGCATGACTTGATTTCCTGTTTTATTCAAGGGCTATAATCTGTTACTGTCATTGTTTATTTTGATGCCCAAACTGTCCCTGATTTAGCAGGAACCTACTCAGGCTGACTCCTTTGCCCTTTGACCTATTCCCATTGTGCTTTGAGCACTTCTGTATTGAGTTCACCCAATACCAACCAGCACTGCCGTGGCTTTGCCGTTGGCCTTTGCTTCCCTTGACAGTGAGGAATCTGCCTCTGATTATCCCTAATGTGTTTACCTCTGACCAGTCCCCTCCATGTTACCAGTCTGCCATCGCTGCTGCCCCCCCTGCCCTACCAGCTCCCTGCTCCTTCACCTGCTTGGGCCCTGATGCCAATGCCACACGGTGGGCTAAGGGGGTGTCTGCCAGCCGTTCTGCCAGCTGCTCGCTGTCCCCAGTCTGGATGTCCTCTTCTGGGGTCCTTGGGCTCTGACATTCCACACCAGGCTCCTCCAACCCTCACCCTGCACGCACACCCTCTTCGTTTCATCCTAGCTGCTGTGGCTGCCCCACCATAGATGCGGGTGCTGCCCTTTGGCTGAAGGACTGAGTTATTCAGGATGGGAGTGGAAGAGGATAAGTTTAAATGAACGTTAAACATTATTGTTCCCCTACCCTGGATTATTAAGGAAACAAATGGCAATTTCACCTTTTTTAAAGGAAAGGCAGGATATTAAGGAAATACAAAGAAATACTCCCTAATACCACTAATAGTGTTGCTCACGATTCTATGCCATTATGTAGTGCTCTGGTAAACACCCTGATACAGAAGATCCCAATTTTACAAAACTGTAGTGCACATATCGTATATCCAGTATAAACCCAAGTTAAAGTGTATGCATTGTTTATACAGCATTGATCCTAATTATGAAAAATATAATGCACAGCAAGTAGTATGTATAGTCTTTGCGTACTTATATACTATATGTACGCTGTAATTTATCCATATTGGGATTTTTCTGGTTTTTCTTTCAACCCAGGCACTTTCTCATGTTATTAAGGATCATATCATTAGAGGATGTTGATCTTTAATGGCCGTGTAGCTTTCCATCATTCATTTCAACCTGTTCTCTGCAGTTGAACACTGAGCTTGTTCATAATTGTTTTCTTTTTTTCTTTTCTGTAATTAAACTTGCTTCAGAGCTTATTTATTTATTTTTGGCTGTGCGTGGGCTTTCTCTAGTTGTGGTGACTGGGGACTACTCTTAGTTGCGGTGCGCGGGCTTCTCGTTGCGGTGGCTTTTCTTGTTGCAGAGCCCAGGCTCTGGGCATGTGGGCTTCAGTAGTTGCGGCATTGTGGGCTCAGTAGTCGTGGCTTGCGGGCTCTAGAGCACAGGCTCAGTAGTTGTGGCGCACGGGCTTAGTTGCTCCACGGCACGTGGGATCTTCCCGGACCAGGGCTCGGACCCGTGTCCCCTGCATTGGCAGGTGGATTGTTAACCACTGCACCACCAGCAAAGTCCCATAATTGTTTTCTATTTTATGTGCTACAGTGAAATTCCTGGTCCATAAATCTTGGTGACTCATGAAGGAGTAATCTCAGAACCATAGTTTGTCACTCTCCACAAGGTTGGGCGTGGTGTGTGTGTCAGCTAGCATCCCTGACTCTATAGGGGGCGCGTGTCTCCTTAACTGGTGTTGGCCAAGGGTAACTTTCTGGTATGTTGTCTTCTCTTCTCTAATTATTAGTGGGATTGAACATGTTTTCATATCCTTCTGGCTGTTTGTATTTCATGAAAGTTGCTCTTTTGTGATAAATGCTTTTCTGTTCATAGGAAACTCCAGGGCATTCTACAGCAGAGGCTGATAAAATTCTTCATTGACCAGAGTAAAAAAGATGCTGAGAAATATGCCAAGTTTTTTGAAGATTACGGCTTGTTCATGAGGGAGGGCATTGTGACCACGGCTGAGCAGGAGGTCAAGGTAGGGTCTGGGTTTCTGGGCCTTTCTCTGGGCTGCCTTGGGCTGTGGAGGAAGCTGCTGGAGATCAGAAACCTGAGCTTCCCAGGACGTGATGATGGCATAGCCAGGCACCCCAGTCACTGCTCCCAGAGGTCAGGAAGTGCAGCCTTTGGCCTTTGGACTCCCCGGGTGGTCCGAGCAGGCCTGGCGTGCACTTGAGCACATGTCCAGCTCCTCCAGTCCCCTCAGTGGAGGGGAGTGGGCATTTAGTGTCTCTTCCCCCAAGTGCCTGGGGGGCTTGGGGAGGTCACAGAAGTCAGGACAGGAGAGGTGTGCCTGGTTCACGGGGTGGGGAGGGCAGGTGAGGTGTGTGTAGTCAGGGCAGTTCATCATGTGATCCGTAGAAATCCATCAACACTGTACCACTGGGGCCAGGAGTCAGTTAATTGCGCAATTACTTAAAAATGATGAGATTGTTCCATAAACATTTATTGGCCATTTTTAAGTTGTGATACAGTTCCCGTACAATAAAATTCACTCTCTTAAAGTGAACAGTTCATTTAGTACCTTCGCAGGTTGTATGTCCACCACCACCTGGTTCTGGAACATTTCCATCACTCCCAAAAGACACCTGTCCCCATTAGTCACTCCTAGCGCCGGTGTTTCATCTTTTGCTCCAGAACAGCAGCAGGGAAGGAGGGTGACCAACCGTCTGGGGTCCCAGGGTTCGTTCTGCAGGCCGTGAGGGAGTGTGGGATGGGGGCTAGGCGCTGAGGCTACCAGCCTGCTCCCCCCAGGCCCGGGCCCTCCTAACCCCGGTTGTTGGCACAAGGACTCCAGTGGCTCCAAGTGCTGCCTGCTCAGACTCTCCACTCATTCCTCTCCATGTTTGTAGGTAGCGGGACCCAGGTGGTGCCAGAGGCTTTTCTAAGTGCTTTATTTTATTTATTTATTTATTTATTTTTAAATGTTGAGCCTTCTTTTTTAATTTTTATTTATTTATTTTATTTTTGCTGTGTTGGGTCTTCGTTTCTGTGCGAGGGCTTTCTGCAGTTGTGGCAAGCGGGGGCCACTCTTCATCGTGGTGCATGGCCCTCTCACTGTCGTGGCCTCTCTTGTTGCAGAGCACAGGCTCCAGACGCGCAGGCTTAGTAGTTGTGGCTCACGGGCCTAGCTGCTCTGTGGCATGTGGGATCTTCCCAGACCAGGGCTCGAACCCGTGTCCCCTGCATTAGCAGGCAGACTCTCAACCGCTGCGCCACCAGGGAAGCCCTCTAAGTGCTTTATAAACACTGACTGACTCAGGTTTCTTTTTTTTTTTTAATAAATAAATAAATAAATAAATAAATTTAATTTTTGGCTGAGTTGGGTCTTCGTTGCTGCACGCGGGCTTTTCTCTAGTTGTGGCAAGCGGGAGCTACTCTTTGTTGTGGTGCACGGGCTTCTCGTTGTGGTGGCTTCTCGTTGCAGGTCACGGGCTCTAGGCACATGGGCTTAAGTAGTTGTGGCACACGGGCTGTAGAGAGCAGGCTCAGTAGTTGTGGCACACGGGCTTAGTTGCTCCGCGGCGCATGGGATCTTCCCAGACCAGGGCTCGAACCCGTGTCCCCTGCATTGGCAGGCGGATTCTTAACCACTGCACCACCAGGGAAGCCCCTGACTCAGTTAATGAGGATCCGTAACATGCACAAGAGCATGAGCTTAACCTATGAACCTAGAGCCTGGCTCGCCGGATGGGCTCCCAGATCCCTAGTTTTGCCTGTTCGTCCCCCTTTCATCCCCACCACATCACTCTCTCATCTGGACCTCCCCTCTGGGCACCGTGGGTTGTTGGAGATGAGTCGGTGGCATAGACGAGGCAGTTTACTGTCAGGTCACGTCCAGGCTGGTGTGTCAGGGAGCTGGGCCCCAGCCTGTTGCTGCTTCTGTCCTTACAGGCGACTCCCTCATGGAGTCTAGATGCCACCAGCAGTCACACACACATCTCAGCCGACAGGAGCAGATGGACAAGCCCCTCCTTTCAGGGCCTGGTCTCCGAGTCACACACCCCACTTTGGCTTGTACCCCCTGGGCCAGGACTCATCCCCTGGCTGTGAGGAGGGCTGGGAAGTGTGGACTTCACACCCGTGTCCCCTGCTTGGCGAGAGACAGGGTCTGTGACTCGAGACAGAGGGAGGATGCTGGGTCCAGAGTGGGCTCTGCCACGGACAGGGCCTAGCCACTCCTGGGACCGTTTGTGCAGCTCACCTGGAAAGGCCCTCTCAGCAAGGCCCTGGGCCACCTGTGGTGGAATGTGCTCTCCGAGGTCCCCTGAACTTCTGACATGGGGCCCAATGGACAGCACTGGGGTCCCCCAGAGCTCCCCAGGGCCCGAGCAAGCCCAGGGCGCCATCCCTGGGCCAGGCTCCCAATGGAGCTGCCTTGGCTGCAGGACACGGTCACCAGGCGGGTGTGAGGCCAGCCAGAGCCTTACCTCCCTTAGCTGAAGGCTCCCGAAGTCTGTGCCCCGCTGTCGGGAGGCTTTCAGAGCCAGGACCTGGAATGAGCAGTGACCTGGCCTCTGTCTCTCTACAGGAGGATATCGCAAAGCTGCTGCGGTACGAGTCGTCGGCACTGCCTGCCGGGCAGCTGACCAGCCTCCCAGACTACGCCAGCCGCATGCAGGCCGGCACCCGCAGCATCTACTACCTGTGTGCCCCCAACCGGCACCTGGCGGAGCACTCGCCCTACTATGAGGCCATGAAGTGGAAAAACACCGAGGTGGGTGAGCCGAGGGGCAGGCCTTGGCCCCGACCGGGCCTCCCTGCACTTGTCCTTCCCTGGGGGCCAGGTCAGAGGGCAAGGAGGTCTGAGCACTGAAGGAGGGTCCCCATGCTCACTGGGGAATGGCTGAATGTGCCCACGATTTGGGAGAGCTGAGCAGTGAGTCAGCATCCAGGGTCACAGAGGCCGGGCCCAAGCCTGCCTTCTAGTTTGGGTCTTTATAGGAGGTGACACAGGGATTTCTCTATAAATAGCATCACTGCTTCTAAGATAATAGCCAGAGCCTCCCTGAGAGCCGTCTGTAAACCACTGCGTCCGCAAGGCCCAGGAACCCCAGCACCCGCTGCATGGCCCTCAGATGCTGGGCCCAGCCCGCAGCCCCAACCCCTGCTCCGTGTCCCTCTCCTGTCACTGGCAGAGGGTTCCCTGGGCCTGATGGAAGCCATTTCGGGTCCTCACAGGTTCTCTTCTGCTACGAGCAGTTCGATGAGCTGACCTTGCTCCACCTTCGTGAGTTTGACAAGAAGAAGCTGATGTCTGTGGAAACGGACATCGTTGTTGACCACTACAAGGAGGAGAAGTTTGAGGATGGCTCCCCAGGTCGGCTTGCTTCCCTTCTCTCTGGGCACAGGTGTGGATGGTGGCCTGGGGTGCAGGTGAGGCCAGGCAGGCCCAGGGAGCTGGCACTGTTTGCTACACGGCCTCTTCCGTTCTCCAACAGTGGGCCTATATGGGGTTTTCTTTTCACAGCTTGCCGCCCTAAGATTGATAAAGCTTAAGAGAATCAGACATTTTAAAGCCCTAACAAAATTATGTGGGCCTCAGGCAATCAAAAGTATCCTTTATGGGGTCCAAATTTATCTGCTTAATTTTAGATGAGTGTTTTGGTAGCTTCTGTCATTGTGCCAGTGGCTGGCAGGGTGGTGGGAGCCTGCTGATGGGAGCCTATGGGGAGGGAGTTGTGGAGACGGCCTCTGAGTTCACCCTTCTGCTCTCCTGTAGCTGGCGACCGTCTGTCAGAGAAGGAGACAGAGGACCTGATGGCCTGGATGAGAAACGCGCTAGGGTCCCGTGTCACCAATGTGAAGGTGAGGCCTCCCAAAGTCGGGCCACCACCCAGCTACCATGGCCCTTGGTGACTGCACAGCTGGCCAGCCTGCTGGCTCTGGTTGCTGCCGCTCCTGCATGTGTGCGCTCGTGAGCAGCACATGTAGCCACATGTGCCTGGGGAGTTGCTGAGGCGGGGCGGGCAAGCTTGGCTTCGCCTCCACTTTGTAGAGCAGTTGGAACCAAGAAAGTGGAAGGTGAGCAGCTGAGGGCCTGGTGGGCAGGCAGAAGCAGAGAAGAGGTGTCCCCAGTTGGCCTCCCCAGGGCCATCCTCGTCCAGGCCTAGAGGAGCTGCAGTGGCTGAGGACACAAGGGCGTACGGTCCAGCTTGGGTTCTCAGTGGGGGTTCTGGGTAGGCTTTAATGAGCTAGGAACCCACTGATCCAGCTCTGAGCTGCAAGAGAAAAGACAGTCACCAGGGAACAGGTGTCACTGGCTGAGGGACATGTTCAGGAGGGGCCCCAAAGGGACAGGCAGGTGTGCAGGGTAGGGAAGGCTGAGAGCCGAGGAGGGCAGACCTGAGGGCTCCACGGGAGGTAGCAGTGGGTCTCTGAGGGAGGCGAGGGCTTCCTGGCAGGGAGCAAGGCGTGTGGCTGGGGTTTCTTTATGTAACACACATATTGTGTCCATGCTTTACAGCGGTGACTCTTTTAAGATGGCTTAGGAGGTAGGTAGAATTCTCATCTGTATCCCATGAGGGAAACAGGCAGAGCACTTCCGCAGGTCAGGAAGTCGTGGAGCTGGATCCTTACTGTGCTGCCTGGAAGGGGGCGGCCATGGGCCCAGGAGAGTCTCTGGCCTAAGTCAGGAGGCCTAAAGCCTGTGGGGCTCGGTGAGAAAAGGTGTGTTTGATGAAATAAAGGCCAGAGGGAGCCACAGGGAGGGGGTGGGTGAGAGCACCGTCTGCAGGAAAGATGGACACAAGATTGAGGAAGAGATGCTGGGCCAGGGGAAATGGGGTGGCCAGTCCTGGTGGATCTTAAGACAGTTTGCTGTAGGACTTGGAAGTGGACCCTGTGAAGCAGAGAAGTGCAGATAACACCAGGCAAGATGGACCTTGGATGGTAACTGATAGGTTAGAAATTGGGGTGTAGAAGAGGAGGGAGTTCCCAAGCAGGGTACGATTCATTAGCAGGTGATTGGGAGGTAAGGAGGGAGGAGCACTGCTGGTTGAGGGTACGTCCCTGGAGACCTGCGTTCTCCTGTCTTGTCATTTGGGGAAGCTTTATACCTGGTCAAGACCCTGCCAGGGCCCCCGTCACCCCCGGCTTTGCTTGCAGGTGACTCTTCGGCTGGACACCCACCCTGCTATGATCACGGTGCTGGAGATGGGGGCCGCCCGGCACTTCCTGCGCATGCAGCAGCTGGCCAAGACCCAGGAGGAGCGTGCTCAGCTGCTGCAGCCCACGCTGGAGATCAACCCCAGGTGAGGCTGCCGGCTCCAGGCCTCTTGGGTCCAGGGCCCTTGATGCCCAGGGGATGGGCATGCTCATTTCTGACCTGCCAGGTAATCTTTTAAAATTGTATGTGAGTGGGTGTTCTTTTATTTAACACATAAAAAGTGCATAAAGCTTTTGGACAGTTTGATAAATGTTTATAAACACCCGTGTAATTGAACTGTATTAAACTATACCTATGTGACGTTTAAAAAAACTGAACCTTGCCAGTGCCCAGACGCTCCTATTTTCCTCCCACGTGAATTCTGTCCTGCTCTCCAGGGAGAACCACAGTCCTGACTTCTGCGTCAGTCACTTCCTCACTGTGCTTTATGGTTTTTCGGCTACTTGTGCGTCATTACACACAAGCTCAGTTCTGCTTGTTTCTGAACTTCACGTGAATGGACCCCTGTGCACGGGTTCCCTTTGAAGCCTTACTTTCTTCCCTCGGCGTGTGATCAGATGCATTCATCTGTGGGGGTGACTATAGTTTGTTCTTGTTCGCAGCTGAATCACAGGGTATGAATCTACTCAGCACAATTATTTATTCTATTTTGATAGACATTTGGGTAGTTTCCATTTGGAGGCTGTTGGGAACACATTGCTCTGAACATTCTTGTCCCCCGTCTGGTGCTGCACATGTGTTTCTCCGGGATGTGTGCCCAGGCATGAAAGCACCTTATCCTCAGCTGGGCTGAGTAAGGCCCACTGCTTCCAGAGGGCAGAGCATAGGAACCCCGGTCCCTGCAAGGTAGAAGGCTACTGTTCTTTTTTCCATTGGGCTTTAAAAAAAAATCGATTGGTAGTTCTTTATATACTTCATCAGCTGCAAATATCTTTTCTCACTCTGTCTTTTCACCTGTCTAAAGGTGTCTTTTGAAGAGAGGTTCTTAATTTTAATGTAATCAAATGTATATACATTTGTTAGAGATTTCTTAAGACCCCAAAAAGCATCTGTTCTAGACATGAGTTTCTTCTCCTGCATGTCCTTCTAAAAGCTGTATAGTTCTGGCCTTTCATGTTGGTTGAGCCCATCTCTAACTGGCCTGTCTGGGATTGGGGGCTAAGGGGGGTTCTAGTTTCATCTTATTCCATGTGAACACCCTGTTGCCCACACCGTTAACTGTGCTGCCTTCTCAGGTAAGTATCTCTTGGAAACTTATGTTTTCTTTAGAGTTTGTACATTTTTTATAGTTATTTGATGTGTCTTTTTTATTGGATATTTTGAAATTTCATTTTCTGTTGTATATGGAGACAGTTTCTTTTTTGGAAATTCACTTTGTATACAGCAGTAATTTTTTACATGAAGTTACCTAAACAAGTTACCAAAAACGCTAGAAAAGTCCATAGTCTCACCCCCACCACAGTCACTGTACCCTATTTGGTATGTTTTCTTTTGGACTTTTGTCTTATTGTGGGTTTTGGGTTTTTTATATAGTACATGTCCAATTTTTTTATTCATCATCTATAAATATTTTTCCATGTTGCTTTAGAACCATTAATTTACCTAAAACTACTGGGGAGTAGGGGGAAGTGCCTTTTCCAGTTTCTGAGCCAAAATACTAGTGACACAATTACCGGGTGAAAGATCTGAATTGGCTCATGGCTGGCCACAAAGAGCGTTGGACGCCTCTCAAAGGAGCTGTCCTGGTTGGCAGGTTGGCATAATGGGTGCAGGCCTATGTAATGGGCACACAGTTCCCAGCTGTGAGTCCCCAACAGAGATGAACGCTGACTGGACACCCCGTTGCCTTAACTATTTCTGACACAAAAGCAGTTTTGTAAGATAGATAGCTGTGCAGAGTGCTCGTTTCTGTTGCCAAAAGACTCTTATTTTACAGATTTGCTTTAAAATTTGTTAATAAGTTCATACGGTTGAGAATTCGAAAGAACTAAGGGAGTTCACGGTGAAACCCCCCCAGCCCAACCCCAGTTTCCTCACGTATCTTCGGAGACGCTGTGCGGGGCCTCCTCTGGTACACTTGCTGTGCGGTGTGCTCACCTTGCTTTGTAAAGTGTCTGATACTCTTAACAGCGCTGTGAGGGGAGGGAATCATCTCGTCTCAGACAGGGACCAAAGACACTCCTGCTGTCCTCTGAACCTTTCCCCAGTGCCTTCCGTTTTATCAAACTTACCAATTTTTGCCATTCTCTTAAAATTATACCTTATAATTTTGATGTGTTTCCCATTGTATTTTTTCCTGTGCAGAAAATGTTTTTTTGTAGTCAGTTATCCTTTTCTTTCTGACTTCGTATTTTGTTTAAAAAGGCTTTCCCCTTCCGAGATTATAAAATACTTCTCCCCCGTTTTCTCCTAGTATTATACTTTTTTGCTTTTACTTTTTATATTTAATCTTTGATCCCTTTGGAAATTATTTTGGTCCAAGGAATCACGTAGGAATCCAACTTGTTTCCTGGGTGCGGCCCAGTTATCCTGTCTTTATGAGGTACTAACGGAATTCCTATATGAATTGGGCCATTTATATATTGTCCACTTTGTTGCACTGAGCTGTTGTTACCTTTTCATTTTCCAGAACTGTTTAATTACTGGAGCTTTATGTTTTAACTGGGACTTCCTCCTCTAACTGCTCTTCCATGTTTACTTTTTTTAATACATTTTATACTAGTTTTAGGTTAAAGGAATCCTATTAAACATGGATTAATTTAAGGAAAGTTTCCCTTCTACTTATGGTCCACTTATCCAAGAACTAACATATGTCTTTTCATATATTAAACTCATCTTTCTTTACCTTAGTAGTGTTTCATTTATATCAATTTAGTATCAAAATTTTTGCTGGGTTTTCTGGGTATATAATCTATAATTGATCATTCTTAAATTTTTTATGTGCTTTATTTTTTATACTGGACCTTTCTAATTACCCTTTTTTGCATGTCCTGATAACCCCAACATTTCAGAAAAGTCACTGAACACAAAGTTAGAGGCTGTCAGGCTGTGTGTGCACCCCCAGCCCTGAGCTAATAACTTCTGGTGGTTTCTGTGTTCAGGCACACACTCATCAAGAAGCTCAGTCAGCTGAGAGATAGCGAGCCTGACCTGGCCCAGCTGCTGGTGGATCAGGTGAGTCTCCTGGAGGAATGCGAAGAGTAAACTGGGCTGTCAGCTTCAGGAGGCTGCCTCTTCCTTTGAGGTTTTCTCTAAAACCCTGTTTCAAACAGAACAGCGTTCTTCCTTTCTTCTCTCTTTGAGGTCCCTGGGTTGGGATCAGGCCTTGCTCACCCTCCCACTAACAACGAGATGCTGCCTTGCCTTTCAGATCTACGAGAATGCCATGGTCACAGCGGGGCTTGTCGACGACCTCCGACCCATGGTCAGCCGCCTGAACCACCTACTCATCAAGGCCCTGGACCGACACTGACAGCTGTGAAAGCCCCAGGTCCTCCTGCAGTGTTAGGGCTGCAGGAGAGGGGACAGATGGAACCATGGGACAAGGCAGCCTGAGACCAGTCATGGCCAGGGGGGGGGGAAGGGGGGATGGGGACGATGACACAGGAAGGACTGGATGCTGCCGATAAGAGCACCTGCTTTTTATTTACTTAAAATGTATTTCTTAGACTTTTTGTCCAGACTGAGAAGGTGGGGTGCTCTGGTGACACTACCTCCAAGCTTACAATGGAAGCGGGTACAGTGAGGAAAAGCCTACCTTCCTCTAATTCCAGCTGCCGTGGTGGTGACGGGCAGGGGCGCTCAGGACCAGGCACTGGTTTCCTAAACTGTCCCAGCCTTTGGCTGTGTCGTCTCAGTTCTTGGTGACAGGCTGCAGAGCGGGGGTCGCCGGCCAGGCCCCACTCACATCAGCGTCACCTCCACCGGGTAATGGTCGCTGATGGCTAGGGCCTGTGGGGAGACAGCCGTGAGTACAGGGACACCCAGACATCTAGTACTCTGCACTCATGCTCCTGAGGCCAGTCGGGATTTGGGCCTGGGAAAAGGAGACCAAGAGGCGCCCAGGGCCACAGGCAAGTGGCTCTTTCAAGTCAATGAAGAAAAGCAGTGGGTCCAGGCCTATGTTCCTGTGTCCCAGGCCCCTATTAGAAACTTACCATCTGGTCACTCAATCCGTATGCAGCTTGGAAGTCAAAGGGAGCAGCCGAGTTGGGAACCACAGCACCTTGGAGCAGAGGTCCTGCAACCACGATCCTGCAGCATCAGACACGAGAAGGTCCCCTTCAGCCCACCGTCTAGCTCTGTGCACTTACACCTCGGATCCCAGCATGCGCCCCCAGCTCCTCTTGGTATGGTAAATGTCACACAGTTCCACTGTTCCCCAACTGCTCTCAAATGCTCCCAAAGAGCCAGTCGGGTCCTGGCTCACTGTCGCCCCAAAATGCACACCACTGACCAACGTACATACCCGCAAGTGTAGTGTTATCCCTAAATGTGCTTCACCCCCAAACTAAGAAATGCTGCTCCTTTCATTCCATTTCCTAAGTGGACTGAGTGAAGCTCAGTGGGGTGCCTGTCACAGGGCTTGGGAACACTTCTGAAGCTGGTCATGGAGGCTCCCTCATCCCTGCCTGGGGGCTCAGCATGGGCCCGGGCCCCACTCACCTGTCGTAGGCACAGTGCGTGGATGTAACAGTGGTGTCGGCAGCGTCAGGAATTAGCCACTGGAAAGGGGGGCTCCTGTGCAGGCGGATGGATGACCATTGCGAGGGGGTCACGTAGCTGCAGCCAGCATTGAAATCACCCATCAACATGATGTCCTACCAAGAGACACACACTGATTGGCCCGGGGCAGAGTGGGGACCCCAGAGCCTAGGGGTGGGGGGGTGGTTGCCTCACCTCCAAGTCCCACTTCTGCCAGACATCCAGGTAGACATCATAGAGAGAGTCGATCTCAGCCACTGCATCCAATGGGGCCGCGTGCAGGGGAACAATGGCAAACTCCTTGATCTCTGTGGAAACAGGAGTCATACTGAGCTGGTGTGGGCTGGGCTCAGTCAGGAGTCGGGCTGGGGTGGAGGACACATGAGCCAGTCTTCGAGGGTGGATGTTTTCCTGAGTAACTCCAATGTAAGACCAAAGCACGGAGTGTGGGCTGCAGCACGAGACAGCTTTCCAGGTGTCTTGGGAAGGGCTGGGCAGGGCACTCACGTGTGAAGGGGGAAGAGAACTTGACCACAGCTGGCTCTCGGCTGAAGCTGTCATTCCCACAGGGCTCACAGCCATCATCGTACTGGTAGCTGTCCAGCACGGAAACCTGGTCGGGTCTGCAGAAGGCCAGGCCAGAGGGCAGTTGGCCTTGGGCCAGGGCGCCACCTTGTCTTGGTAAAGTCACTTTCTGCCATGTCCAGGTGGGCAGGGGGGCCGGCCTTAGCACCGCACAGACCCACTGGCCCGGAGCTCCTGCCATGTCCCCCTGCCTCTGCACAGGCTGTGAGGCCAGCTCAGGACCCTGTTCTGTGGCCCCAGTTCTCGCCCCCACACCCAGGGGGGAGGGGCTCACAGGCTCTCTAGACCACACCCCAGCCTCCTGTCAGCACCCTCTGAGGAGGTGACCCAATCTACCTGAAAAGGAAGAGGTAGCGCTCCTTATAGCTGTTGCGTCCCAGCGGCTCACTGACCACATAGTGATAGGTGTTTGGGTCATCCCTGGATTGAGGAAACAAATGTCCCAGTTGTGGGGGGGGCAGTCCGTGGGGACCCTCCTGCCACCTATACATCTATAGCAGGGCTCCTGCCCACACCCCTATCTCTGGGGCCTGGCTGAAGTGGCATACCCTCTCCCATCCACGCCCCCAGGACCCCACTGTCACCCACTGGTTGAGTTTGTCCAGCAGCCTCCCTACGGCCATCAGGTGGTTGTCTCTGACCTCCTGGACGAGGGCGATATCATAGCGACTCAGGATCTGGGGACAAGGCCACAGTACTGCTAAGTGGGGCAGGCTGGGTGGAGACTGAGGCATCTGAGCCTGCCTGCTGTGAGTCACAAGGCTGACCTGTTCCTCCCAGACACCTTCCCGTCACAGCTTGGCTTGTGACTTGTCTGGTACGTGCCAGACATCCCACCACCTCCAGCCGTGGTGGACGGCACAGCAGTGACAAGGACCTGTCCCCTTGACAGACAGGTGGGCTGAGACCAGAGGCTTTCAATCCTCTCCCCCGATCACCACCACTGCTGATCACCCTCAGGACTGACCACTGGCCCAGCGTTCCCAGGGCCTGTTAGAGGGCCCTCCCCTTCCCCAACCCTGAGTCCCCTGGGGACAGGCCAGCCTGGACTTACCTGCACAATGTAGTTGGAGAGGGTAGCATTGGACATCTTGGTCTCCCCAAAAGTCCGGATGTTGAAGGCTGCTATTCTCAGGGACAGGGCCTGCTGCAGCAGGCCACCCAGGGTGAGCAGCACCCCCATCAGCCTGACACCCCTCATTCTGGATCAGGAGAAATGTTCACATGTGGGCCTGAGGGTGGCAGACTCAGCACTCTGGCCTCCCTGAGTCCAGCTGGGCAGAGCTAGTAGAGCCCAAGGCTGAGTAAACCCTGTCTTTGTGGGCTATGCCGAGCAGGCCAGGGTGAGCCTCTGAGCCCTCTCACCAGCGTGCAGAGAGCAAGACACCAAGCGCCAAGTAACAGGCGCTGGATCTTCTCACTCCTCACCTGCCAGCAGATGAGCCCGAGAGGGTCGCCAGCCTAGGAAGCCCCTGGCACTGTGGGTGGGGCACCAGCTCACCGCCCTCCCCACTCCGGCCACCCTCCCCTCTGGGATTGGCCAGGGCTCTTCCCAGGGTGGCCACGGTCACCAAGAGGGACTCCACGGGGCTTCTGGGCTGGTACCCACCTTCCATAGGCCACGGGTCACACAGCCCTTGGGGCACCAGGCACACTCACCTGAAACTTGACTTTCACAAAGACAGGAATTCTGCCAAGAATCAAGAATTGATACTCTTCGGTACCAATTTTCTCCCTTTGCTGCTTTAAGAAAAAAATTCACAAAGTGTTAAGAAACACAGCTGTGAGCTGCTGCAGCTCCAAATCCTCACAGGGAATGTTCGTCCCACCTGGGGTTTTAAAGGTTTAGGCAGCTGTGACCTTTCCCAGGGCACCACCTGGAGGACACAGAACAATAGCGCTGCCTGTGTGGCTTTCCCAGCAGGTGGGTTGCTGGCATGTGTTTATTTCAAAAGGTACATACAGGTCCTTGTTGCTGTAAAGAGCACCTGATATTTGCACTTGGTTTTAAAAAGTCAAAAAAAAAAAAAACACAAAAAAACAGCCAAAGGCTCTGTGTCCTTTGCCCAAGTTGCTCTCCCAGTGGTGGGGAGCAGATGCACTGGAGGGCAGGGCCCTGGCTACTCCTGGCTGCAGGACTTGAGGTGACCTTGGAGCCAGCAGCCAAAGCCAGACATTCCATGTTGCAAATAGAGCCCATGGTGGCTGCTCTCCCAGGACCCCATCTCTCACCAACTCCAACCCCTGCTTCCTAATCCTTCAGTCGTGACGGCTGCAAGCACCCTGGCCAGGAGTTGGGGCTCTCAACTGGGCACACATTGAGATGCAGTATCGGGGGCTGCAGGGCTGTGGGCACCAGGGAGGGGCAGGGGCCGCAGAGTCCACCTCACTTGCCAGCAAGGCAGCAGGAAACCTTCCTGTGGAGAGCCTGTGCATTTCACGCACAGGTGACAGGAGTGGCCGGGTCATAAGGACACTGTCAGGCAGCAGCTGAGGGTCCATGCCAGGCCTTGGGTCCATTCATTTCATTTGGAATCCCTGGCTTTCCCATTTGTATTCATTACCTGTGGCTGCTGTAACAAGTCAGCACAAACTTGGTGGCTTGAAACTACAGAAACGTATTCTCTAATAATCTTAGAGCTCAGAGTCCAAAATCCATTTCACTGAGCTGAAACAAGGTGTGGCAGGGCTGCACATGCTCTGGAGGCGCTGAGGGAGACCCTTCCTGCCTCTTCAGCTTCTGGAGGCTCCTGGTGTTCCTTGGCTTATGGCTGCATCACTTCAGTCTCTGCCTCCATCATTACATTGCCTTCTCTTCTGTGTCGATTCTCCTCCCTCAAAGATACAGGTTATTGAGTTTAGGGTCCCGGATAATCCAGGACTGTCTCTCCATCTTGAGATCCTTTTTTGCCGTGTGAAGTTAATAGTTTGCAGGGATTAAGACATGGATATATTTTGGGGGATATTATTCAGCCCATCACCCCATCCATGGGGGCTCTGCCCCATTTCGGGGTTGTGGTCTCCAAGGACAGCCTTCCAACTGGGAAGGCTGGGTCGCTCCCTGGAAAGGAAGGGTCTTGCAGTATAAAGGGGAGTGTAGGGCTACGGGGGACTGGGGGTCAGGGAGCAGGAGGGGCCTGAGGGGAGCAGTCAGCAGGAGCCAAGGTCAAAATCAAAGTGCCATGGATGTGGTCAGCTGGTCATGAAGTAGGAGGACACAGAGGGATTAAAAACAACTCAGAAAGTAAACCAACTTCAACAAGACCAGAACCCCCTGAAGTAATGAGAACGTGCTGACAGATAGCTCCAGCAGTCAGTAGGAATGCCAGTCAGCTCGTGTGTACCCTGATATGGCATCTACAACATGGGGTCACGTGGCCTGGCCCTCAAGCTGCCAGAAGCCCCACTGCAGCCTTTTGCAAAGGTTTGATTGCTGACTCTCCTGTTTAAAACCCCCGAGGCTTCAAGTGTGTCAAAATCCAGACCCCAACCACCAGGCAAGACCATCAATGTACTCAGTGTAGGTGCCTTGACACTTTTCTTCCATAGGTATCTTTCCTGGACACACAGTTGCCAGACCTTTTGAGGGGAGCATGAGAGCAAACCAGTAGGCGGCAGAGCCATGGCTCACCAAGAAGACACCCAGAGCCCCCAGTTTTCAGCATGTGGGACACAGGCACCTGTCTATTGGCACCCCTGTTCCCCTCTCAACCAAATGCTGCCCCTTCTCTGGGAGGCGTCCTCCCTCCCCAACCTGTCAGAAGAAAGGTCCCAACGGTGGCCTCATCTGCACAAAGTGCCAAGCTCTGCTCTGCTGCCATATTGGCTGCTCTAAGTCAGGCCCACAAGAGAGGCAGGCAGCACAGCCGGGAAGAGCCTGGCCCAGGAGTCAGGGATTTGGGGCCCAGACCAGGCTCACCCAGTGCACCTTCAACCACTTTGAACCTCAATATCTTCATCTATAAAATGGGGATAAAACTGTCACTGCTTTCCTCTTAGGTTTGTCTTAAGGATCAACAGACATAACATTATTCTACAGAAGAACCATTTCACATCTTAAAAATTCATCTTATCCCTAAGACCAGTAACCTTCTCAGCTGTTATATTTCCATCACCCTTTTAACTTTCCCTCATGGACCTCTTTTCCATTTGTATAAGTCAGCTGTTGCTGTGTAACAAGCAACCCCAGAATTCAACATGTATGGCAGTATGCATTTTTTTTCTCATGCTCACAGGTCTGTAGGTGAGCTGGGAGGGCTCTGCTCCCTGGGCCTCCCTCTGGGGCAGGGAGGTACTGGGCTGAAGGGGCTGCAGCTAGCATATATGCTCTTCTAACATGGTGGATGGTGGAAACTTCCAGAGAGGTGAACAGAAATACATGATGCCTCCAGAAGCCTAGGCTCAAAATCTGCATGTTGCCACTTCTGCCCACATTCTTTTGGTCTTAGCAAGTGACAGGGCCAAACCCAACACCAGTGGCAGAATCAGGGGTACACTCCTCCCACGCCAGGCTCCACAGTGGAGACAGAATGGGTGCCAGGGAAGGGAGGAAGCCCAGTGCTGCTGGCATTTTTCAATGTCACATCGGCAGGGAAATGGGTGCAGGCAGCAGACCGCTTTCTCTGATCAGGGTGAGCTATTTTTACATCAACCCTGAGAGTCTGCCACCCTCTTTAGTTAAACTAAACCTGTTCAGATACAGGAAGGGGAAATGATGCATCACACTGAAGGAATTAAGTTGGAGTCAGGTCTTGAGTTCTGCGTTTTAAATCAAAGGATAGGGCTTCCCTGGTTGCACAGTGGTTAAGAATCCGCCTGCCAATGCAGACGACACGGGTTTGAGCCCTGGTTCAGGAAGATTCCACGTGCCACGGAGCAACTAAGCCCGTGCGCCACAACTACTGAGCCTGTGCTCTAGACCCCACGAGCCACAACTACTGAAGCCCACACGCCTAGAGCCCATGCTCCGCAACGAGAAGCCACCGCAATGAGAAGTCCACACACCACAACAAAGAGTAGCCCCCACTAGCTGCAACTAGAGAAAGCCTGCGCACAGCAACAAAGACCCAACTCAGCCATAAATAAATAAATAAATAAATAATAAATAAATAAATAAATAAAAATCAAAGGATAAAGAAAAAATCCTCTAAGCACTGAAGCTGGGAACACAATAGCTTCAAAGGGACATTTGCCATGTGCAGGCTGTTGGGCTGTGAGGGCAACAGTGAGTGCCACAAGACCCAGTGAGTCATCCCAAAGAATTGCTGGGGGGGTGGGGGGTGACTTGCACACCAACATGTGGCCCAGGAGAGAGGATGCCCACAGACCCAGAGGGAAAAGGGAAGGGCACAGAGCTGCAGTTTCTAAACAATGCACTGAAGAACCCCCAGCCCACAGTGAAGTTGCAGGCACAGCAGGATGCCTTTTACTTTTGAGGAAAATGGTGATACTAAACATCTCTGAACACTTCATGGTTTCAACATCTATCTTGCTACACTCCTTTCCACTATTTCATGTCTGCAAAGCTAGGTTTCTGGCAGTTATTGAAAAAGCAATTACTATGTAAGAATAAATGTGGAAAAAGCAACAAGGGTGGCAGTGTCCAATCTGATTCCAAGATTCAAGAAGAGCCGACAGGCACACGTTCCACCCATAAATAATTAGTTACTTAAAAATGAAATGAAAAAAATTTTAAGTTTACATTATTTTCCAAATATCTACTGTAAGTTGCTAGGATGTCAATACTTGTTTGGACTTATGTATTTAAAAATGGAACTGTTAGGTACTTCTTTTGGCCTATAAGTCCCTTAAAATAATTACTGAACCTTAACTAGAGGTGCTCTGAACTGCAAGTCTGGGGACCTCTAGATCTGACATACACAGTGGGTATGCCCCCCTCCCACTATGGCCCTGCCTCCACCCAGATGCTCAGATACCTGAGGCTCATTTGGGTCCCTGCTTTCTCTCAGCCCCACCCCAAATGCATCCTGAGTCTACAATCCCCTCTGGCTCTGCAGCTGCGACACCTGTCCTTTGCTGAACACAAGCAAATCTGCCCATTGGTCTCCCTGCTCCCAGAAACTCTCCCCACAATCCCAGTATCCACACAGCACGCAGCACATCTTGTAAATGTGCAATCGGATCACCTTTTTCTCCTGCTTAAAAATCTGTCATCAGGGGACTTCCCTGGTGGTCCAGTGGCTAAGACTCCATGCTCCCAATGCAAGGGGCCTGGGTTCGATCCCTGGTCAGGGAGCTAGATCCCACATGCCGCAATGAAGTTCCTGTGTGCTGCAGCTAAGACCCAATGCAGCCAAACAAACAAACAAACAAATAATTTTAAAAAAATCTGTCATCGGTTTCTCATTGTCCTTACGAGGAAAGCCAGGGCCTACCAGGACTTGTGCGCTGCCAGCTCAGGGCGCCGTTCTGCACGCAGAGCTACCCACCCTATCATTCCAGTTCAGCTCACCATCACCTCTTCAGGGAGGTTGCACTCTCCCCAACCCAACCCTGCCACCAGCGTGGTCCCAATGTCATCTTTTCCATGACCCTTATCACTTGTTTTCCTTGTTTTAGTGTTTCTCTTACTTGCTGACACCGGTTGAAGGCGGCCTCTGGACTAGAACACAATCTGCACAGGAGCAGGGACCTTGTCTATCTCGTCCATGAAACTGACCAGGCCTAAAACAATGCCTGGAAGGTAGAAGGCTCTGTGCTCACCTGTTCCTCACCTCCTGTCCCGCAACCTCCCATGTGAGAGGAACGTCCCTTCCTCATGGACCCTCCAGAGAGAACCCAGCATGGTTTCCTCTCCTGAAGCACAGGAGACACTGCAGGGTGTCCAAGTGTCTTCTGGGCACTTGGCCTGAGCTGTCCAGAAGCTCCCAGGAGCCAGTGGCTGTTGTGTCCTCCCTCACCCAGATTTGACCTGGGTTCCTCCTTTCCCCTCAAAAGGGGTGTTTGCTGGCCCCAAGGCAGAGCATTTTAGAGGACAAAGGGGCTTTCATCTTTTACTTGAGATAAAAGGCCAATGTCTTTGCTGTGACATTGCTTTAATCCATGTTAGATAGCCCGTGCAGGTCAGCAGTCATCTCTCAGCACAGCCACTGGCCTTGGGCCCATGACCCCACCTTAGCTCACCATCCCTCTTGAATTTATTTCTGTTCATTATAAGGAAATCATTAACCCAGGATGGGAAATTTCTCAGAACATGCATGTGAACTGCTACAATCCACAACAGTTTCAAGGTCAAGCTCAGCACAGCCCCGACCCTGCTCCCTCACCCCCAGCTATACCAGTGCCCATCATGTCAGTGGAACAGGCAGCACTCAGGTTCCATGGTCCACGAGCCTGAGTAGCAATGTGCACGCCCCTTGCAAATCACAGACAAGCCTCCCTTGGTTCCCTGTCCCACCAAAGGCATTTTCTAAGGTGTATGTTGGAGAGATTAGCATACCTTTAGCCTGAGCCCATGAGCACAAAGTTCCTGTTGCCTGAGACCCTTAAAGATTTCACTAGAGTCATGGAGCTCAATGACTAGACTCCCAGTGTGCTGGTAATGTTTCCAACAAGGCTGCAATGGAGAGCGATCTCCAAATTCCCAAGCCCCCTCAGTCTCTCCCAAGCACAAACAGGCTCCTCAGCAGGCCCCCCTGCCACTGCCCAACGGGTCTACAGAAGGGCTCAGAGGGCCCAGGACAAGGAAGCTCACAGGATAGTGTGAGCTGGTCATGGTGGGGTTTGCAGAGATATTTTCTATTGATCTATCTTCCAGTTCACTAGTCCTTTCTTCAGCTGTCTCTCATCTACTTTTAAATCCACCTACTGAATTTTAAATTTCAGTTATTGCACTTTGAATTTTCATTTAATCTTTTATGAATTCTAATTCTCTGTGAAACTCTCCACCTTACCTATTTCAATATGTTAGTCAGTTATTTTAGAAAGCCTTGTTTTTTGTTTTTTTTTCCCTGCGGAACGCAGGCCTCTCACTGTTGTGGCCTCTCCCGTTGCGGAGCACAGGCTCTGAACATGCAGGCTCAGCAGCCATGGCCCACGGGCCCAGCCGCTCCGCGGCATGTGGGATCTTCCCAGACTGGGGCACGAACCTGTGTCCCCTGCATCAGCAGGCGGACTCTCAACCACTGAGCCACCAGGGAAGCCCTGTTAGTCAGTTATTTTAAAGTCCATGTCTGCTAACTCCAATATCTTATCTCCTGTGGGTCTGTCACTCTTCCCCCCCGACTCCCCCATCCTGTTTCTCAGTGTACCTAGTAACTTGACAGAGTGTCAGGCACTGTGTGTGACAGATGGTTGAGGATTAGGATGGTGTGTCCCTCCAGGGTGGGCAGCAGAGGGAAAGGCCACCTCAAGCCACTCCAGGGCTCAGCTAACGCTAAACTCATTCCACAGTCCTTGTAAAGTCCAATCTACCTGTGGTCCCCAAAGGTCCAAGCTGAGAGCCTGGTATTTCTTAGGGCCATTCCTCCTTGGCAGGCTCTGAACTCTTCCCTAGCATCATGAAACTGCCAAAAAGCCAGCTCTGCTTTTTTAGCCACTTTCTGCTTCTCTGGCCTCCTTCCTCTCAGGGATCTTGGCCCTCAGGTCCCACTGCCTCAGCAGGCCCAAACCCCCAGCTCAGTCTCCCCAGTCCCGCAAGATTACACGGAGCTCCTCCGGCTTCTCTGCCTCTGAGCAGCTGCCCTTGCCCAGCCCCAAAGGGAGAAGCCAGTGCAGGAAATAGGACTCACCTCTTCAAGCTCCCCTCTGAGTTGCGGGTGCTGGGGTAGTGCTCCAGTCCTACAAGCAGATGCTTTCTGAATTATGGCCAGTTCCTTGAGTCCTCATCAGGCACTGGTCTGCCGTAAGCTACTCCATTGCCAGAAGCAGTCTGTTTTCATTACCTGGAATGAGTCACTGAAGTAGAGAGCTGGAGAGGATATGGTTGATAACTAGGCAAGCTGGTCCAACTAGCAGGCCGCGTGGACATCTCTGAGCTATAAATGTCCTGTGCAGTGGTATGCGACCCAATAACAGGCAGCCAGAAGGGAAACCGAACATCCCTTCCTGCCCGACCAAGAGTCTCTGGGACTGAAGATCTCCATATCCTGTCTGAAACCCACAGCATTTATTCTCATCAGCTCACTCCTAAAAGTGAAGATGGCATAGTGCCAGGACACAGCAATTCTATATTCCATAAGCTTGTTCTACAGCTCCTCAGAGAATGGAGCATCTGTCCTCAGCTCAGGTTAACTACCTCACTCCTAGAGAAGAAGGCTTGGGGCCTGCAGACTGCCAGCTCCAGGTCTGTTTCCTTTCTGGGGACTCTGCACCCTTAGCCAGATGGGCAATGCTGGTTTCTGAGAACTGGAAGTACCTGCTGTGCTTCCTGCCCAGGACCAGCCACGGGGCTTATCTATAGACACTATAGTTTATCTCACATTGACAGTTTCAACAATGTTTCCCAAAGGGGATCCTGCCTCGGGGCCTTTGCACTGTTCTACCTGAGCACTCTGCCTCCAGATAGCTACATGGTTTGTCCCTCCCTTGACTTGAGCCTCTGCCCAGATGTCACCCTACCATAGCATCCTACTTAGTAGCAAGTTTTGTCCCACTGTTCTATCTCCTTTACCCTGCTTATTTTTTCTTGCCCAACAATCACATCTAACATACAATGTATGGTCAGTCTCATCCCACTGGACATAAGTCCCACAAGAGCTGGGGCTTATGTAGCAGCACCTAAACAAGGCCTGACCCATAGCAGGTGCTCACCAACTACTTGCTGAATGAAAAAATGAATGTCGGGCAGGGACTTCCTTGACAGAACAATGTCTTTAGATGCTCCAACCTCTTCAGCTGCTCTGGTTGTGCCCATTTAAGGGTGAGCATCTAACACAAGAGGAGCCCGACTTGGTCCTCCCTGATGACTAAGTAAAGGAACAGGCTTCTGCCACTAGCCCAGGCTCCTCAGCCTCCACATCCCAAATCCTGGTGGGATGGAGACACGTAACCAAGAGTGATAAGGGAGCACCAAAGTTACAGCTCCTAACACGGGGGGAGCAGAGGGGAGGGAGGCTTCCCGTGGGGTAAGTGGCTGTCAGAACGATACTCAGGTAAAGCGCAGCCAGACAGCAGAGAGCTCAGAACAACTCCGCCCTGTCATGGAAGTCCCAGGCAAAGGCTGAGGACTGACTCTAGAGAGGAGGTGGTACGGGCCCATCTCCATGGAGAGGAGGGGGCTGCCCATGCCTGAGCCGGAGCCCAGCAGGACTCACGAGGATCTATGGCCCCAGGGGCCGATGCCCGTGTACGGTACAGCCCCACAATGTAGTAGCCACCGCAGCTCTCACCACAGACCCTCAGACCTGAGTCCCAAGTGCAGTGTGTCTTTCCAACTCTGCCTACTCCTTCCTGGATGAGCAGCTAGGGAAGGCTGGTACCATGTCTTTCCCACCATCCCTGGTCACCGTGCCTACTAGTCATCAGCCTCTGCTCACCCTCCATTATCTAAGCATCTCTAGACCTCAGAGTATACGACATTGAGCAATGTGGCCCCACCAGTGAGGAGAAGACCACAGTCCCTGAGCTCTCCTGGGTACTTCTCCCTGCCCACCACTACCACGGGAAGCTGTGAGCTGTAATGTTCCTATAACTCAGCTTCTCTTGGGGCTGGGGACACGTGCAGTGAGAGCCTGTGGGGGGCTCAGTCATGTGAGGAGAAAGGCTCCCACTGAACCATTCTTCCCCCGCACCTCAGCTTCCCCCTACCTAGCCTCCAGGGCAGTCACCTCATCAGGCCTGCTGTGAGGGAAGGGTGCTGCGCTTGTCCTGCCCAGGCCCCCCACAAAAGTGAGGGCTCCCCAAAGGGCCTGCCAAATGTGGGCAGACATAGGGCTCTGCCCCCAATTCTCTACCCAAAGGTCCAGACACTGCCCCAGTGAGGGGGCCTGAGGCATGTAGATTCCCGGCTACTAGAAGAGAACAGGAGAACAGGAAAGGCAGCCGCAGAGACCTCTGCCTCCTCAGGAATCGTAGGGCTCTGGGGAATGGCACTGGATGTCACCCCACTTCTATACCAGTTTAGAAAACATGTCCACTTACCTGTGAGGCTGGCTTTCCAGACTCTCTTCCCCAGGGCCTGCATAAAAGCACAGCTGCCAGTCAAGGGACAGGGCCTCAGGCAGGAGCAGCAATGACCTCAGGATGCCAGGAATGAGCCCAGTCCAGCGCCCTCCCACCTGGTCCTCTGGCCAAGGCCAGAGTGGCCTGAGGCGGGTGCCTTGTTGGTCTGGCTCCCCATCGTCCAAAGACTGCTGAAGTCGTAGGAGGCCATAGAGGAGGCCTACGCAAATGCATTGGTAATTGGCTGTTTCCTCACTTGGGCTCCTGTGAGGAGGCACTGATCTTCGCAGGTGCCTCAGTCCACAAATGACACAGTGGGGAAAGCTGGTAAAATGCAAATTTGCTGGGGAGCCAACACCAGACTGCCACCATGTCACTCCTTCGCAGCCTGTGCCATCTTGCTGCTCCCATTCACACGTGACTGGTTTAAAAAGAAGAAAAAAGGGAGCGTTAATAATGTCAGTCAACTTAGCTACAGGGTACCAACTTGTCCTGAAATTTCATCAGGCTGTTTCATTTGTTTGTGTGTTTATTCACTCATTCAAGATGGAGTAACAGGGGCCCTAAACAACAAGAAAGCTGGACAAGAGATGATGTGATGGTTTTCAGTCACTGGATAAATACAGGACAGTGATCCCAGGGAGAAGGGACACCAACACACTGGGCCCTATGATTTCTGCGTGTTTGTGGAGGGGGCGGGGTGGTGGTGGTGTTGCACCGTGTGGCTTGTGGGATCTTAGTTCCCTGACCAGGATTGAACCTGGGCCCACAGCAATGAAAGCGCCAAGTCCTAACCACTGGACCGCCAGGGAACTCTGGGCCCTATGACTGACCAGCCATAGCTGAGGCAGTTTCTAGGCTACAGTGCAGGGAAGGGAAACTCAGACCTGGCTGTCTCCTGAGTGGACGACACACTGAGGAGGTCAGGGAGGCCCAGGTGGTTAGAATGTGTACAGCAAAATGTTGGGGAGCAGGGGGCTGTACAGAAAGCAGAGCTCCAGGATCCAAAGAGGATTCCCTCGTGTCTTCAGCTAAGGACAAGTCTGTACCTGTGTAAGAAAAACTATGTGAGGAGGCTGGGGCAAGAACCCCTGGAAAGGAGCAGACAGAACAATCCCCAGAGCTCACACAGGAAGGGAATAAACTGTGTTCCCACAAGCCACCATGGAAAGACTTCCTCATTCACAGGGTATTGGGTAGAATCCTCAGAAGGGCATCACCCTTAGTAATGAGGCTAAATTAGCTATAGACCAAAGGCAGCTCTGGACCACCCTAACTCAGCTCGGGAGCAATCCTCTAAAGGATCAACTGATGCCAAGGAACTTAACTGGGTGCCATACCAAGATTAATACTATTTGAAGGAATACAACAAAACCCAGCAACCGACAACATAAATTTACAATGTCTAGTAGCCAATAAGGAAATTGCCAGGTCTATCGATCAGGGTACAGCCAGGGGACAGATATCACATGGTATTTTAAACAAGGGAAGTTTAGTATAAAGAAGTAACTATTTATAGGGAATTAACTAAAAGGAACCAAAAGAGAACTCTATAGAATACCCTAGGGGGAAGGGAAGAATACAAGAGAACGACTCAGAGCTGCGAGATCACAGCTCACTGGATGGTGAAGTTTACTGGGCTGTCCCAGGCCAAGGCTGGGGGCTGAAAGCCACCTGAGAGGGTGCCAACAGAATTAGCTGGGAAGCTGTCTGCAGAGAGTGCTGGGAAGTCACCAGGGTGGAGGTGCTGATGAACTCACTAGAGAGCTGCCAGGAGGCCAGCTGGGGTACCCATGGAACTTGCCTGGGTTCCATGCAAGTGCCTACCCGCTTCCAAATATATAAAGCGCCTCATCGTCAGCACCCAGGCAAGTGTTGCTGAATTTGCAGCTAGGAAGCTGCCTGAGAAGGTGCCACAGAAATTCACTGGGGGTGAGCTAATGTCACAAAACAGGAATGAGCAAAGCACAAAGAACCAGGATGACAGGCCCTTTCTCCTCCAGCGCCCTCCACTGACAAAGGTTAGTATCAGGCTAGCTGGCAAGGGAGGAATGTTCCAGTGTCACAAGCCAGCGATGAAGGGTGGATTGACAACTGCTATACTAGGCATGTGAAAAAGAAGAAAATATGACTTATGACCATAAGAAAAAGCAATCAATAGCAACTGACTTAGAAGTGACAGATATAAAGGAATTATCAAACAAGGACAATAAAACAGATATTATAAACATGCTTCGTAAATTCAGGAAAGTAGAGGGAAACATGAGCATAATGAGAGAAATGGAAGCTATAAAAAGACTGAAATGGAACTTCTAGAGATGGTATAGATATCTGAAATGCAAAAACACACAGTATGGGATGAACATCAGATCAACACTGAAAAAGATCACACAACTCAGGACTTCCATGGTGGTGCAGTGGTTAAGAATCCGCCTACCAATGCAGGGAACACAGGTTCGAGCCCAGGTCCGGGAAGATGCCACATGCCATGGAGTAACTAAGCCCACGCGCCACAACTACTGAAGCCCATGTGCCTAGAGCCCATGCTCCGCAACAAGAGAAGCCACCGCAGTGAGAAGCCCGTGCACCGCAACGAAGAGTAGCCCCCGCTCGCCACAACTAGAGAAAGCCTGCACACAGCAACAAAGAAGACCTAATGCAGCCAAAAATAAATAAATAAATTTATTTTTTTAAAAAAGAGGGGCATTACATAATAATAAATGGGCCAACTCTTCAAGAAGACATAATAATCCTTAATGTGTATGTACCTAATAACAGAGCTTCAAAATACATGAAGGAAAAACTGACAGAACTGCAAAAAGAGACAGATGAATCCACTATTATAGCTGCAGACTTCAACACCCCATGACAGAAATGGACACATCCAAAAGGCAGAAAACGACATAGTTGAACTCAACAAAACCATCAATCAACTGGATATAATAGACATCTATAGACTATTCCATTCAGAAGAATATTCATTCTTCTCAAGTTCACATGGAATATTCACCAAGATAGACAACATTCTGGGCCATAAAATATATGTTAACACATTTAAAAGAACAGACATCATACAATGTATGCTCTCAGTCCACAACAGAATTAAATCAGAAATCAGTAACAGAAAAGGAGCTGGAAAATCTCCAAACACCTGGAGATTACATAAAACATTCCCAAATAACACATAGATCAAAGGAGAAATTAAGAAATGTTTTGAACTAAATGAAAATGAAAATACAACTTATCAAAATTTGTGAGATGCAGTGAAAACAGTGTTTAGAAGGAAATCAATGGCATTGAATGCATGTATTAGAAAAGAAAAAATATCTGAACTCAATAATCTAAGCATCCACTTCAGGAAACTAAAAAAAGAAGAGCATATTAGTTCCAAAGAAAGCAGAAGAAAAGAAATAATGAAAATCAGAGGAGAAATCAATGAAGTTGAAAACAAGAAATAGAGAAAATCAAGAAACCAAAAGACAGTTCTTTGAAAAGATCATCAGTAAACCACTAGCTGAGCTAAGAAAAAAAGAGAGGACACATATTACTAATATCCAAAATGAAAAGGGGACATGACTGCAGATCCCATGGGCATTAAAAAGATAATAAAGGAATACTATGAACAACTCTATGCCCACAAATGTAATAACTTAGAGCAGGGGTCCCCAACCCCCAGGCCACGGACCGGTACTGGTCTGCGGCCTGTTAGGAACCGGGCTGCACAGTAGGAGGTGAGCGGCGGGCGGGCAGGTGGGCAGGCAGGCAGGTGGGCTAGCGAGCAAGCGAAGCTTCATCTGCTGCTCTGCATCGCTCCCCATCACTCCCCATCGCTTGCATTACCACCTGAACCAACCCTCCCTCCCCACCCTGTCCCGTGGAAAAACTGTCTTCCACAAAACTGGTCCCTGGTGCCAAAAAGGCTGGGGACTGCTGACTTAACAGGAAATGAACCAATCCTTGAAAGCACAATCTGCCAAAACTCACACAAACAGAAAGAGACAATCTGAGTAGGCCTAGATCTACCAAAGAAATGAACAAATAACCTTCCAAAACAGAAAGTATCAGGCCCAGATGGGTTCACTGGTAAATTCTACCAAATATTTAACAAGAAATTATACCAATTTTCCACAGTCTCTTTCAGAAGGTAGAAGCAGAGGGAATACTTGCTAACTTATGCTGTGACATCAGCATCACTCTAATACCAAAACACATTACAAGAAGAGAAAGTACAAATTAATCTCTCTCAAGAACATAGATACAAAAACGTTCAACAAAATATAAACAATTAAAATCCAGGGACTTCCCTGGTGGCGCAGTGATTAAAAATCCACCTGCCAATGCAGGGGACACGTGTTCAATCCCTGGTCCGGGAAGATCCCACATGCTGCAGAGCAACTAAGCCCGTGCACCACAACTCCTAAGCCTAAGCTCTAGAGCCTGCGTGCCACAACTACTGAAGCCTGTGCACCTAGAGCCTGTGCTCCGCAACAAGAGAAGCCTGCACACCGCAACAAAGAATAGACCCCGCTCGCCACAACTAGAGGAAAGCCCATGAGCAGCAACAAAGACCCAACGCAGCCAAAAATAAATTTTAAAAAGGAAAATAAAATAAAATCCAAACAGTGTATAAAAAGAATTACACATCATGACCAAATGGAATTTACTCCAGGTATGAAAGGCTCACTCAACATTCAATAATCAATTAAGATAAATTCTCACACTGACAGGTCAAAGAAGAAAAATCACATGATCATAACAACACACATTAAAAAAAAGCATTTCACAAAATTCAATTCTTTTTAAAAAACCATAAAAACTCAGCAAACTAAGAATAGAGAGGAACTTCCTTAATATGATAAAGATTATGCACAAAAAAACCTACAGGTTGGGACTTCCCTGGTGGTCCAGGGGCTAAGACTCCGTGCTCCCAACGCAGGGGGCCCGGGTTCGATCCCTGGTCAGGGAACTAGATCCCACATGCCACAACTAAGAGTTTGCATGTCGCAACTAAAGATCCTGCACGCCGCAACGAAGACCCGGAGCAGCCAAATAAATGAATAAATATTAAAAAAACAAAAACAAAAAACCTACAGGTAAGGAGTGACATCAGCAAAATGGAGGACTAGGAAGCTCTAAGCCCTTGTTCCCACAGAGACAACAAAAAACAATCCAAAACTGGCTGAACTAACTTTACAGGAGATCTGGAGAACAGTCAAACGTCTATAGCAGCCAAATGAATGTGCAATCAATGCCCACCCGCCTTGGCATGGCAGTGTCTTGGTCTAGAGGAGGCAGCAGACCAGTTCCCAGTTCCCTCCCTCAAATCAGAGGAAGCAGAACTGACCTTATCTGTAATGTTCTAACCAGTCTTGGGACTGTCTGAAGGACTGATCTCTGTCCACCTAACTTGAATCTCAGGCAGAGAAAATCAACAGGCACTAATCATGAAGGCTACAAGGATTTCAGACTCTGAGATGCCTTGAGCAAGAGCTTATGAGTGAAGACATATAGTAGATAACCTAAGGCCACAAATAGAAGCTGGAGATGAGACTCTTGGGAAGTTAAGACATTCAAAAACAGCTGTGTATAAAGAGGAAATGAAAAAAGCCACACACAGACCCAGGCAAAACAAATCCTCAGAGACGACCTTAAGCTTTCACCTGGGCTGATCCCTACGCTCAAAGCAAGTCCAGTCAATCAGTGAAGGACTGCCCAGGCACAACAGAGCCAGTCTGCAAGGACAGGGAAAGGTGGCTGTCTTTTTCAAATATCTAATTTTCAACAAAAGCAATAAAAGGCAAACAAAGAAACAGGATAACGTGGTTCATCCAAAGAACAATATAAACTGGCAAAAACTATCCCTGAGGAAGCACAAACATCAGATTTACCAGATAAAGACTTTCTAACAGCTGTCTTAAATATGCTCAAAGAGCTAAAGGAAAACACAGAGGGAAAGCAAATCTGGAAAATGATATTATGAACAAAATGAGAATATCTACAAAGAGAGAAATTATAAGAAAGAACCAAACAAAATTCTGGAGCTGAAAAATGTAATAAATGAATGAGAAAATTCAGAGAGAGGTTCAACCGCAGATTTGAGCAGGCTGACGAAAGAATTAGAGAAATTGAAGACACATGAAATTATTGAGTTTGCGGATCAGAAAGAAAAAAGAACAAAGGAAAGTAAACAGATGGACTTCCCTAGTGGCGCAGTGGTTAAGAATCCGCCTGCCAATGCAGGGGACACGGGTTAAATCCCTGGTCCGGGAAGATCCCACATGCCGCGGAGCAACTAAGCCTGTGCGCCACAACTACTGAGCCTGCGCTCTAGAGCCTGTGAACCACAACTACTGAAGCCCGAGCACCCTAGAGCCTGCACACCACAACTACTGAGCCCATGCTTGCAACTACTGAAGCCCCACGCACTCTAGGGCCCTCATGCCGCAACTACTGAAGCCCATGCGCCTAGAGCCGGTGCTCTGCAACAAGAGAAGCCACTGCAATGAGAATCCCATGCACTGCAACAAAGAGTGTCCCTCGCTCGCCACAACTAGAGAAAGCCCGTGCGCAGCAACAAAAACCCAATGCAGCCAAAAATAAATAAATAAGTTCATTAAAAAAGAGAAAGATAGCAGAGCAATAGACTAACTTTACACCTTAAGGAAATAAGAAAAGCAAACTAAACCCAAAGCTAGCTGGAGGAAGGAAATAAAGAGTACAGTGGTAATAGAGAAAAACAAAACAACAGAGACCAGTTGCACTTCTATACACTAACAATGAACAATCCTAAAATGAAATTAAGAAAACAATCCCATTTACAATCAGAAAGATTTAAAATACTTGGGAATATGGGGACTTCCCTGGTGGCACAGTGGTTAAGAATCTGCCTGCCAGGGCCTCCCTGGTGGCGCAGTGGTTAAGAGTCCGCCTGCCGATGCAGGGGATATGGGTTCGTGCCCCGGTCCGGGAGGATCCCATATGCCGCGGAGCGGCTGGGCCCGTGAGCCATGGCCGCTGGGCCTGCGCGTCCGGAGCCTTTGCTCCGCAACGGGAGAGGCCACAACAGTGAGAGGCCCGCATACCGCAAAAAGAAAAAAAAAAAAAAAAAAAAGAATCTGCCTGCCAATGCAGGAGATATGGGTTTGGTCCCTGGTCCAGGAAGATCCCACATGCCGCGGAGCAACTGAGCTCGTGCGCCACAACTACTGAGCCCGTGCTCTAGAGCCCACAAGACACAACTACTGAGCCCATGTGCCACAACTACTGAAGCCCACGCACCTAGAGCCTGTGTTCCACAACAAGAGAAGCCACCACAATGAGAAGCCCACGCACCGGAATGAAGAGTAGCCCCCAGTCGCCACAACTAGAAAAAGCCCACACATAGCAATGAAGACCCAATGCAGTCAAAAACAAGTAAATAAAATTAATAAATTTAAAAAAATACTTGGGAATAAACTTAATCAAGGAAGTGAAAGACTTATAAACTGAAAAATACAAATCATTGCTGAAAGGAATTAAGAAAAGACAAATACGTGGAAAGACATCTCATATTCATGCATTGGAAGACAATTTTTAAAAAAAATAAACTTATTTATTTATTTTGGCTGCGTTGGGTCTTCGTTGCTGTGCACAGGCTTTCTCTAGTTGCAGCGAGCAGGGGCTACCCTTCGTTGTAGTGCGCGGGCTTCTCATCATGGTGGCTTCTCTTGTTGTGGAGCACAGGCTGTAGGTGCGTGGGCTCAGTAGTTGTGGCTTGTGGGCTCTAGAGCACAGGCTCAGTAGTTGTGGCGCACGGGCTTAGTTGCTCTGTGGCTTGTGGGATCTTCCCGGACCAGGGTTCAAACCCGTGTCCCCTGAATTGGCAGGCAGATTCTTAACCACTGCACCACCAGGGAAGTCCTTAATATTGTTAATAAGATGTTAGTACTACCTGAAATTATCTACCTATTTAAGCAATCCCTATCAAAACTTCAATGACTTTTCTTTTCACAGAAATAGAAAAACCCGTCTTAAAATTCATATGGAATCTCAAGGGACCCCCAAATGTCCAAAATTACCTTGAAAAAGTAGGACAAAGTTAGAAGTGTGTCTCAAACTTCCTGATTTCGAAACTTAGTACAAAGCTAAAGTAATCAAAACAGTGTGATACTAGCATAATGACAGACATATAAGCCAATATAATAAAGAGCCCCAAAATAAACACTTGCATAAGGTCAAGTGATTTTCAACAACAGTGCCAAGACTATTCAACAGGGAAAGAACAGTCTTTTCAACAAATGGTACTGGGAAAACTGGATGTCCACATGCAAAAGAACAAACTTAGCCCCTTGCCTCATTTTATAACAAAAAATAAATCAAAATGGACAAAGGTCTAAATGTAAGAGCTAAAACTATAAAACTCCTAGAAGCAAACATAGGGTAAAACTGCACAACATTGGATTTGGCAGTGATTTCTTGGATATTACACCAAAATCACCAACAAAAGAAAATATAGGTAAACTGGACTTTGTTAAAATGAAAAACTTTTGTGCATCAAAGGACACTATCAGGAAACTGAAAAGACAACCATGAAGTGGGAGAAAATATCTGGAAATCATTTATCTTATTACAGTCTGGTATTCAGAATATATAGAGAACTCCTACAACTAAACAACAAAACCCAAACAACCAAATTTAAAAATGGGCAAAGAAAAAAAAATGGGCAAAGGACTTGAATAGACATTTCTCCAAAGAAGATATGCAAAATGGCCAATAAGCACATGAAAAAATGCTCATTATCATTAATTAGCAGGGAAATGCAAATCAAAACCGTGATGAACTATCACTATCCACCCATTAGAATGGCTATCATTAAAAAAAAATTACAAGTTTTTATGAGTATATGGAGAAATTGGAATCCTTGTGCACTGCTGATAGGGATGCAAAATGTTGCAGCCACAGTGGAAAACAGTAGGAGATTCCTCAAAAAATTAAACATAGAATTACCATGATCTAGCAACTTCACTTCTAGGTACCGAAAAGAATGGAATGATGAAAAAGCTCTGGAGATGGATAGTGTGTGGATAGTGGTGATGGTTGTACAACAGTGTGGAAAGCATTTAATGCCACTGAGTTGTATACTTAAAAATAGTTAAAATTGTAAATTTTGTTACATATATTTTATCACGATGAAACACCATTCAGCTAACAGCATACTTAACAGTGAGAAATTAGATGCTTTCTTACTAAGATCAGAATGCTTTCTTACTGAGAATGCCTTATTTTTACCACTCCCATTACTGGAAGTCCTAGGTAATACAACAAGAAAAGGAGATAACAATTATACAGATTGAGAGGGAAGAAATGAAATAGTCTTTGTACATAGACGACATGATTCTCTATGTAGAAAATCCCAACGAATCAATAAAAAAAAAAACCTCCTAGAACTAATAAATGACTATGTCAAAGTTGGACAATACAAGATTAATATACAAGGGGCTTCCCTGGTGGCACAGTGGTTAAGAATCCACCTGCCAATGCAGGGGACACAGGTTCAAGCCCTGATCTGGGAAGATCTCACATGCTGCGGAGCAACTACTGAGCCTGCACTCTGGAGCCCATGCGCCACAACTATTGAGTCTGCGCTCTAGAGCCCACGAGCCACAACTACTGAAGCCTGCATGCCTAGAGCCTGTGCTCCGCAACAAGAGAAGCCAACGCAGTGAGATGCCCGTGCACCGCAACAGAGTAGCCCCCACTCGCCACAACCAGAGAAAGCCCGCATGCAGCAACGAAGACCCAACACAGCCAAAAATAAATAAATTTATTTTTAAAAAGGTTAATATACAAGGGTCAGTTGCTTTCTTATCTACCAGCAAGAGGACTTCTGGTTTCTAGTTCCACATGTGAGGAGCCTGGAAGTCACCACTCTGTCCTGAACACCTTTTTTTTCAACTCTTCTGAGCAAATACCTAGGAAGAGAATTACTGGGTCATATGGTAATTCTATGTTTACCCTGTTAAGGAACCACCAAACTGGTTTCCACAGCAGCTGCACCATTTTGCACCTCTAGGAATGTATGAGGGTTCCAGTTTCTCCACATCCTCACCAACACTTATCTTCTGTTTTGGGGGTTTTGGCTTTTTTTTTAATGGCTGTCCTAATGGGTGAGAGATGGTATCTCATGGTGGTTTTGATTTGTATTTCTCTAATGACTAATGATGTTAAGCATCTTTTTAGGTGCTTGTTAGCCATTTATTTATCTTCTTTGGAGAAATGTCTATTCAAGCCCTTTGCCCATTTTTTTAAAAGATTATTATTTTTTAAAATTTTATTTGTTGGCTGTGTTGGGTCTTCACTGCTGCACACGGGCTTTCTCTAGTTGCTGCGAGTGGGGACTACTCTTCACTGTGGTGGGTGGGCTTCTCATTGCGGTGGCTTCTCTTGTTGCAGAGCACAGGCTCTAGGCGCGCGGGCTTCGGCAGTTGTAGCGCATGGGCTCAGTAGTCGTGGCGCACGGGCTCTAGGGCTCAGAGGCTCTAGAGCACAGGCTCAGTAGTTGCGGCGCATGGGCTTAGTTGCTCTGCGGCATGTGGGATCTTCCCGGGCCAGGGATCGAACCCGTGTCCCCTGAATTGGTAGGCAGATTCTTAACCACTGCACCACCAGGGAAGTCCATTTGCCCATTTTCTAATTGGGTTGTTCCTTTTTGTTGTTAAGTGGTAAGAGCTCTTTGTATATTGTGGATACCAGACCCTTATAAGATATATGATTTTAAAATGTTTCCTCCCATTCTGTGGGTTTTCCTTCCCCTCTTGATAGTCCTCTTTGATGCACAAAAGCTTTAAATTTCGATGAAGTCCAGTTTATCTACTGAATTCTTTTGTTGCTTGCTTGTGCTTTTGGTGCTCTATCTAGAAACCACTGTCAAATCCAAGGTCATGAAGATTTACCTGCTCTCTTCTATGAGTTTTATGGTTTTACTCTTACATTTAGGTCTTTGATCCATTTTGAGTTAATTTTTCTATATGGTATGAGGTAAGAATCCAACTTCATTCTTTTGCATGTGTATATTCTGTTGTCCCAGCATCATTCGTTCAAGAAATTACTGTTTCCCCATCGAATGGTCTTGGCATTCTTGTGAAAAATCAATTGCCCATGAATGTATGGGTTTATTTCTGGGCACTTAATTCTATTCCACTGATCTGAATGTCTATCCTTATGCCAGTAGCACAGTCTAGATTACTGTAGCTCTGTAAGTAAGTTTTGAAATCAGAAGTGTGCATCCTCCAACTTTGTTCTTTTTCAAGATTGGCTATTTAGGACCCCCTGCAATTCCATATGAACTTCAAGTTTTTCCATTTCTGCAAAAAAGGCTATTGGGATTTTGACAGGTATTACACTGATCTGTAGATTGCTTGGGGGGAGTATTGCTATCTTAACAACATTAAGTGGAAGATGACTTAATTTTAACATCAAAATTATGAGTGGCATTATCAACTTTATTAAGGAGAATGCTGTTCTGCAGTTGAGGTCAGTACGTCTGCATGCAATCTCCCCTCAAACTCATCTAGCAAAATTAACAGAAGTACATATCACACAAATGGCAGCAGTGGTAGACAGAAATGCAGCATAACCTAGAATGACTTTTGTACACTTTGACATGTGAAACAGTCATTTCCCCTTTGGATTTCAACAATTTTGGCAGTGTAGGAAACAGGATTATACAACGGTAAATAAAAGCTTACATGACCAAAGAACTGAGAATATAGACAAATCTTCCCTTGTTCAATCTGCCTTCTCCCCAACCCCTGCCAAGATAAATGAGAGGCAGCTGGGCAGGTTTTGGTTTTGTGATTTATAACCAAACCACAGACCTGGGAAAAGGGCCTTTCACTTCTTCCACAGAACTGTTTAAAACATTAACTCTGTGGAAGATGCCAGAAGTTTCCAAAAAGGAAATATTCCAGGAGGGTAATGAAGTGATAATCATAGCATATTCAACCTTTGCCTGTTTCCCCTGGACCCCAAATCTACTCCTATGGGCTTATATGGGCTTGGAAAACAGAGCCTCTACTTGGAATAACACTCTTTACATTGTGTCTCAATTTTTCCACACTTCTGCATCTATTCTCTTTCTGAAAAACCATGTAAAGTTTATTAAACATAAGGACAATTCTGACCTTTTAATATATTAAATGTTCCTTCATGTCCCTGGCTTTAGTGTTTTGGCAGGGAAGTTCTGCCACAAATGCTGGCGGGGAGCAAACATGCAGTGTTCCCACTGAAATAACATGGACTCGATAACATTGGTTTTGGATACTGTCCCTCAGCTTAGTCACACTGGGTGACTCCTGTAATTCCAGTGGAAGAGTGTGAACCTCAGAGCTTCTGCTGGAGCTAAGTCACAACTGGGTCCAGGTCAAGGGGGCTCCCATGGTTCACCTTGGGTCAAAGAGAAAGCTGCCCAAGAACTTTGTTCCTTGAAGGGAGGAATCATGTCTAACTCTAAATTCTAATCACCCCTCACTCAGCTTTTGGCATCTCTTTTAGCCTATAGGATTTGCTCAGTAGGTAATGGCTAAATGTAGTGACCATTAGCCTCTAACTTAGAGACCATCAGAATCATCTGTGAAACTTTCAAAAGACACAGGCTGCCAACCCTACCCAAGATTTATTTAGCAGCTCTAAGGGTGGTGTCCAAGTACTCCAGTTTAAAATATTCCACAGGTAAATCAGTTAAGAAGCTAAGGTTTAAGGAACACTCCCCTCTCTAAACTACACTTCAATAATTCATTTTGCTTAAAATGGCCAGATTGAACAGGTGACAGAGGGGAGAAAGGGAGCAGAGTTTTCTTCCCCAGGCTTCTAAGAGATATAAATCCTAAATTAGAGAAGAATATGCATCACCTTCACAACTGTCCTTCACATCATCCCAGCCATGTCCCCATGCATTAATCAATTTTTTCCCCTGCACTGTATGATATTTTGACATCTTAAAAAATCTCGCTGGTGGGGAGAGACTAACCTTCCCAGGACTAGCTAATTCCCAAAGATAGTAATCAATTTACTTGGGAGCAGCCTCTCATATGCACACTCATCAATTCCTTTATCTCCCACAGATGAAGTCAATATTGCCCCTGCCCTGAATCATCCCAGGCCAGGTACCAGGCAACTAGGGACCATCCCTGTAGCCCAAAGCCCACCGTAATTACTCAAACTAGCTAGTCCTAAACTATTTACCCTGCCCTGCCTTGCCTTTTTCAGTGAATAAGACTCCAACCTAGGTTTTCCCCTCATTCCTGCTTCTGCCTCCTGACCAAAACCTTCCCTGTGTGGCATGGCATGCCCTCTTCTCTCTGGAAATGTAATACATTTTTCTCTCAATGGCACTGGCTTCTCTGTGTTCTCACACAGTCACCTCTTATAAATTAATATCCCACTGGTACAGATGAGACACTCCACCCCTACCACTCCTGTGCTGTCTACTTAGCTAATCCAGTTGGAAACCATATTACAAACTAACTTAGGTTTCCAAAACCAGAGAGCAAGTAACACCTCCTAGCACCTTCATACACAGAAAGTTCTTCGAAGTCCTATTAGCGTTTGAAACTCAACACTCAGAACTAAATGCTGTATGACCCAGCAATCACTCTTAGGTATATACCCAAGAGAACAAAAACACAAACACTCATACACGAACGTTCACACGACCATTAGCTGTGATAGCTAAAACGTGGAAACAGTCCAAATGACCATCAACTGATAAATGGATAAATAAAATGTTGTATATCCAGAAAGGGGAATATTATCCCATCATTAAAAGAACTGAAGAACTGATTCATGCTACATGGATGACATTTAAAAACATTACATTACTTAAAAACATTACATTAAGTAAAAGCCAGACAGGAGGTGACATATTGTACGATACCATTTATATAAAATATACAGAATAGGCAAATCCATAGAAACAAAGTAGATTGGTGGTTGCCAGAGGGAGTACGGAGGAATGAGGAGTAACTGCTCAGGGGTACAGAGATTTCTATTTGGGGTTATAAAATGTTCTGGAATTAGATTGTGATGATGGTTGCAAAACCTTGTGAATATACTAATAACCAACACTTTGAGAGTGAATTTTAAAATATGTAAATTATATCTTAAGGAAAAAAGCTAAAGGTATTAGCTCCCTTCCAAAACTACTCTTTCTCCTATGTTCATTATTTCAGTAACTAGGACCACGTTCCACTCAGATGCTCGGGCCAGAAACCTGGTTTTTTTTTTTCCAAAAACCTACAAATGTTAACAACTAATTAGGTCACGGCAATTCAAACGTCTTAATATCTCTCCCTTCCCCCACTCCAACTCCTAATTCAGGCCGCGCTCATTTCTCGCCTTCATTACAGCAGCTTCCTAATGGGTCTCCTGGCCTCCGGGCTTGCCTCTCCAGATCAATTTTTACATTGCAACTAGAACCTCCTTTAAAAACAAAATCTTTACCGGTTCCCAATGACCCCAGGTTGAAGTTAGAACCTTTAGGAGATTTATAAAGTCTCTCAGACTTCAGCCCGCGGCGAACCTCTCCGGCTTCACGTTCCCCTCACGCCCGGACAGCCTGCACCTGGCAGCCTAGAGAGGGTGGGTATCGCCTCGGCCCCGGCCCGCATTGGGCGACCCGCCCTCCAGGCCTCAACCTGCTCGCAAGCGTCTCGGGAAGAAAGATCTTCCCTCACCCCCCCACCCCCCGCCCCCAGCTCTGACGCCTCCGTTTACCCGTCGGCTCCTCAGGCAGGTACGCTCTGAGGGGCCGCCAATGAATCCGCATACATTTCCTGTGTGAACCGTGGTGCAACCAACTTTCAACTTAAAACTGCGGCGGAGCCCTAAACTCACCCCAACTCTTCCTCAACACTTAATAGACTTTGCCGGGCGCCGTCTAGAAACGCAGCCACATGGCTCTCCTGCGCCGCGCTCCACCTAGTCCCGCCCTGCGCGATGTCCGCAGGCTCTCTGCCGTCCGCCCGGGCCGCGGAGGAGTATGGGAAGCGAGCCTTGTGGAACGCTCTGCGCCTGCGCAGACGCAATTCGCCGCCGGGGCGCCAAGCGGCGCATGCGCAGGCGCGTTGGTCTCCATTGAGAAGGTGCTGCGGCGGTGCCGGAGGTAGGAGGGGCCGGGCTTCGGGGCCGGGAGTCTGCACCCGGGAGAGGAGGTACAGCCACCTCGGGCCTTTCTCGCTCTTCTGAGGGCGAAGAGGCTTTCTCGCCCGCCGCCAGCCGCGGTTAGAGGCAGGACCCGGGCTTGGGTGGAGGAGCCCAGGGCTGTCTGAACGGAAGGGGGGTTGGGGGGATCCGGATACCCACGGGTCATAGCCCGGGGGTCTGACTAGCGATCGGAATTCGCCGTCTGTCTTTATAGCCGCCAGAGTCCTTGGCAGCCCTTCCCCAGGTGACAACCCGTGTGTCACCGGGTTGGGCGAGGCGGGGGGTCAGCCCCGCAACTGCCCATTCTTTTTTTCAGCGTCTGCGGTGAGCCCGGCCGCGGTAGGTACAAAGCTGAGTAGGCACAGTCCCCAGCCCTCTGGAAACTTGCCGTCTCGTAGGATCCATTACTTCCTTCAGCAGATACTGATTGAGCACGTATAGGAGATGCACCGTTTTAAAGTAGTATGGGCAGAGATGTGGCGACTCAAGGCAATGTGGAGGGTGGAGTTTGCTCTAGCTCCCACATCCAACAGTTTGCTTGGCCTAACGTCCCAGGCGCTCGGACACGGATTCTCCCTGCAGCCTCCTCTCCCACCACTTTGCTCTTCGCTCCCTATTGTACCAAACTCTTTGCAGTTAATTAATTCAACAGATAACTATCGAGCACTTATTACAAGTCATGCACCTTGTCAGCCAACGAGAATACAAAATAGAGATGAGTGTGTGCCCTCCTGAAGTTTTGAGCTTAGTAGGCGACAGATAACAAGTAAATGAATAAAAATATAAGAGCTGATGCCCTGGAATCACACTGCCTGGATTTGATCCCAGCCCTGCCACTTGAAAAGCTGTGTCAATTTGAGTCAGTTCCTCATTCTTGTGCCTGGTTCCTTGCTGTAAAGAAAGGGCGTCAATAGATTGTACCCAGTAGAGTTGTTGTAAGTATTAAACGAGTTAGACTTGTAAAGCACTTGGGACCACTGCCTGCATACAGTAAGCATTCGATAAACCTATTACATGTGATTATAACTTGTGATAAGTGCCATTGTGAAAACAGTGTGTAATCATAGAAAATAATGGGAGTGGAGAGGGTTCGCTTAGATAAAAACGGAGAGCAAGCTTCTCTAAGGAGATGTAAGATGAGAATGAGCCAGCCATGCAAAGTAGATTTTAGGTATGTGTGTCTGCCCAGCTTTGGAAAACTAGGTGATTAATTGGATTACTTAGACAGTGGAGATTTAATTATGGTATTTGAAATGAACTTTCTACCACTGGGTTATTCAGTTTTGATTTCTGAATTCCACTAAACTGTGCCAATATAAATAATCATGCCCACAAGGCCCAACCTTTGCATATGAGCAGCATTCTAGTCACCTGAGTTAGGAGAGTTGCTGGGGTGAGAGAATGGAGAAAAGTGACCTATTTCTGATTTGGAAAAATTGGTTGTATCAGTGAAAGAGAGCCTGCTATGTTCCTATCTTTTGTTTCTTCGTGAGCGTTCAAGTGCATATTCTCTCTTTCTCTCTCTCATTACATTGCTTGCTGATAGAGCCTCTGAGAGCTGGAGGCCTTGGACCAGCACAGGCCTAAGAGATAGTTTTTCTGGATTCCGGGGCCATCTTGTTTCTGTGGTGACTGCTCTTCATGGGATTTATTCCCTAGGCTTCAATAAAACTATACTCTTCCAAGATGCACACATTTTTCTGCCTGTGGAAGAACATGCTTTGACAGGTTTTTAGATCCCTCTCCCCTGTTGTGTTGTGGTAGCCTGTAGGACAGTTAGTTTGTGCTAACCAGGCTATAGCTGATTATTTGACAGGGGTATTGTTCCTCTGGAGACTTTTCTCATACCCCACATGCTCTTGTACCTTCCTGGAAGAAATGGCATAAAATGACAATATCTGTCTAATTACACTTAGATGCTTTTGGTTTTCCACGAGTGAAAAATTAAATGAATCAAATGTGCTTTATCACCGTGGAGATCTTGGAGAATCACCTGAGCACCAAGGTCACATGTACTCTCAGAAGCTCTCATCTGTGAACTTTAATAAAGGTAAGCTTTAAACGTGCTGTTTAACACAGGTTCAATTTGAAGAAAGACATTTTAAATCATTATGGAGGGGGGAGCAGTACTTCCTGCTCAATTGTGCAAACTCTCCAGGTACCTCAGTGAGAAGTAGGGAGGAACCATAATGAAGCTGCGAGTGCGAACGAGGCCTGGCTAGGCTCACACTCGGGTTCACTTTCTCATCTGTCCACATGCCCCCAGATTGACCCTCACTCCTCCAAAGACCAGCCTGAAAGCCTTCAAACCCGTCAGATGATGGATGAGTCAGACGATGACTTTAAGGAACTCTGTGCCAGCTTTTTCCAAAGGGTGAAAAAGAATGGCCCCAAGGAAGTGTCGGGGGAAAGGAAGACACAAAAGGCCTCAAACAGTACCCAGATAAGAAGCAAACTGAAAAGGACCAAACCAACTGCTTCCAAGAGCAAAACCCTTCAAGGCCCCGCTGAGAGGAAAACTCGCTCTGGCAGCCAGGTCCTGCGGACTCAAAAGCAAGGGGCACCCAAGTGGCCAGAGAGTGAACCTGCTCCCCCTGAAAATGGGGAGGGAAGCGTGCATGCTTCTGCTGTGCTCCAAGACAGTGCATGGAGCACCCAGACAGGTAACCAGCTGAAATAGCTGCCAAAACTTTTCCAGAGAGGAAACCAGAGGTGATTTGTACTATTTTAAACCGGGGGTCGGAAAACTTTCTGAAAAGGGCCAGCTAGTAAATTTTTTTGGCTTTGCGGGCTGTACAGTCTCTGTCGCAAACTACTCAACTCCCTATGACGGTATGTAATAGAATGGGCTGTGTTCCAGTAAAACTTCACTTACAAAAACAGGCAGCCAGCCCGAGGACCGTAGTTTGCCAACTCCTGTTTTAAACAAGAGTCATAAAAAATATAACCTGTGTGAATTTTCTACATGATATATTTGGGACCCTTTTCTCTTTCAGTTTCCTATTAATGTTTACATCACTCAGTTGACATGAGTTACATGAACATGAAAATAATGCTGCTTCTCTCACTTTCTTTCTTTTTTTTTTTCTCTCACTTTCTTGAGTTCATTCCAAAGTGGTTAAGTTGCAGTGGGCCAGCCAATTTGGTTAGGCTGCTGAAAGGTAGAACAAGGGTGCCGTGTGGGTTTGAGTCCCAGGAGAATATTCTGGTCCTTCCTTTCTCCTCCAAACACCTTTTATTCTTTTCTTTTTCTTCTTGTTCTTCTTTTTTTTTTTTTTTTGGTTTGTTCGTTTAAAGCAGCTTTCTTATTCTGCTGCCCTTGGTGTACTAAACCATATGGTTAGCATACATTCTTCATGCAGAACTGAAAACCAGTCTTGCATATATAATACAGCACAAGATCTTTGGGCTCCTGAGTTCTGTTTCTAAATTTTTCTCACCTTCACTTCCTGATCTTAAATAATATGTGGTCAGCATGACCTCCCAGTGCAGTGGTGGTAAAGAAACCGTTGTAAGGCTTCGTTAATGTTGCTGAAACATTACTGGTCTTCATGCTCCCTTTGAGAGTCTAGTGAAAGCTATGCTTGATTTCCCCCAGAACACTGCACCCCCGAACACACCTGCAAAATTGACATATAACTTCAGGGGCTTCGTGGATCCCCCCTGGAGGTCATCTACAGACACCAAGTTAAAGGAGAACTTCTGACCTAGAAAGATATAAGTGTTTGTCATTAATATTTCTTTAATAACAGCTTTATAGGGATACAATTCACGTTCTATAAAATTTACCCTTTTAAAGTGTATGGCTCAGTGATTTTAGTATATTCACAGAGTCGTGCAACCATCCCCCCTACTTAATTTTAGAACATGTTCACCACCTCAGAAATAAACCCCATGTTCAATAGCAGTCACTCCCCATGCCCCCTCCTGTCATAGATGTTTATGACAGGGGTATTTATATTACCACAAACAGTGAGGTTACCAAAAAACAATCAGTACTATTCACACTTAAGACTTAAACCTAAACTAGTCAGTAAAGGACCCCTTTGAAACTTGAGGTGTTTGAAACTTTGGAAGAGTCTTTGGTTCCTCCGGCTAGAACTGATGCATGTGAATGTTTTCCTCCTTGCCAGAGGCCACTCCTGACAGCCGCTCCCAGCCCCCTCCTTCCTGTCTGACTGCGATGGTGCCCAGTCCCTCCAAACCCCGGGCGGCAGAGCTGGTGCTACAGCGAATGCAGCAGTTCAAGAGAGCAGACCCCGAGCGTTTGAAACACGGTTCAGAAGGGTGCTCCCTAGAGGCTGCACTTGAAGAAAACGTCCCAGAGGGCCCTCAAGAGATGATGGCGGGGAACGGTATGATGGGAGTCCTCTGTCTTCCCAACAGGGTTGACTTTCGGGGAAGGGAGTCAGGAAGGAGCCCGTGTTCATTGCGTCTCTGCTGGGGGTGGCGCTCTACCTTTGCCACTCCGTCTGGCCAGAGAACAGAGGGTCCCTTGGGTCATTTCTCATTTAGCTTCTTTGACAAGGTACAGCTTCCTCTTTTTTTTATTTTGACTTTTTGTTACAAAATTTTCCCATTCATAAAAGTCAGAAAAATATATTACAATGAAGTCCCTATGCCCTCAACCTATATTTAACAACTGTCAGCATTTTGCCATACATTTTTTTGTCTCTATAAATATACGTTTCTTCTGTACCATATGAAAGCAAGTTATAGACATCATGACGCTTCACTCCTAGATTCTCCTATATAATCACAATACCATAAACACAAGTGATTCCATAATACTGCCTGGTATCAGTTCACATTCAGATTTCCCTGGTTGTCCCAAGGATAGCTTCTGTAGCTGGACTCCTTCTCTTTCTGAATGAGGATTTGTCACACACGTGTGGCTGTGGCTCAGTAGTCTCTCTGGTCTAGACTCTAGACCAGTACCCTTGTCTTGTCCTTGTTTTTTCACGATACTAACTTCTTGAAAAGTCCAGGACAATTGTCTTTTAAAATTCCCCCCTTTCTGGATTTGCTTGTTTCCTCCTGCTGTCATTTAACCTTTTCCTGCAGGGAAGTGCCGTGCACTGCATGTTACACCACCTCTTGAGGCTTGTAATGTCAGGTGGTACTGCACTTTATCCCCTAAACAATAGGAATTTTCATCCCTGGTGAAAATATACAAAAGGAAAAGAAATAGGAAAAAACTATATTGACAGACGGCTAGTAAATACATAGTCTCCTGGTACTGTACCTGCAGATTTCACCTCAGGATTACTGAGGATTCTCAGGCTACCCCAGAGGTCCATGCAGGTGACATAGTGATGTGACATCTGCTGTGGCGTTGGTCCTTGGTCCACGTGGCACCAAGGGGTGCAGAGGAGTCACTCAGCCACTGCGTAAGCCCAGCAGCTACCGTACATGCGACTCAGTTGTTTCCATAAATCATCACATCATACCCAGGAATACTCAGGAGAGATAAACCATTTCTTTGTTTAAGAAAAACATTGACCAAAATGAAGTATGATGCTTTCTGGCTTTGTTCTCAGGGCATATCCCTCATGAGTGCCGAGGGTCTGCTCCAGCAACGTCAGATGTGACAGAGGGCTGCAGCAGTGGGCATGACCACCTTGAGAGCCATCTCAAGATTAGAGTCAGTCCATCCTCTGGTCTGATGCTGAGAAAAACCGAAAATGGCATTTCACTCTGACCTGGTTCTTCTAGGATGGGCAAGAAAACGTCAGAGTAGTAGGAAAGGTTGAGCTTTGAAGAGAAAACTTAGATTTTTTGGAATAGAAGCCTTATAAACCTGGAATGCCCAGAGTTGCCAACTTTAGCAGAGATGGGAAAAGAAAGGCAAGTTCTTTAGTACCTTGATGCTCAGAGAATGGTCCTGGACCAGCAGCATCAGCCTCGCCTTGGAGTTGTCAGAAATGCAGAATCTCAGGCTCCACCTGGGCCCCCAGAGTGCCAGCCTCCAGACCTGCATTTTAACCAGCTTTCTGGGGGTCCCTGTACCTGTTAAAGTTTAAGGAGTACCCTTCTCAGGGACCCACTAGGTGTCCAGTCTCCCTGGATGGGGCCACGCATGAGCCAAGTGGTGCCAGGTCTGGATTCCTCACGATACGCCCAGTGTCTGTGCTCCTTGACATCTGAGGATAAGCTGGTCCTCATGGGTCCTTGTGCCTCCACAGGGTCTGGGCCCAGGCTCCCTGCCACAGAGAGCGACGCTGCAGTGGCCTTGGCCCTCCAGCATGAGTTTGGGCCAGAACGGGCATCCACACACAACGACAGCCTGGAGGAGAAGGGGTTGTTCTTTTGCCAGATCTGTCAAAAGAACCTCTCGGCTATGACTGTGACACGGAGGGAGCAGCATGTGAACCGGTAGGAGCAGCTCGGCCGTCACCTGTGGTCACCTCTCCCGTGGGTGTGACCAGCTCCAGGGCTCCTGTGGCCATGGTGGGAATCTTGAGATAGTACCTCAGTATCGGTGTCAATCTATCCTTGCTTTTCTTTTTAAACAGCTTTATTGAGATATAATTCGTATACCATACAATTCACCCGTTTAAAGTGAACAATAAAATCGTGTTTACTTAATATATTGACAGAGTTGTGCAGCCATCACCACAATTTTTTTCCCTGTAAATTTATTTATTTATTTATTTTGGCTGCGTTGGGTCGTTATTGCTGTGCACGGGCTTTCTCCAGTTGCAGTGAGCAGGGGCTACTCTTCGTTGTGGTGCATGGGCTTCTCATTGCGGTGGCTTCTCTTGTTGCAGAGCACGAGCTCTGGACACGCGGGCTTCAGTAGTTGTGGCACATGGGCTCAGTAGTTGTGGCTCGCGGGCTCTAGAGCGCAGGCTCAGTAGTTGCGGCACACGGGCTTAGTTGCTCCGCGGCAGGGCTCGAACCTGTGTCCCCTGCATTGGCAGGCGGATTCTTAACCAGTGTGCCACCAGGGAAGTCCCCACGGTCAATTTTATAACATCTCGTCACCCCCAAAATAAACCCCAGACCCATTAAGCAGGCACCCCCATTTCCCTCTTTTCTTCAGCCCCTGGCAACCATTGATCTGCCTTATGTCTCTGTGGATTTGCCCATTCAGGACATAAGTGGACTCACACAATATATGGCTTTTTGTGTCTGGCTTCCTTCACTCAGCAGAGTGTTGGCAAGGGTCATCCATATTGTAGCTGTGTCAGTGCTTTTCTCCTTTTTAAGGTTAGATAATATTCCACTGTATGGATGGACCACATCTCGTTTATTCATTCATCCATTGGTGGACATTTGTCTCCACCTTTTGGGTTTTATGAATAGAGCTGCTGTGAACATGCTTTCCATGTATTTGCTTAAGTATCTGTTGTTTTTTTGTTTTTTTAAATGTATTTATTTATTTTGGCCGTGTGGGCTCTTCGTTGTGGCACGCGGGCTTAGTTGCGGCATGTGGGATCTTAGTTCCCCAGCCCGGGATGGAACCCAGGCCCCCTGCATTGGGACCACCAGGGAAGTCCTTTGAGTATCTGCTTTCAGCTCTTTGGGGCATATACTTAGGAGTAGAATCACTGTGCCATATGGTTACCCCCATGACTCTATGTTTAGTGTATCCTTGCTTTCTTCAGACACCTTTGCTAACAGAAACCTGAATTCAATGTCTGGAGGCTGACTGTAGGCTGTGTGGAGAGATCAGCTCAGGGGGAACAGGCTTTGTCCCACAGCACGTCCACGCTGACATGAATCCCTATCTACGATCATATTACCAGGGAGGGTGGTTCTTCTACCTTTGCTGTCTTCCTCCAGGTGCCTGGACGAGGCTGAAAAGGCACTGAGACCTTCTGTGCCTCAGATCCCTGAATGCCCAATTTGCGGCAAGCCATTTCTCACCCCAAAGAGCAGAATCAGTCACTTGAAACAGTGTGCGGTGAAGATGGAGGTCGGCCCGCAGCTCCTGCTCCAGGCCGTGCGGCTGCAGACAGCTCAGCCCGAGGGGGCCTCTGGCACACTGGCATCGAGGTGAGTCAGATGAAAAGGAAGAAAAATCAAAGTACTCTGATTTGTTTAAAAAAAAAAAAGAAAAAAGGCCTTTTGTAGTGTTGGAGGACAACAGACCCCTCTCTGATTCTGAAGATGAAATACTTTGGGAGGAAATTGGGCATAGTCTCCACAGGGACTGAGGAGGGGACAGATCTCTATCGTCGGAGGCTTTGAAATGGACCAGTTGGATTAGACTGGTTTCCACGAGGGCCTTCCTGAGATTTTCCCATCCCCACCATCCTGAGCAGCTAAGAATTCGATCATTCTCTTCACCTCATCCATTTCGTGTGGGGTACAGCATGGCTTCCAGCTCAGTGTAGTCCGATTTTCATACTATTAATGTAAGATTACTCAGCATAGCTCAACAAGTTGATGAGACAGGACCATAGGCCTATTTTTTTGCATGAATTAAATGCTTAAGTGTTTGAATAGGAGGCCTTGCTGATACCCAGAAACAAGTGCTTGGCATGCAAGCCACAGGCAAACAAGTGGCAGAGGGTTGCTTCCCTCCACATCGCCTCTGCCGCTGTGGATGCCTGGGTAGGTCCCAGTGTTACAGGGAACAGAGTAGCGCGGGCCCTGGACTTCTGTAGGTTCAGGACTTCTTTCCCTCGGCAGCTCTTGAGGGCAAAGGGAAGGCCAAGGGCAGTGCCTCTGTTTGTTCCAGCCATTGCCTGCACGCAGGTGATGGGCCTCTGAAGGGGGCCAGTGCTGAGACTGGGTGGTCGATTCTTAGCTGCAAGCCTGTCCGTATTTTAGCACATCAACACTAGCATCACAGATTCAGAAGCCCTATGTCCTTAGAATAGATGTCATCTAAGCCATTGCTTGCCTTTTGGCAGGACTAGACTGAAGCTACCTACTCAAGATAAAATATATCTGCTTTTTAAATACATCCAAGAAGTGAGACAGGATGTGTGTGGGTCCTTCTGGAAGGTTGTTAGAGTAGAAAACCACAGCAAACGAAGAGCCTTGCCTGCCATACGGCCAAGCCCAGGGCATTTTGACTCTGGGGTAGTCAGAGCTCCCCAGCCAGGGCACACATGCTGGTGAGAGCACCCCACTTGCTCCTGCACCCCTTGCGTGCTTTCAGCTCAGCCCAGGCCCTGCCCACTGGGCCGAGGTACAGTCTGCAGCAGCTGCCAGCAGGGCCTGGAGGTTAGGGTGGCTCCTTCCCGTCTTGGAGGCTGTGGTTATCGTGCAGGGTTCCCAGGAGGTTGGAACTGAATTAGGGCTCGCTGAGATCTCTGAGGTGATACCTGAGATTCCGGAGCCATCCCTGGCCCGGTGGAGAGCACGAGCTTTTACCCAAACCAGAGGTGCTTCCTGCACACTGCCCTGAGGTGCAGGGAAGGTGGTCCTGGGTCTGCAATCTCCATCTGTCTCACCTTTACCTCCCACCTCTCGCCTAGACTGTTGGAATTCACCAGGCAGTGCAGGTCCTCTCCAGCCAGAAAGTCCTTTAAATAAATATCCTCCAACCCAAATGACATGCTGCACGTTGACCTCTGAGTCAGCTGACCATATTGGTGGCCTAACCTGGGAGGCCTTTCAGGCCTTGGGCAGAGGTGCCGCCCTAGGGCCCCCGCAGGAGGGAAGGGATCTTTTCACGGCCAATGTGGCTGGGTCCGCCTCAGGGCATCTGAGGTATGGATGGGCAGAAGTGGGTGGAATCCGGAGAGCTGACTCCACCGGCAGGGTTTGGCCACGTCTGGGGTATGCGGGTGCTGCTGTCGGCTTTGTGTGTCTGCCAAGAACCCTGCTGGGCAGCATCACCTGGAAGGACCCAGACCCTCCCGTGTCTGGACTGTGCTGAACTCATGGCCCAGGATCAGACGAGCTCACGTGAGGCACAGAGTGAGCTCAGTGACTGAGTACAGAAGCCGTTGATGCTTCTGTCTGCACATTAATCCCTTTTCTCTTGCCCCCCCTGCCAAGGAGAAAGGGTGACCCCTCTCGGGTCCAGTGGGGACCACCTCAGAACAGGAAGTGCTCGCACCTCTAGCCTCACTAACCTTTCGGTGTGGCTGCCTTTTAAGCCTCAGGGATCACACTGGAGGTCTGAAGCGGAAGAGAGCCACTGCCAAGAAGGAGCCGCAGAAGAGGCGGAAGGTCGCCAAGCCCGAGGCGCCGTCCGAGGACCTGCTGGTGGCCATGGCTCTGTCCCGGTCCGAGATGGAGCAGGAGGCTGTGCCGGCGGCACTCAGGCTGGGAAACGCTTTTTCTGAGAGGACGAGACCGGGAGCAGGTACGTGTGGTCAAGGGTGGTGCCGGGGGAGCCTCGCTGCACGGCAGCCGCTAAAGGAGCAGCTGGGGGCCTCGGGGGGAGGATGACTCCGTGTTGCTTCTGTTTAGCTCTAGAGAAGAAAAGTCGCAAGAAGAAAGCCCCCGTTACGCCCCCGCAGTTGTTAGTCCAGGACGCGGAGACCACAGGGAGACAGATGGAGGATCGCGTGGCCCAGCTCTTGGCAGAGGAGCTGGAGCTGTCTGGCACGCCACCGCTTCCTGCGAGCAGAATTTTTAAGGAAGAGCTGGAAAAGGGCAGGCGGGGTCTTCGACCACCTGGAGGAAAGCAGAAATTTCTGTGGGAGGGCAGCGCCCTGACCGGGGCCTGGGCTCTGGAATCCTTCTACACGGCCAGCCTGGTCCCTCCCCTGGTGCCCCAGCGGCCCGCCGAGGTGTGCTCCCTTCCGAGCTGGCACGGGTGGGCTCAGGAGAGAGGGTGGCGGCAGAAAGTTGGAGGAAGATGGGAGTGGGGGGGAAGCCAAGGAGCGTTGTGTGTGGTCCAGTGTGTTTTCTTTGCAGCAACCAGATGGTTCCCCTGGTAGGAACAGGGAGACCACTGGTTCCCAAGTGTGTTATGTTCCTGGAGAGTTTAAAATGCAGAGTCCCAGGGCCTTCTCCCGGGCCGGGTATGACCTGCTTGTGATGGGGGGCAGGAAGCAGACTGGTCTGTGCAGGTGTCTGGAATTGGTACTCACCCGCTTGAAGCAATTCAGATGATACTAGGAGGGCGGGGGCCCTGGGAACCCTTCTGCCAATGAGGAGGCCACAGGCATGGCCTCTGCCGTGACAGACGAGCCTGCTGACAGGTGGCAATGGTGACAAGCTTCCCAGGGTCGCTCTGGGCTGGGGCTCACACCCTTGGGGAGCCTGCTGTGGAGTCCACACGCTCACTCTGGCTCTCCCACTTCTTTCAGGGCCTCACACAGGAGCCCACGCTGCCACTGGAGCTGCCTGAGAAGCCAGAGCCTGGCATGCAAACACCCCTTGCCGTCCATGGCACCCGCCCTGTGGGCCACAGACCCCTGAGCCCAGCGCCCTCCGCCAGCCAGAGGGAGCATCAGGCCCTGCAGGACCTCCTGGACCTGGCAGGAGAGGGGCTGAGCGCCAGCCCGTGGCCCTGCAGCGGGGGCCCGGCCGGCTCAGGAGGGGCCACAGGTGAGACACTGGCCATGGGGGCCTCTCCTCCCTGGGACCAGGGCCGTGACAGCTGCTCAGATCCGATGTTGCCGGGCTCATCCCCATGTGACAGGGAGAATGTAGTCTCACTAGGTGCTTTCATTTTTCCTCAAAGGTGAATGTGATTTAGGTGAGTTTGTCACAGTCTTCCTTCAACTTTGACTAAGGACAGAGCCTTTTGCCAGAACGAGTGGTCATGAGGGCTCTTTCTCTCCCAAGTCCCTCTCTGTTGGGAGTGGGGGGTGGTGCAGGTGGTCTGTGGGCAGTTTGCTTTCCATGAAGATGTCCTCGGGTCAGCCCAGGTGATGCTCTTTCCCTGGTGGTTGATGTTGCCAGGAGGTGCTGTTCTTTTAACCTGCGAATCCTCCTCTCAGGAATGGACTTGTCGCCCAGCAGCCTTCCACTGACTGGGTTTGTCCTGCCAGCCAAGGAGAAGTGCCTGGAGAGGAGCGGCCAGGCTTCGGTAAGAATGTCTGGCCCCGTCCTGGCTCCATCCATGGTCTTGGCCCAAGGGCTTGCTGTGTTCAGTGCTGCCAGCTCACTGCCAGCCTCCAGGCCCCTGCTCGAGTCCACTGATCCCCTTGACCGCCTTTGAACTGAGCGGGGCTTTGCCATGAGGCTGTTGTCCCTTTTGTTGCTGAACCCTGGGGCACCTCAGTAGCCTGGCCCTGGGAGCCTGCTCTGTCCTGGGGCCTGGGGTGAGGGCCTGCTCAGTGAGGGTGCCTCACTTCAGCCGACGGCTCTGTGCATCCATCTGTCAAAGTTCCATTCACTCATTCAGGACTTGCTGTGCCCTCATGTGTGAGTCCTGGAGGCCTCCAGCTAATAGTTTGTGTTCTGTGTTGTTGGCGAATTGGGTTAGAAGCTGGGTTTTCCTTGGGGTGGGTGTCATCCCGTGAGTGCATTGGTATCAGCCAAGCACTTCTCGCCAAGGTCTCCCTGGAGACATGGCACGTGTCAGAGAGGGACACAGAGCTCCTCGGCCGGCCCCGTAACTGCTTGGGCTCAGGTCCCATCTGTCACGGCAGGCTGGGCTGGTAGCTTCCTGTGGGGCCACACACTGCCTGGCCCACGGAGCCCTCAGCAGGTGCTGATGCTGCCGTCGCGTCCTGGTGAGGCTGTCAAGCACACCTCTCCATGGGCTGGGGCTCCCATTTAGGCCAGGGAATTGGGTGTGATGGAGATGTTTAGAAAGGACTGGGTTTTGCTGTTCCGTGTCCCTAAGGGCCTAAAGGTAACTTAAAGGTGGAGCCCAACATTGGACCTTGTGGGGAGCAGCACGAGGCCCTGACTGGCCACCTGCACCCCATCAGTTGGGCCTGCACAGTTAGGCGGGCGACAGGTGGCCGTGGCCGCTCTCCCCCTCTCATTTCAGCTCGCCCTCGGTTTGCTGGTGGCCGACTTCGGTGCCATGGTCAACAACCCACACCTCAGCGACATCCAGTTTCAGATGGACAGCGGGGAGGTGCTTTATGCCCACAAGTTTGTGCTCTATGCCCGATGCCCACTTCTCATGCAGCACGTAAGTGTGCAGTCAAGCTGACTCCCCACCCCCTTCCCTCCCCCCTCCTCTCCCTCCTCCCTTCTTCTTCCCTCTGTGCCCTGCCTCTCCCTCTGTCTTCCTGCCCCCTTTCCTCCCCCAACCCTGGCTCTCCTCCCACTGTCCTGGAATGTTCTTCCTCTGTTGCCATCAAGGTTATGCTTCTATGGAGAAGACAGGTTTGAGGTCAGGAAGCTCTATGAGGAGATAAGCTTTGGGAAACATCAGATTTCTTGTTCTGTTGAATAAAAATCCTTTTCTCCCCAGAATTGTTTCCTTTTCCTCTTTTTGCATAATTGTAAAGTCTTATAATCAACCTTGTTAAGGTCGAGCTACTGCGACATTTCTGTGCCATTGTGCATTTGACTTGAACATCACATTGCAGGAATCCCAGAAACTGCTGTCAGTCTCCTCAGAAAGTTCTAGCGCCTTTGATATGCCTGTCAAGAGGGGACTGACTGGGTTCTTGAGCATCTATCACTGACTTGATTTTGGAAGCAGACAAGTTTTGTGGCCTAACCTGCAGAATTCCTGGCCAACTAAATGGAGCGACACTGGCTAATACCTGTCCTGGGACAAGCTCAGAGGCTCCCAGAACCTCCCTGAAGTCTGTTTCGCCCCAAGTCGCGACTGTCCGATTGGTAACTCTTCTGCATGCGTTTCTCCCTCAGGTAAACAGTGAAGGCTTCTTTGCAATAGAAGATGGTGACATGAGGACCCAGCGCGTTCTGCTGAGTGACGTCAGCGCTGAGGCCGCCCGGGTGTTTCTGCGTTATCTCTATGCTGCGGACACTGCCCTTACTCCCCAACTGGCCCCTGACCTGAGCTCTCTGGCCCACAGGTCCGGATTGTTCTTCCCATTTACTTCACAGCTTTTGACATTAACTGACAAGGATTATCTGGTTGATGGCCCGTGGGAAGGTCAGGGCTGAGTCCTTCCTGTACCTTTTAATCCCCAGTTTATACCCGGTGGTGACCTTGAACAGGGTGTATTGACTGGAAGTCTGGCCAGAATGAACACTTGCAGGAGAGCCAAGTGCTGGCTGAGGAGGGCCGCGTGGCTTTCAATCCCTGGGCATGATGAGAGGGTGGTCCCAACCTCAGCCCCCAAACACTGCCACTCCTTGGTGGTTCTGCCACCAAAGCTGAACAACAGCTGTCCTTTTCCAAGTCCCAGAAAATGGAAGTGAGTAGGATGCTTGATCTAACTCCCATGAATTTGCACCTACCTGGTTTGTCCACACCAGTATCTCAGGAGAGGTGGCAGGTAGCTCAGCAAAAATAGGTGTTTTACTTCCTGATAAGGCTCGAGGGCCTCTGGGATGAAACCTTGTTCACCTCTCAGGTGCATTATTGGGAAGGATGGGCTCAGCCTCTGGAGTTTCAAAGGTACCGATTAGACCACAGAGCCGTCAAGCAGGTGGCAGGCTGGTGTGGCCCTGGCTGACCTGTGACAGGTTTGGGTGTCCCAGTTTGCATCAGTCAAAGCACTTTGGATGCTCTCCCGGTCACAGCACCACCCATCCCTGCCATCTCCCCTCAGCCTGCACTTGGGCCTGCACAGCAGGGTTATTGGCCCTCCTTGAAGGCTCTGTTTCTAGAACTGAGCAGCCTGGGGCATAGCTGGGCATGAGCACGGGAACCGTCTCCGTAGGGCAGCAGGGGAAAGGCCAGGGTGAGTCACCGCCGTCCTCCCCGTTGAGGGCTCCTGCCCTGAGCCTTCCGCACCTGAACACCCAGCTGCCGCCTCTGCGCAGGGTGGGGTGATGCATGGCTTTCCCATTGCAGGTTTGGCGTGACTGAGCTTGTTCACCTGTGCGAACAGGTGCCTGTCCTGATGGATGCAGAGGGTGGACAGCAGAAGGAGCAGGAAGACGAGGATTGTGAAAGCAGAGTGGAGACTTTCCAAGAACTCCTGCGGTCAGTGTGGCGGGGTGAGGAGGAGGAAGCAGAGGCTCTGCTGAAATCCGAGGGCCGAGAAGAAGACAGAGAAAAGGTGAATGAGGCAGAGATGGAAGAAATTTATGAATTTGCAGCTACTCAGCGAAAGCTGCTCCAGTGGGAGAAACCTCCAGCCATGGAGGAAGAAGCTGACCAGCTCAGGGAGGACGGTCCAGTTTCTGAGGGAATCCTCACAAGTGTTCGCAATAAAGAACAGTCAGAAAATGCAGAGCAGATGGAATCATCTGGGCAAGGAAGAGATGAGGCCCCAGACAAATGGAAAAACATGAGACAGTCCACGCTCCTGCCCCCCGGGGACCAGGGTTTAGACAGGGAGGAGAAAGCAGAGTCCCCAGAGGAAGCACTGGCTCTTCCCTACTCTTCCAGCCCTGCCCGGGGTCGGGCAGAGAAGCAGGAAAGTACCATTTTGTGCTCAGTTGATGATGATGATGAACAGTCCTTTTCACTGCCTCAAGCCGGATACCCTGAACCCTCCCAGATGACAAGTGATCGCAAGGAAGGAAACTGCACCGTATGGGAAAGGGAGATAGAGAGTTCCCATCCCCCTGCTCGCCAGCAGGCACCTCCCTCACACTCACCCTTCTTCCCATCACAGCCCCATCAAGGCAGGAGTCCCTGCCGGCCACATCTTCGTTCTCGTCACACCAGTGACCTGTCCCTGCCAACACCCCAGTTGCAGGGCACGGCTTCCAGGGTGGCCTCTCAGAACTCATCACTGAAGCCAAAGAGGGCCAGAAGCCTTCCCATGTCACATAAGGATCCAGGCCAGAAAGACAAGGAATGTAGTTCTGTGTTGGAACACAGAGGTAAAGGGGTACTGATCTCCCCAGAAAAGTCGCCACCCATGGATCTAACCCAGTCAGAACCTGGCTGCTTGAGTGCCAGGTCTCAGAACTCCCCATCCAGCGTGAACAGAGAAGATGAGGTTATCCTTTTATTGGATTCAGATGAAGAACTGGAGCTGGAACAAATCAAAATAAAGTCAGTTTTGAACGGTCCCTCGGAAGAAAGGAAAGTTCTTGAAGTTAGCACCAAGTCCTCTGAGCTGTTTTCCATCATCGACCTCGATGCGGAGCAGGAACCTTCCCAAAGCCCACCAGGAAGAGAACCCACGCTACAGCAGGAGGTGGAGGGACCGCTGGGGAACCGGGGCTCTGTCGGGGGCAGAGGGACCCCCCAGCTGTTCTGCAACCCCAAGATCAGTGGCAACGAGGACAGCATGACAGATACCTCATGGCTGGTGCCTGCCACCCCACTGGCTAGCAGAAGCCGCGACTGTTCATCGCAGACCCAAATCACAGGCCTCAGGTCCAGGCCTTCAGCAGACCCACTGGCTCAGCCCAAGCCCAGGGCCCTGTTAGAGACCAGGGACGAACCGGAAGCCATGAGTAAGTTTTCGGTCATTGTGCCTCAGACATCATCCTCACTCCTGAGCCCCGTCGCTCCTGGAAGCCCTGACAGCAGAAGGCAGGTCTGCAGAAGCCCATCCAGTCCCCACCCCAGATGCCACCAGTACTTTTCTCCTCTGGCTCCCCGTCCCGGCTCAGGAGGCCTCGCTGATCTCACTGGGCAGTTCCAGAGGCACCCGCCGCCTGCGCCGAGCCCAGGGGTTCAGGCCACTGCGAGTGAAGTGGTGGAGGTTGAGGACAGTGAGGAGGAGCAGGAGGTGGCCTCCCGGAAGGCGAGCAACATCCCCCTGCCGGATAGTGACCCCCCGATTCCAGCCGACGATTGGTGTTGGCACGTGGAGCCCCTCTCACCAATTCCGATCGACCACCTGAACCTCGAGTGGACCGGTCCCCTGAGCACCAGTAGCCCTGGCAGTAGGGTGGAGGGGGCCCCAGACAGCGGTGACTGCCGCCCCCCAGCACTGCTGGGCACCACCCCCATCCGAGGAAGCTGCACTGGCCAGAGGAAGGCTCAAGAGAAATCCCCTGGGGCTGGCTCCCCTGGGAGCAGCAGGCTGAGCTTTCTGAACTCAGCTCTGTGGGATGATTGGGATGGAGAAGAACAGAAGTCGCCAGAGGCTCTTCCTCTGCCCCAGACACCGAGCGTGCATGGAGCCCAGAAGTTGCAAGAGTTACAGACGCCAAGTGAGTAGTGGGAGGGTGTTGCCTTTTACGCTGTTTTACACTAAGGGGTGTGGAGGGTTGTAACGACAGCGCGGGGCAGTGATGCTAAAGGGCCTGCTGACCCGCGGCCAGCCCTCCCCTTGCCTGCCTGACCCCACTCCGCAGTTGGGGAGGATCGGCCTGCTGTCAAACATGTACTCCTTAGCCAGTAAGTCAGGGCTTCCTAAACCTGCCTGCATCCTGTGGCTCGCCTGGGTACTTGTTAAAGATCCCTGTCTGTGGCTCTGCTCCAGAATAGTGGACCAGCACCTCCGAGAGGCAGTGACAGGCACCTCAGGTGCACCTTAAGAGCAAACATGTGGTTCCTCAAGTAGTCAAACACAGAATTGCCATTACCACCAGGCAATTCCACTCCTACATATACATTCAAAGGATTTGAGATCAGGACTCCTATACACAAATGTTCACAGCAGCAATATTCACAACAGCCAAAAGGTGGAAACAACCCAAATGTCCATCAGCTGATAAGTGGATAAATAAATGTGGTCCATCCATACATACAGTGGAATATTATTCAGCCATATGAAGGAACAAAGCACTGACACAGATACAGCAGAATGAACCTTGAAAACATGCTGCTCAGTGAAAGAAGCCAGACACAAAAGGCCACCACGTATTATATGATTCCTTTTATATGAAACATTGTCAGATGGACAAAGCCATAGAGACAGAAAGTAGATGAGTGATCACCAGGGGCTGGGGGTGGGGGAGGAGAACAGGGAGTGACGAGCATGGCATTTTCTTTGGGGGATGAAATGTTTCAGAACTAGAAAGATGTGGTGGTTGCACAACACTGAATGTGCTAAGTGCTACTGTTCACTTTAAAATTTTGTTATGTGAATTTCATCTCAAAAGACCAGATGGGGTGAGTGTGGGAGGTCTGCTGTGAGCCCTATTGGCCCCACTGGTGGAGGGACCCCACTTCCCACCTCATTTCAGTCACGGGAAAATCAAGGCCCCCGGTTGGTGTCGGCCCCTTGAGGTGCTGCTGCCCCACTGCTACCCCCTCCAGCTGGACTGATCCAGGGAGAGTCTGGGAAGGGACCAGGCGACACTGAGCCGTGACTGGTGACAGGGAAGCAGAGCCTATGGGCGGAGCATCTGCCTGTGTCCTGCTATTTCATGTCCCCCTAAAATCTTAGACCAGCTGGGCATCACTAACCAGTGCTTTCAGCCTTAAGTGGGCGTCAGAATTGCCTGCAGAGCTTCTTAAAACACACGTGGCCGGGCTCTACCCCAGAGCTGCTTCAGGAGGTCTGCTGTGTGACCAAGAATTTGCATTTCTAACAGGTTCCCAGGTGGTGTGTGAGAACCACTGCAGGAGACCTGAGACCAGGGGACCTTAGTCAGAATCTGAGGGGAGATTCATGAGGGTGACAGACTCTGAAATGAAATAAAGAATCTTGTGCATTTTTCACAAGACAGATCCTGTTGTTTTCATTGGCATCTCAAAGGACTCCATGCTCATAAAAAGGATAAGAACCAAAGTCCAGATGTACTTAAGTTGTCCCTAAGTTGCCTTTAAAATACTGATTTTTTTTAAATAACAGCATTATTGAGATGTTATTCACATATCATAAAATTCACCCTTTCAAATGTACTATTCAATGGCTTTTTAGTACAGTATTCTACAACTGTCGAATTCCAGGATGTTTTCATCACCCCAAAATAAATCCCATCCCATTAGCAGTCGCCCCACTGCCCCTTCACCCCAGCCCCTGGCAACCGCCTACCTGCTTTCGAGCCCTTCACAGCATCAGCACCGTGTAAGCCCGTGGCCCTCACCATGTGCTGTGTGATGCTTTCCAATGGGAAGACGTGACTCCAGAGTCAAACAGTGAAGGGTGGACATCACTGCTGTCCTGGAGCGAGGGCAGCATTTCTCTAAGTGACACTATCAGGGTCAGAAGAGGCAAATCCAGGGCCCTCGTGCTGAAACGTGTTTCTTTTGTTCTACCCAGAAGGTGCTAACCGGAAGAAGAACTTGCCCCCCGAAGTGCCCATAACCCCAATGCCAAGGTATTCCATCATGGAGACCCCGGTGCTGAAGAAAGAACTGGACAGGTTGGTGTTGTTCTGGAAAGCTTGCTCTGAGCAGACCCTCCCTCCTGCGCCTCTGTCCAGGCTTAGTGAAGCGGGGAGCAGAACGGCACCCTAGGCTCTGGTGGCAGGAGCCTCTGGCTGGTGGGGGGGCGTGCGTGACTCCCAGCTCTCCACATACTGTTCCCCAGGTGACTCAGGGCCAAGAAATGACACTCCTCCAGGTCACCCATCAGGTGGCAGGCCTCCATGTGCCATGTGGATGGGAATGGGACCCTTGCCTTAACAGTCTGAGGAGGGAGACCTGATTTTTTAAAAGAATATCAAAACTCACATTCCAATGAATTCTCCTGTTTGCCTTGGACACTGGGGAGGTCACTGCTACCACCACCACTCAGAACTCAGGGGGAATGGCCCTTCTGGAATATTCCTGAGTCAGCTCAGTGGGTATGCAGGATAGACACCGACCTCTGAATGCTCATAAGTCAGGCATTTAAGATTCAGTTACATAAAGCCACTCGTTTAATTAGTTGATACCTGTTTGCTCTTTGCTGACATTCACCTGTTTTCCCATTCAGGTTTGGGGTCCGCCCTCTGCCCAAACGCCAAATGGTCCTGAAACTGAAGGAGATATTCCAGTACACTCACCAGACACTGGAGTCAGATTCCGAGGAAGAGATCCAGTCCTCACAGGTGCCCTTGGAGGCTCCTTGCAGCCAGACTTACACCACCAAGACCTCTAAGGCTTCAAGGGCAGCTGGCCGCACCCAGCTGGAGGCCACTTCTGGCCCCGTTCCCCAAAGGTCCAAGGGACCTGCTAAGACCAAGGGCCCCCAACATCAAAAGACGCAGCCTGGTGGAAGCGTCCCTGCCCTGAGCACGTCACCAGCCAAGGAGGGCCCTCCAGGCCCTGATGGTGACACCCAGCTACCGGCCTCCCAGGAATCCGTGGCCACCTCTGTAGACAGCAGTGACAGCTCCTGCAGCTCACAAAGGTAACCAGATGGAAGGACAGGGCCAGTGGCTTTGTAGGTCCTCTGACAAGTGAGTTTTGAGAATTGGCATAAGCGAGGCCTGATGGCCAACATTCAGAAATCCCAACTGTCTCTGGGTCTGAACGACCGGAGACCCAGGTGGGGTTAAAGGTCAGCCCCCTGTGGGCCTCCTGGGCAGACCTCTGGGGCTCCCACGTCCTCGCTCACAAGCAGGGCCAGCCTAGCACAGCTGCCCTCGGCATTAGATTCTGGCTGAGGGTGCGATCCCACTCAGGCCGGCGGCTAGAGTGCCAGGGACACAGCAGCCTGGGGCTTCCTACTGCCCTGGGGGTCGTCCACGGGCCGGGCTCCACAGGGGACAAAGAAACACACTCCTTCCTTCAAAGAGGCTCCTGGTCTCGGGGTGGAGGCCAGAAAGAAGGGGTGTTGCTAGATGTTATTGTCTGGTTCTTTTCAGTTCTTCCTGTGACTTTGGAGCGGCCTTGGAGTCTGCAGGAGAAGATGAGGAGGACGAGGAGGGTGTCAGTGCTTCACAGGCAGCCATCCAGGTAGCGGCCACAGAGGAGGCCGTGAGGCGTTACATCTGCTCCAAGCCAGCCCTCTACCGCAAGGTCCTGCTGTACCAGCCCTTGGAGCTGGCAGAGCTACAGGCCGAGCTGAAGCATCAAGGCATCCACGTGGCCACGGGGAAGCTGTTGGACTTTCTAGACACCCAGTGCATCACCTTCACCACAGCTGCCGCCCGCAAGGAGAAGCTTGAGAGGAAGAGACGGCAGCCCGTGGGCAAGAAGACGGGGGTCAGAACCCGTGGGCCTGTCCCCCGCCCCCAACCCCTGGCCATCAGCAGCCTGTGAGGGTCTGCGGCCTCCGTCAGCCAGCCAGGCCCCCACAGTGTTTCTGAGCTTTCTGACCACACCGCTCCCCCTGTGAATAACGGCAGCACCAACCCAGATCAGCTTCCTCTTGACCTCATACCCTAGAGTGGCCTTTGGAGTGTGTCATCTGCTGGATTTAGGGGCCCTGGCCCCTCCCTCCATTGGTGCCCACAGTTGGTCTCCCTTTAACCCCCTTGGACCCCATGTGTTTCAGGAGGGGGTGGGCCACTGCCAGCTGGCCAGGGCAAGGCCTGATTCAGCCGCATCTTCCACTCTCTTTGCCCACCAGTCACAGGTGTCCGTGTCCTGAGGTGGATGTCTGGGTCCAGGCTGCCCCTGCCCATGTCTTCCTTCTCAGCACTTGGGCTGTAATCCCAGCCTCCACCAGCAGACCAGCTGTCCACAGGCCCTGCACTGCCAGGCCCCAGGTGCTCTGCTGGCCCAGCTGTCCTGCCCAGACACCTGTCATTGTCACCAGCAGTCTTTGAATTGGACAGTACAGAAGGCCCAGTACAGCTCTGAAGCCCCCAAAATAAGCACGTTTTTTGTTAACTGGTTCCACCAGTATGTGTTGTAGCCGCCTGTGGAGTGCAGGTGAGGGCTGGAAAAGAAGAAAAGTTGTTTGGGTCTCTGCGTCCTTGCAAACGTCTTGTCTGTTTTAAATACAGTGCAGTTCATTTTATATGATGTGCAATAAAAACAAAAAGTCTTTATAGAAACCTTCTGGATGCTGTACTCTGGAAAATAAAGAGGGAAACAGGCCGTGGGGAGGGCACCCACAGTGCCCCTGCTGCCCCCACACCCGTGTCTGCCGAAGGCCTGTGCCTGTTCTCCATCTCAAGGGGGAGCCCAGGCCTGCTGCTGCTCATTCCCCTGGTTCTTAGGTACTCATTCATCTACACATTTGCGACCCCACCCCAAACCCCGCACACCTACAGTTAAGAGCCCTCAGCAGGCGCTGAGCTCCCACCCTCGATGATCCAGGAGAGGCCAAGGCCCAGCAGCATTGCCCGGGGTTTGTTACATGCAGGCTTGGGCCGCCCATACCCACTGGGTCAGAATCTGCATTTTAACAGGATGAGTTTATGAAGCCTGCTCTGGCCTGTGTGCTGGGCCCTGTGGAGAAAAGGGAATAGGCCGGCACTTCCGGTCATCTAGTGGAGGAGACAGACTGGCCTCTCCTCTGTGCCAGCAGTGCTCAGATGGCCCAAAGGGACAGCTTCCTGGAAGAGGGGGTTTGTGAACTGGGCCTCAGCGGTGTGCAGCATTCAGGGAGGCGAAATGGGGCTTCTTGAACACATACCGTGTTTCCTGATTTGTGACCAGGTGGAGGGGACCCAGCCTTCCCTGTGTCTGCTGCCCAAGGGCAGACGGCTAGAGGGAAGCCTCGGCTCAGATCACACCGCTTTGATCAGACTGAAGATGGAGCCTGGCCTGTTCTAGAAGCTACCATGCGTTTCTTCTATGAAGGGCTTGACGCCCCCTCCCGAGTATGGGCTGTGTCAGGGAAATGAAGTGGAGTTAGGAAGGAGGGAGCCGACCCAGGGTCCTTACCCTGCTCACTGGCTCGCGGGGGAGACCATGCAGCTTCGGGTGCACTCCCTGGGGGGAGGCCTGGGAGCCTCACTCCTCGGACAGTGTCCTGACTCCAAGAACGCTACCAACTCCAGGTGGAAAAGGAGGTTTTGGGGGAGGGGTTAAAGTGGATAAAAAGCCACCAGCAGGTAAAAGGAGGGAAGGTGGGCCTGGGGACTGAAGACCTTGGCCCATTGGGTCTGTGCAGCGTGTCCCCAGGAGCCAGCAGGGGTCAGCAGTGGGTCTGGCCATGGCTCGGCCAGTGCAAAAGCAAGGAAAGAGGGTTAAACCAGCCACTAAGAAAAGAAACCACCACAGCCAGAGAATCGGCGGCACCCGGGAAAGCATGACCTTTACAGAGGATTTAAACCTGACTCAGGAACTAGAGAATTAGGTCCAGCTAACTGGTTGAAAAGGAGCCGATGATGAGCTGCCCTCTCTCAGCACCCACAGGGAGCCTGGAGGAGCCAGTGGCCATGGCCTCGTGGTGGGCAGCGGGCACAGGCGTTCCTGTGCAGAAGCTCTGCCAGTGGCCACGGGGACTCAGCATAGGAAGAACATGCACTGAACTCCAGGGCAGCGGAACATTCACCCATCAGCAAAAACGATGAGACACCCACGCTTCACTGTGATGTGACCTCCTGGGCCGGTCCCACTTCCTGTGGCCTGGCCTCGGCCTGGACATGGTCACTCAAGGCAATCAAAGGACAGCCACAGCCCAGCTTGAGCAGGGCCCCAGCAAGGGGGCCTTGCAGCCTGCACAACCCCAGAGAGGCCCATGCAGGCAGGAAGCCTCAGGTTTTCGCTGAGCTGGGAAGGGCCTGCCCAGCTGACCACAACTCTGGGTGGACAGAAAGGCCCAGAGTGAGAACGAGCACAGGAGACCTCACCCCAAACGTACGAAAACCCCCAGGAGAGTCAGGAGAAGGCCCCGAACTTCTTAGAGGAGCCGACAGAGGGAGCCTGGGGCCCAGCCCTACCCAGCCATGGGACATCCCTTCTAGGTGGGGAGGAAAGGTGGGGGGCAGTGCTGACTCAGGGGTGCCCCGAGATTCCCCACAGAGGATGCTGTTTCCTTTTGTGCTCAGGATCCGTCGACCCTGAGCCGTGGAGGGAGGAGCAGAGGGGCCTCCTGGCCTCTGTTGTGTGACACATACCCACCCGGCCCCTGTGGTTTCCAACATCCTGTGGGCGGCCTGCTCTCAAACGCCTTCGCTGCACCTCTGGCCAGGGCTGCAGCCGCCAGTCTTCACTCTGCCTGCATGAAGCCTCAGCAGGCTTCTCCAGGGTAGCCACCATGTGTCCCCCCAGCACCTGGCGAGCACTGATGGAAGGGACAGAGGGAGTGAGGGGGGAATGGGAGGATGGCATTCTATGAAGCACTTCTGATCTGCCGCCTTGGTACCCTCCCCTCCATCACCCACGCGGCTCTTGAGGACAGGCTAATACAAGCACATGCCCCACCCCCTCCCAACTCCCCTCACACACAAGCTGCTACATGCACTTGAACCTACTACTCTCCTGCTCTACAACCATTGCTGGCTCCCACCTGCTCACTGAGAAAATCTGAGGCCCCATCACTTTGCTCCCAGCTCGTCATCTGCTTCTCTCAGTGGCTTCACATGAGGTGGTTTGCTCCCTGTCACCAGAGTCTGTCCTGTATTTTTCCTCTGTTGTAACTTTTCTCATGTTGTTCACTCTGGGCTGTGTCCTTCCCCATCAATGCAGCACACGTGCTGAGGTCCACCTCCAGGGGCCTGAGCGAACTGCCACATTCTGCTGTTTCAGGTGCAGCTGACTGCCTTGAGGGCCCTTGACTCAGGAAGACACTGTGGGGTACAGCCGGGGTAAAGGTGCCTGTTGGGTGCTAGAGAGAAGGAAAGCAAGGGCGGTTAGAAGAAGGGGTGAGGAGGGCCACACACTGTATCAGAGCGTGCCAGCCTAGAGTGGCAGGACGCAGTTCCAGCCCCAGCGAGGTCAGCTGCCTGCTGTGTGGTCTTGAGGAAGTCACTGAATGCCCCCACGTTTGTCTGGTTTCCCTACCACCCCCTAAAAAGCAAAGGTCTGCTGATGGTGAGTCTCTTTTCCTTTGTGGCCTTGGTTGGACCACTTTCCCCTGAGCATCAGGTCTGCAGGGGCACTCAGTCCTTGAAACAAGACTCTGGCATCACCCCTGCCTCTCTGACTTACAGGGTGGTGACAAAGCCAGAGAGCTGGCCCGAGGCAGCTGCAGCTCACTGATTTGTCTGTAAGGCTGTTGGCTTTTGAAATCAGACAGGAAGGAGGGTTGAGGTGGAGCCCGGCACAGGAAGAGGTGAGGAGCCCCGGCTGCCGTGACAGCCGGTGGGCTCGGGGGAGTTCAGGAGCTGGCAGGCCGCGGCCCTGCTGCCCTGCACGGTAAGCACCTCCTGATCCCTCCAGACAGGGCTTCACTCCTGCCCTGGACAGATCCTGACGGCTCGGGGACCAGCTGACCAGTCACAGAGATTCCCAGGACATCCTCACACCCACCCAGCTGCCTCTGTCCACTGGAGCAGGGCTGAGCCCAGGAGCGCTGGGATGGACCCCCCCGGCCCCCCAGCGTTGGCATCCCTGGAGCAATGAGGCCCGGGAGGTAAGTCGAGTCCAGACTGCCTCAGTGCAGGATGGAGGAGGAAGAGGAGACAGCTGGCAGAAAGGACCATGACTCTGAAGGCCTGAGACCCTCTGTGGAGTGGTGGCTGGGGCAACTTCAGGAAGGTGTCCCCATGGGTGCCGGGAGCTGCTGGGAACGACTAGATAACGGTGTGAAATAAGCAAACAGATGCCTAAGGACAGCCCACAATGGGCCAAGGCGACAAAGCCCAGCACCCCAGGTACCAATGATGGGACAGGAGGAGCAGGAAGTAGCTGGAAAGTGCTGCAGGCAGGCAGAGGTGATGTTGAGCAGTGCAGCCCAGTGGTTAAACTTGGAATCAGCAGACCTGGGCACCATCCTAGCATCCCCCTTCCTCCCTTAAGATGGAGGGGACAATACCAGACCTGCTCAGGGTCCTGAGGACCAAGGGAGGTGGTGCAGGTGGGGTTGGGTCTATCACCCAGTGCCTGCTCCATAAATGTCGCCCTCATGTTGGGTGAGCAGTCCCCAGGGTGCTCTCCCAGCTGCGCCCTCGGATGGAGGTGAGGTTCATCATTCTGAGAGGGATGGTAATCACAGAGGCTTTCTCAGAAGAGGCGCCATAGAGCTGGTCCAGGGTGGCTATTGGTCATAGGGCCCTCCCCTGCGGCCAGGCTCCTGGGTCCCAGGGTTTTTCCCCGTCCCCTCAAAGGACACACATGCTTTCCCTGAGCCCTAGGGCTCACCCTTGGCCATTACAGGGAAACCTGCAGCTGGCTCCCAGGTGGGGGTGCAGGCTGGGCACCTCCTCCTCCGTCCCAGGGGTGCCAGGATCCCCAGGGTTGAGCCTGTTCCGGTCCCCAAGAGGGTTCCAGGGCAGTGAAGTTAGGAGAGCCGTGTCTCGCGGTGAAGGCACTGCTTCCTCCCTCCTCTGGGGAAGGCTGTTTGGTCTCAGGTGGTCAGCGGTCATGGTCAGGGGGGCCACCTAAGAGGGCTGAGAACTGAAGTCTCGGGCCCTGGGGGGCAGGGGTGGGGGCAGGAGTCAGGAGACAGGAACATCCGAGAAGCTGTGGCCTGGGACACAGGCAGCCCAGGAGGGAGGGCAGCACTGCAGGCCCCACAGTCACCAAGTGCAGGTGGGCAGAGCAGAGGCCAGCTGCTCTCACACAGGCCTGGCAGATGGGACTGGGGCCCGTGGAAGGAAAGCGTAGGACAAGCCAGGCCTCGTTGGCAGAGACAAGGAGGAAATCGGGGCCTGGGCCTCAGGGGTGAGACAGAAGCCCAGCTGTGGAGCCTGAGGGACAGGGTCTGAGTGATTCCAGCACAAGGGCACGCAGGCCCTTAGCTGTGTCCTGCCCCATGGATGAAGCACTGGAGGATGCATGGGAGCGGGGAAGCCCTACTCCAGGGAGGTGGCCGTGGACCCCTGGCCCTGCGTCTGGCCTTGCCCTGCCCACTAGAGCACAGACCCTTTGCAGACTGACCGCCCTCTGGCCCTAAAAGCCCCCAAGGCGATCCAAGGCCCACCCGCCCTCAGTCTTCTTCCCTTTAAGCTGGGCTCTCAGGCCTCCTGCTGCTCACCAGAGACTGTCTACACTGGGCACAGTCTACCTGGCTGTCCCTGGTGGCATGTGTGGCCACCAGACGTCACCCTGCTCAGAAATCTGTGGTAGGTTCCACCCTGTGAGGGTGGCATCTGGGGCTGTAAGCAGGGCTGTCCACACAGGTGGCCAGGTAGCCACCCTCAGCCGCTGCTGGCCCTGGGAGGTCATGGGAATGGTGTGCCTCCTGGGCCAACTGCTGGGGTCTCCTCTTCTGTTCTTGTTAGAACAAGGTGTCCAAAGGTGAAGGCCAGGCTGGGGGGGCTCTTATCTAGTGGGGCCTGAGTAGGGGTGCGAGATAACAGAACACCCTGTTAATACTGAATCTCAGATAAAGAATGAGGTTTTTTTTTTTTAAGTATAAGTATGTCCCAAGTAGTACATAAGATATACTAAAAGAATTATTTGTTGTTTGTCTGAAATTCAAATTTCACTGGGTGTCCTGTATCTTAATTTGCTAAATCTGGCAACCCTAGGCGAGGTCAGTGGGGCAAGAAAGATGGGTGTCTGATCAGGAGGGAATGTTGGCCCCACTGCTGAGTGGCTGATGGGACCCAGAGGCAAGGAGCTCGCCCTCCCACCTTCCCAGGCACCCGCAGGCCAGCCTCTTCCTCCTGCTCACTCTTGCCTTCTGCTGTTGCTTCTTTGTCACTTTCCTAGCCTCTCTCTGGCCCAGTGGTTCTCAACTCTGGCTGCTCATTAGAATCACTTGGGTAGCTTTAAAATGCAACTATGTAGGGGCTCTACCCCAGACCAGTGAAATCTCTGCACAGTTGGGCTAAGCAGTGGCTTTTTAAAAATAGTGCTCCAGGGCTTCCCTGGTGGCACAGTGGTTGAGAGTCCGCCTGCCGATGCAGGGGACACGGGTTCGTGCCCCGGTCCGGGAAGATCCCACATGCCGCGGAGCGGCTGGGCCCATGAGCCATGGCTGCTGGGCCTGCGCGTCCGGAGCCTGTGCTCCACAACGGGAGAGGCCACAAGAGTGAGAGGCCCACATACTGCAAAAAAATTAAAAATTTAAAAATAAAAATAGTGCTCCATAGAATGACCATAAAATCCAGCAATTCCACTTCTGGGTATATACCCAAAAGAGTTGAAAGCAGGGCCTTGAACTGCTATTTGTACTCCCACATTCACAGCAGCATTATTCACTAGAGCCAAAAGGTGGAAACAACCTAAGTACCATATCTATTGACGAATGGATGAATAAACAAAATGTGGTCCATCCATAAACTGGAATATGATTTAGCCTTAAAAAGGAATGAAATTCTAATACCTGTTACAACTTGGATGAGCCTGGAAAACATTATGCTCAAAGAGGCCAGATGCAAAGGGACAAATACTGTGTGATCCCACTTACATGAGGTACCTAGAGTTGTCAGATTCATATAAACAGAAAGTGGTTACCAGGGGCTGGGGAGTCAGTGCTTAATGAGTACACAGTTTCCATTTGGGAGGATGAAAAAGTTCTAGAGGTGGATGGTGATGATGGTTGCACAACACTATAAATGTACTTAATGTCACTGAATTGAATGCTTAAAAATAGTTAAAATAGTAAATTTTATGTTATGTATACTTTACCACAATACAAATTTTAAATTAAAAAAATATATAGTGCTCCAGACAATGTCCTGCCAGAGCTGAGAGGCACTGAGCCTGGCCCTTCTTCAGCATGGTCCTGTGTACTCCTGGCCACCACCCCACCCCCACCAAAGCATAGTCTATTACCTGGTGGGTGTACCTGGACATCCAATGCAGGAGGCTGTGTCCAGCCCTGGGCCACACCCTGACATCGCCCTGAGAGCAGGACAGAGGCCTGAGTGTCCCAGCTCATGCACTAAGAGGCTGCAGTAACAGTGCTTCATTTGGGTTTACATACATTTGAACTTTTAGATAGCTGCTAGCATCACGTTCTCTAAATTGAGGTGTAACTTAGACAGTAAAGTGAGCTCAATGGATTTTTATATATGTGTACGCCTGTGTGTACACCATCCAGATTAGTAGATAGAAGTTTACAGCACCCTAGAAGGCTCCCTCATGCCCCGTCCAGTCAGAACCGCCTCCAAGTGTAACCACTACTTTGCCTTCTATCTTTTCAGATTGGTTTGGCCTGACTTTAAACTCCCTACAAATGGAATCACAAGAGTGTGTCTCTTTTGCGTCAGACTTCTTTCACTCACAATGTCTGCGAGAGTCAGCCATAGTGTTGAGGATATTAGTAGCTTATTCTGTTTCTTTATGATGTAGGATTTGATTGTATGAACATTCCCCAAAAAATCTCAATCTTTTGTTGATGGACACTAGTTGTTTCCACTCTTCTGGAGTTTATGAATAAAGCTGCTATAAATATTCTGATCTGGGCTTTGGTGGACATTAACACTCGTTTCTGTTGGGTATATACCCAGGAGGGAAATTACTGGATCAAAGAAATATGCATATTTAGTCTTATCATTACCAAACATTTTCCCAGAGTGATCTTAATTTTCATTTTCTGATTATTAATGATATTCTCTGCAGTGACATTCTTTCAATTTTTGGCTCAGTTTATCATCAGGTGTCTGTTTCTTACTGATTGATTAATGTGTTGGGGATGTTGTCTCCTAGTCAATGGTTTGCTTTTTCACCTTTTAATGCTGTCTTCTAATGAACAGATATTCCTAATTTTAATGAATCTCAATATATTGTTCTTTTCTTTCATGGTTAGTGCTTTTTGTGTACTGTTTAATCTTTATCTAGACCAAGTTCAAAAAGATTTTTTTTTTTTTTTTTGTGGTATGCGGGCCTCTCACTGTTGTGGCCTCTCCCGTTGCAGAGCAGAGGCTCCAGACGCGCAGGCTCAGCGGCCATGGCTCACGGGCCCAGCCGCTCCGCGGCATGTGGGATCTTCCCGGACTGGGGCACAAACCCGTGTCCCCTGTATCAGCAGGCGGACTCTCAACCACTGCGCCACCAGGGAAGCCCTAAAAAGATATTTTGATCCTGTATTTTTTCTAAGGCTTGACTGTGTTAGCATTCACATTTAGATCTATGACCCAGCTTGAATTAATGTTTTGTGTACGGTGTGAGGTAGAAGTCAAGGTTCACTTTTCCCATATGAATATCCCATTAGCCAGCACAATTTAATGTCCATTGAATTGCAGTGGAGGCCTTGTTATAAATCAGGTGCCCATATATGTGTGGGTCTGTTTCTGGACCCTCTATTCTAGTGCACTGGTCTATTTGTCTGCCCTTTGACCAATACCTATAGCTCTATACTAAGTCTTGATATTGTGTAGTGTAAGTCCTCAGGCTTTGTTCTTCTTCTTCAAGATTATTTTGTCTATTTCAGGGTCTTTTGTTTATGTTTTAGAATCAGCTTACCAATTTCCACCCACTCCACCCCCCTCCAAAAAGCCTGCTGGGATTTTGATTGGTATGTCAATCTATAGATCATCTTAATAATACTGAGTCTTTCAATCCATGAATATGGCAAATCCCTACTTTAGGTCTTCTTTAATTTCTCTTAGTATTGTTTTATAGTTTTCAATGTGGAGGTCATGCAAATTTTTTTGCTAGATTTATTCTTTTTTTAATATTTATTTATTTATTTGGCTATGCTGGGTCTTAGGTGCAGCACGCAGGATCTTTGTTGCAGCATGTGGGATCTTTATTTGTGGCATGTGAACTCTTAGTTGCAGCATGTGGGATCTAGTTCCCTGACCAGGGATCAAACCCAGGCCCCCTGCATTGGGAGCATGGAGTCTTAGCCACTGGACCACCAGGGAAGTCCCTAGATTTATTCTTATATATTTGATTTTTAAAATGGTATTTAAAATTTTTACTTTTGACTTGAGTGTTGCTAGTAAGTAGAAATATAACTGATCTTTTTGTGTATTGATCTTGTGTCCAGAAACCTTGCTAAGTTCATGTATTAGTTCTAATAGTTCTATTGTAGATTCTTTTGGATTTTCAAAGTATACAGTCATGTCAACTGTGAATAGTGACAGTTTTATTCTTTCCTTTTCCAATATTGATGTCTTTTATTTCTTTCATTTGCCCTATTGCACTAGCACCTACTTAAAAAAAAAAATCATCAACTAGAAGAGGTCACCCCTGGGGAGTGGAAGTGAGGTATATACTTTACTTACTTTTGTATTATTTAAATGATTTTAATGTTTTACTTTTATAATTCTATAAGCAATCTATTTAAATGAGGGGAAGCAATACACATTAGTTAGCAAAATCTAAGCAATCAAAATTCACAAAATAAGAAACAATTCCTTAATCCCACTGTCAAATATTTCCAGCTAATCTCTAGCCAGACAAAAGCAGTATCCTATTTTCTTTTTAAAACATAAAGGTATCCCATCATAATTCTCCTCTGCACATTGAGTTTTTCCCACATAAAAATACATCGTAGGGCTTCCCTGGTGGTGTAGTGGTTAAGGATCCGCCTGCCAATGCAGGGGACATGGGTTCGAGCCCTGGTCTGGGAAGATCCCACATGCTGCGGAGCAACTAAGCCCGTGCACCACAACTACTGAGCCTGCGCTCTAGAGCCCACGAGACACAACTACTGAGCCTGCATGCTGCAACTACTGAGCTCATGTGCCACAACTACTGAAGCCTGCATGCCTAGAGCCCGGGCTCTGCAACAAGAGAAGCCACCACAATAAGAAGCCCGTGCACCGCAACGAAGAGTAGCCCCCGCTCACTGCAACTAGAGAAAGCCCACTCGCAGCAATGAAGACCCAATGCAGCCAAAAATAAATAAATAATAAATAAATGAATAATTAAAAAAAACCTTTATAACGTTAGACAAAAAAATACACTGTGGACATTTCCAGTTTGACCTTATTATTTTGTATGGCCACATAGTTTTCCACTGTTTAACGGCGCCAAAATAATTTTACCAATCCTCTTTGGATAGAAATTTAGTTTTTTTCCCCTTCAATTTCTTGTTGTTGTAAACAATGTTTCAGGATCATCCTTATAGTCACGTCTCTGTGGACTTGCCCAATTATTTCTTTAGCATAAATTCCCAGAAGTGGAACTTCTGGATCAAAGATATTTAATGACAATAGATAATGACACATTATGATGCAGAATCATACTAATTTACCCTCTCACCAGCTATGCACTAAGATTCCTACTAATCCCACGTTCTCACCAATGCATCCTGTTCTGTCATTATAACAGCTCCTTGTTTTGTTTTTTCTTGATCATTAGTGGGATTGAGCATCTTTTCAATATCATGGTCACTTATACTTCTATGAATTATCTATGTCCTTTTTTCTATTTCTGTCTGGGTCCACAATTACCTGTCTGTGTCCATCATTCTATTTCTATTTCTATTCATTTCTATTTCTTTCTTATTGATTTTAAGAGTTCCTTATACATTAAAGATATTAATGCTCTTTCATATATTTGCAAATGTTGACTCTTGGCTTGAGGTTTTCCTCCAATTTTATTTGTGCCATCTATTATTATTTAGAAATATTCAATTAAGGCAAATCTGTTAGTCTTCCCCGTTATGACTCCTGGATTTTATGTCTTGCTTAAAAAAAAAGCCTCCTTTACCAAAAGAATATTTTAAAATATTCTCTCATATTTTCTTATTGTGCTTTTATGGTTTTGTATTTAATCCAAGCTGAAGTTAAATTTTGCATTCAATGTGAAGTAAAGTTCAAAAAAATTTTTTTTCATAGGCTGGCCAATACCACTGACTTGAAATGTTATTTTTGCCATATTACCAAATTCCTTCATATGTAAATAATATAAATATATATTTGTTCCTGGACCCTTTATTATGTTCTATTGACTTATGTTTCTATTTTTGTGCTATCCCACCCTGTTATACATAGCTTAATACTAATGGAAGATTATATTCAAGAATGCAAGTTTGTTTTGATGTTAGAAAATCTATTAGCATAGCTCACAGTTTTGTTTTGTTTTGTTTTTTTGTTTTTGGCTGTGCCACGCAGCATAAAATTCCCTGACCAGGGATCAGGCCCATGCTCCTTGCAGTGGAAGCACAGAGTCTTAACCACTGGACTGCCAGGGAAGTGCCAGTGTAGTTCATGGTTTAAAGGAGAGATCTGAGGGACTTCCCTGGTAGTCCAGTGGGTAGGACTCCGCGCGCCCAGTGCAGGGGGCCTGGGTTCGATCTCTGGCTGGGGAACTAGAGCCTGCATGCATGCCTCAACTAAGACCCGGCGCAGCCAAAATAAATTAATTAATAAAAACAGAGTAAAATAAAATAAAATAAAGGAGAGATCTGATATACATCAGTCCCGTTGCTCCCTCCAGTGGCTTCGCACCGCACTCAAACGCATCCAAACTCCTTACAGGAGTGACTAGGTCTCAAGCCCCTCTGAGCTTGCCTCCCAACCCCCTTTGTGAGCCCATGTGCTCATTCACTGCATTCCAGCAACTCTGGCCTTTTCTTGCTGTTCTAACACGCAGGGTATTTACACTTGCTCTTCCCCTGGCTCTTTGCATGACTCTCTCCTTCTCACCTTTCAGATCTCTGCTCATATGTAGCTTTCTCACAGAGTCCTTCCCTGGACACTGAGACTAAAGCACCCCTCCCCCTGGACCCTGACCCTCTCCATCACTCACATGGTTTATTTTATTCAGGCACTAATCACCATCAGAACTGCCTTGCTTATTCACTTGTTTTCTTCTTTACTATCATTATCCTCCACCCCCATCACACTCACAAGGTAAGGACTTTGTCTAATTGTTCACCTTTACATCACCAGTGCCTGGAACACACAGCAGCCCCCTATAAATATCTGCCAGCTGGATGAATGACTGGAAGTAAATCATGCGATTATATCAATATTGCTAAAAAGTCATTTGCTCATTTAACAGACATGCTTAAAACTTTTATAAAATGTGTCAACATACCTTAAGAGGCAGGTAGATTATACAGCACAAGTGTTGCTGTCAGTGAAGCCTTGGTTTCTATTCCAACACAACTGCTTCCCACTCGTGTATCCTTGAGAAAGTCATTTAAACTCTCTGAGCCTCAGTGTCCTCATCTATAAAATGCAAGAAGTAATGGTAATGAGAGTTGTTACAAGGAGTAAATAAAATGATGTAAGTACAGTGCTTAACAGAATGTCTGAAACACAGTAAGCCTTCAACAAGGATTATATAATGTTACTTGAATGGCAATAAGAAAGGAAGAATTGACGGAATCTTTTCCAAGAGGAGAAGAGAACTAATTAGAAACCGCTCACAAACATCAGGTCTAATGGCTTGGGCTAGAACCACTCCTGGGAGAGTCAGGAGTAAGAAAACGATGCCTGTTACAACCACTGTCCTTCAACATTGCTGGGGGCAGCGGTGGGGCTGGACCCTGCAGAGAAATTGTTCAAAATAAGAGATGAAATTATTTGCATTGCAGTAATTCAAAAGCCTGAAGAGAGTTAACTGAAAAATGAGAACTACTGTGACTACTTAACATGTTGGTGGGATACAAGATAAAATACACAAAAATTGCCTTCTTTGACACCAACAAAATTCATAATAACAACAAGAACTATTTAAAAATACTTAGACACAAAGAAGAAATTGGCAAGATCTAGATAAGGAAAAATATAGTTTTAGCAAAGGATCTAAAGAAAAACCTCAATAATACCTCCATTAATCTGTGCACATTAACATGACTTAAACCAACACCCCATCCAGTTTTTTTCCCCCTTGGTTTTGACATTTAGAAAAATAAAACAGCCAGAAGGGTCCTGAAAAAGTGTAAGGAGCATGGCCTCACCCTGGCCTATTTCTGAAGTTCCCAGAATAGTTGAGTCAGCTCGGTTGGGCACCACCTACCTCAAATACATTGCACTAACTCTTCAATATCACCGTGAACTGAATGGTTAGAAAATGCTATTTTACTTGTTGCCAAGCTTCTTTTAGCATTTTCCACGTAGAAAGGTTCATCTCAAGTTAAAATGCCTGGGAAGCCCAATTCAAATCCAAGGTCAGCGAGTATGTTGGATCCTGGGGGCTGTAGTCAGTGGCCCCCTCGTAAATGAATCACATTGCGACCCAGAGAGCTATAGGGCTGGAGGGTGTGGGTCGACCTGTTTCAATGAGCTGCTGCCATCTGAAGCAGCAGGCATGACCTCTGCCGAGCCCCACGTCCTGTTTTCTCCTAGACCCGTGGACAAAGGATGGCCGACCCCCGCCCCCTGAGTTCCTGGGGCCCTGCTGGAGGGGCTGCCGAGGGCTGGACATCCTGCCTGCTGCAGGTGAGGAGCGGCTGGGGGTGGGCTCAGGGTCCTCGAGTGTCCACCTTAGCTAACGGAGGGACACACGGGGGCAGCCAGCCTTGGCAACAAGATCCACTCCAGTCCCCGGGGAGGGAAAAGAACGTGAGCAGGTGGGGCTCTGCCTCTCAGCGCCTCGGCATCACTGTTCCCAGCAGAAAACAGTGCTGCCTGCGGGTCAGGAGCCTCTGCGCTTCCCAGAGGCCCCAGGAACACAAAAGAAAAGTAGCTGAGTAGCTGAACCAGCTCTCTCTTCCCTTTTGGCTCCTTTCTTTCTTTTCTTTCTTCTTAAGTTAATAGACGTTAGTTTTTAGAGTTTTAGGTTCACAGAAAAATCAAGTGGGAAATACAGAGATTTCCCTCTACCCCCAGCACACCTACATGCACCCTTCCCCGACCAGAGGGGCACATTGGTTACAATCGGTTGACTTACACTGACACGTCACTATCACCCAGAGTCCAGAGCTGACGTTAGTGTCACTCATGGTGCCATACATTCTATGGGTTTGGACAAATGTACAATGACATGAATCTTCCACTGCAGTATCATACAGAGTAGTTTCAGTGCCCTAAAAATCCTCTGTGCTCTGCCAATTCATCCTCCCTCCTCACCCCAAACCCCTGCCGAACACTGATCCTTTTACTGTCTCCATAGCTTTGCCTTCTCCAGGAGGCCATAGGACTGGAATCATACCACAGGCAGCTTTTCCAGATTGGTCTCTTTCATCCTTCCCCTCTCGTGAGTGGAACTGTTCACAATCTCATCCCCATTTCCAGGTTACAAATGAGGATACCACGGCACAGAGCACTCAGGTGGCCTGTCCAGTGTCGCAGAGCCAGTAAGTGACACAGAGCTCAGATTCGAGCCCAGGGCCCCTGCACCTGAGCAATGCTCCTGGCAGCAGGGACCACTGTCACCATCCAGGAACAAACAGCCCTTCCAACCCTGTCCCGGAGGCCAGATCAAGAGCCACCCATAGTTCAGGGCAGGAGAAAGGGTGGGTCCCCATCCTGCCCATCCCTTGAGGCTTGCTTAACCTGTCCCCAGGCCACTGATGGGGAGACAGAAGAAAGCAGATTCAGGCCCTCTCTCCACAGCTCCTGGCAGCAATCCCAGACTCCATGAGGAAGCAGGAGGTGCACACGGGCAGGGAGGCTGGCCAGGGCCATGGTGCTGCCTCCCCAGCCGAGCAGGTAAAAGCCCTAGTGGACCTGCTGGCCGGGAAGGGCAGTCAGGGCTCCCAGGCCCCGCAGTCCCCTGACAGGACGCCAGAGTCCCCGCTGAGGCCCCATGGCAATGGTAAGCAGACAGACAGGGATCCCTGGGCCCTCTTCCTCTCCCTCTTCCCCTCCCCCACCCCTCCCCCACCCCCCCCATCCCTCGCCTCTGGCTTTTGTCCAGCAGACTTGAGGATACAGAGGCACCGAGAGGCCCTTCTGAACAGGATGGGAGGCAGCCCTGAGCTGGGAAGCCCCTCCCCCAGGTTGACCAGCCTCCTGCTGGTGGAGGGCCTGATGGACCTGCAGCTGAGGGAACACGACTTCACGCAGGTGGAGGCCACGCGTGGGGGCTGGTGCTCCGACAGGACCATCGCCCTGGACAGGCTCTTCCTGCCTCTGTCGCGGGTGTCCATCCCGCCCCGCATCTCCATTACCATTGGGGTGGCTGGCGTGGGCAAGACCACCCTGGTGAGGAACTTTGTCCACCTCTGGGCCCAGGGGCAGATGGGCAAGGACTTCTCGCTGGTGCTGCCTTTGACCTTCCGTGATCTCAACACCCATGAGAAGCTGTCTGCAGACAGACTTGTCCGCTCTGTCTTCCCACACGCGGGGGAGACTGGCCTGGCGTCAGCAGCCCTAACCAAAGTCCTCCTCGTCCTGGACGGCCTGGATGAGTGTAAGATGCCCCTCGACTTCTCTAACACCGTGGCCTGCAGAGACCCCAGGAAGGAGATTCAAGTGGACCATCTGATCACCAACATCATCCGGGGCAACCTCTTCCCAGGTGTTTCTGTCTGGGTCACCTCCCGCCCCAGCGCAGCTGGCCAGATCCCGGGGGGCCTGGTAGACCGGATGACTGAGATCCGGGGCTTCAACGAGGAGGAGATAAAGATGTGTCTGGGGCAGATGTTCCCTGAGGACCAGGTCCTCTCGGGCTGGGTCCTGAGCCAGATGCAGGCTGACAGGCCCCTGTATCTGATGTGCGCTGTCCCAGCCTTCTGCCAGCTGGTGGGGTCGGTGCTGGGCCACCTGTACTGCAACAGGCCAGGGCCACAGGATGCAGAGCTGTGGCCTCCGAGAACCCTGTGTGAACTCTACTCATGGTACTTCAGAATGGCCCTCAGCAGGGAGGGGCAGGAGAAGGGCAAGGCAAGCCCCCGCATTGAGCAGCTGGCCCACAGCTGCCGCAAGATGGTGGGGACACTGGGCCGGCTGGCCTTCCACGGGCTGGTCAGGAAGAAGTACGTGTTCTACGAGCCAGACCTCAAGGTGTTCGGCGTGGACCTTGCTCTGCTGCAGACTGCCCTGTGCAGCTGCTTCCTGCAGCGGGAGGAGACCCTGGCCTCCTCGGCAGCCTACTACTTCACCCACCTGTCCCTGCAGGAGTTTGTGGCAGCTGCCTACTACTACAGCGCGTCCAAGAGGGCCATCTTCGACCTCTTCACCGAGGGTGGCATGTCCTGGCCCCGGCTTGGCTTCCTCACGCACTTCAGGAGTGCGGCCCAGAGGGCCATGCAGGCCGAGGATGGGCGGCTCGACGTCTTCCTGCGCTTCCTCTCAGGCCTCTTGTCTCCGAGGGTCAACGCACTGCTGGCTGGCTCCCTGCTGACCCAGGGCGAGCACCAGGGCTACCGGGCCCAGGTGGCCGAGCTCCTGAAGGGCTGCCTGCGCCCCAACATGGTGGTCTGCGCCCGGGCCATCAACGTCCTGCACTGCCTGCGCGAGCTGCAGCACACAGAGCTAGCCCACAGCGTGGAGGAGGCCATGGCAAGCGGGGGCCTGGCCGGGCTGACCAGCCCCCAACACCGCGCTGCCCTGGCCTACCTCCTGCAGGTGTCCGATGTCTGCACCCAGGAGGCCAACCTGCCCCTGTACCTCAGCCAGGGGGTCCTCCAGAGCCTGCTGCCCCAGCTGCTGTACTGCCGGAGTCTGAGGTGGGCGCCAGGGTGGGGCTGTGTGGGGTGTGTGGGCAGAGGAGAGAGCGGGGACCTGGAGGGCTCCTCCCCTCCACCAGGCCCCTCTGTGCCCATGTCCTAGGGCTGCTGTTAACAAAGGACCACAGCCTGGGTGGCTTAAAATGACATGTTATTCTCTCCCAGTTCTGGAGGCTAGAGTCTAAGATCAAGGTGTCAGCAGGGCTGTAAGGTGTCAACAGGGCTGTGCTCCCTCTGAAACCTGTAGGGGAGGATCCTTGGATCATTCCTGGCCTCTCCAGGCTTCAGTGTTTGCTGGCAATACTTGGCTTGTAGATGCATCACCACAGTCTCTGCCCTGCGAGGTCACACAGCCACCTTCTCCGTGTCTGTCTTCATGTAGAGCTCTCCTCTCTTGTGAGGACACCAGTCACACTGGGTTACAGGCCACCCCACTCCACCTCATCTTAACTCATTACCCTGCAATGATCCTATTTCCAAATAAGGTCACATTCTTGAGGCACTGGGGGGGTTATGACACCAACATATCTTATAGGGGGACACAATTCAACCACAATTCAACACCCTGTAAACCATCCCAGTGCTGACAGCCCACACCCATTCACTCCACTCTCAGCCCATCACCCTCTGTCCACTCTCTGGACCTTGGTGGGGGGAGGGGAAGGCTTAGGACAAGGGTCATTCAGGACCTCAGAGTAGCTTCTACATCCTCAGAAGGAGGAGAGCTAGCAACTGGTGTCCTGCACACACACACAGACTGCGGGGCTGCTGGGAAGACATCCTTGTGGGTAGGAAGCCCAAGGTTTACACCACTGAGCCTCCCAAGTCACTCTTGTAGGAAAACTCTGAGCATGTGTGTGTGCTGGCACGGATCTCTGAGCCTCACAGTGGGGGCTGCACTGGGATGGAGAGGAGGGGGAGGGAAAGGATCTCAGCCTGGGTGTCTGTGTAGCGCCCCCTCCGCTGCCTTGATGCCAGCCCTCTGCCAGGGGCCTCATCCCACCTGCCCATGGGCGGTGGGACTATTCATTATTGCTGTTCCTCCTGACCAGGCTGGACACCAACCAGTTCCAGGACCCCATGATGGAACTGCTGGGCAGTGTGCTGAGCGGGAAGGACTGTCGCATTCAGAGGATCAGGTAATGCCGACCCAGGAGACCCTGCTCAGGCTGCCCACCTGCCTCGGTGTCCAGGGCTCTTTTCACATCCTCCTCTCTGCTCAAATGGCCAGGGGTGCTTTCAAAGTGAAGTGTCTTTGAGGCGTGTGGCTCAGGATGCAGACTGCTTGTTTCTGCTCATTCCAGAAAGTTCCAGAGGCTCAGGTACCTCATCTGTAGGAAGAGGGAAAGGATACGATATGGGTCAGATACTATCATGGATACAGAACCATTTCTCCAGATGCTGTCTGTGTGGACATACCGCCAAGCCTGATTTACTCTAAATGCCTCACAAAGTTTGCCCTCAAATGGTATTTTGAGCACAGGATTGCATCTTTAAATAACACACAAATTTTTAAATTAAAAAAAATTAATATTAATTAAAACAATTTTAAATTTAAACATTGCATCTTTAATGACATAATTAGATGAGAGTTTATATGCTGATTGCAGAACTGATCTATGTGCTAATGAAATCACTCCTGCATCGGGTTGGCCAAAAAGTTCGTTTGAGTTTTTCTACATCATCTTATGAAAAACCCGAACAAACTTTTTGGCCAACCCAATAACATCCAAGTGTGAGTTAACACCCTGATTTGTAGTTGAATCGATGTGATGACCTGAGGGTGGCTCTAGGAGAACTAGGGAGGTGAGTTTAGAGAACAGGACCCAGAGAGTAATTTTTCATCCTCACACAAGCCTCCAGCTTTTCAAATAATCTTTATCTGAGGAGACAAGAATATACAATGAGTCCGGAGCAAAAGTAAGTCTTTGAGGATAGTGGTTAGAGTAGTGGTGAGCCCCATGTGACCTTGGACAGACACCTCTGTGCCTAAGAAGGGTAAACGGTATGGGTTCAGGGGTCCCCATGACCACTCTCAGGTTCAGTAAACTCACAGAACTTAGAAAACCAACTATACCCACAATTACGGTTCATTACACTGAAAGGATACACATTAAAATCTGCAAAGGGAACAGCCCTTGGGGCAGGGTCCCAGAGACCAGGCCAAGCTTCCAGCCGCCCTCTCCCAGCGGAGCTGAACAGAGAGCGCTTCCTACTCCCAGAGACCATGTGTGACAACACACGCGGAGCATTCCAACCAGGGAAGCTCACCCAAGCCTTGGTGTCCAGGGTTGTTACTGGGGGTTGGTCGTGAAGACACACCTGCCCACTGCATGCTGACCTTAGTCTCCAGCCCCTCCAGAGGTCAAGCTGACACTGCATGACCATAAATCCCATTGTGAGATAGACTATCCATCAAGGCCCAAGGCCCCCAGGTAAACAGAGACATTCCTACCAGGCAGGACATTCCAAGGGCTTAGAGGTCACCTCTCAGGAGCAGGGGCCAAGGTTAATCCTTTACTGCACACTGCCTCTTAGGGTTGCCACGAGGCTACATGAGTTAATTCACGGAAAGTGCTCAGGACAGGACAGCCACAGAGGAAGCACCGTGTAAGAGCCAGCTGTTAACTAGCAGGATCCTCTTGTTAGCCAGAAATTTAAATGCAATCTCTTTGAAAGAAACAAAATAATGACAATTTCTCATTATGCATATAGTTTCCTTCATGGGAACCTTCAGCAAAATAGCCAACTTTCCGTGTTTTGCTTAAAGGAATCTAGATGGTACTCAGAGATTTTTCTGAACAAAGCCAAAAACTCCTTCTCTGGCCACACTCTCTCCTTCACCTCTCTATAGTCGGTCCTCAGTGCCACAGCCCTGTTCGAAACGTCCAAGGCATCCTTCATGAAATATTATTTATAAAATGTTACAAAAGTCCTGGGGGTAGGGGATGAGGACAGAGGCTCTCTAGAAGCTGAGAACAGTTATATAGAAGGTGGTAGTCTGGATGAACAGTCTTCAAACGTTTTTTAAGCGATAGAACGCTTTTTTAAAGTGGCATATGAGGGACTTCCCTGGTGGCACAATGGTTAAGAATCCACCTGCCAATGCAGGGGACACGGGTTCGAGCCCTGGTCTGGGAAGATCCCACAGGCCGCGGAGCAGCTAAGCCCGGGCACCACAACTACTGGGCCTGCGCTCTAGGGCCCACAAGCCACAACTACTGAGCCCACGTGCCACAACTACTGAAGCCTGCGTGCCTAGAGCCCGTGCTCCGCAACGAGAAGCCACTGCTGTGAGAAGCCCATGCACTGCAACGAAGAGTAGCCCCCACTTGCTTCAACTAGAGAAAGCCCACGCGCAGCAATGAAGACCCAACGCCACCAAATATTAATCAATTAATTAATTTTAAAAAAGTGGCATATGAGGCAGAATCCCAATTAGACAGGCAGACAAAAGGGGGGCTGCTGGGATTGAAAGAAGTGGGAGGCAGAGCCTAGGCACTTGGTTTCCCCTCAGCCTCCTGAAGCTTTTCTGAAGAAACTTAGGGTCCATTGAAACATAGCTTGAAAAGCACTGGGGAATTCCAATTGTATCCCATGGGGCTGCCTCACATTTTAAAATGTCTAAGAAACTGTAAAGAACCTCAACAGATATCATTTCTGAAACTGGGTGTATGAAGCAACATTAAGTGGATCCCCAGCGTGTTCCTGGAATGCCTTTTTTTGGCCACATCACGTGTCTTGTGGGATCTTAGTTCCTTGACCAGGGATCAAACCCATGCCCTCGGCAATGAAAACACAGAATCTTAACCACTGGACAACCGGGGAATTCCCTGGAATGCCCTTTCAAGGCAGATACAGACGTACATTTTGTTACTTCAAAGTTAATTTTATAATAACTCTACCATTTTCCTTTCTTGGATTAGAGAAAGGGCTGGGGTCAGGGGTGTGCTGGAACCGACTTCAGCCACCAGTTCATGAGAGCTGATTGTTACATTTTCAGAATTTTTACAAGCTGAGAGTGCTTGAAATTGGCCATGATGGGAGTATTTACACCATGGAAATTAGCCAACCCAACAAATCATGATTTTTGTATTTTGTTTTTTCCTGACAGCTGGTTTTCCAGCACACCCCTGGCTGGGAATCCCATGGTAGTCTTCAGTAATTGCCCGTACCCTCTGCTGCGCTGTTGGGGTAGAAGCTGTTGTGCTGGATTCTGGTCATACTTCCCACTGGGACCTTCTGCTGGTGTGAGGGTCTGTCCGCCCACTCTTGCCCATCTCAGAGGCTTTCCTGGGCCTGGCTTACCCAATCTCCACCTGAGTCCAGGCCCTGATAATGCTATGGTGGATGACAGGTTTGGATCCCAGGCCTCGTGTTGCAGGATAGGTGGCAAGATTTACAGATCTTCATTAACTACTCCTCTCCCTCTCTTTGGGCAGCTTGGCTGAGAACCAGATCAGTAACAAAGGGGCAAAAGCTCTGGCCAGATCCCTCCTCGTCAACAGAAGTCTGACCACTCTGGAGTAAGTAGGACCCTTCACCCCTGGGACAGGGAGAGAGTGTGAGCCATCTTGTGAAGTCCCCTAGACCACACTCTTCCCAGGATGGGTTGGAAGGACAGCTGAGCAAGCAAAGTCTTGACTCCTGCTCAGCTGCTGGGACTCACCCAGTGAAGTGCCAGAATTTTGGCCTTGAACCTGGTGTTACCATCTCCTCTTCACACTTGGCCCAAGCCCACTAGTCCAACAGATCCTGCTTTCTTCTCCCCATCACATGGGGCCATCTTGGGGAACTCCTTCCTCGATCGCCTAAATAAGGATCTCTGCCCCAGTTCTACCGAACGTGAAATCCTAAACCCTGATGCATTACTTTCGAGGAGCATGGATTTAAAGGTCTATGTAACTTCTGTTCCTCCTTCCCTCTCTGGGAATTGGCTAAAAGGGAATGGTTCTTCCTCTCTCTTCCTCTGCCAGCCTCCGCAGTAACTCCATTGGACCTCAAGGTGCCAAGGCACTGGCAGATGCTCTGAAGATCAACCGCACTCTGGCCTCTCTGAGGTACGTGTCACCCGCTCCCTGTCTCTCCGCCCCCAGGAGGTGTCCCAGAGAACCCTCTCATCAGGTGCCACCCATGGAGTGGGAGGTAATTCAAAATGGCGACCATGAGATACTAGCTCCCACCCAGTGGATGCCAGGGGATCTTGTATCCTAAGCAAGTTTCTAAGTTCAGCTCTTCGCTAGTCATTGTGCCTGTGTTTATGGCCTGAACAGGGGATGGAGAAGAGGGGTGGAGGTACATGGAGGTTTGAAGGACAAAATAATCTATGAGGAAAAGTTCTTGTCCTCCATTGAGTAGGAAATCCCCAAGGCCATGGCATCAGAATGATCCCCTGTGGTGTTTTCCAAGACACTGAAATTCCATCTTCCAGATGGTTCCTATGGTGTGGTGTGGTTTGCTGGGCTCCTTTTAGGGGCCAGTGGTTGTATCCATCCTTAGCGGAGTGTGTCCTGTCATTTTGTTTTGTCTTTTCATTTATGTATTTATTTTTATTGAGGGGAAATTCACATAAAATTCACCATTTTAAAGTGTACAATTCAATGGCATTTAGTATATTCACAGTTGTGCAACCAACACCTCTATCTAGTTCCAAAATATTTGCATCACCCTAAAGGGAGACACTATACCCATTAGCAATCACTTCCCATTCTCCCCTCTCCTCCCCCCAGCCCCTGGCAACCACCAATCTGCTTTCTGCCTGTATGTTTACCTATTCTGGATATTTCATATAAATGGAATCAAACAATAAGACTTTTTGAGTCTATCTTCTTTCACTTAGAATAATGTTTTCAAGGTTCATCCACGTTGTAGCATGTGTCAGTATTTCATTCCATTTCATGGCTGAATAATATTCCATTACATGGACAGACCACAATTTGTTTATCCATTCATCAGCTGATGGACACTTGGGTTGTTTCCACCTAGTGGCTATTGTGCTGTACACATCTCTGTACAAGTATTTGAGGACTTTTTTTCAATCCTTTTGGGTAGATATAGGTAGGAGTGGAATTTGCTGGGTCACATGGTATCCCTATGTTTAACATTTTGAATAACTGTCAGACTGCTTTCCTCAAAGGCCATACCATTTGACATTCCCACCAGCAGCAGATGAGGGTTCCAATTTCTCCACATCCTCACAAACACCTGGGTGCTGTGGCTTTTAGCTGTAATTGGGACTATAAATGACCTTGTCATTGTGATCCAGATACCATGGGCACATTGTCCCCAGTCAGCAGGCAAGTGCTTAGAGACCCAGAGGAAAACCTAAGGCCAAAGCAGCAGTGGGAAGGGCCACTTGTTTTCCCACTTCCTGGGTAGTGGAGGTGAAGGCATGCCAGGCACCCTCCTATGCTCCGTCAGTGATGCACCTCTTTGCTTCCACAGCCTCCAGAGCAACAGGATCAGGGATGATGGTGCCAGGTCCATGGCTGAGGCCTTGGCTGCCAACCGGACCCTCTCCGTGCTGCAGTGAGTGGGCATGCTGGAGGGCAGAGAACGTTTTCTCTTCTCTCTTCTCCTTCAAGGGCCTGTTTTCTGCATGGAGGGATGGATGGGACAAAGCCCTAAGGCTTTCTGATCCATCTGGATGGCCCCTGGAAAACCTGAAGTCCACTGCTTTTCCAGAGAACAGGTGTGGGGGAAATAATTAAAAATAAAGCCTCCTGCCAACCCAGAAAATCCTCTTCACAAATGTAGAAAAGTACGAAACAGCTTAATTACTGGAATAAGCATTCAGCTAGCCTGCAATGAGCATCAAAGGCAATCCACCAATGGGATGGCAAAGACAGAAAAGAATCTCACCCTTTCCTACAGTCGAGCAGATACAACCCATTACATAAGTGTTTTCAAGAAAAACCACAACTTGCCCTCAAATAAGAGGACTGGACAGAACCATTTGTCACACTTAACCTATACTAAATTTGCCTGTTATTTGGGGGTAGCCATCTGTGTTTGCTACCTGCCTTTATCCCAAGGAAAATGAAAACTTCTCACATCTTTATGACCAGCAGGTACTTACAGCTTGGAGCAGGTGCTCTCTTACTTGATGTGCACAGTTCAAAGAGATGGCTCCAAGGCCCTTACAAAAGATATTCCTAGGCTATAAACTTGCCAAGAGGTTTACTTCTAGGTCTTAAAAAGATTTACATACTCTCAAAGGGATAGGGAAAGGATTTACAATCCCAAGTTTTCTCAAGGAAATACTCTAAGGGAGGGTAGGGTAGGGTTTTTTTTTCCCTTTGTAACCAGGGAAAATTCCATTTTGTTTAGAGTGTATTTAGCCTCACACAGAAGAGGTCCTGCCCTGCCTGTCCTTCTAGGATGAGCACAGGAGTTCTCCTGTAACATCTCCCTCCTCCACATTTAGTATAAGAGGAAGAAGCTTTTGAAGACAAGGCGCCTAAGCGAGGGTCTGCCCTTGGGAGGACTGTAGGGTTGCAGGGCAGGCTGCTGGCTGGTCTGAATGGAGGCAGACTGCTGAGTGTTGAGAAGGCTGGTCAGGTGAGGGGCCACTGGGACTTCTACGTGGAAATCTCAGTTTGAAGGTTGCCGGATATTAACAGTGTCCGCTGGTCACTGCTTTCTGGCCCCTGAACGGAAGGCCCAACGGTCCTTGCCTCTTAACTCTTCACATCAGTCTGTTAGCAACACTTTGGCAACAAACCACAGACCTTTCCTGGAGACCCCTCTCCCCATGCTGCGATAAACAGAGACGGCACTTGAGTAGTCTCTGACCTCTCACCTTGAACCAGACTGTCCTTGGCCTGGGAATGGCTGTGACCAGCTTTGCTGAAGGATCCCTCTCCTACAGCCTGCAGAAGAACAGCATCGGGCCAGTGGGAACCCAGCAGATGGCAGATGCCCTGAAGCGGAACAGGAGTCTGAAGGAGCTCATGTGAGAAATGCAGAAGGGCCAAACTGGTATCCTCCATGCCTGGCACAATGCCCAGCCCATCACAAATATTTGTGAACAAGGGGTTGGATGGATGGGTGGATGGATGGATGAGTGGGCAGATGAGTGGGTGGGTGAGTGCATGGATGGATGAATGGATGAGTGAGTGAGTGGGTGAGTGGATGGATGAATGAATGTGTGGGCACAAGATAGCTGGCTTTGGACTCCAAAGCCCTGGAGCAGGAGAATGGAGATCCAGATTCCCAGGAATGAGTGAGCCCCAACTGTCTCAGACTCACATTTACTGCCTTCCCAGCTGGTAGAAGAAAACACCATCCCAGCCACCTTCACATAAAGTATCACAAATACCCCTCACTAAAGAGTTGGCCCTGCCAACCCTGTCAAGGAGTCAAGAAAGACTTTGCTACCTTGATCTCTTACGGAGGCTACCCACCAACCAGCCTCAGGCAGAAGAAACTGTGCCCCGGGCACCCTTGAGACAACAGAGACAGCCCTTCCCTGGAGGGCTTCCTGGACTCTGATCCCCCAGCTTCGCCCTACCAGGCTGCTCCACCCATGTCCCATCTCTTGCAGGTTCTCCAGTAACAGCATTGGCGATGGAGGTGCCAAGGCCCTGGCGGAGGCCCTGAAGGTGAACCAGGGCCTGAAGAGCCTGGAGTGAGTCTCCAGGGGTGGCTGTGGGCAGAGGGTGACTCCCCACCTGGGTTCCCCATCCAGCAGGTGGGTGGGTCCTGGAGGAGGGCTGTCAGTCAGGACCACTTCCCTGTCAGAACCCAACCAACCACCGACCCTGGGCATACTGTGATCTTAAGTGTCTCTCCCTCCAGCCCACTCCAGTGGACAGTCAGGGTCGGCGCTGGTTCTGGAATTTTCAGTGACAAGCACTGAGTGCACTTTAGAAGCTGGCACAGGTGGCTGCAGAGGGGGCTGGCTCCAAGGGCCTTGGTGGGGAGTGGGGAGCTCAGTGCTGTCCCCATAATGGGGACACTCAGCTTCACCACTTTCTCTGGGGGCTGCAGACACATGTTCCCCGCCTCCCCCCCAGAAGCCGTGTGGAGCCACTCAAATCAAGGCAGTGTGTAAACTTCGGCACTGGTTGTGCTAGACCCACCTGCCCTGACCTAGCAGGAGCCGGAATGTGGAGAACGGGATGAGAAGGGCCGTGGGGGCAGCACAGGGTTCCCCCAACTCCCTGCTGAACTCAGTGCCTGCAGCCCCAGGCTGGACTCCCTCTGCGTCCTGAGACAGCCACGCCAAAGTGTGCCCTGTCCTCTGTCTGCAGCCTGCAAAGCAATTCCATCAGTGACCTGGGGGTGGCAGCGCTGATGGAAGCCCTCTGCACCAACCAGACGCTCCTCAGCCTCAAGTAAGTCCCTGCCTCCCTCTCCATCTGAGGGCGTCCCTTTGGCCAGGGGGTCTGAAGGGACTTTGGGACGTGGAAGGAAAGGCTGGTGCTGAGAACCCCACCCCCCCACCCCCCGGGGCCTGTGACAGGGAATATCTATGGTTGGGCAGCTTGGCTCTGGAGCCTGGCATCCTGCGCTCCCCTTGCTCACTGGGGAGGCAGGGGCAGCTCTGGCCCGCAGCTGGCCGTATCTGCAGCTCCCTTCCTACGGGCAAGCCTGTAGGCCCCCAAGCATGCTGGCCTGCCCCTGCCTTCACACCTCTGAGGTCCCGTCATCTTATCCTCTTCCTCCTGGACTGTCTGTCCTACTGCTGACAGTCCTGGGGGTGTGTGGGGACAGCTGGCTGGTGAGCCGTCGGAGGGGGACTTCCTAGAGCAGGCTCTTCCCACCTTGGCCCAGGTCCCACCTGGGGCTCTCAGCTTCTCACAGCCTGAGCGCCTGGCAGGCCTCCCCAGGCCTCTCCCTGCCAGAGAGAGTTCAGGGTCCTCTCTTTCCTCAGCCTGCGAGAAAACTCCATCAGCCCGGAGGGAGCCCAGGATCTGGCTCGCGCTCTCCGCACCAACAGCACCCTGAAGAGCCTGGAGTACGTGAGGGGGGCAGGTTGTGCTTCCTAAGGCTCTTTATGCCACCCAGGGCCTCACTCACCCAGAGCTGGGAGTTGACAGCAGACCCTCGGCACCCCCGCCATTGTTGTGAGAAGGACCTGGTTGGTGGGGGGACTGGGAGACCTGCTGCCCGGTGGCAACCCTGACACAAGTCCCCCTCTCTATGCCATAAATTACAGGAGGATGAAGTGAGTGGCAACACTCTCCCTGCCCTGACCCCCCGACCCCCACTCCCTGGCAACAATATATGAGCAAGTGGGAGGGGCTCCCAGCACAGGGATCAGGAATGAGTGAGTCCCCGGGCGGCTCCGCCACCTCCTGGCAGGTGACCTGTCATGGAAGCTCACTGAGCAAAGCCTGCCCCCTGCCCCCTGCCCCCGACCCCCCGTGTGGTTGCCAGGATGCAGTTCAATGGTCCAGGACACGTGCTGGGCACAGCACCTGGCACATTCAACTACCCCAAGAGCGTGAGCCAGGCAATCCCAGGAGACGCGATGAAGTCCTAGGGTGGGGGGTCAGGGACAACACGGCAGAGGTCTGGATCCCCCAGTGAGCAAGAATGGGGGCTGCACTGCCAGCTTCCGCTCACTTGCCCCTGTTCGCCTCCTCCCAGCCTGACAGCCAACCTGCTCCACGACCAGGGCGCCCAGGCCATCGCCGTGGCAGTGAGAGAAAACCGCGCCCTCACATCCCTTCAGTGAGTCTTCGACACACCCTCCCTGCCCTGTCCATTTGTCCGCTCCCAGAGCTGCAGGACCACACTCAAACCAGGGGAGGCAGAAGGCCAAGTCCGGCTTAGGGCCCTGCCCCGCCCTCCCCACCACCACGCCGGCCAGCAACATGGCCTCAGGGCCTCTAGGCTGTGCCCTGCCCCCTGCTCTGCTCCCTGGGGCCGAGCCACGGAGAGAGGCCAATGGTGGGAGGTGTGTGCCCACGCTGTGCTTCTGTCACATGCTTCATGCAGGGCCACCTGGAGTCTATTTGAGCCTGTCCCTGTGCCCTCCACTAACCAGAGTGCACGTAGGCCCCTTGGGACTAGCCTGAGGGGGGCTGCAGGCATTCTGCCCACCTTGGTCAGGACCCCATTCCCTGTGGTCACTCTCCCAGGAGAAGCCCCTTCTTTCTGGAGCCCCTAGGACCTCCTGGGCTCTGCCCTGGGCCACGCAGTCATGTGTGTGTGTCTGCCCAGCCTGCAGTGGAACTTTATCCAGGCCGGCGCCGCCAGGGCCCTGGGACAAGCACTACAGCTCAACACGAGCCTGACCAGCCTTGAGTAAGTGGGGCCTCTGCAGGGGGGGAGAGGGGGCAGGGAAATCTGCAACCTCGGTGCCCACCAGGTGCAGGGCTCACACCCTCAGCACACAGCCTCCTCTGCTCTAAGGCCAGCGGGCAGGTTTCGATCTCATCTGCTATTTAAAAAAAAAACAGCTTTGTTGAGGGCTTTCCTGGTGGCGCAGTGGTTGAGAGTCCGCCTGCCGATGCAGGGGACACGGGTTCGTGCCCCGGTCCGGGAAGATCCCACATGCCGCGGAGCGGCTGGGCCCGTGAACCATGGCCGCTGAGGCTGTGGGTCCGGAGCCTGTGCTCCACAGCGGGAGGGGCTACAACAGTGAGAGGCCCGCATACAGAAAAAAAACAAAACAGCTTTGTTGAGATATAATACACCCATTTAAGGTGTACACGTCGCTGGTTTCTAGTATATTCACAGAGTTGTGCAATATCAATTTTAGGACCTTTCAATCACCCCAAAAGAAACTTCATACTCATTAGCAGTCAGTCCCCATTCCCCCACCCCCAACCAAGTCCCCCAGTTCCCTAATCTACTGTCTCTATGGATTAACCTGTTTTGGACATTTCATGTAAATGAAGTCTTTCGTGACTCACGTCTTTCATCTAGTATAATGTTTTCAAGGTTCATCTGCATTGCAGCATGTATCAGTACTTCATTCCTTTTTATGAGTAAATAATATTCCACTGCATGGATAGACATGTTTATCCACTCACCCACTGACGGACACTTGGGTTGTTTCCACTTTTTGGCTATTATGAATGCTGCTGCTGTGAGCATTCATGCAGAAGTTTCCGTGTGGACACATGCTTTTAATTCTCTTGTGTGTACACCTGGGAGCAGAACTGCTGGGTCAGATGGTCACTCCGTGTTTAACCTTTGAGCCTCATCTGCTTTTCATGCCAAATACTTCTCCCTCAACTTCCAAGATATCCCTTGTCTGGCTGGTCCTTCTGTTTGACTCTGAATATGGTACTCCTCAAGGTTCTGTCCTGGGTCATCTTCCCTTGAATGATGTCTCTTTCTAGAAGCTCCTCCTCACCCAGGGCTCCAATTCCCTTCAAAGTCCTGGTGACCCCCACATCTATAGCTCAGACCTCTCTCCTGAGCTCCAGACCCACGTGTCCACTGCCCACCCCACTTCCTACTGGGTGGACCTGACTTATCTCCCCCACAAGTCTGCTTCCTGGTTCCTGACCTTGTGAGGGGATCCAGCAACCAACTGTGCAAGCTAGAAACATCACCTTCTCACTTCCCACCTGCGCCCCATCTCCAAACCCTGTCAATTCTTCGCCTAGTGTTCCACCCACCCACCCTCTACCCTCACGGCCGCTGTCCAGGCCGCCAGCAGCACTCACCTGCATCACTGCCACAGCCTCCACTTCCGTCCATCCTCATACTGCTGGCCAAAGGTCTTTCCCAAACGTAAATCTGTTCCCATCCTAGATAAGACGTTTAAACGGCTGCCTGGTGCCTGCAGAGTGAAGTCCAACCCTTAGCGTGGCTTCCAATGCCCCTAGATCTGCTTCCTTTGCACCCCCTCAGCCTCATTACACACTCCAGCAACTCAACTCAAATTTCTTTGGGTTCCTTAGATGTGCCAGGCCCTCCCCCCTCTCTTACCTGCAGGTTTGGTTGAGACCTATTTCTGCTGGGCAGCCTCTGTGACCACACTGGGGAAGGAGACTCCACAGGGCCCTCCCAGCACCCTGCAGTTGGTAACTCTCATCTCATAGGTCTCCCCACCTGAGTCCCAAGAAGCTGGAACTGGGCTTGCTGGCACCCAACATACTCAAATGTCTGTTAAAATTATCACTGCAAACTGCCCCCTCAAACATACCAACACCCACTTGAACTAAACTCTTAATCATTTATTGCTCCAGGGCCTGCCACTTTCCTCCAACATGGAAGTAAAGGCGGGGGGGAAAAGATGTAAAACACTGAACAGCAAGAACGGCCCGAGGATTGAGCGCTTTGATTTTCTGGATGGCTTTGCAAAGCACACCAAGCTCTTATTGACAGTATGTCCACGTGTCCCTTTTCTGGTTTGGCTCTGACGGTCCAGACTCATGCAGATCCCAGACCCCTGAGCACGTGCATTAGGTGGCCACGGGGCTGCAGTGGCCACACAGGAGGCACAGTGATCCCCAGGGTGACCCCGGGAAGATGGTCTGCTATGGTGTATGTGGTTTCATTTAAATCTAGAAGGTCCACGCTCAGCATGTCCTGCCACAGTGTTGGCCCCTGTTCCGTGCACCCAGAGTTCAGGCTCTATGTTCAGTTTACAGGAAAATGCCATCGGGGACGAAGGCGCTTCTGCAGTGGCCAGTGCGCTAAAGGCGAACACAGCCCTCACTGCTCTCTAGTAAGTCCTGACATGCACAGCAGCCCAGGAAGCTGGCCCTTAACCATCCTTTCACATTAACCGTCGTTTTTGTTTCCTAGTCAAGGAAAGTGGGTTTGATTTTCCTAATATTAGCAACTGGGTCACCGGATATCTAGAAAGAACTAGGGGTGCAGGGAGTATTACCCCCCAAACTCTCCAGAAGACCACCTCTACTTCCTATATCCATAGCATCCAGATCTCTGTCTAGCATCAGTGCAGACAGGAGATGCAGCGTTCTTTGGATAGACCAGGGCCAACAACTTTCAGTGCTATTTCACCACTTTCAGCCCTAAGTCAAGGGGTAGTGGAAATGAAGGGTGAGTATGGATGCAGTTGGACCCGCGTGGGTGTGAAGGCCAGAGAGGCTGCCTGTGTTGACTGCATCTCCTTTTACAGTCTCCAAGTGGCCTCCATTGGTGCCCCTGGGGCCCAGGCACTCGGGGAGGCCCTGGCTGTGAACAGAACCTTGGAGATTCTTGAGTAAGTATTCCAGTCTCTGGCTACAGCCTCTTGCCCAAAGAAACCAAGCTGTTAACTCAAAATGAATAGATATGGAAGGGGGAAACGTACATGGAAACTCCCAAATCATTTAAATATCTTCACGTACATCGGGCAGGCCCCAGCTTCCCCAACACCATGTCACCCCCTTTCCTGGGAGTCACTCGTTGGTCCTCTCCTTGGCCTTGCCCAGGCTGAACATGTCCCCAGGCCTGGGGTGGCCAGTGGCCACTGACCCGGTCTGTGAGAAGATCAAACCTGGGGCCCCAATCTCTGTGGGGCTCTCAGGATGTCTGGGTCATCCCTGCTCCTGCAGTTCTGTGGGTCCGAGCATACGGGCACCTCTGGATGCAGGGTTGGCACTCCGGTCTCGGCCCAGCTCTTTCTTTGGAATGAAAACGGAGGATAAGAGTTCCAACAAACCACCAGGTTGGGCCAGCCTCACCCCTCCCTGCGTCCTGCTCCCCAGAGCCAATTTCCGTTCTGTGCCCGGGAGTGAGGAAGGAGCAACCTCACTGTACCGCCACCCCCCGTGGTTACTAAGTAACTCATGCTCACCTGAAGAGGTACCGTGTTCACCTCTCAACTGTCACTGTGCCTTAGGGTTCCCGTCTTTCCCAACAGCTTAAGAGGAAATGCCATTGGGGTGGCCGGAGCCAAAGCCCTGGCGAATGCTCTGAAGGTCAACTCAAGTCTCCGAAGACTCAAGTGAGTGGTTGTATAGACCTACCTGAGCCTTAGAACAGCAGACTTCTTCTCTTCTGGAACCTCCCCCGTGGCATAAGACGTGCTTGATTTCCTCTGTAGCTGCTTCCTTCCGAGTACGAATAGCTGACACTATTCTGATTACTATAGTCCATATGGTGGATGGGTTTGTTCACTTCTGAATTTTTGGTCTTATGTCCTCCACGGCACCTGGACGAGACAACCTGGCAGCCTGCAGACACAGGTCTCAGGGTTAAATGCCACTTTGCTGTTGCTATGGCGCCTGTGGACAAAGCAGTCTCAGACTATCCCCCCAAGATAGTTCAGTGCTGCTTCCTGGGGAGTGTTCTTCTGTCCTGAATGGCTCACTGTGGTGTCTCCATCTCTTCTCTGCCTAGTCTCCAAGAGAATTCCTTGGGAATGGACGGGGCGATATGTGTTGCCACCGCACTGTCTGGAAACCACGGGCTACAGCACATCAAGTGAGTGGGGCTTGGCAGCATCTGCCCGTTCCTACCATCCTTGCTCACCCTTAGAACTGCTCCCAGGGCAGACCCTGCCTTCCACCTGAGTCTCGGAGCCAGATGACTTCCAGACCCCTTAGCAGCTCTGCAAGGGAACTCAGTATAAGAGGGAGCCATGCTGAGCCTTGTCCACGGGAGGAATCCTGGAAGCACAAAGGTTTCACACCGGGTTCTGCATTTTATGTAGTGACCATCTGTGCTTTACTAATGAGAATCTTCAGGCCTCCAGCCCTTCAGTCAAGTTCTCAAGCCCTGTCCTAATCCTTCTCTTCTAGTCTCCAGGGAAATTACATTGGAGAATCTGGTGCCAGGATGATCTCAGAGGCTATCAAGACAAATGCCTCCTCGTGCACTGTTGAAATGTGAGCAAAACAAGTTCCTGGTGGACCAGGCAGAAGAATGGCAGAGACACAGCTGGAAGCTTTCCAACAAAAAGACCACTTTCCAGGGTGCCTTCCTGTGTTCTGGGAATGATGCTGACCTGCAGGAGAGCTGGTCTCCTGCAAGGAGACAGGAGTGGTGCTGCCAAAGGAGGACACAAGCACCTCTCCTGGTCCAGGGTCAGTCCAGGCAGGGGAGCGATGAACACTGTGCTACAGCACAAGGAAAGGAGGGTCTTCCTCCAAGGGGATCAGGGACAGGCCTCAGAACTCAGCAAGTAAGAAGCCAGTCGGAGCCATTTATATCCTGAGGTCTTCATGTGCCCCTACTTTTTCTTATCATTACTGCCCTTTCCCACTGACCTGGCTAAAATCATCCCCCTCACTCTGAAATGAGTTGCCATCTTCAAGCCCATGAAGAGAATCAATTTGGCATCTGTGACAGAGGGGACCTCTCTTTCTTTTCTCAAGACAAAAAAACAGGTTTTAGGAGTATGATCCTTAGAGTCATATGGAAAAATTATGAAAAAATTTTAAAGAGAAATGAAGGCTTTAATTATAGGATTCTGGAGACAGAGACAAAAAAAGTTCTCAAGGTTTTTGCCATCTTTTATCCATTACAAAATCTCTGATTTTGTCTGCTATATGTCATTTGAAATCTGGTATAGTGGTTATCAATAGCACATTAAATGTCAATGCCATAATATATATTAGGCTTCCCAAAGCACTACTGTGGCTACAGCTTCCCTGTAAAGGCAAGAAACCCGAGCTTCCATGTGGCATAAATTCCCTCAGATGTCTGTCCGTGTTGAAAGGAAAAATATTCCAAATGGACATCACAGCTCTCATCAACTAAATAACCAAGGAAAATGCTTATGAAAATTATAAAGTAATTATCACTTTTAAATTTGAATAGGAACTATGTTCCAAATGTTCCTTTAAAAATGAGTATTTGGGCAAGAATCATCATTGGATGATAAAACCATGGATGAAAGCCTATTAAGGAAGAAAATCACACAGTCTCAAAGTATCACCCCACAGAAGGGTATTTACAAAGGTTCCTTAAAAATGGAGACATTTTGGTACTTCCCTGGTGGCACAGTGGTTAAGAATCTGCCTGCAAATGCAAGGGACACAGGTTCCCCTGTGTCCCTTCCTCTGGCCGGGGAAGATCCCACATGCCATGGAGTAACTAAGCCCGTGTGCCACACCTACCGAGCCTGAGCTCTAGAGCCTGCGAGCCACAACTACTGAGCCCACATGCCACAACTACTGAAGCCCACATGCCTAGAGCCTGTGCTCCGCAACAAGAGAAGCCACTGCAATGAGAAGCCCGTGCACCGCAACGAAGAGTAGCCCCTGCTCGCTATAACTAGAGAAAGCCTGCGTGCAGCAATGAAGACCCAACACAGCCAAAAATAAATAAATTTATTAAAAAAAGGAGACATTTTGCAAGTGCTGCCTTAGAAAAGTGATTGAACTTAACATCACTGATAATGGGACAAATGGACATCATGTGCCCGCATTGTGATGCGCTGAGAAGGACACATCACTGATGTATTTTATTCTTGCCAAAAATGTCTACTTGAATCTAATCATGAATGAACAGTCAGACAAAATCCAAATGGAAGGGCATTCTGGGGGAAAAAAAGGAAAAACTAGCCGCACCTCTTAAAAAAACGTCAACATCATGAACAATACAAAAGGCTGGGGACTATTTTAAATGAAAGGATATTATTAAAGAGTCATAACAACTTAAGATCTTTGACTGGATCCTAGACTAGAGGGAAAAAATCAGCTATAAAGAACATTATTTGGAGGTTGGGGACATTTGAACATAGGTCTAGTTATAGTCTTCACTGGATTACTGGTTTTGAAAGATATTTTTGCTGGGTATAGAATTCCAGGGTGACAGTTTTTTCTTTCAGCACTTTCAAGATGTTGCTATACTGTCTTCTGGTTTGCACTGTTTCTGGCTAAGTTGAGAATGTGACAGACAGTAGTTGCAGTAGCCAAATGCTAGAGAAAGCTGTGCCTTTGCAGGAACCTAGCACTGGAGAAAACTCAGGGGCCAAAGCAGTGGAGAAAAAAGTGTGCTCTCCAGGAACTTCGAAAGCCAGCCACACTGGGAATTGGAAGTAAAGGCCCCTCTTCTCTCCTTCAAAGTCTCTCTAGCACCCTACTGACGAGGTTTAACATCTTGCTGACTAGCAAAGGAGAGATATTTACAACGAATAGCTCCACTATCACAGAGCAGGCCAAAAGGTGAATTTGGAGCTGAGGCAATAAACTGATAATCAACACAATGGGATTTTGGGGGTCTTTTTTGTATTCCATTTTGGACAAACATGCCCTGTGTCTTCAGGATCAGTAATGTTTTCTTCTGCAGTGTCTAATCTGATCTTAATCTCAGCTTGCACAGTTGTCCTCTCATTTTTTAAAATCTCTAGCAGTACTGTGTGAGACTTTCTTTCCATCTTCCATATCTCACAACCTGCTCATGCTTTTCTCTACCGTCTGAATATATGGAATACAGTTATAACTGTTTGAATGTCCCTTTCTACTAATTCTATCAACTGTCATTTTTGCGTCATTTCTTGGTCTGTTTCTTGACTTTTCTTATTATACCTGGTAATTTTTGATTTGATCCCAGACACTGAAAATTTTATCTTGTTGGGTATTGACTATTTTCATATTCCTTAAAATATTCTTGAGCTTTATTCTGGGACACAATTACCTAGAAACAGTGGATCCTTTCAAAACTTGCTTTGAAGATTTCCTAGTCAGGATCAGCCATCCTTTAGTCTAGGGCTACTTTGACTCAACTTCTAAGGCAATGTCTCAGTATTCTGGGTACTCTACCGGATGCCCAAGTCAAGAGAACTGTTTTGGGCCATATCTACAATAGACACTATAGAAATCCAGGTGTAAAAGACCATGAAATCAGCCTTAGCCTTCTTACCCCAAATAGCAGCACCAACCCAAATGGTTATCTGGTGTATATGTTTTCAATATACAATACATATTTAAGCAGAATGGCTCCTAATGCAAACTTTGCTTCATCATTACACACACAGTCACTCCCTCCCTCTCTCTCTCCCATAGACTCAACCCCTCTCATTCCACAAGCTAGTTCCCTTCAGTTAAAAAGCCATGTTCATTTTCCTCTCTGCCCCTCCAAAATGTTCAAAATGTTCTTTGATCCCACATTTCCCTGGCTCTGCCTTCTCTTTTCACTTATGACCACCCACTTTCTAAATAGTCATCAATACTCACTTCGAATCCCAACCTCTCTTCAACCCTCACCTGCTATCTTGCTTTTCCTTGTTGAGGTCACCAGAGATTTCCTAACTGTCCATTTCAGAGACTTCTCTGACTCAAGCTCACTTACAGCAAGGACCTCACATTGTTCACCTCTCCCTTCTTGGGAAATTCTCCCCTGCCCTGGATTCCATAACATTACCATCTTCCAATCCGTCCACCTTCTCATTACCACTCTTTGAAAAACTAAACATATTTCTCCTGATTATTAAAGGAAAAATACATTCACTTTAGAAAATCTAGAAAATACTTTCCCAGTCTCTCCTGGCTCCTTGTGGACTCTCCCCCTAGACACAGGCGTTTCTCAGGCTTCCACCCTTAGCTCTCTTCTCATCCCACATGTTCTCCCCTGAGGAATCTTATACACAAATGATTCTCAAACCTGAATCTCTAGCCCTCACCCCTTTCCTGCCTGTACATTTATCTTTTTAAAAAATTCATTTTCATCAGGACAAAATGTGTAGTAATACACAGTTTAAAAAGTCGGAGTACTAGGCTTATTATGGGAAAGAACAATCTCCTGTCCTATTCCTCCCCTTCTTGAATACCTCTCCACTCAAAGCTAAATGTCATACATACACTAGTTTTTGTTTTATCATTTTAGAGATTATCTACTAACTTTCTATTATGGGAAATGGCACTTGTATGTTTATCACCACTTTCTGTTTCTCCATCCTTCCAATACAGTTACAGCATGATTCTTGGGTAAATCATTATTTAGTGTTTATTTTATGATTTCATTAGTTCTGATGATCACTGCTGAGCCATTTTCTTCCTATATAATTTATTGTTCTTTCTAGAATTAAAAGTTGCATCATTTTAAACTTTCTATGTCACTACTGCTTAATTTTTCCAAACTATCTAATAGAAAAGTAAAATCTGAATACTGTTTCCTACAGACATATCGGTTATCCTGTCAGTTCCATTTTCCCCTAATGACGTTACTTCTTGAGCCCTTTGTCTTCCTGCTCCAGTCGCATCCTTATAGAAAGGACTTCTGTTCTGGGTAGGAGACAGAAGCTTTTAGTTCACTTCCAATTCAGCCAGTCCTGTGTTCTAGCACACATGAGTCCCCTGGGCCAATCTAATAGTTGTGATATTTACGCAGTATGCTGCTAACCTAAAGGGACACACCTTCCTTTCAGACATTTGACACTGATGTTACAGTTTAAAATACTAGTGAAAGAGATCTTGTATTTCTTCTTCCTGCCCCAGATAAAAGGGAAACAGTTCTTTAGAATTCCCAAGGGACATCCTTGATGGTTATCACCACCAATAAAAACTGAGGACTTAAAAAGTTCCTATACGTTTTCTGCCAATACACGTTTTTTAAAGCATTTTAAGAGGTCCTTTGATTACAGAGCAAAACAAAAACAAAAACAAAAAAAAACAAAAAAAGCTGTCAGAAATGATCTAAAAGCTAGTTTTTCATTGACCTAATCACACAATCTTCTCTGGGGCCTGAGTATGCTCTGCTGCTTGACCAAAACCAAATGACACCAAATCATAAGGCACCTGCACACATCTGACTCCCGGATCTGTCAGAGCAACAGAAGTACATTAATAATTACAATCCATACTTGAAGCTCCTTTGTTGAAAGACGCTGCTCAAGTAAGGAAACATCAGACCACGCAAGACTCTGCACAAAGTCAGTTAATCAAGGGATGAGGGATGACAAGAAGCAGGTGAGACAATGACTGGCCGCTGCAGCTCTTGCCTCCACCTGTGGACGTGGTTTGGGTTGGGCTCCCATGTTAATGCCCATTAGAAGAAAGCATCACATAAGGGAAACAGAAATACAGTTTTTGTTTTTTAAAATAAAAGTCAGGTCAGACTCAGGTAAACCAAAGCTATGTCATCCAAGGAGATGCAACGACTCTCTTGTGCCTTAAAAGCCACGGCATCTGAGGGGGTAACGTGGCTCCTGATACACCTCTTCCCTGTTAGCTTATAGTTTCAAAGATGGCACATCTCAAATTACTGGTGAATTAACTGAATGCTGAATGCTTTTTTTAAAAAAGGGGGTAATCTCTTATGTAAAATTGAGGGAAAGACAGAGAAAAAAGCAAAGATAGAAATAACTGTCACATAGTCTCCTGAAATTCACATGTAATATAATAACCCATTAATTCTTCTTAAATAAGTATTTATATGTTATGGTACAAATACATAATTATACTTTCAAATAAAACAATAATATAAAAATATGGTATTAAATAAGTTTATTGAGAGAACTTCACAAGTCTTCTGACTTTATAATTGAAAATAAATGAAAACTCCTCTGTGCTTTCCATATTAACAAGACAAAACCAAACTCCACCTATCTGTCACTTCTCCTTTCACAGAAGGGAAATTCTTCTAGTGCTATTCTATCAAATTCAATTCTGGTTTATTTTTTTAGGTCAGAAACATGAATCCGTACCAAAACTTTTTCCTTAATTTGCTCCTTCCTAAGGAGGAATGTCAGCCTTCTGAGAGAAAATGGAGTATGTATGATCTGGAGCATCTCTCTGTTGCCTGATTTTCAAGGAAAGCTAGTTTTCATCCGAGTTAGCTGATTTTCCTTCAGAAAAGTTTAGTTAGTAAAATACATTTAAAGCTTGGTATTGTGAGCATGCAGAAGAAAGAAAATAAAGGCTAGAATCAAAAGTTGATCTAAAATAAACATTCTGAACTGTATGTGATGAATAGTCAGACACTCCCCCACAACTCCTGAAATGAGTCCTGTGCCCAGTTCTAGCCCCAGGTCTGGACTCGAAGGTCCGGCTGACTTTTAGAGGAAAAGTGTGACAAAAATAACAGGCAAGACTTACACAGCATTGGCTGTTATTTCTCAAGGTTTTGTCCTGTGGATGTGAATCACTAAGAACACATGCATTTCCCAAGTTTTAGGAGATAGATAAGGGAAAAAAAAAATCATCTTTGGGGTTTGCTCCGGTTCTCGTTTAAGCTTTGGAGTGTGTAGAGTAACACACGGGAGGCTAAAGCGGAAACAGGTTTTGCTTCATTAACAATGAGTCCTGCTGGCTTATCCAACAAAATGCCTACTTCCTTCTGACCCTTTAATTTCCCCTTTACCTACAAATCTGAGGGTTTTAATCTGCCTGGATCCCTTGGCAAGAAGGTCAGAAGTCATTGTCACTCTCATCCAGGGGCTCAGGTTTCCGGACTCTTTGACTGGGCTTAGCTGGTAAGAGAGCAATGCTCTCGTCCTCCAAATCGTCGTCGTCTTCATCATCCTCCATGTCAATCTCACTGTCCTCTGAGTCTTCCTACAGGAAAAGACAGCAAATACAGCTGAGGGTCCCGCCCTGCTACTGACATCATGTCAGCAGAGACCCTACCTTGCTTTTTCACTAGTAGCTCAATAACCAGCAACACCCACATGAAGGAAGAGCTGGCCAGAGCAGCAGTCAGGCTGTGGGGGCATAAGAACGGGGCCAGTGTCTATATATTGCTGGCTGAAATACATATATAAATGTGTCTTCCAACCAGTAACCCTCAAACACCAACGGGCAAGCCAAGGCTGGAGCTGCAAGGTGGCTTTCCCGCCGACGTCTCAGGAGCACCACTGGATGTGCACGGAGGCTCACTGGAGGCCCAGAGACCCACCAGTAGACAGCAAGAAGGGCAGGGGCTTGGTGGGGGTTGCTTATTTGGGCTTTTGGATGGAAAGCCACTCAGGAAATGGGTGTAAGGAGCAAAATAAAAGACATTCTCTCTTTCATCATCTAGATCAGGGTGACCAACTCAACCAGCTTTTTCATACTGCAAGTCCTGTATCCCCAGTAAACCAGGATGGTCAGTCACTCTATATAGACCATTCCCACCGGCACACATACATGCTGCAATCTCCTTCTTCTTAAAAACACAAAATAAAAAACCCTAAAATGTAACCCCACCTTCCTCTGCAGCTACTCTGCCCTGTTCCCCTGTGGCCTCACAGCAAACCCCCTGAACGAGCTTGCACTCACGCTATCCCTGCTGGCTCCCCTCTCGCTGCCCTCTAAGCACCCACTAGCCAGGCTCTCACTCCCCCCACAAGTCCCCCAAGACTGAAACATCCAACGGATTCAGATCCTATGGGTAATTCTCCGTTCTCCTGTTTGACCCATGGCTGCATCTGACACAGGACTGCTCCTCCTCCCCCGGAACCCCCTTCCTGTGCTCCAGGCCCCCTCCTCTCAGGTGCTCGCCCCACCTCACTTTCTTGTCTTCTCGGTAGAGCTTGCCTGACCTGCTTCCTCGCCCTGACCTCTGCAATACAGGGTCGGCCTTGGGCCTCCTCTCTTCCCTTTCTACTCTCTCTCCCCGAGCAATCACATCTATCCTCGTGGTGGTCTTTGGGTGGCTCCCCCAAATTCAATCTCCAGCTGAGATCTGACCCTTGAAGTCCTCAACACCAGCATGTGGACATCTAGCAGGCAGCTCACACTGAGAATGTCCAAAACCAGACTCTTGATCTGCTCTCAAGTCCCTTCCTCAGGTCTGCCCCCCTCAGGAAATGAAAACTATGCTTTCAGCCAATTAAGCCACAACCAGGGCATTTCTCTCTTTCTCTAACATCTCATGTCCAGTTAACAAAACCTAATGGTTCTCACCTTAGAAACATCCAGAATCTGACCACATCTCACCAGTCTGCTGCTACCTCCACCCTTGCTTCTGAACTAGACCCCTGCAAATGCCCCCCACTTGGTTCCTCTGAAACTCAGGTCAGCTCTCCTGGGTCTCCAGCACCTCCCCGCTGCACTCAGAGAGCGCAAGCCCTCGTCACATCCTGCAAAGCTGTGCGTGGCCCCTGCTGCCTCTCCTGCTGCTCCTGCCCCAGTTCACTCACTCCCAGTCACGCTGCCACCTCCGGCCCTTGAATTCAGGAACCACGTTTCCTAGGCCTCACTGCCCCACCGCAGCATCACCTTCCTCCTACCACTCAGCCCCCTGCCCAATGTCACCTCATCAGTGACCTTCCCCGACCAATCAGAAGACATCGACCTCCTCCCTCATCCCTGTCACTCTGTCCCCTGAACCTGCTTTATTTTTCTTATCACCATGACCCCTGATGTATCTGCTTGATGACCATTGGAATGTAAGCATCAAGAAGGCAGGGGCTTTGTTCTGTTCACTGCTGTATTCCCCTAACCCCTAACGGTGCCTGGTACGTAACAGGCACTCAACAAGGACCTGGCAAGTGAATGAGTGAACAGGTGAAGGACAAGCCCCTATGCCCAGGGGGATGTGTGGAAACAGCCTCCTTGAGATAAATAAGTAGCAACAGGTACAGAGGAGATTTTAAGCTACAAACAAGGCATTTACTCAGAAAAGTAGAAAGCTATACAAATAATCAAGCAAATCGTAAGAAAAGAGGCCAGTGTCATGAGTTTCCACACCAGACTTTCCCTAATTCTGTCTCAGATGGGTAAGATGGATGGATAGAAGCTATTTTGCCATCCATCCCCTAATTTGATAAAAAAAATTTTGGAGGTAGTCTCTCTGCTTCTCTACAGACTGTCTTCTATGAATTAAAGGCCCTATCTTCTCTGTGCATCTTGCCCAGAAAATCTGAGTGACCTCTCCCCTCCTGTGAATTTCTCTAAAAGTATTCACCATTGGTACCTAATAAACAGAACTGTTGTACAAGAATATCAGCCCATGCTATGTGCATGCACGAGTGCCATGCTCCAGACACGCATGGCATTCAGCCTGATGGGAGGTCTGCGATCTCCATCAGTCCAGTCACCTTTGCCTCTTGGGCCTCACAGCCCTTCCAGGGACTCAACAAAGAAGGCATGCCCAGAGCGATGGATGGTGTGGCTCCAATAACCGGACCCCAGCAAGGATGCCTTGGTTCCCCATTCCATTGGTTTCCCAGTCAGTTATCCACCCAACAGTGCTCAAGGCATCAGCAACCTGATGTCACACTCTGGGCCCTGGTCTCGAGAGAGCCTGCCTTTCAGGTTCCCTCCCCAGAATGGAGCTGAAGAAAAGCCTGGTCTTGACCCCGGCCCTCAGCAGAATCCTTTCTCTTCTAGGTTACAGTTCAGGGGCCTGATAACCTTCCTTGTCTCTTGGCTCAGTGTTCACCCCGCCTCCTCATGAGCACAGGACCTCTAGATAACTTCACCACTCACTGTGGAACCCATCTGAGTGGCTTCTTGCCCCAGACACAAGGCATCACTCTTGGGGAAGGCTCTCTGCTGACCGTAAGTGGCTCACACACACACAAATGGAGGTGAAAAAGAAAACCAACCTGTTTCCTGGAGCTGGAAGTCTTGCATTTACCTAAGAGAGCTGGTGCCGCTTCCATCTTTGGAAAGCGAGAATGGAAAGAACAATGAGAAGAAAAAAAAAAAAAAGTAGGGCAAGCACGTTCATTTGAAAAGAAAAGAAATGAGCCAACAACTAGCAAAGAAGAGCCAACAACTAGCAAAGAAGAGAGTCTAGCTCCTTGGGAGGTCGAACTCCGCCACAAACCCAGCGAAGGGCTGGGCTGAGAAGCAGCACATTGCGCTAAACTGGTCAGATACACTTAGCTTCTCGGCCAAACTAGCCTACGAGGCTGGCCCAAGACAGCCAAGACCAGGATAGCTCAGGGAGCTGGTCGGGACTCACATCGTCGTCCGAGTCTCCACCTTGCATTGTGCCCACGACACGTTTGCTGGGTCGTCCTGAGGAGAACAAAAACATGAAGAGAGTATGAAAACCTTGTAGGATACAGGACAGGAAATGGCATTCAAGATTTGCTTTCCTTTAGAAAACTGGGAAAAAGAAGAATCACATTAAAAAACTGACTTAAGGAAAAAAAAACTGACTTAAGTAGGTACTTTCCTGGTGGGCCAGTGGTCAAGGCTCCATGCTCCCAATGCAGGGGGCCTGGGTTCGATCCCTGGTCAGGGAACTAGATCCCACATGCATGCCAAAACTAAAGATCCTGGGCTTCCCTGGTGGCTCAGTGGTTGAGAATCTGCCTGTCGATGCAGGGGACACGGGTTCGTGCCCCGGTCCGGGAAGATCCCGCATGCCACAGACCGGCTGGGCCTGTGAGCCATGGCCGCTGAGCCTGTGCATCCAGAGCCTGTGCTCCGCAGCAGGAGAGGCCACAACAGTGAGAGGCCCGCGTACCACACACACACAAAAAAACTAAAGATCCTGCATGCCACAAATAAAGATCCCACACGAGGCAACGATGATGCCACGTGTTGCAACTAAGACCCGGCACAGCCAAATACATAAAATAAGTAAATAAATACTTTAAAAAAATAAAAATAAAAAACTGACTTAAGTAGCATCCAGCTAATCAGAACCGTGATAGTAATAGATTTTCTGCATTTCCACTTTTAAAAAGAGGAAACGGGCATTAAAATATAAGCACAAATCATAAATCAGAAAAATAAATATGCATCCTGTAAATATTTTAGGGAAAAATCACTGAATCCCATTATTAGTATACATGCAATAGAACAGATGTGCTCTCTGTTGAAAAAAGAAATATATTCTCCTTTTATGGGCCAGTGTCACTTGTACTTGGATCTATGTCTGAGCTCCAAAAAGTAAAAAAATTTAAGTATCACATTAATTTATCCTTCAAAACACCATCATTATCTAAGTGATTCTCCCCTCCTCCTCTGGAAGTCAATGTTGTCTAGATGTGACTTCTGCAAAAACTCAGGAGCCATCCTTGCTGGGTGAAGGCAGAGAGCTGCACATACCCAAAGGCTGAAAAACGGCCACCAGTGAAGCCAGGGCCAGGCCTCAGAAGAAAGGCAGTGAAGGCAGCTCAGAGGAGCTCACTCAGGGCAGGCCTGGAGATGGCCATCAAGAGCTGTTTATGGACACACTCCCTTGGTCAGATAAAATGCAACTCTTGTGTTGTTTGAAGAACTTATTTATAGTTTTTGGAAATGAACCCTGTGATTTTACTTCTACAGGCTGAGTGGTCAGCAGGAGAATTTAGGAAACCAGTGCCCTTACTATGTTTTTTTTTTTTTTTTTTTTTTTTTTGCGGTATGCGGGCCTCTCACTGCTGTGGCCTCCCCCGTCGCGGAGCACAGGCTCCGGACGCGCAGGCTCCGGACGCGCAGGCTCAGCGGCCATGGCTCACGGGCCCAGCCGCTCCGCGGCATATGGGATCCTCCCAGACCGGGGCACGAACCCGTATCCCCTGCATCGGCAGGCGGACTCTCAACCACTTGCGCCACCAGGGAGGCCCCTAGTGCCCTTACTATGTTTTATTGAGCCAATTCCATACCTTTTTAGAGCCTTGGCCCCCATCTGCAGAATGGGAGTCATAACCTCTAACCTCTATTTATATCATGAAGCTCTTAAAAAATAAAAGGAAGAGAAAGGAATCAGAGCACCTAATTATCCTATAAAAAAATGAAATGTAATAAATAAAAATAGCTAAGCCTATAAGAGAAAGCAGTTAATATAGAAGTTAATATAAAACAATAAAGATGATTTACAACTTAGAAGTATTATATACATAAAAATGCAATTTTGTTCCAAAAATTAACAGAAATGCTTTATAGGCAAATATAGGGCAAATATAGATACTAAATGTATCTACCAAAATAACAATTTATATAACCTTTGACCTAAGAATTCCATTTTTAATGATGCAACCTAAAAAAACACTTGCACATATGCGGAAAGATGTACATACAAAGGAAAGAGTGGAAATACTTAAATATCTATCAATATAGAATGCCCAAATAAATTATGGGTACAGCCACAGGATGGAATACTATGCAGCTGTCAGAAAGAATGAAGCAGATTTATATTTTACTGACATGGAAAAGGTTCCAGTATATTTAATAATAATTTTAAAAAGCAAGTACAGAACCACACACAATCTGGTCCCATTTAGGTTAAAAAATGTTTCAGGTGATCTTTGTGTCCACATCTGAGTGTGTGTGTGTGCGCTCGTGAGTGGACATGTGTAAATGTGTGGAAAGGTAATTTGGAAGGACACACCCCAAGCCACGGGCCATGACCCCTGCAGGTGAGGGAGTGGGACATGAGGAAGACCCCAGGGGAGCACCCACATTTGCTCCACATATGTTATTGCTTGAATCTTTTGCAGTAAGAAGGTAGAAACTAGAACTTTTTTTTTTTTTTTGGCCACACCTCACAGCATGGGGGATCTTAGTTCCTTGGCCAGGGATCAAACCTGTGCCCCCTGCAGTGGGAGCACAGAGTCCTAACTACTGGACCGCCAGGGAATTCCCAGAAGAACTTTTTTTTAACAGCACAGATGCTCACGTAATTCTCTTATTTGTGCATTAATTCTCTGACCATAAGGGATGTAACTGCACTGAGAGCAGTTTGGACCCAAAAAGGGCAGAATTCAGCTGATCAGCAGAGGCAGTGTGTTATGTGGCCTCTGTGAGAAGTACCAAACCATAAATAAGACTGGCTATTCTTGGGGCCAAATGTAAGAGTATTAGCAGCAAAGATGACCACCGACCAGTTTAAGAGCCAAATCCTGATAAACAACAGGGCAGTGTGCTTACGGGCCTCGAAACCAAGCAGCCTTGACCCAATCCCGGCCGTCATTTCCTGTGACAGGGCGTGGGGCAGAGGCCAAGCAAGAGCCACTGTGGTACCTTGCAAGAGCGCCTCCATGACTGTCCGTGGCTTGGACAGCCGTCTCTCTTCTAGTTCACTGTCGGATTCATCGTCCTCCTGGATGTCAATGTCGGAGTCATCATTACCTGGCAGTGACACAAGCAGGCAAAACAAAAGGGCAGCTCCGTCATTGCCTCTAAAACAGCTTCTGTCCAGTAAGGCTCTTGTCAAAAGCCATCCGTGCTTCTGAGCCTTTCTTTTGATGCATTTGATTTTACAATGTTCTTGGGAGTTGCCTGTAGATACTTAGTGAAGAGTTAATGCAAACAACCATAGGCTAGTTTTTTTATAAACAATTTTCCAAAGCAAGAAAAAAGTGGGTCAGTTATATCAGTTAGAAACATTATTCCAGTATGTAAAACTAAAAAACTGAGTAGCCAGCTGTCAAGGTAGCTGGGAGTTCTTCGTTAGTTGGGGGGAAAAAAACATCTCTGTTCAGTCTTAGGCCATGTCACCAGAACTCAAACTCCTTGAGGATAACACGAGGGCAGTGGAGCCCACTGAAATGGTCAACAACTGCACCAGAACAAGCCTGGAGCAAGAGGGAGATGGGCCAGGAAGGGCCTGATTGGGCTGCCTGGGAAAGATGGCTACCTGGTGACTGGCAATGAAAATTGGTGCTCGTGATATTCCTTACTGGAGAAAATTCATTATAAAGGTAAACAAAGGTCATTCTCAATGCAACGGCCTTTTACATTAATTTCTTAAATACTCCTCTGGAGTCTTCTGCAGGTTGAACATTTCCTAATGTAAACCTACAGAAGGAGTTTCCACAGTGGGGAGAAAAAACTTTCACTGCCCAGCTCAACTGCTCTGTGCCCAGAGAGTGACAGAGGTTTTAGAAGGATGGAACTGGAAGAATGCAGTTGCTGTTCTGTTCACTGACTCTTAAGACAGTTTGGAAGTAGAGTAACTGTTCATCTACAGAAGTGCTTTGCGTAACTCCTGCTGTAAGAGAGTAATGAAATGGAAGCTGCATCGAGCTGGGCACTGAGGGAAAGTTTCCTGCTTCCTTTAGCCCTGGAGAGAAGAACTGTACTCTACAGCATGAAGGGGCAAAGCTAGGAGCTGGAGAAAGTGTCAATAACGGCATCCCGTAAGGACTTCAGTACAATCGATCCGACAACTACCATCTTATAAAAGCTGTTACAGAGAATGTGATTAGATATTAACTAGATATTAACACAAATTAATGACCACAAAGTGAAATCACTCTTCAGGTTAGTTCACTTTTTACTTCCTCCAGGAAAATTATGACATTAAATCCTCACCCCATGCAATATAAAGCAAATGATATCATGAATTTTAAACCAACATTAATACAGGTAACTTGGGCTCAGTACGATTTCTTCTGACAAGTCACAGCAATAGATTGAGGACCAAGCACGTAAACTAAAGTTAATACATGCTGACACTGAAATCACCGAGTTGTCAGTGACACGTTAAAATGAGTATGGCCAACTAGGGTGCCGGGATGATTCAACAGGAAAATAATAGACTTTCCAAAAAGTAGTGCTGGGACAAATAGACAGCCACACACAAAAGAATGAGGTTGGCCCCCTACCTCACACCATATACAAGAATTAACTAAAAATGGGTCAGAGACCTAAATGTAAGAGTTAAAACTATAAAACTCCTAGAAGGAAACAGAGGGGTAAACCTTGGTGACCTTGAATTCAGCAGTTTCTTAAATATGACACTAAAAGCACAAGCAACAAAGAAAAAAATTGATAAACTGTACTTTCTTAAAACTTTGTACAGCAAAGGACAGCATCAAGAAAGTGAAAAGACAGTCCAGAGAATGACAGAAAATATTTGCAAATCAGAAATCACGTAAGGGTCTAGTATCTAAAATATATAAGTCAACAATACAAGGAAAACCCAATTTAAAAATCTGCAAAGGGCTTGAATAGATCTCTCCAAAGAAGATATACAGACAGCCAATAAGCAGATGAAAAGATGCTCCATTTCATCGGCTATCAGAGAAATTCAAATCAAAACCACAATGAAATATACTTCATACACACTTAAACTGTAGGCAGTTCCTTTGTAAGTTTCTCCTTTTAGATCAACACTGTCCAATAGAAATAAGCCAGCCCCAGATGCAATCTAAAATTTTCTAGTAACTACATTAAAGCAAAAAGAAACAGGTGAATTAATTTTAATAATGTTTTATTTAACCCAATATATGTAAAATGTCATTTTAATAAGTAACCAATAGGAGACTGGTTCAAGATGGCAGAGTAGAAGGATGTGCTCTCACTCCCTCCTGCAAGAGCACCGGAATCACAACTAACTGCTGAACAATCACTGACAGGAAGACACTGGAACTCACCAAAAAAGATCACCCCCATCCAAAGACAAAGGAGAAGCCACAGTGAGATGGTAGGAGGGATGCAATCAAAATAAAATCAGGGTGGGCTTCCCTGGTGGCGCAGTTGTTGAGAGTCCACCTGCGGATGCAGGGGACACGGGTTCGTGCCCCAGTCCGGGAGAATCCCACATGCCGCGGAGCGGCTGGGCCCGTGAGCCATGGCCACTGGGCCTGCGCGTCCAGAGCCTGTGCTCCGCAGCAGGAGAGGCCACAGCAGTGAGAGGCCCATGTACCGCAAAAAAAAATAATAAAATAAAATAAAATAAAATAAAATAAAAGCAGGGGCTTCCCTGGCGGCACAGTGGTTAGGAACCCACCTACCAAGGCAGGGGACATGGGTTCGAGCCCTGGTCTGGGAAGATCCCACATGCCACAGAGCAACTAAGCCCGTGCGCCACAACTACTGAGCCTGTGTTGTAGAGCCCACGAGCCACAACTGCTGAGCCCATGCACCTAGAGCCCGTGCTCCGCGACAAGAGAGGCCACTGCAATGAGAAGCCTGCGCACCACAATGAAGAGTAGCCCTCTGCTCACCGCAACTAGAGAAAGCCCGTGCACAGCAACAAAGACCCAACAGAGCCAAAAATAAAAATAAATAAATTTACAAAATAAAATCAAATCCCATAATTGCTGGGTGGCTGACTCACAAACTGGAGAACACGGATACCACAGAAGTCCACCCACTGGAGTGAAGGTTCTGAGCCCCACGTCAGGCTTCCCAACCTGTGGGTACAGCAACGGGAGGAGGAATTCCCAGAGAATCAGACTTTGAAGGCAAGCGGGATTTGACTGCAGGACTTCGACAGGACTGGGGGAAACAGAGACTCCACTCTTGGAGGGCACACACAAAGTAGTGTGCATATCGGGACTCACGGGAAGGAGCAGTGACCCCATAGGAGACTGAATCAGACCTACCTGCTAGTGTTGGAGGGTCTCCTGCAGAGGTGGGGGGTGGCTGTATTTCTCCGTGAGGACAAGGACACTGGCAGCAGAAGTTCTGGGAAGTACTCCTTGGTATGAGCCCTCCCAGAGTCTGACATTAGCCCCACCAAAGAGCCAAGGTAGGCTCCAGGGTCCGGGCGTCTCAGGCCAAACAACCAACAGGGAGGGAACCCAGCCCCACCCATCAGCAGACAAGCGGATTAAAGTTTTACTGAGCTCTGCCCACCAGAGCAACAGCCAGCTCTACCCACCACCAGTCCCTCCCATCAAGCCTCTTAGATAGCCTCATCCACCAGAGGGGAGACAGCAGAAGCAAGAACTACAATCCTGCAGCCTCTGGAACAAAAACCACATTCACAGAAGACAGACAAGATGAAAAGGCAGAGGGCTATGTACCAGCTGAAGGAACAAGACAAAACCCCAGAAAAACAACTAAATGAAGTGGAGATAGGCAACCTTCCAGAAAAAGAATTCAGAATAATGATAGTGAAGATGATCCAGGACCTCAGAAAAAGAATGGAGGCAAAGATCAAGAAGATGCAAGAAATGTTTAACAAAGACCTAGAAGAATTAAAGAACAAACAAACAGAGATGAACAATACAATAACTGAAATGAAAACTACACTAGAAGGAAACAATAGCAGAACAACTGAGGCAGAAGAACGGATAAGTGACCTGAAGACAGAATGGTGGAATTCACTGCTGCGGAACAGAATAAAGAAGAAAGAATGCAAAGAAATGAAGACAGCCAAAGAGACCTCTGGGACAACATTAAACACAACAACATTCGCATTATAGGGGTCCCAGAAGGAGAAGAGAGAGAGAAAGGACCAGAGGAAATATTTAAAGAGATTATAGTCAAAAACTTCCCTAACATGGGAAAGGAAATAGCCACCCAAGTCCAGGAAGCACAGCGAGTCCCAAACAGGATAAACCTAAGGAGAAACATGCTGAGACACAGAGTAACTAAATTGGCAAAAATTAAAGACACAGAAAACTTATTGAAAGCAGCAAGGGAAAAACAACAAATAACATACAAGGGAACTCCCATAAGGTTAACAGCTGATTTCTCAGCAGAAACTCTACAAGCCAGAAGGGAGTGGCATGACATATTTAAAGTGATGAAAGGGAAGAACCTACAACCAAGATTACTCTACCCAGCGAGGATCTCATTCAGATTCGATGGAGAAATCAAAAGCTTTACAGACAACCAAAAGCTAAGAGAATTCAGCACCACCAAACCAGCTCTACAACAAACGCTAAAGAAACTTCTCTAAGTGGGAAACACAAGAGAAGAAAAGGACCTCCAAAAACAAACTCAAAACAATTAAGAAAACGGTCATAGGAACATACACATCGATAATTACCTTAAACGTGAATGGATTAAATGTTCCAACCAAAAGACACAGGCTTGATGAATGGTTACAAAAACAAGACCCACATATATGCTGTCTACAAGAGACCCACTTCAGACCTAGGGACACATACACATTGAAAGTGAGGGGATGGAAAAAGATACTCCATGCAAATGGAAATCGAAAGAAAGCTGGAGGGCTTCCCCGGTGGCGCAGTCGTTGAGAGTCCGCCTGCCGATGCAGGGGACACAAGTTAGTGCCCCAGTCCAGGAAGATCCCACATGCCACGGAGTGGCTAGGCCCGTGAGCCATGGCCTCTGAGCCTGCGCGTCCGGAGCCTGTGCTCCGCAACGGGAGAGACCACAACAGCGAGAGGCCCGCGTACCGCAAAAAAAAGAAAGCTGGAGTAGCAATACTCAATCAGGTAAAATAAACTTTAAAATAAAGAATGTTACAAGAGACAAGGAAGGACACTACGTAATGATCAAGGGATCAATCCAAGAAGAAGATATAACAATTATAAATATATATGCACATAACATAGGAGCACCTCAATATATAAGGAAACTGCTAACAGCTATAAAAGACGAAATCGACAGTAACACAATAATAGTGGGGGACTTTAACACCTCACTGACACCAATGGACAGATCATCCAAACAGAAAATTAATAAGGAAACACAAGCTTTAAATGACACAACACACCAGATAGATTTAATTGATATTTATAGGACAGTCCATCCAAAAACAGCAGATTACACTTTCTTTTCAAGGGTGCATGGAACATTCTCCAGGATAGATCACATCTTGGGTCACACAACAAGCCTTAGTAAATTTAAGAAAACAGAAATCATATCAAGCATCTTTTCTGACCACAACTCTATGAGATTAGAAATGAATTACAGGGAAAAGAATGTAAAAAACACAACACATGGAGGCTAAACAATACGTTACTAAATAACCAAGAGATCACTGAAGAAATCAAAGAGGAAAGCAAAAAATACCTAGAGACAAAGGACAATGAAAACAGGATGATCCAAAACCTATGGGATGCAGCATAAGCAGTTCTAAGAGGGAAGTTTATAGCAATACAATCCTACCTCAAGAAACAGCAAACATCTCAAGTAAACAATCTAACCTTACACCTAAAGGAACAAGAGAAAGAAGAACAAACAAAACCCAAACTTAATAGAAGGAAAGAAATCATAAAGATCAGAGCAGAAATAAATGAAATAGAAACAAAGAAAACTATAGCAAAGATCAATAAAACTAAAAGCTGGTTCTTTGAGAAGATAAACAAAATTGATAAACCATTAGCCAGACTCATCAAGAAAAAGAGGGAGAGGACTCAAATCAATAAAATTAGAAATGAAAAAGGAGAAGTTACAACAGACACCACAGAAATACAAAGCATCCTAAGAGACTACTACAAGCAACTCTACACCAATAAAATGGACAACCTGGAAGAAATGGACAAATCCTTAGAAAGGTATAACTTTCCAAGACTGAACCTGGAAGAAATAGAAAATATGAACAGACCAGTCACAAGTAATGAAATTGAAACTGTGATTAAAAATCTTCCAACAGGGCTTCCCTGGTGGCGCAGTGGTTGAGAGTCCGCCTGCCGATGCAGGGGACACGGGTTCGTGCCCCGATCCCGGAGGATCCCACATGCCGCGGAGCGGCTGGGCCCGCGAGCCATGGCCGCGGAGCCTGTGTGTCCGGAGCCTGTGCTCCGCAACGGGAGAGGCCACAGCAGTGAGAGGCCCACGTACAGCAAAAAAAAAAAAAAAAAAAAAAAAAAAAAAAATCTTCCAACAAACAAAAGCCCTGGACCAGATGGCTTCACAGGTGAATTCTATCAAACATTTAGAGAAGAGCTAATACCCATCCTTCTCAAACTCTTCCAAAAAATTGTAGAGGAAGGAACACTCCCAAACTCATTCAATGAGGCCACCATCACCCTGATACCAAAACCGGACAAAGATACTACAAAAAAAGAATATTACAGACCAATATCACTCATGAATATAGATGCAAAAATCCTCAACAAAATACTAGCAAGCAGAATCCAAGAACACACTGAAAGGATCATACACCGTGGTCAAGTGGGATTTATCCCAGGGATGCAAGGATTCTTCAATATACGCAAATCAATCAATGTGATATACCATATTAACAAACTGAAGAAGAAATACCATATGATCATCTCAATAGATGCAGAAAAAGCTTTTGATAAAATTCAACACCCATTTATGATAAAAACTCTCAAGAAAGTGGGCATAGAGGGAACCTACCTCAACATAATAAAGGCCATATACGACAAACCCACAGCAAACATCATTCTCAATGGTGAAAAACTGAAAGCATTTACTCTAAGATCAGGAACAAGACAAGGATGTACACTCTCACCACTATTATTCAACACAGTTTTGGAAGTCCTAGCAACAGCAATCAGAGAAGAAAAAGAAATAAAAGGAATACAAATTGGAGAACAAGAAGTAAAACTGTCTCTGTTAGCAGATGACATGATACTATACATAGAGAATCCTAAAGATGCCACCAGAAAACTACTAGAGCTAATCAATGAATTTGGTAAAGTTGCAGGATACAAAATTAATGCACAGAAATCTCTTGCATTCCTATACACTAATGATGAAAAATCTGAAAGAGAAATTAAGGAAACACTCCCATTTACCATTGCAACAAAAAGAATAAAATACCTAGGAATAAACCTACCTAGGGAGACAAAACACCTGTATGCAGAAAACTGTAAGACGCTGATGAAAGGAATTAAAGATGATACCAACAGCTGGAGAGATACACCATGTTCTCGGATTGGAAGAATCAATATTGTGAAAATGACTCTACTACCCAAAGTAATCTACAGATTCAATACAATCCCTATCAAATTACCAATGGCATTTTTTTACAGAACCAGAACAAAATATGTTAAAATTTGTATGGAGACACAAAAGACCCTGAATAGCCAAAGCAGTCTTGAGGGAAAAAAACGGAGCTGGAGGAATCAGACTCCCTGACTTCAGACTATACTACAAAGCTACAGTAATCAAGACAATATGGTACTGGCAAAAAACCAGAAATATAGATCAATGGAGCAGGACAGAAAGCCCAGAGATAAACCCACACACCTATGGTCAACTAATCTATGACAAAGGAGGCAAGGAAATACAATGGAGAAAAGACAGTCTCTTCAATAAGTGGTGCTGGGAAAACTGGACAGCTACATGTAAAAGAATGAAATTAGAACACTCCCTAACACCATACACAAAAATAAACTCAAAAAGGATTAGAGACCTAAATGTAAGACTGGAGACTATAAAACTCTTAGAGGAAAACATAGGAAGAACACTCTTTGACATAAAACATGGCAAGATCTTTTTTGATCCACCTCCTAGAGTGATGGAAATAAAAACAAAAATAAACAAATGGGACCTAATGAAACTTAAAAGCTTTTGCACAGCAAAAGAAACCACAAACAAGATCAAAAGACAACCCTCAGAATGGGAGAAAATATTTGCAAACGAATCAATGGACAAAGGATTAATCTCCAAAATATATAAACAGTTCATGCAGCTCAGTATTAAAAAAAACAAACAACCCAATCCAAAAATGGGCAGAAGACCTAAATAGACATTTCTCCAAAGAAGACATACAGATGGCCAAGAAGCACATGAAAAGCTGCTCAACATCACTAATTATTAGAGAAATGCAAATCAAAACTACAATGAGGTATCACCTCACACCAGTTAGATTGGGCATCATCAGAAAATCTACAAACAACAATGCTGGAGAGGGTGTGGAGAATAGGGAACTCTCTTGCACTGTTGGTGGGAATGTAAATTGATACAGCCACTATGGAGAACAGTATGGAGGTTCCTTAAAAAACTAAAAATAGAATTACCATATAACCCAGCAATCCCACTACTGGGCATATACCCAGAGAAAACCATAATTCAAAAGGACACATGCACCCCAATGTTCACTGCAGCACTATTTACAATAGCCAGGACATGGAAGCAACCTAAATGCCCATCGACAGATGAAGGGATAAAGAAGATGTGGTACATATATACAATGGAATATTACTCAGCCATAAAAAGGAATGAAATTGAGTCATTTGTAGAGACGTGGATGGATCTAGAGTCTGTCATACAGAGTGAATATATGTGGAACCTAGAAAAGTGGTGCAGATGAACCAGTTTTCAGGGCAGAAATTGAGACACAGATGTAGAGAACAAATGTATGGACACCAAGGGGGGAACGTGGCGGGTGGGAGGGGTGGTGGTGTGATGAACTGGGATATTGGGATTGACGTATGTACACTAATATGTATAAAATAGATAACTAATAAGAACCTGCTGGGGCTTCCCTGGTGGCACAGTGGTTGAGAGTCTGCCTGCTAGTGCAGGGAATGCGGGTTCGAGCCCTGGTCTGGGAGGATCCCACATGCTGCGGAGCAACTGGGCCCGTGAGCCACAACTGCTGAGCCCGCGCGTCTGTAGCCTGTGCTCTGCAATGGGAGAGGCCACGATAGTGAGAGGCCCGCACACCGTGATGAGGAGTGGCCCCCGCTTGCCACAACTAGAGAAAGCCCTCGCACAGAAACGAAGACCCAACACAGCAAAAATAAATAAATTAATTAATAAACTCCTACCCCAACATCTTAAGAAAAAAAAAAAAAGAACCTGCTGTATAAAAATAAAATAAAATTCAAAAAAAGTAACCAATTTAAAAAAGTATTAATCAGTAATTTTACTCTACTTTTATAGTAAATCTTCAAAATCTGGTGTATATTCTCCACAAACAGCACATCTCAGTTCGGACTAGCCACGTTTCAAGTGCTCCAAGAACACCAGCTCATGGCCAGGTACCGATGGTGCAATTCTAGACGTGGAGATCCCTGAGCACCTTTTCCATCACTGTGCACTGGCACAACACCCGTCACACAGTAGGCATGTGGTAAATGTGCATGACATGCATGAACATCTGCTCTCCACTACACCACAAAAATGGAACCACAGCAAGGTTACTCAGTTGCTTTCTAGAAATTCCTGGGTCATTTTATAAATTCAGAGGATTCTTTAAATTCCTAATGCTACAGTGCTTGAATCCTACCGAGGATACAGTTATAAATTTACCCCCAGCAACAAGGTTTAAAAGGATGGTGGGAAGATGAAGAGTCGCCCTTGACTTTTATTACAGGGCATCCCAGCAGAGCACTTTGCCTTTTTAATCTCTGGGGCCTGTGGCACTCTCCCATCTCTAATTACTCAAACTTTCTCTTCCTCCAACCTCTTACTCCAAATCCCAAAGCCAAATCTGAGATGACTTTACCTCCTGCTTAACAGGGAAGACAGTCTCCATCAAATGTGAGCCCCAAGCACACGGCCCACCTTCTAGCTCATCTCATCTGCCTCAGCTCCAGCCCCATGTGTTCATACTTTTCCTCACTCAGCGAAACTCACTGAGTTTCTCACAGAAAGGCTGGGACTTTCCCCATCTGATAGCTCCCTTCTCCCCAGCTCTACTGATTTAGCCTTTGCTTAAACAGCATCTCCTGGTGAGGTCTACCCTGACTCCTCTTTAAAACTGCAATTCTATTACACCTTCCCTATGCCCCTTACCTGCTCCACATTTTCCCCCATGGCATTTTTCACCTTCCACAAACAGCTTGCTTATTGTTTGTCCCCCAGCATGTCATTAGCACATCAAATGGTTTAAGGCAAGGAACTCTGTCTGCTGTCCACTGCTATGTCCTTAGCACCCAGAACAGATACTCAATAATGCTTTGCTGGGTTGAATCAGCTACCTGCAGAGTGGCCTGAACAAGATGCTCTCTTCCAGCTTTTGGATTTTGCTAATTCTTGCCCCGATTCACATCTATGTACTATTAGATTTTTCTGTTCAGAGGAGTCTTTCACAGATGGAGAAAAGTTCAGGTCTTCCTTTATATCCCAATATTCTGTGCAATGTTCCCACATGTGCAGAAAAGCAAAGAAAGACAGGGCATCTTAAGAAGCTTAGGATGAATAGAACTGAGAATGGTCCTTTGTAAATATTTTCCTAACTTTTTTGGTCAAAAATTACTAAATTAAGCGCTTTCCTTCATTAAGTTGGTTTAAACTGGAACTTATTTTTCCAAAAAAACTAAATCACACATACTCATGAGAATCTCTGTCCTTCATGAGATCCTAAACCTATGGATCACAAAATTAAAGTCTGAGTTCAGAAGAATAAAGCAAGATCACTGAGAAAGGTCTTAACATGCTGGTCCAGGGCAGAGCAGGATGCAGCCAACCAACCGGGCTCTTACCTGTGCTGGGCCTCTCGGAAGGGGATAAACTCCATGCAGGCTTATCACTTAGGGCTGCTTCAGGCACTCCTGGCCGACCTGGAACCATAAAGGTAAGGGGCTGCTTTTGCTAGAGAGGCCCTTGGAATTTTCTAAACTTGCCCCTAGAGAATTTCACAGCAGTCCCTACTCTTCTTCTAGAGTTTCCTGACATTCAGGAGAGAGAGGCATAGAACAAGTATGACAGGAAAGAGATACAAAGGGAAAAGGCAGAGAGAGAGCACACCTGCTGGGACAGGTACACTTCCCGCCAGCCTGAGAGAAAAAACCATCACAGGAAAAGAGAAACAAGCAAGAGAAGTAACTCTGTGAGACAAAGCCATCAATTCCGCGTGAAGATCACGTGCTGCTACTGCTCCCAAGGCTGACTTGACACCTTGGGGAAGTTCATGGATGAAGTGTGCTACCCAGACATGGGGAACATTTCTTCCCAGAATCTAGGTCTCACAAGTTGGTAACCCCCATTTCTCTACATTTGAGAGCCTAGATGAACGACTTTGGATTACTGGGGGACACATGACAGGTGTGTGTGAAGTGGGGGGACTACCTTCAAGTAAGTACACTTGTACTGCGTCACAATACTTGCTTTCCCTCAGTTTGCCCTAAAATAAGGAACCCTACAAGACCTCTAAGAGCAAATTTTCTTGTATAATTATATGCAACTCAAACTAATTGTATCATTTAAACAGGGGAAAACAGTATTTCAGTTGGCACGAAAACCAAATGTACTTTAAATGCTATGTAATTTAAAACATTCTCTTGAGCTCCTGAGTGAATTAAAATGGTACCTGATATAAAAGTTGTGAGAAAATTGCCTTTTGAAAATAAACAAAATACGTGTGTAAGTTTTCCGAGGCTAAAAACTCTAGTCCAGAGTAAGCACGTCCATTTAAAAAGTGTGGGCTTACTTCTGCTCTTGAGCAGTCGCTTTTCTTCCTCCTTTAGCTTGTTCTGCATCAGACGGAGAGTGTTTTCAGCTTCCTATGGAGCAAGAAAAACAAGATCCAGAAGAAATGACACTTTCTGGACTGTTTTATTATTCTTTACCATGTTAAGTACTGCTAAATTTGTGATATAGAAGCAAAAAAGACTAAACTACAGGAAGGGGAAGAGAACTAACGCTGCATGGGAAACTCAACACCCCTTCTCCGTCATCACTCTGGCAGCCCGATGAAAAGGGGGGCTCCCAGAAGTGACACCACTGGCCCAAAATGGGCCTCACTGGTCCCCAAAGCCAGGCTCCTCCCACTACACCTCACTGCCTCTGAAGAAAACTGACAACACAACAAGATGCCCGTCACGTGTGCCTGTGTGGGATGTGGACACAGGAACAGATGTATCAACTATAGGGCCTCTTGCTCTTAAAATAAAGCACGAATTTTATCAGTTTTCTGCCCTGCACAATTCTAACCCTGAAAGGGGCTAAATGGTAGGAGTGATCAGATAGGAAAAGAAAGAAAGAAATACTGGTTTTAATTCCTAGGGTATAAAAAAAAAGCTAATACTTGAGTTAGGTTACAAAATGTGGCCCTGATTATTGTCAAAAAAGAGAATGGGAGGGACTTCCTTGTGGTGGTTCAGTGGTTAAGACTCCGCACTTCCACTGCAGAGGGTGCGGGTTCCATCCCTGATTGGGGAACTAAGATCCCGCATGCCGTGCGGTGCGGCCGAAAAAAAGAAAAAGAGAATGGGAGAGGAAATTGGCTTTTAAAAATGTGCTGTTGTTCTAAATGTTAAAAAGGAAGCACTGTTTCATGCATGAGATATTTTGAGGGACCAGGTATTAGAAGCATGGGGAGTAGCTGTGAGCACAGAAGAAAAAGAGGGTAGGTACTTGCTGAAGGGAGGGTGGGCAGGAAGGTGCCCCTCAGAAGTAACCGGGGCCACCCACTCGCATCCTGAGGCACGTTCTTTGGTACGTTCTCTGAGCCCAGGGGTGGCCCAGACAATAGTACAAAATGATCAGCTTATTTTCACTGTCTCTTTACTGCTCTTTCCCAGACACCCAATGTTTAAAATGTCCAGAACTCCAGGGTCTTTTCATTGCCCTCAAAACATGCCTGTCCTGGACCCTCCATTCCTCCATGGCCTGCCTCTGCCTTACAGCAAGAGTGGCAACAGGTTCCTCATCCAGATAAACATGTCCAGATGAAGGTGTCAGTTAGAGCCAGCCCTCTTGGCAACAAAGTAGCGTCACCTAATTCAAATGTCCAGGTTTGTAATAAGGCTAAGATAACCTTTACACCAAAAGCTGTCAAGGACAGCATGAGAAAGGGAGACTGGAGACCAGTTTCACTGTGAACATAGATTCCAAATGCCTATTTTAGGGTTAAGCAGAAATATCCCTAGGGTATAAGGGCAGTGCAAAATGACACCAACTCTGTCCAATTCCTTTGCTCTGATTCCGTATTTATCAACTGATGCTGGGATCTGAAATACTCTTTCCTAAATGGCCTTACACATTGGGATGAAAGGAACCTGAAAGACAGCTGGTCAGTTTATAGGTCATACATATTTCCCACAATAATCAGTAAGCTACAATCCTTCTTTATAAAGTAGTTTCTGAAAAGCTACTCTGGGTGATTCAATAAACCAGGGCTTGAAAATCTTTAAGTGAACTGACCAAGCAAGATCTGTACACAAGACATGTTACATAATTTGTGGGACTCACTGCAAAATAAAATGCAGTTAAAAATTACTAAGAATTTCAAGATGGTGACAGCAGAGGATTAAAGCAAGCCCAGGCCCTTCTAAGCTTGCAGCTGTATCCAACTGCACAGGTCATGTCCCAGCCCTGTCTGTAGTCCTAACTGACCAGACTCTGGTGACAACCTACTACCAAAGATTTGACAACCTTGGAGCCCAGGCTACACAACCAGAAAAACAGAAGAATCACATGAGCAATCCTTAGTCTGATCAGGGAGAAAAAACATTCACCTGATATTCTTTTCACAGTGATATTTACAAACTGGCATGTCAACAAGTACAAAGTAACACACCAGAACAAATGGTCATACAGAAGGACTAAGCACTCACCTCAAACCTCTCTTGCTCCATCCTGTGATGATCCTCGAGTTGCTGTTCCAGATAAGCCAGATTTCGAAATTTCTCTAGATAAATGTCATACTGCTTTTGCAATTCGTCCTCAGTCTTCTCATATTCATCCATAAAGGCTGGCCTAGAAAAAAAAAAGAAATAAAAATTGAAAGATTAATCAATATACAAAAATACAGTAGTGTGAAATTGGTATTCAGAGCTCCAGATTCCATCCTGGTTTTCTTTGGAAAGCCTTTAATTAGAGAAGGTTCTTCATTCTTGTAACTAAAGCAAATTTCCCCTTTTCTCTTCCCTCCCCACAAAATGAAGATACTTTTAATCAAAAATAAGACACGCTCTTTGTAAAAACTAGAAACAATCCTGAAAGTATTAATAAAAATAAAATTACTCATAATCCCATCACTAGGTATCAGCACTTAATATTTGACATACATCCTTCCAGACTTTTCTATGCATAGATACATACAGAAATGCATTTCTTTTTAACAAACATTAAGTATATTATCTTAAATGAAGCTCTGAGGTCTTTTTTCCCTCACTCAATATGGCACATATTTCAATACAGAGTTAAAGAATAATCATATATCATACACATCTCTAAAAATCAATAAATTAAATATATGCATTATGTTAGTTGGGCATAATATTCTGTCTGAATGTTCCAAAATTTAATCAGTCCCCTAAAAAGAGAAATATAGGTTGCTACAAATTAAAGCTAAGTTTTTAAACAATATAAAACTTAAAAATAAAGCCACACCATAAAAACCTGTTTCAATTGGTTTGCTGAATTTTTTTCTCTTATTATTGATCTTAAAAGGAAAACTTTGTTCTTTTAAAAATATAAACAGACAGGGACTTCCTTGGCAGTCCACTGGTTAAGACTCTGAGCTCTCAATGCAGGGGGCACAGGTTTGATCCCTGGTCGGGGAACTAAGATCCCACATGCCGCACGGCACAGCCAAAAAAATTTAAAAAATAAAAACATAAACAGACAAACTAGAAAATAATTTATAATCTTTTGGACTAGAGGAAAACAGAGAAATTTTTCTATTAAAAGGATCTGAGACTTGTGGAACAAAAATCACATTCACAGAAATACAGACAAGATGAAAAGGCAGAGGGCTATGTACCAGATGAAGGAACAAGACAAAACCCCAGAAAAACAACTAAATGAAGTGGAGATAGGCAACCTTCCAGAAAAAGAATTCAGAATAATGATAGTGAAGATGATCCAGGACCTCAGAAAAAGAATGGAGGAAAAGATCAAGAAGATGCAAGAAATGTTTAACAAAGACCTAGAAGAATTAAAGAACAAACAAACAGAGATGAACAATACAATAACTGAAATGAAAACTACACTAGAAGGAAACAATAGCAGAACAACTGAGGCAGAAGAACGGATAAGTGACCTGAAGACAGAATGGTGGAATTCACTGCTGCGCAACAGAATAAAGAAGAAAGAATGCAAAGAAATGAAGACAGCCAAAGAGACCTCAGGGACAACATTAAACACAACAACATTCGCATTATAGGGGTCCCAGAAGGAGAAGAGAGAGAGAAAGGACCAGAGGAAATATTTAAAGAGATTATAGTCAAAAACTTCCCTAACATGGGAAAGGAAATAGCCACCCAAGTCCAGGAAGCACAGCGAGTCCCAAACAGGATAAACCTAAGGAGAAACATGCTGAGACACACAGCAAAAATTAAAGACACAGAAAACTTATTGAAAGCAGCAAGGGAAAAACAACAAATAACATACAAGGGAACTCCCATAAGGTTAACAGCTGATTTCTCAGCAGAAACTCTACAAGCCAGAAGGGAGTGGCATGACATATTTAAAGTGATGAAAGGGAAGAACCTACAACCAAGATTACTCTACCCAGCGAGGATCTCATTCAGATTCGATGGAGAAATCAAAAGCTTTACAGACAACCAAAAGCTAAGAGAATTCAGCACCACCAAACCAGCTCTACAACAAACGCTAAAGAAACTTCTCTAAGTGGGAAACACAAGAGAAGAAAAGGACCTCCAAAAACAAACTCAAAACAATTAAGAAAACGGTCATAGGAACATACACATCGATAATTACCTTAAACGTGAATGGATTAAATGTTCCAACCAAAAGACACAGGCTTGATGAATGGATACAAAAACAAGACCCACATACATGCTGTCTACAAGAGACCCACTTCAGACCTAGGGACACATACACATTGAAAGTGAGGGGATGGAAAAAGATACTCCATGCAAATGGAAATCAAAAGAAAGCTGGAGTAGCAATACTCATATCAGATAAATAGACTTTAAAATAAAGAATGTTACAAGAGACAAGGAAGGACACTACATAATGATCAAAGGATCAATCCAAGAAGATGATATAACAATTGTAAATATATATGCACCCAATATAGGAGCACCTCAATACATAAGGCAACTGCTAACAGCTATAGAAGACGAAATCGAGGGCTTCCCTGGTGGCGCAGTGGTTGAGAGTCTGCCTGCCGATGCAGGGGACACAGGTTCGAGCCCTGGTCTGGGAAGATCCCACATGCCGCAGAGCAACTGGGCCCGTGAGCCACAACTACTGAGCCTGTGAGTCTGGAGCGTGTGCTCCGCAACAAGAGAGGCCACGATAGTGAGAGGCCCGCACACTGCGATGAAGAGTGGCCCCCACTTGCCGCAACTAGAGAAAGCCCTCACAAGGAAACGAAGACCCAACATAGCCAAAAATAAATAAATTAGTTAATTAAAAAAAACCAAAAAACCGTAGAACAGCTATTAAAAAAAAAAGAAATGAATTACAGGGAAAAAAATGTAAAAAACACAAACACATGGAGGCTAAACAATACATTACTAAATAACCAAGAGATCACTGAAGAAATCAAAGAGGAAAGCAAAAAATGCCTAGAGACAAAGGACAATGAAAACAGGACGATCCAAAACCTATGGGATGCAGCATAAGCAGTTCTAAGAGGGAAGTTTATAGCTATACAAGCTTACCTCAAGAAACAAGAAAAATCTCAAATAAACAATCTAACCTTACACTTAAAGGAACTAGAGAAAGAAGAACAAACAAAACCCAAAGTTAGCAGAAGGAAAGAAATCATAAAGATCAGAGCAGAAATAAATGAAATAGAAACAAAGAAAACTATAGCAAAGATCAATAAAACTAAAAGCTGGTTCTTTGAGAAGATAAACAAAATTGATAAACCATTAGCCAGACTCATCAAGAAAAAGAGGGAGAGGACTCAAATCAATAAAATTAGATATGAAAAAGGAGAAGTTACACAGACACCGCAGAAATACAAAGCATCCTAAGAGACTACTACAAGCAACTCTACACCAATAAAATGGACAACCTGGAAGAAATGGACAAATCCTTAGAAAGGTATAACTTTCCAAGACTGAACCTGGAAGAAATAGAAAATATGAACAGACCAATCACAAGTAACGAAATTGAAACTGTGATTAAAAATCTTCCAACAAACAGAAGTCCAGGACCAGATGGCTTCACAGGTGAATTCCATCAAATATTTAGAGAAGAGCTAATACCTATCCTTCTCAAACTCTTCCAAAAAATTGCAGAGGAAGGAACACTCCCAAACTCATCCTACGAGGCCACCATCACCCTGATACCAAAACCGGACAAAGATACTACAAAAAAAGAATATTACAGACCAATATCACTCATGAATATAGATGCAAAAATTCTCAACAAAATACTAGCAAGCAGAATCCAACAACACATTAAAAGGATCATACACCATGATCAAGTGGGATTTATACCAGGGATGCAAGGATTCTTCAATATACACAAATCAATCAATGTGATATACCATATTAACAAACTGAAGAAGAAAAACCATATGATCATCTCAATAGATGCAGAAAAAGCTTTTGACAAAATTCAACACCCATTTATGATAAAAACTCTCAAGAAAGTGGGCATAGAGGGAACCTACCTCAACATAATAAAGGCCATATACGACAAACCCACGGCAAACATCATTCTCAATGGTGAAAAACTGAAAGCATTTACTCTAAGATCAGGAACAAGAAGACAAGGATGTCCACTCTCACCACTATTATTCAACATAATTTTGGAAGTCCTAGCCATGGCAATCAGAGAAGAAAAAGAAATAAAAGGAATACAAATTGGAAAAGAGGAAGTAAAACTGTCACTGTTTGCAGATGACATGATACTATACATAGAGAATCCTAAAGATGCCACCAGAATACTACTAGAGCTAATCAATGAATTTGGTAAAGTTGCAGGATACAAAATTAATGCACAGAAATCTCTTGCATTCCTATACACTAATGATGAAAAATCTGAAAGAGAAATTAAGGAAACACTCCCATTTACCATTGCAACAAAAAGAATAAAATACCTAGGAATAAACCTACCTAGGGAGACAAAACACCTGTATGCAGAAAACTGTAAGACGCTGATGAAAGGAATTAAAGATGATACCAACAGCTGGAGAGATACACCATGTTCTCGGATTGGAAGAATCAATATTGTGAAAATGACTCTACTACCCAAAGTAATCTACAGATTCAATACAATCCCTATCAAATTACCAATGGCATTTTTTTACAGAACCAGAACAAAATATGTTAAAATTTGTATGGAGACACAAAAGACCCTGAATAGCCAAAGCAGTCTTGAGGGAAAAAAACGGAGCTGGAGGAATCAGACTCCCTGACTTCAGACTATACTACAAAGCTACAGTAATCAAGACAATATGGTACTGGCAAAAAACCAGAAATATAGATCAATGGAGCAGGACAGAAAGCCCAGAGATAAACCCACACACCTATGGTCAACTAATCTATGACAAAGGAGGCAAGGAAATACAATGGAGAAAAGACAGTCTCTTCAATAAGTGGTGCTGGGAAAACTGGACAGCTACATGTAAAAGAATGAAATTAGAACACTCCCTAACACCATACACAAAAATAAACTCAAAAAGGATTAGAGACCTAAATGTAAGACTGGAGACTATAAAACTCTTAGAGGAAAACATAGGAAGAACACTCTTTGACATAAAACATGGCAAGATCTTTTTTGATCCACCTCCTAGAGTGATGGAAATAAAAACAAAAATAAACAAATGGGACCTAATGAAACTTAAAAGCTTTTGCACAGCAAAAGAAACCACAAACAAGATCAAAAGACAACCCTCAGAATGGGAGAAAATATTTGCAAATGAATCAACGGACAAAGGATTAATCTCCAAAATATATAAACAGTTCATACAGCTCAATATTAAAGAAACAAATAACCCAATCCAAAAATGGGCAGAAGACCTAAATAGACATTTCTCCAAAGAAGACATACAGATGGCCAAGAAGCACATGAAAAGCTGCTCAACATCACTAATTATTAGAGAAATGCAAATCAAAACTACAATGAGGTATCACCTCACACCAGTTAGAATGGGCATCAACAAAAAATCTACAAACAAATGCTTGAGAGGGTGTGGAGAATAGGGAACCCTCTTGCACTGTTGATGGGAATGTAAATTGATACTGCCACTATGGAGAACAGTATGGAGGTTCCTTAAAAAACTAAAAATAGAATTACCATATGATCCAGCACTCCCACTACTGGGCATATACCCAGAGAAACCATAATTCAAAAAGACACATGCACCCCAATGTTCACTGCAGCACTATTTACAATAGCCAGGTCATGGAAGCAACCTAAATGCCCATCGACAGACGAATGGATAAAGAAGATGTGGTACATATATACACTGGAATTCAGCCATAAAAAGGAACGAAATTCAGTCATTTGTTGAGACGTGGATGGATCTAGAGTCTGTCATACAGAGTGAAGTTAGTCAGAAAGAGAAAAACAAATATCGTATATTAATGCATGTATGTGGAATCTAGAAAATTGGTACAGATGAACCGGTTTGCAGGGCAGAAGTTGAGACACAGATGTAGAGGACAAATGTATGGACACCAAGGGGGGAACGCCACAGCGGTGGTGGGGATGGTGGTGTGATGAATTGGGCGATTGGGATTGACATGTATACACTGATGTGTATAAAACTGATGACTAATAAGAAATCTACTGTTTAAAAAAAATAAAATTAAAAAAAACAAAAGATCTGAGGCTTAACAAAAATGAATTTATGCTTGAAAGGCAGAAGTTTTTAATGAGATAAATCTATCTGCTGGCCCTGATCCAGAGGCAGAAGGGGCGTGGGCTTGCCCTTGGCAAGGAGGGAGCCTTGATGCTCCCTCGGTTAGTCTGCTGCCCCCAGGTGCTGCCTTCCCGCAGATCTCAGGACAGGAGCCAGAGTGTGGGCCAGGCACGTGTCCCCAGAAAGCAAGACACATTCAGAGAGAATACAGCAGCTGGAGAAAGGAATGAGTAAAGAGAGAAAAATAAAGGGAGAATGAAAAGGGAGGAAGGGCAACACAGAAACAAAGCAAAGGAAGGAGGGTACAAAGTGAGAGAAAAAGGGAGGGCACAAGAAAGAGGTGCGGTGGGGGGAAGTGTGGGCTCCAAGAAAATGTGAGGCACACACTTGAAAGGGAAAGTCAGAGGAAGGATGAATTACCAGTGAGGAATTATAGACTGTAAAATCTACTCAAACCAAGAAATGGGAGTATGTTTCTGCTTCCACCTAATTTATGGCAAGACACAGATCTGAGGAGCCAGGCCTTGTATAACTTTCGCCATCTGGATTTACTTACTTTGCCTTGCGTTCCAAGAAGCTATAAAAGCTAGAAGGGAGGTTCAAGAACTAAGCAGTTTTCCAGACATATTGAAAGCAGTAAAGAGAATGAGTTTAGCAGTGTGCCTGTTAAAAACACACGTACATTCTGCAGCAGAGACATCTTTATGCCGGGCTTTTCCCACTGCTTGAAAGGTTAATACCACTGACAATATATATTCCCTCAGTCTGCTTTAACCTGCAGAGACAGTGTTCTACTCACTCTTCAGGTGTTCGTATCTACCTGACACTCTGCAGAGTCTGGAGTCGCTTCCGATTTCTCTCCAGCTCTAATTTCCTCTTATCAATTTTGGCTTCTAGGTTAGCTTCATCAGAGGCCACATTATTGAGCAGGTCTTTCGTCTTCTGAACCTGCACCTACATTTAACAGGAAATGAAGGAGACAAATGTGCCAATAAGGACCACGACCTGACTCTTGGAAGAGCAGGACTTCTCAACCCCTCAAGCCCAGCAACACCTCACTAAGCAGAATCAAGGGGAAGCAAACAGAGCAAACCCTCCCCCAGGCCATCACTCGTTTAACCAACTATTTCCAGGAGGAACATTACATAGGCCCACAAAGAATCATCTACTTTTTTTTCCATGAGAAAGTGTTTCCAAAGAGGGACCCAAAACCTCCTGCCACCTCACTTGTTTAGATGGTGACACCTCACTCTGAAGGGTTGGTTTGCCTTCATTTACATAGTTCAGGCTACTCCCCAGCTACAAATAACTGACTTATACAATACATGCACGCATAAGCTTTATCTTAGCTTTACTTAGAAGGGAACAAAAAGAAACGCCGCCTGGTCCCAGCTCTAATGCGCTGCTTGCTGGGACTGAGAGAAGGTTCCTCTCCCCCTCCCAGGCAGCTGAACCGCAGACTGAACTAAACAGAGAAACCACTCTGTTAGGAGAAAGTGGATCCCTGGGTGGCTCCGTTGTGACCCAGCCTTGGGGAGAGAGCCTGGGCAGCAGTGTGACACAGGCCCCTGGGCAAGGGGGCAGTGTGAAGGGGAAGAGAGATCACTGGTGAAAACCACAGGCCTCCCCATCCTCCCATAAGAGCAAGTTCATCTGAGCCAGGGCTAGTCTGAGTAAATGCACTGTCTTCACACTCATGTTGTCTGGGAAGCGGGCCAGGTCAAGGCCTGTGGCTCAGAGCTGCAACCTGCTGCCCTAGGAATGACATCTGCAACGCAACCAGCCAAGTGTAGAACTGCTCCCTGCGCCCCCAGGCTGGGACTATCCAACTCTGCTGTTAAGTTCCAGATGGCCAAGGTGGAGTCCTCCCCTCCAGGACTTTACACATGTGTAGCCCCATGAAGGTTTACTGACTGTTTACCTGCAGGCCTCTGAAACACTATGCGGTCCACAAAGAAATCAGCTAAGGAGCCCAGACACGCTCCACGACTCTCAGAGACAGTGCATATTTGGAAGCAGTCACTTTTATCAACACTTTATGGCTTAATTTTTTTTGCCTAAGTACACTAACCATTTCGAAGATGCTTTCATGAAGATTAATCATATCACTAACCACTGATTTGCTGCAAGTACTTTAAAAACCCCAGCAGAGATGTGAGTTCACTCTCAGAGGAAGACAAGGTGGGTCGCCTTTCTGAACAGACAACTCAGGTTGATGGCAACTATTTCTCTGAATCAAAGTCAGATTAAAACCTAGTGAATCTATCTGACCTCAAAAATAAAGATTTTTTTTTTTTGCAGTACGTGGGCCTCTCACTGTTGTGGCCCCTCCCGTTGTGGAGCACAGGCTCCAGATGCACAGGCTCAGCGGCCATGGCTCACGGGCCCAGACGCTCCGCGGCATGTGGGATCCTCCCGGCCCGGGGCACGAACCCGTGTCCCCTGAATCGGCAGGCGGACTCTCAACCACTGCGCCACCAGGGAAGCCCCAAAAATAAAGATTTTTAAAAAGGTTCTGTTCCTCAAAAAAGACAAATGTGATAAACACAAAAAATTTTCTCTAGCTTTCTGAAATAAATGGCCTATATTTCATAATCCCTTTTAAGTATCCATGTTGTTGTTTCGCTTTTGTTTTTAGAATTATCAAATATCATGTATATTTTCCAGCAACGAAAAGATATCTTAAGAGGTGTTCACCAAGAAATGAACTGTGCCCTCATTTGGTTGTTCCATTTTTAATACTGAGTTAGTGCTAAAGGCACATTCATGCCATGCTAACCTGATTCAGCCAGAACACTGACAAGCACAGAAGTATTATCATTAGTTTTTTTTTTTAATTTAGAAACAATCAGGAACTTACAAACAGCTGAAGTATAATACAAAACATTTTTTCCTAACCTAGGTGAGAATGAACTGCTGACCTGAGGCTCCATCACTGCTAAATACTTTAATGTGTGTTTCCTGAGAATAAGGCCTTTCTTCTAAATAACCACAACACAATCATCAAGACAGGAAATGAACTCTTGACGCACCACACCCATCCAACCCTCAGACTCACTGTCCCCATTAAGTCCTTAACAGCAGATGGGAGTGACCCCTGGCATTCAGTCATCAGGTCTCCTTAGCCTCCTTCAGTATGGAATGGCTCCTCAACCTCTCCTGGATGTTCATGACAGGAACATCAACTTTTCACTGTTGAAGAGTAGGGGCCAGGGAATTTACAGAATGCCCCTCAATTTGCCTTTGTCTGATTAGCTTCAGATTACACACCCCTAGCAGGAATAGCACAGATATCACTGAACCCTGCATCCCATCAGGCAGGCATAATTCTGGTTTGCTCCATCACTGGTGATATTCCTTTGGTCACTGGATTAAGAGGGTGTCTGTCAGGCTTCTCCTATGATGTTACTCTTTTCCTCTCTGTAATTAATAAGTATTTTGTAGGGAGCTACTTTGAAACTATGTGAAAAACCTGCTCTTCATCAGTTTTCAATGTATTCATTTATCAGTGAGAACTCAAGATCTCCCATTTCATTCAATGGTCTACAATCCATTACTATAATTCATTCATTTTGATGCTTATCCTGTCCCTGGTGTGGCCAGGGGAAGCTGGCTTCTGTGTCCTTCTGACACTCTTTGAGCACTTCCTTGCTTTCTGGCACAAGAAGATCTTGTACTTTCTTGTCCCAGCTTTGGAAACAGCCATCTCTCCTGAAGAGCCCTGCTTCATTTTAGTGGAGAATGGCATTTAGAAACCAAGATCTGGGTGCTAGGTATGCTCAGAGCTAAGGAGTGTATGAATGTGTATGTGGGTGTGCATGTGTATGTACATAAATATACTACATACATATGCTACACGTACATACACACAACAAAATTTATTCCTATATCTATCTACATATTGAAATGCATGCATTTAACCAACACCTCCTATTTCAGGGTTCAATCTAATTTTCTCCCTTTTCATATCTGTAACTCCATTCTCCAACAGTGAGAACCTTGGCTTCCATTATCTTTAACATATTTACTTATTTGATCAACCTGCCTGTATGTAACCATCTCCCATCTTGGCTACCCTGCATGTCTCACCCTGCTGAGGCTCTGACTGTCTGTGCTGGGCTGTGCAGGGAGTATTACTGTTTTATGATAAGACTACTATAAAAACCGATCTTAGAGTTTTGTACAACTCACAGCAAATTCTTGTTTTATAACTATTCTTAATTTACGTAAGGCCCCCCTATCTGTGTCTACTGAATAAAATGAATCTCTAATAATGGCTGAATACCTACTATGTGCCACGCACTGTCATAATGAATGCTCACAAGGACCCTAGGTGGTGGGCACTGCCATTCCTTCCATTTTATAGATGCGGAAAGTGAGGCACAGAGAAGTTAAGTAACTTGCCTAAAACCACACAGAGGGATTCAAACCCAAGTAGTCTGAGTCCCCCTCACTTTCTGCTTTCCAAATGAATGATTTAGGTGAGATAAGCAAATAACAAATGATCATGGGTAAGTAGTAAAGGATGATGATCATTCTATTTATACAGTGCTGTTTAAAGTTGAGAAAACCTGGAAATCATTTAAATGCCCAGCAGTGAGGAACTGGTTAAATCAAGTATGAAGAGTCCATAAAGTATTTACTAAAATTACTGCAGAATTTAAGAGAATTATTAAATTAATAAAACTGGCAAAATTTTAGCAACAGGAGAAATTGTTCATATTTGTAATGAGGGGAAAAATAACAGTAAGTCACCAACTATTCTAGAATGTGCTCTAAATTTTTCACCTCCCCACTAACCTGTCCCTTCTTTGTTATGAGGCCTGGCTTGTTCTGTCCTGTAGAGCCAGGAACTATTTTCCAGTCCCAGGCACAAAAACATTAAGTAAAAGCGAAGTAATCTTACCAAAATATCTTTTATTGCAATTCTCATCACTTTTTCAGTCTCAATTATTTCCAGAGGTCTGGCAATTGCTTCTGTTCTCTGTTCCTATGGGAAACAATGAAGCGAAATTATTTTTTCAGAAGACGAATTCTCAAGACCAATTCCCCTGTCTAGATATGGCTTATGGACTGGTTCTCAAAAGCTTCATTACTGTGTGGGTCTCTGACGCAAAAGCACTCCTGTCATCACCTCCTCCAAGTGTCTTCTGTAATCCTCCGGCCAGCCTGGCCTCTCTCCAGTGCTCAAGGTTCCCCTCTCCAGCCATAGGCCCCCTGTACCCTAACACCATGGGAACCTGAACTCACCATCTAGAATCTTTTCTCCCAAATTTGCTTCTTTTACTTGCATTCCATTCAGGTGACCCCAAGCCAAGTGCAGCTCAACTTGCTGTCTGAACCCCCTGCCAGCCTGTACAATCTTCTTTGTGATCATGTCCCTCTAAGTTGCCTATCACTGACAACTGTAACTAATGAGAAGAATCAGCTCGGCCCTGCCCCTAGCACTAACCACTAACCATCAAGGGAGGCATCTGTGCCTATCATATCAGTATTGGAAATTTCCGAGACATGGGACTTCATTGCGGATGCAGTTATGGGGTTCCTGGAGCACTTTATCAAATCCTGTCTCGTGCTTCCTTTATTCCACAGTATACATTACCTCCCCAACAGTGGAAAAGTATTGAGGGCAGGGACCGTGACTTACTCAAGGACACAGAGCACAGTGCCCTCCTTGCCTGTGGTTGGTGTTGGTTCTCAATGAATATTTTGTTGAGTGTATGAAAAACATATATTGGATAGGGGATCTTCCTCAGATCATGACTGTACACAGAATTTGAGAAGTCCTACATTCAGGGTCTCTTGGCTTCCATGGCAACAGTTCGGCCTGATTGCTCCATCAATTCATTACAGGACAGTGCTAAAAGAGCCCCCAGGGGAATCCTGGTGAGCCTCACAATGAAGCCAGGGCTCTGCTGGCAAATAGCAAGTGACCAGCTCCTGTCTCTGGGACTGTGAGGAACACGTGTAGACATGTGCACTACTGCACTATAAACAGAAAACATGGAAAGCCGGGAGCTGCCTCACTGCTTATCTAAATTAGCTGTCAGACATTATGTCAGGTTTGTTCTGCCAACTACACTTCACCAGGTGGCAATATATCAAGAGCAGGGATGGTGAGCTAGCACCAAGTCCCCAGCTTCCAGTCTGTTCCTAGGGCAGAAATGAAAAATGCCATTACACTGTAGCAGCAATGCCAGAGCACAGGCAAGGCAGTGAGAGAGCAGTCATGGATGATACACCTGATGGGAATGGAATGAACTAAGTGCATTTAATTCAAAAACATTAGATGTGAGCATGTATGCTTCAAATGCCATAAATCCTCACAGGTAAGAATTAAACAGCACTCCATTTCTTCTCCAACCAGTAGGTCCCAAACTCTGCTGCTCGCTGCAATCACCTGGAGATCTTTAAAAATCTGGCTCTCACCCCCAAACATTTTGATCCACTGGTATGGGGAATGACCTGGATGTCGGGTGATTTAAAAAGCTCTATAGGAGCTCCAAGGGTGTTTTACGAACCCACTCTTCAACAGCTCGTTAAACACAGTGGACAGAGCATCCTCCTTGACTGGCATGGGCTAGAATAAGGACTGCAAATAAGTTTCAACTGTAACATCAACTTCAAATGATTGGTAGTGACTGCCTAGATTAACGACTGGTTCCCAAACTCTGCTGTACGTTAGAACCACCCAGGAGACTTAAAACTCCCAGTGCCCAAGTCACATTTCATACCAATGACATGAGCATGGAAGCCAGACATCAGTAGTTTGTAAAGATCCCCAGGTGATTCCACTGGGCAACAAGATTTGGGAACCAGAGGCTCAGAAGAGCATTTTGTTGGGAAGAATGCCAAGGCTGAGTGTACCGGGGGAAAGCATCATAATCAATAAAGTCGGCCACGGGCACAAGGAGGAAAGTTTCAGCAACAGGCACATATTTGCTATTCCTGAACTAGATGTCAAAGGTATTAGAAACAGACCAGAGCCCACCAGAAGCACGAACAGCAGCAAACACCATATGTATATTACTTTCCCACACAGTAGCTCATTTAATCAGGTACCGTTTAATAAAATCAAAAGAACAGGAAAAAACAGAATTGGAAAAGAAACCTTGGAAATCTGCTTAGCTAAGGAGGTAACTGAGTTATCTGAACACTGCTTACCCTCAACTCCACCTCCTTGCCCAGCAAGTCATACAGAGATGCTCCCTTGGAAGTGATTTCAGAAGCAAGCTGCCTGGCTGCTTTCAAATCTGCAATCTGGAAGCAAAATAACAAAAACAGAAACTTCAGTGACAGGTTTTTATTAGGCATTCAGAAAGGATCAATCTGTTCATATCGGTTCCCACCTCCAGTCAGGATACTTGACTTACTTGACTATAGAACACATTTTCCACAAGACACATATTTACATCCTGGAGAAGAGAGTTCCCAAAATGTCAGTTTAGGAAACACTGATCTAAGTACAAATTAGACCAATTCCAGGCCACCTGAAAAACCCAAATGTCATGTCAAATGTACTCTGCAACAAGGAGGTGTGGGGGCTGTGAACCTTGACACACTTCCTATAATAAGGGACCCTGGCGGTGGTGGGGTGAGCAAAGGAGGGGCAAACAGGGACACATGCCTACCGCAAAACCCTGATGCCCTATGTTTAACCCTCCCTGTCCCCTCATTCTCTGCCTTCAGGCTGCACTTCACTGGGCTGCTGTGAGCTCAAATGAGGCCTTACAAGCTCCCACAAGGCACTGCTGTGAAGATGATGATCATCTGGCCCTGGGCACAGCTTCTTTCTTAGGATCTACACGTCACACCCTCTTCCGTGAATACACTAAATTTCCAAAGAGCCCAAACATTTCCCAGCTCAGCTCCCTCTCCCTCTCCCCAAAACAACGAATTCCCACTCTCTTTCATTTTCAAACCACTGACAACTCCTGCTCTTCATTCACAGCTGGTGACTTCCTTCCCATTTCCTCAGTCCTCAGGACTCCTCTCGCATAGCTGCTTCCTCACCAGCAGCGAGTTCCCAGCTTCCTCTCTGGGAGTCCTCTCATCCGCCCCACTTCTCAGCACTGGAGTTCAGCAGAGTCCAGCCGCACACTGCCCCCCACCCCAGACCTCCCTTCCACGCACACTCCCCACAAGCTCTCAGCTCTGATACCAAGATTAAAGCCGTGAGCTGAGGCTTAACATCTCCACTTGGACACCTCGTAGACATCGCAAACATAACATGTCCCAAACCAAACTCCTCATCTTTCCTGCCAGACCTGCTCCTTCCAAACTCTTCTCCAGTAGATGGCAACTTTGTCCTTGCAGGAACTCACACCCAAAACTTTAGAGCCATGATATCTAATATCGTGCCCACTAGTCACGTGTGGCCATTTTCAATGTTAAACCATACAAAATTTAATAAAACTTAAAACTCAGTTCCTTGGTTATGCTGGCAACACGTGGCTAGCGACTACCGTATCGCGTGGCAGAGACACAGAACACATCCACCAGCACGGAAAGCGCTACCAGACAGAGCTGCTTCAGGACCTTCCTTGTGCTGTCTGCTTTCTTCCCACCTACACCCAATCCATAAGACCTACCTTCAAAATATGCTCTAACCTCTGACCACTTCCTCCCAGTGAGGATCTGGCTCCTGTGTATGGTTTTTCAGGCCTGACCACAGGCAATCCCGGAGGCTTTACCTGGCAGGCCTCCTGGGGAAAGCTGCGCTCGAACACCAGTGCCCTGCAGTCTCTGAAGAGAGTTGCAGTCAAGGAACCAGGCCCTCTGGCCAGTCATGTTCTCATAAAGACCTGCATTCCTAGGTCTCTTTATCTGAGGCCTTGGGTCCAGGTCCTCTTCAGTGCCTCTGCTGAGGCCTCCTTATTGGGGAAGGCGGGGCAAACACCTTCTCCCACACCTCAGGGGGCATTAAAACTGCCAAAGCAGTCTTATGAAACAGGGAGTTGACACTTCCTCTGGCTTTAGCCCCTTGCTTATACCACTGCAGTTAGTGATTAAAGACTCAGCTTTCATGTTTGGCTTGTTGCTTTAATCGAGTCCTCTGACGCCTGGCAGTTCACTCTCTCCCCAAGCTCAGCTGAGCACCTGACGGCCACTCTGCTCAAAGGCGCTGTCACCTCCTGCTTTCTAACAGGTCTCTGGGCTTCCACTTTTTTTCCCCCTTCAGTCCGACTCAATCCAGCAACCAGAGTGATCCTTTTAATATGAAGTTTCAAGTTATGTACTTCTTTGTTCAAAACTCAACAATTTTCCACCTCGGAGTCAAAGTCTTGACAGTAGATTTCCAGGGACCACAGGCCTGAGGCTGCCTCCCATCCCAGCTCTCATCACATGGCCCCCTTGTGTTTCCTCAAACACACACAGCACACCTTTCCACTGAATGGTTTGCTCCTTCCCTCCTTCAGATCTCTGCTGAAACCGTCACCCAATCCCTGAGGCTGTCCTAGCCCTCTATTTAAGACACCTCCCCCGGCACCCCAGCCCCTTCCCTGCTTTACTATCCTCCACACATGCAGCCCATCTGACCTGTCACTCCTTCTGCTTTGCGGTTTACAGTCTGGCTCCCCCAACTGAGCTGCGGGAACAGAGGATTCCTGTCCTTGTTGTTCACGCCTGTATCCCCAGTGCTTGAAGAGTGCCTGGCAGATAGCAGCAGGCTTTCAATAAAAAGTTGCATTTATTGTCCCTTCTGCTTTGATCCAAATGCTGACGAGCACAAAACTGACAAATGGCCCTCAGTCAAGGAGTAAGGAAAGAAGTGATGCTGTATTGATACAGCCCATTTCAGAGTTTGAGAAATAAACATTCCATCCCTCACTACAAGCCTTGCATTGTCCTTACCTTTGAGCTAAGGTCAAACTTGAATTTGCTGATATCTTCCTCTCCTATATTAGAGTCCTCCATACCTTTGGTCTTCATAGCATTATAAAGGACAGAGGTGATCTTCAATAGTTCTTTCACTGCATACCCGTCTGCTTGATAAAGCTTCTTAGTATTGAGTTTTATATGTGCCTTAGTGGCCTATTTTCAGATTAAAAAAAAAAAAGTTTAAGACCCATTCCACGTAAAATCTAAACCAAATTCCATGTAGGTCATTTGAAAATGTCACTGCCAACAATAGGGATATAACCAGATCATTTTAAGAATCAAACTCTCAGGACTTCCCTGGTGGTGCAGTGGTTAAGAATCTGCCTGCCAATGCAGGGGACACAGGTTCGAGCCCTGGTCCGGGAAGATCCCACATGCCACGGAGCAACTAAGCCCGTGCGCCACAACTACTGAGCCTGCGCTCTAGAGCCCGTGAGCCACAGCTACTGAGCCCGTGAGCCACAACTACTGAGCCTGCGAGCCACAACTACTGAAGCCCACGCGCCTAGAGCTGGTGCTCTGCAACAAGAGAAGCCACCGGAGTGAGAAGCCCGTGCACCACAACAAAAGAGTGGCCCCTGCTCGCCGCAACTAGAGAAGGCCCATGCGCAGCTACAAAGACCCAACACAGCCAAAAATAAATAAATAAATAAATAAAAGAAAAAAGCTGTAATGTCTTAAAAAAAAAAAAAGAATCAAACTTTCAAGTTACTCATATATTGCAAGTGGGTATATTGACTGATACAATCTTGATGGAGAGCAATTTGGTAAATGACAACAAAATTAATTACAAATGCATATGTCCTTTGGCCCAGCAATTCCAATCCTAAGAACTTATGCTAGGGATATACATATTCACAAACAAAATGATATGTATAGGTTTTTTGTTACAGCATTGCTTCTAAGAACAAAAGTTACCAACAACCTACATGCCTACCTGTATAAATTACATAAGTTATGGTATAAAGATGCAAGCAATACTACTCAGGTGTAAGAGAGGATAAAGAAATTCTATGTGTATTTGAAAAGTTCTCCAAAATGTACTGTTACATGAAGAAAAGATTCTAAACGGTGGTGTGCAGTATGCCACCATTTGTGTAAGAGGAAGGAAAAGGCATATACAATCTATTTGCTTAATTATGTCTAAAGAAACTCTGAAAGATATTAAGAATAGTGATCACTGGGAATGGAACTCGGCTGATGGCAAACAGAATAGAAAGTCATTTTACTCTATATTGTTTCATGATTTAAAAAAATTTTTGAACCATAAAATATATTACCTATTCAAAAATAAGTAAATAAAATTCTTTTTTAAAATCTGCATGTTATTTTATTTCCATTAGAAAAATATTATCTATATAAAATTTTGGTCCAGTTTCTTCTCCTTTAGCTCTACTAGGTGTGAATACTTAAATACTTTAATTTTACTCAAGTAAAAGCAGGATCATATATCTGACATGAAAAATAAATATTTCACATCATTAAATTAATTGGGTTTAATTAGGTGTGCTCTTTATTATTTCTCAGGAATAGTAACTCATCTTTCTTGTATGTTACATCCCTTTACTTTCATTTATCTGAGTAACTATGTAATGCACGTCTCTTTTCCCACATCCAGTAGTACGAGTTTTATGTAAGCGTAATTTGTAACGTCAATAACTAGATTCATCATTAATCTTCAATTTATGTTCAATTCCCCTTATTATACGGTATTTCCATAATAACTTCAGATATTTCAGTCAACCTTACACTTTGCAACAAAGATTGTAAAAATTAAGAAGTTAATTTAAAAACATTATTAAAATTCCAGACTAAGTAACCCTGGGCCCACTTAAAGTGATGCTGTCACAAGATGTCCTGGAACAGCTACTGCTTCAATTTCAACACGGCCTCCTTTGGGCAAAGCGGCAACCTGGTAAGCAGCTCTCACAGGAAAACTACTCTGGAAATATTGTCTGTAGATGTCATTGACGGTATGTCAGCCAGCAAAACAGTTGTTTTTATCACATTCGTGAACTCACAGCCTACTGCTTTCAGAATTTCACCCATGTTTGTAAGAGCCTGTTTAGACTCTTCTGCCACCCCTCCTGGCACAAGCTGTCCACTTGCAGGGTCCATGCCTAGCTATCCTGAAACGTAAATGGTCCTGCCAACTAACACAGCCTGACTGTAGGGACCAATGGCCGCTGGGCCATGGGACTCTAAATTTCTTAACAACTAATGAATTAAAAACAAAAAACCCAGAAAACTTTGTTGGTAAAATGGTTCCACAGAAATCTGGTAATGGAGTGTGTTTAGAAATCTGGGACTTGCCTGGTGGCCCAGTGGTTAAGAATCCGCCTGCCAATGCAGGGGACATGGGTTTGATCCCTGGTCCGGGAAGATCCCACATGCCATGGAGCAACTAAGCCCATGCACCACAACTACTGAGCCTGTGCCCTAGAGCCCGCAAGCCACAACTACTGAGCCCGCATGCCACAACTACTGAAGCCCGCGTGCCTAGAACCTGTGCTCCGCAACAAGAGAAGCTACAGCAATGAGAAGCCTGCGCACTGCAACAAACAGTAGCCCCCACTCGCCACAACTAGAGAAAGCCTGTGCAGCAACAAAGACCCAATGCAGCCAAAAATAAAAATTAATTAATTTTTTAAAAAAGAGAAGGAAAAAATACTTTAAAAAAGAAATCTGAAAGCAGCTCTAACTAGGTTTCATCTCCTTCTAATGTATTTAATTTTACAACTCCATCAAAAAACTGTGAACCAACCATGAACTGGGCAATTGCCTTAATGAAGAAAACTCGGTCTTGTTCAGTCTCAACATCAGAAGGGATGTCAGTCTGAGGTTCATACCTATTGCAGAGAGAGAGAGACAGAGAAGACACAAGGTAATTAAGTATAAAGTTCACAAAAGAGAACGTAAAGCAACTGAGAGGACAGTGGATCTGTAACAGGAAGCTCTCTGAGTCCCCAGCTAAGGCAGTAAGAGCTAAGAAAGGCTTCAGAAGCAACACAAAATACCAAACATTCAAGAGAACAAATCTTCACCTAAAAATAGGTTTTACAAATTTCAAAAATCAAATTCGGGGCTCAGCTTACAAAATTAAATCTATTTCAGACTGCAAAGTTTCATTAAAATAATCAGAACTATTACTCTGGCTGCCTGCCCTTGACCCAGTGGAGTTCCTTTCTTCGAGTAACTGATGACACACCGGGGTCAGCAGACGGCAGCCCTTGGCCTCTTCCTGTACAGCCCGCAAACTAAAAAGGGTTTTTACATTTTTCAAAGGTTATAAAAAACACAAGGAAGAATACATGACAGAGATCTTATGTAGCTTGCAATGCCTAAAATATTGACTATCTCCTTAGCAAAAAAGTTTGCCAACCTGAATCATATTAGATTTTTCATACAAAATGAAATCTAAATTGTTTCCAAGCCAGGTACTCAGCAGAATGTGTGAGGAGGTCCTGTCACTCCCTGATGAAGGTGAGGGGATGAAGAGGAATGCAGACCAGCACCCCTGTGTCGGCTTTCTACTGAGAAACATTCTCCTTTTAACCGCTGCCTGGTACACTCCCTTCTCCCACAGCGTTCTTTAAACTCAACTGATTTTTAACAGGTTACAACCAAGTCTGTCAAATTTTATTGAACTTTTCCTTTTGCTTCACAAAAGCATCCTGTTTCTAGGTAGCTAATGAATAACATCTCATATTCTTTCTTAGACCTCAGTAAAGTGCAGTTCTAACCTTTTCACAAGCCAGAGAAGCACTTCAGATACAAGTCCAAAATTTGGTGTGCGGAAATTTTCCATAGAAATATGTCGAGGGTATCCCAAGGCTCTCATCATCTCTGTAAAGTCTGTTCAAGGTAAAACACAATGTAGTCAGTTCCTCGTCAAACAGCAACGACTTATGAATGCAGACACTTTCTTTGCTTTCTCTTCTTACTCCCAACCTACTGACACTTTTATGGACTATTTATCAACTCTCTCAGAGGGAAAGAAAAAAAGAGATAAAAGTTAAAATACCTAATCTGCTTATTTAAATTCAATGGGAGAAGAGGAAACTGTACATTGAAATGGGGTTTAGGGATTGGCTGTGAATTTAATTTCTCTCTTGGATACCTCATTTATCTCTTGGATATCTTTCTCTTTACCACTCAAAATGAGGACTACCTGGTCACGGTTTAAATGTTAACTGTGGGGTCTTTTTTTTTGTGGGGGGTGATGGTGGTAGGGTGAAGTTTTGTGTGTTATTTCTGTATTTTTTGTGTTATTTCTGAGTTGACTTTTTTTTCCCCACTGAGCATATAGGACCTTAATAACACAAAATTTAAACATTAGTTGCATTGTATTTAGAGAAATCTTCAAGAAAATGATTGAACTATTGAGCAATATTTAATGTATTATGAAACAGACTAAGAAACAGTAATACTAATACGTGTTGATACCAGATGCTGCAGTCACTAAGCTTTAAGCAAGACTTGGAAATAAAACATCTTTTTAGTTCCCACGATGTGCTAAGACCTGTATTCAGTGTGCTTCTGGCTAAGTAATGTCTGTCTTCACTCTTCTTGAAGGTGGATATTCAAGATGTCCCAATGACATTCACAAATAAGCTACTTGGGCCTTGGAGATTAGTCTGGATTTCACAAGACAACAGAAGAGAAGGCATACGCAGAGGAAAGAGAAGCAGAGGGCCTCTGTTGCTGTTTTGGGGGATATTTAAATACAGCAATGGAAAATAAAGCAGCAGCCTTCCCATCACACAGTAAGCCCTAAACACTTCTTGCCACTAAGTAGCAGTGCAGTTCTGTTAATTCTACAGTATTATTGTCAAAATGGAGACAATCTGAATAAGAATCTTACCATGAATTGCAAAATGCACAGCATTCATTTAAGGTCAAAATGCTCAGAAATCCCCTTCTTGTACACTTTTCCCAACACAACTCCATTCAACGTCCCCTAGCAGAAGGCTGGCCTCCCTCAACTATGAGGAAGGAGAAACTTGTCTCTACAACATAAGGTCACCAAGAACCTCCAAATCCCAGAGGGCACAGATTCACACAATAGTGCTAATAGGCATCAATAACATGTGATGCCTCTTCCTATATATTTCCATTATAGAAAAAAGAGCAATTCACAACTGAAAGGAGTAATCTTTAATGGGGAAATTTCAGGCACCAGCAATTGTTAGAAAATTGGCCTTAAAGAGGCCCCTCAGATCACACCAAATTGGCAATCACCTGCTACACCTATGCAGGTGGAATCAGTTGGCTGAACTGCTTCAGATTCAGAAAATGAAAGCGTATAAAAGGCAAGAGATTCATTCACACAGTCCTACCTTTTGATCCTTGCTTCCACCCAGTTCTAGCTGTGTAACCTAAAGCAAACTACTTTACCTCTCTGCCTCAAAGTATTTCATCCAGAAACTTATACGAACCACCTTACTGTTACAGTGAGGACTAAAATAAGATATTGAATGTAAAATGTCTGGTGTGTAACAGGTGTCCCCCAAAGTAGTAGTAACTAATTCTCTTTTCCCCATTCTTCCACTTCCCCACCCTCCTAGCAAAGCCTTGGGTTCCCTTCTCCCCACCAGCCCCTTTAGAAAAGATGCAAGCTTTGGAGGTTAGACAACCTGATTTCACACTTCAGCTCCAGCTCTTACCACCTGGGTCCCCTGACCTGACCTCTCTCTGCCCAGTTCCTCATCTCTAAACACAGGAGCACAGTTGTTCAGAGGAGTGAATGAAACGATGAACACACATAAGACAGTAACTAACTACCTGGCAGATCATAAAAACTCGAAAAAACAGAAGCCTCAATTATTATTCACCAGCCCCCTCCTCGGTTGCTGTTCGTTTCCCGGAGCTCTAAGCTAACCCAACTCAAAAACGGTCTCTGCGTTTTCCAATACAGTAGCGAACAGACCCATAAGTCAATTAAAATTAGATAAAATTAAAACTTCGGTTCCTCAGCCGCACTAGCCGCATACACATACACAACCTCCCATCATCGCAGAAAGGGCTATGAGACAGGGCTGGGGCGCTCAGCCTGGGGGGCGGCGGGCCAGGGGCGCCCCCGAGCCGCAGAGGCTCGGGAGGGGGCTCCAGCGCGGGAGCCTCAGCAGGGTTTAGACAGGGGACCCGGCGGGCCGGAGCCCCAAGTCTCGGGAGGACCGCAGGTCACAGGGGTCAGGGTTGCTTACTGCGGAGGTCGCGGAAAGACATGGCGCCCTGGTCCTCAGGACCCGGGAGTCTCCTCCGTTCGCCCCTCAGCGCTCACGGGTTTCTATGGCAATGCACGGAGCCGTCTACGGCGCGCAGCCGGGGCCAAACAGGACTGGAGGCGAAATGACCGTTCTGTGTGCGCATGCTCCATGCGCACCAGAGAAAGAGCAGCCGGCAGGGGGCGTCCCGCGACGCTGAGGGAGGGGGCGTGGGGCCCCGCCCCGCCTGGCGACCGGGCCCACTTTACACGGTTTGCAGACATTTGGCACTGGCTGACACGTTCTAAGGACCTACTAAGTGCCGGACGCTGTGCGAGGCACCCTACGTACTACTTCTCATTTCCTCCTAAACTCCTCTAGAAAGAATGTACATAATATCACGAAGCCGGGTCTCCAGCCTGGGTCCTGTGCCCAGCACACTTCTCTCTGGCATGTGTAAAATGGCTGGCCGCGCCCGCGTCCGAAACCCGCAAGAAGCGCCTGCAGCGTGAAGCAGTTGAGGCCACAGACTGCGAGTCGCAGGCAGGGGCTGACGGCGGGACGGCGAGAGCAGGCCCGACAGCCATCTGCGCGTGCGCAGCCGTCTAGCTCTTCACAACAGGCCGGAAACTGGCCCGGGTCTTCGCGCGCCGGCGGTTGTCCTGGCAACCGTGAACTCTGGCCGCTGGAGCTGTAGTTGTTCCCGGTGGAACAACGGGGGCGGCTCCGGGGTGAGGACCGCGCCCAACATGTGGCCAGATAAGCTGTGATCTAACTTGGGAGTCCTCTCTACTGGGCTGCCACGGTTGGGCATAGGCGACAGCAAGGGCTGGGGAGGTGAAGTGAGCTGAACCCAGAAGGGTAGGCGAAGACGAGAGACTACCAACCCGTGGGACGCCCTCCGCCCCTGCATTGGTTTTGCCGAAGTAACAGACACATAAAGGCACGGGACCTCAAAGAGAGTCCTGAAATAGATCCACATATACATAGTCATTAGAACAAAGATGGTAAAGCCCTTTAGTGGAGAAAGAATAATCTTTCAGCAAATGGTTTTGGAACAGTTGGAAATGCAAGTAAATGAACCTCCACCCTTGCCTAAGAGTAAAACCTAAAAAACGATTGGGTTTGGGCTTCCCTAGTGGCGCAGTGGTTGCGAGTCCGTCTGCAGATGCAGGGGACGCGGGTTCGTGCCCCGGTTCGGGAAGATCCCATGTGCCGCGCAGCGGCTGGGCCCGTGAGCCATGGCCGCTGAGCCTGCGCGTCCGGAGCCTGTGCTCCGCAGCGGGAGAGGTCACAACGGTGAGAGGCCCGCGTACCGCAGGAAAAAAAAAAAAAACTATTGGGTTGGCCAAAAAGTTCGTTAATATCGCACATAAAAACCGGAATGAACTTTTTTTCCAACCGAATATAACTTTTCCAGAAGAAAACTTATGGGGAAAACTTTGTGACTGGGTTAAACAAGAGTTCTTAGATATACCAAAAGTGTCATCCTCTAAAAAAATGTTTTTTGATAAATTGCACCTCATCAAAATTTAAAACTGCTCTTCAAGACAGTAAGAACATGAAAAGATAATCCAGAGTCTAGAAAAATAAATTCACAAAACACAACTGATAAAAAGCCTTCTATCCAAAATACATAACAAACTCTCAAAACTCAGTAAAGAAAACCATGCAATTAGAAAGTAGAGAAAGGAACTTCCCTGGTGGTCCAGTGGTTAAGACTCCAAGCTTCCACTGAAGGTGGTATGGGTTCCATCCCTGGTCCAGGAACTAAGATCCTGCATGCCACATGGCCCAGTCAAAAATTGTTTTAAAAAAATTAAAGACAAGAAAGAAGACAAAAAACTTAAAACAGATATTTCACAAGGGAAGATATGGCAAATGTCAACAAAAAAATTAATCAATAGTCAATCTAAGAAATGCATAGTTTATTTGGGCCAGCCTGAGGATTATAATCAGGGAGACAGTCTTTCAGAAAGCTCTGAGGATGTTCCAAAGAGGAAAGGGGGAGGCTAGTAAGTAGTGATTTTGACTAAGGGGTAGGTGCAGTCAAGCATACATCTTGGTAGAAGGTTACTGCTATTCACGAGGAGCAGATATCTTACTTAATGGTTGTAGTGCTTTTCTAAGTATGGGAAGATGCAAGAAACTGAGTTCATAAAATTTTCTCCTGAAAATATCTGAGAGCTAGTTTTGCCAGTTTTCCCAGAGCACAAAGTGCCTCATCCTGATATTGGCCCTGAATTTCTTTCAGGGTGTGTTGTAAATCAGTGACTGTAGTGACTAATGACTCAATTCTTGTAGAATTGGATGGTGAGCAACATTCTTTGTTTTACAATCTCCTCCTTTTCCGTCTTAATTTCTACCAAGGTTTGGGAAGCATTTCATGACCAGTTTGTCCCACGGCTCTAGGAATGCTTATACCCAGGTCAAGCAAGGATTTCATTGATAGGCCACGCAATGTGCTATCACTGGACTGTTAACCGTAGCCAAAAGCCTCTGGACCACCTTGCCTGTCTTTCTAGTCTCTTATGGTCCAGAAAATGGTTCTCTCTTACTGCTTCTTCCCATATCTAGAGTTACACTATTAATATCATCAATCTTGGAACTTCCCTAGTGGTCCGGTGGTTGGGACTCTGCGCTTTCACTGCCAAGGGCCTGGATTCAGTCCCTGGTCAGAGAACTAAGATCCTGCAAGCCACGCGGTGTGGCCCAAAAACGAAAAAAATCTTCAATGTTATAGAACTATATATTTGATCAATTGTTTCAAGTAGCCTAGTCTTTTTTTTTTTTTTAATAAATTTATTTATTTATTATTTATTTATTTTTGGCTGTGTTGGGTCTTCGTTGCTGCGTGTGGGCTTTCTTTTCTTTTCTTTTTTTTTTTTTTGCGGTACGTGGGCCTCTCTCTGTGGTGGCCTCTCACATTGTGGAGCACAGGCTCTGGACATGCAGGCTCAGCGGCCGTGGCTCACGGGCCCAGCCGCTCCGCGGCATGTGGGATCTTCCCAGACCGGGGCACGAACCCGTGTCCCCTGCATCGGCAGGCAGACTCTCAACCACTGCGCCACCAGGGAAGCCCATAGCCTAGTCATTTTTATCAGAGGCTCAGTCACACATTCAGTAATACAAGAAACTATAATCTTGCAAAATAGACAGAATACAAGTAACATTAATAAGGTCCTAAGTAGGTATTTAAGCTAAGAACTTCCATTAGGTGTGGCCCAGTATCTCCCCAGATCATCTGACCCAGTGTGTTCTGCACCAATCGCTATCTTTAAGGGAAATGTTATATTGGCATTGCACACAAAGTTCACCAAAGATATCTGCATCATGACCCCTTACAAGATTGAGAAAGGAATGTTATCTTCTAAGGAGTTATATAACTGGCATCAGAAGAAGAAAAATTGAGCTTTATGGTTGAGCATATATTTCTGCTGTTGGGGAGGTCTGGTTAATGCATAATGCAGATACACACTGCACACTACAGGGGAGAGAGGAGGCCCAAATGGGCAGAAAGAAATTTATGTTTAAATCTTCTTGTCTTGCCTTAAAATATGAATTTTATTTCATTACATATAGTAAGCAAAGGAAAAGATGCTCAAGATTATTAGTCATTAGAGAAATGCATATTAAACCACAAGATATCACTACACAATTATTAGAATAGCTAAAACAACAAAAACCCACCAAAACCCTGACAGTGCCAAGGACTTGAAAGGATGTGGAGCAACTTGGGCTTTCATACACTATTGGTGAAAATATGAAACGGTACATCCACTTTGGAAAAACAGTTGGTAGTTTCTTAATAAAGTTAAACATACACAACGTACAGCTCAGCAGTTTCTCTCCCAGGTATTTGCCCAAGAGAAATAAAAACTTATGTTCACACAAAACTTATACATAAATGTTGAGAGCAGCTTTAAAATTGCCCCAAACTGGAAACCACTCAAGTGCCCCTCAAGTTAGGAATGGATAAACACATTGTGGTACATTCACACAATGGATTACCACTCAGCAATTTTAAAAAAGCAAAGAGCTAAAATACACACGGACAATGATGAATCTCCAATGTCTTATGCTAACTGGAAGAAGCCAGACTCAAAAGGCTTCGTACAAGGACTTGAGGACACAGTGGGAGAAGGGGAAGCTAGGGCAAAGTGAGAGAGTAGCACTGACATATATACACTCCCAGATGTAAAACGGATGGCTAGTGGGAAGCTGCTGCATGCCACAGCGAGATGAGCTCGATGCTTTGTGATGACCTAGAGGAGGGGGATAGGGAGGGTGGGAGGGAGGCTCAAGAGGGAGGGGATATGGGAATATATGTATACATTCACTTTGTTGTACAGCAGAAACCAACACAACATTGTAAAGCAATTATACTCCCATAAAGATATTTAAAAAGGGCTTGCCTGGTGGTGCACTGGTTAAGAATCCGCCTGCCAATGCAGAGGACATGGATTCTAGCCCTGTTCCGGGAAGATCCCACATGCCGCGGAGCACTTAAGCCCGTGCGCCACAGCTACTGAGTCTGAGCTCTAGAGCCCATGCTCCGCAAGAAGAGAAGCCACCGCAATGAGAAGCCCGCGCACCGCAACGAAGAGTAGCCCCCAACGAAGAGTAGCCCCAGCTCGCCGCAACTAGAGAAAGCCCGCACGCAGCAACGAAGACCCAACGCAGCCAAAAATAATAAAATAAATTTATTTTTAAAAAAGGCTTCGTACTGTACGATTCCATTTATGTGACAATCTGAATGAGATGGAAATATAGAGACATAAATCAGTGATTGCCAGGAAGAGTTGGGTGCAAAATAATTTTGGGGGTGATGAAACGGTTCTGTATCTTGATTGTGGTGGTAATTACATGACAGTAGCTGTTTGTCAAAACTCATAGATCTGTGCACTAAAAAGGGTGAATTTTACCACATCTAAAATTGTACCTCCTGGGAATTCCCTGGGGGTCCAGTGGTTAGGACTGGGCGCTTTCACTGCCCTGTCGAACCTGGGGCCCGGGTTCGATCCCTAGTCGGGGAACTAAGATCTCACAAGACGCGTGGCATGGCAAATATAATAGAATAAAATAAAATAGTATATCACTAAGCATGACTAAAAACACAAAAGCTTAAAAAAAACTATCCAATGGCTTCCAATCGCTGTTCAAAGAAAACTCAGCCCTCTGAGCTGCGCCTGCTCTGTGCCTCCTCTCCTCCCTTCCCTCCATCTCCCCTCCCTGGCTTCCTGTTGAACACGCCCACCTTCTTCCTGCTTTCTGGTCTTTGCACAAGTAGTTCTGTCTGTCTGGAGTGCTCTTCCCAAGTTCTTCAGATCTTTGAGAAGAGGCCTCTCGGACCATCTACACCAAAGCAGACCCTTCCCAGCCCCTCCCTGTCACATCACCTTCTTTTATTTTCTTCGTAGTATGACCTGGAAACATCTCCCTTGCTTCTCTTCTGTGTCTCTGATCTGGACATGTATGTGCCGTGGATACCTTCTCTGTCCTACTCAACTCTCTCCCCAAGTCTACAATAGTATCTGGCACTACACAGGCTCTCAGAACATACATGCTGAGACTGAATGAGTGAGTCGGAGTACAATGCCTCACCCCAGTGAAGGGAAAGGTCTTTGAGAAAAGGCCACGTCCCCTGCCCTCCTCCCATGCTCTGTGCTGGCTGTGATGCCCAGTTCAGAGCTGACACAACAGGCTGCCTGAAGTCCACCAGATCTGGTGTAAGTTAGTGCAAACTGGTGTGCACAGGGCACCCAGTGCCGTCTCTAAAGCAGTCAGCTTTGTGACCCTGGGAAGTTACTCAACCTCTGGGGGACTTAGATTCTTCAATGTCACAGTGGAGGTTGTGATGCCTGACACACACAGTGGAGGCTGTGATGGGCAGACAGCACTTGACATCCACTGTAGCTGGCAGGACATGGAGGGAGCACCGAGCCTCCTCCCTCGGTTTTTACATTTTTTAACAGCTTTTTAACATAAGATAAAATGCACATATTTAAAGTGTGCAATAAGCTTTGACAAGTGTATACACACAAGAAACCATCCCCACAATCAAGATAGAGGAGACATCTGCCACCTGTTTTCCTGTGTCCCACCCCTTTGTAATGTCTACCTCCTGCCACTCCCTCTACCCCAGGCAACCATTCCTCTGCTTTCTGTACACAGGTGTATTTCTCGGGTTTTATATAAATGGGATCACACAACATATTCTTTTTGTCTGGCATCTTTTCCTTGGCATAATTATTTTGAGACTCATCCATGTTGTAGCCTGTATCAGTAATTCATCCCTTTTTACTGCTGAGTTGTATATCCATTGTATAGATATACCACAGTTTATTTACACATCACCTGTTCCTGGGCATTTCCAGTTTGGGGCTAGTACAAATAAAGCTGGTATGAACATTCATGTAGAAATCCTTATAAAGACACATATGCTTTCTTTTCTCTTGAATAAATACCTATGAATGACATAGAGTCATAAGGCAAGTGAATGTTTAACTTTTTTCAATAATTTTTTTAAAAAATAAATTTATTTTATATATTTTTGGCTGTGTTGGGTCTTCGTTGTGGCATGCAGGTTTTCTCTAGTTGCGGCGAGTAGGGGCTACTCTTCGTTGTGGTGCGCAGGCTTCTCATTGCGGTGGCTTCCCTTATTGCGGAGCACAGGCCGTAGGCACGTGGGCTTCAGTAGTTGTGGCTTGCGGGCTCTAGGGCGCAGGCTCAGAAGTTGTGGCACACAGGCTTAGTTGCTCCGCAGCATGTGGGGTCTTCCCGGACCAGGGCTCGAAGCTGTGTCCCCTGCATTGGCAGGCAGATTCTTAACCACTGTGCCACCAGGGAAGCCCTTCAATGGACTTTTGATTTTAGAACATCTTTAGATTTTCAAAGGAATTTCAAAGATAGTACAGAGTTTCTGTATATTCCATCTCTCCCTCACCCCCACCATTGTTAACATCTTACATTAGTATGGTGCATTTGTCTGATGAACCAATACTGATACATTATTATTAACTAAAGTCCAGATTTCCTCATTTCTAACCTACTGTCCCTTTCCTGTTCTATGATTTGATTCAGGACACAGCATTACATTTAGTAGTCATGTCTTCTTAGGTTTCTCTAGACTGACAGTTTCTCAAACTTTCCTTGTTTTTGATGACCTTGATAGTTTTAAGTGGTGCTGGTCATTTACTTATTTTTATTGTGATAAAATATACATAACAAAATTTGCCCTTATAAGTGTACAATTCAGTAGCATTAAATACATTTGAAATGTTCAACCACCATCTCTATTTAGTTCCAAAATATTTTAATCACCCCAAAAAGAAATGTCACACCAACTAAGCAGTCTCTCCCCATTTCTCCTTCCCCACAACCCCTGGTAATCACTAACCTGTTTTTTGTCACTTTGGATTTATTCATTCTGCATATTTCGTATAAACAGAATCACAAAATATGTGGCATTTTGCATCTGGCTTCTACCACTGAGCATTATGTTTCTGAGGTTCATCCATGTTGCCCTGTGTATCAGTACTTCATTCTTTTTACAGCTGAATAATATTTCCCTGTATGGACAGACTACAATTTGTTTATCCATCCATTAGCTGATGGCCTTCTGGGTTGTTTCTACTCTTTGGTTACTATAAATAATGCTGCTATGAATATTTGTGTACAAGTATTTATTTAAGTACCTGTTTTCAACTTTTTTTTTTTTTGCAGTACGCGGGCCTCTCACTGTTGTGGCCTCTCCCGTTTCAGAGCACAGGCTCCGGACACGCAGGCTCAGCGGCCATGGCTCATGGGCCTAGCCGCTCCACGGCATCTTCCCAGACCGGGGCACGAACCCGCATCCCCTGCATTGGCAGGCGGACTCTCAACCACTGCGCCACCAGGGAAGCCCTGTTTTCAACTCTTTTGGGTATATACCTAGGAGTGAAATTGCTAGGTCATATGGTAATTCTATGTTTAACTTGTTGAGGAACTGCCAAGCTGTTCTCCATAGTGGCTGCACCATTTTTTTTTTTTTTTTTTTTGCTGTACGCGGGCCTCTCACTGCTGTGGCCTCTCCCGCTGCGGAGCACAGGCTCCGGACACACAGGCTCCGCGGCCATGGCTCGCGGGCCCAGCCGCTCCGCGGCATGTGGGATCTTCCGGGATCGGGGCACGAACCCGTGTCCCCTGCATCGGCAGGCGGACTCTCAACCACTGCGCCACCAGGGAAGCCCGGCTGCACCATTTTTAATTCCCACCAGCAGTGTAGGCAGGTTTCAATTTTTCTACATCCTCATTAACACTTATCTTCTGGGGGGTTGTTTGTTTGTTTGGTTTTTAAAATTATAGCCAGCCTCATGTGTGAGAAGTAGTGTCTCACCGTGGTTTATTTTTTATAATTTTAAAAAATATTTATTTATTTTTGGCTGCATTGGGTCTTTGTTGCTACATGCGGGCTTTCTCTAGATGTGGCGAGTGGGAGCTGCTCTTCGTTGTAGTGCACGGGCCCCTCGTTATGGTGGCTTATCTTTGTTGCACAGCACAGGCTCTAGGCAGGTGGGCCTCAGTAGTTGTGGCACTTGGGCTCAGCAGTTGTGGTTCACGGGCTCTAGAGTGCAGGCTCAGTAGTTGTGGCGCACGGGCCTAGTTGCTCCGTGGCATGTGGGATTCTCCTGGACGAGGGCTCGAACTTGTGTCCCCTGCCTTGGCAGGCAGATTCTTAACCACTGCGCCATCAGGGAAGTGCCTCACTGTGGTTTAAATGTGCATTTCTCTAATGACTAAATACGTTGAACGTGTTTTCATTTGCTTGTTGACTCTTTGTATATCTTCTCTGGGGAAATACCTATTCAAGTTCTTCACCTATTTTTAAATTGGGTTGTTTGTCTTTTTGTTGTTGACTTGTAAGAGCTCTTTATGTGTTCTAGATACTACACTCTAATCAGGTATATGATTTGCAAATGTTTTCTCTCATTCTGTAGGCTGTCTTTTCACTTCTTGACACTGTCTTTTGCAACACAAAAAGTTTTCAACTTTTATGAAGTCCAATTTACCTATTTTTTCTTTTGTTGCTTGTGCTCTTGTTGTCATATCTAAGAATCCATTACCAAATCCATGGTGATGAAGATTTCTTCAAAGAGTTTTCTTTGAGTTAATTTTTGTATATGGTGTGAGGTAGAGGTCCAGCTTCATTCTTCATTCGTATCTTTTGAACATCTAGTTGTCCCAGCACCATTTGTTGAAGAGACTATTATTTTCCCTATGGAAGTCTTGGCAATCTGTTGAAAATAAATTGTCCAGAGATGTATGAAATTATTCTGGGCTCTCTATTCTATTCCATTAGTCTGGATGTCTAGCCTTATACCAGTTCCACAGTTACGGTTACTGTAGTATTGTATGCAATAAGTTTTGAAATCGGAAATCTTGAGTCTTCAAACTTTTTAAGATTGTTTTTGGCTTTTGGGCTCCTTTGTAATTCCACATGAATTTTAGGATCAGTTTTCCTGTTTCTGCCTACAAGGCCATTGAGATTTTGATAAGAATTGTATTGAATCTACAGATCACTTTGGGAAGGATTGTTGTCTTAACAATATTAAGTCTTCAAACCATGAACAGGATCTTTTTCCATTTCTTTTTCTTTTTTTTTTCCCAGCAATGTTTTCTAGTTTTCAGTGTTGGCTTGTACCTCCATGGTTAATTTTATTCCTGTTTTATTCTTTTTGTTCTTTGCTACTGTATAGAAATACAGTTAATTTTGCGGGTTGATCTTGTATCCTGAGACTTTGCTGAATCTTATTAGCTCCGATAGTTTTATTAGCTCAGTTTTTTTTAGTGTGAATTAATTTTTTTCTCTGTATAAGATCATGTCATCTGTGAATAGAGAGAATTGAAGGTTTAACTTTTTAAGAAACTGTTCCCCAAATTGGTGGTACCATTTTACATTCCCCCAGCAATATATGAGAGTTCCGGTTCCTCCAAATCCTTCCTTACACTTGGTGTGATCCCACAGTACCCTATCATATACTTATGGGAAAATGGACAGAAAAATTAAGGGACCTATCCAATACCACCTTCTCAATATGCTCAAAGCACTGACCCAGATCTCACCAAGTCTGCATCCCTAAACCTTCATTTTCCATCCATGGATGAGGAAACTGATACCCCAAGCGGTCACCCCTGGGAGTGACTCCTCAGCCTGCAAGAGCTGAATCTGTTTGGCATGCCTGTCCCAAGCCAGAGGGACCAGGGACCTCCCCTAAGGTTCTGCCCCCTTCCCTTGTCCTCCTCCCACCCTGCCCCTGCCCTTGAGCATCATCCTCTCCCAAACTCAGGGATCTGGGAAACCTGGGAGTCTTCCCTGAGACATCACAGAGCTGGATGCCAAGGGAGACCTGCAGATCCATCCCCTAGGCAGGGGAGAGCACAGCCCTGCTGCGTAGGAGGCCCAGCTGCTCCTCCCCCACCTGGCTGGCCCTCCAGGAAGCCTTGGTCTGTGCGTTCTCTCAGCTGCGCATAAGAGAAGGTGCCAGGCTGCGGGGAGGAGTGGCAGGAGGAGAGATGCCCTCCTGTGCTGACCTGGGCCCAAAGCCACCAGTCCAGGCCATGTGACCCTGGGCACCAGAATGCTCTCTCTAGGGTAGGGGGCAAAAAGTGGTGGCAGAAAGAGCCTGCAGTCCTGAAAGAGATCTTGGTGCCAAGACTCAGGCTTCTCAGCCCTCCCTGTTGGTGGGGAGGGAGAAGGAGTGTTTTGTTGGGTGAGGGAGGTGGGAGACGGGGGGCGGAGCCCATTTGACAGACAGGTAAGCTGAGGCTCCGCAGGCCAGGGGTGGAGCCCATCACATAAGCATGTGACTACACTGTCCCCTCACGGCCTCTGTGGCCCAACAGCCACCAATCTCCTGCTCTCCCCTCCACAGATGCAGTGAGCTGGGCCGGAGGACACACCAGTCACCCTGACATGCCACCCAATATCTACGAGGCGGGGCTGGGGGTCCAGCAGCAGCAGTGTCCCAGTGCCCAGGGAAGCAAGCCCAAGAACTTCTGGTTGCACCACCTCCAGGGCCTGGCTCTCTACCTGCCAGGCCACATGCAGCCTGCCAGCCAGCGTGAGAGCCATTGGCTAGGCCAGCTCATGGCCGAGGGCTGCCTCCCACAACCCGAGGGCACAGTCTGGCCCCTGGACTTACCACAGGGGGCTCTGGGCCCAGGTAAGTCACTACTCAGCCCTTCTGGAAGCTCGACAGCCTGGGAAATACAGGTGAGCACCTGTCCAGGTGATGCAGGGCTGGGGACAGGAGGGGAAGACCCCGGGCAGGGTTGGGCTGGGCACTCAGATGGACCCAGGTGGCCCCTCTCCACTCCCAATCCACCTGGGTACCTGTCCCAGCTCTACATTTGATGAGGGACCTTGGACTGCTCTCCCCCGCTGGCCAGGCCTCAGTTTCCCCATTTGTAAAATGAGGGGTTCACATTAGAGAAGGGTCCTTTCAGTTTGAAACGTGTTTCCCTCTTCCTCTTCCCCTCCCAGGTTTTAAGGAGAACTGCCCCCTCCCCTCCGGTTTTGAAGGATGCCAGGTTCACGAGGGTCATAGGATGGGCTGGCAGCCTCCCCCAGGTCCCTCCAAGTGACTCCTCTCCCCCCGCTTTCCTCAGCTTCCAGTTCCAGCATGGACCCAGCCAAGGGTGCCCCCTCCCAGCCCGGTCCCCCTGAAGGCTTGGGGCTCAGGCCTAAGAGATCCTGGGGGGCCTCAGAGGAATCCACATGTCCCTTGAGCAAGAGAACTCGCTCTGGGGCTCTGGAGAGGCCATAGGGATCCAAGTGCCAGGGCTGATTCTCCCAGCTCAGGACAGGAGGGGAAAGGATGACCCAGGAGGAGGAGGAGGACACAGGTCCAGGGGGAAGGGCTCAGCCCCCACCAGTAGCATCCCCACACCGAGATGCCTGGGCAGCTGCCTAGCACCAGAGCCTAGGCCAGTCTCTGGAAAACTCGAGGGTGGAAGGAGGAGGAGGTCCTGCGGGAGGGACAGAAAGAAGCCTGGGCGTACCCTTGCAGCCTGCTCCAATTCAAGTTGGCCACTTGTACCTGGGAGGCTGGGCGGAGTGGAGAGTTGGGCTCCTGAGAGATCGGGGAGCCTACAGGTCTAATCTCAATAAAAGCCAAGGCCTGCACCTTCTGTCCCTGGGTCTGTCTGTCATCAGGCCAATTCAGCCAGAGAAATGGCCCCTCGGCACCTGTGTTCTGAGAGCAGAGTTCCATGTCGATCCTGGGGGAATCCGAGGTGCTCCCACCCTTAGTTGAGGAGGGAGCCGTCCTCCTCTGGGCGGGACTCTGGGCAGGCTTCCTGGGTGGGCAGGGTCTCAGCAGGCCTAAGAGCAGGGCTTGGTGTTCTGGGTGGAGAGGGCAGAGGACAGAGAAAGTTAGGCCAAGTTTAGGGAGGGTGTCGGGAGGAGAGCAAGTTCCCAACCTGGGCAGAGACATTGGCCCTGACTCCACGCCACCCCTCATTGAGGCCTTGGTTGAGTTCACCCTCTCTGGAGAACCCTGGCTGCCCTGACCCTCCAGGCAGAATGGGCATAGCCCTTCTCCCAGCTGGGCTAGACTCCAGGCACCCAGGCATGGGCTCCTCTGTATTAGGAGGTCTTAACCCCAGCCCTGTTGACATTTGGGGCTATGCCATTCTTTGTTTCAGGGGCTGTTCTGTGAGTTGCAGGATGTTTAGCAGCGACCCTGGCCTCCACTCACTAGATTCTAGTAGTGCCCTCTGCCCAGTGTGGCAACAAAAAACATCTCCGGAGAGTCTGATGTCCCCTGGGGGGCAGAATCTCTTGGGCTGAGACCCCCTGCTCTACATCACTGGGCCTCAGCCTGTGGGGACAGATGGGAGAACCTGGGTTTGCCTCAGTGACCCTCACCATTTGGCTGATTTCCTGTTGTGGCAGGCAAGCGCTGACCTACCCTCTCACAGGCTTCTGTCAGATCACACATGATGCTGTCAAGGACATTCTGGACACCAGGACAGCTGGGCTCCTTCCGGACATGGGGAAAAGCTCCCTCAGGCCCCTGCCCTGCTCCTGTACCCTGGTACAGCAGATTCTGGAGACTTTGGTCCCTGGGTGTTTTTCAGGTTGTTGTAAGTGTGCATGCGGCCCTGGGTGGTGGCAGCTCCTAGTCCGGGCCACCAGCCTCAAGCCCTGTCCCATAGGGAGGGCCATCGGGGGGAGGCCCAGCACTCAGGGAGCAGCGCACCCACGCTTTGGAGGGGTCCACACCTGGGCTGGGGTCTCAGGCCCACAGTTCACAGCTGTGTGGCTCTTGAGCAACTCCCAGCCCCTCAACCAGTCATTTGTCTAAGAGGGTGACAGGCACGACCTCCTGCCCCCAGGGTGGCCAGAGGCTCCAAGAAGTTGGTGGAAGGACCTGGTCCCAGGCTTGGCCCAGCCAGGGGCTGGGACCTGCTGCCCCCTCTGCCCCCCACCTAAGGCTCCTGTGGTGGGGTGCCCTGGGCAGGGCCCCTGCCTGACCACTGCACTGTCACCAGCTCTAGAACCTCTTCCAGGGCTGCATTCCTTGGCAGGGCAAGGTCCAATTATGATCGTAAAAGACAATCGCCCTTTGAGCTGTAAGCCGTCCTTGGGACTTGCCAGGGGACAAGCAGCTCCTGGGCCGCCCTCAGCCATGGGGCAGGTCCACAGGCACAGGGCCTGCAAAGACAGGATGTGACCAATTAAAGTCTATTTATTTGTTTGTAATAAGACAAAACATTATAATCCGTTCAACACTGGGCTGGACACTGCAGTGATAAGGAGGCGGGGAGGGAGGGGCAGGGCAAAGCCTCTGAGCTCAATTACGAATGTACAAGGTAGAACCTTCTGGAAGACTCTTCCCTTACCCTGAGGGGCAGAAATAAAAATCACATGATCATCATTGATTCAGATTAGAGAGGACACTCAGCTGGGCCTCAGCATGAAACCAGTGTCAGCGTGGAGGTGGGGAGTGGGGGGAGATGGAGTGCCCTTCCTGCCCAGGATCCACCGGTGAGGCCGCAGGAGCCCCGGGCTGGGAAGTTCTGAGGGAGGGAAGGACACGGTCACGGAGCCCCCACCTGGGGTGTTCCTGTCTCCTGCTCTCGTCCGGCGTGAGACTCTGTGCCATCCCCTCTGCTCCGGAGGGGCAGGCCAGGCAGCGAGCAGCTCTAGGGGCCCTAGCAGAAGGGGTGCCAGGAGCATGTGCCGTCCACGCGCACACTTCCAGGCACTGTCTCTGCTCCAGAGGTGGAGGGACCACAAGGCACGTGACTGTCCCCAGCCCCAAAGGCCGGGTCTCACTTGGTCATTGCGGTGCTCAGCTTCGTCCCGTCTGCACCTGGCCAGGCCTCAGAGCTGATGCTCGTGGGGCTGGGGGGTTGGGGGAGAGGACCCCCAGGCCCTCAGCGGCGCCTGTCCTCAGCCCGGCTCCCTGCGGCAGCTCAGCTGAATGGCACATCCACCATCTGACAGGCGGCTCCAATCGCTCGGGACAGAATGAAGCAGCCCGCGGGAAGAGGCTGCGGGAGGACTCAGCCTCCTAGTGGGGATGTCGGCACCTGTCTCGTTATCCGCCCACACATGTGGGGAGCGAAGCCCCAGAGCTCAGTGTGTGGGTGAGAAGCCTCCCCAGCTGTGCCCAGCAAGTGTCAGCCCCGAGTGGAGACACCGGGGCTGCTCCCCGCCCCCTGGGCTTCTGGGTGCTGGTTCTGGACCAGGGGCTGGCCTTCCCGTTATTTCGACCCCTCATTGTTCAGAGGCTCCTGTGTCTTTAGGGTCAAGTCTGTCCGTAACACTTGGGTTCCTCCCTCCCAGAAGTTTATTCCGACTTTGGAGGAAGGAGCTGGAAGGATTGGGCAGCGGAGGGGAAGAGGCCGGTGAGGGGCATGGGGAAGGAAGCCCTTTCCCATGCCCTTGCTCCCAGGGCAGCAGAAGAAACAGACCACAGTGAATGCTGCCACCCCCAGGTGCCCGTGGGGCTGGAGCACGTGTGGGGGCCCGGCCAGGGCTCAGCAGAAGTGAAGGTTTCCAGATTGGGAAGGAGGGCTGGAGGAGCCTGTGGGATAGACAAGAGGGGAGCAGGGGTGAAGGCTTCAGCAGAAACACTCTGCTTCCCTCCCCTCCCCAGGGGCCCAGCCTAGGAGCCCAAAGCTGGGCCCCTGGCGCTCCTGAAGTGTGAGCCCTCCTCCAGGTCCAGAGTCCCTTCCAGTGACCACTGGCTGTCCTCGGTCCCAGCACAAACCACAGTACCGACGGGGGTGCCAGCCCAGGAGGCCATGGAGCCCTGCCGCCTGGGCTTGGCCCACGTCACAATCCGCTCTAGGCCGTGTCCATGCACAAGGGGTAGACCTTGGAGTCCCCATGGCGCCTTCTAGCTCTGCCATTCCCTGAGGTCTGGGAGACCAGCTCCCCATGGTGCTCAGAAGCGGCCGCGTCTAAGCAGAGCTCTCATCTAGGTGCCCACCACAGGGCTGCTGCTGTTAAAGCCGCCATCTACAGTGAAGCACCACCAGGGACACAGCAGCACTGATAACCCCTGGGAAGGGGAAGCTGAGTGTCTGGGGACAGGAGTAGAAGGGGCTTGATCTTTTGGTAACTTTTCAATTTTTGAACCATGTGAATGCATTATTTTTTTAAAAGCAGTTCAGGTAGTGAAAAGATAAAGCTCTGGCCAGGGCTCAAGAGCTCTGCTTTCCCTCCTGAAGTTTCTGAGAGACGTTCGGGAACTATCTCGGCCCCAGGCTATGCTTCCCAGCACCCTGAGCAGCAGATGCCCATCCAGGGCCTCCTGTTTTCATTGCTGAAAGCACCGCCTCCATTTCCCCAACCATGAGCCCACTGGGCTCTGCTCCCCTTTCTGCACCCCCTGCTCTGGTGTACCTGGGGGAGACCGGGCACGCCCCTGGACTCTCTTCTCCCGAGCCCACGTAGCACCGGGCCTGCAGGTGGGGCAGGCCGACAGGCCCGGCAGGTGCCCACCGGCTCCTCTGCAGAGGACAGCAGAAGTCAGATGGCCGGGAAGGTGGTTTCTACAGGGTGCCGAGGGGTGGGGCCTGGCAGAGACTGCCCGGCTGGCGTCACATGGTCCGGCTGTACTCGATGCCGCCCTTGGTGGAGATGCTTGACCACGGCAGGAAGCTGCAGAGCAGGCTGTGGGCCTGGCGGTAGATCCTGTGCGGGATGGAACAGGGGCTCAGGTTTGCTAGCGCAGAGCCCAGGTGCTGGATGTAGTCCGTGCAGCTCTGTTAAGGAAGATTCCGACTCGCCTGCCCAACTGCCCCGGGGTGGCACTGTCAGCACAGTGACCATGGGGGCTGCATGCAGACGGCACGCCACTCTTGCAGGAGGCCAAGAGCCTGCTCAGTCTCTGCAAGGCTGGAAAGCCTCATCAGATGGAGGGACTCTGCTGCACAAAATAATGCAGGGCAGAGCCTGGGTACAAGGGACCTTCTGGGTGAGGCCCCAGGCACCTGGACACCCAGACAAAGGCTGGACAGGACTGGGTGCTGGGGGAGGGGTCTGGAAGAGCAAGTGTTCCTAGTTCTCCCCTACGCTCAGTCCTCAGACTGGCAGGGCCCTGTCCCTGTGATGAGGAGGGGTCAGCAGTCCTGACCCCGTGGACACCCACAGAGACCCATCTTCACAGGAGCTAGGCCTGCAGGCTTTTGGGCCACCCTTGTCTTTCTTGTTTATTTCCCTGTGAAATGGATAAATCCTGGACTCATTCATTTAACTTCTCTCTCTCACATATACACAGTATTTTGGGGGTCACACCTTATGACTATCAGGAAGTCTCCTGGCCTCCACCGAACCTGTCAAGGGCCAGAGAGAGTTAAAGAGGAGGAAGCAGGGCAGGGACACACCTCTGGGTCACGCACCCAGCAAAGAAGGTTTGAACCCAAGTGTTCAAAAACAGCAAACAGTTCGTTTCACCTCACTTGCTTGTCTTCTCCCCCACCAGCACACAGCCCCATGAGAGCAGGGGCTTCTGGCTGTTTCGTTCACTGTTGTGTCCCCCACGCACCTGGAACAGGAGGCTCTCATTCGATACTTGATGGATGGATGGATCTTGGGCCAGGAGGCTGAACACCCTCCCCTCACACCAGTCTCACGTCCAGCGAGCTCCGAGTGCCAGAGCTGGCCTGCTTTCCCAATGTCCACACCCAGACCGTCATTTCCCAAGATGTGCCGGCCAGACCCGCCCACAACAACATCTGGTCCTGTGAGCTTGGCCTTGTGATCCACAAGGCAAACTTGTGATCCATGTGAAGGGAACCACAGCTCCAGGTGGCGCACGGGCCCTGCTAGGAAACCACAATACCTCACCCCCGAAAGAGAAAGGATATAGGATGGTCCAGGGAGGGTGGCCACCGTTGATGTAGAGGACATAGGTGAAGCCATCTTTGAGGACCCCTCGGATGGAATAGTAATAGGGGAGATAGTGATGCTGCTTGAAGTCTCTGTTTTCGTAGAAGTTTATAGCCGTATTGTTGGTAGTGAGGACGTGCAGGTAGATGGCTTTGCAGTGGTCCTGGGCGGTGGTTGATATGTGATCCTTTAAACTCTCAAGTAATAGGGAACCTGCGGAGGAAGAGGCGCAGGGCAAGTGGGAAGGAAGCGTGAGGCACACAAGGAAGTCATCTTTGCAGAGGTCTCTACAGATCTTTCTGCTTTTGGACCGAAGACCGACCTCCCATAACCAACCACTATAGAAGTCCCTAACATGGCCCGATGGGGCTTGTCACCTGAGGCCCTCAGGCATCCAGGACTGCGGATGCCAGCCTGCTAGTTCCCTCCCAGGGGCTGAACCCACAACAGAGACTCACTGATCTTTTTAGACAATGAAGTGTAAACCTGAGCCCAGGAAAATGTGGAACGGACACAAATGAAGACTCTGCTACTCACTGGCTGTGTGGCTGAGTGGGATGGGAATTTGGAGTCATGTGGGCAGCCCAGCACCCCAGGTGTGGCGGGCACCCGATAAATGGTGGCTGGCACTATTTTTCAATTATGTTTTCTACTCTTAATCAAGAATACCTTGGGTCTCTGTCATACAGAGTGAAGTAAGTCAGAAAGAGAAAAACGAATACCATGTTCTAAAGCACATATATGGAATCTAGAAAAACGGTACTGATGAACCTAGTGGCAGGGCAGGAATAAAGACACAGACGTAGAGAATGGACTTGAGGACACAGCGGGGAAGGGGAAGCTGGGACGAAGTGAGAGAGTAGCGTTGACATATATACACTACCAAATGTAAAATGGATGCCTAGTGGGAAGCTGCTGCATAGCACAGGGAGATCAGCTCGATGCTTTGCGACGACCTAGAGGGGTGGGATAGGGAGGGTGGGAGGGAGGCTCAAGAGGGAGGGGATATGGGAATATATGTATACTTACAGCTGATTCACTTTGTTGTACGATAGAAATTAACACAACATTGTAAAGCAATCATACTCCAATAAAGATACTAAAAAATATATGTATCTTGGGATCAGACATAAGCTGTGTGTGTGGCGAGAGGCACGATAAGAGGTGCCCATTCCCAAATGAGGACATTCGGGAGCAGTTATTAATCTGATCTTGTCAGATTTGGGAAGGAGGCCATGGCAGAAAGACCTGGTGTTGTATGGAAAGAGGACAAGTTGAAGGCCAAGGGAGTGGGTGGGTCCATGGGTCTTGTTGGAAGGGGAGGAAGGATGAAGGTCTGGCCCCAAACAGAGGGACAGGGATGGAGGAAGAGACTGAGGGGTATTTATGAGAGACAATCGTCAGAATGGGGCCGGGGTGGGGGGCGAGTTGGCGATGGTGGTTTATGAGCTCTGCCACTCTTACCTATGCCGTGCTTTCTGAATTCCTTCACTACTCCCAGGCTTAGGATGTACGCAACCTGTGTGTCAACAGAGAAGCTGGAGGCTAGAATATCTCCATCCTAAAGAGAAAGTCAGAAACAGTCAGGTCAGCAGTGGAGGCCCCGGTCCCACTGCAGGACACAGCTCACTTGCCAACTTCCCAGCCATGACACCTGGGGGGACACTGGGGCAGAGGGAACAGAAGACAATAGAGGGTCACCTCCACCCCCATGGAAACGAGAGGGTGTGGGCCCTTCTGCGAGAAACTGCAGATATAAGAGCACACAAAAAAATCACTTCTCTTGGGGTAGGTGGTAGACCAGACAAGGAGGGTCAGGGATGCCAGACGAGTGAAGTCATGGCGGGAAGAAGGAACCGCTCAGCGGGCCCTCAGCATGTGACAGTCCACCTGCCAAGAGACAAGACAGCCCAAGAGAGTGTGAATGTTTTAACTAGGGATCCTACACAGCCCCAGGTGGTCTCGCAGTAAAGGGGGAGGCGGGGGGTAGGGTGGGCAGTGGTGCCCTCCACCACCCTCCGCTGCCAAGGCCAGGCCAAGTGACACACCACCCCATGTGGGTCTCTTGGTTCCGGAGATGCAATTCTGGACCAGGAGTGTCATGAATCCGACCAGCACAAGGTTCTTTTGTTCTTCTACCTCACAAAGAACTAGAAGGATCTGCCATGTGTATGGTTTTCTCTCCCCCACTGAAAAGGACACTTGGTGACTTGGCCTTTGTGTCCCGTCCACTGCTGAGTGGCTCCCACATGCTGGGAGTGGGCCGGCTCCCCACTCCCCACCCCATCCTCCACACCACAGTTAGCCTGGACACAGGTGGGCTTGCCATCGGTCTCAGGGAGGTAAGCATCCTTCCTGCTCTTGTGACTCGAAGCCCGCAGAAAGGCCAGTGTACCATTTACCCGCCTCCCTACTTCAAAACGGCTGTCATTGTGAAGCCTGTGGTCGTGTTACTTAATGCATATACGACTGTGTCACGAACACACAGAAAAAAACCAACCAGGTACGAATCTCACATGCTGTCTGGGCTCCCAAGAGAAAGGGCCATGGAGCAGGCAGCGTGACTGTGTCACAAGGCCCCACAGTCCTGTACAGAGGCACCGAATGCCAAGTCATTGCCGCATACACCCACCTCCTTGTGTATCTTGGTCCTACTTTTTATTTCAGCTACGATCATTCCCACGATGGCGCCCCTGTAGGTTGCGGCAAGGGAAAAGAACTTCTTGTTGGAGGTGATATCACGATACCATGAGTCTGGGTACCTGAAGAGGAGACAAACTCAGATGAACCGGCCAGGTCAAGTCCAACCCCTGTCGTGCTTCAGAGAGTTGAACCACAGGGGACCCTAGGCTGCTCTGTCCACCACTCAGGGTTGACGAGGGGTCTGCCCATCGCTCAGTCTCCACCGAAGTGTATCACTCTCAGAGTATCATCTTCTGAAAGCGGTTATCTGTCCGGACAGAACTGGAAATTTGATAGGAAAACGATCTTACAAGACACAGAGACAAGAGGGGAAAAACCTCTGATGACGCTATCCCCTCGACAGCAGTGCCTGGGGGGGCAGGTGGATGAGTTAAGATTGATGACCCCCGCAGCCCGTGGACACCTGGGTGATTTCCAAGAACTCTGTGAGACTTTTTCAAGACTGCAGGGAAGTGGTGTGGGGAGAGCCAGGTTCGCTGCAGAGTGGCATTTGAGTTTCAGGGACGGGGCCTCAAGGGCAAGGTGTATCCAGCGTCACTGAGGCTGCTCACCAAGTGCCGTCCGAGGGGAGCAGGGAACAGAACCGTGATGCAGTGATGAAAAGGCAGACTCAGCCACAGCCAAGGAGGCTCAGTCGAGAGGGTGTATGGGTTTGTTTCCTAATGGACACAGCAGGTTAGCCCAGGATGCCTTTCACGAGACCAAGAGCTGGAGGAGGGTCTCAGACTCTCCTGGCGACACAGAGAGGTGCTCTACTAGGGTCTGCACTGTAGAGGCCACCGCCCGCCCACTGGAAGGTTCCACAGAACCTGAGCATCACCCAGGCTCCTCTCCTGGTCCTCATCACACTCCCGCCTTCTGACCCCAGCAGTGCCGGGTGGCGTGGCAGCCAGGAGGGGAGCTGCCACCACATGCTCTGATGGGACTGAAGTTCTCTCCCTCATCTTTGGAACCTGAGGCCACAGGCCCAGGAAGCTGCAAGGAGAGGCAAGCAGGTCGGGCTCCTCAGAGGCACAGAGGCTCTGGCCGGTGAGGCTCTACCTGCCCCAGGTGACCCTCAGCAGGGTCTAACCTCGGACTTACTGGATTACTTTCCAGCGGTGGGACTGCTGGGATGACATTTATTTTCTAACCTATGAAGCCGCCGCTAACCCGTGGCCCCAGAAGGTGACAATTCACATTCCCATCGGGGACATAAGGGAATCCCTCCCTTCCTGCTGGCAGCAGATTAAACATGTCTGAGGCTAAGGCTCACGGAAATGTGATGACTGGCAGGATCTTGTTTATTTTTAATTTTTAAAAGTTTGCACTATTTTTCTCACTACAAGCTCTATGTGCATATTACAGAAAAATGTAGGAAATACAGACAAGTAAAACCAGAAAAACTTGTAGATGTTAATCATCCACCCACCCGAACTACCGAACACATTTGCTACGAGGTACATATCCTCCTAAGCTTTTATCTTGTATGTGTTTTTAAATAAAATGGGGATTGTGGTACATACTGCTTTCTAGTCTGCTTTTTCCACTTAATATCTCGTAAAAAAACCTCTCCTTGTCAACGTATATACCTCTAGGACAGGTTTTCTTTTCCCCCGGCAGAATAACATTATACTTTTGCATACACATACCCCAATGTAGGTAACCAATTCCTTTCTGTTAAGATACTTAAGTAGCTTCTCAATTTTCTGAATATTATAAGTAGCACTGCATGGAACATCTTTGTAACTAAAGATTCTCAGCCAAGCCCTTTCGGGGATCTCTAGGAACACAATGAGGTGCAAAGAGCCTGGTGGTAGTCAGGCAGCAGGGCCCGGGGCCCCGACAGGCGAGGTCACTCTGGGCCACCATGGCGCCTTCACAGCAAGCCTTTCAGCTTTGGCACCCGCAGCTCTGCGCACATCCCCCCCACCACTCCCCATCCCCCAAGCCACAGCTGGGGACACTGCTCAACTTACTCGATGGGGAACCAGTCGCCGCACAGGTGCTTCACGGTGTCTATGTCATCGTGGCAGAGGAGACGCAGGCTGACCTCGCTGAGGGAGCTGGATGGCACCACCTCTGTCATTCACACCTGCAGGGAGGGAGGTGTCAGGAGGGCGGCCGCACCCACGCTGCCGCCTCCTCCTCCTCCTCATATAACCTGTGAGGCAAGCAAGGTGGGAAAGCTCGCACTGTCCCCCTGATGGAGTGTTCCTCCCCTCACAACACTCCCTGCACTAGGCATCACAGGCACACCCCCACCTCCGCCGTCCCTGCAGGGCAGGAAACCAAGGATCGGGAAGGCCTGGGAGGATGGGGACCCAGGGTCCCCTCGCTGCTCACATGGGATACTCCTGAGCCCCACAGAGGGCAGCCCACCTCTGGTCTGTGTTCTCTCTTCTCTTGGCCCCTCTGAGCTGCCCGCTGAGCACCCACACCAGCCCTAGTTCTGCCCAGAGGTTCTCGCGTCTCTCTCACACCTGCTGTTTTTCCACTGGGGAGACACACGGCCCTGCCAGCCCCGACTCCTCCCAGCCTGGGCCAGTGGCTGCCAACAAACGACCCAGGGCTCAGCAGCCCCAGAGACCTGCTGGATTTAGAGTGGCACTTGCTGGGTGGGCCATTTCTCCTTCCCTATGTGCGCACAGAAGGACTTCAAGACATGCCAAAAGTTCAAGACAGGCCATGAGTAGCAACGATTAAATCAGGAAGCTACATTCAGTCCAGGCAGGAAGGCCACGGGTGGACTCTGACAAAGCACCTGCACCCCCAGGACTCAACGATCGCCGAGGAAAAGCCTAACCTCGCACTCTTGAGATCCTGCAGTCCCACGTCCCCCAGGGATGGAGGCCATCCTCCCAGTGCCTCCTGTGAAATACACAAAACACTCAAGGTTCCCACCTACAATGCTGGGCCTGAAGCCAATCAAGCCTCCAGGCCTAACTTCACGACTGCAGGTAACAATTGGCACCCGGGCACCATGACATCTGACACACACGGAACGGGTAGAATTCTACAAGACAACTGGCCTGGTCTCTTCAAAAAGTCAATGTCATTTAGGGACCTCCCTGGTTAAGAAATCTGCCTGACAATACAGGGTACACAGATTTGATCCCTGGTCCGGGAAGATCCCACACGCCGTGGAGCAACTAAGCCCCTGCGCCACAACTACCGAGCCTGCACTCTAGGGCCTGCGCTCTAGAGCCCACGCACCACAACTAATGAGCCCGCGAGCCACAACTACTGAAACCCATGTACCTAGAGCCTGTGCTCTGCAACAAGAGAAGCCACCACAATGAGAAGCCCGCGCACCGCAACGAATAGTAGCCCCCCGCTCACTGCAACTAGAGAAAGCCTGCACCCAGCAACGAAGACCCAACACAGCCAAAAAATAAATAAATAAATTTATTAATAAAAAAAAGTCAATGTCATTAAAAAAATAGACTAAAAAAGACAAGGAGACCTACAACCAAATATGATGTGTAAACTCTTCCTGGGAAAAATAAAAAATTAAACACATTTTGGAGAAACTTAAATACTGGCTGGACAGTAGATGATGAATTTACGATGAAATTATCATGAAACTGTAATTAACTGACTTAGATGTGGAGGGTACAGTGCTTATGCAGAAAATCTTAGGAGATGCATTGCTGAAATACTTTGGAGTGAGGTATCATGAGGTCTAAAACTAAACAGTTCAAACATTTTTCAACTGCTTAGAATGCAAATGTGACAAAACGCTATTAGCGGTTGGGCCTAAGTGGCAGGTTGATATAAAATAGGAACTTACTGTTCACACATTCAATTTTTCTACATATTTGAAAATTTTCATAATAAACATCGGGGTTGGGGCAGGGGGTAGCCTGAAGTTACCTAAACTGACTCTAGAAACCACAGTTCTATGAATGGGCACCGTGAGAGTCCAGGCAATGCCCAAAGGTCAAAGGGAGCCCAAGTGCAGTGCCCTCCTGCTGTCCTGACCCTGCTCCTGATTGGTTCCCATGAAACACAGGCGTTTCCATGAGGGTCCCCGGAAGGCCGTGTCCTAACCTGCCACCTGCCAGGGGCCAAATCCACCGAGGCTTGACCATAGGGCCAGTGGGGCAGCTGCTCAGTCTCTTGAGACTTGGACATGACCCCAGTAGGCTCTGTCCAGCAAGAAGGGCTCCTTTGAGGGGCGGCCAAGGGTAGGCTGGGCAATGACAGGTCTGCCACCGTCCCCCTTCCCCTTCATGGCACCAGCCAGTCTGACACGGACTAGCTGGGGTGGGGGCTTTAAAGGTCAGGTCCACGGGGCTGGAAACATGGTGACCTTGGTGACCTTGAAGCACACATGGGGTGAGCGGGGAGGCAGAGAGGAGGTACTACAGGATCTCCATGGCTCTGTGTCCACATCGGGTTCTGTCTTTCTAGCTCTCACCAGACCCTGCAGGGTAAGGACCATGCCACCTTGACAGGTCCCTCTGCACAGCACGGCTTGAGAGCCGAGATGAGAGGGGACCTGCTCTCTCTTCTTCCTCCGTGTTTTCAGCCAGCACCTGAGCGCTGCACACTCTGCCCAGGTGGGGTCTGCCAGGTGGGGCCCCTCCTGTGACCCCCTGGCAGCGTGGAGGGAAGCTCATCGGGACAAGAAGCCGGTGAGCTCCTGCCTGAGGCCTGGTGGATCCCAACAGGCACCCTTCTTGAGAAGACTTGTCACTCACAGGGGACCTCTGAGAGCCCACTCAGGCAGGGCAGAGACAGCTGCCCATGTCCTTGTTTTCAGATGATAGGACCAGGGACCAGGCCATCACAGACATTAACGTGAGAGGCCTCTGGAGAAAGGGCAGCCACAGCTGCTGGGCTGAGTTCTCGGCTCCAAACACAAAACAAAACCAAAACACCAACCAAACAACAAAAAAATCCTCCCAGACTTGGCAAATCTGACCTTCCCACATCGCCTGTGTTTTTCTTGTTGTTGGGACACACTTTCAGAAACCAAGATGCTGTCCGGCTCCATCTCTCGTGAACAGCTTGGCTGGTCCACTGCTCAGCAGCACCCCCCCACCACCAATGGTGCCCAGGACGTTCTGGTGAATGTGACCTCAGGGACCTCAGGCCGGCCACCTCTTGGGAAATGGACTGTCGACCAAAAATGGCAACTCCTGAGTTTTATGAGTCATCTCTGTCCAGAATACATCCTGGCAGTCACAGCCAGGCCATGGCTTCACGGTCATCCCAGACCGTACAGTTCCAGGAGCAGAACAAGGCCCAACACATCACACCTGCCACAACAAAGCACTGCTTCCTGCAAGGTTTCTAAACAACCCACTGCACACGTGACCCTCTTTCCCCCACAAAGGGAGAGAGTCCACAAAAAACCTCTAAAAGCACCCACAGAGGTGCTGCTAATCTTGTTGGCATGAAAACAGCACTGTCGTTGTGTAGGAAATGTCCATATTCCTGAAGAGATGCACGCTAGACATATAGGGGTGAAATGCAGAATGTTCTGGAGCTGAATTTAGCTGGAGCGAAGGTGGCAAAATGTTCACAACCATTGAACTGGATGACGGGTACACCAGGTGGATGTGTGAAAATGTTCCTAATTAAAATTAACCACCAACCTGCCAGACTTCTCCACAGGCTGAGTTTCCGGCATGGACGGCTGCTTCCCCAGGTGATGATGGAGGTACCTCTGCCATCCTGCACGAGGCCACCTTGCAGTGGCCACCCCGCCTCTGCACACCCCTCGCTGGGAACAGCACAGCGCACTCCCTGCTGGCCACGGCTGCCCACCGGCCACATGCGGGAGCCCTGGAGGGTTGGGTGCCTGGTTCGGAGCTTTCCAGGGGCAGGAATACCATCCGGGACCCAAGTTAAACAACCCCCAAACTCCACCGCGGTTTTAAAGAGGAGGGTGTAGACACCCGAGGACAAGGGTGCCGCTTTAGAAGCTGCCCAAGGGGCTAAGTCTTAACCACGGGGCCAGTTGGCACCCCTTCTCCTTCCCTCACGGCCAAGAGCGGGGAAACGCAGGAAACCCCTGTCAAAACCTCGAGCCTTTGGGACGGTCGACAACCCCGCACCATCTGAGGCCGAGGCCTGGCCCTCAGTGCAGTCTTTCCAGAGAAGGCTCCTGAGACAGGCATCCCCCTCTCCCTGTGGCAACTGCCTTTAGGGAAAATCCAGGGGGACAAGCCCCAATACATCACCACCTGCCTAATCTGAGTGGCCAAACAGGATGCCCTATACACGTTCTGCTCAACACTCCAGTGAGGGCACAACCCCTGCTCTAAATTGAGCAAAGGAGTGTAAGCTAGAGCCCACTGTGAGCTCACCAAATAATAGCCCCAATGTGGAAGCAACCCAAATGTCCATCAATGGATGCCTGAACCAATACAATGTGTGCATCCATGTGGTGAATATTTAGTACTGACACATGCTACAATGTGAATGAACACGGGCAAACATGATGCTGAGTGAGAGACCGGACATAACGGGCCGCATACTGCACCTTACGATTCCATTTCCATGAAGTGTCCAGAACAGGCAAATCCATAGGGAGAGAAGGCAGATAAGTGGTTGCCTACGGTGGGGAGTGGGGTTGGGAGGCTTGGAGGGTGATGGCTAAGGGTGTAGGTTTCTTCCGGGAGTGGTGAAAATGTTCTGACACTGAACATGGTGATGGCTGCACAGCTCTGTGAATACACTGAAAACACTGAATGGTACACTTTGGGTGAATTCATGGTAGGTGGACTGTATCTCAATAAAGCTGTTAAAAAGAAAACAAGGGCTTCCCTGGTGGCGCAGTGGTTGAGAGTCCGCCTGCCCAGGCAGGGGACAGGGGTTCGTGCCCCGGTCCGGGAAGCTCCCACATGCTGCGGAGCGGCCGGGCCCGTGAGCCATGGCCGCTGAGCCTGCGCGTCCAGAGCCTGTGCTCCGAAACGGGAGAGGCCACAACAGTGAGAGGCCCGCGTACCACAAAAAAAAAAGAAAAAGAAAAGAAAACAAAAACCAGCCCCAATCTTGAGAGTAAACGTTTCTTTGGTGAAATGGATAAAAACTATTCTTTCTGAAGGAAGTCACAGTAGATTCCAGAAAGAATCAGAAACTTTCCAGCCTGCAAGTCAAACTGCAGGGGCTCAAGCTGGTACTGGAGAGGGGCTCCTGCAGTGGGGCTGGTCCACACCCCACCTCCCCCAGCCCCCGCCTCTGAGCCAGGCCCACCAGGGTGGGGGATGGGGGCGCTCTGAGGAAGATGAGGCTGAAGGTCAGGGAGGCTGGAGGGAGGCACAGACTCACAGAGATGAGGAAGAGCCGCCAGCCCACCAGGGCCGATCTGGTAGCTTACTCCAGATTTGGGCCAATTTTAATATTTCATATTCAAAGAAAAAAAATCTGTCTTTGGCTTGGAGTGTGTAAGAAGTGACCAAAGAAAGTTATCGAGGCTCAACCAAGTACATCTGTGTTGTCTATGGGTTTTCACGGGGTAAGCTGCTTAGGTGATTTTAAGAAAGGAAAGATCAGGCTCAGATTTGCCCCTGTCTGGGAAGTCAACACAAAGCACAAATCACCGGATGAATTTCAAATCAACTTTTGGCTCCAATACCTGACCTGCACCAGGAAACTCCACATCGTCCTCTTCCTGGAAAACCGGCTCCAGGTGGTTTGTCTGGGGTTTGATGGGCTGAAGCCAGCCTGAGAAACAGGGTGACATGCCTGCCCACCCTCACCACCCTTGGCAGAGCTCCAGGTGTCTCACTGGCTGTGCCCCACTCTTCTCTCAACCAACAGCAAATGTGCTCTGAGCTCCCGCAGAAAGGAGCTGCAGGATGGGATACGTCAGCTCACTCTCACCAGTCTCTCATCCGGAGCTGGTAGGACAAGTGCAGGCAACCAACAAAACCAGCTGCAGAGCCTGGATCTGGGTGATCACAGGCAGACACAGGACACCCGGAGCAACAGGAAGCAAGGCCTTGACCTCTGGTACCTGCAGCAGGGGGCTGATTGCAAAGAGGCTGAGTGGGCACTTCCTGAGGGGACGGAAATGTTTTGTATCTTGATGGTGGTGGTTACACACACAAACACATATGTATACACACACATATATACACACATGTTAAACTCATTGGGTACATTTTGTCATATGTCTATTAAACTTCAATAAAGTTGATTTTAAAACATTAAAAAAATTGAGGCTTGATAGCAAAGAGAGAGACTCATAATAAACGACCATCTCTTATGTCCTGGGATTTATACATTTTCCCCCTAGTACCCTTGGGATAATGCTCTTGACCAAAGAGGCAGGATTTGTTCCCTGTTCAACTTTCAAGAAGAACACTGGGCTCTAAGACACACAGCTATTTGTGGATTCTTGCATCCCTATTAAAAGTACTTCCGTGTTTTCAAAGGCCAGTTCTTTAGATGCCTTGATTTAAAAATAGAAACACGTCACATTTAACTAAGGGAAAACGCAGCATGTCATAGTGTTAATCTGTCCCAGCCCAACCAACAGGAGTGGAGAAGGGGGCAGGAAGGCTTGGGGAATGGAGAATCTGGCGCCCGTGTGCCAGAGAGAAAGGAATGGTGCCAGGGAGGGCGAGGTCAAGGCGGCGGTGGTGGTGCAGGTGGGAGGCTGGTGTGGCTGGTCCACCGCTGCGGGAGAGGCCGGGGACTGACATCTGACACCTGTGGGGACCCCACCTGTCTGCCCGGAACTGATCTCCTATCACTATGGGCCACACTAAGGGCTTAAGAGACAAGGATTCTGAAGACTCACTAGAGAACAGAGGCCGGTGGGTGAAGCCAGAGCACAGCCCCCGAGTCAGCCCTCTGTCTTAAGGCCTGGGGTGCTGGTGGACGGGCACCGAAGCCGCACAGGCCACCTTTCGGTACGTTTCTCTACAAAGACACAGACACGCCGATACTATGAAAGCAGGGACATGCTGTACGGGAGAAGGCATAGTTCAGGCCTGCAGGGAGAGTTCTCCCCAGGTTTCTTGGGTCTTCATCCTGTCCTTGGCCTTTAGGGGTCAGTGGGTGGAACAATTCCAGGAGGGACAGAAAGCGGATTCTCCAAGACAATGAAGGACCCACCAGCTCACTTCTCGGTCCATCCTTTCTCCTTCCCCAAACCTTGTCCTTGTGGGCTGTCTGCAAGCCTCAGCTTCCTTCTGAGCTGAAATGACTTCTCGGGTCCCTGTACTGAAGTCCACGTGGTGGCTGGGGGTGGGTGGTGCCTGATCACCTAGGCATCCCCTCCCCGACCACACTTCCCAAGCGCCTCTGAGTGCTCAGCCAAAGGGATGGAGTGAAAGCCAACATCCTGGGAGCATCTTCCATCCCCCTCCCATTGCCAAGTGCTGGGATTCAGAACCTGGGAGCTTGGAATGGGATTGTTCCAGTTTGGGGAGGGGTTTCCTGGCACCAGCAAGATTCCCACGGTACACTCCACTCCCAACCAGTGAAGAAAGCCATACACAACCCTGTTTCCTGGAGACCACTCCCCTCTACAGACTGTGTCCTGATGCCCCAGGTCCACAGGGCCTCTCCCTCCTTCAAAGGCACTGCTTCTCAGTCCCGAACAAGCCATACTTAACTTTTAAAAACTGCTCCCATCATCTTAATGGCTTGAGAAGTGCTCTGGACTCCACCTTGACCTCAGCAGACTGCCAGTAGTCAGGCCAGCCATGACCACATTGCCCCTAGAACCTTCCCTTCCTTCTTTTCTTTTCTTTTTTAAAATTTATTTTATTTAATTTTATTTATTCATTTTTGGCTGCGTTGGGTCTTCGGTGCGGTGCGCAGGCTTCTCACTGCGGTGGCCTCCTCCGCTGCAGAGCACGGGCTCCAGGCGCGCGGGCTTCAGTAATTGTGGCACACGGGCCCAGTCGCTCCGCAGCATATGGGATCCTCCCAGACCAGGGCTTGAAACCGTGTCCCCTGCATTGGCAGGCGGACCCCCAACCACTGCGCCACCAGGGAAGCCCCCTTCCTTCTTTTCTTTTACTCCTGTTGGTTCAAAATGGTCCTTTCTCCTTGCTGAGGCTAGGCCACCCTCCACTTGTGCTCTGGACTCTGTGCCCTCCACGTGCTCCCAGACCCTGCAGGGATGCTGGAGTCACCATGCCCAGGTCAATCCCAGCTCTGCTGTCCACTGGGACATCTCTGTCCTGCTGCATGCTTCAGCTCTCCTATCCATCGCTGGGAAGATAAATGAGATGGCCACTAATGGGTACCCCAGTCCCTGGCCCAGCTCCACATCTCCTCCCTGCCTGGCCCAAGCACCACCTTCTCCAACATTTTCGATCTGCTCTTTTGCACAAATACCCTCCAGTGCACACCGCCCCCTCTCTCCTGGACAAGCCTCCCACCACCTTCTCTCCCTTCAATGGAACTGCCCGCACTGCCACATTTGCTGCCACTTTCTTGCTTTACTCCCACCCCAGCTCCCCTCTGGCCTGGCCTCTGCTCCAGCACATGGTGACAACACACCGACAGTCTCCCCCGCTGCAACCCAGCAGCCTCCCTCAGGAGTCACCTCCCTAAACTCACTACAGCTCACATCTCCGTCAATCCCCTTCCTGAGCCCTCAGCTCCCTGCACCCTGTGACAAAGCACCGCCCTGGTCTGTCCCCAGCACTCCAGGTGTCTTCTCAAGCGAAGCACAGGGAAGATTAGCACACACTCGTCCATGGCACAAGAATGAAAGACCGCTGGGCCCTCGGGAGTGTGAAATTCTGCAGGCGCCAGGCCTATCGGCTTGAAAAACCCAACAGCCATGGACTCCAAGCTCTTGCCTTCAGGATGGATGATGCAGAAAAGGAACTATAAGCCAGTGATGGACACAGGGCACCGCCCTGCACATCAGTAAAATGGGCTGAAGGGCTCAGAATGGCAAGTGAGGGAAACTGAGCACTCAGCACAGCTTGTCTGTTCAAATGAGCAGCCGCTCGTGGTGGGGCAAGCCGTCTCCAAAGCAGCCTGGGCTCCTTCCAAAGCCTCAGAGTAGGAGGAACATGAATAATTTACAGGCGACAAGAAACAAACACCCAGCACTCCAGTTCCAAAGAGCCTCCCTCGTACAACCCACTTCATCGTGCCCAGAGGGGAGCCCACGTATTCCTCACACACAATTTAAGACACATCCCTTCAAACATGAACTGATAACAGTGGAGGATTCCATTTGTGTGAAATTCTAAAACTGGCTGAAGGAACCGATGGCGACAGAAATGAGAATGTGGCTGGTGGAGGTCAGAAGACACTGAGAGGGGGCAAAAGGCGACCCACTGGGTTGGCAGTGACGTTCCACGTGTCCTTTGGGGTCACCAACCGTGTGCATCTGCACACTTCCCGATTTAAAAATAAGGCAACGGGTGGTCCAGGAGCAGTCCTGGGGACAGCCCATTTTGGCTTTCTTCTGGGCCAAAGCTTCTATCACCTCCTGCCCATTCCACACTGAGAATCCATTCAGTCATTTGTTTACCAAAATTGTACTAAAAACCCAGGGACTGCTCTAGGCACTGGGGTCGCAGCAAAGAGCATCGTTGGACATCTCTGATTATTGGGGGAGCTACTGAGCAGAGAAGGAAGGTGTGTGTTTTCCTGCACTATTACCTAAATACTCTCAGAAACCCCTTCTTTTGCTTGAGGAATTCTGAGGCAAACAGCACGTCAATGAACAGGAAAAGTGCTGTCCACCAGGCTGGGCTGGGAGGGGTTAGCACAACTGTGGGAAGGGATGCTCTCCTCCCTCAGCCACAGGAAAGGTGAGGAATCCATCCCCTTGCCTCAGTCAAGATGTTTTTCTTGGGCTTCCCTGGTGGTGCAGTGGTTAAGAATCCGCCTGCCAATGCAGGGGACACGGGTTCGAGCCCTGGTCTGGGAAGACCCCACACGCCGTGGAACAACTAAGCCTGTGCACCACAACTACTGCTGAGCCTGCACTCTAGAGACCGCGAGCCACAACTACTGAGCCCACGTGCCACAACTACTGGAGCCCGCATGCCTAGAGCCCATGCTCTGTGACAAGAGAAGCCACTGCAATGAGAAGCCTGCGCACCTCAATGAAGAGTAGTCCCGGCTCGCCGCAACTAGAGAAAGCCCGCGCAGCAACGAAGGCCTAACACAGCCAAAAAAGAAAAGATCATGTTTTTCTTATTTGTTCTGCCTCCTCGAATCAAAGAGTTCTGGGAGGCAAAATATTGAGGCCCGAAACGTCCCATGTGCGTGGGACACAAACAAACAAGAGGATCATTGATTCACAACATTTCTCAGAGGGCCTGTGAAGCAGGAGGCAGCAGAGTCCAGGGCTAAGCAAAGCTGCGAGGCCACCAGATCTGGGTTCAAATTCACTGTCCAGCCGCCTGCCATGTGCGGGTTATGAGACGCAGGGAGGGCTATAAAGTGGGGATGGAAGTCCTCATAGGAAGCATACAAAACGCCTGCCAGGCAGTGAGATGTAAGCCCTCTGCAAAAGGTGGTCGTGACTGCCAGGTGCCAAGTTCTCTGCCAGGGGCCGGCGAACTTGGGGACCCGCAGTTGGAACTTGGGCCATCACCAGATTCTCGAGGATGAGAAGGCAGAGATAAGGGCACTATACAGCTCAGGGCATCCTGAGTTTCAGAGCTCTGCCCTTTAACTTTACACTATATCCCAAGATGAGACATCTTATTTTGTTTTAAATTTTATTTCATCATTTTGCTTTTTACCTCATGTCCATGGTAAAATGACCAGATGCGGAGGGCATGTCCTCGGACCACTGTGCACGTATGCCACCTGCGACCCCCCACACTCCTTCCAGAGGCAGAATCCTGTGGTTGTTCTAAGGACCAGCATCCCAGCAGTTGATGGGTGGCCAAAGGACTGTTCGTCTTTTGTGGCCCCACTTGGTCAGAATTGGGGAACTACAGCCCAGGTTTGGGGACAGACAAGGACAAAGAGGGAAAACAGAGACAAGAATGTGACCTGGGAGAAAAAGGGCCACTGAACTGGGGGCCAGACATGTGGAGCCAAGAGCAAACCCCGAGGTCCCCTCTCCTGAAAGCTTCGGGCACATCTCCTCTTCCTGGAACGGAAACGAAGTGCAGGCGCGCCTCCACTGCCCACCACACGTTCACACCCACGGACTCGGTCAGAGCGCGAAGCGGAGACAGCCGGGCTTGGGCTGGACGGGTCACCAGGACGGCTGGGCAAGAGGTGCCACTGCCCCATGGCTTTTCAATTGGGGATCTTGGTCAAGCTGGGACAGGGCTGCCAAGAATGCTGATTCCCAGTTCAGATCGAGGGAGTGGGTCAACCAGTTGGGTTTAAAAACAAAACAAACAACAACAACAAAAACACACCTGTAAATACTAGGTTGGGGCTGATGGTGGTAAGTGTATGCATTTAACGGTAGTAAAATGTATGTATTAAATACACATCCTTGGACTTCCCTGGCGGTCCAGGGGTTAAAACTCTGCACTTCCACTGCAGGGGGCACGGGTTCGATCACTGGTCGCAGAAGTTCCACATGCCGCAGGGTGCAGCCAAAAATTAAACACATGTCCTTGACTGACACCCAAGACTGGACCCTACTGAGAGCTCTAACCCAACTGAGAGCGAGTGAGTTCTTCCACAGAAAACTTGGGCGGCTGCAGGTGCCCTTAGCACTGGGGCAGTGGGTGAAATGGACCGCTGGCTGCTCAGTTTGAAGGGGAAAAGCACAGCAAAGGGGGCATCGGGCTTCAGAAACCCTGCCTGCCCCTCACCGCTGCCCCTTCAGCAAACCAGCCCCACCACTGGCCTTTCTGCACTTTTCCCATCTCACTCTGCTGGGTTTTTTTTTTTTTTTTTTTCTTTTTTGTGGTATGCGAGCCTCTCACTGTTGTGGCCTCTCCCATTGCGGAGCACAGGCTCCGGACGTGCAGGTTCAGTGGTCATGGCTCACAGGCCCAGTCGCTCCGTGGCATGTGGGATATTCCCGGATCCAGGCACGAACCCGTGTCCCCTGCATCGGCAGGTGGACTCTCAACCACTGCGCCACCAGGGAACCCCTGCTGGGGTTTTTTGTTTTATGTTTGATTTTAATCTCTACTTCTCTGGGTTTGCATTTAAGATCCTTCAGAAACCAATAGATATTAAATGTGAAAGTGGGTCAAATTTGGTATAAATTAACAGTTGATCACGAGGTTAACTTTTATAACAAAAATTATTTTTAAAAGTAATTCAACCTCCTGTCAGCAATTGCCTCTGGAATTAAGGCAGACGTTGGTGTCCTACATCACTCGCTTCTGTATCATTTGAGCTTTTTTTTTAAAAACAATGAGCTTGGGTTGTTTTTATTAACAGAAAAAAACAAGACTTCCAGGTGGTATGTGAAAATTATGAATACATCTTTTATATTAAAATAATCTGTTTTAATTAGTAACAACTTGGGAATTTTACAATGTCTCTTCAAAGTATAAGTAGAATGGTTACCCATTTTGCCCCCAAATAGACCCTCTTAGTGCCAACGTTTAAGCCACATACCCTTGGAACAGAATGGCATTTATGCACTGATGCTAGAAATAAACATTCTAAACACAGACCCACATTTGTAATGAAGCAAAGAGGAGGCAGTTGTGGATAAGGATGCCGAATAGACTTGTGAAAATATGTTAAAGAGTTCCTGTGCAACTATTAAAAAGAAAATTTAGTGGCCATATAAAAATCAATTTTTAAAACTATTCATAGGTTTCAGGGCAGCCATTTAAAAAAAAAAACGTTTAAAAAGAACATTCCCCTTTTGTTAAATGCTGTTTAAAACTATGTTTGTGAAGCAAAAACTTGAAATCCCCTCCTCACCCCAGTCCCAATAAAATGACATTCATAGTTTCTTGCGTTTCCTACAAGAAAATAAACTTTTTTAATAGGAGAGGGCTTGCCTGGGAAGAGGCCCAAGGGGTCTTCGGAGGTGGTGGTTGCACTGGTACGCTCATGCCACGACCGCTGGTCAAGCAGTGTGTACACTTCCACAAAACAGTTAAAAATGGGAGGCCAGAGGAGAAGCAATACTGTAACTTGACAGTAAGAGTAGAAAGAGCAGCAAATATCTGACCAGCAAGACCTTCTGAATAGTTTACAACTAGTCAGGAGTCATCTTCTAAAAATAAAAAAAAATTTTCTGAAGTAGCAAACAGCTACTGAATGCTACAGAAACCATGGAAATATTGTTGTATTAACATTTTCCAGATAAAAATCATTTTCAGTAGCTAAGGGACAATTACCCAAAGACTATTTTATAAAATGAAATTGCTTTCTTCTCAGTTATTTTTAAGATGGGCTCAAATTTCACTACTTTGCTGCCCCAATACTTTGCTGCCCTATTTCAGGAATGCAGGAAACAAAAAAGAGGAACACAATTTGCTTTCTAATAACAACAAGAAATAGAACTGGGAAGAATTTCTTTTTTTAATGTGGTCTGTTAAAGATGACAAAATACTTTTCTTTGGTCTTCCTGTGGAAGCAAAGGGAACAAACATTTGTTCTGTGTCCCTTTCCACAATCAGCTCCTCTTTGCTTCTTTACAATTGTGCATCTCATTAGAACGTTTAGAATGTTTACTTCTGGTACCAGTGAATAAATGCCGTGCTATTCCAAGGGTATGGGGCTTAAACGTTGGCACTAAGAGTCTATGAATTGGAAGAGACATTTTAAAGGCTCTACGTTGTCACACTCACAGGTGGTTCTCGCCATCAATATTCAGAGTGTTGGACCCCTCCCTGCCATGTAGGCCCTGCCTGAGCAGGAAGTGGGCCTCAGGTGAGGAGATGGGGAGTCTGAGATGCCCACAGGACGGGACTAGGGACTGGCCCTCATGCATGGTTACTCCCCCTCCACCTGACCATTCAGGCTCAGTGCTGTGGGCACCTCGGGGTGACTGTCACGTGTCTGCCAGCCTCTGCAGTGGGGCACTCAATGGAGCACTGGTTCCACTGTTGATGTAGACCCCAAACTACTTCCTGCAGAAAGCCCTGGCTCCCTGCTCAGATCCCCTTCCCATCACTCCACAAGCACTGAGCAAACACCTTCAGGTTCAGAGTGGAACGTCAACCCTACTACGTATGTGCTCACTGGGTTTTCAAACACATAGGCCTCTCTTTAATCAGCAGTGTAAGATATCTGGGCTTCAGATAACCCTGACCTAGCCTGTCAGCCAGCCTCTATCAGAGGTTACCCTAAAAAGAATGATATTTAGGGAAGGAGGCCTGATCCTGGAGTTATCAAAGACACTTAGAAATATTCGTTGAATGAAATTCAACATTTGGCCTTAGCCAGAATGAGACCCAGGAGTTCCAGCATCATTTCACAAATCAGCATTTTACTTGAAAGCACTGCACACGGACAGAAGCAGGACCAGCTTCGGCACAGAGTCTGTATCCCAATCTAGCTTTCTGCAAACGAAGAACTGAGGTGGAAAAGCCATGAGGACTTTGTGGATTGCTTCCAGAAAGAGATGTCAGGGGAGGAGGTGTTGGCGGTAAGATGTAGAGATGCAGGAGCCACCATTTAAGAGAAGACATGGCCTGACAAGCAGCCAGCCTTCTACTCAGGTAGGAGAGCTGTCACCAACAAGGAGAGACCTCTGGGTCATTTTAGCAGAGCAGAGATATGCACTGCCCCGCACTCAGAGCTCTGAGGATTCTTCTCTACACTGTGTTCCTTGTGGCTGCTGCCAGGTAAGGATGCTGTGTCCACCTGGTCCAAACACACCTCGGGCTGCCTGAAGACAAACTGCTGCTAGCAGGTCCAGTGAGGCTGGGACCGTCTGTGGGGCAGAGCACCTGGTGAGCAGTGACAGCACCAACCTTCTTAGTTCTACTGGGTGTCTTTTATCTCTCCAATCTCCTAACATCCAGGAATTTTCTTCCATCCCAGGCACAGGCCAAGTTGCCAAGCAACCTCAACAAGTCACATCAGAAGTCTGAGAGTGGGTGCGGTTAAAATAAACATGGTGATAAAGTCACTGTAAGTTACAACGGGAGAGGCTAAAGATAAGACACACACAGACCTTTTAAAAAAGTGTCTGTATTTTTTATTCTGGCTTGTGAACACCACACCATGCCTTGACTTTGTTACTTACAGGTTTTAACCATCTTTATAGAAACCCAGCATGTCTGCAAGCTCAGTGAGATGGAACTCCAGCAAACTGTGGCCCAAAGGAGAAGGAGCTCACGCACACTGCTTTCTCAAAGGGCCAGTTTGCACTTTAATTGTGACGTACAAAATCCTGGAACAGGGGAGATGAAGACCTAAGTGCACAGCCATGACTGACTTTGTCCATTTGTTAAATGACTGACGTTTATATTTCAGCCACCCTTGAGTTTCTTCTGGTCTGGAATCCCTTCTTCTCTAACTGAGCTTAACTCAATTCAGGGATTCTTGTGAGAGAGTATTTGTTTTGCTCCAGCCCCTTTTAATTCAATGTTGCTCAAGACTCCCCTTCTCCCCACCTCGCAATCCAGTACTACTGGCCAAAGAACTTCTAAGACTTATCTGTACATCACAAAGTACTACACGGAATGTGGTATTTCTATAGATGACCTGGAGTCACAGTGACTTTCCCGGTTCAGTCAGTTAAGCATTAACTAGAAGTTTTCTGCCTTCCATGCCCCGGTAAAACATCTGCAACCAGCAATGTTCTCTCCAGTTCTGACTCTCTGATTAACAACCACTCCAGGTACCACAGGGAGCTACCCTGTGGGGCTGTTATCCTTTTCCTTCAGGACAAATCAGTAAGAAAATGGCATGGCTCAAGGATTTGGCAGAATGAAAACAGACCAATGAAGCAGGCAGTGTCCATGTTTATTGCAGAGTAACTCCTTTCCTCATCTACAGGCCCTGGGCTCCGTCACCCGCTGGGCACACAGATATTTGCTGTCAGTGGTCTAGGGAAGGCACTCAGCCTCCCTGAAAATCTTCCTGGGGCACAAACCACAGAAGCTATAGATTCCCTCTATTCCTTGGGAAGTGCCCGATAGGGCAGAGGAGGTCAGAGGTGGTGTAGGGGTCTGCATGGCTAGTCTGTAAACTACCAAGAACGTAAGGAATAAGTTATCTTAATCAAAATGTACAGCTGAAGGAGTAAAATGTGGAGACGACCAAGAAAGATTCCCAGGCTTTCAGGAGTTCACGGGAGGGCAAACAAGTCGGCAAATAACTACAATCCGTGCAACAAGTACTAAAGCAGAGGTAGGGCCGGGCGAGGCAGCGGTGAATCACTGAACTGTGAAGAGGACAGGCCCTGCACCTCCCGTGAGACCTAGGGTGTAGTAAGGGGCAGGCTGACCTGAGGATCCAAATTTCCCCACCAACTCGTCCTGGGGCCTCGCACGGAGGCGTCCCAGGCAAAAGGGTGGGAATCGCGCCTCTCGGCACCCCTGGAGTCTGGGGTCGCGGCTACCTCCTCACCCTGGGAAGCGTGAGCTCTGAGGCCGTCCCGAAACACCGCGGAAAGATCTGGGCTCCGACTGGCGTGGGCCGCGCCCCCGGCCTCCCTTGAACGGACGGGCAGTTCCGCGCCCCGCCAGGGCCGCCTAGGTCCCCCTGCACCCCGGCCGTCCCCCCAGCTGCGCTCCCTGCCTCTCACGACCCACGTCCCCGGCCGGGTCCGGCGCCCCACTGCAGGCCCGAGCCCGGGATGCCTCACCTCGGGAGGGAGCCGGCGGCAGCGGACGGCGTTGTGAGGCTCAGTGCATCCTCGGTTCTCAGGGAGCCAGGAAGTGGGACCGCGCGCAGCCCGCAACGAGTTATGTAACCAGCAGGGGCCGCAGCCTGGACGGAGGCGGCTGCCCGAGGCACTTCCGCCTCCCGCTTCAGGCCGGCGGCGCAGGCCCAAAGCCCATTGGCCACCGGTGCCCACGTGAGGCGCCACCTCTCGACGCCGACGCCGCCATCTTAGGAGCTGGCAGGCCTGGCGCGAAGCCGAACACAGGAGAGGCTGGGATGCTGGCGGTGGGGTTGGGGGCGCGCCTCCAGGGGGCGCGTCTGCTAGCGGATGGCGAGGCTCTGAGAGCCAGCGGAGGGTCCGAGATCCCTCCGGATCCGGCCGAACTTTGAACTGCCCGAGCCTGGCGGGTGTGGACGCCGGGGGCGCGGTCCGGTTGGTAGCCGGCCGGCTCGGGTTTTTCGGGCACAGCTGAGCGTCCCCGCGCAGACCCGGAGGCTCACAGCCCTCCAGTTCCTGGCCAACACTCTCCTTGTTTGGGTTTAGGGCTTGAGCTTTTCCATCCCCAGCGGCTGGAGGGTTGTCAAGCCAGGGAAGCGAGATCGGAAAACCGACAGCGGCTGGAGGGCAGCGCCACCGCGCCCAGCGCCGGACGTCGGCCGGCAGCCAGAGTCCAGCTTCCGCAGACAGGCAGTTAAGGCTGTCGCCGTGTAAATGGGCGGGGGTCAGTTGCCCTCAAGTTAGAGGAGGTTCTACATCACAAAACCTAACTCAAATTTTGTTGCTAAGGGACTCGTGTTGAGCAAACTCTGATGTTAACTTTAAAGGAGAGATTTATTCTTTGCCTTCAAATAACTTACAGTGGTAACAGGGGCAAAGGATGGAATCGGAAGGCTAAAATGATCACCCCTAAAAGGATTTAATTCACATCTAAATGAATAAACGTTATCACAGATTAAAACAGTCTAAAATCACACTATCAGGACTTCCCTGGTGGTCCAGTGGTTAAGACTCAGGGCTCCCAATGCAGGGGGCCTGGGTTTCATCTCTGGTCAGAAAACTAGATCCCCCATGCATGCGGCAAGTAAGAAGTCCGCCAACGAAGATCCGGCACAGTCAAAACAAATAAATAAAAAATAAATAAATATTTTTAAAATAATAAAATAAAATCACACTATCTCATAAATGTTGAATGCATATTCTTTAACATTTTGACAAAGAAAATATACCTAAAGAGATTATAAGTTTTAAAGGCAATTGGTGTAAATAGATCAAGAGTAGTGGAACAAGGGGATGTAAAACAACCAGGATATTCTATTGTCTACATAATATGATGTTAGTGACTGATGGAATCTTGATTTGTGTAAAGCAACTTGTATTTCCTTTCTGTAACAGTTTCTGCAAGTTCCTTTTTTTTTTTTTTTTTTTTGCGGTATGCGGGCCTCTCACTGTTGTGGCCTCCCCCGTTGCGGAGCACAGGCTCCGGACGCGCAGGCTCCGGACGCGCAGGCTCAGCGGCCATGGCTCACGGGCCCAGCCGCTCCGCGGCACATGGGATCCTCCCAGACCGGGGCACGAACCCGTATCCCCTGCATCGGCAGGCGGACTCCCAACCACTTGCGCCACCAGGGAGGCCCCCTATTTTTTTAAAGGCTGAAAAATCTCGGGCAAATGAAAACAATATCATTTACAACCCGGTACAGTTAACAGTTTTAAGTACTGCAAACATGCTATTGTAAGTAAAGATGCTGTGGTAAACGTGTTTGGGTCCACTTAGAGCATTTCAAGCGCTCTATACAATTATATTTAGTGTGTCACTGTTATAATCAAACTTGAAAAAAAAAAGCTTTAATATAAATGAAGATAGAACAATCAACAGTGAGGCGGGTATAAAATGCATACTTTGAAGTCCTACATACTTTGTAGAGATGGGCTGCAAATTTAGCTTCAGTCTTTCCAGAATCCACTTTGAAGAGAACTGGTTGGGAGATCCAGCGAGTCAGTGTGTCAGAGGTGGCTAATTGTCCCCTAGTATCGACTGTCTTCCTCCTCCTCCTCTCCCTTCTTTTTATTTATTTTTGGTTGTGTCGCGTCTCAGTTGCGGCATGTGGGATCTTTCACTGCGGGCACGCAGGCTCTTTGCTGTGGCAGGCGGGCTTCTCTAGAGTTATGGCATGCGGGTTTTTTTTTTCCTTCTCTCTCCCTCTCTCTAGTTGTGGCGCGTGGGCTCCAGAGCACGTGGGCTCTGTAGTTTTCGGCACATGGGCTCTCTCGTTGAGGCCCACAAACTCAGTAGTTGTGGCGCAGGCTTAGTTGCCCTGCGGCATGTGGGATCTTAGTTCCCCGATCAGGGATTGAACCTGCGCTCCCTGCGTTGGAAGACAGATCCTTTACCACTGGACCACCAGGGAAGTCCCATCTTCGTTCTTTTTAAAAAGCAACTGCTTTCTCATATCCTCTTGTAGTACTAGAACAGCACCCCCTATAGCAGGTAATAGCTGTCAAGCTGAGCTTATACTTCTTACCCTCCCTTGCAGCAATGTGAGGCTATATGCCAAAGTTTTTACCGATCGACAAGAGTGGAAGTGATGTGGACAACAAGTTCTTAAGCATGTCCTTAAGAGGAAATTGCTTAAATATTAATAATTGGTGAAGCTAGGTGAAAGGTACATAGGTGTTTACTGCATTATTCTTTCAAATACTCAGAAGGTTTGAAATTTTTAAATTAAAAGGATGAGGTTTTACAAAAAGGAAATTGCTTGTTTTCCTCATCCTTTCTCTTGCCTTTCATCATGTTCCCATCCAAGGAACATGGGGGCAGTGGTAAGCCCCTTCAATCACACAGGAAAGGCAAAACCCTTCCCAGGTCCTTGTTACTCAAAGTGTGGTCTTGTGGTCCAGCAGCATGAGCATCACCTGGGAGCTTGTTTAAAATGCAGAACCTCAAGCCTCACGAGACTGAATCAGAATTTGTATGAAGCACTCTGTAAGTGTAGCAGAGTTAACAACATTCTGTTGTTTCCAGGGTTCTACACAGAGCACTAATAAGATGAATTGTCAAAACTGAGAAGGGCATCTACATCCATTCAAACTTTAAAAGCACTTTCTAAAAAAAATGAGAAAATAATGATAACTATTCCCCCAGGGTTTACTATGTGCTGGGCACTGTGTAAGCAACTTACACAGGATCTCATTTATCCTCAGGACAATGGTTTCAGTCAGGTACCATGTGTTACTACAAGAGATATTCCAGGTAGTTGTCCTCTTTAAAAAAATTCCACTCTATCACATTGTGTGGGTGGTATTGACTCCACCCCAAAATGGTCCCTACTTTGGTCTAACCTGTTAAGTTCAACCCATTCTCCCTTGGCTCAGCAACTGGCTCAGATAACCCAGCAAGTGGGAAGGGGCCTCTCCTGACCACAGGAATTGGTTCAGGAAAGGTCTAATCAGCACTGAGCTCAATACTGATTGGTCCTCCAAGTCTTTGCTTTCCTGGTTTTTCTCTATTTTTGGTGTGTTTTGAGATATTTCTTCCACTTGATCTAAGAGACCACTGACTTTATGATGACCATCCTCTCCTTCAATTTACCTACTGAATGTTAATTAATTAATTAGGCTGCAACACACCATGCCGCATGCGGGATCTTAATTCCCCAACCAGGGTTCAAACCCGTGCCCTCTGCAGTGGAAGCGTGGATTCTTAACCACTGGACTGCCAGGGAAGTCCCTACTGAATGTAAGTTCAAAAACAAAACAAAACATGCTTTTCAGTTCCAGAAAGTTTTGCTATAATCGAACCTCCTCCAGTCATCGTATTTGGGTAGAGCTGCCATCTGTCTCTTTCATAAGTTTTATTTCCTCAAGAGCTGCCTATTCTGAGAGTTCTGCCAGCTCCTTCTCCCTCTGGCTGCCAAGTCTCTTCAAGTGTACTGTTATTTTTCTCTTGCCTACTCATGACTGTTTTCACCCTCTGGCCATGGGTCAAGCACAGAGATATCTACAGGCACTACCAGTGGGGGCGTCATCAGTCTCCACTTCTGCATTCGAGCCACGTTCCAAGCTGCCAAGAAGAGTGGTTCTCTGTGGAGCTCTTGAAGGGAAACCCTCAATTCCTGCCTCCTCAGCTGCAGAGCCCTTTCCCAGCTTCGGTGATAGGGAGGTAATCAGGCTCTGCTGGGTCAGGGAGAGCCGCAAGCTACCATCTCCATGGGCAGGCTCTGCCGTTCCAGAGCCCCGGCTGAACTACTCTAATTATGGAAGTAATACATGCTCACTGTAACAAATAGGAATTAACTTTCTCTGCCGTTCCACAAACTTCCAAGGCCAAGATCTCTCCAGAAATTAAGGCGAGATTAAGCATATTAATTTTCATCTCTCTCTCTGTTGCATAGAGGAATAAGGTCGGGTACCGCTGTCTTTTGCCAACCCTAGGTGATCCCAGCCACCCAGGGCCTTACTCACTGCTCTATCATAGATGGACTGCGGTTGGGGAGGTGGGGAGAGCAGGGGCTGGGGATAAGGTTTCCCTCCCAACACCCGGACATTCAGGTTGTACGCAGTATTGCCACTAAAAACTTTGGACAGAAACCTGCACATATTTCAGATTATTTCCTTAGCGAAAATTCCTAGAATGTTGATTTTTTTAAATATATATATAATATATTCTTTTAAAAAATATTTATTTATTTGGTTGCACGGGGTCTTAGTTGAGGCAGGTGGGCTCCTTAGTTGCAGCTCCAGGGCTCCTTAGTTGTGGCTTGCCAGCTCCTTAGTTGTAGCACGTGGACTCCTTAGTTGACGCAGGCAGGCTCCTTAGTTGTGGCTCCACAGCTCCTTAGTTGTGGCTTGCCAGCTCCTTAGTTGCAGCATGTGAACTCTTAGTTGCAGCATGCATGTGGGATCTAGTTCCTTGACTAGGGATCGAACCCAGGCCTGCACTGGGAGGGCAGAGTCTTATCCACTGCACCACGAGGGAAGTCCCGAATGTTGGTTATTTTTAATTGATTTCATTTTCAATTTGAAAACATTTCATTTTCACTTGAAAACAAATGCCACATTGCCTCCTGTCTCATACATCCTCACCAACATGGGATATTATCATTCCTTACCTCTCTGCACTCTATAAGGGGAAAAAAAATCTCATTATTTTAATGTGTACTTCTTAGTAAGTTTGATCACTTTTTTCTATTTTTATTAACCATTTACATTTCACCTTTATATGATTTTTACAGATGTATCCAACATATTTTGGTTTTGGTTTAACTTGGGGGGATTTTATGACATAAATACTTTTTTTAAAGTATGTATGCCCTGGACTTCCCTGGTGGCACAGTGGTTGGGAATCCGCCTGCCAACACAGGGGACACAGGTTCAAGTCCTGGGCCGGGAAGATCCCACATGCCACGGAGCAACTGAGCCTGTGTGCCACAACTACTGACCTGCGTGCCACAACTACTGAAGGCTGCGCACCTAGAGCCCGTGCTCCACAACAAGAGAAGCCACCACAATGAGAAGCCCGCACACCACAAAGAAGAGTAGCCCCTGCTCACCACAACTAGAGAAAGCCTGTGCACAGCAATGAAGAACCAATGCAGCCAAAAAATAAATAAGTAAATAAATAAATAAGTTTTTTAAAAGCAAAGAAGTATGTATGCCCATGGTAAAATTTTAAAAGCAGAACAAAAGGATATACGGTGAAAAGTAAGTTTCCTTCCCTCTGACTCTGAGTAACAGAGTTCTCCACTGTTACCAGCGTCTCTGCATGCTCTCAGAGATCTTATTTACATGGACAATATATTTTCATAAATAAAAAGCAAGTGTGAGTGAGATGAGGGCCAAGCTTGGGTACTGGATGCTTGTCCTCCCTTCTTCCTTCACTTAAGGATAGCTGTGCACTACTCTGTGGGTACCAGTAGTGACTGAGATGTGTTCTCTGCCTTTGAGAAGATGTGTGATTACAAGACGGTTTGATGAGGGTTTCAACAGAAGCACTTACACAGAATAATGGAACTTTCTGAATGTAATCTGAGTGAACATGTAGTTTCTAAGTGTCTGCTATGTGCTACACACTTCCTCAATGTCCTCATTTACTCTCCCAATCACCCTGAAAAGTCAGTATTGTTGTCCCATTTTACAATGAAACACCCACCCAAGGCCTTTATAGCATGCAGAATGAAACTTCTCTCTCCAGGGGCACCATGAAGGATGAAAGTCAAGAAACAAACAAATTGGTTCTTCATTTAAAGACGTGATGTGTTCTCTTGGATCACAACCTTCCTGATACCCAGGAAGACAGCTGACTTACCAAAACCAGCCTTTCCAGGAAGACACCAAAAACATTTTTCCAGGATCCCAGAAACAGATCATGAACAAGCCACTTCATGGCAAGCCCTGTAGACAGTCAGCTTGTTGACTAGCATCTTCTTTGCCTGAGAGGACTCTGGACCTCCCTGGGAGCACTCCCAGGAGAGGAGAAAGGTTCCAGGAGACTGGCTGGAGGTGCAGTGGATTGTTCTGACTCATGGTTCTGATGGGTTCATTAATATTTACATGGATCATAAGAAATCTGTTGCATTTCTTTACACTAACAATGAAATATCAAAAAGGGAAAGTAAAAAAAAACACAAACAACAACAACCCCTTTTGAAATTGCATAAAAAAATAAAATACTTAGGAACAAACCTGACCAAGGAGGTGAAAGAGTTACATGCTGAGAAGTATAAAACACTGATAAAGGAAATTGAAGATTATTCAAAGAAGTGGAAAGACATCCCATGCTCCTGGATTAGAAGAATTAATATTGTTAAAATGGCCACGTTACCCAAAGCAATCTACAGATTTAATGCAATCCCTATCAAATTACCCATGACATCTTTCACAGAACTAGAAAAAATAATCTTAAAATTTATATGGAACCATAAAAGATCCAGAATTGCCAAAGCGATCCTGAGGGAAAAGAACAAAGCTGGAGGCATAACCCTCCCAGACCTCAGACAATACAAAGCTACAGTAATCAAAACAGCGTGGTATTGGCACAAAAACAGACATATGGATCAATGGAACAGAATAGAGAGCCCAGAAATAAACCCACACAGCTACAGTCAATTAATCTTCAACAAAGGAGGCAAGAATATACAATGGAGAAAAGACAGTCTCTTAAGCAAGTGGTGTTGGGAAAGCTGGACAGTCGCATGTAAATCAATGAAGTCAGAACACTCCCTCACACCATACATGAATATAAATTCACTGGTGTAAAGACTTAAATATAGACATGACACCATAAAACTCCTAGAAGAGAACATAGGCAAAACACTCTCTGACATAAATCATAGCAATGTTTTCTTAGGTCAGTCTACCAAAGCAGTAGAAATAAAAGCAAAAATAAACAAATGGGATCTAATCAAACTTACAAGCTTTTGCGAAGCAATGGAATCCACAAACAAAATAAGAAGACAACCTACGAACTGGGAGAAAATATTTGCAAACGATGTGACTGACAAGGACTTAATTTTAAAAATATACAAACAGCTCATACAACTCAATAACAACAACAAAAAAACCCAATCAAAAAATGGGCAGAAGACCTAAGTAGACATTTCTCCAATGAAGACATACAGATGGCCAATAGGCACATGAAAAGATGCTTAACATCACTAATTACTAGAGAAATGCAAGGGAATTCCCTGGCAGTCCAGTAGTTAGGACTTGGCGCTTTCACTGCCGAGGCCCAGGTTCAATCCCTGGTCAGGGAACTAAGATCCCGCAAGGGCAGCACGGCCGAAAAAAAGAAAGAGAGAGAGAGAGAGAGAGAGAAATGCAGATCAAAACTACAATGAGGTACACCTCACACCAATCAGAATGGCCATCACTAAAAAATCTACAAATAACAAATGCTGGAGAGTGTGTGGAGAAAAGGGAACCCTCCTACACTGTTGGTGGGAAGGTAAATTGGTGCAGCCACTATGGAAAACAGTACAGAGGTTCCTTAAAAAACTAAAAATAGAGTTGCCATATGATCCAGCAATCCCACTACTGGGCATATATTATCCAAAGGGAAAGGGGTCGGGGAGGGATAAATTAGGAGTTTGGGATTAGCAGATATAAACTACTATATATAAAATAAACAACAAGGTCCTATACTGTATACCAGAGGAAAATATACTCAATAGTCTGTAATAAACCATAATAGAAAAGAAAAAAATACACAAAGTAGATCTACATGGGCAAATATAAAAAAATATCTCTAGATATACTTAAGTGTAAAGAAGCAAAGGCTATAACACATTTGTATTGTAAAATAAACAATGGAAAAAATTTGCATGAATCGAAGCCAGTACAACTAGGAACCAAATATTTTGCTTCTGGGGGGAGGGATAAATTGGGAGATTGGGATTGACATATACACACTACTATATATAAAATAGATAGGGCTTCCCTGGTGGCGCAGTGGTTGAGAGTCTGCCTGCCGATGCAGGGGACACGGGTTTGTGCCCTGGTGCGGGAAGATCCCACATGCCGCGGAGCGGCTGGGCCCGTGAGCCATGGCCGCTGAGCCTGTGCTCCGCAACGGGAGAGGCCCGCATACCGGAAAAAATAAAAAAAATAAAAAAAAATAAAAAAATAATAAAATAGATAACTAATAAGAACCTACTGTATAGCACAGGGAAGTCTATTCAGTACTCTGTAATGACCTATATAGGAACAGAATCTAAAAAAGACCAGATATATGTATAACTGATTCACTTTGCTGTACAGCAGAAACTAACACAACATTGTAAACCAACCATACCCCAATATAAATTAATTTCAAAAAATAAAAATAAAAGTTTTGCAAGGCCAAAAAAAATTTGCTTCCAAAAAAATTCCCTTTGGGTGTAAAATGATGCAAGTGTATAAGCTGGATCACCAAGAATGATACTGATTGCTGCAATTAAAACCAAGACAGAGGTGGCCACTTAGCCTGGACTAAGAGGGTCAGGCCAGTATATTGGGAAGGTCTGATTCTCCATTTTTATTGTCAGTGTACCCTGAGACTGGGCTTACCAGTCAGGCTCACAAAAGACTGAGGCTTAAATCAAATTCTGGTTTACTTGTTTATAGTCAAGAGTCACTGGAATGCTCTTAACCCTGCTCCAGACACCTCCTCCTCTCTTAGTGTTCCTGGGAAACTAGACTGCTAACCAGAAAGTTCTTGGTGAGCAGCGTATAAAGAGGAAAGAAAAGAGAGCCTTAAGGGAGATCTTTTACTCAGGCCTTTCTCAAAGGTCAGGAATACTGGCCCCACAAGTCCATGTTCCTTGTGTCTGAGCAGTGCCAGGAGGGCTGCCAGACTCTTGCTGACTCTTCTTTCTCTTGGCTCCATTCAGACTAGGCCGCTCTGTAAACACATTACTTTTCAGATCCATAAATCACGCCTTAACTTCCCAGGCTTTCCTTAAGGTCACTTAAAAAATTTTATTATTATTTATTTATTTATTTTGGCTGCACAGGCTCTTCGATGAGCGTACAGGCTTCTCTAGTTGCAGCACACGGGTTTCTGTAGTTGAGGCACGCGGGCTCAGTTGCAGGATGTGGTATCTTAGTTCTCTGACCAGGGATCGAACTGGGGCCCCCATGCATTGGGATCGCAGAGTCTTAACCACTGGACAACCAGGGACGTCCCGAGGTTACTTCTTATTTCTGCAGAAACATGATTTTATCTTTATTTTCCCTGTTTAATTCTCAAAATTCAGCCTTATTCCCCTCTTCAAGTTCTTGGGAAATGCCTCATTACAGGAAGCTATCTGTGGATTACACTGATGTATCTGATTGCTAAAGTGCCAATACACAACAGTTTTATTTAGAAACCTTTTCAATTATAAAGCTTATACTTTTTGAGCAGTTCTTTTATGGCAAGTGTTATGCAATATATTTTCATTTAATCTTCCCAATAATCACCTGAGACAGTTACAATCATTACTCCTATTTTGCAGATATGGAAACTAAGGCTTAGAGAGGTTAAATAATTAACCCAAGATGTTATAGCTGTTAAACTGTTAGGAGCAATTTCAACCCAGGCAATCTGACTCCAGAGCCCTGGCTTAAATAATCTGCTAATTATGGAAGAAATACATACTCACTGTAACAAATAAGAAAAATATAGAAAAAAGTATAAAGAAGAAAAAATTACCCTTTGCTCATCATCCAAAGATAATCACTCAACATTACTGTTTCCTTATTGCTCTTTTCAGTATATTTTCAATAATTATGATGGTATTTTATGTAAAATTTGGTATCCCATTTAAAAACTTATATTGGGGTCTTCCCTGGTAGTGCAGTGGTTAAGAATCTGCCTGCCAAAGCAGGGGACACGGGTTCGAGCCCTGGTCTGGGAAGATCCCACATGCCATGGAGCAACTAAGCCTGTGCGCCACAACTACTGAGCCTGTGCTCTAGAGCCCATGAGCCACAACTACTGAAGCCCGTGCACCTAGAGCCCATGCTCTGCAACAAGAGAAGCCACTGCAATGAGAAGCCCACGCACCGCAACGAAGAGTAGCCCCCACTCGCCACAACTACAGAAAGCCATGCTCAGCACCGAAGAACAAAAGCAGCCAAAGATAAATAAATAAATAAATTTATAAAGAAAAAAAAAACATATTGGAAGCATTTCCCCATGTTATCAAAAACTCCTTTTATATATAATTTTAATTGGCTGCAATCTTTCCTCCTGAGAGGAAAAATACTTAGAAATTAGGTCATTTTTCTCCAATTTTTCTCTACTGTAAATAATTCTGCAGTGACCTTCATGTTTTCCCATCCATTTCCATTCATCTTTTTCCATATTCAACATATTTCCTTAGGATAACATGGCAATTATTGCCAGCTGTGCCCAGTGTCTACCTCCTCCTTCTTTCTCATTGTAATAGAACTTGTGCTTTTTAGCTGGGTGTGGGCTACCAGAGTGATACTATGCTTCCTAGCCTCCCTTGAGCTAGGTGTGGTTATGTGACCGCGTGACTAAGGTCTAGCTAATGGAATGTGAACAGAAGTGATAGTTGTAACCTCCCAAGTTCCACCCTGAAAAGGAAGGGACATGCCCTCCCTTTCTCCTTCCTGTTGGCTGCAATGCAGGTGTGGTACTGAGCCATACTGGGTGAGAGTCATGCTTAGGATACGAAGCACTCTAAAATAGTGGAGCACAAAGCAGAAGGGACATGCCCTCCCTTTCTCCTTCCTGTTGGCTGCGATGCAGGTGTGGTACTGAGCCATACTGGGTGAGAGTCATGCTTAGGATACGAAGCACTCTAAGATAGTGGAGCACAAAGCAGAAGGAGCCTGGGTCCCCAGCAACTTTCCAGAGCATAGCTATCAGACCAGCTTGGACTGTATGTGGGAGAAAAATATATTTCTGTTTGTTTAAGCCAATGTTATTTTGAATTTCTTAGTAGAGTTAATGAAATCAGATGCCCAGTTAAAACATAGATTTTTAGAATTAAATTTACAGAGTCAAATGGTATGAATAGCTTTCAACCGCACAATGCATACAATAGGGGCAAATTACTTTACAAGAGTATACTGAGTATACTTGCTTACCAACTGACCAGCAAAGTAAAAGCTTTTGTCTCACTAAACCCTCTCTATTATTCAGTATTAATAATTTTTTAAATGTTGACTAGCAAGATGGGTTTCATTTGAGTAGGTTCCCTCTGACTATGAGCGCATCATCCACAGCAAGGCAGAGCAGGCTTTTACATCTTGTTTATCCTTTTGCTGTTAATTGTGGTTATAATCACTTTTACAAAACTTTGATTGTTTTTTTAAATCTATGTACTGGATTGTTTAAGTGATCTTCAGTCCTTTTATATATTTGCCTTTCCTATTGTGATTTTTCCCATTCCTATAGATCCTTGCCTCTTTTCTATTTAAGGAAGACTTTTCAATTATTTCTTTTAGGGCAGGTTTAGTGTTGCTGTATTCTTTTAGTTTTTGCTTAGGATACAGCAGGCTTTGACTCACTCCCTGGAACTCTTCTCTGCACTCCGGCTGGCTCAGTCCCCCGTCCCTCCAGGTACAGCCATTCTTATGCTGCAGGGGAGAAAGAGGCAGGCCATCACTTTGCTCCTGGCCACGCCATCTCTGTAACTCCCAGGCCAAGTGTCTCAGACAAGTCTGATCTCAGAATTCTCAATCTGATGGGCCTTTTTGGGGAAAATGAATTATCTGAGCACATAGTCCTCTAACCTACTATCCAACCCATCATTTCTTCTCCGTCCTCACTGTGTTTAACCTGCATTCTCTGTAGATCTCATTACCCTCCAGGAATCTCTGGTTGCAGCTTCTATTTGCAAGAATTAATCAGTATCAGTAGATCTAGAACCTTTCTTTGGAAGTGTCTCTGGCCTCAGTGACTGAAAAAGAATCCTGCTAGAGTTGATATGGAGCAAAGCCACTTTCTGGTAATGGGATTAATGTACTGGGGGTACATTTTAGAGCCCTGAGCTTCTTTCTGATGAAGGAACTCCTGCCCAGCTAGAGGTGATCCTAGCTTCAAATCATGAGAGCCTCTTATTCTTGGTGAAAGTAAAACCTGCAGGCATGAGCTACAGCCATCATTCCCCAATTAGAGACAAACTAGTGAACTCAGCTTTCTAACTGCTCAGTCAGGCATTTTGGATACTTATGAGAAAAGCCTCTTGCTGAAGTCGGGAAAAAAGATTATTCTTGCTTGTCTAGACTCCTTTGGTGCACTGTAAGAAGAACTTGTCAACTTCCCATTGGTAGTAAAATCTCATGAAGGATACACTAAAGGCTCTAAGCAGTGGTCCCCAACCTTTCTGGGCTCAGACGCCGGTTTCATGGAAGACAATTTTTCCACGAACAGCGGTGGCGGGGCCGTGTTGGGGAATGGTTCAGGCGATAATGCCAGCGATGGGGAGCGATGTGGAGCGGCAGATAAAGCTTCGCTGGCTCGCCCCCTGCTCACCTCCTGCTGTGAGGCCCAGTTCCTAACAGGCCATGGACTGGTACCAGTCCACGGCCTGGGGGTTGGGGACCCCTGCTATAAGAACAACAGACATACTTATTTTTAAGTAATAAACCCTAAAAAGCAGTACCATCTGGGAATGTTAAAAACACCAAACCTGGGAATTCCCTGGCTGCCCAGTGGTTAGGGCTCAGCACTTTCACTGCTGGGGACCAGGTCTGACCCCTGGTCTGGGAACCAAGATCCCGCAAGCTGCGCAGCATGGCCAAAATAACACCAAACCTAGTGAGTAATTCATTCTGGAAGTCATGTTTAAAATTACCAAGGAAAAAATATATACTTAACAATAAATAGTGATAACGTCTGGGTGATAAGAATGTGGTGCATTTATCTTCTATTTTTTTATCTGTATTTTCTAACTTTCTAAAATGTACATATACTGTTTTGTAATAATAAAAAGTTACTTTTAATTTTAAAAAAGATGATGTGATCTTCAGAGAGAAAGCAGATATTTGGCTATGGAAAGAATTTTAATACATACAGATTATTATTATTATTGGTATGTTAGGGGCTGAAATGAAGAAACTTGTCAAAGGGTTGTGGCTGACGAATTTTTAAGTTTGGATGATTAAAATCTGTCACGTGAACTTCTAATGGATATATGGTCAAGCACCTCTGATTTTAAAAAAATCAAGTTAGGGGCTTCCCTGGTGGTGCAGTGGTTGAGAATCTGCCTGCTAATGCAGGGGACACGGGTTCGAGCCCTGGTCTGGGAAGGTCCCACATGCCGCGGAGCGACTGGGCCCGTGAGCCACAGCTACTGAGCCTGCGCGTCTGGAGCCTGTGCTCCGCAACAAGAGAGGCCGCGATAGTGAAAGGCCCGCGCACCGCGATGAAGAGTGGCCCCCACTTGCCACAACTAGAGAAAGCCCTCGCACAGAAACGAAGACCCAACACAGCAAAAATAAATAAATAAATAAATAAATAATCAAGTTAGAAAAATAAATAAAAAAATAAAAAATCAAGTTAGGTATATAATTCAGTCTTATTCTTTCAATCTTGGTCTATCATAGACTTTGTATCTCATCTCTTTCCTTTAAGCAAGATCAAGCTTTCAAGCTTCTTCTTTCTTGATCTACGTGTTCAGTTTTGGTAGTCAGAAGGCCTAGGGAAGATTTTGTTTCCTCTCCTGTTTCAAAGATAACTCTCCGGTTACCCAGTGAGTTAATACCACAGGCTTAACTTCTAGTCATTGGAAACTGGGTTTATCTCTTTGTAATAAGGAGAACAGGATTCAAAGTAAAGGGCCATTAGAGCCACTTGTTCTTGGTGAAAGGGCCACAGGTCAAAATCAGGAGGATCTGAGCCCCAAATGAGATATCCCTGACATAAGAATACCATAAAATTAAGTACAAAGGAAGAGGGGAAAGAGGACTACTTGAACAGCACTGTGATTACATGGTGAACATGTACCAGGCCATTAGCTCTTCTTCAACATTCACACTTTGGGTTGGTCTAACCTGTAGGAAAGTTTGTCCTTATCATTCTTCCACCTGTCCTTTCAGCACCTTTTTCCTTCCTCCTGGGACCCCCAGATACCTCTTTTGTGACCCATCCCCACAAGGCCTAGCTCTACCTGTCAAGATGTCACTTGTGGCAGATACGGTGAGTTAACCTATTCTTCGTCCTTCTTTTTATTTTCCAACAGAGCCCTGATTTTGTGCAGGCAGATGGTCAAGAGAGACTGGGTCCCCTGGAAGTGAACCATGATGGGTGAAAACCAATACAGTAGCTAGTCTTTTTACTCTTGATAATGATTGGTTTAGGATTGGTACATGACACAATGCTTGTCTGCATGTATTACGTGGATTCCATTGCCATCTTCCCCAACATGCTAAGGATGGCAGAGGACAAATATGGAAGTATTGGGACCGTGATGGTGTCATTACACCATTGAATTAATCAACCTATAACTGCCCTACCTTTGAACATTTTGTTGGGTTTTCTGTTACTTGCAGCTGAAACTATCCTATCTGATACTCCACCAAATCCCATTACTTATTTTGTCAACTCTGATAATATTATTTCAATTAATATGCAACCACTCCTTGAGTGACCTTTTAGGTATAGGAACATGCCTGGCACAAGAATAAGAACATATATTGAGACGTATTCAGAATTTTCTATTAAGGTAAATATCACACTTGTTTTTTCCGACACCTTTGTAAACTGACAATTTCTTTGAAACTACCCTCTGAGGAGAGGCTTCTGAGTTCTTTGCAGCTGAGGAAAGTAAAGTTGTATATAGGCCAAAATGACACAAGCAATTAGTGGCAGAGCTGCGGAAGCAGCTCAATTTTCTAATTCCAAAGCCCTACACCACGGCACCCAATGCCAGTAAAGTGGAAAATATGTGGCAATGGGGCAGGTCGAATGGGAGGTATTAAGAGGCCTACAACGTCCCGCGAAGCAACCCGATGGCTCTACTACCGCTTGAAGTCCGCTGTGGCTCCAAGCCTGATTTGGCTCGGTTGGGCTGCAGTCGCCGGGCACAATGCCCCTAGAATACACTGCGTTGGAGACGAGCAACCGGCCTGCGCCGACCTGAACTCTGTCCACTCAGAAGACGCCGCTTTACATTCCACGGCCCCGCAGTCCGCCCAAGACACAGGGAATACTCAGGCTAAGACTAGGACCCGCATTCCTGGCCACTCAGGCATCTCACCTCGGCCGGACCAAAGATTCGGACCCACAGGGTACTGCCGGCCGAACCCACATTTCAGTACCGATACTCTTCAGGTTCCGGATTCTCTCCGTCTACGTGCTTTCCTTCTTCCCTGAAACATTACGTCCCTCCGTGGTCACCCTATCGCTCCACCTCACCAGGTCTCTGGGCACTGAGCTCACGGGGGAGACCCAGACAGCGGAACCGGAAATGCTTGGAAAAACTGAAGGAAAACTACATCTCCCAGAATGCCGGGTGAGCCGGGGGAGGGAGGTTCTCCGTTAAGGCGCCCTATTGGTCAACACTTAAAAGGGACTGCCCCCTCTTAGGTCACGCTAGCCAATCAGAGGCAGAGCTGCGTAAAAGCACGGGGGCCCGCCGCATCCAGCGGTTTTCCCGGCAGGTCCAGCGTAGGGGGAGCATGGGAGCGTGGGAGCCTAACGGCGTCTCTCGGTCTCGAGTCTCGGCTGGGCGTCGCTTTCTGTTGCTTTTGCCTGGTTAGCGGGAGGCTTCCTGAGATCTTTAGTCTCGGAGCCGTAAGTGGGGCCCGGCCGGCCCGGGAGTCGGCCTTTACGAGGCTGGGCCGGGGAGAGGAGTCATAGGCTCATGTCTTAAAGGGCGTGGGATGTGAGGGGGTGCGTGGAGGAGCTTGGCCCCTCCAAATACTATTTTCTCCCTTCCCAGATCTGTTCCGAAGTCCCTGTGGCGACTTGAAGACACTACCACCCCTCAAGATGGCATCCACACTCTCTACAACCGGGGCCCAGGTGAGACCGGGTCCCTTCTCTCGGTCCAAGTTCCGGTCGCTCCTTTCTGGCCTCTGCCTGGCCTCTTTTGGAGGAGGGTGAGGCATGCCCGTGATGCGAGGGGCCCTGATCCCTAGAGAGCCCTTTCACCAAGCTGTCTTTGTTCCTACCAGGCATATAGGAGAAATGGCTTATCAGAGCCTTCCTTTTAGAACCACCAACTGGGAGCAGGGCCCATTGGAGAAGGCTATTACAGGGTACCTCAAAGTGTTTTTCTGGAATGCTGCTCAAACTTACAGATTTCTAAGCTTCATTCCACACCTGTTGAATAAACAGAAACAAACAGAAACCCCAGGTGATTCTTAATCACACCAGAGCTCTATTGATTTATAAGTTTGGTAAACTTAGGGAAGGAGGAATAGGCCTGGATATGATGCTGCAGTGAGCTTAGCCATGAGTGTGACGAAGAAGAAGGAGAGGGACTAGCAAAGGGAAGGGTGTTGGGAGAACAATGGACCTCCTGTCCTGTCATGATTCTTCCCGGGCTGCTCAGTCTTCTCCTTTCCCTTAGAGAATCCCTACGTAATGGTCTCCTTAATGGTTCCCTGAGAGTTGTTCCCTCATCTTTTCTAATAGGCTCTTCTAGAACTTCTCCCAGTTTACCGTTTTGGTCCTTATACCACTACCTCCAGTGGTCCATTTTTACTCTCTCCTTCCTAATCCCCACCCCCAGCCCTCAGAACCCATTCATACCCCCTCGCCAGCACTCAGGGACCTTTTCCACCAAGCCCTTTTCTCCCTTGCCTCTGATGTTTCTAGCTCTTCTCAGCCTTCCCAGACTGAGTAAGGGGGTAGCTTTCCAGCTTCTTGTCCTGAGATGGGCTCTCGTGTTGTTTCAGGGGCCAGTGCTGTTTGAGGACCTGGCTGTATATTTTTCTCAAGAGGAGTGTGTGAGTCTGCACCCTGCCCAGAGGTCCTGCAGCAGAGACACGCCACAGGAGTGTTTGGAGGATATGGCCTTGATGGGTAACAAAGTTGTTTTTCCTGCATTTTTGAACTTTGGTCATTTCTAGGATTAGGATTGCATATCTCATCCACATGTTGGTATGGGGGAGTGGGACCTATCCCTGAGTGATTTATGTGGACATGATAAGAACTTGCAGAAGAGTGCAGTTTTCAAAGGGTGAGTTGATTCTTAAAAGGCAAAAATTGGCAATTCCCTGACGGTCCAGTGGTTAGGGCTCGGTGCTTTCACTGCCAGGAGCCCCGGAAAGGGAACTAAGATCCCATGCAAGCCATGCAGCAGGGCAAAAAAAAATTAGGGACTTCCCTGGTGATGCAGTGGTTAAGAATCCACCTGCCAGGGCCTCCCTGGTGGCGCAAGTGGTTGAGAGTCCGCCTGCCGATGCAGGGGATACGGGTTCGTGCCCCGGTCTGGGAGGATCCCATATGCCGCGGAGCGGCTGGGCCCGTGAGCCATGGCCGCTGGGCCTGCGCGTCCGGAGCCTGTGCTCCGCAACGGGGGAGGCCACAACAGTGAGAGGCCCGCATACCGCAAAAAAAAAAAAAAAAAAAAAAAAGAATCCACCTGCCAAAGCAGGGGACATGGGTTCGAGCCCTGGTCTGGGAAGATCCCACATACCATGGAGCAACTAAGCCTGTGTGCCACAACTACTGAGCCTGTGCTCTAGAGCCCACGAGCCACAACTACTGAAGCCGGCACGCCTAGAGCCCGTGCTCCGCAACAAAGAGAAGCCACAACAATGAGAAGCCCGCGCACCACAATGAAAAGTAGCCTCCGCTCTTGCAACTAGAGGAAGTCCGTGCGCAGCAGCAAAGACCCAATGCAGCCAAAAATAAATAAAAATAAATAAATTTATTTTATAAAAAATTAAAATTTTTTTAAAAAGGCAAAAATCCTGTCTAATACAATGACTGTGGTTTTGCATAAGACCTGATAATCTTTCCAGATATTTGTTACCGTCAATTCACAATTTTACTTGTGAAACTCCATTAGTATGGGTTACTATTATTTGCTAAAGGTTGGAAATCGCTTTAATCTTAAGGGGATGGTGTGCCTTTCTCACCTAAGAGGAACTATAATGTAGAAACATTAGTCATTTTATCCTAGTCTAGGATAAATCCTTGACTAGGGTTGACTGTTTGAACTTTCCCAGAACTCACATTTTATATTTTCTACTTCTGTCTTCATCGTGTTGTTTTCCTCTACCTTCTTGAACATGTGAAGCATATTTATAATAGCTCTTTAAACATTCTTTCTACTAGTTTTATCATCTGTGTCATTTCTGGGTCTGCTTTTGTTGATTGATTTTGCTCCTAGTTATGGGTCATATTTTTCTGCTTCTTTACACGCCTGGTAATTTTTGATTGGATGTTGGACATTGTGAGTTTTATGTTGTTGTATGCTGGCTTTTGCTGTATTTTCAAAACAATTTTTGGACTTTGGGGTAGGGTGCTCATTTATCAGTAAGTTACTTGGGATCAATATCATCCTTTCAAGGCTTGCTTTTTGCTTTGTTAGGGTGTGTTCAGAGCAATCTTTAGTCTAGGGCTGATTTGGCCTGCTGCTAAGGCAGTGTCTTTCTTAGCATACTGCCTGATGCTCTGTGTGGTAGGGAGTCTTTCCATTTTGGCTGGTGGGAACATGAACTATTGAACTATTATGTGAATTCTGGAGATGGCTCTTTCTATTCCTTTTTGGTGGTTCTTTCCCTGACCTGGGGTAGTTTCCTCAGATGCATTTACAGATTAGTATGCAGCCAGAGTCTTAAGGGGACCCCATCTAGATGCCCAGAGGTCTCTGCCTGGGCATCTGCCTCTCCTCTGGTATTTTGCTGTCAAATTCTAGCAGCCTTGGCATTCCTGAACTTGGTCTCTTCGAATCAGCAAAAACCACTGAAGACTAGATTTCCACACACTGCCCTGCAGCCCAGAAACCCTTTCCAGGCAGTGAGCTGGGGAAGTCATAGGGTTGTTGCTTTGGAAGGAAAGATCCCTTTTGGATTGATATATTGGCTTTATAAATTAAGAATATTTGGGAAAATATTAAAAACTAATGCTTTGGGGCAGGCCTGAGTTTTGTCAGCCATCCTACAGCTTCCTGGTCCTCTGTGTAACTAGTTTGTTCTTTCCCCAGTACTACTCGAGGGTGTTTATGTTTTGCTTTGTTTTGTTTTTATCAACAGGAGGAGAAGGCAAGATTGAGATTAATCAGAAGCTAAGGCTAGAATCTATGGGACTTGAAGAGCTTGCCCTAGAAAAATACTCCATTGCTGTGCCCCTTGTCTACTACCCAGAAAAATCCTCTGGGCATGGAGTTGGAAACCTTGAAAGGAAAATGTCAAATAGAACTGCTTGCAAGAGAAGGTTCATAAGCCTTTTAGTTACCATTGAAAACCACACCCCTTTGATAGAACTATCTCAGTGTTTAGGAGCCAGAGCACTTTCTGAAATTCTTGAATTTCCTGGGGAAGAAGCCAAAAATTCATACAAGTGTCCTGAATGTGACCAAAGCTTCAGTGATAGTTCATACCTTGTTTTGCATCAGAAAATGCATTCAGGAGAGAAAACGTATAAATGTGGTGACTGCGGGAAGATTTTCAGTCACAGAGCCAGCTTAAGAACCCACCAGCGAATCCACACCGGCGAGAAACCGTATAAGTGTGCCGAGTGCGGCAGCAGCTTCCGCCAGCACTCACATCTGTCTCGGCACATGAATATCCATGTAAAGGAGAAACCCTACACCTGTGGCATATGTGGAAGAGGTTTCATGTGGCTCCCAGGATTGGCACAGCATCAGAAAACCCACGCTGCCAAAAAAGCCTGTGGTGAATATTTTGATCAGAAAACAAATCTGGCTTTGCCTGAGAAAAGGCATGGGGTCAGCCAGCCAGCACCCATGCAGTCCGAGCAGGAAATACTTTGGGCAGCCCTCGCACTTGGCCCTTCCCGAGCGGGGCCACGAGGACAACCCTGAACACTGCAACGATTGCGGGGAAAATTTGCTTTCGTTCTTAAAATTCGAACCCTTAAAGTGTCCTGAGTGTTCGATGACCTTTCTTCGTATCTCTGAGCTTATCTCCCATCAAAGCATTCACAGAGGGGAAAGGCCCCATAAATGCAAACCCTGTGCAGAAAGTTTTATTTCGGACTCAGAGCTTGCATGCCACCAGAAGAACCACACAGTCTCGAACCTTTTAAATGTACCGTGTGTGGGAAAAGTTTCAGGTTGAAAACACATCTCATTGTCCATCAGCAAACCCATGCACAAAACACCACGTAAATATAGCAAGTTTACATTAATGCTCGTGCTTCTCAATATTTATACTGAAAACTGGGGCACAATTACCCTTTATGTGCCAGGTACTGTGCTAAGCATTTTACACACATTCCATGTAATATATCATTTAATTTTGACCACAACCTTGATTTAGGCACCATGATTTCTGTTTTATAATCAAGGAAGCATAGTAAGTGTCACAGCTACTGAACAAAGCCAGAATTCTAACTCAGTAGCTCAGTTACTATCCAGATTCCATTTGTATGAGCCGGAGAAAGATACAGAACTTATAAAAAAAAAAATTCAGTTTTCACTAAAATGAAGGTTATTGCTAGAGTTCTTTTAATTTTGTTTACATGGTTTCTAAGTAAGTTTTAGAAGGCAAATTTATTTATTGTTTGCTAGTTCTGCAGATCTAAGATCTAGGAAAGTAAGTACCTTTATATCTATTTTATACTTTTTTTTTTTTTTTTTGCTGTAACAATCAGAATGTAATGTTTGTATGAGATTATTGTTTTACATATGAACTTCTGGAGGGGTTTGGAAGCTTTTTTCCCTCCATGTGAAGTGTTCCCAAATGGGTTGGACTAGTTAGTGTCAAGATGGCTGTTAGTATCCGTGAAGTTAGTATCCATTCTCAGATCTGATGGCACTGGCCTTTGTGATTCAAGTATTTGGAAGGAATTTTAGCAATCTGACTACAGCCCTTTCTGGTGCCTGGACTTGAGCAATGGAAAGGTACTTGTTTCTCTCTAAGAGGATTTACCTCCAAGTCTCTACCAAAGCACATTACCTGCCTTACTATGAATAACAGTAACCCTTGTTTAGTGTGCATGCTCAATACTTCAGTTATATTATTTAATTTAATCTTCAGAATAAATCTGACAGAAAAGGACTATCCTCCTTTCGTAGATGAGTAAGTAGAGCCCATGGAGGGTACAATCAGTACATTTCCCAAGACACAAAAGTAGCAACGTGCTGAAGCCGGCATTTAACCTCTGGTCTCTGCTGTCAGAGGCCATGTGTTCAGCGACACTGCGTTATATGTTGGCATTTGCACCACATGTTAAAACTGCAGGCAGCTGGGAGACTGAGATCGGTGGGTGAGGATGGCCATCATGGAGGCTACCCTGTGCACGTGCTTCACTCCCTTAGTGCTTCATCCCAAGCCTGACTTACATGTATGGTTACAAAGCAACTGAGAGACTGTTCGGGACTTGAGGTTTAAACTCCATCCCTATAATCAGATTGCAAAGAGTATAGTTTTAGTTTAGTTTGAGTTTAGTTTAGGTTTTAGTTGAGTTTGGTTTAAGAAAAAAGCTTTTCTTCCTCATATCCAAAGAAAGATACATATAGAAAATTGTTAGAGCTTAATCAAAATACTTGAAAATATATAGGTCTTTAGATACTGCTGTTACATGTAAATACTGGAGCAAAATATTGTTAAATGGAATGGTTATTAATGTTAAAGAACCAGGGGATCTTGTAAATGTTACGTTCATGTGGAATTTCTCTTTAAAGCAAAATTGTGTACCTATCAGCAAAGCAGCATTTAAAGGGGTTTTTGATTGGGATGTGAGAATTGTCTTATTCTATATAAATGGTATAAAAGTATGGCATTTACTAAAATGGTATTATCACTGGGAAACCTCAGGAGTAATAATAGGCCTCTTTAGGACTAATTGGAGGAAAGTAGTACCTGGAAGGTAGGGTCTTTGTACTGAACAGCAGATTTAGAACTGAATGTACAAAAAGGTGCTGGCTACTGCTGTAAGCTCTTAACACTGATTAGAGGCAGGAAGATTCTGTTGGTGAGGAAAAGGGAAACCAATAGCCCTAACCCAGGTCACCCACTCCTTTCCCCCTTTTCCTCATTCTTCTTTTGCTTCTTGTTTGCAGATCCACAGTTGAGACCCTGTGCTCTGTATGTCAAGGTCACACTTGGCTCATTTTTTCCGATGTCTCTGCTCTTAGGATACAGGACACCAGTCTGCCAGGCCTTTGGGGTCTCAAATAAAAAAGCGAGGTCTCCTATAGGTTCTTCTTCAGCAAGTCTCTCTGTCTGAGGTGTTTAGAATTGTGTAGAAAGATGGTCTCCAGTTAGGTTTCTTATCAGCCAGCTCTGGGACATAAAGACCTTTGCTAAATATCAGAAAGTACTGCCTCCCTGCTTTCCTGCTTCTGCCTTCCGTGGGAGCAGCTGGCACAATGTGCCATTGGCACATAGTAGGGGCTCCCATATTTCAGTTAACTGAAGAGTTGCAGGGTCGAGGATGAAATTGGGAAAGAGGTTCCTAGTAGCAGAGTTGCTGCAGAAAGAAGTAGAGAAGACTATTTTAGAAGGCATTTGGACAGAGTGGCACTGGCCTGAAACATGGAAGCTGTCATCCTTTCCTTTGCTCCTAAGAAAATACAGGGGAAGGTGAAAATTCATACCATAAATGATGTTCTGCATTCAGCACGGGAAATTACCTTTCCAGATGAGGTTTCCTTCACAATTAACTTCAGCTTTTACATTTTTATTTTCTAGATTTTGGAAGATTATGCCAAACCTCCATAAGAGATTAGAAAAATATCTTTTACAAAGACATTAATATATACATGAGTATAATTAAAATGCCTTTTTGGTGTAATACTGTTAATGATTGTTATGCGGAGGAAAAAAATATCCCTGAGTGTCAGCTACTGTGAAAGAGGCATCTTTTCAGTTGTTGCTTTATTGTGCACTTGCACCTAAATCCATTTGCTGGATGTAATTCGAGCTGCTCTGAGCCCAAGGAATTGAAGGAAGCGGTCAGTATCCATCAGTGAGACCCATGCTGGTTTTATGCAGATGGCTTTTTCACCCTCTGTTTACAGTGTTAACTGACAGATTCCACAGATGGTCATTAATTCAGAGACATCATTAGCCTACCATGTTACTTTCAATGAATACTTGGATGAAAGTTAATATAGGGATGAAAAACTAAATGCAGGAGTTTATTGCTAGGAACAGTTGGTTCACAACATTTTGCATCATGGATGTTGACACAGGCAGAGTGAAAACTTTGTACTGAAGAATTCAATTGTTGAACAAATTTCTTTGGTTTTGTTGTTGATGCAGTGATGAAAATGTGTATTAAAGTCCTTAATGTGATTGCTGAACTATCAGGTTCTCTAACATACATCATTGATGAAACAGCATTATTCCAATAGCATGCAGATGTTAACAGTTTACATTTTGTAATTAAAGAAACTGTGGAATTTAATTGTTATTCTTGAAGGGGTTGAACTCAAAATAGTTTTGTTTACAGCGTTGTTGCAGTAGGTAATAGTCTATTCACATCCCTGCATTTAACACAGAAAATGACTAACCCAGTAATTCAGGGAGTTAAAACTAAAAACAAGTGACATTTCACAGCAAATACTGTTCTGAGTCTTTGACTCCTGTGATTCCATATAATTAAGTGGCATTGTTCTGATGACTGCAGCATGTCATACAATCTGATACTGCAGATTTTGCTCAAAGTAATCTGCCAGTTTACTGCATATGTGTACTAAGCAGGTTGTAGTTTATCTGAATAAAGAGTCTATTTGAAAGTGTTCATTAAACTTGTTAAGCCTATAGGATTTCCGTTGGAAAGTGTTTTTGCTTGGACATCTGTTTAAAAAGTAACTAATCTTCATTAGAAGTGTTTATATTCATCTGTTTTAGTTTTGTAGCTAGAGCTATTGATATCAGGATGACCACTATCCATCTTTTCACAGCCCGTCTGACTACAGGTGTTTTGTCTGATTTTTTTGACACCCTTCCTTGGATTAACAATCTAGGGAGTGTGGGGATATGATATAAATATAGTTATATAAACCTGAGAATATGCTGCAATCTCTAGTTCCTTTGGATACCTTAGAAGTAATATGTTTGTTGGAGGCACTTGTGCTGTTTGTTTAATGCTTGGATTTTACAGTTTTTGGTGTATTCTCATCAGTCTTAGGTCTACAGTTCAAGCTCTCACTGGGCAGTGATTACTGTCTGATGTGCAATTTGGCATCTAATAAATGCTTTTTTATGATGATGACAATGAAGTGAACTTAAAAATTTTTTTTTACACTTTAGTAGTTTGAGATGTCAATGAGATGTGACATCGTGTGGAAGGATTGGAAGGGGTTAATGAGTGACTTCGGCCGTTTAATAATGGAGGTAAAATCTTTTGCTCGCTGGAAGTCAGAAGAAAACTCCAGCACAGCTCCCGGGAGACGGCATTAGACGTCATCTTCCCTTCCAGTCTTTGCTCCACGACGGCTATACCTCCGGCCACGCAGGCCACCAAAGCCCTGCGTGGGCCGCCGTCTGGAGCGGGGGTTGGAGTTGAGAACGCGTGGAGTAAGGCTCCCAGAAAGCTTTGCGAGGCCTAGGAGAGACCTTGTGGCGCTCGGCCATCAGCCGCGCAAGCCGGCGGAAACACCAACGAGACGGGACGCGCTAGAGCGGCCCACAAGGCTGGGAATCGAAAGTCCTACGCTTACTTCCGTCGCCCTCTTCTGGCGGCAGAGCTGCATGTTCCTGGAGCGGCCGTAGTGGGCGGGGGACCCGGCGGGGGACCCGGCGGCTGCTCGGCCACGCGCTCGGCCAGGCTCCCGGCCCACCTTCGCCACCCAACGAGGAGGCTTCTGCAGAAGCCGAGCGGGGCGGGTGAGAGCGTCTGCGGAGCGGCTCCTCTGGTCTCTCCCTCCGCACCAGCGGGAAGGTTACGTGGGTGGGACTGTGGGGGGCCAGCCCGAATCTCGCACTGGTGACGGGAGAAGGAGCCTGGCGCTACCTCCTGGGCCCTAACCCTACTTTGGCAACGCGAAGCTATGGGCTCGCCCTGTTTGTCTCTTAACTTGTCGAAAGGGACGCTTTGAGCTTCTCACTTGCCCTGGGTAGAGTGTCTTCTGCCAACTAAAGAGTGTCGCTGCCTGTCCAGTTCTGCAAGGCTTGAGTCGTTAGCCATTGCAGTCACCTTCAACACGACCCGAAAGGAATTCAGGGCGAAGATCAGGAATGAGGCACTCTGTGCTCTGGGAAAACTGGCAGAGCAGGCCTTCAGAGAGTGAGATATTTTAAGGAGAAAATTTTATGAACCCAAATTCTTGCATCGTCCCATACTTGGAAAAGCACTAAAAGCATTACTGAAACATCTGTTCCTTGTGAATAGCAATAACCTTCTACAGAGGGGTGTGCTGCATACCCCTTCGTCAAAATCACATATATCCCCCTCCTAATTTCTTCAGAACAGTTTCTCAGAGCTATCTGAGAGGCTGTCTCCCCAGCTGTAGTCCTCAGTAAGACAATGAATAAACTTGACCGACAACTTTTAAGTTGTGTGTTGTTTTAAAAGTTGACACTTCTCTCTGGAACCAGCGCCAGTCTCCTCACCTGATTTCTGTGTACTCCACAGCCGAATTCTAACATGCTTTTGGTCAGAGTGTATCTTGGGATCACCTGAATCCATAGTCCCCACCCCCCCTTTCCCGCCCCAACCCCCAAGCGAGCTTAGCCACTTCCATGACTACAAGTACCTCACTTTATGTCTAGCCCCAATTTTTCTTCTCTCCTGCACTCTAGATGCCTGTATTCAAGTGCAAAAGAGAGATCTTCCTTTGATGTCTCTGAGGCATGAAAACACATGCCCAATGGAATATTACTCAGCCATAAAAAAGAACAAAATAATGCCATTTGCAGCAACATGGATGGATCTAGAGATTATCATATTAAGTGAAGTAAGACAGAGAAAGACAAATATATGATATCACTCATGTGGAATCTAATTTTAAAAAATGATACAGTTGAACTTATTTACAAAACAGAAACAGACTTACAGGTATCAAAAACAAACTTACAGTTACCAAAGGGGAAACGTGGGGAGGGGGTAGGGATAAATCAGGAGCTTGGGATTAACATACACACACTCCTATATATAAGATAGATAACCGACAAGGACCTGTGTGTATAGCACAGGGAACTCTATTCAGTACTCTGTGATAACCTATATGAGAAAAGAATCTAAAAAAGAATGAAAAATGTATATGTATAACTGAATCACTTTGCTGTAACCTGAAACTAACAAAATGTTGTAAATCAACTATACTCCAAAAAAATTCAAACAAACAAGCAAACAAAAAACAAACACATGCCCAAAACCGAACTCATGCCTTTAGTCCTTTTTTTAAAAAAGATTTTTATTTATTTATTTATTTATTTATTTATTTCTGGCTGAGTTGGGTCTTGCTGTGCGCGGGCTTTGTCTAGTTGCAGTGAGTATGGGCTACCTTTTTTTTTTTTTGCTGTACGCAGGCCTCTCACTGTTGTGGCCTCTCCCGTTGCGGAGCACAGGTTTCGGATGCGCAGGCTCAGCGGCCATCGCTCACAGGCCCAGCCGCTCCGCGGCACGTGGGATCTTCCCAGACCGGGGCACGAACCCGCGTCCCCTGCATCGGCAGGTGGACTCTCAACCACTGCGCCACCAGGGAAGCCCCAGTAGGGGCTACTTTTTGTTGCAGTGCGCGGGCTTCTCATTGTGGTGGTTTCTCTTGTTGCAGAGCACGGGCTCTAGGCACGCATGCTTCAGTAGCTGTGGCACGCGGGCTCAGTAGTTGTGGCTCGCAGGCTCTAGAGCACAGGCTCAGTAGTTGTGGCTCACAGGCTTAGTTGCTCCGCGGGATGTGGGATCTTCCCAGACCAGGACTCAAACCCATGTCCCCTGCACTGGCAGGTGGATTCTTAACCACTGCGCCACCAGGGAAGTCCCATTCCTTAAGTCCTTCATCTGTCTGCCTCCAGTATGTGGCGCCACATCCACACAATTGCTCATGCTACTAACACACACTCCCTCCTCTGCTTCTCAAACTCTCAATCATCAAGTCCTGTGGATTCTACCTCAAAAATACCTCTCAGGGCTTCCCTGGTGGCGCAGTGGTTGAGAATCTGCCTGCTAATGCAGGGGACACGGGTTCGAGCCCTGGTCTGGGAGGATCCCACATGCCGCGGAGCAACTAGGCCCGTGAGCCACAACTACTGAGCCTGCGCGTCTGGAGCCTGTGCTCTGCAACAAGAGAGGCCGATAGTGAGAGGCCCGCGCACCGCGATGAAGAGTGGCCCCCGCTTGCCACAACTAGAGAAAGCCCTCGCACAGAAACGAAGACCCAAAATAAATTAAAAAAAAAAATCTCTCAAAGCTGACTTCTCTGTCTCCACCCTTACCCAACAGCACTGCCCCAGGTTGACAGCAAGGCAGGGACAGGGTTTTGACGTTGTGGGGATGACCATAGCCAGATGCTGCAGACTGGGACAAGCTCGGAGACAAGAGACACTCAGGAGGCTGTTGCAATAAAGCGAGTGAGAGATGAGGGCCCTCACTAGGGGTCACGGGAATGAGGAAGATGGGGCTTCGAGACAGATTGAGGAGGAAAAGGTGACGCTTTGGTGGGGTGAGAAAGCAGGGAGTCAAAGATGACTTGGAAGTTTCTGGTTTGGGTGACTTGATGGTTGGTAGCTTTGTGGAGAGATTGCTTGCCTCTCATGAGTTTACAGTTTTTCTAAACTTTCTAGGGAGACGTGTACATCACAAGTGAGGGTGACAGTGCAGCTATGTTCAGTGTGATCGAGAAGAGGTATGTTATGCTGTGAGAGGGGTCGCACCTGGCCAGAAAGAAGAGCTGAGAGCTAAATACCGACTTCATTGGTTGGAGGCTTCCGGAAAGGGCACAGGGTCCTAACAGAGAACATAGCAAGGGCCTCAGGTAATGTGTCAGCTGACCCCACACATAGTAAGCTTTTCCTGCTCACCTATACTGTCTGTTTCCAGGGAAAAACAGAAATTGGAGAACCCAGATGCCCAACCAAACCCCACAGAGAGACAGGGTGTGACATTCCCAGATTCAGTTCAGTCCCAGCTGGTATGAAGCTATCCCCTGAGCCATAAGATGCTTGCAAACTTGGGTGCCCTGGAACTCCCCACCCCCCAGAACTGGAGAGCCCCCTGATAAAAGATACCACCTGGGGGCGGGATTCAAACCTGCAAGCCCACCATCCTGGTCCTGAAACACTGCTGTCAATGCATTAGGCCCCTCTGCCAGGAGGGGTGGCTGCGCCAGAGAGGCTCTTAGCCACCTCTGGAGAGTGTGCCATCAGTGGCTAAAGCCAGAGATGCCCACCAAGGAGCAGATCCTGGAGCTGCTGGAACTGGAGCTCTCCGGCCCATCCTGTCTGAGGGATCCACACTGGGTTCAGTGTCACACCCAGAGGGTGACAAAAGACAGCATCCCTGATGGGGGATTTGCAGAGAGAGCCCAGGAACCAGGATGCTGGGTGAGAAGGGCCAGAGGAGACTCAGAGAGTGAACACAGGATGGGTGATAAGCTCCTCTCCTTGGGAAAGAGTAGACGGGGGGATACCCTGAGCATATGTTACACCCCTGCTTCCTCTTCCCCCAGGGATCCTGTCTCCAAGGCCTCCAACAAGAGTCCACACCATTGAGCTGAGGGTCACCTTTATTTTGGCCCAAGAAAGACCCAAACTTTCAAGGTTTCATGGGCAGCTCGGAGTAGAACTGAAAAGAAAACTAGAGAGCATTTTGTCTAAAACCTCATTTTACTGATAAGGAAACTGAGGTGTAGGCATCTTAGAGCTCAGTAACTGGCTGCCTGCAGCACTGAAAATGGAACCTGGCTCTTCAGTGCCTTTTCCCCATCCCAGGCCTTTTCCCACCATCTCAGGCTGTCTCCTGGTCAGGTTCAAGTGCAGTGGCATGTGTGTGATCAGCTAACTCCTTGTGAAGAAGTAACTTCTGTCTCTCTCAAAAAGACATGGGTCTGGTTGTTCAACTTTGTGAGTATAATAAAAAAAAAACCCTGAACTTTGTACTTTAAAAGGATGAATTTTATGGTATATGAATTATATATCTCAATTTAAAAAATTATCTTTGGCGGGCTTCCCTGGTGGTGCAGTGCTTGGGAGTCCGCCTGCTGATGCAGGGGATGCGGGTTCGTGCCCCAGTCCTGGAGGATCCCACATGCCGCGGAGCGGCTGGGCCCGTGAGCCATGGCCGCTGGGCCTGCGCGTCCGGAGCCTGTGCTCCGCAGCGGGAGAGGCCACAACAGTGAGAGGCCGGCGTACCACACACAAAAATTAACTTTGAAGTAAAAAAAAAAGTTGAAATGTATTTTAAAGCTGCAATAGGGCTTCCCTGGTGGCACAGAGGTTGAGAGTCTGCCTGCCAATGCAGGGGACACGGGTTCGTGCCCCGGTCTGGGAAGATCCCACGTGCCACAGAGCGGCTGGGCCCGTGAGCCATGGCTGCTGAGCCTGCGCGTCCAGAGCCTGTGCTCCGCAATGGGAGAGGCCACAGCAGTGAGAGGCCCGCGTACCGAAAAAAAAAAATCATTTAGTGTTTATTCTATCAAGTATACTGCTTTCTGGAAAACAACCTACTCAGAAACTAGTTCAAAGGTTATTTACAAGATAAACTAATAGCTATGCTAAGCTATTACTTTGTAGAGCTAATTAAAAAAGAAAAAAATAAACTATATTATTGGCCTTCCCTGGTGGCGCAGTGGTTGAGTCCGCCTGCCGATGCAGGGGACAGGGGTTCGTGCCCCGGTCCGGGAAGATCCCGTGTACCGCAGAGCGGCTGGGCCCGTAAGCCATGGCTGCTGAGCCTGCGTGTCCGGAGCCTGTGCTCCGCAACGGGAGAGGCCACAACAGTGAAAGGCCCGCGTACACACACACACACAAAAAAAGGCTGCAATAAAATATTTAAATGTAATACACAAAATAACGCATCAGAGACATGAAATAATTTATGCTACCAGCATGACTTATTTTGGGGCAGACCTGATAGTAAAGCTGCTTTTGCCTTTTCCGTGCAAAGATATCTTGTAAGATGAGCTGTTAGAACCACTAGCATTTTTCAACTACTTATCTGAGTGCATTAGAAGTTTCTCAATAGTGTGCAACCAAAATAAAAATCAAATAAACTGCATGTTAATATAGGAATGCAGTTCTCAAAAAGATTTTTTAAAATACTGAAAAGATGTGTCCTGGTTTAGGCACGATTTCCTTCCATAGAACCCACCTGTTGCAAAGGGAAAAGAGTGTCTCATAGTTTCAAAGAACTGAGCGTGGGAGAGTTTTCACTGGGGTTTGGGGAAAAGCTATAGACTGAGCAGGAAATCCAGATGAAAAGAGGAGCCGATGCATGTCTTTAGTGGGAGGCGTGCTTCCCGCTCAGCTCCTCCGCCCACCCCTTACTCTTTAGAAGCAAACTTCTCCATCAGAACTTTCTCCTTAGCTCCAGTTTCTCCCTCCTGAGGGCATGTATCTGACTTCTGGTGTGATCCTTGACCTCCGATTCTCAAAATCCTGGATCAGAGAGGACTCTTACCATCCTCTTCCAGAACAGAGCCTGATTCCCAAGAAATCATCCTGCTCAGTGCAGCATATGCCTCAGAAGTGGACATACAGGGGCATGCGCTCTGGAGGTATCTGGGTCCCTGATGTGCTCTGAAAACAACCTCACTGGTGGGCTTCTTCCCTGTATTCAAAGGAGTTCAGATGGACCGGTGTTTATGAAGCCTTCATTTGGGGCATTCTAGAGGCTATAACATGATCCCCCTCATCCCTGCACCGGCCCATCCAAGGTATTCACAGAAGCAACCAGGGCTCCAGGGGCAAAAAGTCTGCATGGCCGGAAGTCCAGCTTCCTAGAACTTAAAACAACTAGGATGCCCCCAAATGAAATGTTGCAGCTTGTGAAGTGGCGAATTCCCCCATCTACAAGAATTTCTAACAAGAGCCTGGATGACAGCTTATCAGGGTGTGGTAGGAGGATCTATGTAACAGGCAGTGTGGACAATCTTGCTTTTTCCTCCAGCAATAGGCTGTGATTTTGAAGAGTTTTGTAAAGAGGAGTGTGGGGCAGTTGATCACCTCCCAGTTTTGCTGTGGGCCAGCTTTGCCAGGGGTAGCCTTGCCCACTGGTCCATACTTCCAGTGGTGGCTGGACCAGACCCATGAGAGCCACCCAGACAGGGACCAGACCTCTTGAGGGGCAAAGTATTTATGCCCATGGAGCCTTTGCCTTAGAGTGCTGGGGCATTCACCACAATGGAGGCAAATAACTCGGATCCTCTCATTTAAACCTTATAAAGTTAAAGAAACAGGTTTGAAAGGGGAACTAGAGCCAGGATTGAAGCTAGGTCTGTCCAAAGCCAAAGTTCACGCACACCAGGTGCTATGGTCTGAACGTCTGTGCACCCCCCCTAATTCCTATGTTAAAATCCTAACCCCCAGTGTGATGGTATTAGGAGGTAGGTCATGAGGATGGAGCCCTCATGAATGGGATTAGTGCCCTTATAAAAGAGACCCCAAAGAGTTCCCTCAGCTTTTCCACCATGTAAGGACACAGCAAGAAGACAGCCCATCTATGAACCAAGAAGAGGGCTCTCACTAGAATTCAACCTGACCATGCTGGTGCCTTGATCTCAGACTTCCAGCCTCCAGAACTGTGAGAAATAAATATGTATTGTTTGTAAGCCACCCAGCCTGTGGGATTTTGTTACAGCAGCCCAGACTAAAACACTTGTCTATGCTGAACTATGTCCCGACGCTCCTTTATTAAAGTTTTCCAAAAGGTAATATAAATGCCTTAAAACTCTTTCTCTGGACACTGTCTTTAGCCTGCACACCCCCATTCCACATGAACCATCTATCTCTCTGCAGCGTCACTTCCTAAGACTGTGCCACTTTAAGAATTTTGCGACTCTGGCCTTCCCTTCCACTGCTGAAAACACTGCTCCTGTCCTCCCAAGACCTCGGTGCAGGTGTCCCCTCCTGACACTCAGACACATCCATGGCCCCATATCTCCCAGGGGGACCCAGGTGAGCCCTAACTTGTAACCTTCATCTTTGGCTGTTCCACCCTCCTTAAAGCTGCTCCCATCCGGGATGGCCTCCCTCTGCCACCTTTGTCTCCCTCCTGGCCCCTAACCCTCTGCTCAAGCCTAGGACAAGCCCTTCTCTGGACCTCTGCCCCGATTCCTGCTTGCAGCTGCTCCAGGAACACTAATGTGCAGCGCCACTCTCACAAGACTCGGGGGCCCTCTGGCAAATTTTTCATTGGGGTTTTTGAAACTATGTATTTGCAAAAAGTAAGGAGCACATTATTCATAATGGCCAGAAGGTGGAAATGACCCCAGTGTCCATTGACAGATAAATGGTTAAAATGCAGTCTATCCATGGGAATTCCCTGCCAGTCCAGTGGTTAGGAATTGGTGCTTTCACTGCCGGGACCCAGGTTTGATCCCTGGTCTGGGAACTAAGATCCCACAAGCCACATGGCGCAGCCAAAATAAATAAATAAATAAATAAATAAATAAAATGTGATCTATCCACACAACGGTGTACTATTAAGCCATAAAAAGAAAAGAAATTCTAATGAACCTCAGGAACATTGTGCTAAGTGAAATAATCCAGTCACAAAATGACAAATACTGTATGATTCCACTTACACGAGGTATGTGGAGTAGGCAACTTCGCAGAGACAGAAAGTAGAATGCAAGGTGCAAGAAGAGGGGGAACGGGGAGTTAGTGTTTAATGGGGACAGAGTTTCAGTTTGGGAAGATGAAAAAGTTCTAGAGATGGATCATGGTGATGGCTGCACAATATTGTGAATGTACGTGATGCCACTGAATCCTACAATAAAAATGGTTAGAATGGTAAACTTTGTTATGTATATTTCACCACAATAAAAAATTTTCTAAAAAGTCAATGTTAAAAAGAAAAGTAAGGAGCAGCATGAAGGGGCATTGAAGAAAGGGTGGGTGCCTCTGCTTTGGGGTGCCTCCCTCTAGGACATCAAATTTTCATAAACAGACTTTTGGAGAAATTCTCCCCTTCCAGGACATTCTCTACCGCGACCCCAGTGTGAGCAAGTGCCAAATCCAGGAAAATAGGACCTCTCCACCCTCGAACGCCTGCGGCCTCTCTGCTCATTCCAGGCACAAGTATTTGGATCTGAAAAGCTGACAGAAGGAGACTTCACGATGCTGTTTTACTTGACACATAATTTTCTTTTTATGTAACACTTTACAGAAAATACTTTCACACATGTGTGTTCACTTCACCAATCATGTGAGGTAAGCAGAGTGGGTCTTCCCATTTCCAGTGGAGGAAACAGGCTTGAAGAATTTAAGTGACACATCCAGGTCAGGGGGCTGGGGGACAACAGAGCTGTGAGCAAAGCCATCCTTGGTCTTAGCCTGGTACCAAGTCCACTCTGGTTTGTTTATGGAGCTGCCTCAGACTTGACTAAGTCAGGTCAGGTAGGTAGACCAAGGTAAGTTCCTGGGGCTACCCTAGTTGGCTCTGCCCTTATCTGGTCCAGACGAATTTCTAGAGGCAGGAGTGACATTTTGCCTCACATGTCTGTTTCACTGGCAATTCAGGACTGTTACCGTATTAGTCAGTTTTGTATTTTGGCAGGTGACAGTGCTTTAAAGAGAGTTACTGCAGTTGTGCAAAAGTATTACATTACAACAGAATGGGAGAAAATATTTGCAAGTCATTTATCTGATAAGGATTTGAATCCAGAATATATAAAGAACTCTTCAACTCAACAATAAAAAGACAAAACCCCCAGTTTTAAAAGGGCAGAGATTTTGAATAGCTGTTTCTCCAAAGAAGATACACAAATGGCCTGTAAACACATGGAAAGATGCCAACATCATTAGCCAACAGGGAAGTGCAAATCAAAATCACAATGAGACACCACTTCATATCCACTAGCATGGCTACGATCAGAAAGACAGATAATAGCAAGTGTTGACAAGGATGTGGAGAAATTAGAACCCTCAATCACTGCTGGTGGGAATGGAAAATGGTGCAGACCCTGTGGAAAACAGTCTGGCGGTTCTTCAAATTCTTAAACATAGAGTTACCATAGGACACAGCAATTCCACTCCTAGGTATACAACCAAGAAAAATGAAAACATATGTTCACAGAAAAACTTGTAAATGAATGTTCATAGCAGCATTATTCATAATTGCCAATCAGTGGAAACAACCCAAATGTCCATCAACTGATGAATGGATAGACAAAACATGGTCTGGGGCTTCCCTGGTGGCGCAGTGGTTGGGAGTCTGCCTGCCGATGCAGGGGACACGGGTTCGTGCCCCGGTCCGGGAGGATCCCACATGCCGCAGAGCGGCTGGGCCCGTGAGCCATGGCCGCTGAGCCTGCACGTCCGGAGCCTGTGCTCCGCAACGGGAGAGGCCACAACAGTGAGAGGCCCGCATAGCGCAAAAAAAAAAAAAAAACATGGTCTGTTCACAGAGTGAAATATTATTCAGCCACTAAAAGCATAAAGTACTGACATGTGCTACCACATGGATGAACCTTGAAGACATTGTGCTGAGTGAAAGGAGGAAGGGGGCTCAAGGGGGCCCAGGGATGGGGAGTGAGGAGTGACTGCTAATGAGACAGGGTTTCTTTCTTTTCTTTTTTTTTTTTTGGCTACACTGTACGGCTTGTGGGATCTTAGTTCCCTGACCAGGGATCAAACCCATGCCTCCTGCAGTGGAAGCCTGGAGTCCTAACCACTGGACCGCCAGAGAAGTCCCAAAGGTTTCTTTTTAGGCTGTTGAAAATGTTCTAAAATTATATTATGGTGATGGTGGTATAACACTGTGAATTTACTTTATTAAACTGTACACTTTAAATGGATATATTTTATATGTGAACTATATCTCAATAAAGTTGTAAAAAATAGCATTTTGGTTTTAGAAATATCTGGGGGAAGTTTCAACTCTATCTATCAGATGGTATTTGGGAGTTGTTAATTTTGTTGGGAGCAGTAACGGTATTATGGGACGGGTTTTACAAGCCCTTATCTGCTGTAGATGGAAAATGCTTTTCAGAGAAATCTGCGAGGTCCAGATCCCTCACATATGCATGCAATCTTCCCCTCTCCCTGTCTCCTGGGGTAAGCTAGGGACCAAATAACCAAGGTAGGAATCATCCCACCCCCACACGGGTGAGTACAGGGCAAACTCAGAAAACATGGTGACACTTAACAGACCGCTGCGTGGTTAAGCCTGCACACAAAAGGAGAGAGGTTATTTTCTAATATGGGGTAGCCGATTGTAAGTCAGCAGGTCAATGTTTTGTGCTGAGACCCTCTGGTGGAACCACACATGGGGACTCCCACAGTTGAAGAAGTGAGTACAGACCAGCAAATGTGGCTGAGTGCCCAGGGGCCTTCTACCAGGACTTCAGACCCTCACGGGCACTCCTCACCTGTCAAAGGAAAACTGGGCTGGGGGAGGCGGCAGCACCACAGGCTTGAAAACCTTTTGGGAGTGAGTGATATTCCAAGTGGTGATTTTGTCACATTTATTCAAGGCCCACAGCTGAACAGGTACCCAAAGACATTAAGATTCAGCAATTATTAATTTCATAATCAGAAAACAGAAAACACACGCACACGGGTTCTTCAAAACATACCACGTAAACAAAGCTCTTATTTTAAGAGAGATTTCCTGTCCCAAATCTAAGGAAAGTGGAAATCTATGTTCCTTTGCTTTTAGGAGAGATCGTCTTTGACTAACCGAATTGATTCACTAGATGGATGTGGTCGGCTGAATCACAGTCCCCGCCAAAGAGGTCCACATCCTAATCCCTGGAACCTGTGAATGTTCCCTTATATGGCAAAAGGGATTTTGCAGGTGTGTTAAGGATCTAGAGATGGGGAGATATCTCAGATTATCTGGGTGAGCCCAATATAATCATAAAGGTCCTCCTAAGAGGGAGGCTGGAGGATCAGAGTCAGAAGAGAAGGTGATGTGATGACAGAGATTGGAGGGATGCATTTTGAAGATGGAGGGAGGGGCGCACTTTGAAGATGGAGGGAGGGGCCACAGGCCAAGGAATGCCAGCAGCCGCTAGAAGTTGAAAAAGGCGAGGAAACAGATTCACCCCTCAGAGCCTCCAAAGGAACCCGCCCACCTGACACCTTGACTTCTACTCAGTGAAGCTGATTTCGGACTTCTGACCTCAGGAACTATAAGAGAAGACATTTGTGTTGTTTTAAGCCACTAAGTTTGTGGTCATCTGTTACAGCACCAAGAGGAAACTAATACAGATGTAAATATAATTAGGGAAGTTACTAAGAAACAACAGTGAAACTGGCCTGGAGAAAAAAAGGTGGTAACAGAATAAGGAATCAGGAGGCTCTGACCGGTGAGAGGCAGGGGACAGGAGTGAGATAACGGGCAGGCCTAACAATAAAGATAAACTCTTCTAACATCTAACATAATTGTTGGGAAAGGGACCTTGGATTAGATTCTGAAGGGCCACCAAATACCAGGAAGCAGGCCACTGGGCTCCCATTAAGTCTCTCTCTGCCCAAAAGATGAGAGGTTTTGTCCACTGCATTCAATGACTGCCACCGGGATCTCCAATTCAGGCAGGAATGGGCCCCAGGGTGAAGCAGGGGCCCTCAACTCTTCAATTACTGAACACCTATCTCTCCTGGCTGGGTGTGGGCTAAGTTCTAAAGCTAAAGTGATGGAAAATCAAGGTTCTGTCCTTAAAGAGCTTTTAACATATATAGCACAGTTCCCCCACCTTGGTACTACTGACATTTGGAACAGATAACTGTTTTGGGGCTGTCCTGTGCACTGCAGGATGTTTAGCTACATCCTTGGTCTGTACCTACCAGAGGCCAGGAGCTATGCTCCCTTCCCCCAAGTCCTAACAACCAACGGTGTTTTCAGACATTCCCAAATATCCTCTAGGGGGCGAATCTGCTACCAGGTTGAGCGCCACTGGTGAAGTCTACCTCTGCCTAGAACTTGTCAGAGGAGGCTTTGCAGAGCTGGCAACTCTTGTGAGATGCGAGAGGGAGTGGGGGTGGCGGGTCCTAAGGGCAAAGGGAACAGTGTGTGCAAAGACCTGGGGGACAGGGCTGCCCATGTGAGCACCTGTCCCTCTGTGGTCAGAGGAACCTGAGATCCTTGGTGGGGGGGACACAATAGCACAACCATAGCCCTGAGGTGGCCAGCAGTGACCTGATGATACTGATGCTTTAGGAAGAACGCTACCTGCACCTGTTTCCTGCTTGACATACTGCACCCACCTACCAAAAGTCTTCTCTAAACTGGGATATCCACTAAGTGTGACTAAGAATTGTATACTGTGTGACTAAGAATTGTATACTGATTGGGTTATAATTTTCATTTTGAGAGAATGAGGGGTGGGATTAGATGATCTCTCAGGCCTAGTTCTAGAACTTTAACATTTTAGATAAATACATTTTGTCATTTTTAGAAACTTCTTTGAGGTATAACTTACATACCATAAAATTAATGAATGTTTCAATGATTTGGGGTACTTGTTCTGAAATAATTCAGTTTTAGTATATTTTCATCACCCCAAGCATTTTGTTATTCTTAAAGCTACTGGCCTAAGTGAGAAAGGAAAGTAGGAAGGATTCCCTTTGCTGTCTTAGCAGTCTTGCTTCTTGTAGCTTTTCCTTATCACTATGGGTGGGCGGTTGCAGCAGCTGTGATTTTTCTTTTACCAAATCAAAGGTGCTTTGATATAAAAAGAACCTTTAGTGTGTGTATATGTGTATTTATTTGGTAAAAGCACTAATACTTGGAGACCCCCTCCTCACACAAACATGTCCATACTCCCACTTCATGTGTCCTTTGTTATGAAGAGCCAGGAATGACAGGAAGAATATTAGGGGATTTACATTCCAATGAACTTCTTTCTTGAAATTCTTGCAGATCACTCATCTTTATTAAAGGAGTGTGTGCAATGATAAAGATTGTCTGGTATGACAGCAAACGCATAACTATATATAGGATTTATCCTTGAACAGATTTAGAGGATAAATAAAGCAGCAGGGGGAGATTTAACATCAAGGTGTGGGGCACATCTGCAGAATCGTCCTGATTCTCCCTCAGTAGTGACTCCCCACTCTCCAACAGACACCCCGGTGCTCTCTGACCCAATGCCTAGACCTGCCATCTCTTCCCCCATCATCGTACACGACCCCGTGCACGATCAAGTCCCCCGTCAGCCTCTTCCCGACCGACACCTCACCAGCCCGATGGGCGCCATCACTCCTCAGGGGTCTCTTGCTTTCTTCCTTGTAAGTCACACAGACGTCTTTGTGATTTACATGCAAGCGAGGGGAAGGAGAAATGCAAGTACCTTCTTCTGAACAGAGAGGACCCAGCCCTGCTTTCAGTCCCCATGGTGGAGTCTGTGATGCTGGTGAAGGTTTGAGCTCTGGCGAAAGCTTTTCCCACACTGGCCACACTGGTAGGGCTTCTCTCCAGTGTGGATCCTCTGGTGCAGCTTCAGGGTGGACTGCCGCCCGAAGCAGTTCCCACACTCTCCGCACGTGTAGGGCCTCTCCCCTGTGTGGACTCGCTTGTGTCTTTTCAGCTCTGAATTCCACGTGAAGCTTTTCCCACAGTCATCACATTTGTAAGGTTTCTTCGCCGAGCGGGTCGGCTGGTGACCAAGACGTTGCAAACGGCTGCTCAGGTTTCTTTTGCTTCCCTTGCTTTTCTTCAGCTCTCTCAGTGCATGGCTCTTCAGGGGGCTGCTGATGTATTCCAGTTCCCTGCAATGTCTCTGGTAGTGAGCAAATGGCTTTTGAGTGCGTGGGGGGCTGACCTGCCTCCGTGACAACCGGGGCTCACTCACAGTCGCCCCTCTGGGTTCGGGGCTCTGCAGACCATTCCCTTTGGGCCTGCCCACTGACAACGTGCATGGCTTTGCTCCTTTAGCTCCCTCCTGCTGTGGATTTTCCTTGTTGTCACTTTTCATTCTGGAGGCCTCTATAATTATAAAGAATATGTTTCATTTCTGGGCTTCGAAGAAAGAACCCAAGCAAAAGAGCTATGAGATACACGGCAAAGTTTCTCAAAGTGCTGTTCTCCACTTGGCAACTTGCATTAGACTCATCTGGGGCAGCTGTCCACCAAGCAGGCTGCCCCTGCTCCCCCAAGGCTGCTGAGTTAGAATCTCTGGGGGATGGAACCTGGAAGTCTGCAGTTAACAGGGGGAAGCTGGGGTGATTCTGATGTATACTAAAGTTAGTTCTCCAACCCCTCCCTCCTTCCTACCTTTGGGGAAAGGTTTAAGAAAGGAGAAATAGGGAAAAGCAAACCCATCAGAAATTTCAACATTGCAAATATACCCTCACTTACATGGACATTGACCACCACTCTCTCTTCAAATAATGGTAAATCCAGTGAGTGTGGTATTTTCTTCCATTATGAAGTTGATAGACAGCATATGTGATTGGAAATTGGGATATGGGCCAGACATGCACCCTAATTACAGAAACTCCACAACAGTGCTTTTATCCAACAGGATTCCTGCCGTGTGGAAGATCTATTCAGTATGGCAGCCACTAGCCACATGTGGCTACTGAGTACTTGAAATGTGGCTTGTGTGACTGAGAAACTGAATTTTTAATTTTATTTAACTTTAATTTAAATTCAGATTTAAAAAGCAGCCCACACAATTATGGTCAACTGCTCTTCAACAAGGTTGTCATGATAATTCAATGGAGTAAAGAATAGTCTTTTCAACAAGTGGTGCTGAACAACTAGATTTCTACATACAAAAGAATGAAGTTGGACCCCGACTCACGACACATACAAAAATTAACTCAAAATGGATCAAAGACCTAAATGTAAGAGCTAAACCTATCTCTCTTTGAACAGAACAAAGGTGTAAACCTTTGTGTTGGTGGATTAGGCAATAGTATTTTCGATATGTTACCAAAAGCACAAGCAAACAATAAGATAAATTGGACCTCCTCAACATCCAAAACATTTGTGCTTCAAAGGATACTATCAAGGAAGTGAAAAGATAACCCACATAATGGGAGAAAATATTTGCAAATTATACATAAGGGTCTAGTATCCAGATTATACAACGAACTCTTACAACAATAAAAAGACCAACCCAGTTTAAAAATGAGCAAAGGGGACTTCCCTGGTGGCGCAGTGGTTAAGAATCCACTTGCCAATGTAGGGGACATGGGTTTGAGCCCTGGTCCAGGAAGATCCCACATGCCGTGGAGCAACTAAGCCCGCGAGCCACAACTACTGAAGCCTGCATGCCTAGAGCCCGTGCTCTGCAACAAGAGAAGCCACAGCAATGAGAAGCCCGGACACTACAACGAAGAGTAACCCCCGCCCACTGCAACTGGAGAAAGCCCATGCACAGCAATGAAGACCCAACGCAGCCAAAAATAAATAAATAAATAAATTTAAAAAAAATGAGCAAAGGATCTGAATAGACATTTCTACAAAGAAGATACACAATTGGCCAACAGGCACATGAAAAGATGCTCAACATCATCAGTCATTAGGGAAATAACTCAAAACCTCCATGAGATACCACTTCATGCCTAATACGATGGATGCAATAAAAAGGACAAAACATAACAAGTGTCAACAGGGATGTAGAGAAACTGGAATCCTCATAGACTGCTGAATGTAAAATGGTGCAGCCACTTTGGAAAAGTCCAACCTCAAAAGGTTAAACTGTGAGTTACCATAGGACCCAGCATTTCCACTCCTGGGTGTACACCCAAGAGAAATGAAAACAGACATCCACACGAAAACTTGTACACAACTGTTAACAGCAGCACTATTCATAACAGCCAACAAGTGGAAACAACCCAAGTGTCCATCAACTGATAAACAGATGAAATGTCCACAGAGTGGAATATTATTCAGCCATAAAAAGGAATGAAGTACCGACACATGCTACAACATGGAGGAACGTTGAGCATGAGACTCCACCCTCTCTGGAATCAAATAAAAGGAAATGGAGACAGCATGCACACCCAGCTGCCTCTGCTGAGGCAGAAGAAGGGAGTACGTGTGGTCCACTTTCTTTAGGGCCATGAAGGCCGTAGGTTATGGGGCAGCACCTCAGCCAGAGCCACAGTGCTTTCCTGCTGGATGCCCTAGGTCTTCTCCATTCATGAGTTTTGAGAATAATGAAATCAAAGTGTTTCACTGAATGTAGCAAATCTTAAGGAATCTAGCTTTCTTGTAACCTTCTTCTCTAACCTGTTGACCATATACTGTATTCACATCACCTAGACTGGCCAAAGTGTCACTTTCATTCAGTCAGAGAGACCACAGGACTGTGTAGAGCAGGGCCAGCAATTATACTGGCATTGTACCAGAGACAGATAAGGAAATGGACACAGACAATGTCACAGGAGGAGAAAGAGGCAGGACATAAAACGGAGAGGGTTTTTTTTCTTTAATTAGCAGAATCTTGTTTAGGTCCCTTCTAAACATGGGACCATTTTAAGTGACAAAACTCAGCCACAGCTTGAATGGAAGTTCATCAGTGGTCATATTTGGATTTGTCTTCACTATAAGTAGCTCTGAAAGGGACAGAAAAGTAGGCACTAGAATAATCCTGTGCACTGGATTCTCAAATAGTCATGAACAGAAAATGATACAAGCACACTTTAGTAACACTATCATTCTAATTAGTGAAATTTGTTGGAGAATAAAGATCTACTATCACATACAATATTGAAAAAAAGCCCAATACCTGGTCTATGGCTTTTTAGAACCATGAAATGCTTTGATAGAGATAAAGGGATGATGAGAGGGAGAGAAGAGGCACTGAGTGTTTACCTGTCTCAGCCAATTTGGGGGTTGGGTCCTGGAGGAGCAGGGATTTTTCCCAATGACGGGGGCTCCGCTGATCCTGAGATCCTGCCTGGGATGTCTCCTCCAGAGAGCTCTCCCTGGGATATCTGCTAGGAGTTTGCAGTTGAAAGTCTGGCAGTTCCTGTTCTCCAAGCTGGGATCCAGTTTTCTCCAAGAGCACCTTCTGGCCCTCCATACAAACAGCCACCTAGGAACAAGCCCCATGCATTAGAGCACAACTCAAGGACTGTCTGAGGGCAGCTTGACCTCTCACTGCTCTGTAATGACTGTTTTTCCCTGGAAATTTCTGATAATGGCCTGGGGGTCAACCTTGAGAGAGAATGCTGAAACTCTCAAAGGAAGCAAGGGAAGGACGTGCAGAAAGACCAAAAGGAGGCTGCTTCAAATCAGCCGATACTTCCTGTCCTTAAAGCTTGGGGCTTTCTCAAGGCCTGGAGTCAAAGTCATCAGAGAGCAGGCACAAATATATCAGGGTCAGCCATGACACCCACCCAGCAGGTTCCTACCCTATGCTCACTTGCCTCCCTGCTTCTGCTGGAAACAGGCCCTGTAGGATCGGAAAGCAGTAGAGTGGGGGCCATTAAAAACCACCCTTACCTATAAATTGTTCTGCCCAAGGCTCTCCTGGTAAAGAGATCTCAGTAGTAAGAGTATTGCCCTACCCCTGTTCCCTAACTGCTTCCGTTCACCAAAGCACATGATTGTTTGCTTCCTCCCTAGGTCCCTACTGCGATCTGACTTGGGGGTGGGATTTGGAAGGAATACTAGCCAATTGAGCTGGAGTTTCCTGATATAAAGGCAATATGCAAGACACTTCGGACAAGGTCTAATAAAGTTCCCCCCAAATCAAATTCCTATCCAGTAGAATGACCCTGTCTGCTATGAATCCTGACTGTAGAAAAACTTCAAAAAGAAAGGGTCAGGGGAGACCTGTCAGCAAAGTTTCAAGAGCCTTACTTGATCCTCTACTTTCTCACTGGAATGCCTGTGGCTGGGTTTTCTGAAAACCTGTTACATCTCCCTAGGAGGGTGCGGGGAGGAGGGTTCCAAATAGAGGCCAGAAGCAACGTTTGAAATTCTGGACTCTATCTAGGGAGGGGTCCAGGAACCAAACACTAACCAGATGAAAAAGAAATCCTGGGGACCACAGAAAGTACCCTCCTTACCCACTGCTTTGGTCCCTTGGCTGCTCTGTAAAAATCTTCCACCAGGGTCACAATTTCCTTGCTGCTCATTGGACATTGATGCCTGGCCCGAGCCTGGATCTCCGGAGGCAGGATGTTCAGAAACTGCTCCAGCACCAGCAGCTCCAAAATCTGCTCCTTGGTGTGCACCTCAGGCTGCAGCCACTGACGGCAGAGCTGCCGGAGACGGGAGAGCGCCTCTTGGGGTCCAGACACCTCTTGATAACAAAACCGTCTAAAACTCTGGCGGGAGAGCTCAGGATCGGGCCAGTCTTTTTGCAGAGCGGGCTCCCGTTTTTCTTCTAGTTTTGCTATTATATGTCTCTCTTGCTTGGAGGAAGCCTGAATGTGGGACTGCGAGCTCAAAGTTATCTCCATCTTAGCCGCCATTTTGGGGCTCAGGAGACAGCTTCTCTCTCCTTGTAAACAGCTCAAGGCTTCGGGATCATGGCCCTAAATGCTAGAAAGATGTTAGAAACGAAGCTCCTCTGAGGATACTGGAGAGGAAAGGATGCAAACAGAGCCTCCTCATTCGCTGGACTTGACCCCAAACTCCTGAAGACAACACAGTCCCTGAGAGTGGGAAGAGTTTGTTTTTCTGCCAGTTTCTTGAACTGTCTTGCAAAGGAGAAAAGTCATAATGTCCTAAAAGGAAACTGGGGGAAATACCGCTTTTATTTCAGCGGCAAGCACAAGAGATCTCAGAGGAAAATGCGCAACGTGACCTAATGGGCTGGCAGGAATCCCTGGGAAAAGTTCAGGCTGTCATCCAGGTAGCCTGCACCAGCTCCCCCGCATCCTCCACAGGCCGACCTCCAGCATCTCGCCGGGCGCTACAGGGCGAGCCCAGGCAGGCCACGGCGCACGCTGGGGCTTGTGAGTTAGCGGAAACCTCCTGCTAGCGAGCAAGGTACACGGAGGCGCGGCGGCTGCTCACCCCCGAGGCTCCGAGGCCCAGCCGCTCCGGCCTCCGAGGGCGCCCGGCTCCGACTCCGCGCCCCAGTTGGCCGGGGGCTTGGCGAAGCTGCAGCACTCTGGCGCGCGGCTCAACTACGTGGCCGGGTGCGAGCCGGGGGTGGCGCCTGCGACGGCAGCACCGCCGACAGCCCCGCTCCACACGCCCACCTGCAGCCGACTCACCTCTCTGGGGACCCGGGACCCAGAACCCAGGAGCCAAGGCTGGGGGCGGGGCAGAAGCCGCTAGTCGCGGACACTCCCACAGGCTGCCGCGAAACTGTGCCACGGGAGAGCGCGCCTCCTCCGCAGAGGGATTGGCTCTTCGGGGGCGTTCTCTCTCATCTATCGGCTGTTGGGTCTGTCGATGCTGGCGAGAACGGCGCCCCGCCGTCGCAGTGCACTCCGGGAGTTGTAGTCCGCTGGCAAGACTCGCGAGCAAGCGCAGTGGGCGGATCCGCACGGGGGCTCGCGGTGCTGACTTCCGGCCCGGCAGCCGAGCGAGTTTGGGGAGTTGCGAGTGAGTGCGTCCGGTGAGTGCTCCGCTTCTTGGCGGCCGGGGGCTTGCTGCTGGCAGTCCTCTCAGAGGCAGTTGGGCCAGGTCAGGGCGCCCCTCGCACGCTCGGCGGTCACCCTCCTGTGCCGCGGCCCCTCGCCCCGGCCCACCCGAGCCGGCCAGGGCTGTCCCGATCCCTGTGCCCCAGCGCGGACTCTCTCCGGCCTGTGGCCCTGCCCGTCTCACCCCCGGGAGACGGGAGCGGGAGCCCGCGGACTAGTTTCCTAGTCCACTTCAGCCACAGGACCTAACCCTAGCACCGAGTGCACTGGAGTACTCAGGGCATCCTTGCCGAATGAAAAGTGAATCAGCCCGACTCCCCATCCTCATCCTGCTTTCTGCTGAGTGTTTGGGTTGTCGCCAGAGAGAAACACATATTTGAGAGAGGAGTATTTTAAAATTAACGATGAATGGGATATTAGGGGTCAAGAGGAGTGCAGGCTCCGCCTTCTGCATGTAACTAGGAGAGCACTCATTAAATTATTCTTCATCCAGAGGAGGTGTGGGATTTCTGAAAATGTGTAAGGAAAAGAGTACAGGTTCTAGTCCTGGCCTTGCTGCTGAGAAACTATGCTCTGTGATGCTCCTTTTTCGTTAAAAAGGACTGTTCACAGTAATGCCTTTGCTTTCTCTATTTCTAGCCCCTCCTGCCTCAATGAAATGTAAAGAGAATACACGTGAAGGCAGTTGAAGTACTTTGTAAGAAAGGCAACCTGAATCCATGTTTTTAAAAGTAATTTCTTTACGCCTGTAAAAGAGACTCAGGCCTCTGGAGGAGAAAGAATGGAATGGAGAGTGGGACATTAAATGCAGAAAGCTCCAGTCTTACATCCACCGAATTTAGCAATTTCCAGGAAATTCGCAACTTTTTTCACCCCAACTGTATGTAAAATCCCAGAGAATTTTGACAGGCCCAGCCTATGTGAGTTGCCGAGTCCTGGGGTTGGGGGAAGGGTACTGTAATGAACAGCCCCACCAGAGACAATGAAACAGAGAGGGGCCTTTTCATAAACGGAGAAGATGCTGCTGTCAGAAGTGGGAAGGAATGCTGGAAAATAAAAGCAAACCAGAGCAATCATTTCTCATCCTCATTGTGTGTGTGGTGGTGGTGGGAGGGAGGAGGGTGTGATAGTGATGAAGAGATTAATACTTTTCCCTCCTTAAGAAAAGGTGGCAATTGGGAGGCTGGGTCCAGGCTTCTGAGGGTAGGGAGGGCAGAGACAAGACTCAGGCACGTGGGGAACACGAGAAGAAACAGCTGGACTACACTGAGGAACAATTTGGGGAATTCATCCACAGAAATTTGGTTAGGGAGAAAATTACGTTTTTTGATATTTTTAGTACTTTGGCTCCTTGGCTTGGATTGAAGAGGGAGTAAAGGAAAAGGATAGAAATAAACCATAAGAACTAGAGTGGAGGAATATGGGATGGTTTCATGCTGTCTTTTTCGATTCTTTTCAGCCTCACTGAGCCTTTTTCAAGTGTGCGTCTGAGTCTGCATGTCTATGAAACGCTCATGTCTCTGATTCCAGAAAGACACACTTTTCACCGGTATCCAGGAGACCCGCTTCCCAGTGATAAGAAAAGAGATGGAATCTGATCTGCAGGATGGAAGTGGCAACCAGTGAGCCAGTTCTTTGAAGCAAACCATGGCTGCCATAAGGAGTTCCCAGGCACACCCGTCCCCAAGCAAGGACTCCACACAGGGACAGAAATCAGCCCTGCACAACAACGGCCCTGACTATGAAGCTTCCCGCCAGCGCTTCCGGCAATTCTGCTACCAGGAGGTAGCTGGTCCACATGAAGCTTTTAGCAAACTCTGGGAACTCTGTTGTCAGTGGCTGAGGCCTAAGACACACTCAAAAGAGCAAATCCTGGAGCTGCTGGTTTTGGAGCAGTTTCTGACCATCTTGCCAGAAAAGATCCAGAGCTGGGTGAGGGAGCAGTGTCCAGAAAATGGTGACGAAGCTGTGGCTCTGGTTGAGGATGTACAGAGAGCACCTGGGCAGCAGGTGAGAAAAGGCAGTCAGAACCTTGTGGTTTTAGTCATGAAGAAGTTGGTGTGAGGAGCACAAGAATCCAGTTACTGGAGAGGCACTTAGCTGAGAAATGCCAGAAGCTGTCTGCTGCCCAGAAAGTATTAGCTATCCTGCCTTGGTCCTATGCCCTTGGTCTATGGGAAGAATTTCTCATTTGCTGAAATAACTTAGACATTCATATATTCACTGAAACCTTGGAATCACTAATTAAAGTGAGATAACACTCTCCAAAACAAGGCGAGGAAAAGGACAACAATCCTTCACTCAGGTCAGGAAAATTAGAGATGTTGTTGAATTTAAATCTAATCTCTCTTGCTAGAAGGTTCCTTGAAGGAGTGTGTCATGTGTTGTACACTAAACAAAGTCGTATTAGAGCCGGTCCTTGCTGCCTGAATTAAGAGGTCAGTTTGGGACAGTGATGAGTTTCACAGAATACCTACTTGTAGAGATAAGGACTAGGTCTGAGATCCACTCAGTGTAATGTCTTGTATATTTTGGGAGAAGGGGGGTGTGAAAGGCACAGGAGAAGGAAAAGAAACATGAGGGCTTCAGTTGTGGGAGATTCTGTGGGAAGAAGGCGGCTGAAATCCAGGTCAGAAATCTGGGAGAGGCAACGAGTAACGGAGGAGTATGGGTCAGAGGAGTGCCAGCCTGAACGTGACTGTGGCCAGAGCAGGAAGCAGCCCGCTGGCGCCTGAGTCTGCATGGCTGGATCAGGATGTGCTTGCGTTTCCCAGCAAGGAGGCGGATGTGCACACCAGCTGTAGGAGGAAGAGTGGTGAAGGGGGTGTCGGTGAAATTTCATAGGATTGAGAGGTTTTGACATAATTTGGAGGGGGAAGCAGTATGGTGTTGATGCATTAGAAATGGGGGAAGTTAATTTAATATCCATGGTTTGGAGACTGTTAATAATAACCAGGATGGATGGAGAAGGGCAGTGGAGCACATGTACGAAGTTAAGAGTTTGGAGAGGGGACCTAAGCAGAGCGGGAATCCCTCTGTGCTAAGAGTCATCCTGGTCCCCGTTCCCCTTGCCATTTCTGTGTGGACCATCTCTCCGTTATTATCCACCACCATTTCAGGATCACACTCTTAATGTGAATGAAAACAGTACAGGAATGTAATGGTTAAAACGGCTATTTGAAACCCATCGGGGGTGAAGAGGAGAGCAGGAAGTGGAGCTGAGAAGCAGTAAGGGAGGTGATACCCCAGCTGCCTCTCAGTACCTCTCCTCTGTCACTTTAGACAGGAATTTGTAGTGACAGATGATGGGGTCTGTTCTCAGGTCCCGGAATCTGGGAAGGACTTGAAAATGCCCATCGAGGAGACAGCCTCCTTGGGAGCAGCCAGAGAATCACTGAGATCCCACCTGAAACAGGGGGCTCATCCAGAAGAATGGACTGTGAAGGGGTCACGGAGCTCACCCCAGAGACCATGGAGACAGTCAGAAGGTAAGCAGAGGCCTCTGCCCTCCCCCAAGGCGTGAGGGACAGTCATCTCTTGGAAATGCAGGTCGGAGCTCAAGTTGGCCCCTGGGTTCCAGATTAAATGCCTTTGAGATACATCCAAAAATCAAGTTTTCAAATTATAGTTGATGGTACTAGCACTTAAAATGTGGGTGGAGATCCTTTATGTGTTAGCTTAATTCTGTCTTATTACAATTTAATTCTATTGCTTCTGAATCAGGTGTTACTAAAGGTGAGCACAATTACCTCACCTTCTACAGAGCGGTTCTTCATGAACTTGAAGACATAACCCCCTTCCATCCAGCTTAATCTCTTCCAAAATACATTTCTCCTATTAGTTTTTCCTTTCTTCCAGTGCTTTTTAAAAAATTTGTCCTAATTTTTTAGAAAAAGGTTAATTAAAAATTTAATTAAATTTAATTGATCTCAAATTCATCACCTAATGTAAAATTAGTCATCTCAAGTGAACCATTCAGTTGCATCTAGTACAGTCACAATGTTGTACTGTCACCACCTCTGTCTCATTCCAAAAGTTTCATCCTCCCCAAAATAAACGCCATGCCCATTAAGCTCCTCATTCTCTCTCTTTGTATTTGCCTGTTCTGAACACTTCATAGAAACAGAATCCTACAATATATGACCTTTTGTTTCTAGCCCCTCTCATTTATCATGTTTCCAGCCTACGAAGCGTCACTACTTGGTTTGTTTTTGGGGCTGAGTAATATTCCATTGCGCAGACAGACCAAGGCTCTATCTTTATAAGTCTCTTTCTGTGAAGCACTCTGGCTGCATACATTTCTAGATTATCTAAAGGTCACTGCTGCCTTTTCTGCGTAATTCAAAGCTGCCCTTACAGGTTTCTAAGTAATTATTTTAAAGCTACCTTATCTTTATGTAACTCAGATCCTAAAGAAAAGCACTGTGTCTTCATGCTGTTTAAAAAGGCAAGCTTCTGTTGATGAAATGAGAAACAGTCTTAAGAGTTTATTTGCTTTTGTATTTTTGCGGGGCGGGTAGGAGTTATTTACTTATTTATTTATTTTTGCTGTGTTGGGTCTTCGTTTCTGTGCGAGGGCTTTCTCTAGTTGTGGCAAGCGGGGGCCACTCTTCATCGCGGTGCGCGGGCCTCTCACTGTCGCGGCCTCTCTTGTTGCAGAGCACAGGCTCCATACGCGCAGGCTCAGTAGTTGTGGCTCACGGGCCTAGTTGCTCCACGGCATGTGGGATCCTCCCAGACCAGGGCTCAAACCCGTGTCCCCTGCATTAGCAGGCAGATTCTCAACCACTGCGCCACCAGGGAAGCCCCTGCTTTTGTATTTTTTAAGTGAAGTAAATACACTATCAATATGTTAGAAAACTTTGCCATTTAGAATTTATTTACTTTTCATCCTTGGGAACATCTGTGCTCTTTGGTGTGTGATTTCTGAGGCTTTGGGGTCTGAGTAAAGGGGGCAGGACTCACTGTGTTCCATGTTCTGCAACCTCAGCTCACCGTACCTGCGGGCTGCTCCCAAGTGGTGAAACCTCTCCAGGGATCAAGTTCCACTAATAAGTCATCAAAACGTACCATTTCCTTTGTACTATTCTTGAAGATGGGGACCTGGAAAAGAATGTATTATCTTGGGTCTGAAAAAAAAAGAATTGAATTCCCATGGTATTTTTAAGAGCACTATAGGGGATTTCCCTGGTGGCGCAGTGGTTAAGAATCCACCTGCCAATGCAAGGGACAAGGGTTTGAGCCCTGGTCCAGGAAGATCCCACATGCCACGGAGCAACTAAGCCTGTGTGCCACAACTACTGAGCCTGTGCTCTCGAGCCTGCAAGCCACAACTACTGAGCCCATGTGCCACAACTACTGAAGCCCGTGCGCCTAGAGCCTGTGCTCTACAAGAGAAGCCACTGCAATGAGAAGCCCACATACCACAACAAAGAGTAGCCCCACTCGCCGCAACTAGAGAAAAGCCTGCGCATAGCAACGAAGACGCAGCACAGCCAAAAGCTAGATAAATAAATTTTTTAAAAAAGCATTATAGTCATCTCTGAGTGGTTGGGCAATGAGACATTCCCTCCCCTTGCTCCCAAGTATTCTATTAAAATTTTTAAAAAATATACTATGCACATATTTCTTTAGAATGAAAAAACCTTTTTTTAAAGCTGTTATGTCAGGAGGGATCTGGTAAAAGGAACCTTTTTTTTTTTTTTGCGGTACGCGGGCCTCTCACTCTTGTGGCCTCTCCCGTTGCGGAGCACAGGCTCCGGATGCACAGGCTCAGCGGCCATGGCTCACGGGCCCAGCCGCTCCACGGCATGTGGGATCTTCCCAGACCAGGGCACGAACCCGTGTCCCCTGCATCAGCAGGCAGACTCTCTACCACTGCGCCACCAGGGAAGCCCCTCCTTTTTTTTTTTTTTTTTTTTTTGTAAAAGGAACTTCTTAACACACAGGCCATTGGCTGTGGCAGTGGTCCTGAAACTTGACTATGCATCAGACTCACCTGAGGGTGTGTTAAACAGATTCCCAGGCCTCACCCCCAGAGTTTCTGATTTATTATATCCCAGTGGGGCCCAGGAATATGCATCTCTGATGAGCTCCCAGGTACTGCTGAGGCTGCTGGCCTGGGAACCCCACTCACAACCTCTGCTCTGTGGCTGTTATGTGGAGACCTCCCTCTAACAGTGGCTGTTTTCTCCCCTAGCCTGGCTTACTGTGCAGGCTCCCAGGAACCTTCCTCAGAGGAGGGGTCTTGGAGACCAGGAGACAGGTGCTGTGCTCCACATAGCTGCGGCCCAGGTGAGCTATGGTGGATACTTTTTGTCTCTTTAAGTTCTCCTTTCATCTTGCGCTCACTCTCAGCCTAAAGTCCCTTCTTTTCTGGAGATGCTGGAAAGATTTTTTACGTGGTCCATTGAGTTTCTCTTGGGTTGTTTCCTTGTTCTGTCCAGTGACATCATCATATGGCTCTTTACCCATCCCGATCCTTCTCTTGGAGGCCTGACCTCTCCCTGCCTTGCTTTGCCCCTGATCTGATACCCATGGTCCTGTCTCTGCCCCACCCCAAGCTACAGCGGTGCTATTTTATCAGTAGCAGCAGACCCCGGTGTTGTTACAGGGACGAGCCCGTGTGAGGACAGAGCTATATCCCTCTGTCAGGAAGGGCAGATACACCTGGGCCCCGAACAGAGGGCCCTCTACAGGGATGTTACACAGAAGAGTGACAGAAACGCCTGGCTGGGTAAGGATCCACGTTCCCTCTAGGTCCAGAGTGGATGTGTTCAGTTGTCTGGAGACAGAGAACAAAAGAACCCAAGAGGAAAGGAGAGAGAGAGGCAGTGGGGGGCCTGTTGGGTGGGGGGAAAGAAGGAACAGAAACATACTGAGAGGCGACAAGAGACACAAAGAAAGGAAGACACAGAGAGGGACAGAGGGATAGGAGGGGAAAGCACGGACTCATGACAGGAGCAGTGGGGACAGAGCGTGTGGGAGGCAGAGGATGAGGGGGGAGGGAAGACAGACAGCAGCTAGGGAGGCACAGGCTGTGCTGGGACCAGGGGAGAGATGAGTGAACTTGTGCTCACACACACAGCTGTGATAGGTTCTGGGGAGCAGAGGAGACTGAAAGACAAGAGAAGCCAACCGTGATAGTCGAGTTCTATGCCCAGGCCCTTCAGGAGGCAAAAAGAGCCCTTTTTCAGAGTCTCTGGACCGATCTCTTGCCTTTTTTCAAATCAGTTTTGCCCCATCTGGGCTGCTCCTCCTCAGAGCAGCCTCCCCGACCATCAGATTCAGAGACAGATGCTCTGCAGCCTTGATGTCTCCTCCCTGCCTCTTCACGTGCAGGGTTGCTCATTCATGGTCGGAAGGACATCCTGGGCTGGATCAGAGAACACGCAGGGACCCCAGATATGCAGGGCTGCAGGGCAAGGAAAAGGCCTAAGACTTCCACAAGGGAGACTAGAGTGAAAGCCCATGAGACACCAGCAAACAGGGAAGAAGAAATCAAGGGTGAAGCCCAAGAGCCACACAGCAAGTGGGACAGAGCCTGGCCCACCCTGGGCGGCTAAGGACACCAGGACTCTCCTGTCTGTTCTCAGCAGCCTCGGTTTTATGAGAAACTGCAGGAGCACCAGCAGAGCAGCCAGCTATGTGGGGAAGTCTCTGAGTTCTTGTGTGAACGAGGTTTCCACCAGACTCTGGAGCAGCATGAACCAGTTCAGAAGCCTCTGGGCCAGTGACTGTCGAAGGAGGGGAGGCTGCAGCCAGGCACCCTGTGCCCTTCAGGGGGAGAAGGAAGCTTTGCCGGCCTCACAGGGCTCCTCCAGTTCTCCCAGGAGCTCGGCAGACAGGGCTGTTGAGGCCAAAGGGCCAAGCCAAGGGCCATGGAAGCACAAAGAGGCGAGGCTCGAGGACACAGTGGGAGGCTCAGACAGCTACAGATTTGACAGGAAGCAGCCAGTCCAGGAAACTGGAGCCCCCACACCTACAGCCAGCTCCAGAGCCACTTGGGTGAGGGCCTCTCGGCACACATGTCCTGGTACTGTCATCTATAAGCAAACCATGCGCCCACTTTGTGCCTTGTCTTCCAGCTGTAAGTTGAGGATGGTTCCTGTTCCCTCACTGCTGGGGAAATGCTGGGATGAAGGCTCTAGTGGACACCCAACATAAAGCCATTCACTCAGCCACCTGCAGGTTACACACAGGGAAAAGCAGTACCTAAACGATTATGTTGTCTTGGTAACCCAGGGGATTTTCTTTTGAGTTGTGAAATTGGAAAGCCAAAGCCTGGGCTGTTTCTGTGACCTAAGAAGTAAATTGTGTGAGTAGGTGTTATATCTAGATTTTGTTAACTGAACATAAAAGAATGAAGCTAATGTTAGCCTGGGGAAGGAGCACTGTGTTCTCTGTGGAAGGTGGGTGATGTCCTAGCTGGAGCCGCTGTGTGGATTCAGAGAGCTGTCATCTTAGTCTGGGAATCAGGTTCCATTGTAGCTTCAGGGCAATGGGGCAGGATAAGAGTGATGGAGCATGTGGGGACAGAGGGTGGGTTGCATTTTTAATTTGGGTTGTCAGGGTAGTCCTCACTGAGAAAATGACATTAGAGTAGAGATGTGAAGGAGAAGGGGTGAACTGTGTGGCTCTTTGGGGAGACTGTAACAGTCGGAGGGGATCACCAGTGCAAAGGCTCTGAGCCAGAGGAACCTGGGCAAGGAGGCCAGTGTGCCTGGTGCAGATTGAGAGGGGATGAGAGTAATAAATGAGGTCAGAACCAGATCACGTGGGGCAGCACCTCTGAGAGTGAAATTGAGAGCAAGCATTTAGAAACTTTTATAGCAATCTGACATTGCTGCACCATCTAACTGCATATTCAATGTATTTTGAAAAACAAAAAAACCTGGTTCTTCACAGATACTTTGAGAAGCACTAACCTAGGGCCTCAGGCCCTACATAGAGGACTTTGTAAGGACTCTGGCTTTTTCTGTGTGAAATGGGGTAGCCTTGCAGGATTCTGAGCAGAGGAGTAATAGTTTTAAAAGGATCACGTTGAGAATTTCAATTTATTTGACACTTAACTCTATTTAAACACATGTTTGTGTCTCTGTTTTGTTACGGAGACCTTTGGAGGACTGTGGTCTTCTTGAAGGCAAGGTCCATGTCATATGACAGTTGCATTTCTCAGAAACTGGCCTGCTGGCACTCACACAGGTTAGTTGAGTTGAATGAAGAGGAGGGGCCCACTCTGACAGCTGGATTGAGAGAGACTGTAGGAGGTCCAGAGGAGAGTCAAGACCAGGTAGGCGGCCGCTGCAGTAATCCAGGCATGAGAAGACAGTGGCTCGGAGCAGAGTGGACTAGAGGGTGATGAGAAGAGGCTGCGTGCCCTTCAGAGCATCATGACCAGGTGTGATCAGAATGCATTTGCTGGGACGGCTCTAGACAAATGAGCCCTCAGCCACTGGCCCAGATGGGCAGCCCCTGAGGGGCCTGTGCTGAGTGATGTTGAGTAACCAGCCTTCCTGAACTGCTCTTCCCAGACCTTTACTACTTATTCTCACCTTGGGACACTACCTGCAGTAATTCAGTTTCTTGCATACACAGGGATGACAAGAGATATAAACAGATGTACAGGAGCCAGATCAGGAGGGACTCAGACATCAGAGGTGGGACTTGGCAGAAGTATCCTATCATCTGATCTTCTCTCTTGTGAATCTTTGCTTCCATCCAAGTCTTACCTGTTCACCAGGTTGTCTTATATGGCCACTCACCCTCAGAGATTCCCACCACCCTGGAGACAGACAAGCAGAGGCTTATCGTGAATCATCTCTCAGGGGAAATTAGTGGGATTCAGGATAAAGAGAAATAAAAGCAGAAGCTTCGGTAAAGACTCGACAACCCCTCCTCAGCTGGAAAGGATTTCAATGGAAGTTGTTGCTTTAGGAACAAGCACACAGTGAGATCTCCCCAGGAATGACAGTAGCCAGCATGGCATAATTTGAGAGACTAGGATGTGGCTTCCTGGGCTGCTAAAACCCTGCACTGCGGTATCGGTCCGCCCTGCTCTGATCACTGAGTTGTCTCCTGGCAGCAAGTGTGCACTGGGGCTATGAAGAGACCAAGACACTCCTGGCCATTCTCAGTAATTCTCAGTTTTATGAAAAACTCCAAACCCGTCAGCAGAACAGCCAGATCTCCAGGGCCTTGGTGGAACAACTCCAGGAGCAAAGCTTTCTGCAGACCCCAGAGCAGCATCGCGCCAAGTTCAAAAGCCTGCAGTCGAGTTCCCGCAACATGAGGAGAGGCTATGTGCCTGAGCCTTGTATCTTTTACGAGGAAACTGATGCCCTTTCCAGCCCTGGGCCTCTGCACCTACTATGGCAAGCAGTGCTGATCCTGGCCAAGAGGGAAGTTGAGGCTAGAGAGCTGAGTCAGCAGAATGGGGGGCCCACAGAGGCTGGAGAAGGTACCACCATGGATGGTGAAGACTGGGAGGAAGAGGATTTCAGGGATCCTGGCCAGGCGGTTAGGAGGGTTGGCCTGCCAGACCTGTTCCCAAACAGACGTGGTAAGACTCTTGGCTTTGACTCTTGGTCAAAGCATGGGAAAGTCCACTTAGGGCCGTTAGCCTAGCATCACCAGAGAGCCATTCTGCTCCTGGCCTTGTCATTATCTTGATGTAGACCTGACACAGGCCAGAGAGTCTTGGTTTTCACGGTTAAGGATTACTTCCTTGGTACTTCAGAGCCCCGATTTTGCTTTGCTGGCCTCTTTCACAGGGTCCGTGTCATTTTTCCCCATGGATTTGCACTTACTTTGCTTCCATAGATGGCCAGTCAGGTCTCCAGCCCAGACTCTCTCTCCTTTTCCAGCACTGACCCTCCTTTCAAATCTAAGCCTGGGCTTCCCAGATGCCCAGCAACTTGCTTTCTTCCTGTTTGAGATGGTTAAACCCGGAGTGGCCTTTTGTTACTCTTCTCAGAAGCCAGGCCATTCAAGAACTGAGACAGATGACAAAGAGCTTGACTCCTCGCTTCATTTTGTCACTGTGTCAGAACATCCAAAAAGAGGTGCAGTAGGAGCAAAGTGGGTGGATGGAGTTTTGGGTATATTTACCTGTGATCATATAATTTGGAGCTTAAAAATATTACAATTGGAAAATAAAACTTAGGTTTTTAATTAGCAGAAGACTGAATCACATGAGAATTCCAATTAGTTTTTCTTCTTAAAGGTAGTTTAGTTGTAATTCTTTCCTCATTCCATTGTTTTCCTGCTCCACAGTCTGATGTATTTTTTTTTTAAAACATACATACATACATTTATTTATTTATTTATGGCTGCCTTGGGTCTTTGTTCCTGCACACAGGCTTTCTCTAGTTGTGGCGAGCGGGGGCTACTCTTCATTGTGGTGCACGGGCTTCTCGTTGTGGTACTTCTCGTTGCAGAGCACAGGCTCTAGGCGCGCAGGCTTCAGTAGTTGTGGCACGTGGGCTCAGTAGTTGTGGCTCGTGGGCTCTAGAGCGCAGGCTCAGTAGTTGTGGCACAAAGGCTTAGTTCTGTGGCATGTGGGATCTTACTGGACCAGGGCTCGAACCCGTGTCCCCTGCATTGGCAGGCGGATTCCTAACCACTGCACCACCAGGGAAGTCCTGACAGTCTGATGTATTTCTGTTCTTGCAGGTACTGAGATCAAGAGCGGGATTACAAAAGAGAATTGGAACTGGGATGATACAGAGGAAGCAGAAATGAACAAGCCTTTTCAGAGAAAGTCCAGTGAAGTCTTCTGGCACTCTGAGCTAAAAAGAGGCTGGGCAGGTGCTCCAGTGTCAAGAAGGCAACGAAGATGTTCTCCAGGGGAGAGTGAGGAGAAACCCCCATCCCAGAAGAGGATGAGTCACCAGAGACTTCGTACTGGGGAAAAGGCCTGCACACATTTCCTGTGTGGGAGAAACTGCTCTCAGAGTTCTCCCTCTCACCACCAGCCAGTCCCCAAAGTGGAAAAAGCTTCTAAATGTCACGAATGTGGGAAAAGCTTTAGCCGAAGTTCTTATCTTGTTCGACACCAGAGAATCCACACGGGAGAGAAGCCTCACAAGTGCAGTGAGTGTGGGAAAGGCTTCAGCGAGCGCTCCAACCTCACTGCCCACCTAAGAACTCACACAGGGGAGAGACCCTACCAGTGTGGGGAATGTGGGAAAAGCTTCAACCAGAGCTCCAGCCTCATTGTCCACCAGAGGACCCACACAGGGGAGAAGCCTTATCAGTGCACTGTCTGTGCAAAGAGATTCAACAACAGCTCCCAGTTCAGCGCTCACCGGCGAATCCACACTGGGGAGAGCCCATACAAGTGTGAGCAGTGTGGGAAAAGCTTCAACAATGGCTCCCACTTGAGTGCCCACCAGAAAACCCACACAGGAAAAGCCTTACCAGTGCTCTCAGTGTGAGAAAATCTTCACTAAGATCCCTGCCCTCATCCACCATCAGGGGGTGCACACAGAAGAGGTTCCCATATCCCAGAAAGGAAGGCATGTGCTATGAGTGTGGAAGAAACCCGACGGATCAATTCCTTACATCAACATGTGTTTCTCGGCGCTTCCTTCTGCTTGTGGAGAATTCTACTGGGCAATCCCCAGCTTAGCTATAGGTTTATTGACCACCAGATCTTAAGAACCATGTCCAGGAATAGGAATCAGGGTAAGAACGCTGAACTCTTTCTGGCTCTGCCTGGAACTCCTGGGTCCTGTCTCATTGTCGATTTCAATTCTGTTTGAAGGGGACAAGGCTACAGGATCCATAAGTCCTGCCAGGAAACCTGGGTATGACTGTTCCCAACAGAGAATGGGGGGGCTAGTGGCCTGAGCACTGTTTCTGGGCCATGTCAGAGAAGAAATTCTCCACCCTCATGGGAAGCACATCTAGAAGTTAACAGCCTGGATGTATTCTAAACCAACAACTGACCTCTGGCACCTAGTGTTTGTTAGGTACTACTGCTAACTTCAGAGCAGATCACTACTCTGTAATCCAGCCACCACCAAAGAAAGAACAAAGGAAAGGAAGGAGAGGTTAAGCCACTGGGCAATATTAAATCTGTTTCCCTTGGTGACATAATCTCAGAGCAAGGGTAACATCTAGGTTAATCTTTGTAAGATTCCTCATTTTACCATCACCTCCACCCCAGCTCCTGGTTTATTGTCTCTTATAGTTAACACTTTCTACAAGCTTATAACCATTACCACTTCTGTTGACAATAAAGGTGTTTCTCCCTCTCCTTCTTTAGCCTTTGGTTGTAATTTTCTCCATTAGAAACTTTATTCTCATGCAGAAGCCTGCACTGTCCTCAAGAGGATCCAAGGGTAGAACCTGCTTCAGGACAGTAGGACATGCAGAGAAGGAATAAGGGGCAGGAAATGGGGAGAGAAGGAATACAGTTGGGTTGGGGAGTAAGGAAAACACAGGGGCTGGAGGCGGCTCTGACTACAGGTGAAAAGGAGGCTGGGTGTGAGGAGCATGAAGAGCCAAAATTAAAGCTTACTGATCCAGAACAAGGCATAGATGTTTAAGCTTTTGTGAAATCTCTATGATAAAATGTGGTGAAAGATGGGTAAGTTGTCCATGGTTCTTGGCCTGTGCATGCAAGTTGTCAGTACCTTGCCTAAGCTTTGTTGAAAAGCAAGTGTCATGGTCTCTGCTTTAAGCCTTCTTGAGGAATTATAGATGAGCAAAGGAGAATGTATACTCTACCTCAAAGCCAAAAAAAATTTTTTTTAATTTAGAAAAGGAGAAGTAAAGGCAGGACAGAAAAATATACTTCAGTGTTTCCTCAGCTTGAGTCTCGCTTGGCCCATCCCACAGTTCTCTGCATACACAGTCCTTGAACATGGCCCAGTGGACAAGCTATGCAGGCCAGTTCCCAGAGTCACATACTAACCTCTGCTCTACAGAGAGGGGGGAAAAATGATGCCTTAGGAAAGCTCAGGCAAAGGCAAAGAGATGGGCTTGTATGTGACCTGTTGGGGGACAGCCTGACTTCATTGGAGATCATGGTGGGGAAGAGGGGGACAGCCCGGGGTGGATCAACTACTGAAGGGCTTTGTACACCAGCTCAAAGAAGCTGGCTTTGATAAGTGAGGAGAGCCAGTGAAAGTCAATGGAATCGCTAAGGAAGCGCGGGTACCCAGGCCTCACAGGCAGGTGCCTCCCACTCCTGGGTCTGCGGTAACCAGGGAAACTGGGGTGCAACTGTTGAACTCCTTGCATTCTTAGATTGCCTCCACCGTCCAAACTGCTTTATCCTGTAGTCTGCTGGGCAGGAGAAAGAACACAGAGTACTAGAGTGCCCAGCCCTTGCCTGTCAGCCTCTCGGGAGGGTCTGGAGCAGACAGTAAGAACTGGAGAATACATCCAGTTATTCATTCAGGAAACATTTGATTGCCTGTAAAGTACCAGGTATTACACAGAAGCCAAATACAAAGCAGTGAACGAAACAGACACTGTATCTTCCTTCCAGAACCAGCCTTACTGGACCCCTCAGAAATACAGCATGAATCAGGCAGCACACCCAGCCCCCAAGCCCCAAGATCTGAGTTCCAGCTCCGCAGGGCCACTCTTCTAAGTTCCAAGTTCTGATAAACCCAACCTTTCCCCCTACTCCCTGTGTGGTCGCTGCTTCCTACAGTTAACACCTCTGTTACCTTAGTGTCTACGTCCCACTGACAAATCAGCCTGATCACTGCACCAACCACTTGAGAATAAATTTGAAGTAGGTTGTACAAAAGGCAACACCCCCAAGTCTATCCATTTCCTCTGACGTGTAACTTATACTCCTGGTTTGCTTCAGCCCTTCAGATATCCGTTGAAAAGCCAGTTTTCCCCTGTACGTTTAATACTGGGGCTCTCCATATAGTGTCTGTACATCCCTTCCTCACTGAAACATTTTAACTCATTGATAGAATTTTTCAACTGACAGCATGCCTTTTTTCCAAGGACTGCTAACCACTTGCCACAGACAGGATCAAATAAATATTCTCACAACCCAGAGAAGTAGCGCAAAGCTTGCACACCATTCCCTTTTCACACATCTGCTGTGGTTCCTCAGCCTAAGGTGGCTGATGGGTGGTCACAGCCAAAGCCAGAGCTGGGCCCCTCAGGCCTCCTACCCGACTTCCTTTCCTCTTGCCACCTCTTGTCTGCCTCTCCTGTGAGGGACTGCCTTACCGGTCAGTTTGGGAACAGCCAGGACTCCTGGGGTCCTGGGTGAGACTGTGCCCATGTCATCGCTGACATCATCACAGGCGAATCCTCGCTTTCACCATCATCAGCTCCAGCCTCCTCGCAGTCCTGCTGCTCGTCTTTGGCTCGGCTTCTGGGTAGAGACAAAGAGAAGGACTGAGTGCAGGTCACAGGACACTAGCAATTAACCTGGCTACTCCCTGTGATATGGAAGTTAGCCTGAAAGATTTTGAACTTGTGCCACCCTGTTCTGGCATCTGGAGAAAGCTGTGGTCCTGAAGCTGCTCGGGCATTCCCTGTACACTTGGCCATTCTTGTGGCACTTCTGGAGTTTTTGATAAATTGGGGATTCACTGAGATTTGCAAGTAAAGTCTGGGTTTCCTGGTAGCCCCAATGCACACCTGGCTATCATAGGTTTAAAGTGACTTGCATAGTGATTAAAGTGAAAGAGCTGGATTTTGAACCTGGGTCAGATCAATTTCAAAACCTTTAATTTTTCACTCTCTCACTCTCAACACACTTTCTGGCTAACAATTTCTGTGAAATCTCCAAACACAGACCTTATACTACATGTTCATGCCACTAGGGCAGCCTTGTTGTGGCAGGGGCCGTAGGCCCAGCCTCCTGGGGAGGAGGAAGGCACAGTTGAGGTTTCATGTCACACCCATTACCAGCAACTACCTCCCGGGCATGGTGTCGTGCCTGGCACAAGATTAAGAGCTAGTTATTACACAGTATAGATTAGACATGGTTCCTAAGAAACTTTTACAGCCAAAAGTGAGAAAAAGCAAAAAGAGACCCATTAAAAAGACAGAAAAGGAGACCCATCAGAGATCTCACTTGTTATACAGGATGGTCAAAAGGTATCCCTTCCATCGAGGCACGGTATGTGTGGCTGGGCAGACCAGAAGAGAGTTAGGACCCCAGTGCCGCACCTGACAGCGGCAGTCTTATAGGTCTAAACTAAGATCCGGCCCTCTGCCTTGTATGGCAGCAGGTCACCATGTAAGCCCCTAGACCTGATTCATACGTGACCCTTCTAAGAGCTATCATGGAATGAAGTTTTCTGAAGGGAGAACCAGAGGGAACGACAAAGCCTCTATATGGAACTGAGCTGCCTCAGAACCACAAGTGCATCCCAAATCACTAGCTTCCTGCTCCCAACTGTGGTCATGACAGAACGATACGGTTATGTCTCTGATGGATGGCACAGGCACGGACAACCTCTCATTCCTGGATTCTTCCTGCCTCTCCCCTTTCCAGCCTGAGACTCTGTTCTTCAAATAGGTGGGTTGTTCTTTAAGGCCCCAGGGTCTGAGTGGTCTGAGCACAGCTCTGCCTCTTCTCTTGGGAAAGCCCCTGAGGATGGGCTGCATGGTCTCCAGTAGAGCCTGGTAACTGCCCCCCTCCCCTGCTATAACCCCGGGTCCTGGCTCTTCTTGGAGCAAAAACACCATCACCTGGAAATATACCCCATCATTGGACACCCTACCTCCCCCGCCAAAGACTGTCATATGGGCCCAGGGAGGAAAAGTATAGGAACGGAGATTCCTGCAAAGCCAGAGTTAGAAACTTGATTGAGGAATATGATGTGTGTGGCTGAGCAGAACAGCAGAGAGCACTTCCGAGTCCTGTGTGCTCAGGGCAGTGCTGGGAGGTATGGGGCAGCCCCTGCCCAGGGCCCCACAGCGCTGTTATATCTTGCAGCACTACTATCAGTCCTCAGCAGGTCCCAGTCTGGCCCTCTCCTGACCAGAAATCCAGTTCTGTTTATCTGTTTTGTGAGAGGCGTGACCCAGACCCTGAGGACGTAACCAAAGTTCCCACAGCTAGCTGAGCGTTACAATTCCTCTGTCTTCAACAGGCATGTCAAGAACCAGAAGATTCTCGTTTACAGAGCTGGCTCGGGTCATTATAGCCTGCAGAGGAGAAAGCCTGAGTTCTACAGGGACAAATACTTCCCTTCCTTTATTCTTGGCAGCTGAGACCTACTGAAAGCTCGGTGATTGATGAGGGTCCAAACTCTCTCTCCACCCACCCTCCTTCCTTCAAAGGGGAAAGAAAATCTGTTCTCTTAAAAGCTGGCATGGACACCAATCAGAAAAACAAACAAGTGCTTGAGAAGCAACAGCTAAATCAAGTTTCTCCACCTTGTTCCAACTGCCTGTCCCCTAACCCAGGCCCTCTCCAACCTGATCCCATTTCTCTTTCCTTACTCCCCTTCTCACCATTGCCTTCGTCTCCTGGGTTCTCACTCTAAACGCTGCACCAAGGCCACTGCCTTCTCAATGCTTCCTGGATGATGCACCCTCATCCAGGCTTGGATCTTCCTATACAGAAAGGAAGACATGTCGGGAATTGCTTCAGCTCCAGGATCTTCTCGTTGAATGTCGTTTGGGCTGCAGCCATCATAAGCACAGCTCCCAGAGCTGGCTGAAAGCTTGTGAGTGAGGCCCAGCAGTTGCCAATAACATGAGAGTGGCTGGTGGGAGACCTCCAAGTTGCCAACCTCTCTGAGATGTCAGGACCTGCCATCAGCCACCTGAGAGAATATGAGTAATGAAGACAAATTCAATTGAGGCTCATGTGTTCTCAGATGCAGTTCCTACAATGTGGAGAATCACTTCCAGCTAGGTCTCTCCAATAAGAACTTAATTTCTACTTCACTTTGCTAAGTTTGGGTGAGAAGGTATAGATTTTTTTTTTTTTTTTTTTTTTTTTGTGGTACGCGGGCCTCTCACTCTTGTGGCCTCTCCCATTGCGGAGCACAGGCTCCGGACGCGCAAGCTCAGCGGCCATGGCTCACGGGCCCAGCTGCTCCGCGGCACGTGGGATCTTCCCAGACCGGAGCACGAACCCGTGTCCACTGCATCGGCAGGCGGACTCTCAAACCACTGCGCCACCAGGGAAGCCCAGAAGGTATAGATTTTTTTTCTCCCATTCAGCTCAGACAGTGTTACCTAATGGAAATCTCACAGACTTTGACTGTCAGGTGGATCCAGTTTCCAGTGCCAGCTCAACTCCTCATTAACTGATGCGGGGCAAAATACTCAACTTCTCTAAGCTTCTTTTTCTCATCTGAGCATAACTATACCAATCCTGCAGCATAGAGAAAAAGATTAGAAATGCTATTTGTAAAGCATCTGGCCAGTGCTTGGCACTTACAAGATGCAGAGTAAATGGTCTGTGGTGATAATAACAGAAGCTCTATCTTACAGGAACTTCTTTATAGCATATCTCACTACTTGACATATATTTATTGGTTTCATGTCTGTCAACCCTACAAGAATGTAAGGTTCTTGGAGAGCAGGTAATTTGTTTTGTTCATTGCTGAATCACAGCACCTTGAATGGTGTCTCATGCAAAATAAATATTTTGCAAAAGAATGAAAGGGTGAAAAAAGACAAGGAAGTCTGGGTCTTTAGACCTGACTGACTGCTTAAAGTACTCAAGCATTGTAAAGAATATGAAAGGAGGCGAAGACTGGTCTCTGGCTGAGATGTCTCTGAGATCTGTCTTCCCTTCGTTTCCACTTCTATCGCTCTAAGGTTGCATTTCTGAACTTCAGCACTTTTTTTGTTGTTGTTTTAAAGCTCAGGTTTTTGTTTTCTGGCTGCGCTGCACGGCATGCTGGATCTTAGTTCCCCGACCAGGGATCGAACCCCTGCCCCCTGCAGTGGAAGTGTGGAGTCCTAACTGCTGGACCTCCAGGGATTCCCTTGAACTTCAGTACTACAGTATTGACATTTGGGGCCAGACAGACCTTTGTTGTCTGTGTGGGTCGGGGCGGGGGGGTTGGGGGGTGTCCTATGCATTGTAGGATGTTTAGCTGCACCCCTTGTCTCCACCCACTAGATGTCAGGAGTACCTGTCAGTCATGACAAGACTACTCCAGATTTTGCCAAATATCTTTGGGGGGTCAAAATCTTCCCTGGTTGAGAACCCCTGGTCAGGGACACATCATTAGGCCAGGCTGGTACAAGAGTCTTCCATCTGTCTACCTGATCTTCCTACAGGGCAGATCTGGATTTCTTGACTTTCTACAAATCTAATTCAATTGTGTAAACTGCTCTGCTCAAAAGCCTTCAAGACTTCCTAATACCACTGAAATAAGCCAAGATCTCCTAACTTGAGAAGGCTCTCCCTGGCATTCTAGATCTAACCTACTCCTCCAGTCTCACTGCGCACTCTCCTACACATGGTCTACAATCCAGCACTGGTGAACTGGTCCCACATCATGGTACAGGCTCTCTGCTTTCCATAGTGTCTTTGCCCTCTAACCTTTTCCCAAGACCTGATTTCATTCTTTCCAGAGAAACTGAACACCAGGGTCTGCCAATCTCCATTCCTCCCAAGCTAGGGAGGAAGGGCACCTAAGCCCAGAAATTAGAAATATGGTAAATTTTATGTTCTCAATGAGTGGAGTCCATCAAAGAAGACAAAAAACCCACTGGAAGAGGATTGGTAACAGCACCATCACCACCTTCTTGACGCTTCCTTGACGCTCTGAACTCCTCGGCCCTGTCTGTAACTCTTTCTCAGGGCGCCTTCTCTTACTCCACCTAACACCATAACTTGTTTCTGCGGGTTTATCTACTCCACAGTTTGGGAGCTCTCTGAGTGCAAGGAGCATGTCTGAGCTGTGTTCGTGTCCTCACTGCCCAACACAAGGGCGCACAAGGACGCGATAGGGCCTCGGTGAACCGGTGTTTTATTCACGTAAAGCACAAGGGTAAAAGGCTCTGAACCTTTCAAAGCACACTTCACGAGGAAAGAGAGCGGACAGGAGCCCCCAAAGGGCGACAGGTCCCGTACACCAGCCTACCATGTTCCCAGGCCTCTCCAAACAGAGGGAGGAGGCACCGGGTCACGGCCACCGAGAGCCTTCCCGTCACATGACCCAGGACATCATGAGAGCCTCGGGGAGAGGGCGGAGCCGCACAGCTCCAGCCCGCCCCGCCGCGAAAAGCCAGCCTCAAACGCGCGACTCACCCACCTGGTCAAATTTCCCAGAGCGCGCGGCCTGAAGCTGCCGCGAGGCAGGCCGGGACTTCCAGAAAGCCTGACGAATGCGCAAGGGCTAAGCCGGAAAACAGCGCCGCCGGATACGCACAACCCTCCCCAGCTGGTTGCGCCCCCCGCTAATCGACAGCAGTCTTCCCCAATGAGGAGACGGGTTCCTCGTTTGCGTCATAATCTGGACCAATAACGCTGTTTGAAAACCTGGGGCCCTGGATCTGGACGTTTGTTAATCCCTCCTATTGGTTACTGCTGCTGTTCTGCTTGACAGGAGCTTCCGCTTCTCTTACTTAGAAGGGTCTTTGTACCAGGCCTACCCGGACTCATACCCTATTTACAGATGTGACAATGACAGTATCAAAAATACGTAATGCTTGCTATATGTTTGGCACAGTTTTATACACGTACACAATAACTTATCCTCACACCAATCCTACGAAGCCAATACTATTACCGTCCTCCAGACGAGAAAACTGCGAAGAGTTTAAGTGACTGTCTAATCACAGAAGTAGGACTAGAACTCGCTTCTAACCCAATGCTTTTCTTCCCTCTGTTTTAATTTTTTCATATTCCACAAGTATCGCAAAACATTCTCATTTAAAAATGAAGCCTCGGGACTTCCCTGGTGGCGCAGTGGTTAAGAATTTGCCTCCGAATGCAGGGGACATGAGTTTGAGCCCTTGTCAGGGGAACTAGATCCCACATGCATGCCACAACTAAAGGTTTGCGGGCCACAACTAAGACCTAGCATAACCAAAAATAAATAAATGAATAAAAATGAAGCCTCACATCCCTTAACTCCCAAGTTACACTCCCTCTCCAGAGGAAATAACTGTCATTAGTGTGTATGTCTTGCTGGACCTTAATCTGTAATTTTGTCTACTTAGTATATCTTCCAAGTTTTTCTGTTTCAATATATCAACCTCATCTTTTTTTTTTTTAACTGTGTTTGGCATTTACCATTATGTGTTCAATCTTCAATCATTTCCCTTTTGATGGACATTCAAATACTTTCCTAATTTTTGTGTGTCTGTGTGTGTGTGTGTGTGTGGTTCTAGATTGGGATATTCTGGATATATTCTGAAGAGGGAGCTCATGGGTTGGGATAAGAGTGTGTGGGAAAGAAAAGTGGAGGCTTCTCTCTGCCTTTATTCTGGCCCCACTTCATCATCATTTATAAACAATCTGGTTGCACAGTGAGAGTAGTACTCCATCAGGATATAAATGGAGGGAGCTGGGATGTGACATGGACTGATAAACCTCCTTAGGGTAAGTATACCATCTTTGATTAAGTACAACACTGAGCAGTTTTCTCTAAGCACTCGCACATGCACTATCTACTTTGATCCTTACATTGTTCTTGCCATCTACTATATTCACATTTCAGATGATGAAACAGAGTGCTAGAGAGGGTTAATAAAACATAAGCCTGGGACATCTTGATGTGGTGGAAAGCAAGGAAATGCTCAAGGAATATGGGGACAAGTCAAAAAATACAAAAGCCAGTTTGAATGGACTCCCAGTGATGAAACAAGGGACAATATAATGATATTAAAAAGTTATAAAACATAGAATAGAATAGGAAACATTGATTCTGTAAGATGTAAATAAGTAAAAGATTAAATTGAGTTTCATTAGTATCAGGATATTTAAGTAGTTTCAAAGTATTTCCCTGTAAAACGCTTATTAATTACAAAGTAGGAAATAATGGAAAAGCCTAGCAGACACCACCTTCATTTAGTGATCCAAGTAGCATCACTAGTAATGGGAGACATTGAAATTTACACCACCTGTCTTAGTCTGAAGACATTGAAATTTACACCACCCGTCTTAGTCTGCTTAGGCTGCCATAACTAAATACCATAGATTGAGTGACTTAAACAATAAGAATTAATTTTCTCAGAATTATGGAGCCTGGAAACCCAAGATTAAGGTTCTGGCAGGATTCAGTTTCTGGTGAGGGCTCGTTCCTGGCTTGCAGAAGGCTGCTTTGTCCACAGTTGGCCTTTCCTTTGACTATGTGTGGAGAGAGAAAGATCTCCCTCTCCTTCTTCTCTCTGTAAGGTCACCAATCCCATCAGATGAGGGGCACACCCTTATGATACCACTTAACCCTAATTACCTCCTAAAGGCTCTATGTTCAAATACAATTAATTACATTGGGGTTTAGGGTTTCAATATATGAATTTTCAGGTGGGGTACAAATTCAGTCCATAGCACCACCTGATAGCATACGATGAGAAGAATGCAACATCACATGTGTGGAATTCCTGACAAAGATGACCTGAATCTAACTATGAGGAAAAAAACTGAAATTGATCTATGTTCTACTAAATAACTGGATGATCTTTTAAAGTATCAGGGTCACGAAAGTCAAGAAAAGACAGAGGAACAATTTCAGACTGACAGAGACTAAGGAGACATGACAACTACATGCAACGTGTAATTTTGAATAGAATACTTTTGCTATGAAATACATTATTGGGACAACTGGCAAAAGCTGAATGGGGTCTCAGGATTAAATAAAATAATGTATTGATGTTCATTTAGTAATTTTGATGGCTACATAGTGGTCCTGTAGGAGAATGTCCTTGTTTGTTATAGATGCACAGTAAAATATTTGGGGAAGACAGAGTATCATGCTGTCAACTTACTCTCAAATGATCCAGGGAGAGAAAGTCCTTTATATCATGCTTCCAACTTTTCTGTAAGTTTGTGATTATTACAAAAAGAAGCAAAATTTGGAAAAGGCACAAGATTTAGAGTCAAGAGTACTTGGGTTTGATTCCCAGACCTACCACTGTGTGCTGGGAGCACACTTCCTCTTGTGCTCCAATGTCCTCATCTTAAAATGGGGATGGTATAGGTTGTTGTGAGGATTAAAGGAGTTGATCCTATAAAGGGTTTAGATTGTTACATAGCCCAGGATAAGTACTCAGTAAAGTTGATGTGCTCAACTCATCTATATAGTCAAATAAACTGGACTTTTCCACCCAATCGTTAATGGAGTGTCCAAATTAGCCTGTAATTTAGCACTCACATACTAGAGCATAAGCTCAACAAGCCAAAGGCACTTTCCAATTCTTATTTCTCACCATCTCCTTTATTCCAACATCTCCTAACCACAGCCATGTAATTGAACCTGAAGACTGTGAAGACAGAAAAAGGGGCTGACTCCCTTCACTGACAGGTTCAAAATTTAGTCATTGCCCTCACTTTGCTAGGATACAGGGCAAGGTGGGACTTGGACAGACTCTGTGAAAGGCTCTAAGAGATGGTCTCTTAAATTCACTTAAATCCACTGACCACACTAGCATATTCAAATTCTCTACATTTATGTTTTACTAAGGTTGGTGAACCTTCTATAGTTCTTGGTATATCTTTTGTTTTTCATTTTTTTGAATTTCCAACTGAATAAGACACAAAACATATTTTTTCTTCTGAAACCCTAGAAATGGAGCATCAAAGTCCTTAATAACAAGGAGCTTCCCTCACATTTAATGGCTTTTTTCCCAATTTTTGACTTTGTTTCATGCACACCACTGAGAATGGAAGACGAATATGTGTACACTTTGATGATGGCGTATGTGATCCCCATGATGCATTCATATCCCAAGCTTTTTCTCCTCCCTCTAATTCTCTGTGTCTTACTATGCCCCTAACTGCAAGTTAGATTCAAAATGTCCTGTAATTTCCATAGGGAGACTCTGCAAAACTCTGAAGTGTTTGAAGAACACCTGTCTATTTTCTTCCTATTTTCCCCCAAGTAATTTTGCAATTTAAACGAATTAGCTAGGGGATATCTCCTTGGAAAGTACAGTTCTCATAAATTAATCAACTGGCATTCTGGTGTGTATATCAACTTAGGAGTTTGGTCATTGTGATTCTACCCGCTGAGAACTTCATCTAATCTGAGTGTGCTGATCACTAAAACGTTGGAGCCTGCAAGACTCTGGACTTTGATGAACTCACCAAGATTATGCTGCTAGGTGGCTAGTCCTGGAGACATACTTCGGTATTACTGTGTAAGGAACTGAGACAATAGGTCATGGTTCTGATCTACAACTAGAAAAACAAATTCAGGCTGGGACAATATAACTAGATGTCTTTGGGGAGGCATTATGCAAATGTGGAAAGAGGGGAAACGTCATTGTTTGTTCAGCATTGTCCAAGTGACAGGATGACCCCAAAGTGGAAAATATGAAAATGGTTCATTTGACATTTTTAGTTCCTAGTGTGAAAAAGGGAGATTCATGAGGCTTGTTAATTAATTCAACTCACTAAGTATTTATTGAGCATCTACTATGTATGAGGCATGTGTTTAGGGGCTGTGAAGGACACAAGACTCTTTAGAAAGTAGCCCTAAAATCACTGATCATCTTTTCTCTGGTAATGTAGTTGCCAGGTAACTTTCTCATATCAACCCAGCTTCTCTCTCTGGGGAAAGAACATATGAACTGCAGTGGCAGGTGTGGATTCCCTTGGCAATTCTAGTGATGTGAAGAATCACGCACTGGCATTCTAATTCCAATACCTGAGTTCTTTGGTAAGTCATGGTGTGCTGGACTGATTGCTGAATTTTAGAAACTTTAGGGGTGAAAGACTAGATCATGAGGCAGAGGAGATGCTTTACAAATGGATGATCTTTCCTGGGCTCTTAAACTTGCTTAAGGAATCTCAGAGCATTCCATAATCCACTGACCATACTAGCATATTCAACTACTGGTAGCAAATCTGATAGCTGGGACTTTGGTGAAGAAATGATTTGATTAATTAATTAATTAATTTTTTGGCCACGTGGCATGCGGGATCTTAGTTCCCTGACCAGGGATCAAACCCACAACCCCTGCAGTGGAAGCGTGGAGTCTCAACCACTGGATCGCCAGGGAAGTCCCAGTGAGAAAATAATTTAAATAAAACTATTTAATTGAAAGAAAAATGGTCTTGGGAATTCCCCAACAGTTCAGTGGTTAGGACTCCAGGCTTCCACTGCAGGGGGTACTGATTCGATCCCCGGTCGAGAAACTAAGATCCCACAAGCCGGAGGGCATGGCCAAAAAGAAAAGAAAAGAAAAATGGTCTTCATACCATTTCTTTTTTTAATTTAACTTTATTTGTTTTTTTATACAGCAGGTTCTTATTAGTTATCCATTTTGTACATATTAGTGTATACATGTCAATCCCAATCTCCCAATTCATCACACCACCACGAACCACCCACCAACGCCACTTTCCCCCCTTGGTGTCCAAATGTTTGTTCTCTGCATCTGTGTCTCAATTTCTGCCCTGCAAACCAGTTCCTCTGTACCATTCTTCTAGGTTCTACATATGTGAGTTAATATATGATATTTGTTTTTCTCTTTCTGACTTACTTCACCCTGTATGGCAGTCGCAAGATCTATCCACATCTCTACAGATGACCTGATTTCATTCTTTTATGGCTGAGTAATATTCCATTGTATGTATGTACCACATCTTCTTTATCCATTCATCTGTTGATGGGCATTTAGGTTGCTTCCATGTCCTGGCTATTGTAAATAGTGCTGCAATGAACACTGGGTGCAGGTATCTTTTTGAATTATGGTTTTCTCTGGGTATATAACCAGTGGTGGGATTGCTGGGTCATATGGTAATTCTATTTTTAGTTTTTTAAGGAACCTCCATACTGTTCTCCATAGTGGCTGTATCAATTTACATTCCTACCAACAGTGCAAGAGGGTCTCCTTTTCTCCACACCCTCTCCAGCATTTGTTGTTTGCAGATTTTCTGATGATGCCCATTCTGACTGGTGTGAGATACCTCATTGTAGTTTTGATTTGCATTTCTCTCATAATTAGTGATGTTGAGCAGCTTTTCATGTGCTTCTTGGCCATCTGTATGTCTTTGGAGAAATGTCTATTTAGGTCTTCTGCCCATTTTTGGATTGAGTTGTTTGCTTTTTTAATGTTGAGCTGCATGAGCTGTCTACATATTTTGGAGATTACTCCTTTGTCCATTGATTCGTTTGCAAATATTTTCTCCATTCTGAGGGTTGTCTTTTCGTCTTGTTTGTAGTTTCCTTTGCTGTGCAAAAACTTTTAAGTTTCATTAGGTCCCATTTGTTTATTTTTGTTTTTATTTCCATCACTCAAGAAGGTGGATCAAAAAAGATCTTGCCGTGATTTATGTCAAAGAGTGTTCTTCCTATGTTTTCCTCTAAGAGTTTTATAGTGTCCGTTCTTACATTTAGGTCTCTAATCCATTTTGAGTGTATTTTTGTGTATGGTGTTAGGGAGTGTTCTAATTTCATTCTTTTACATGTAGCTGTCAAGTTCTCCCAGCACCACTTATTGAAGAGACTGTCTTTTCTCCACTGTATATCCTTGCCTCCTTTGTCATAGATTAGTTGACCATAGGTGTGTGGGTTTATCTCTGGGCTTTCTATCCTGTTCCATTGATCTATATTTCTGTTTTTGTGCCAGTACCATATTGTCTTGATTACTGTAGCTTTTTAGTATAGTCTGAAGTCTGGGAGCATGATTCCTCCAGCTCCGTTTTTTTCCCTCAAGACTGCATTGGCTATTCAGGGTCTTTTGTGTCTCCAAACAAATTTTAAGATTTTTTGTTCTAGTTCTGTAAAAAAATGCCATTGGTAGTTTGATAGGGATTGCATTGAATCTGTAGATTGCTTTGGGTAGTATAGTCATTTTCACAATATTGATTCTTCCAATCCAAGAACATGGCATATCTCTCCATCTGTTGGTATCATCTTTAATTTCTTTCATCAGTGTCTTATAGATTTCTGCACACAGATCTTTTGTCTCCCTAGGTAGGTTTACCCCTAGGTATTTTATTCTTTTTCTTGCAGTGGTAAATGGGAGTGTTTCCTTAATTTCTCTTTCAGATTTTTCATCCTTAGTGTATAGGAATGCAAGAGATTTCTGTGCATTAATTTTGTATCCTGCAATTTTACCATATTCATTGATTAGCTCTAGTAGTTTTCTGGTGGCATTTTTAGGCTTCTCTATGTATAGTATCATGTCATCTACAAACAGTGACAGTTTTACTTCTTCTTTTCCAATTTGTATTCCTTTTATTTCTTTTTCTTCTTATATTGCCGTGGCTAGGACATCCAAAACTATACTGAATAATAGTGGTGAGAGTCGACATCCTTGTCTTGTTCCTGATATTAGAGGAAATGCTTTCATTTTTAACCATTGAGAATGATGTTTGCTGTGGGTTTGTCATATATGCCCTTTATTATGTTGAGGTAGGTTCTCTCTATGCCCACTTTCTGGAGAGTTTTTATCATAAATTGCTGTTGAATTTTGTCCACAGCTTTTTCTGCATTTATTGAGATGATCATATGGTTTTTCTTCTTCAATTTGTTAATATGGTGTATCACATTGATTGATTTGTGTATATTGAAGAATCCTTGCATCTCTTGGATAAATCCCACTTGATCACGGTGTATGATCCTTTTAATGTGTTGTTGGATTTTGTTTGCTAGTATTTTATTGAGGATTTTTGCATCTATCTTCATGAGTGATATTGGTCTGTAATTTTCTTTTTTTGTAGTATCTTTGTCTGGTCTTGGTATCAGGATGATGGTGGCCTCATAGAACGAGTTTGGGAGTGTTCCTTCCTCTGCAGTTTTTTGGAAGAGTTTGAGAAGGATGGGTGTTAGCTCTTCTCTAAATGTTTGATAGAATTCACCTGTGAAGCCATCTGGTCCTGGACTTTAGTTTGTTGGAAGATTTTTAATCACAGTTTCAATTTCATTACTTGTGATTGGTCTGTTCATATTTTCTATTTCTTCCTGGTTCAGTCTTGGAAGGTTATACCTTTCTAATTTGTCCATTTCTTCCAGGCTGTCCATTTTATTGGCATAGAGTTGCTTGTAGTAGTCTCTTAGGATGCTTTGTATTTCTGAAGTGTCTGTTGTAACTTCTCCTTTTTCATTTCTAATTTTAATGATTTGAGTCTTCTCCCTTTTTTTCTTGATGAGTCTGGTTAATGGTTTATCAAGTTTGTTTATCTTCTCAAAGAACCAGCTTTTAGTTTTATTTATCTTTCCTATTGTTTTCTTTGTTTCTATTTCATTTATTTCTGCTCTGATCTTTATGATTTCTTTCCTTCTACTAACTTTGGGTTTTGTTTGTTCTTCTTTCTCTAGTTCCTTTAGGTGTAACGTTAGATTGTTTATTTGAGACATTTGTTGTTTCTTGAGGTAGGATTGTACTGCTATAAACTTCCCTCTTAGAATTGCTTTTGCTGCATCCCATAGGTTTTGGATCATCGTGTTTTCATTGTCATTTGTCTCTAGGTATTTTTTGATTTCCTCTTTGATTTCTACAGTGATCTCTTGGTTATTTAGTAAAATATTGTTTAGCCTCCATGTGTTTGTGTTTTTTACTTTTTTTTTCCTGTAATTGATTTCTAATATCATAATGTTGTGGTCAGAAAAGGTGCTTAATATGATTTCAATTTTCTTAAATTTACTGAGGCTTGATTTGTGACCCAAGATGTGATCTATCCTGGAGAATGTTCTGTGCACATGTGAAAAGAAAGTGTAATCTGCTGTTTTTGGATGGAATGTCCTATAAATATCAATTAAATCTATCTGGTCTATCGTGTCATTTAAAGCTTGTGTTTCCTTATTAATTTTCTGTTTGGATGATCTGTCCATTGGTGTAAGTGAGGTGTTAAAGTCCCCCACTATTATTGTGTTACTGTCGATTTCCTCTTTTATAGCTGTTAGCAGTTGCCTTATGTATTGAGGTGTTCCTATGTTGGGTGCATATATATTTATAATTGTTATATCTTCTTCTTGGATTGATCCTTTGATCATTATGTAGTGTCCTTCCTTGTCTCTTGTAGCATTCTGTATTTTAAAGTCTATTTTATCTGATATGAGTATGGCTACTCCATCTTTCTTTTGATTTCCATTTGCATGGAATATCTTTTTCCATCCCCTCACTTTCAGTCTGTATGTGTCCCTAGGTCTGAAGTGGGTCTCTTGTAGACAGCATATATATGGGTCTTGTTTTTGTATCCATTCAGCAAGCCTGTGTCTTTTGGTTGGAGGATTCAATCCATTCACGTTTAATGTAATTATCAATATGCATGTTCCTATTACCACTTTCTTAATTGTTCTGGGTTTGTTTTTGTAGGCCCTTTTCTTCTCTTGTGTTTCCCACTTAGAGAAGTTCCTTTAGAATTTGTTTTAGAGCTGGTTTGGTGGTGCTGAATTCTCTTAGCTTTTGGTTGTCTGTAACACTTTTGATTTCTCCATCGAATCTGAATGAGATCCTTGCCGGGTAGAGTAATCTTGGTTGTAGGTTCTTCCCTTTCATCACTTTAAATATGTCATGCCACTGCCTTCTGGCTTGTAGAGTTTCTGCTGAGAAATCAGCTCTTAACCTTATGGGAGTTCCCTTGTATATTATTTGTCATTTTTCCCTTGCTGCTTTCAGTAATTTTTCTGTGTCTTTAATTTTTGCCAACTTGATTACTATATGTCTCAGTGTGTTTCCTTTGGTTTATCCTGTATGGGAATCTCTGTGCTTCCTGGACTTGCATGGCTATTTCCTTTCCCATGTTAGGAAAGTTTTCTACTATAATCTCTTCAAATATTTTCTCAGGTCCTTTCTCTCTGTCTTCTCATTCTGGGACCCCTATAATGCGAGTGTTGTTGCGTTTAATGTTGTCCCAGAGGTCTCTTAGGCTGTTTTTATTTCTTTTTTCTTTATTCTGTTCCGTAGCAGTGAATTCCACCATTCTTTCTTCCAGGTCACTTGTTCTTTCTTCTGCCTCAGTTATTCTACTATTGATTCCTTCTAGGGTAGTTTTCATTTCAATTATTGTATTGTTCATCTCTGTTTGTTTGTTCTTTAATTCTTCTAGGTCTTTGTTAAATATTTCTTGCATCTTCTCAATCTTTGCCTCCTTTCTTTTTTGAGGTCCTGGATCATCTTCACTATCATTATTCTGAATTCTTTTTCTGGAAGGTTGCCTATCTCCACTTCATTTAGTTGTTTTTCTGGGGTTTTATCTTGTTCCTTCATCTGGTACATAGCCCTCTGCCTTTTCATCTTGTGTGTCTTTCTGTGAATGTGGTTTTTGTTCCACAGGCTGCAGGATTGTAGTTCTTCTTGCTTCTGCTGTCTGCCCTCTAGTGGATTAGGTTATCTAAGAGGCTTATGCAACTTTCCTGATGGGAGCCACTGGTGGTGGGTAGAACTGGCTGTTGCTCTGGTGGACAGAGCTCAGTAAAACTTTAATCCGCTTGTCTGCTGATGGGTAGGGCTGGGTTCCCTCCCTGTTGGTTGTTCGGCCTGAGGCGACCCAACCCTGGAGCCTACCCGGGCTATTTGGTGGGGCTAATGTCAGACTCTGGGAGGTCTCATGCCAAGGAGTACTTCCCAGAATTTCTGCTGCCAGTGTCCTTGTCCACATGGTGAGACACAGCCACCCCCTGCCTCTGGACACCCTCCAACACTAGCAAGTAGGTCTAGTTCAGTCTCCTATGGGGGTCACTGCTCCTTCCCCTGGGACCCGATGCACACACTACTTTGTGTATGCCCTCCAAGAGTGGAGTCTCTGTTTCCCCCAGTCCTGTCAAAGTCCTACAGTCAAATCTCGCTCGCCTTCAAAGTCTGATCCTCTGGGAATTCCTTCTCCTGTTGCCGGACCCCCAGGTTGGAAGCCTGACATGGGGCTCAGAATCTTCACTCCAGTGGGTGGACTTCTGTGGTATAAGTGTCTCCAGTTGTTGAGTCACCCACCCAGCAGTTATGGGATTTGATTTTATTGTGATTGTGCCCCTCCTACTGTCTCATTGTGGCTTCTCCTTTGTCTTTGGATATGGGGTATCTTTTTTGGTGAGTTCCAGTGTCTTCCTGTTGATGATTGTTCAGCAGTTAGTTGTGATTCTGGTGCTCTCGCAAGAGGGAGTGAGAGCATGTCCTTCTACTCCGTCATCTTGAACCAATCTCCTTCCTACCATTTCTCATTCAACATTGGATAAGGCAAAAGGGAAAATGGAATGTAGACATAAAGGAGAGGTTAAACAAGATGACAGAGGGGCATATGGCTGGGAAGTGTGAGTAGATAGACTGAAATATTAAGAAAAGACAAAGAGAGATGGACAAAGATGATGGATGGATAGGGTGCAAAGATGAATTCTTGGGTTTTCAACTGGGGCTAATAAAACCTGGCTTGATTTTATGGAATTATATAAGATACTGTCAAGTGGAGATGCTTTCTTTAGAAAAGTACAGAATTCTCTAGAAATACAATAATACATATGTAATATTTATTACACGTAATAAATATTTATTACACGTAATAAATATTTATTACACGTAATAAACTGCAGTGACAGTGAGCTAAGTCTGTACTAAGTCAACAACCTCTGAGCCATTGATGACACATCTGCCCTGTTATCTGTGGTCCACAGTAGGATATTTGGTAAAGAAGTGTAGAATATTAGAAATAACATTAATCATGTTCCAACAGCTTAGTGCTGTCAAGAACATGCTTGTACTGTGGTCAGTACTCGTCATGTTCACCTGGCCAGAGAGAATGAGAACAAGCTTGTAGAGATGAAGAGGTGGTATATGATAGAGTTTTCCCTTCCTTCAGCTGACTTCCCCAGCAGCCTCCTCAGTGCCCCCTTCACCTCCTTGTTCCTCAGAGTATAATGAGAGGGTTCAGCATGGGTGTGACCACAGAGTAGAAGAGGGAAATGAATTTGTCCTGGTTGCTGGTCTTAGGTGGAAGCAGATACCCATAGATAGCTGAGCCATAAAAGAGGAGCACCACCACCAGATAAGAGAGGCATGTGTTAAAGGTCTTTCTCTGTCCCTTGGCCGAGTGGATCTTCAGCACTGCCTGAGTTATGTAGCAGTAGGAGATCAGGATGATGCTTAATGGGACAGTGGTGAAGAAGGCGCAGACACCGTTGAGCACAGCCTCATTGAGACTTGTGTCTCCACGGGCTAGTTTGATCATGGCGGGCACCTCACACAGGAAGCTGTCCACCCTCTGGTGCCCTCACAAAGGGAGCTGCAGAGTGAATGTTGACTGGACCACAGAGTTGCCCAAGCCGCCCAACCAGGCAATGGCAGCCAGCAGCCAGCAGAGCCGGGAGTTCATGATGGTGGTGTAGCACAGGGGCCAGCACACCGTGACATAGCAGTCAAATGCCATCACCACCAGCAGGATGCACTCAGTAGCCCCTAGCCAGAGGAAAACATTGAGTTGGGTCACACAGCCACCATAGCTGATGGTCTTGTCTGATCCCCACAAGATGATCAGCATTTGGGGGACTGAGCTAGTAGTAAAAGCAAGATCCAGGGAGGAGAGGTTGCTGAGGAAGAAGTACATGGGTGTGTGGAGTCGGGCATCCAGGCTGGAAAGCAGGATCATGGTTGAGTTCCCAACCAGGGTCAGCAAGTAGGAGAAGAGGATGACTACAAAAAAGATTATCTCCAGCTGGGGATGGTCGGATACACCCATCAGAATAAAGCTCTCCAAGGAGCTGCTGTTGGCCCTTTCCATCTCTGGTTGCCTTCAGTCACTGAAGAAGCTACTGGATTAGGTGGATCTGCATCAGTGCAGGTCTGATGTCGCCAGCCTAGTTAAGTACCAATTTAAATTTTATGATTGCAAGGTTTCATTGCAATCCCCAAACACTGTCAGTTCCACAATGAATGGAAACTTTATTCCATCTGAATATCAAACATGAGCTATCACAAAATGAAGGAAGTGCCTCACGAAGAACAAAAAGATCAGGGTCTTCAGTTCAACACAGTGATGACCCAAGAAATTCACCTTTGCACCCTGTCCATCCATCACCTTTGTCCATGATGAAGGAGTGTGAACTCCTTCATTTCAAAAGGGTAGAGGGAGTTGACCATTGGAATGAAATGTGGAAATTCTCAAAAAATACTCATTTCCCCAGCCAAGGTTTTGGTATACTCAGGGGAGGGGTGAGCAGACCTGCTGTATTTGGAAGAATTCTCCAAATGTTTCTGATAAATTTCTTCCCTTCTCTTCTATATCCCTCCCCTCCCAAGTGAAAACTCCTGGTCTAGAAAGATGAAGTTTGAGGGAGAAGGTGATGAGTCTATACAATCATGAAAAGAATGGGAAGCATGAATATAGACATATTCACCAAATACAGGAGATACAAATACGTGACTTAAAAAGAGGTAAATGTAGAACAGAACAAAACTTCATGTAAGCCCAAGTATGTGTAGGTGGAACAGGCTAAAGACAGAAACAGGGTCTAGCCCAAAAGGAGTTAAATCAGTTACAGGATACCCATAATTAGAAAAGGAAAACAGAAGATTTCAGAGGGGATCCCCGAAAGTTTGAGGTATATTACCACTATGCCCACCTCTAAACCATGGAGTAATTCCTAACATTTCATAAACAAAAATTACCTCTTGTTAATAATGGGCCAGAACAGACGCCCTCCGGTGACCTACACAGAGAGGTGGGGCCAAATCCAAAGCTGAGACCCGGGAGCTGTGAGAACAAAGAAGAGAAAGGGAAAACTCTCCCAGCGGCCTCAGAAGCAGCGGATTAAAGCTCCACAATCAACTTGATGTACCCTGCATCTGTGGAATACATGAATAGACAACGAATCATCCCAAATTGAGGAGCCAGGAGTCAGTGCTGTGCCTCTGAGGTGGGAGAGCCAACTTCAGGACACGGGTCCACAAGAGACCTCCCAGCTCCACATAATATCAAACGGCAAAAATCTTCCAGAGAACTCCATCTCAACACCAGCACCCAGCTCCACTCAACGACCAGCAAGCTACAGTGCTGGACACCCTATGCCAAACAACTAGCAAGACAGGAACACAATGCCACCCATTAGCAGACAGGCTGCCTAAAATCATAAAAAGTCCAAAGACACCCCAAAATACACCACCAGACGTGGACCTGTCCACCAGAAAGACAAGATCCAGCCTCATCCACCAGAACACAAGCACTAGTCCCCTCCAATAGGAAGCCTACACAACCCACTGAACCAACCTTAGCCACTGGGGACAGACACCAAAAACAACGGGAACTACGAACCTGCAGCCTGCAAAAAGGAGACCCCAAACACAGTAACATAAGCAAAATGAGAAGACAGAAAAACACACAGCAGGAGAAGGAGCAAGATAAAAACCCACCAGACCTAACAAATGAAGAGGAAATAGGCAGTCTACCTGAAAAAGAATTCAGAATAATGATAGTAAAGATGATCCAAGATTCTATTTCCAAGATCCAAAATCTTGGAAATAGAATAGACAAAATGCAAGAAAAAGTTAACAAGGACCTAGAAGAACTAAAGAAGAATCAAGCATTGATTAAAAACACAATAAATGAAATGAAAAATACTCTAGATGGGATCAATAGCAGGATAACTGAGGCAGAAGAATGGATAAGTGATGTGGAAGATAAAATAGTGGAAATGACTGATGCAGAGCAAACTAAAGAAAAAAGAATGAAAAGAACAGAGGACAGTTTCAGAGACCTCTGGGACAACATTAAACGCACCAACATTCGAATTATAGGGGTTCCAGAAGAAGAAGAGAAAAAGAAAGGGACTGAGAAAATATTTGAAGAGATTATAGTTGAAAACTTCCCTAATATGGGAAAGGAAATAGTTAATCAAGTCCAGGAGGCACAGAGAGTCCCATACAGAATAAATCCAAGGAGAAATACGCCAAGACACATATTAATCAAACTGTCAAAAATTAAACACAAAGAAATCATATTAAAAGCAGCAAGGGAAAAACAACAAATAACACACAAGGGAATCCCCATCAGGTTAACAGCTGATCTCTCAGCAGAAACTCTACAAGCCAGAAGGGAGTGGCAGGACATAATTAAAGTGATGAAGGAGAAAAACCTGCAACCAAGACTACTCTACCCAGCAAGGATCTCATTCAGATTTGATGGAGAAATTAAAACCTTTACAGACAAGCAAAAGCTGAGAGAGTTCAGCACCACCAAACGAGCTTTACAACAAATGCTAAAGGAACTTCTCTAGGCAAGAGACACAACAGAAGGAAAAGACCTACAATAACGAACCCAAAACAATTAAGAAAATGGGAATAGGAACATACATATCAATAATTACCTTAAATGTAAATGGACTAAATGCTCCCACCAAAAGACACAGATTGGCTGAATGGATACAAAAACAAGACCCATATATATGCTGTCTACAAGAGACCCACTTCAGACCTAGAGACACATACAGATTGAAAGTAAGGGGATAGAAAAAGATATTCCATGCAAATGGAAATCAAACGAAAGCTGGAGTAGCAATTCTTATATCAGACAAAATAGACTTTAAAATAAAGACTATTACAAGAGACAAAGAAGGACACTACATAATGATAAAGGGATCGATCCAAGAAGAAGATATAACAATTGTAAATATTTATGCACCCAACATAGGAGCACCTCAATACATAACGCAAATACTAACAGCCATAAAAGGGGAAATTGACAGTAACACAATCACAGTAGGGGACTTTAACACCCCACTTTCACCAATGGACAGATCATCCAAAATGAAAATAAATAAGGAAATACAAGCTTTAAATGATACATTAAACAAGATGGACTTAATTGATATTTATAGGACATTCCATCCAAAAACAACAGAATACACATTTTTCTCAAGTGCTCATGGAACATTCTCCAGGATAGATCATATCTTGGTTCACAAATCAAGCCTTGGTAAATTTAAGAAAATTGAAATTGTATCAAGTATCTTTTCTGACCACAATGCTATGAGACTAGACATCAATTACAGGAAAAGATCTGTAAAAAATACAAACACATGGAGGCTAAACAATACACTACTCAATAACGAAGTGATCACTGAAGGAATCAAAGAGGAAATAAAAAAATACCTAGAAACAAATGACAATGGAGACACGACGACCCAAAACCTATGGGACGCAGCAAAAGCAGTTCTAAGGGGGAAGTTTATAGCAATACAATCCCACCTTAAGAAACAGGAAACGGGCTTCCCTGGTGGCGCAGTGGTTAAGAGTCCGCCTGCCGATGCAGGGGACGCGGGTTCGTGCCCCGGTCTGGGAAGATCCCACATGCCGCGGAGCGGCTGGGCCCGTGAGCCATGGCCGCTGAGCCTGCGCATCTGGAGCCTGTGCTCCGCAACGGGAGAGGCCACAACAGTGAAAGGCCCGTGTACCACAAAAAAAATAAATAAATAAATAAAATAAAAAATAAAAAAAAGAAACAGGAAACATCTCGAGTAAACAACCTGACCCTGCACCTAAAGCAATTAGAGAAAGAAGAACAAAAAACCCCCAAAGTTAGCAGAAGGAAAGAAATCATAAAGATCAGAGCAGAAATAGATGAAAAAGAAACGAAGGAAACGATAGCAAAGATCAATAAAACTAGAAGCTGCTTCTTTGAGAAGATAAACAAAATTGATAGACCATTAGCCAGACTCATCAAGAAAAAAAGGGAGAAGACTCAAATCAACAGAATTAGAAATGAAAAAGGAAACGTCACAACTGACACTGCAGAAATACAAAAGATCATGAGAGATTACTATAAGCAACTCTATGCCAATAAAATGGACAACCTGGAAGAAATGGACAAATTCTTAGAAATGCACAACCTGCCAAGACTGAATCAGGAAGAAATAGAAAATATGAATAGACCAATCACAAGCACTGAAATTGAAACTGTGATTAAAAATCTTCCAACAAACAAAAGCCCAGGACCAGATGGCTTCACAGGCGAATTCTATCAAACATTTAGAGAAGAGCTAACACCTATCCTTCTCAAACTCTTCCAAAATATAGCAGAGGGAGGAGCACTCCCAAACTCATTCTACGAGGCCACCATCACCTTGATATTAAAACCAGGCAAGGATGTCACAAAGAAAGAAAACTACAGGCCAATATCACTGATGAACATAGATGCAAAAATCCTCAACAAAATACTAGCAAACAGAATCCAACAGCACATTAAAAGGATCATACACCATGATCAAGTGGGGTTTATTCCAGGAATGCAAGGATTCTTCAATATATGCAAATCAATCAATGTGATACACCATATTAACAGACTGAAGAAGAAAAACCATATGATCATCTCAATAGATGCAGAGAAAGCTTCCGACAAAATTCAACACCCATTTATGATAAAAACCCTGCAGAAAGTAGGCATAGAGGGAACTTTCCTCAACATAATAAAGGCCATATATGACAAACCCACAGCCAACATTGTCCTCAATGGTGAAAAACTGAAACCATTTCCACTAAGATCAGGAACAAGACAAGGCTGCCCACTCTCACCACTCTTATTCAACTTAGTTTTGGAAGTTTTAGCCACAGCAGTCAGAGAAGAAAAGGAAATAAAAGGAATCCAAATTGGAAAAGAAGTAAAGCTCTCACTGTTTGCAGATGACATGATACTATACATAGAGAATCCTAAAGATGCTACCAGAAAACTACTAGAGCTAATCAATGAATTTGGTAAAGTAGCAGGATACAAAATTAATGCACAGAAATCTCTGGCATTCCTATACACTAATGATGAAAAATCTGAAAGTGAAATCAAGAAAACACTCCCATTTACCATTGCAACAAAAAGAATAAAATACCTAGGAATAAACCTACCTAAGGAGACAAAAGACCTGTATGCAGAAAATTATAAGACACTGATGAAAGAAATTAAAGATGATACAAATAGATGGAGAGATATACCATGCTCCTGGATTGGAAGAATCAATATTGTGAAAATGACTCTACTACCCAAAGCAATCTACAGGTTCAATGCAATCCCTATCAAACTACCACTGGCATTTTTCACAGAACTAGAACAAAAAATTTCAAAATTTGTTTGGAAAAACAAAAGACCCTGAATAGCCAAAGCAATCTGGAGAACGAAAAACGGACCTGGAGGAATCAGGCTCCCTGACTTCAGACTATACTACAAAGCTACAGTAATCAAGACAGTGTGGTACTGGCACAAAAACAGAAAGATAGATCAATGGAACAGGATAGAAAGCCCAGAGATAAACCCACGCACATATGGTCAATTTATCTTTGATAAAGGAGGCAGGAAGGTACAGTGGAGAAAGGACAGCCTCTTCAATAAGTGGTGCTGGGAAAACTGGACAGGGACATGTAAAAGTATGAGATTAGATCACTCCCTAACACCATACACAAAAATAAGCTCAAAATGGATTAAAGACCTAAATGTAAGGCCAGAAACTATCAAACTCTTAGAGGAAAACATAGGCAGAACACTCTATGACATAAATCACAGCAAGATCCTTTTGGACCCACCTCCTAGAGAAATGGAAATAAAAACAAAGATAAACAAATGGGACCTAATGAAACTTCAAAGCTTTGGCACAGCAAAGGAAACCATAAACAAGACCAAAAGACAACCCTCAGAATGGGAGAAAGTATTTGCAAATGAAGCAACTGACAAAGGATTAATCTCCAAAATTTATAAGCAGCTCATGCAGCTCAATAGCAAAAAAACAAACAACCCAATCCAAAAATGGGCAGAAGACTTAAATAGGCATTTCTCCAAAGAAGATATACAGATGGCCAACAAACACATGAAAGAATGCTCAACATCATTAATCATTAGAGAAATGCAAATCAAAACTACAATGAGATATCATCTCACACCAGTCAGAATGGCCATCATCAAGAAATCTAGAAACAATAAATGCTGGAGAGGGTGTGGAAAAAAGGGAACACTCTTGCACTGCTGGTGGGAATGTGAATTGGTACAGCCACTATGGAGAACGGTATGGAGGTTCCTTAAAAAACTACAAATAGAACTACCATATGACCCAGCAATCCCACTCCTGGGCATATACCCTGAGAAAACCATAATTCAAAAAGAGACATGTACCAAAATGTTCATAGCAGCCCTATTTACAATAGCCCGGAGATGGAAACAACCTAAGTGTCCATCATCGGATGAATGGATAAAGAAGATGTGGTACATATATACAATGGAATATTACTCAGCCATAAAAAGAAATGAAATTGAGCTATTTGTAATGAGGTGGATGGACCTAGAGTCTGTCATACAGAGTGAAGTAAGTCAGAAAGAGAAAGACAAATACTGTATGCTGACACATATATATGGAATTTAAGAAAAAAATGTCATCAAGAACATAGGGGTAAGACAGGAATAAAGACACAGACCTACTAGAGCATGGACTTGAGGATATGGGGAGGGGGAAGGGTAAGCTGTGACAAAGTGAAAGAGCGGCATGGACATATATACACTACCAAACGTAAGGTAGATAGCTAGTGGGAAGCAGCCGCATAGCACAGGGAGATCAGCTCGGTTCTTTGTGACCGCCTGGAGGGGTGGGATAGGGAGGGTGGGAGGGAGACGCAAAAGGGAGGGGATATGGGAACATATGTATATGTATAACTGATTAAATTTGTAAAATAAAAAAAAAAGAAATTCTGACTTCCTAACTGCAAGGAAGTCAGAATTTAAAAATAAATAAATAAATAAATAAATAAATAAAAGGATCTGAGAAGAAAACAAAAATAGTCTGGGGTCAGCTGTCCTCATCTGGAAACTGAAGACTGGGAGTAAATGCTCTGCTCTTCCTCTGGATCATGACATGTCCCACAGGAACCCTGGCTGCCACGCCCAAAGAGCAGGCTTGATGGGAGTTTCTACTCAAAGGAAGTGTGCGTGTGTGCTTATCTGGTTCTGGTGCTCCAGACAGGGACCACTTGGCTACACTTCTTGGCTGAAGACCCTGAGAACTGTCCTTTTCATCAATAAGTAGCAAAAATACTGGAAATCCTAATGCTAGATCCTGCCCAGATGTCAGGCAGGAAATCTCCTCTAATTGTCTGTTTCTTTAGGTCAACAAGGTAGTCCTTCTTTTGAGTCAGGGCTGATAAAGATTTCAGAGCACTTTTCAACCCTCCTTCATACCTCTATCTAATACCTTAAGAAGAGGTGACTACTTAGGGCTTCCCTGGTGGCACAGTGGTTAAGAATCCACCTGCCAATGCTGGGGACACGGGTTCAAGCCCTGGTCTGGGAAGACCCCACATGCCGTGGAGCAACTAAGGCCATGCGCCACAACTACTGAGCCTGCACGCCACAAGTAGTGAAGCCTGCGTGCCTAGAGCCCGTGCTCCGCAACAAGAGAAGCCACCACAATGATAAGCCCGCGCCACAACGGAAGAGTAGCCCCCACTCGCCGCAACTAGAGAAAGCCCGCACAGCAACAAAGCCCCAATGCAGTCAAAAATAAATAAGTTAAATAAATTAATTAAAAAAGAAGAAGAGGTGACTGCTTATTCTTTTCATTTAGGACTTAAGGGAGCTGAGGAACTGAGGTACCAATCTGGTAGCTCATATTTCTGTTCTTCCTGGTATCCATCTCACTACCTCCTCCTAGAAGTGCTTGTCCTCTTGTACCCCTAGGGGACAGAAACACAGACAGACATGGCCCATCTTCTTCCATAAGTTGTCTGGTCTCTGGGTGGCTGATGCTTTGTGTCTGTTCAGCTGGGGACTCTTTCGGTCCCCACTCTATGCATACCAGTCAGCACAGAAAAAGAAAAGGGTATATAGTGGGAGGCTGTTGACCCCAGGAACTCAGAAAGTTCAGGAGGAAATACCATACCAGCTAGATGCTCGGTCTGATCTTGACAAACTCCCCAAGCAAACATGAATGTAACTTCAAGTTTGAATTCAGCAACTCGACTGCTCTTCAGGGTGTTTTCCACCCTTAAAGGGTCTCTCCACTTGGTTCCTAGCTCTCTTGTAATCTGGAATGTTAAATTGATTCGGCACTATTTGCGTTTTAAGAGGAGACTAGAAAGGACAATACTGAACTCAGAGGATGCGTCATGTATGGTCCAATTTAGGAGCACCCAGATGGAGTTTGTTTGGCTACAGATTTTTAGGAATCACTCATGTATGCATAGATGGTTCCCATCTTGGCCTGTCTATAAATTTGTTTTGAACTTTCAGGATATTGAGAAGAGCAGCCAAGACTTGCTTTTTAAAGATAATCCTGGGTGTGGTAATTACCCACCTTCGCCCAGATTTCTGCCCATTCCTCCCCTAACTTTTACCACAATTCTCAATTGGCCACTCGTGGATTAGCCACAGCAAATATGGAATTTGGAGTTGGCTTTCTCCTATCATGGAAACTGCTCCTGAGCTGTCAGCACTCCCCATATGTGGGTGCAAGTTCTCAGAATTCAAGCCTTGCTTTAATATTAGCCTGAGTAATAAAAGGAAAGGGAATCATAAAAAATAAAAACAAATAAATAAACCTAATCCTGAATTCCTGATCCTGGCAGAGAAGTTTTTATATATGTTTCATTTTAAAATATTTCATTTATGTGGGAGACAGTTGACAGTGATATTCCTGAGAGCTCAGTTTGTGCCTATCTTGCATCTAAGGTCTAAGTTAACCTTTTCATGATGACTTGGTCAGAACTGGAGATAAGGTTTTCAGTGTAAATATTGTGGCAGTATGGCAGGCAAGAGCCACATAACAGAACAAAATTTGTCTAGAAGGTTGAAGTTTAAGGTGGATTTCAGGTATTTGATAGGGTGAACAGGAGTTCTACCCCCAAATCTTAGAATTCAAGAATTAGAGATGTGGGAGTTTGAATCTTAAAAGAGGTAAACATAGGATCAATAAAAGAAAAAATGACATAGTTCATAGTAAACCTATGGGAATTATTACTCCTAAGAGCAGCACAGTTGAAAAAATATATTAAAATTTAAGATTCATAAAGGGAAATGAAGGGAATCTAAGATGTCTGAAGGGGCCTCTACATTTGATGTTTGCATCAGGGAATCCAACCAAGCTCCCTTAAATTGATTTCTGATGCTACTGTTGGAAAAAGAATGCTGGATGCATGGACTATCAGGCTGGCTAAGGGGGTAATTCTAATGAGCATAGGATTTTATAAAATTAAAAGAAGGCTAAAAGCATGGCAGTACATCAAATACATATAAAAATTTACCACCAAAAACTCAGACTGGAAAAGGCTGGATAAGCATGGTGTTCCATCGAGGGTACATTTCTGTGCAAGCTGAGGGCAGTTTGCAGCAGGTCTTGTAAGGGAAAACTGGAGAGAGGAGTGCTTGACGTTAGGTCCAGGAAGCTTTCTGCCCTGTCTTGCCTAGGAAATTCCTTATTGGAGGGTCTTACTTCTTTTTTTAAGATTTTCTTTGTTGCTGTTGTGGACCATTTAAAAAGTCTCTATTGAATCTGTTACAATATTGCTTCTGTTTTATGTTTTTGGTTTTTTGGCCCTGAGGCATGTAGGATCTTAGTTCCCCAACCAGGGATCGAACCCTCACCCCCTGCACTGGGAGGCAAAATCTTAACCACTAGACCGCCAGGAAGTCCCCTGTCAGACATTTTTAAAAAGACATGGAGCATGTGCAGATTTTCAGAGAAGAGGGAGAAGGAGGAAATAGGTTCTATGGAAAATGGCCAAGATGTTATCTCATTTAAGAAGTGATTAAAGAATGTCTTTGCTATATGGTGGGATTTCAGATTTCTGCTTGCAGAGCAGGTGCTCTCCTTACCTAGGAAAAGCAAAAACAGGCTTAAATTAAAAGCAAGAGAAATTGTGATTATACATTCTGAGATTTTGGTATGATAAAATATTGGCAAATTCTTTGGCAAGAGAAAAAGGAATTAGAGACTTCGTGTTTAGAGATTTGTCTGACCAAGGGCACTGGGCTGTCCCTAAGTCTGCTATGACCCTTTTCTGTTGGAGGATTCTGTTCCTAGGACTTGAATGTGCACACAAAAGGGTCTTTTTTTGTGTGGGGGGGTCAGGATAAAAATTTTCCAGCTTCTCTCCTAGACATTCTAGAGATGACTTTTATTCAATAAAAGTTCTTAATTTGTAGTTTTACAATTCATCTGTGCAGCTTAAATATTTTTCCTTCTTATCTCTTCTCTTAGCTGATAGAGAAGGTCACAAATGTGCTTGGGGTCCTAATACCATATCACCTCCAACTTTTCCCAGGCAGGAAGAATCCAAAATCAGCCCCTGTAAAAGGCTGTTTCACACGCTCTCTCTTCTCTGATCCCCATGACTGCTCTTTCCTTCTCTATCTTTTTTCCTCTCTGCCTCTCCCATACCCTGGATTCTCCACTAATAAATGTCCACAGATTTTCTATGGAAACATACCTTTGGCTTCAAGATGCCACCTGAATCTGTCACACTGTCACTGGTGCTTGGTGGATCAAGTAGGAGAGAGAGTGTGGAATTAGGATGGTGGCTGCGCTCTGTGGCTGCTCCCCTGCCCTTGAGCTGAGAGCGCAGGCTTGGGGTTGGCCCTGGCTCTCTGAGGAGTGCTGGCTCTGCCACCTGGAAGCCAGGCTCGCTCTGGCTCATTCTGCAGGGCCCAAGAGGGGATCTCTGTCCCCCACAGGCAATTAGCACAAAGCACTCGCACGGCCGGAACACAGGAAAAAGGCTGTCCCTGAAAAACCGACTGATTCTTTCACCTGAACTCCATCCCCAAACACAGATTACTAATTGAAAGAGCAATAAGAATAACTGCATTCCTTAAAAAATTACTAATTATATAATTTTATCCTTTCCAAGGTACTTTCACAGGATCTAGCTTAGTGGTTAAAATGCTTTCTATGGCAGGTGGTCTTATCCCCACTTGGTAGACAAGTAAACCAAGCATAAAGTGAGAATAAAATGACTTGCTTAGTGTTAAACAGTGTTCGTTTTCTCACGAGGCATAAACAGACCATTCTATGTAGAGGAGGTTGGTATTTTTTTGAAGTATAATTGATTTACATATATTTTTGAAGTACAGTTGATTTACATATAGCTGATATTATGTTAGTTTCAGGTGTACAATATAGTGATTCAGTATTTTTTATAGATTATACTCCATTTAAAGTTATTACAAAATATTGGCTGTATTTCCCGCACTGTACAATATATGCTTGTTGCTTATTTCTTTTCTTTTCTTTTTTTTTTTTTTTTGCGGTACGCGGGCCTCTCACTGTTGTGGCCTCTCCCGTTGCGGAGCACAGCCTCCGGACGAGCAGGCTCAGCGGCCATGACTCACGGGCCCAGCCGCTCCGTGGCATGTGGGATCCTCCCGGACCGGGGCACGAACCCGTGTCCCCTGCGTCGGCAGGCGGACTCTCAACCACTGTGCCACGAGGGAAGCCCTTTAACTCCTTTTTTCCCACAGTGTTATTACTTATATTTTAAAAGATATATCCATGTTGTTATGTGTATATTTAGTTTACTGTTTTCAATGCTGAATATGCATCTATCATCTTTTATTTGTACATTCCACTAGGGATGAATGTATAGCTTGTCTTAATTTCCCACAACCACAGACAATGCTGCAGCGAACATTTGTGTACAGGTCCCTTTATGGACCTGCATGAGCCTCTATTGTATGCACATATGTGTACACAAACACACACACATGATTGAGAATGCTGAGGAATAGGGATATATATACATAAGCACTACCAGACTCTTTCAAAGGGTTGTAGCAGTATACCACTCCCAACAGCTCTAAATGAAGGGCTCTGATTCCACGCCCCCCTGCCCCAACCTAGTTAACACCTACTACAATCAAATTTTCTAATTTATGCAAATCTGATGGGTATAAAATGGTATTTCAGATTAATTTGATTTTAATTTAAAGTGATTACTAGTGAGATTGGACATTTAAAATATTTATTTATTTATTTATTTATTTTTGGCTGCATTGGATCTTCATTGCTGTGTGTGGTCTTTTCTCTAGTTGCAGCGAGCAGGGGTTACTCTTTGTTGTGGTGTGCGGGCTTCTCATTTCGGTGGCTTCTCTTGTTGTGGGGCATGGGCTCTAGGCACACGGGCTTCACTAGTTGTGGCACGCAAGCTCAGTAGTTGTGGCTTGTGCGCTCTAGAGCTCAGGCTCTAGCTGCATGGGCTTAGTTGCTCCGTGGCACGTAGGATCTTCCCAGACCAGGGCTTGAACCCGTTATCTCCTGCATTGGCAGGCGGATTCTTAACCACTGCAACACCAGGGAAGCCCGAGATTGGACATTTTTTAATAAATGTGTTGGCTATTCTTATTTCTCCTTCTATAAACTGCCTTTTCATATCTTCTGCCCATTTTTATTTTAGTTTTTCTGTGGTTTCCTGATTTGCAGTAGATCCTAGAATACTCTAGATAAATTTTGCCAAGTATATACAATGTAAATATTTCCCCCTAGTTTAATCTATGCTAACCTCTGAACAGAAATCCTAAATTTTTATATAATCCAATTAATACATTATCTGCCTTAAAATTGATTTGTGCGTTTAAGATTTTTAAGAAGTTCTTCCCAATTCCAAATTTACAAATATATTTCATTTCAATTTCTTCATATAGTTTTATCTTTCATATGTAAGTTTTTAATTCTCTGGAGTTCATTATTGTATATGGTATGAGGTAGTGATCCAAATTAATTATTTTATAAGAAAATAGGCAGTTTATTTTTCCTTCACAAAAAGCAAGTTCAGAAATAGACAATCAGGGACTTCCCTGGTGGTCCAGTGTTAAGAATCCACCTCCCAATGCAGGGAACACAGGTTCGATCCCTGGTCGGGAAACTAAGATCCCACAGGCCGAGGGGTAACTAAGCCCGAGCACTCTAGAGCCTGCATACCAAAACTAGAGAGAAGCCCGTGAGCAGCAACAAAGATCCCGCATGCCGCAACTAAGACCGGACACAGTCAAATAGATAAATAAATAAATAAATAAGAAATAGACAATCAGGATCTAGCATGGCAGCAGCTCAACAATCACCAATGCAGGTTCATTGTGCCATTTTGTTCCACCATTCTTTTTTTTTTAAGATTTTTTTTTGATGTGTACCATTTGTTTTAAATTAATTAATTAATTTATTTTTGGCTGTGTTGGGTCTTCGTTGCTGTGCCCAAGCTTTCTCTAGTTGCAGCAAGCGGGGGCTACTCTTCGTTGCGGTGCGCGGGCTTCTCATTGTCGTGGCTTCTCTAGTTGCAGAGCACGGGCTCTAGGCGCGTGGGCTTCAGTAGTTGTGGCATGCAGGCTCAGTAGCTGTGGCTCACAGGCTCTAGAGTGCAGACTCAGTAGTTGTGACACATGGGCTCAACTGCCCCTTGGCATGTGGGATCTTCCCGGACCAGGGCTCAAACCCATGTCCCCTGCATTGGCAGGCAGATTCTTAACCACTGCGCCACCAGGGGAGCCCTATGTGGACCATTTTGTAAGTCTTCATTGAATTTATTATGCTTTATGTTTTGGCTTTTTGGCCACAAGGCATGTGGGACCTTAGCTCCCTGACCAGGGATCGAACCTGCATCCCCTGCATTGGAAGGCGAAGTCTTAACCACTGGACTGCCAGGGAAGTCCCTGTTCCACCATTCTTTTTTTTTTTTTAAGAAAGTTGCCTTATTATTTTTCAAATTTTTTTTATTATTTAGTTATTTATTATTTATTTTCAGCTGCGCCAGGTCTTAGTTGCAGCACCGGGATCTTTGTTGCAGCATGCGGGATCTTTTAGTTGCGGCATGTGGACTTCTCAGTTGCAGCATGCATGTGGGATCTAGTTCCCCGATCAGGGATCGAACCCGGGCCCCCTGCATTAGGAGCACGGAGTCTTACCCACTGGACTACCAGGGAATTCCCCCTGTTCCACCATTCTTAACACTGGCGTCTATCCTCAAGGCCACCTGTGGTCTAAGATGGTGGTAGGTGTTCTAGCCATATGTCCACATTCCTGCACAGAAGGTGGAAGGAGATGTTTGCGCCTAGTTTGGGAAGCTATCCTAGAAGTCCCATCAAATATCTTCCCCATACATCTCATGGATGAGGATTCAGTTATATAACTACACCTAATTGCATGGGAGGCTGGAAAATGTAGTTTTTAGCTGGTCACAATTATTATATCACATCACATCACATCACATCATGTCAGGCAGCCCCCATAATACAAGTGTTGTATTAGTAAGAAAGAAATGGAGAAGAGGTATTGAGCAGCCAAGCAATAGTCCCTGCCCCAAGAAGAATGATTAACTTCTTTTGAAATAGACTTCTGTATTGTTTGGCTAAATACAATAAGAATGTATTTCTTTACAATTAGAAAAATCAATTAGGGAAAGTTTTGAGTGCCTTTTAAATTTTTATTGAGGTAAAATTCACATAACAAAATTCATAATTTTAGCCACTTAAAATGTTCAATCCTGTGGTTTATAGTATATTCACAAGGTTGTTCAATCATTACCTCTGTTTACTTCCAAAATATTTTCATCATCCCCAAAGAAAACCCTCTACCCATTTAGTAGTTACTCCCCATTCTCCCTTGCCCCATCCTCTGACAACCACTAATCTCCTTTCTGTCTCTGTGGATTTTCCTATTCCAGATATTTCATATATATGGAATCATATGTGACCTTTTGGGCCTGACTTCCTTTACTTAGCATAATGTTTTCAAGCTTCATCCCCGTTGTACTAAATTCCTTTTTATGAATTGATAATATCCCAATATATGGATATACTACATTTTGTTCCTCCATTCATCAGTTGATGAACACTTGGGTGGTTTAAACCTTTTGGCTATTGTGAACAGTGTTCCTATGAACATTCACTTGCAAGTTTTTGTTTGAAAGCAAGTTTTCAATTCTTTCAAGGATATACATAGGAGTGGAATTATTGGTTCATATCGTAATTCTATGTTTAACTTTTTGAGGAACTGCCAAACTGTTTTCCACAGAGGCCATATCATTTTATATTCTCACCAGCAACGTAGAGGGTTCCAATTTTTCTACATCTTTACCAATTATTGTTGACCCTTTTAAAAAACGTTATAGCAATTCTAGGGGGTGAGATGTATTTCTCTTTAGGGTTTTGATTTACGTTTCCCTAATGACTAGTGATGTTGAGCATCATTTCATGTGCAATTGAATTGTCTTTTCACTTTTTTAATAGTACCCTTTGAAATACAATAGCTGTTTATTTTGATGAGTCCAGTTTATCTATATTTTCTTTTTTGCTTTTGTTTCTTGTGTCATATCTAAGAATCCACTGCCAAATCCAAGGTCATGAAGATTTACCCATATGTTTTCTTTTAAGAGGTATACTTTTAGCTCTTACATTTAGGTCTTTTATTCATGTTGAGTTAATTTTTGTATATAGTGTGAGGTAAGGCTGCAATTTGATTATTTGCATGTCCATACCCATTTTTCTCAGTACCATTTGTTGACAGTACTATTCTTTCCACATTGAATGGTCTTACCATTCTTGTCAAAAATTAATTGACCATAGATGTATGGGTTTATTCTTGGACTCTCAGTTCTATTCAGCTAATCTATATATCTATCTCTGTGGGGTTTTAAATTTATTTATTTGTTTGTTTGTTTGTTTGTTTAAGGCTGTACTGAGTCCTAGCTGCGGCACGCGGGATCCTCACTTCGGCATGTTTAGTTGAGGCAGGCAGGATCCTTTTAGTTGCGGCATGCGAACTCGTGGTTGTAGCGTGCAAACTGGTAGCTGTGGCATGCATATGGGATCTAGTTCCCTGACCAGGGATCAAACCCAGGGTCTCCTGCATTGGGAGTGCAGATTCCTTCTCAGTGGACCACCAAGGAAGTCCTATCTCTGTGTTTTGATTACTATATCTTTGTAGGAATTTTTGAAACTGGGAAACGTGAGTTCCCCAACTTTGTTCTTCTTTTTCAAGATTGTTTTGGCTATTCAGGGTTTGCAATTCCATATTAATTTTAGTATCAGCTGTTCAATTTCTGTAAAGGACACATTTGGAACTTTGACAGGAATTGCACTGATTCTGTAGATCCCTTTGGAAAGTATGGCCAGCTTAACAATATTAACTCTTCCAATCCATGAACATGGGATGTCTCTCTATTCATTTTGGTCTTCTTTAATTTCTTTCAGCAATGTTTTATACTTGTTTGTATACAAGTATTGTATCTTCTTGGTCAAATTCATTCCTAAATATTTTATTCTTTTTGATAATATTATAAATGAAATTGTTTTCTTAAATTTCCTTTTCAAATTGTTCCTTGCTAATATATAGAACCACAGATGATTTTTATGTCTTGATATTGAACTGTGCAACTTGGCTGAATTTACCAACTCTAATACTTGGGTATTTGTTGATTCGTTGTGATTTTCTATATATAAGATCATCTCACCTGTGAATAGAGATATTTTTTCATTTTCCTTTCCAATTTTCATGTCTTTTATTTATTTTTATTGCCTAATTGCTCTGTCCAGAACTTCCAGTAAAATGTTGAATTGAAGTTATCAAAGTGAGCATCCTCTCTTCTTATTCTTGATCTTAGGGGGAATGCTTTCAGTCTTCCATCATTAAGTCATTAAGTCTTCCACTATTAAGTCATTAAGTCTTCCACGATGTTAGCTTTCTACTCCTAGCCTGATGAGTGTTTTTTTAATCAAAATGGATGTAAGATTTTGTCAAAGGTTTTTCTGCATCAATTGAGATGATCATTTGATTTTGGTCCTTTATTCCACTAATGTGCTATATTACATTGACTGATTTTCATATACTGAACAACTATTTTTTTCCTGGAATAAATTCCACTGGTCATGATGTATAATCATTTTAATAAGCTGCTGAATTCAGTTTTCCAGTATTTTATTGAGGATTTTTACATCTACATTCACATGGCATATTAATCTGTAGTCTTTTGATGTCTTTGTCTGGCTTTGTTATCACAGGAGTGCTGATCTCATAGAATGAGTTCAGAAGCAGTTCTTCCTCTTCTATTTTTGGAATAGTCTGAGAAGGTTTGGTGTTAATTTTTCTTTAACTGTTTGGTAGAATTTACCAGTGAAGTCATTGGGTCCTGGTCTTTTGTTTCTTAGGAGGTTTTTGACTACTGGCTAATTCTTTTTACATGTTATAGGTCTATTTACATTTCTGTTTCTTCTTGAGTCAGTTTTTACAGTTTTGTGTTTCTAAGAATTTTTCCATTTCATTTAGGTTACTAATTTGTTGGTGTACAGTTGTTCATAGTATTCTCTTATAATCCTTTTCATTTCTATAAAAGCAGTAGGAATGTCCTCACTTTCACTTCTGACTTTAGTAATTTGTGATTTCTCTCTTTCTCTCTTGGTCAGTTCAGCTAAGTTTTTTCAATATTTTTAACCTTTTCAAAGAACCAGTTTTGGTGTGTTTGATTCTCTATTGTTTTTCTATTCTCTATTTCATTCCATTTCATTTCTCTATTTCTATTCCCTATTCCATTCTAATCTTAATTATTTCCTTCCTTTGGCTGCTGTTGCATTTAGTTTGCTCTTTCCTTAAAACAGAAAGTTATTGCTTTGAGATATTTCTTCTTTTTTAATATAGGTATTTACAGCCATAAATTTCCCTTTGAGTATTACTATTGCTGCATCCCTTATGTTTTGGTATGTTGTATTTTTTTCTTCATTCATCTCAAAATATTTCATAATTTCCCTTATGATGTCTTCTTTGACCTACTGGTCATTTAAGAGTGTGTTAATTAATTTCTCGTATTTGTGAATTTGCCAGTTTTCTTTTTGTTATTTATTTCTAGTTTTATTCCATGTGGTCAGAGAAGATACCTTATATGATTTGAATCTTTTAAAATTTATTAAGTCTTATTTCATTGCCTACTATATGGTCTATCCTGGAGAAATTCCATGTGCACTTGAGAAGAATGTGTACTGTTGTTGGGCAGGGTGTTCTATATATAACTGTTATATCTAGCTGGTCTATAATGTTGTTGAAGAACTCAGTTTGTTTTTTGATCTTCTGTCTAGCTGTTCTATGTATTATTAAAAGTAAGGTTTTGGGGCTTCCCTGGTGGTGCAGTGGTTAAGAATCTGCCTGCCAGTGCAGGGGACATGGGTTTGAGCCCTGGTCCAGGAAGATCCCACATGCCGCAGGCAACTAAGCCCATGCACCACAACTACTGGGCCTGTGCTCTGGAGACTGCGAGCCACAACTACTGAGCCCATGTGCCACAAGTACTGAAGCCCGCATGCCTAGAGCCCGTGCTCTGCAACAAGAGAAGCCACCGCAATGAGAAGCCTGCGCACCACAATGAAGAGTAGCCCCTGCTTGCCACAACTAGAGAAAGCCTGTGTGCAGCAACAAAGACCCAACACAGCCTTAAATAAATAAATAAATAGATAGATAAACAAACAAACTGTAAAATGGCCAAAGGACTCAAAGAGACATTTCTCTAAAGAAGATAAATGGTCAACAAGCACATGAAAAGATGCTCAACATCATTAGTCACTGGGGAAATGCAGACCAAAAATTAAATAATTTTATATAATTTAAATAATTAAATACCACTTTATACTCATTTAGATGGCTATAATAACAATACAAATAGAAAAATCGCTAGTGTTAGCAAGATAGAAAAAAGGAACTCCTGAACATGTCTGGTGAGAATGCACAGGCATACTTTGGAGGTACTGAGGGTTCAGTTCCAGACCACTGCAACAAAGCAAACACTGTGGGAATTCCCTGGCAGTCCAGTGGTTAAGACTCTGTGGTCTCACTGCTGAGGACCTGGGTCAGGGAACTAAGATCCCACAAGGTGCACAGTGCAGCCAAAAAACAAAAAAAGCAAACATCGCAATAAAGTGACAATTTTTTTGTTTTGCTTTCTCAGAGCATATAAAAGTTATAGTTACACTATACTGACTGCAATTTATTAAGTATGCAATAGCATTATGTCTACATAACGCCAAAACTGTTACAATAGTAACATCAAAAATCACTGATCACAGATCACCATAACAAATATAATAATGAAAAAGTTTGAAATATTGTGAGAATTATCAAAATGTGACACAGAGACAAAAAGTGAGAAAATGCTGTTGGAATAATGGTGCTGCTAGACTTGCTGATGCAGGGTTGCCACAAACATTCAATTTGTAAAAATACATTATCTGTGAAGGGCAATAAAAGTGCACTAAAATGAGGTATGCCTATAAAATATTTCAGGCCCGATAGGTAAGCCTGTTCCTCAAAAATTAAACATAAAACTACCATATGACCCCACAGTACCACTTCTGGGTATACTGTATGCCAACAGAGCTGAGAACAGGTACTCAAAACAAATACTTGTACTTGCATGTATGCAACAGGGCTATCACAATAGCCAAAAAGTAGAAACAACTTAAATGTCCATCAACAGATGAATGTATAAACAAATTGTAATGAATCAATAATACTGAATATTATTCAGCCAAAAAAGGAATGAAGTGCTGATTGAAACATGCTGCAATGTGGGTCAACTTAAAAAGCATTACACTAGTGAAAGAAAGTCAGGCCCAACATGTCACATACTGTAAGATTCAATTTATATTAAATATTCAGATTAGATAAATCCAGAGGGACAAAAAGCAGGTTTGTGATTTGCCAGGCACTATAGGAAAACAAGAATGAGGAGTAACTGCCTTGTGGATATGGGGCTTTCTTTGGGTGTGATGAAAATATTTTGGAACTAGATAGAAGTAGTAGTTGCACAAAATTATGAATGTACTAAATGCCACTCAATTGTTCACTTTAAAATGGTTAATTCTGTTTTATGTGATTGTAACCTCATTAAATATTTGCCTATTTAAAATCAACCTGCCATATTTATGTGGGTCTATTTCTGGACTCTTTATTCTATGCCATTGATCTGTGTGTCTATCCCTTTACCAATATCACACTCTTTTGATTAAAATAGCTTTAGAGAAAGTCTTATAATCAAGTAATGTGATTTCTTCAATTTTTTTATTTTTCAAAACCGTTTAGGCTATTCTAGTTTTTATCTTTCTACATTGCATTAAAACTATTGATCAATCAGGGGAGAATTGACATTTTTACTACTTTGAGTCTTTCCAATTTATGAACATGGTATGTCTTTCCATTTATTTAGGACATCTTTGACTTATTTCACCAGTGATTTATAGTTCTCAGCACACACAACCTCTACATGATTTGTTAGATTTATAACTATTTCTTTTTTTGAAGCTATTGTAAATTACATTGTTTCCAATGTACAGAAATAGAATTTGTTTTGTTTATTGACCTTGCATCTTGTGATCTTACTAAATTTACTTATTTTAGAGATTTTGCCAGGGTCCTAGAATTTTCTACATTGACAATCATGTCATCAGTGAACAGGAACAGTTTTGTTTTTCCTTTTTAATCTGGATGTTTTTTTATTTCCCTTTCTTTCGTTATTGCACTGGTCAAACCTTCCAGTACAATGCTAAACACGAGTGACAGGACTGGGTATTCTTGTCTTGTTGCTTATCTCAGAGGGAAAGCATTCAATCTTAGATAACTAAGTATGATATGAGCTATAGAGTTTTTTTAATAGATGCTCTTTTACAGGTTGAAGAAGTTCCATTCTATTCCTAGTTTCCTGGGAGTTTTTGTCATAAGTAAATGTTGTGTTTTGCCTCCATCTTCACCAGTGCTCACTTCCAGGTTTCTAGTTGTGCTGAGCTGAGGTAAAGGGATATCAGAGAACATAAATTGTAAACTCACCATCAGTTCAGTGGTACTTTGAACTCTGGTGTTCTTCTCCAAATCACCAACTGCTATTAATGCTTTGACATTCTCAAATAGCTGCTCCATACATTCTATCCAGGTTTGAGAGTTGTTTTCTATGTGAGAGAAAAGGTGAAGCATGCTTACTTCATCTTATCCAGAGCTGGAACCCCAATACTTAGTTTTCCTTGTGCCTTTCCAACATCTATATATTTTCTTTCTTTTCCTGTATTACTGGTTCTCCACTCTGATACCTAATCCCTGCTGCCACCGAGGTCTTCCCAAATTAGTTTACTTCTTTTCAAAGGCTTTACTTAATCTTTTTTCTTGTCCACAATCTTCTTCCCTGTCCCACCTGCTACTATTAGTTACCTGGAAGCCAACTTGTCACACTCTGCTTTAGTCCCTTCTTAGTCACGTTTTTTAAATTGAGATATAAGACACATATCATAAAATTCACCACTTTGAAATATTTAATTCAGTAGTTTTATTACCATACTTACATTTCATCATCACTATTTAATTCCATAATATTTTCATCACCCCAAAAGAAACCCTGTATCTTTAGCAGTCAACCTCCACCCCCTGCAGCTTCCAGTCCCTGGAAACCACTAATCCACTTTCTGTCTCTATAGATTTGTCTGTTCTGGATATTTCATACAACATGTGACCTTTTGTGTCTGACTCCTTTCACTTAGAATGTTTTCAACGTTCATCTATGTTGTAGCATATATCAGAATTTCCTTTCCTTTTATTGCTAAACAACATTCCATTGTATGGATATACCACATTTTATTTATCCATTTATTAGTTGATGGACGTTTGGGTTGTTTCTAGTTTGGGGCTATTGTGAATAATGCTGCTATGTACATTCATATATAAGTTTTTTGTGGACACAAGTTTTCTATTCTCTTGGGTCTATATGTAGCAGTGGAATTGCTGGGACAAATGGTAATTCAATGTTTAACTTTTGAAGTTAGTGCCAAAGTGTTTTCTACAGTGGCTGAACAATTTAAATTCCCACCAGCAGTGTATGAGGGTTCTAATTTCTCCACATCCTCAATAACACTTTCTTATATATTATCCACATGCTAGTGGATAGTATCTCATTGTGGTTTTGATTTCCTTTTCCATGATGGCTAATGATGTTGAGTGCCTTTTTATGTGCTGACTGGCCATTTGTGTACCTTATTGTGAGAAACGTCTATTCAAATCCTTTGCCCTTTTCAATATTAAATTTGCTACTACTGAGTTTCTTTCATGTAGTGTTAAATAATGCTGCTTGAGGAGAAGTTTCTGACTACTTGGGGGTTGATGGTTGTGAAAAGTTGAGACATAGACCAAAAAAAACAAAAACAAAAAACAAACAAACCCTTTTAGCAAGTAGAATTGCTTATATACTAAAGTGCCTAAATTTTCGCAGGTGTTTTCTTTGTGTCTGAATGTATCTAGACTTCTTGTATCCGCCTTTAGTGCTCTAATCATGTCATTCATAAGAATTTTAAAACTTAAAATAAAAATATCAAAGATACTCTCCAAATGTGAATGCTAAAGTCCACTCTCAAAAAAGTAGAGAGCCTAAGTCAATTCAAACACATCTATTTTTTAAATTAATATTAAGGTATGTAAGACAGTAGAGTTGTGTTTTTCCTATTCTATTTTGGGGAAGCCACAGTTGGTCTTGAAGACAAGGAAGAGTGGGAAACTGACCATGGAAAGCCAATCTGCCAAACAAATGAATGATACAAATATTATACAAATTGTTTAAACCATGTAAAGAAACCTAGAAAATGCCCACTTTATCCCCAACCTAGCATTCTTTAGAAGCAAAAACACAAAACCAAAACTGCTTGTGAACATAAAATCCCAGCACCTAAAACAATGCCTGGCATGTAGAAAGTGCCCAATAAACATTTGCCCAATGTTGAATGAATACATGAACATTCACAGTGCATATCGTTCCAAAAGTTTTAGGGAGCAAACATCCACAGGCAGAAATAGAACCAGTTTTTGGCAGCAGGTTAATGTGTCAATTTGGGAACTGCAGGTGATAAACACTAGTTTATGGCACCAGGAATACTGGTTACAAGTAACACTTGGTTTGTTGAGTTGATTTTTATAAATGTTAAATTACAGCAAGTATTAATTGGCCATAAAATGATCTTTCAAAGCATTTTGCACCACACTTCTTGACTATCAGAGCACTGGGTGTTGAAGTACAGAGTAACTACTTTAGAATAACTCCAGAAAGAGAATCAAGGGAAGGAGTGGACACCAACCAAGGAAAAGGAGAGAAAATTCCTCATGAAGAGGAAGTATGGTGCCAAACGGGGAAGGAAATAGAAAAGGAGTATTAAATTTCTACATCATTTTTCATCTTAGCGGTTACCAAAATGCTATAGTTAAATGCTAATAAAAAGAAATACCAGGACTTCCCTGGTGTCACAGTGGTTAAGAACCTGCCTGCCAATGCAGGGTACATGGGTTCGAGCCCTGCTCCGGGAAGATCCCACATGTCGTGGAGTAACTAAGCCCCTGTGCCACAACTACTGAGCCTGCGCTCTACAGCCTGCAAGCCACAACTACTGAGCCTGTGTGCCACAACTACTGAAGCCCGCGTGCCTAGAACCCGTGCCCGGCAGCAAGAGAAGCCACCGCAATGAGAAGCCCACGCACTGCAACGAAGAGTAGTCCCCGCTCGCTGCAACTAGAGAAAGCCTGCGTGCAGCAACGAAGACCCAACGCATCCAAAAATAAATGAAATAATAATAAAAATAAATAAAATAATAAATAAAATTAATTTGTTTAAAAGAAAAAGAAAGATATACCATCAAGTAGGAATGGTTAGAAGATGGCTCAGGATTAGGCATATGATTAGAGGGAATTATAACAAATTCTAATGTTTTTAGTATTCAGTTACACATAATTTCAATTTAAAAAAAAAAGAGAAAAATAAAGTAGGTAAATGAGGGCCACTTTGAGCTCCAGGGGAAATGTCCTATATGAACATGTCAGAGAGTAATTACTATTATTATTTTGTTCTCTAGTGGCTTCCAGGAAACCAACAATTAACTGTTGCCACTCAACTCTTAATGAGCGAATCACTCTGGGGCATGTTAAAAGTTAGCAGTCCATCATGAAGTTTCAACTTACTAATAAGTTGCTCTGGTGATCATTACAGGCATCTAGTATTCCTTCTGGAGCACCCTCATTATTATTTTTTTAGCATCTTTATTGGAGTATAATTGCTTTACAATGGTGTGTTAGTTTCTGCTGTAAAACAAAGTGAATCAGATATACATATATCCCCGTATCTCCTCCCTCTTGCGTCTCCCTCCCACCCTCCCTATCCCACCCCTCTAGGTGGACACAAAGCACCGAGCTTATCTCCCTGTGCTACGCGGCTCGGCTGCTTCCCACTAGCTATCTATTTTACCTTTGGTAGTGTATATATGTCCATGCCACTCTCTCACTTCGTCTTACCCTTCCCCCTCCCCGTGTCCTCAAGTCTATTCTCTATGTCTGCGTCTTTATTCCTGTCCTGCCCCTAGGGTTTTTTTTTTTTTAAGATTCCACATACATGTGTTAGCGTACGGTATTTGTTTTTCTCTTTCTGACTTACTTCACTCTGTATGACATGACAGTCTCTAGGTCCATCCACCTCACTACAAATAGCTCAACTTCATTTCTTGGAGCACCCTCATTATGAAGCATTCGGGTTACCTGCTGTTCTCATAAATGAATACCCCCTGGCGGGGGGTGGGGAGATCAAGAGGGTCCTCTTACAAAGTCATCTTGAGAAGTTGTTGGTCAAGTTCTGGTTGCCCTTTGAGGGAGGGAAAGGCAGGTCCCACATTCTTAATTAAGCTTGCCTCTTGTGGGAGAGAAGGCTTCTGTTGAGTGGGAATTCTTTCTCAAAGACAGATTAGGGTATGATTGTCAAGATGTATTTCTCTCTTTTAAATGGAACTATTTATGCATGAAATGCCATAATGTCTGAGATGTGCTTTAAAATACTCCAAAAGAAACAAAATAAAAACTGGAGAGGTTAAGGTTAAATGAAACAAAATAGGTAAATGTTGATAATTGTTGATGCCTACATAGGGTTCATTACATTATTATTCTCTACTCACTCCTAGAAACCGGGGTCAGAAACCTCACAGGTCTCCAAATTGAATCAGGGTTGTTAGGAAGGAGGAAAGGAAAAACGGATGCTAAGAGGCAACCAACAAAAGTCTACTACACGCCCCACATGTAAAACTTCCAGTATAATAGAATAGAGGACATTGAATGATAGCTTCTAAAACTGTAACATAGATAGTTGTGAAGCTATAATCAGAGATCAGGGACCTGGACAGTCCGTAGAGATGAAAGGTTACCTTAATGAAAGAACACGAAGTGTCTGGGGTGGATGGGAATAGTGGTGAGGAATTCTATGAAGCAAACATTACCCTAATACCAAAACCCAAAATAAAGATATTACTAATACCTCTCATGAACATAGATTCCAAACTCCTCAACAAAATATTAACAAATCGAATTCAACAATGTATAACAAGAGTTATACAGTGGGATTTATTCCAGGAATGCAAGACTGGTTCAATATTCAAAAATTAATTAATGTCAGGACTTACCTGGTGGCTCAGTGGTTAGGAATCGGCCTGCCGGTGCAGGGGATGAGGGTTCGAGCCCTGGTCCGGGAAGATCCCACATGCCGCGGAGCAACTGAGCCTGTGTGCCACAACTACTGAGCCTGAACTCTGGAGCCTGCTAGCCACAACTACTAAAGCCCGTGCGCCTAGAGCCTGTGCTCTACAACAAGAGAAGCACGCGCACCGCAACAAAGAGTAGCCCCTGCTAGCCGCAACTAGAGAAAGCCTGCACACAGCAACGAAGACCCAACAAAGCCAAAAGTAATTAATTAAGAACTTATACAAAATTAATTAATGTAATCCATCACATCAACAGGCTAAAGAATAAAAATCAATACTGTCAAGATGGTAATTCTTCCCAACTTGATCTATAGATTCAATGGAATCCCAACAAAAATCCCAGCAAGGGCTTCCCTGGTGGCACAGTGGTTAAGAATCCACCTGCCAATGCAGGGAACACAGGTTCGAGCTCTGGTCTGGGAAGATCCCACATGCCGCGGAGCAACTAAGCCCGTGTACCATAACTACTGAGCCTGCGCTCTAGAGCCCATGAGCCACAACTACTGAGCCTGTGTGCCACAACTACTGAAGCCTGCACGCCCTACAGCCCATGCTCTGCAACGAGAAGCCACTGCAATGAGAAGCCCGCGCACTGCAACGAAGACCCAACTCAGCCAAAAATAAATAAATTTATTTTTTAAAAAATCCCAGCGAGTTATTTTCTGGATATTGACAAATTGATTTTTAAATATATATGGAGAGGCACAAGACCCAGGATAGCCACCATGATATTGAAGGAGAAGAAAAGTTAGAGGACTGACATTACTCGACACTGACTTACTGTAAAGCTACAATAATCAAGACAGTGTGGTGTAGGTGAAAGAATAGACAAATAGATCAATGGAACAGAATAGAGAGCCTAGAAATAGACCGACATAAATATGGACAACTAACTGTTGACAAAAGGGCAAAGGCAATAAAATGGAGGAAAGACAGTCTTTAACAAATGGTGCTAGAACAACTGGACATACACATGCAAAAAAAAAAAAAAGAATCTAGATGCAGATTTTACACCCCTCACAAAAATAATTCAAAATGGATTCTAGATCTAAATGTAACCAAAATAATAAAACTCCAGAAGATAAAACATAGGAGAAAACCTACATGACTTTGGGTTTGGTGATGACTTTATACAGTAGATACAACATTAAAGGCATGCTCCAGGAAAGAAATGATTGATAAGTTGGACTTCATTAAAATTAAAAACTTTTGCTCTGCAAAGACACTGTCAAAAGAATAAGACAAGCCACAGATTGGGAGAAAACATTTGCAAAATACTTATGTGATAAAGGAATTTTATATAACTTATGCAAAGAACTCTTAAAATTCAACAACAAGAAAATGATCAACTTGATTAAGAAAGGGGCAGAAGATATGAACAGACACTTCACCAAACAATGTACACAGATGGTAAAAAAAAAAACATGAAAAGATGCTCCACATCATGTCATTAGGGAATTGTAAATTAAAGCAATGAGACACCACTATACAACTATCAGAATGGTGAAAATCCAAAAACACCGACAACTACAAATACTCATAAAATAATGGAAAAACAGAAACTCTCATTCATTACTGATGGGAATGCAAAATGGTACAGCTTTTCCTGTTATTCTTCTGCAAATCCCAGACCACTTTGTGCCTGCAAATGGTTAGAGGACAGTTTCCAGGTCCCAGATGGTGTACAGGACAAGAATCTGGGAGGGCATAATACACAGGTTAACTCCAAGGGATTAACCAAAGAGAAAACAGGGTTCTTTCTGAGAAAAAGAGACCATACTTAAGAAGGGATTCCTGTCACTTGTGGAGACAGGTGAGAGATCATGATTTAGTTGAGAGTGATGATACTTCCTGAGATGTCTGTGCCCTGGTCTCTCCTTTTCCTCCTTCTAAGACAGTGAGGGCTGATATGAGTGGTCAGGATGGTGGTGGAATGGAGTCCTAGCACGCTGTCTCAGACAGCCTAAGGAGAAGAATGGGTAATAAGGAATCAGTCAGGAGCCCTGACTCCTAAATCCTGCTCCACAACATGCATGGACAAAAATTTACTTTCTTCCTAGAACTCTTGTGGTATCCAAACTGGGAACCAGGAAATCTCAATTCTCTCCCTGCATCTTCTGCAACACATCTTAAGGCAACCACTTCCTGAAATTTGTCTTATATACCTGATGTCTCAAGTGGGGCTGATGGTCCCTGTTCTTCACCCCTCCTGGGGAGTAGATGAGCTTTGAAGTTGAAAGATCTTATACTGGGTTGGCAGCTTTGTACAAGTGAAGTGCCATTTTCCAAACCCTCGTGTGTAAAACACTCATTGCATAGCAGACGCTGGAAGCAATTGAGAATGTTGTTGCTAAAACGTTTGGATCTTCTACTAGATACAGAAGATGCCAAACACAATTGCTTGCACTGACCTTCAAGAAATAAATTCTTTGGCTGGGGCCCTTGCAAGAGAGAAGTCTCCAAGTTCTCTCCTAGAAAGAGAATGCACGGGTACTAGTTCCACTCTGCCCGCAATATCTAACCATGGGACCTGAAGCTTCACCTTCCTATTGTTTAATGGTGATGCCTGTCCCCCTACCCAAGAGGCTGTGTGGTGCAGAGGAAAGGGCATTTAATTGCGAGTCAGGTGGCGTGGGATCTAATTTTGTTCCACGAATTCAGATACTCTCTCAAGTTTCCATAGTGGTGAAAGGATTAACTAGGTCAGTGTTTCCCAAACTGGTATTCCACAAAACTATCTGAGAGATGGATGTTAGGTGTGAATGTCACCCACCCACCACCACCACCACCACGATTAAATAAGGTTGGCAATCACTGCATGCTTATACTCCTCTCTTTTGACCCAGAGTTTACACTGTACATTTAATTTTTTAAAATAAATTTACCTATCTATCTATTTATGGCTGTGTTGGGTCTTCCTTGCTGCGCCTGGGCTTTCTTTAGTTGCGTCGAGCGGGGGTTACTCTTCCTTGCAGTGCACAGGCTTCTCATTGTGGTGGCTTCTCCTGTTGTGGAGCATGGGCACTAGGCACGTGGGCTCAGGAGCTGTAGTATGAGGGCTCTAGAGTGCAGGCTCAGTAGTTGTCGCACACAGGCTTAGTTGCTCAGTGGCATGTGGGATCTTCTTGGACCAGGGCTCAAACACGTGTCCCCTGCATTGGCAGGCGGATTCTTAACCACTGTGCCACTATGGAAGCCCTGCACTGTACATTTAAACATAAACACTGAGAAGTCCTCCTATAACAAAACATTGACTTTAACCCACTGTCCCCAGATTTACTTGGGTGCATAGTATTTTCATGGAATAGCTCTGCATATCTCACATTGTTCTCTACCTATGTTTGGTACCCACTGACAGAACAGATTTCCAAGGCCCCTTCCAGGTCCTTCTATACACCTCGGTGTTGAGACAGTCCTTGGGAAGAGATGTGCTGAGTGACTGCAAGACCCCTAGGTCTGTGTGGGCATTCAGGCCCTTACTAATGGCAAGTGTTGGAGAGCAGAAATGGTGGGGGTGGGTGCTGAGAGGACAGGCAACCCGAGTGGAGGTGTTTTCCTTGGGGTGCACATGGAATCCAGTCTTCTTATTCCAGGGTGAAGTTCCCTGAGCTCCAAGCTAGAGCATTCATTCAGATAGAATGATAGCCTTAGACATTCCTACGTCCCCAACACAGGAATCCTCTGTGTGTTCCTTCAGAGGGCCTGCATGCTCTTCTCTTCCATCTCTCCTGATAAAGAACAAGACCAGGACTCATGGCCATCACACATTTGTCAAGCACTCAATACCTGAAGAAAGGAGAACACTTGGCCGGGGGTGCTCTGAGTAACCAAAGCTAATGTTCAGGTGGCTGTGGCAGTATTTTTCTGTTTGATATAAGTGGACCCTTGAAGAACATGGGTTTGAACTGCAAGGCTCCACTTACATGTGGACTTTTTTCAATAAATAGGTACCACAGCACATGATCCATGGTTGGTTGAAGCTGCAGATGGCAGAACCACAGATGCAGAGGGCCAACTGTAAAGTTATACACGGATTTTCAACTGTGTAGGAGTTGGCGCAACTAACCTACCCTGCGCGTTGTTGAAGAATCAACTGTATTTTCATCCTTATATTTGTCAGTTTTGTGCCCAACACGGAAGTCTACACAAGACAGACAAAGCCCCTGCCCTCCTGATGCTTATATTCTAATGGGTTAAGACAGACAAAAGCAAGCAAACAAACCAAATAACTCTGCCTTGTGATACTTCCTATGAAGGGAATAAACACAATGCTCAGAATGGTTAAGTGCAGACATGACTGACTGGTATAAGAGTGAAGGTCAAGGGAAGACAGAGCCCTTGTGCAAGCTTGGATTTCAAATTGTGGGAGCTGTGGAGAGACCCAAGAGGAGAAAACTGTAGAAGCGCCTCTTAACTCAAAGAAAAGTAAGACTGGAAATATGAGCTCCTCCTTTAAGGAGGATGAATAGCTTTGATGCTGAGTAATGCTTACTCAACAGAAGTTACAGGAAGGAAACATTAAAACACATTTCCGTAACTCCTCTGTGTGAGAAACTATTGTTCCTTAAGCTACTAACACTTTAAAAAAGATTGTTTTTTATAAGCTTAAAATATCTAACTCTTCTCTTTGTGAACATTAAAGACCCTCCACTTTTTCATTTTTTCACATGCTTTGAAACTGTTCCGTTTGTACAAGTCATGGACAAATGCTTAGTGTGAAAATCATGATGCTGGAAATATTATATTCATTGGTTAAAAAAATTCAACAGAAAGATTTCTTACCAAGTTTTTCCTTGAAGGTTCAGGGTATTCAAATACTATAAACCTCATTTTTGTATTAATGCTTAGATCTGTGCAATTCAAGATTCATAATCCTACTGTGGTGGAAATGAAAAGCGATTCTGATAGTTTTCCTAAATCCGAAACTGAGTGAAAGACAAGAGCTTGCTTGCATAATTCCTCTCGTAAGAGCCAGATGGGAGAACTGCTTTAAGTGAAGTGCAGGCATTATCAGATATGGATGATTTATACAGAAGTAAAGCCTTATAGACGCTTGACTGCGGAAAGAACTTCAGTACAGCCCAGTACCCTTGTCCACTGGAGAATTCATACACAAAGAAACCCTACATATACATCAGGTTCGGTAGATGCTTTAAACAGTGCTCCAGCCTTGCTCTCCACTGAACCCACACAAGGAAGAAACTATAAAAGTGACAAGTGTGGAATAGATTCAGCAACAAAATGCTTCTGTACTTGTTTGGAAAGAACCCTAGAAACAGAATGTGGGTAAAGCTTCAGCACTTCCTACTCAGGGCACTTCAGAGACTGTACAGGAGAACCCACAGAAAGAACGTGAGGAGGCCTTCAGCAAATAATCCACTAAGCACTAGAGGGAAAGCTCCTGAGAGAAAAGTAATGGGCAGCCTTGATCCATTACACGTGCGTGGGAACGAGCCAGGAAATGCACAAGATGACCAGTAAACATTTGTCTGTGGAGTGGTTCAACGAATGTCTGGAAAATCCCTTATGGTGTTCAAAGCTTTTTATTATCCCAACTGTCCAGCTGGATAGAAAAGGCTGCTTAGCGTTCTTCCTCTAAACATCTCCAGCGCAACTGAACACTGTTCTGTTTCAAAAGCTGATCGAAACCCTAGCAGTTTGTTTTATCCAAGCTCTCCTCCTGTACTTCCCCTCCAGTTAAAAGATAGTTGAGATTCTCAAGATCAGCTTGAGGTCAGCTTAATGGTGAGAACTCTGGGTATACAATGGTGCCAGGACCATGGCTACTAGGACCCGTGCAGAGAAGGGGTCGAGGATTTGGGGACTAGGCTAGGTCAGTGATTCAATTCTCAGAACCAACCTTGGAGCCACTATAAGGCTGTTAACTGGACACACAAAAACAAAGCACCTTCTGGTTTGTCCTAGAAATCATCTGATTATGCAGGTCATATTAGTGAGAACTTTAACACTGAGGCTGAACCTAGGGTTGTGTCTGATTTCATTTTTAAACGAAGCCTCACAGTTTTAGTTTTACCTTGTTGTTTTAGTAATCGGCTCTCATCGCTGTGATGAGGTATAGAAATGCCTTCTTCTAACCTGAATACATCCAACCCAAATTCCAAAACATATGTAGTAGTAAAACACTGTGCTGATTAGTGGCTAAGCTAGAACTTTCCCACTGGAAGTTTCTCACTCCCCAGCTGGACTGCCTGCCCTGCTCCTGTTTTCCTGGCCAAGCTTCTTCCCAGCTGTTACCTTTCAGTCCAGGAAAAGAAGCCACCTTCCTCTTTACAACAATCTGGGAAAACTTGGTGATCTCCGTCCTGTTTTCTGAGGCACAATTCAAAGAAGGTACAACAGAGCTATTTACCAAACCATTCCTTGAAGTCTACTGCACTCACTTAGGAATGGAAAGAAACCCCTAACCTCTCCCTAGCCCACTGATCAACAGAAGCCTTTCTTGTGCACGTAGGGCTGTGGAGCAGTGGAACAGAGGGTGGACAAAGACAATGAAATGGAATAAGGCCAGAGAGAGGGACAGATGGTTGCCTTGTCCACTTCTACAACTGACCTCTACAGGATTTGTCCCCGGTAAGCAAGCAAGCAGTCTGTCTTTCCCATCACCTACTTATAAGTCTTATAAGCTCCTAAGTGTTCCCATCAGTGTTACACCAGCTCAGTGGAGCATCTAGAGGAAACTAGATCTCTTCCAAGGACCAAAGACCAGGTGGAATGACAAAGAAGTTTCCTGAGCTCTAGCAGAATAGACGGTCTTACTGACAGGACAGGTTATGCTGCAGAAACACATAGCACCAACATCCCATTGACTTAACACAACAAAAGTTTATTTCTTATTCCTACAGTCCATTATAGGTCTGGGGGACTCTCCAGAACAGATACCCCTTCCCAATGTGGGGGGCTCGGCATTCCAGACTGTTCTGATCTTGTGACTCCTCTCTCTGTGCTTATACGACTGAGGCAGAAAAAGACAGCACTAGAGTCCTGCAGCAATAAACAAATGCTTCAGCCAAGAAGGGAAACTTTTGCTCACACCCATTGCTCAAAACTATCTCAGGATGCTAACTGCAAGGAGAAAAAAGTCTAACCACTCCCTTCTTACTGTTCACTAGGATACAAGCTCCATGAGGATATGCATTTTGTCTCCTTGTCCACTACTATATCCTTAGCTTAAAAGACTACCTGGGCACATAACAGGCCCTCATTAAATTGAGTGAATGAATGTAGTGTCAGCAAGAAATCCACATGTATATCTTGGGAGAAGAAACAGAGCCCCAGGGGTGTAAGGCTGAGACTGTTGGGTAAGATCTATGCAGACCAGAGCTGCAGAGCTGGCCGAGCTTAAAAAATAAGCACACTGGTGTACTGGTACAGTTATCTTAGAGAAGAAAATGAAATCCTGCTGACAGCAGCAGACCAAAACCTCAGGTGACTTACACCATAAAGCACTGAAGCCAAGGAACAAATCAACCGAGCAAACCACCAACACGAGTGCTCAGCTCCTGGAAGGAGCTGCAACAGCCACAAATGCATCTGCTCCTTTAATGTAGTCAGTCCACCCAACATACCACTGGGGACCAGGGGAAAGGGAAGGACACACACACTGAGACCCTGCTATTTCCCAGGCTGTTAGGTGCTTTTCCTTCATCAACCCCTCTAATCCCCCAAAAAAACCCTGAGTTGAGTGTTATCACTATTTCATATGGAAACTGGAGATTTAAGAGTGTTTCAGTAATCAATCAAGAAACAGGAATGTTTTACAAGCTAGAAATAGATGCAATACAATGTCATCCAGGATGGCTGGGCAGGGACAACATACAGATCAGTCCTACTAATCCTGCCCTCAGGCCTGACTGATGTAGCTAAGTGACAGCCAACAGACCCACTAGCTATGGGGTCTTAACAAGCCTCTGGATTTCTTTGAACCTAACTCCCCTTTTTATAAGAGATTTGTAAGAGATCGTTTAACCTCTTTCCTAATACTACCTGAAAGCTCTAACAGGAACACATCTGAATCACTGCTGTAGGTGTTATAAGAAAATCCACAGCCCATAGAGATTTTTGGCATTCTATGCTATGCTGGAGAAGACAGAAACTGGAAGACCCTGTTTAACAGTTTACAGTGTTAAGTCAACCAAGACAGATGCAGGTTCACCTATCCTTGCCTACCACTCAGCATCAGTTCCCAAACCTTTCCTTTTGGGAACTTGGTCTCCTGCTCACTGAATTCCCAGAGCACCATTCCCAGTGACCCACAGGATCCTCCCTACTGCATACACTCCAGTTCCCAGACAAACATAACTTTCTTGTTGTTCTTAGTAACAAACAAAAGCCACGTTAAAATACAAACAGACAAAAACCTGAGAAGTTGATCCTGAATTCCCATTAATTTCCATGAGCTTCAGAAAAGTGCTCATGTTTATGGCTGTTTTATCCTATTGGCACTGTGAGGTAAGGAGTCCAGTTAATTGCAGAAAAGTCTTCATCTAAAATATACCAAATGGCTAAAAATTCCAACCCATGTCCACATGATCTCATTAGATATTCTCCTTTTTTCGAACACCACAAATGAGAGGCAATGATACTGCATTATTAGTTCACCTGGCAGATTCTCTAACAGTGAAGTAAATGATTTCATCACAGTAAAAACTGTGCTAACAGGACTCAAGAGATAGTTGCTAAAATGTTCAAGAAAGAACTCAGAACCAGGTCAACTTTGTGAACACTGTCCAATGACAAAACAGAGTAAGAAAATCCAATTTGTTTCTTGGAAAACTTTATATTAGAATTCATTTCTACCTCATGAGACTACTGAAATTCGTTAAGTCTGCTAACTGGAAGACAATGGTATGCAATGAAACAGGTATATTACTGCTTTTTGTTTTGGAAGACCATGCTACACATGTTTCTATCATATGTGCTTAAGAGTAGCTGGGGAGGCCACTCTGTGACCACAGAAGACTGATGATTCATGACTGCATCTGCTATTTTGAAGCTGATCTTGCTATTTTGCCAAGTACAATCCCAAAACAGCTTTTTCCCTTACTCAGAATATTCGTAGAACACTTTTTTTGCTAAGGAATTCAGTGAAAGTTCTAAGTAAAAACAGTAAGTAGTACAACTATTAACGTTTCCCCTCCATAGTCAACCCTGATTTCTTTCTGTGAAACATGACGTTTACATCTCCAAATTTTCCACTGGTGAAAAATTCTTCATGCTTCTTAATTTTGCATTTTTTCATAAACTTTAGGGTCAAGCGCCGCTTGGTATATGTCTGTAGACTAAGGACACTGAACAAGCTTTCCTTCACTGGTGTCAAAGTCTTGAGCACTTACTGAAGCTTCTCCTGCATGTGCTACAGGTGGGTTCTCCGGTGTTTAATAAGGTGGGAATTTTGACTGAATTTTTTTCCACATTGATGACATGCAAAGGGCTTCTCTCCAGTGTGAGTTCTTTGGTGTGTGTGGAGATGTGAATTTTGACTGAAGCTTTTCCCACACCATGAGCATTTATATGGCTTTACTCCTTGGTGTGTTGTTAAGTGCTTATTAAGATCTGACCTCCATCTAAACCTCTTATCACACTGTTCACATTTATATGGTTTCTCTTCAGTGTGAATTCTTTGGTGCTTAATAAGATCAGAGCTAACTCTGAAGCTTTTCCCACATTCCTGACATTTAAAAGGCTTCTCTCCTGCACGTTCTTTCTCGTGAAGCTCGATAAGTTTCAGCAGCTCTTCTTCCCACCAGTTTGAAAATTTCTTTCCTTCCTTCACTGGAAAATCTTGGTGCCATTTCCCCACCCTATGCATATCACCATGATTTTCTTTGCCCATTGTTTTCTGATGAACATTCACACTGGCTTTTTTTGATACTATGTCTCCTGGTGCTTGTATTTCTAAGTCAGAAAAACATATAGGTTGATGATTTTCAGTGTCATTTTTCATCTTTATCTCTGTTGGAATAAACATAAGAATCAGCCAACTGTATGTCAGAGCAAGAAAACCATGGGAATAGAAAAAAACGCAATATTCACTGATTTTAAAAAAATAGGGAAGTAGAATCTTAAATGTTAAGCCCTTGTAAAGGTTCCTACCAAGGCACATTTCTCCTCTTCCCATGGTATATTTACCTGAAAACAGCTCTCCGGGACTGTCTTTGAACACTGGGGATCCTTGAACCCATGGCTCTTCCCCTTGCTCTAAGCAGCAGATCACTTTAGTGTTGGGGAGCACAAATAATGCTGTGAAATAAAAAACTGAGGTCAGTGACTGGAACTAACAATGGTTTACTAATTCCAGACTACTTCAAGAAGAGCAAAAGATACTTTAACAGTTTCTTATCCTGAATGGTTAAATGGAGAGTCTCATATCCAATATTAAGTTTACACTATACTGCATTTGTGACTGGGTATGTAAAGACTGGGAAATAAACCTAAGCTAGATCTATGAAAAGGGTATGCGAATTCATTGCGTGTTCCCCATCTTCTGAAACCAATACTGCATATTCAACTAAGCTGTAACCAAACTCCAGAGGCTACAGGAAATACAGGCTGGTCCTATTACCTCTTTAGGAAGACTCATAATGGATAAGGCCAGGTCTAGGGGAGTCAATGTGAAGGTCAGTGGGCTAGGTGTCATAAACACAAGTGATTCCTGTAATAGTATAGCAAGTTTCAATTGAGTTCTCAGGTACCAGACACTGGACCAGGAAAGATTTCTACCACTCCTATAGCTCACTGGTTCACATCCAGGTGAAGGAAAGAGACCAGAATTACTTAGTGGACCTTCTCTAAAAGTATGGAAAGCATTCATCACTCAGTCATTCAATACATATGTGCTGAGTGGCTGTGGTGCACCAGGCACCCTCTATGTGCTAGGAATACAGTGGTGAATAAGCCAAGCCCCCCTGATCTCACAGAGCTTATCTTCTAGTGCAGAGCGAGACAGTCTAATGTCAATAAACACGCAAATAAAATATCAGGAAGTGATAAATGTTTTGAAGAAAACTAAAGCAGGGTGAGAGAACATTTAAGATTCTGCTTCTGTGAAGCTATTTTAGATAAGGCTATGTGAAAAGCCTCTCTTAGAAAGTGATATTTGAGGGACTTCCTTGGTGGTCCAGTGGTTAAGACCCATGCTCCCAATGTAGTGGGTCCGGGTTCGACCCGTGGTTGGGGAGCTAAGATGCCGCAACTAAGAGTTTGCATGCTGCAACTAAAAATCCCGCATGCTGCAACTAAAGATCCAGAGTGCCAAAACTAAGACCCTGCACAGCCACATAAATATATATATATTTTTAAAAAAGTGATATTTTGAGCAGAACCCTAAACTGAGAGTTTTGTCATATGGCAGAAAAGTGTGCCAGGCACAGGGAAGGGGAAAGAAATGAGCACACCAAGCCCATGAAACAGCAAGATGAGCAGTGTGAATAAAGAGGCCAGAGCAAGGGCACGAATGGCAGGAGACGACAGCAGGGAGATGAGGGGCCAGATCGTGGAGGAAGCCTTGGTAAGGAATTTGGTTCTTATATTGAATGTGATGAGAAGTTATCATAAGGTTTTTAAGCAGAAAATGTCATCATCTGATTAGGATTGTTTTTTTTGGCCACACCCTGCAGCTTCCAAGATCTTACTTCCCCAACCAGGGATTGAACCCACATCCTTGGCACTGAAAGTGCAGAGTCCTAACCACTGGACCACCAGGGAATTCCATGTGATTAGGGTTTTTTTTTTTTTAAATAACTTTATTTTATTTATTTATTTTTGGCTGTGTTGGGTATCCGTTGCTGTACGCGGCCTTTCTCTAGTTGCGGTCAGCAAGCGGGGGCTACTCTTTGTTGCAGTGTGTGGGCTTCTCATTGTGATGTCTTCTCTTGTTGCAGAGCACAGGCTCTAGGCGAGTGCGCTTCAGTAGTTGTGGCACGCAGGCTCAGTAGTTGTGGCGCAGGGGCTTAGTTGCTCTGCAGCATGTGGGATCTTCCTGGAGCAGGGCTCAAACTCGTGACCCCTGCACTGGCAGGAGGATTCTTAACCACTGTGCCACCAGGGAAGCCCCCATGATTAGGTTTTTAAAAGACTCTGGCTGCTGTGTGGAAAACTGACTGTGGGAGGGCAGGAGTGGTGGCAGTGGGTGGCAGTTAGAAAGTATTGAGGAGAACCTTGTGGCTGAGACGAGGATGCTAACAGCACAAGAGGCTGAGACATGATCCAATTCAAGCTATACTGTGAGGGTGGAGCCAAGATGATTAGCGATGGCCTAGTAGTGGGGTAGGATGGCAAGATCACGGTAAAGAATGATCCATAGGTTTTCTGGCCTGAAATACTGGGTGAATGGTAGTGTCCTTTAGGGAGACAGGAAAGAGAAGAGCAAAGCAATTTGGAGGGAAGGGACCAAAAATTCTGGATAAGGAATGAGCATGTGAACTTGGCAAAAGCTCCCAGGTGAACTGGTTACACCTTTTCCCTGCTGAACCACTATCTGAGAATCAAAAAGCAACTGGTAAATATATCTGTGTATATATAAAAAAAAAAAAAGCAACTGGAAAAGAGACTCTCTCACAGAGAAAGCCAAGAATATGACAGATTACTCAACTCCTAGGCAAAGGGAAGGGCAAAGGACATCCCTGGTGGTTTAGTGGTCAAGAATCCACCTTCCAATGCAGCAGACAGGGGTTCAACCCCTGGTCAGGGAACTAAAATCCCACATGCCGTGGGGCAATGAAGCCCGCGACACAACTGCTGAGCCCACACGCTCTAGAGCCTGTGTGTCACAACTACAGAGAAGCCCGCGTGCCGCAACGAAACATCTCGCACGCCACATTGAAGATCTCGCATGCCACAACTAAGGTCTGATGCAGCCAAATAAATAAATCATTAAAAAAAAAAAAAAGATTCAGGAGTTCCCTGGTGGTGCAGTGGTTAAGAATCTGCCTGCCAGTGCAGGGGACACAAGTTCGAGCCCTGGTCCGGAAAGATCCCACATGCCACGGAGCAACTAAGCCCATGCGCCACAACTACTAAGCCTGAACTCTAGAGCCCGCGAGCCACAACTACTGAAGTCCAAGTGCCTAGAGCCTGTGCTCTGCAACGAGAAGCCACTGCAATGAGAAGCCCATGCACCACAACAAAGAGTAGCCCCTGCTCGCCACAACTAGAGAAAGCCCGCGTGCAGCAACAAAGACCCAACACAGCCAAAAAGATAAATTAAAAAAATTTTTAAAAAAATTCGATGAAGGGAAGGGGAGAATCTTTACCTAGAGAGATGACAGTCTCATAGTTTTCTTGCATTACATCATTGTAGAGGGCCTTCTGAGCAGGATCCAGTAACTCCCATTCTTCCTGGGAAAAATATATGGCCACTTCTTCAAATGTCAACAAGCTCTAAAAAGAGAATAGGCTTTAGGTCAGTATTTGCCACTTCAAAAGCAGCCCAACCATCTGACCCATGATTTGTATGTTAGTCCAGGAACTAAAGGAACAGCACATGATACTTTTTAAAGTGAGAAGGCAGAAATGGAGGAGGCAAGGGATCAGCAAACAGTCTGGGAGGTGTCCAGTTCCCCAGAGGGATCATCTGGGTTAATATGCCTCTGAGCACGTGCTGGGCAGTGTAGGCCAAGGGCAGCAGGGAGAGGCAGCCCTAAGAAGCTGGAAAGCACAGTTCACCTGGGACTCAGGCAAGATGAGCTCAGGTGCCACTGGCCAGTCTTTGGTGTTTGTCTGTTCAGGAAAGGCTAGGATCCGGTGAGCAGGCACCGCTGTGGGTGAAAGACAGCAGAGGTAATTTCTCTCGCTTCTGTTTCTGAACGTGGTAGGCTCTTTTCTAAAATACAGAAGACCCCGATTTTTTTAGTATTGATGAGATACCTTTACAAGCACGTGTGCTGGACTTCCCTGGTGGCGCAGTCATTAAGAATCCGCCTGCCAATGCAAGGGACATGGGTTCGAGCCCTGATCCAGGAAGATCCTACATGCTGTGGAGCAACTAAGCCCATGCACCCCAACTACTGAGCCTGCGCTCTACAGCCGAAAAACCACAGCTACTGAAGCCCGCGCGCCTAGAGCCCAATAAGAGAAGCCACCGCAATGAGAAGCCCATGCACCGCAAGGAAGCCACCGCAATGAGAAGCCACCGCAGTGAGAAGCCTGCGCACCACCTCGCTCACCGCAACTAGAGAAAGCCCACGCGCAGCAACGCAGCAACGAAGACCCAACACAGCCAAAAATAAATACATAAATTTATTTATTAAAAAAAAAAAAGTGTGTGCACTGCTCAGAAATGCCTCTCATTATAAATGAAAACCATGGAACTACCAGCCTCTAAAACAGGTTCCCTAGTTTTCATGAGCAACTTAATGAAAGGAAAAAATTTTTATTATCCTCTTGTGACATAAATTGAAAACAAAATACTCAGGGAATCCAGTGTACAGTAAGAGATGTAGTTTTTTTTTTTTTTTCATCATTTGTTACTTTTTTTCTGGTACAAATAGTGTTCACATTCTGCCACTAACCACCCATTCTGATCCCAATTCCTTTCATATTTTCAGCATGAGATGAGACTGACCCTCTCTGCTTTTCCAAAAACAGAATTCCTGAGGTTATTACCAGGGTTCTGTGGTTTGGAGAATTCTGAATCTTAGGCCAACCCCCACCTTCAACCACACGTGGTCTGCTCTACCGTAACCCGGGGGGCATCCTAATTGCTAACGTGGCTACATTAGTAGATCCACAGGGCAAGCAAGAAAATGGTAACAACATTCTGGCTTAACAAATTACTATCCCAGCTCCCAGGAGAAGGAAAGTAACGTGAAGCTCCTTACCCCTCTCACATACGGGCGCAGTTTCTTTGTGGGTATTCCTGATCAGCAGCTCTTGTAGACTCTGGTGTGTATTCCAAAATTCTTCATCCTGGGACATGCCCACTTGCTGGGCCTCTGCTGGCTTCAGCTTGAAGCCTGGAGCCTCTGCTGTTTCTCCCAAGAGCACTGCCTCCTTTCCCAGCTCATGGTCTGCAACCTAGAAATAATGCACATCCTTGTTACTATGGAACTTACTTTTGGTTTGGGAGTTGGTAAGAGAGGGAGGAAAAAGCAGAGTGCAAACTGTGGGAAGAAGGAGACACTAAAGGAAATTTCACAAAGACTTAAAAGAGATACGAGACCACCAACTTTCCACAAGAACTATACACAAAATATAGGAAAATTGGCAGAAGAGGAAAAAAGGTGTGGTTACTGCCAGCGCTCCAAGACAGCAGCTCCCACCCTCTGCATCCAGCCCAGCTCAGACCACTAACAGGGCTGCACAGGCCACCTGTTCTCATGCCGCCTTGACAGACTTTCTCTCCCAACTTAGATTCTTGCCTTAGTGGTTTCCTGTCCTCTAACTCTCTCAAGAAATTAAGGAATTGAATTTAAAAGTTGTCCTGTCAACCAGATTTTCCACATGGCCAGGGAAGAGTCTCACAGAGGACTGGGATAAAATGGAGAAAGAAGTGGGAGGAAAGAGTCAGGGCTCCAACCTATCCCCAAATGATTTTGACACAAAACGTGTGCCCTCCCAGTATTCTCAGTAGGCCTGTGAAGCCAGCTGGTATGCGCAAGGGCATGCCCTGAATCCCCGCTCACAGCACAGCCAAGGAACAACCACTGAGGAAAGGCAGTGGAGGCCCTTGTCTACGGTACAGAGGACACTATCCCTCACGCTCTTTCTTCTCTCAGCTACTCTATTGAGATTTCCAAATCTTTCTTTCCCTGTTTTCTTTCTAGGTTTTCTCTTCCTGGGCAGTCTTCCTCTAGTTGTTTGGTTTCTCCTCTTTCCTATCTTCACTCTCCTTTGGTCTCTGAGAATTACTCCTTTTTTGGATCTGTCCCGTCCTCTCCAACTCCTTATTGCCTTTTGTTTGTTTAGAAGAACTTGAGGCCCATCTCCTTCGCCAAGCCAGACTAGACTCATTACCCTCAACACACCCTGGCTCCAAAGAGGGCAAAAAGCAACTCTCTCCCTAAGGCCAGGGAAGTCTGCCAGAATCTCTGAAACCTGTGGACTGACTATGGCTGTGGGTCTGTGCTTTCACGTTCTGCTTTACATGTCCTAAAGGAACAACAGAACTGAGACCTAATTCATCCTATTTCCCAATTAACTGCCGCAATACATCCACCTTCACCCTGTTTCACTGCACACATGAAGAATCTTTCTTCTCACCCCATTCCTCATTTGACCAGATTCCCTCTGTAAGTGTTCTACCAGGACCAGAGCCTCCTCAAAGCTCTGTAGATGGTGCTTCTTTATGTGGGTCTGGGTGTCCCTGGGCAGAACGGTCAGGAACTGCTCTAGGACCACGAGTTCCAAGATCTGGACTTCTGACCGAATCTCTGGCCTCAGCCACCATGGGCTTAATTTCTGAAGCTGGTCAACAGCCTCCCTGGGTCCAGCTGCATCATGATAGAGGAAGCTCTAGAAGTGCTGGTGAGACCTCTCGGGACTGAGACTGTCCGTTTGGGGGGCATATTTCTTATGCTGACTGGAGCTCTATGTCACAGGTCCTTTGGTCTCCCACAGAGTCCTGATCTGAGGATTCAAGTACTTACCCACCTTCAGATCTACTGTCATCATTCTGATCTAGGAACAATTTGGCTCCTGTGTTGGACACACCACCAGCATCATCTTTGACAACTGAGGCCCAGTCTGGTCTGGAACAAAACCAATAGAAAGTTCTTCTTTCTAAGGCATTAAAGTGAGAAAAAAATAAAGTGCATGTCAATAAGAAAGTCACACGAACTTTACTACTTGTTACTTATTATAAGAGAAAAATGAACTTTAAAAATCAACTGCCAAGGGCTTGCCTGGTGGCGCAGTGGTTGAGAGTCCGCCTGCCGATGCAGGGGACACGGGTTCGTGCCCCGGTCCGGGAGGGTCCCGCATGCCGCAGAGCGGCTGGGCCTGTGAGCCATGGCCGCTGGGCCTGCGCGTCCGGAGCCTGTGCTCCGCAGCGGGAGAGGCCACAGCAGTGGGAGGGCCGCGTACCGCAAAAAAAGAAAAAAAAAAAAAAAAAGAAAAAAAAAAAGAAAAAAAAATCAACTGCCAAGCCCTTGTTTCTCTCCTTTTCTATTATTCAACGGAATACAGCACGACTTATTGCAGACAAATGTAAATAAATTACTTTGCCTTAAAAAAAAAAAAATAGGGCTTCCCTGGTGGCGCAGTGGTTGAGAATCTGCCTGCCAACGCAGGGTACACGGGTTCGAGCCCTGGTCTGGGAAGATCCCACATGCCGCGGAGCAACTCGGCCGGTGAGCCACAACTACTGAGCCTGTGTGTCCGGAGCCTGTGCTCCGCAACAAGAGAGGCCACGACAGGGCTTCCCTGGTAGCGCAGTGGTTGAGAGTCCGCCTGCCGATGCAGGGGACAGGGGTTCGTGCCCCGGTCCGGGAAGATCCCACATGCCGCGGAGCGGCTAGGCCCGTGAGCCATGGCCGCTGAGCCTGCGCGTCCGGAGCCTGTGCTCCGCAACGGGAGAGGCCACAACAGTGAGAGGCCTGCACCGCAAAAAAAAAAAAAAAAAAAAAAAAAAAAAAGAGAGGCCACGACAGTGAGGGGCCTGCGCACCGCGATGAAGAGTGGCCCCCACTGGCCACAACTAGAGAAAGCCCTCGCACAGAAACGAAGACCCAACACAGCCAATAAATAAATAAATTAAATTTTAAAATAAATAAATTAATTAAATAATCAGGAGAGGTTGGTGGGTGAAAAAACTAGTACCCACTGGCTCCAAGGAGTTTGAGGATCATTCAAAGATTTAATTGATGCACTTCCTATGCCATCCTCTCCGTGTAAAGGAAAGATCAGGAGAATATTCTGAGTTTCTCTTAAATTTCAACATATCGTCCTAGTCTGTCTTCAGTAAGAGGGTATAACTTCTATGACCTTTGTTCTTTTGGGAAGATGAAAGACTTCACTTCCTGGACCATTTGAGGTGCTCCTTTGCATTGTATGAAAACTGGCAGAAGAGCTGAAACAATGAGACCAGAGTGGAAGAACAGTAATTCAGATAAATGGAGCCTTATTCTTCTCAAAAGCATCCCCCAATTAAGTAACTAGTTGCTCTACATTCATCTTGGCATTTATTTGTAAGATATATATAGAGCACCATGCAGAAGATTTATACTTGAATTTTTAATTTTCATTACTTGACTTAGGAAAAATTACAGCTGATCCTTGTTCACAAAATGTTTATCCAAATGTCAGTTGGGAAAAAAAAGGACAGCATGTTAGCTAGTCATGACTACATTCAGCTGCTACATTTCTCCAGGGCTCATTTAGACCTCTAAGCGAGGCTGAGGAGGAGTGCCTCGTGAGCCTCACTTTCCCTGAGGTGATCCAGCGGAAAGCGCACCGAAATTCTGCCCAGGAAGCCACGGTGTTCACAAACGGCCGGCTGCCGATGCCCACCTGGCTCTGAGGAACAGGGACACTTCCCAGGCTTTCGCATCAGAGGAAGCTGATCTCTCTGAGGCTGGACCGCCCGTTTCTCCCTCAATAACATCAGCCAGTAAAGGAAACGCCGGCGGAGGCGGGAAAGTGGACACGATCGCCCGGGCGCGCCCGCGAGCACTGTGCCTGCGTGCAGTGGCCGAGCGGGCTCCCGGAGCGCGGCCCCTGGCGCCACCCGCACAAACATTGGAGAAAACGGCCTCACGAGCCTGACGGCGGACCTCGCCCCCGACAGTCCCGTCGCCCGGCTCGGAAACACCCCCGGCCGCCTTGCAGCGGCCGGCGTCTCTCGAGGGCTCCGGAGCCTGCGCCGAACCGGAAGCCGCTTCTAGGTTACCTCGGATGGCTTGGCTTCGTGAAGGCCGCTCCCTCCTCCCGGGGCTCTACCGCAAGTCGCCGCCGGTCCGGCCACCGCTCTAAGGAGGACAGCTCCCCGCCCCGCGCCACTCAGTGGTGGGTTCCGAGGCTCAGGCCCGGAACCACTTAGGTTCGCCTGGCCCAGACGGCCCGCCCAGAGCAGTTCCTGCGCCGCGGGCTTACCCACCCCACCCCTCACTCCATCCAACCGGAAGGGGAAGTGACGTACTTCCGGGGAGAGGCTCCTCGCAGGTCAATGTGTCCTCACCGCTGCGAACTGGGGTTTACCTGGCGGCGGGAGTTGATGTCACGGAGTCTCAGGCCCGCGGAGCCTGAGGGCCCTGCACGGTCGGTGCCCTCTCGCGGCCATTACTTCCTTCGTCGTTGTGGGTGGCTGGCGACTGGTAACCCGGAGTCCCACCGGGTGACGTCCCCTCCCCTGCCAGTGCCCGAGCTGTCCTCCCGCCGCTTCTCACAGCCTCCTTCGGTACCTGGTGTTGACTTAAACAATAAAATAGCCAGTTATTTTACCATCAAAATGAGTTAATTTGGGGACAATAAAGAGTTGCAATTTGGAATATGCGAACCCTGGCAACCATAAGCAAGTCTGGAGAACATGGTTCTTTTACACAGGAGACCTGAGGAGTTCGGAGCGACTGTTGTAACCTAATAATCCACTGGAGGAATATGGGAGTGTAGTGGCTTGTCATTGGCTGAATTTTGACAGTCTCTCATTGGCTCACCTGTTGCTGGGTCAGGAGAAAATCTTCCTCCTGGTGGGTAGTAAAGTAGTAACCTGTTGCTAATGCAATTGATGTCTAGTGGTTGGGCGTGACATCTCCCCCTTTGAGCTCTGATTCCATTTTAAATGAGGTACCGTTTATAATTTTCACAAAGGCAGTTTCGTCTAACTAATCTGGCTTGTGATAGGTGTGACCCAGACACACACATGCAACCAAAGTTCCTACAGCCGGCTGAGCACGGCAATCCCTCTGTCTTACAACAGGCGTGTCAACAACCAGAAGATTCTCACTAATTAGAGAAATTAGAGAAATGCAAATGCAAATCAAAACTACCTCACACCGTCAGAATGGCCATCATTAAAAAGTCTACAAATAACAAATACTGGAGAGGGTGTGGAGAAAAAAGAACCCTCCTACACTGTTGGTGGGAATGTAAGTTAGTGCGGCCACTATGGAAAACAGTGTGGAGGTTCCTCAGAAAACTAAAAATAGAATTACTATATGGTCCAGCAATCCCACTCCTGCACATATACCTGGACAAAACGATAATTCAAAAAGATACATGCACCCCTCTGTTCATAGCAGCACTATTCACAATAGCCAACACATGTAAACAACCTAAATGTCCATCAACAGATGAATGGATAAAGAAGATGTGCTATATATATACAATGGAATACTACTCAACCATAAAAAAGAATGAAATAACATGGATACAACCAGACATTATCATACTAAGTGAAGTCAGACAGAGAAAGATAAATACCATATAATATCACTTATATGTAGAATCCAAAATATGGCATAAATGAACTTATCTACAAAACAGAAACAGACTCACAGACATAGAGTACAGGCTTGTGGGTGCCAAGGGGAAGAAGGGTGGGGGAGAGAAGGACTGGGAGTTTGGGATTAGCAGGTATAAACTATTATATATAAGATGAATAAGTAACAAGGTCCTACTGTATAGCACAGGGAATTATATTCAATATCCTGTGATAAACCATAATGGAAAAGAATATTTTTAAAAACGAATGTATATATGTGTATAACTGAGTCACTTTGCTGTGCAGCACAGATGGGCACAAGATTGTAAATCAACTCCAATTAAAAAAAACCAGGGTCTTCCCTGGTGGTGCAGTGGTTGAGAGTCTGCCTGCCGATGCAGGGGACACGGGTTCGTGCCCCGGTCTGGGAAGATCCCACATGCCGCGGAGCAACTGGGCCCGTGAGCCAAAATTACTGAGCCTGCGCGTCTGGAGCCTGTGCTCCGCAACAAGAGAGGCCGCGATAGTGAGAGGCCCGCGCACCGCGATGAAGAGTGGCCCCCGCTCTCCACAACTAGAGAAAGCCCTCGCACAGAAACGAAGACCCAACACAGCCAAAAATAAATAAATTAATAAAGCAAACTGTCAACAAGTAAAAATAAACACTATTATATTAAAAAAAAAAAAAAAAAAAAACTAGAGGGCTTCCCTGTTGGCGCAGTGGTTGAGAGTCCGCCTGCCAATGCACAGGACACAGGTTCGTGCTCCGGTCCGGGAGGGTCCCACATGCCACGGAGCGGCTGGGCCCATGAGCCATGGCCGCTGAGCCTGCGCGTCCGGAGCCTGTGCTCCGCAATGGGAGAGGCCACAACAGTGAGAGGCCCGTGTACCGCAAAAAAAAAAAAAAAAAAAAAAAAACACCAGAAAATTCTCGTTTACAGAGCTGGCTCGGGTCATTATAGCCTGCAGAGGAGAAAGCCTGAGTTCTACAGGGACAACTACCTCCCTTCCTTTATTCTTGGCAGACAAGACCTACTGAAAACTCTCTACCCACCCTCCTTCCTTCAGTGGGGAAAGAAAATGTTTTCTTAAAAGTTGCCATGGACACCAATGAGAAAAACAAACAAGTACTTAAGAAGCAGTAATTTAATCAACTTTCTCCACCTTGTTTCAATTGCCTGTCCCCTTACCCACGCCCTCGCCAATCTGATTTCCATTCTCTTTCCATACTCCCCTTCCCATCATTGCCTTCGTCTCCTGAGTTCTCACTCTAAATGCTGCACCAAGGTCACTGCCTTCTCAATGCCTCCTGGATGATGCGCCCTCACCCAGGCTTGGATCTCCCTGTGCAGAATGATCAGGAATTGCTTCAGCTCCAGGATCCTACACTTGAATGCAGCTTGGGCTGCAACGATCAAGAGCAGAGCTCCCAGAGCTGGCTGAAGGCTTGTGAGTGAGGCCCAGCAGTTGCTGATAATGGGAGAGTCTGAAGAGCTGGTGGGAGATCTCCAAGTTGCCAACCTCTCTGAGAGGTCAGAATCTGCCATCAGCCACCTGAGAGAATGTGAGCAATAAAGGGGAATTCAAATCGAACTGAGGCTGATCTTCGGCCCAAAATTCAATCCCTACAATGTGGGGATAATCAACCTGGCATATGAGACAGGAAGTGGAAGTTGTTACCTGTTACCTAATGGAAAATTGCACAGACTGCGACCATCGGGTGGATTCAGTTTCCAGTCCCAGCTGAACTCCACACTAACTGATGTGAGGCAAAATATTCAACCTCTCTTAGCCTCTTTTTCTCATCTGAGCATAACAATACCTACCATGCAGCACAGAGAAAAAGATTAGAAATGCTATTTGTATAGCATCTGGCCCAGTGCTTTGCATTTAGAAGGTGCAGAGTAAGTGGTCTGGGGTGGTGTAAGAGAAGCTCCATCTTACAGGAATTTCAAGCATATCTCACTACTTAACATATATTAATTTGTTTAATGTCTGTCACCCCCACAAAAATGTAAGGTTCTTGGAGAGCAGGTAATTTGTTTTATTGTTGAATCACAGCTCCCCGAGAAGTGTCTGGTCCTAAAATAAATATTTGGCAAATGAATGGGTGAAAAAAGACAAGAAAGAGTGGGGTCTTCAGACCTCATTAATTGCCTGGGTGTCCAGTACTTAAGCATTATAAACAGCATGAAAGGAGACGAAGACTGGTCTCTGGCTGAGACGTCTCTGAGATCTGTCTCCCCTTCGTTTCCACTCCTATGGCTCTAGAGTGAGATTTCTGAACTTCAGAACTATTGACATTTGGGGCCGGACAGGTCTTTTGTTGTCTGTGTGCACGGGTGGGTATCCTATACACTGTAGGATGTTTAGCTGTACCCCTAGCCTCCACCCACTAGAGGTCAGGAGCACCCACCAGTCCCGACAACAAGACTGGCTCCAGACTTTGTCAAATGTATTTGGGCGGCAATTGGCCCCGATTGAGAACACCTGGTCTAGGCACATATCATTAGGCCAGTCTGGTAGATGAGTCTCCCATCTGTTCACCTGGTCTTTGTACAGAGCAGATCTGTACTTCTTGACTTTCTAATAATCTAATTGCTCAAAAGCCTTTAAGACTTCCTAATGCCACTGAAATAAGCTAAGACCTCCTAACTCGCAAGGCTCTCCCTAGCATTCAAGGCCCAACCTACCCCTCCAGCCTCATTGCACACTCTCCTATACACAGTCTACAAACCAGCACAGGTGAACTGGTCCCACATCCTGGAACAGGCTCTGTGCCTTCCAACCTTAGTGCCTTTTCCCAAGGCCTGGTTCATCCTTTCCATAGAAACTGAACACTAGCAGTACCAGTTTGAATTCCTTCCAATCAAGGGAGAAAGGGCAACTTTGTTTAGAAACTAGACATGTGGAAATAAGGAAAAAATTTCAAGGAGTGCACCATCAGAGAAGGCAAGAAACCCAGAGAATGAGGACTGGTAACACCACCACTATCACCTTCTTGGAAGCTCCTAACACTTTGAAGTCCTCAGTCCCGTCTTTAACTCTCTCTCAGCGTGCCTTCTCTTACTGAAAATGAGTCCCCCTAAAACTGAGTTTCCCTATTGAGTTTATGATTAACCACTCTACCCAAAACTTTTATTACCTTTCTTGTACCCTCTGACCTCAGTTTGTAATAGGGGTGGGGCAGGGCGGGAGCACAGCCATTAGTGCAAGGCTGTTAGTGGCCTTGCTATACTAATGGTCAGCATCATGGTAGTCCCGGTGGTGGCACTCTCCCTGGGTTGCAGTCCACAGGACCTGACCCCTGTTTGCAGGGCCTGAGGAGCCTGAGGGCCAGCTAGGTCCTGGGTGCCTTGCTCCCTCAGTGATGATGGCGGGGTAGGGTCTGGGGACCTGGCCTGGAGGGCGCCACCAGCTGAGATCTGCCTCTTCAGCTGGGCCTGGGCACTGGCGGGAGGACACAGGCTGGGTGCTGGATGAATGCTCCCCAGCAGGGTAACCAGCCCGCACAGGGACCCTCTCCTCTTAGCCAGGGCCTAGACTTAAGAAAGCAAAAGTTGATCCTTGGGACCTTAAACAAGTAATATGAGGAGTAATGATTTAGCTTTGCTTATGGGATTTGTTAAGTGTTAGTGAAGCCAAACAATTAAAAAATGTCCGAGTTTGGAGCAGAGAAAGGTTTACTGCAGGGTCATGCAAGAAGACGGGTGACTCATGCCTTGAGAAACCTCCAACTCCTCAAAGGCTTTCAGCAAAGCCCTTTAACAAGAAAGGTGAGGGAAGGGCGTGGTTAGTTGTCAACGTCTTGGTGTCAATCCTTTGTTCTTAATGTCCACGTGGGTCAGGTCACAGGTTCCAGCCACAGCATCTTCAAGTGGCCTTTCATGCCAGTGGAGGATCTCCCTAATTCACGGTCAGAGCGTCACCATCTCCCCAGCCTGCAGGTCTACCTGTCAGTGCGCCTGCCCGGCCAGAAACACCCGACTCGCCCAAAGCCAGAAGCTGCAACGTGTGCGCGCACCTGACTCTGCCGCAGCCTTCTCCTTCAGTCCCCATCCTCTGGCACCACTCTGCCGGGCCTGGCGCCACGAATGCTCCAGAAGGGGGCGAGAGCGCAAACGTCGGCCACATCCAGGGGACTGCGACCTAGGGAGACTGCCACCGCGGGGACCACTGCGGCGCTGACCATTGGTGGAGCGGGGCCTCTAAGGCCTCGCCGCCCCTGTTACACTGCAAACACCTGCTATCGGCGTTTGGCTTTCTGCGCCGCAAGCACACAGCCCTTGCTCAGTTACATTACCCCAACTAACACCAGAGCTTGTTTCTGCAGATTTATCTACTCCACAGTTTGGGAGCTCTCTCTGAGCGCAAGGAGCATGTCTGAGCTGTCTTCGTGTCCCCACCGCCCAGCACAAGGGCGCACAAGGACGCGATAAGCCCTCCGTGAACCAGTGTTTTATTCTCGTAAAACACAAAGGTAAGAGGCTCAGGGCCTTTGAAAGCACACTTCACGGGGACACTGAGCGGACAGGGTGAAGGGCGACAGGCCCCGCACACCAGGTACATCGCCCCTACACCTCTCCAAACAAAAGAAGGATGTCCCGGCTCACCGCCACTGAGGGACTTCCCGTCACGGGACCCAGGACAAAACAAGAACCTCAGACAAGAGGGCGGGACCGCGGAGTTAGGGCCCGCCCCCGGGAAAACCCTACCTCAAACACACCACTCACCCGCCAGGCTGTCTTTTCCAGCGCGTGCGGCCGGAAGCTGCCGCGGGGCGAGCCGGGACTTCCAGAAGGCCTGACGCATGCGCAAGGTCTAAGCCGGAAAACAGCGCCGCCGGACACGGAGGCCGTGAGCTACAGGACAGCCCTCCCCGCCATGGTTCCGCTAATCGACAATAGTGTTCCCCAATGAGAGGATGGGATCCTCCTTGCGTTATAACCTGGACCACTGAAGTTGCTCGAGAGTAGGGGGCCTTAGATCTGGGCGTTTGTTGATGCCTCCTATTGGTTACTGCTGTTCTGCTTGACAGGCGCTTCCGCTTCTCTTTTTTCGAAGGGTTTTTGCACCAGCACCTCATGGGCTCATACCCTGTTTGTAGATGTGACAACGACAGCAGTGCTACCGAGAAGCACTGCTCTTCCTTTGCTTCTTCCCACAATCAGACTCTGCTATGTTCCTCTCTCTCTTTCCTGTCAATGTAGGCATCCAGTTAACCTGCCTTCTAAAAAGGGAGGCAACAAGAACGGTCATATACCTTAGAATGGTCATAACACTAGGACCCTAGAGACTTGAGCACCCTGGTGTACTCTGCAGATAGTCAGTTGTGGTAGCCAGTGGATCTCTCTAGTACTTCGTCACATCATCTATAAAATAAATATAATAGCTGGCAGGAACACTGTAAGGCTCAAGATAGATAATGTATGTGCCAGTGCTTAGAGAAAACTGCTCAGTGTTATCACTGATACTGGAGGTTCTATAGAGAGTACGTAGACAAGAAAAAGAATAAAAGGCCTTCAAATAGGAAAGGAAGAAATAAATCTTTCTCTATTCAGAGATGACATGATCCTACATATAGAAAACCCCAGGGACTTCCCTGGCAATGCACTGGTTAGGTCTCCACGCTCTCACTGTCAAGGGTCAGGGTTTGATCCCTGGTGGGGGAACTAAGATCCTGCATGTTGCGCTGTGGGGCAAAAAACAAAACAAAACAAAAAACAATTCATATAAAAACTACTAAAGATAATAAACAAATTCAGTAAGTTGCAGGACAAGATCAATATAGAAAATCAGTTGTGTTTCTGTACACCAGCAATGAACAATATGAAAGGGAAATAAAAATATTCCATTTACAATAGCATCCAAAAGAATAAAGTACCTGGGTACAAATTTAACCAAGGGAATGAAAGACTTGTACGTTGAAAACTATAAAACATTGTTAAAATAAATTAAAGAAGACGTATATAAAAGGAAAGACACCTCGTGTTCAAGGACTGGAAGACTTAACATTGTTAATATTGCAATTCTCCCAAAGTGATCTACAGATTCAATGCAATCCATATCAAAATTTCAATAATCTTTTACAATATAAATTAATATGGGATTGCAAGGGACCCTTGATTAACCAAAACAGTCTTGAAAAAGAGAACAAAGTTTGAGGAGAAACACTACCCAATTTCAAAAAATAATACAAATCTATAGTAATAAAAATAATGTGGCACTGACATAAGGACAGATATACAGACAACCAGAATAGAATTAAAACTCCAAAAATAAACCAGTATATCTATGGCCAAACAATTTTCAATATGGGCTACAAGAACATTCCAAGCAGGAAAGAATAGTCTCAACAAATGGTGCTGGCACAAGTGGATAGCCATATGCAAAAGAAACAAGTTGGACTTCTACCTCACACCAAACACAAGAATTCATGAGGGACTTCTTTGGAGGTTCAGTGGGTAAGGCTCTGTGCTTCCACTGCAGGGGGCACGGGTTCGATCCCTGTTTGGGGAACTAAGATCCCACATGCTGTGTGGCAAGGCCAAAAAATATATCATGAAAATGGATCCACGACCTAAATATAAGAGCTAAAACTATAAAATTTCCAAAGAAAATATATGAGAAAATCTTAATGAAATTGGATTTGATAATGGCTTTATTTTTTATTTTTTATTTTTTGCTGTGTTGGGTCTTCACTGCTGTGTGCAGGCTTTCTCTAGTTGCAGTGAGTGGGGGCCACTCTTCGTTGCGGTGCACAGGCTTCTCATTGTAGTGGCTTCTCTTGCTGCAGAGCACGGGCTCTAGGAACGCGGGCTTCAGTAGTTGTGGCACGTGGGCTCAGTAGTTGTGGTTTGCAGGCTCTAGAGCACAGGCTCAGTAGTTGTGGCGCATGGGCTTAGTTGCTCCGTGGCATGTGGGATCTTCCCAGACCGGGGCTTGAACACATGTCCCCAGCATTGGCAGACAGATTCTTAACCACTGCACCACCAGGGAAGTCCGATAATGACTTTTTATATATGACACCAAAAGCAAAAACAACAAAAGAAAAAATAGATAAATTGGACATCACCAAAATGTAAATATTTTGTGTATCAAAGGACATTATCAGAAAAGTGAAAAGAAAATGTGTAAAAGGGTGGGGAACACTTACAAATCATACATAGGATGAGGGTCTAATATCCAGAATATATAAAGAATTCCTACAACTCAAAATCAAAAAGACAAACAACCCAATTTTGAAATGGCCAAAAGGCTTGAATAGGCATTTCTCCAAAGAAGAGAAATGGCCAAGAAGAATCTGAAAAGATGCTCAACATCATTAGTCATTGGGAAAATGCTAATCAAAACCACAATAAAATACCACTTCACACTCATTTAGATGGCAAAAATAATAATAATAAAACAGAAAATAGCAAGTGTTGTCAAGGATGTAGAGTTATTGGATACCCTGTACATGGCTGGTGGGAATGTAAAACAGTTCAGCAACTACAGAAAGGTTTGACTGTTCCTCAAAAATTAAACATAGGATTACCACATGACCGTACAGTTACACTTCTGGGTATAAACACAATAAAGCTGGAAACAGGTACCCCAAAAAATACTTGTACATACATGTTTACAGAGGAACTATCACAATACCCAAAAACTACAAACAACTTAGATGTCCATCAACAGATGAATGGATAAACAAATTGTAATAAATCGATACTATTGAATATTATTCAGCCAAAAAAAGGAATGAAGTGCTGATTGATACATGCTATAATGTGAATGAACTTCAAAAGCATTATGCTAGTGAAAGAAATTCAGGCCCAATAATAAATGTATGACACCATTTATATTAAATATTCAGAATAGATAAATCCAGAGGGACAAAAAGCAGGTTTGTAATTTTCCAGGCACTGTGGGGAAATGGAAATGGGGAGTAACTGCTTAATGTATATGGGGTTTTTCGGGAGGGGTGTGATGAAAATATTTTGGAACTAGATAGACGTGTACAATATTGTGAATGTACTCAGTGTTACTCAATTGTTCACTTTAAAATGGTTAATTTTATTTTATGTAATTGTCATCTCATTTTTAAATTGCATATGATGGGAATTCCCTGGTGATCTAATGGTTAGGACTCTGTGCTTTCACTGCCGGGGCCCAGGTTCAATGCATGCTTGGGGAACTACGATCCTGCAAGCAGGGAAATGCAGCCAAAAAAAAAAAAAAAAAAATTGCATATAAAAATTAACTTGCTGTATTTATGTGGTCTACTTCTGGACTTTATTCTATGCCACTGATATGTGGGTCTATCCCTTTACCAAGACCACACTCTTTTTTTAAAATATATATTTGGCTGCACAGGGTCTTAGTTGTGGCACACAGGACTTTCGTTGCCATGTGATCCTCACTGAGGCATGCAGGATATAGTTTCCTGACCAGGGATCGAACCCAGGCCCCCTGCATTGGGAGCGTGGAGTCTTAGCCACTGGAACACCAGGGAAGTCCTCAAGACCACACTCTTTTGATGAATGTAGCTTTAGAGAAAGTCTTATAATCAAGTGTTGTAATTCCTTCAAAATCTTTTCTTATTTTTCAAAACTATTTAGGCTATTCTAATTCGTTTATCTTTCCACATTGCATTAAATCTATTGATCAGTCTGGGGAACTGATATCTTTACTATGTTGAGTCTTTCCAAACTATGAACGTGGTATGTCTTCCCATTTACTTAGGACTTCTTTCACTTATTTCACCAGTGGTTTATAGTTCTCAGCATACATATCCTGTACATGTTTTGTTAGATTTATAACTAAATATTTCATTTTTGAAGCTATTGTAAATTATATTGTTTCCAATGTATAGAAATGGAATTTGTTTTGTCTGTTGACTTTGTGTCCTGTGATCTTACTAAATTTACTTATTCTAGAAATTTTGGTAGCATCTTAGGATTTTCCACAATAAAAATCATGTCATCTGAGTAGACAGTTTTGTTTTTCCTTTCAAATATGGATGTTTTGTATTTCCTTTTATTTCATTATTCGACTGGCCAAACCTTACAGTACAATGATAAACAGGAGTGGCAGAAGTGGGTATTCTTGTTTTGTTCCTTATCTCAGAGGGAAAGCATTCGGTCTTTGCAATTAAATGTGATATGAACTATAGGTTTTTAAAATATAGATACTCTTTCGGAGTTCCCTGGTGAACTAGTGATTAGGATTTGGTGCTTTCACTGCCATGGCCTGGGTTCAATCCCTGGTCAGGGAACTGAGATCCCGCAAGCCACACAGTGCAACCAAAATAAAAATAAATAAATAAACTTAAAAGAACAGGTGCTCTTTTACAGGTTGAAGAAGTTCCATTCTACTCCTAGTTTTCTTAGAATTTTTGTCATAAATGTTGTATTTGGTCTCCATCTTCGCTACAGTGCTCACTTCCAGGTTTCTAGTTGTGCTAAGCTGAGGTAAAGGAATATCAGAGAATATAACTTGTAAACTCACCATTATGCGAGCCACAACTACTAAGCCCATGTGCCACAACTACTGAAGCCTGCACGCCTAGAGCCTGTACTCCGCAACAGGAGAAGCCACTGCAATGAGAAGCCCACACACTACAACGAAGAGTAGCCCCCGTTCGCCGCAACTAGAGAAAAGCCCGCGTGCATCAACAAAGGCCCAACGCAGACAATAATTAATTAATTTTTTAAAATCCTATATAAACTCAGCATCAGTTCAGTGGTACTTTGAATTCTACTGTTGTTCTCCAAATCACCTGCTGCTATTGACGCTTTGCAGTTCTCAAATAGCTGCTCTATGCATTCTATCCAGGTTTTAGACTTGTTTTCTATGTGAGAGAAAAGGTGAAGCATGCTCATTCCAACTTACCCAGAGCTGGAGCCCCAATACTAAGTTTTTCTCTCGCCTTTCCCATCTTTATACATTTTCTTTCTTTTCCTGTATTACTGGTTCTCCACTCTGCCACCTAACCCCTGCCTCCACAAAAGCCTTCCTAAATTAGTTTACTCCTTTTCAAAGCCTTTACGTAATCTTTCATTTTTTCTTGTCCACAGTCTTCTTCCCTGTCCCACCTGCTACTATTAGTTACCTGGAAGCCTACTTGCTTTTTTTTTAATTTTATTATTTATTTATATTTATTTTTGGTTGCACTGAGTCTTCGTTGCCGCCCGCAGGCTTTCTCTAGTTGCAGCAAGCAGGGGTTACTCTTCGTTCCCATGCACGAGCTTCTCATTGTGGTGGCTTCTATTTTTGTGGAGCATGGGTTCTAGGCATGTAGGCTTTGGTAGTTGTGTCACATGGGCTCAGTAGTTGTGGCTCGCGGGCTCTAGAGCACCGGCTCAGTAGTTGCGGTGCACGGGCTTCGTTGCTCCGTGGCATGTGGGATCTTCCCCAACCAGGGTTGGAACCTGTGTCCCCTGCATTGGCGGGTTCTTAACGACTGTGCCACCACAGAAGTCCCTGGAAGCCTACTTGTAATTGGGGAAATGCAAATCAAAACCACAATAGAAAACAACAACAAAAAAACCCAAAAAACCACAATAAAATACCTGTTTAAGTCCCTGCCAATTTTTAAATTGCAATATAAGACACATATAATAAAACTCACGATTTTAAAGTGTTTAATTCAGTGGTTTATTAGTATATTTACATATCATCGTCAGTATATAATTCCAGAACATTTTCATCACCCCAAAAGAAACCCTGTATCTTTAGCAGTCAACCTCCACCCCCTGACGCTTCCAGTCCCTGGAAAACACTAATCCACTTTCTGTCTCTATAGATTTGTCTATTCTGGATATTTCATATAACGTGTGACTTTTATGTCTAACTCCTTTCACTTAGCATGTTTCAACATTCATCCATGTTGTAGCATATATCAGAATTTCATTTGTTATAGCTAATAATATTCCATTGTATGGATATACCACTTTTTATTCATCCATATAACAGTTGATGGACATCTGGGTTCTTTCTACTTTGGGGCTATTGTGAATAAGGCTGCTATGTACATTCATGTGTAAGGTTTTTTGTGGACACGAGATTTCTATTCTCTTGGGTATATATTTAGCAGTGGAATTGTTGGGACAAATGGTGATGTTTAACTTTTGCAGTTACTGACAAAGAGTTTTCTACAGTGACTGAACAATTTAAATTCCCATCAGCAGTGTATGAGGGTTCTAATTTCTCCACATCCTTGATAACATGTTATTATCTTTTTGATTATAGCCATGCTAGGGGAGGTAAATGGTATCTCAATGTGCTTTGTTTGGTTGGTTGATTTTTTGTTTTGTTTTTTCTTGGCGGCTTGTAGGGTCTTAGTTTCCCAACCAGAGATCAAACCCAGGCCCTCGGCAGTGACAGCACAGAATCCTAACCACTGGACCACCAGGGAACCAGCTTTTAGTTTTATTGATCTTTGCTATTTTTTTCTTTGTTTCTATTTCACTTATTTCTGCTCTGATCTTTATGATTTCTTTCCTTCTACTAACTTTGGGGGGGGTTCTTTTTTTTTAGATGTTGGGAGTAGGAGTTTATTAATTTATTTATTTTTGCTGTGTTGGGTCTTCGTTTCTGTGCGAGGGCTTTCTCCAGTTGTGGCAAGTGGGGGCCACTCTTCATCGTGGTGCGTAACTTTGGGTTTTGTTTGCTCTTCTTTCTCTAGTTCCTTTAGGTGTAAGGCTAGGCTGTTTGAGATTCTTGTTTCTTGAAGTAGGGGATTGTATTGCTATAAATTTCCCTCTTAGAACTGCTTTTGCTGCATCCCATAGGTTTTGGATCGTCGTGTTCTCATTGTCATTTGTCTCTTAAGTATCTTTTGATTTTCTCTTTGATTTCTTCAGTGATCTCTTGGTTATTTAGTAACATATTGTTTAGCCTCCACGTGTTTGTGTTTTATATATATTTTTTCCCTGTAATTGATTTCTAATCTCATAGCATTGTGGTTGGAAAAGTTGCTTAATATGATTTCAATTTTCTTAAATTTACCAAGGCTTGATTTGTGACCCAAGATGTGATCTATCCTGGAAAATGTTCTGTGTGTACTTAAGAAAGTGTAATTGCTGTTTTCGGATGGAATGTCCTATAAATATCAATTAAATCTATCTGGTCTATTGTGTCATTTAAAGCTTGTTTCCTTATTAATTTTCTAGCTGGATGATCTGTCCATTGGTGTATATGAGGTGTTAAAGTCCTCCACTATTATTGTGTTACTGTAGATTTCCTCTTTTATAGCTGTAAGCATTTGCCTTATGTATTGAGGTGCTCCTATGTTGGGTGCATATATAATTTTTATATCTTCTTGGATTGATCCCTTGATCATTATATAGTGTCCTTCCTTGTCTCTCGTAACATTGTTTTTTTTTTTTTTTTTTTTTTTTTTTTTTTGCGGCACGCGGGCCTCTCACTGTTGTGGCCTCTCCCGTTGCGGAGCACAGGCTCTGGACGCGCAGGCTCAGCAGCCATGGCTCACGGGCCCAGCTGCTCCGTGGCATGTGGGATCTTCCTGGACTGGGGCACGAACCCGTGCCCCCTGCATCGGCAGGCGGACTCTCAACCACTGCGCCACCAGGGAAGCCTGTAACATTCTTTATTTTAAAGTTTACTTTACCTAATATCAGTATTGCAACTCCAGCTTTCTTTTGATTTCCATTTGCATGGAATATCTTTTTCCATCCCCTCACTTTCAGTCTGTATGTGTCTAAAGTGGGTCTCTTGTAGATAGCATATATATGGGTCTTGTTTTTGTATCCATGAAGAGAGCTTCTATCTTTTGCTGGAGCATTTCCCTCAATGTGGTTTTGATTTGAATTTCTGTGATGGCCTATGATGTTGATTGCCTTTTTATGTGCTGATTGGCCATTTGTATATCTTATTGTGAGAAATGTCTATTCAAATCCTTCAATATTAAATTCTCTACTATTGAGCTTCTTTCATGTAGTGTTAAGTAATATGTCTTTTTAAAAAATTTTTAATAGGTTTTTTGTTTTTTTTAATTTTTAATTTTTGGCTGCGTTGGGTCTTCGTCGTGCATGGGCTTTCTCTAGTTGCAGCGAACAGGGGCTACTCTTCATTGCAGCGCACAGGCTTCTCATTGCAGTGGCTTCTCTTGTTGTGGAGCACGGGCTATAGGCACGCGGGCTTCAGTAGTTGTGGAATGTGGGCTCAGTAGTTGTGGCCTGCGGGCTCTACAGCACAGGCTCAGTAGTCGTGGCACATGGGCTTAGTTGATCCGTGGCATGTGGGATCTTCCCAGACCACGGATCCAACCCATGTCCCCTGCATTGGCAGGTGGATTCTTAACCACTGCGCCACCAGGGAAGTCCCCAAGTAATGCTGAAATGAAGTTGCTGATCGTTTTGGGGTTGATGGTTATAAAAATTTGAAACAGGCTTAAAAAAAAATGCTGGAACTTCCCTGGTGGCACAGTGGTTAAGAATCTGCCTGCCAATGCAGAGGACACAGGGTCGAGCCCTGGTCCAGGAAGATCCCACATGCTGTGGAGCAACTAAGCCCATGTTTCACAACTACTGAGCCTGAGCTCTAGAGCCCATGTGCTGCAACTACTGAAGCCCATGCGCCTAGAGCCCATGCTCCGCAACAAGAGAAGCCATCACAGTGAGAAACCTGTGCACTGCAATGAAGAGTAGCCCCTCGCTCACTGCACCTAGAGAAAGCCCACGCACAGCAACGAATACCCAAGGCAACCAAAAAAAAAAAAAAAACCTTTTGGAATGTCTCTGGTGGTCCAGTGGTTGACTCCACGCGTACACTGCAGGAGGCACAGGTTTGATCCCTGTTCAGGGAACTAAGATCCCACATGTCACGTGACACAGCCAAAAAAACAAACAAAACTCTTTTGGCAAATAGGATATAATTGCTCATATACTAAAATGCCTAAATTTTCATAGGAGTTTGCTTTGTCTCAATGTATTATTGAGAATGTATCTAGAACTTACCTGGGGATGCAGTGATTGAGAATCCGCCTGCCAATTCAGAGGACACGGGTTCAAACTCTGGTCTGGGAAGATCCCATATGCCACAGAGCACCTAAGCTCGTGCGCCACAACTACTGAGCCTGTGCTGTAGAGCCTGCAAACCACAACTACTGAGCCCACGTGCCACAACTACTGGAGCCCACGTGCCACAACTACTGAAGCCCACGCGCCTAGAGCCTGTGCTCCACAATAAGAGAAGCCACCCCAATGAGAAGCCCGTGCACAGCAGCGAAGAGTAGCCCCCGCTCACCACACCAGAGGAAGCCTGCGTGCAGCAACGAAGACCCAGTGCAGCCAAAAATAATATAAAATAAAATAAATTTATTTTATTTATTTTTTTTTTTGCGGTATGCGGGCCTCTCACTGTTGTGGCCTCCCCCATTGCGGAGCACAGGCTCCGGACGCGCAGGCTCAGCGGCCATGGCTCACGGGCCCAGCCGCTCCGCGGCATATGGGATCCTCCCAGACCGGGGCACGAACCCGTATCCCCTGCATCGGCAGGCGGACTCTCAACCACTTGCGCCACCAGGGAGGCCCAATAAATTTATTTTAAAAAAAAAGATAAGATGGAGTGGGAAACTGACCATGGAAAGTCAAACTGCCAAACAAATGAATAACAAAAATATACAAATTGTTTAAATGATGTATAGGGGCCTAGAGAATGCCCACTTCATCCTCAGTCCAGCTTTTATTTATTTAGGTTTGGATGTGCTGTGCAGTTGGCGGGAATCCCCGACCAGGGATGGAACCCTGTGCCCTCCTTCAGTGGAAGTGTGGCGACCTAACCACTGGACCACAAGGGAAGGTTCCTCCTCCTCACCCCAGCATTCTTTAGAAGCAAAAAGGCTAAGTGAAAATCTCAGCACCTAAAACAATGCCTGGCACGTAGAAAGTGCCCAATAAACATCTGCCCAATGTTGAATGAATAAATGAACATTCCCAGCACATATCTCTCCAAAAGTTTTAGGAAGCAAACGTCCACAGGTAGAGATAAAGATGGAACCAGGTTTTGGTAGCAGGTTAATATGTCAATTTGGGAACTGCAGGTGATAAACACTAGTTATGGCACCAAGAATACTGGTTGCAAATACACTTTGTTGATTAAGTCGATATTTATAAATGATAAAGTATGGTAAGTTATATTGGCCATAAAGGGATCTTTCAAAGCAGGTTATACCACACTTCTAGACTATTAGAGCACTGGATGTTGAAGCACAGAATAATTACCTTAGAATAACACCAGAAGAGGATCAAGGTAAGGGGTGGACACCAACCAAAAAAAAGAAGAGAAAATTCCTCATGAAGAGGAAGTATGGCACCAAATGAGGAAGGAAACAGAAAAGGTGTATTAAATTTCCACTTCATTTTTCATCTTAGCAGTTAGTTAAATGTGATGGGTAATACTAACAAAAAGAAATATGACCAAGCAGGAATGCTTAGAGGTAAGTGAATTACAATAAATTCTAATTTTTTACTATTCATTTACACATTATTTCAAGAAAAATAAAGATGAAAACCAATGAAAGTAGGTAAATGAGGGCACTTTGAGCTCCTAGGGAAATGTCCTATATGAACATGTTAGAGAGTACTTACTATTATTATTTTGTTCTTCAGTGGCTTCCAGAAAACCAACAATTAACTACTGCCACTGAACTCTTAATGCATGAATCACTCTGATGCTTGTTAAAAGTTAGCAGTTGATCATGTAGTTTCAGCTTACTAAGTTGGTCTGATCATTACAGGCATCTAGTATTCCTTCTGGACCACCCTCATTATGACGTATTTGGGTTGCCTGTTGTTCTCATAAATGAATACCCCAGCGGGGAGACCAAGAGCGTCCTCTTACAAAGTCACCTTGAGAAGTTGTTGGTCAAGTTCTGGTTGCCCTCTGAGGGAGGGAAAGGAAGTTCCCACGTTCTCAATTAAGATTGCCTCTTGTGGAGAGAAGGCTTCCACAAGAAGGAGAATTCTTCTTTGAAAATTCGTTCTCAAACATGGTTTAGGGCAAAGACTGTCAAGAACTGTTTCTCTCTTATAAATGAAACTATTTATGCATGAAATGTCATAATGTCTGGGATTGGCTTTAAATATTCCAAAACAACCAACCCAGTCTCCCCAAGCAAAATAAAAACCAAAAAACTGGAGTCCATCCCATCAGGAAACTTACGCAAGGCTCTTAGTTAGTCTCATCCACCAGAGAGCAGACAGCAGAAGCAAGAAGAACTACAATCCTGCAGCCTGTGGAACAAAAACCGCATTCACAGAAAGAAAGACAAGATGAAAAGGCAGACGGCTATGTACCAGATGAAGGAACAAGATAAAACCCCAGAAAAACAACTAAATGAAGTGGAGATAGGCAACCTTCCAGAAAAAGAATTCAGAATAATGATAGTGAAGATGATCCAGGACCTCAAAAAAGAATGGAAGCAAAGGTCGAGAAGATGCAAGAAATGTTTAACAAAGACCTAGAAGAATTAAAGAACAAACAAACAGAGATGAACAATACAATACAATAACTGAAATGAAAACTACACTAGAAGGAATCAATAGCAGAATAACTGAGGCAGAAGAACGGATAAGTGACCTGGAAGACAGAATGGTGGAATTCACTGCTGCGAACAGAATAAAGAAAAAAGAATGAAAAGAAATGAAAACAGCCTAAGAGACCTCTGGGACAACATTAAACACAGAAACATTCACATTATAGGAATCCCAGAAGGAGAAGAGAGAGAGAAAGGACCCGAGAAAATATTTGAAGAGATTATAGTCGAAAACTTCCCTAACACGGGAAAGGAAATAGCCACCCAAGTCCAGGAAGTGCAGCGAGTCCCATAAATGATAAATCCAAGGGGAAAAAAGCTGAGACACATAGTAATCAAATTGGCAAAAATTAAAGACAGAAAAATTATTGAAAGCAGCAAGGGAAAAATGACAAATAACATACAAGGGGACTCCCATAAGGTTAACAGCTGATTTCTCAGCAGAAACTCTACAAGCCAGAAGGCAGTGGCATGATATACTTAAAGTGATGAAAGGGAAAAACCTACAACCAAGATTATTCTACCCGGCAAGGATCTCATTCAGACTCAATGGAGAAATCAAAACCTTTAGAGACAACCAAAAGCTAAGAGAATTCAGCACTACCAAACCAGCTGTATAACAAATGCTAAAGGAAATTCTCTAAGTGGGAAACACAAGAGAAGAAAAGGACCTACAAAAACAAACCCAAAACAATTCAGAAAATGGTCATAGGAACACACATATCGATAATTACCTTAACCATGTATGGATTAAATGCTCCAACCAAAAGACACAGGCTTGCTGAATGGATACAAAAACAAGACCCATATATATGCTGTCTACAAGAGACCCACTTCAGACCTAGGGACACATACAGACTGAAAGTGAGGGGATGGAAAAAGATATTCCATGCAAATGGAAATCAAAAGAAAGCTGGAGTAGCATTACTCATATCAGATAAAATAGACTTTAAAATAAAGAATGTTATAAGAGACAAGGAAGGACACTACATAATGATCAAGACATCAACCCAAGAAGAAGATATAACAATTATAAATATATATGCACCCAACATAGGAGCACCTCAATACATAAGGCAACTACTAACAGCTATAAAAGAGAAAATCGACAGTAACATAATAATAGTGGGGGACTTTAACACCTCACTTACACCAATGGACAGATCATCCAAAATGAAAATAAATACGGAAAAGAAGCTTTAAATGACACAATAGACCAGATAGATTTGATATTTATAGGACATTCTATCCAAAAACAGCAGATTACACTTTCTTCTCAAGTGCACACGGAACATTCTCCAGGATAGATCACATCTTGGGTCACAAATCAAGCCTCAGTAAATTTAAGAAAATTGAAATAATATTAAGCATCTTTTCTGACCACAATGCTATGAGATTAGAAATCAATTACAGGGAAAAAAACGTAAAAAACACAAACACATGGAGGTTAAACAATACGTTACTAAATAACCAAGAGATCACTGAAGAAATCAAAGAGGAAATCAAAAAATACCTAGAGACAAATGACAATGAAAACACGACGATCCAAAATCTACGGGATGCAGCATAAGCAGTTCTAAGAGGGAAGTTTATAGCTATACAAGCCTACCTCAAGAAACAAGAAAAATCTCAAATAAACAATCTAACCTTACACCTAAAGGAACTAGAGAAAGAAGAACAAACAAAACCCAAGGTTAGCAAAAGGAAAGAAATCATAAAGATCAGAGCAGAAATAAATGAAATAGAAACAAAGAAAACAATAGCAAAGATCAATAAAACTAAAAGCTGGTTCTTTGAGAAGATAAAAAAAGTTGATAAACCATTAGCCAGACTCATCAAGAAAAAGAGGGAGAGGACTCAAATTAAAATTAGAAATGAAAAAGGAGAAGTTACAACAGACACTGCAGAAATACAAAGCATCCTAAGAGACTACTACAAGCAACTCTATGCCAATAAAATGGACAACCTGAAAATAATGGACAAATTCTTAGAAAGGTATAACCTTCCAAGACTGAACCAGGAAGAAATAGAAAATATGAACAGACCAATCACAAGTAATGAAATTGAAACTGTGATTAAAAATCTTCCAACAAACCAAAGTCCAGGACCAGACGGCTTCACAGGTGAATTCTATCAAACATTCAGAGAAGAGCTAACACCCATCCTTCTCAAACTCCTCCAAAAAACTGCAGAGGAAGGAACACTCCCAAACTCATTCTATGAGGCCACCATCACCCTGATACCAAAACCAGACAAAAATACTACAAAAAAAGAAAATTACAGACCCATATCACTGATGCATATAGATGCAACAATCCTCAACAAAATACTAGCAAACAGAATCCAACAACACATTGAAAGGGTCATACAACATGATCAAGTGGGATTTATCCCAGGGATGCAAGGATTGTTCAATATACGCAAATCAATGTGATACACCATATTATCAAACTGATGAATAAAAACCATATGATCATCTCAATAGATGCAAAAAAAAACCAATAAAAAACTGGAGGGGATAAATGACAAAAGTTGGCAAAATTGTTAAAGCCTATATAGGGGCTTGTCATATTACTTTCTCTATTTTAAATATGTTGATAATTTCTGTAATTAGTTTTTTAAATTAACTAATTCATTAATTTTTGGCTGCATTGCTGCTCGCAGGCTTTCTCTAGCTGTGGCGAGCGGGGGCTACTCTTTGTTTTGGTGCGCAAGCTTATCATTGCGGTAGCTTCTCTTGTTGTGGAGCATGGGCTGTAGGGAAGCTGGCTTCAGTAGTTGTGGTGCTCAGGCTTAGCTGATCTGCGGCATGTGGGATCTTCCCCAACCAGGGCTTGAACCCGTGTCCCCTGTGTTGGCAGCTGGATTCTTAACCACTGCGCAACCAGGGAAGCCCCATAATGAAAGCTTTTAAATAGGTATATATAAGAACATTGTTCCTCTCCTACGTATATTATCTTAAATCAGGTATTGTTCTATGTATTAGAATGATTTGTTACAATGAACAGAAACCCCAATCACTCTGGTTTAAACAATAAGAGGAAACGTATAGATTTATGTCGCTAAAAAGTCCTGGGCAGTTCTAGGTGTCAGGTGATTCTCGATTCTACCGCTCAGTGGTGTCTCTAAAACCTGAGTATTTAACACTCTGCTCTGCCTTCTATGGTGTTAGTTTCATCCTAAGGTTCACATCTCTCCTATTTCAAGAAGACTGTCAACATCTACTGCGTTACATATGTCATCCAGCAAGTGCTGGATCTGTTCTAGCATTTCCAACAAGACAGGCCACGTTATGCTGCAGAAACACACAGCACCAACATCCCAGTGATTTAACGCAACAAAAGTTTATTTCTTATTCCTAGAAAGTCCATTATAGGTCTGGGAGACTCTCTGGAACAGATACCCCTCCCCAATGTGGGGTGCTTGGCATTCCAGACTGTTCTGAATTGTGACCCCTCTCTCTGTATGTGCTTGTATGACTGAGGCAGGAAAAGACAACACTAGGGAGTCCTGCACCAAAAAATAAATGCTTAAGCTGAGAAGTGAGAGTTCTGCGCACAACCTACTGCTCAAAACTATCTCAGGATCCTGTCTAACTGCAAGGAGAAAAAAGTCTAGCCACTCCCTTCTTACTGTTCACTAGGACACAAGCTCCATGAGGACATGCATTTTGTCTCCTTGTCCACTACTATATCCTTAGTTTAGAAGACTACCTGGGCACATAAAAGGCCCTCATTAAATTGAGTGAATGAATGTAGTGTCAGCAAGAAATCCACATGTATATCTTGGGAGAAGAAACAGAGCCCCAGGGGTGTAAGGCTGAGACTGTTGGGTAAGATCTATGCAGACCAGAGCTGCAGAGCTGGCTGAGCTTAAAAAAGAAGCACACTGGTATACTGGTACAGTTATCTTAGAGAAGAAAATGAAATCCTGCTGACAGCAGCAGACCAAAACCTCAGGTGACTTACACCATAAAGCACTGAAGCCAAGGAACAAATCAACCGAGCAAACCACCAACACGAGTGCTCAGCTCCTGGAAGGAGCTGCAACAGCCACAAATGCATCTGCTCCTTTAATGTAGTCAGTCCACCCAACATACCACTGGGGACCAGGGGAAAGGGAAGGACACACACACACACTGAGACCCTGCTATTTCCCAGGCCGTTAGGTGCTTTTCCTTCATCAACCCCTCTAATCCCCAGAAAAACCTTGAGTTGAGTGTTATCTGTTTCATATGGAAACTGGAGATTTAAGAGTGTTTCAGTAATCAATCAAGAAACAGGAATGTTTTACAAGCTAGAAATAGATACAGTACAATGTCATCTAGGCTGGCTGGGCAGGGACAACATACAGATGAGTCCTGCTAATCTTGCCCTCAGGCCTGACTGATGCAGCTAAGTGACAGCCAACAGACCCACTAGCTATGGGGTCTTAACAAGCCTCTGGATCTCTTATTTCCTTGTTTAACTCCTTTCCTGATTACACCTAGATGCTCTATCAGGAACACACCTGCATCACTGTTGTAGCTAAAAGGTGGAGCTACAAGAAAATCCACAGCCTACAGAGATTTTCAGCCATCTATCAAATGTGTACACTAAGGCTGTTACATGATACAATGGAGAAAACAGAAGGATGACCCTTCCTGTTTAAGAGTTACAGTGTAAGTCAACCAACATAGATGTGTATTTTCCGTCCTTGCCTACCACTCAGCATCCTCTCCCAAATCTTTGCTTTTGGGAACTGGTATCCTGCTCACTGGATTCCCACAGTAACATGCCCTGTGACCCACAGGATCCTGGTGCAGTAAACACTCCAGTTCCCAGACAAATATAACCCTCTCCTTGTTCTTAATGACATACAAAAGCCAAGTTAAAATGCAAACAGATAAAAACCTGAGAAGGTGATCCTGAATTGCCATTAATTTCCATTTAGACCTTGGAAAAGTGCTCATTTTCATGGCTGTTTTATCCTATTGATATTGTGACGTAAGTAACAGTCTAGTTTCTTTTACTCAAGAAAATTCTTCTTTACATGGCTAAAGATTCCAACCCGTTTCCATATTATCTCCTTCTTAGAGGTATTCTCCCTTTTCCATCCACCACCAGAGAGGCATACAATAGTGATTAGTTCACCTGGGCAGACTCCCTATCAGTGAAGTAAATATGATTTCATCACAGTAAAAACTGTACTTATTCCAGAGCTGAATTTGCTAAAAAGTTAAAAAACGAACTCAAACAATGTCCAAATTTGTGAACAGTACCCGATGATGGGACAGTTAAGAAAATCCAATTTGGTTCTTCAAAAATTTTACATTAGAATTCATTTCTGCCCATGAGATTATTGAAATTGGTAAACCTGGAAGACAATGGTATGCAATTAAACATATTATTGCTTTCTGTTTTGGAAGACCATGCTACAAATGTTTCTAACATGTATGTTTAAGAGTGGCTGGGGAAATCAATGCAAACCAACAATATTCACCTCTGTGACCACAGAATTCATGGCTGCATCCACTATTTGAAGCTGAATTTGCTATTTTGCCAAATACAGTCCCAAAACAGCTTTTCCCTTTACTCTGAATGTTCTTAGAACACCTCTCCTGCTAAGGAATTCCCTGAAAGTTTTAGTAAAAACAGCAAGTAGTACAACTACTAACACATTCCCTGCAGACTCAACCTTGATTCCTTCTGTGAAACATGTTTATTTCCCAAAGTTTCCTGATGAAAAATTCCACTGATGAAAAATTCTTCATGCTTCATAATTTTGTACTTTTCATAACTTTAAGGTCAAGCTCCACTTGGTGAATTTCTTCAGACTAGGACACTGAACAAGCTTCCCTTTACTGGTGGAGTTTCTGGTGTCTAAGAAGGCTTGAGCGTCTGCTGAAGTTTCTCCTGCATGTGCTACAGGTATAAGGCTGCTCACCTGTGTGAGTTCTCCGGTGTTTAATAAGGTGGGAATTTTGACTGAATTTTTTTCCACATTCATGACATGTAAAGGGCTTCTCTCCAGTGTGAGTTCTTTGGTGTGTGTGGAGATTTGTATTTTGACTGAAGCTTTTCCCACACCATGAGCATTTATATGGTTTTATTCCTTGGTGTGTTGTTAAATGCTTATTAAGATCTGAACTCCACCTAAACCTCTTATCACACTGCTGACATTTATACGGTTTCTCTTCAGTGTGAATTCTTTGGTGCTTGATAAGGTCAGAGCTCACTCTGAAGCTTTTCCCACATTCCTGGCATTTAAAAGGCTTCTCTCCTGCACGTTCTTTTTTGTGAAGATCCATAAGTTTCAGCAGCTCTTGTTTCCAGGTTGAAAGTTTCTTTTTTTTCTTCACTGGAAAATCTCGGTGCCATTTCCCGACCCTATGCATATCACCATGATTTTCTTTGCCCATTGTTTTCTGGGGGACTTTCAATCTGGCCTTTTTTGATGCTATATCTACTGGTGCTTGTATTTCTAAGTCACAAAGACATAGAGGCTGAAGATTTTCAGTGTCATTTTTGAGCTTTAGCCCTGCTGGAATAAACATAAGAAACAGCTAACCATATGACAGAGCAAGAAAGCCACAGTAATGAAGAGAAAAACTGGATGACCACTAATTTTTTAAAAAAACAGATAAGCAGAAGTGTAAAATGTTAAGCCCTTATAAAAGTTCCTATTAAGGCACATTTCCTTTCTTCCCATGGTGTACTTACCTGTAGGCAGCTCTCCAGAATTGTCCTTGAACTCCAGGGATCTTTGAACCCACGGCTCTTCCCCCTGCTCTAGACAGGAGATCACTTTGGGTTTGGGGAGCACAAATAAGGCTGTGAAATGGAAAAACTGAGGTCAAGGATTGGTAACAACAGTAGTCCACTAATTCCATACTATTTCAGGAAGAGCAAAGGATACTTTAACAGTTTGCAACGCCAAATGGTTAAATGGATAGACTCATATCTGGTATCATGTTCATAACATACTTCATTTGTGGGTGGATATGCAAAGTAGAGACTGAGAAATAAACCTAAGCTGGACCAATGAAAAGGATATAGGGCATGGGAATCCAGTGCATGATCCCCATCTTCTGCTACCAAGAATACCCCATATTCTACTAAGGTAGGACCAAACTGCAAAGGCTGTAGGAAGTATACCTGGTCCTATTAAGTCTTTAGGAAGACTCATACTGGGTAAGGCCAGGTCTAGGGGAGTCAATGTGAAGGTCAGTGGGCTGGGTATCATAAACACAAGTGATTCCTGTTATACTACAGCAACTTTCAATTTAGCTCTCAGGTACCAGACACTGGACCAGGAAAGATTTCTACCATTCCCATAGCTCACTGGTTCACATCCAGGTGGAGGAAACAGACGAGAATTACTTAGTGGGCTTTCTCTAAATCATATTGCCAAGTATGGAAAGTATTCATCACTCAGTCATTCAATACATATGTGCTGAGTGGCTATGGTGCACCAGACACCCTCTATGTGCTAAGGATACAGTGGTGAATAAGCCAAGCCCCCTGATCTCACAGAGCTTATCTTCTAGTGCAGAGTGAGACAATCTAACATTAATAAACAAGCAAATAAAATGTCAGGGAGTGATAAATGTTTTGAAGAAAACTAAAGCAGGGTAAGAGAACGTTTAAGATTCTGCTTCTGTGAAGGTATTTTAGATAAGGCTGTATGAAAAGCCTCTTTTAGAAAGTGATATCTGAGCAGAACCCTAAAATGAGAATTTTACCATGCGGCAGAAACGTGGGCCAGGCAAAGGGAAGGGGAAAGAAATGAGCACATCAAGTTCATGAAACAGCAAGATGAGCAGTGTGAACAAAGAGGCCAGAGCAAGGGCACGAGTGGCAGGAGATGAGAGCAGGCTGCTGAAGAGGGGCCAGATTTTGGAGGGTCCTGAGAGCCTTGGTAAGGAATTTGGATTTATTCTGAACCTTATGAGAAGTTACTGCAAGGTTTTTTTTTTGTTTTTGTTTTGTTTTGCGGTATGCGGGCCTCTCACTGTTGTGGCCTCTTCCCGTTGCGAAGCACAGGCTCTGGACGTGCAGGCTCAGCAGCCACGGCTCATGGGCCCAGCCGCTCCGCAGCATGTGGGATCTTCCCACGAACCCGCGTCCCCTGCATCGGCAGGCAGACTCTCAACCACTGCGCCACCAGGGAAGCCCTATTGCAAGGTTTTGAAGCAGAAAATGTCATGATCTGATCAGGTTTTTAAAAGACTCTGGCTGCCATGTAGAAAACAGACTGAGAGGGCAGGAGTGGTGGCAGTTGGTGCCAGTTAGAAAGTACTGAGGTGGACTTTGATAGAGATGTGGCTGGCTAAGACCAGGATGCTAACACAAGAAGCTGAGACAGGATCAGACTCAGGCTACACTGTGAAGGCAGATCCAAGAGTGATGTATTAGACTTAGGGGGGTATTATGGCAAGATCAAGGTAAAGGATGACTGGATGTTTCTTACTCTGAGCAAGCGGATGAGTGGGTATTCCTTTTACGGAGATGATAAGGGCAAGATATAAGGGCAAGTTGGGAGGGAAGAAGAGATCAAGAATTCCAAATAGTGTAAGGAAGGTGTACTTGGAAAAAGCTCCCTGGTGATCTTTTCCCTGCCTACACCATCTAGTTGAGAACCAGTCAGCTACTACAACAGAGACTCCCTCACAGGGGTGCATTCTCAGTACACCAACAACAGGATAGATTAGTCCACTCCTATGCTAACGGAAGGGGAGAATCTTTACCTAGAGAGATGACAGTCTCATAGTTTTCTTGCATTACATCATTGTAGAGGGCCTTCTGAGTGGGATCCAGTAACTCCCATTCTTCCTTGGAAAAATACATGGCCACTTCTTCAAATGTCAACAAGCTCTAAAGAAGAGAATGGGCTTTAGCTCAGTACTTGCCACTACAGAAGTAGCCCAACCTTCTGAGCCATCAACTGCATGGTAAGCCAGTCACTAAAGGAACTAACAGCACATGAATTTTTTTTAAGTGGGAAGGCAGAAAGGAAGTAGGCAAGGGATCAGCAAATAGCCTGGGAGGTGCCCAGTTCCTGAGGGGGATCATCTGGGTTAACACCTCTGTGCACCTGCTGGGCAGCGTGGGTCAAGGGCAGCAGGGAGAAGTAGCCCTAAGAAGCTGGAAAGCACAGCTCACCTGGGATTCAGGCAACACGAGCTCAGGTGCCACTGTCCAGTCTTTGGCATTTGTCTGCTCAGGAAAGGCTAGGATCTGGTGAGCAGGCACCGCTGTGGAAGAGTGAGAGGAAATTTCTCTCCCTTCTGTCTTTGAACATACTAGGCTCAGTTCTGAAATATAGAAGATCCTGATCTTTCAGCAGAAATGGAACACCTTACAAGTGTTATGTGGTACCTAGAAGTGGCTATCTCATTTTAAACAAGAATCAAGCATCTACTAGCCCCTAAGATGGGTTTCCCAGTTGACTCTCTTCAGTTTTCATGAGTGAAGTCAATAAAAGGAAGTCTTGTTTTTTTCCTTACATGACATGAATTCTCCTGAGATGGACAAAAATTAGAGGTGTTGGAAAATGTAGTACTGAGTCCAGTGTGCCAAGTAAAGGAAATGCAAAGGTAGAAATGAGCTTGGTGAGTTCAAGAAACAGCAAGAAGGGTTTCCCTGGTAGTGCAGTGGTTAAGAATCCGCCTGCCAATGCAGGGGAGACGGGTTTGAGCCCTGGTACAGGAAGATCTGACATGCCATGGAGCAACTAAGCCCACGCGTCACAACTACTGAGCCTGTGCTCTAGAGCCTGCGAGCCACAACTACTGAGCCCATGTGCCACAACTACTGAAGCCCACAGGCCTAGAGCCTGTGCTCTGCAACAAGAAGCCACAGCAATGAGAAGCCCGCGCGCTGCAGCGAAGAGTAGCCCCCGCTCGCAGCAAATAGAGAAAGCCCGCATGCAGCAATGAAGACCCAACGCAGCCAAAAACAAACAAATAAATAAATTTATATATTTAAAAAAAAGAAACAGCAAGACCAGTGCCGCTAAAGAGGACTGAGCAGGGCAGGAATGGCGGGAGATGAGGGCAGGAAGGTGAGGAGGGGCCAGAACTTGGGGGGTCCTGGGTGCCTCTACAAGGAGTTTGGATTCATTCTGAATGTGTGAAAAGTCACAGTAAGGTTTTGATGCAGAGAAATGTTCTGATATGATCCAGTTTTTAAAAGATTCTGGCTGTGCTGTATGGAAAACAGCCTGCAGGAGGGGAGGAATGGTGGCAGGGGGTGCCAGATAGAAAGTACTGAAGTGGACCTTGTTAGAGATGTCATTGGCTTACACCACGATGCTAAAGCACAGCAGGCTGAGACTTGGTTGGACTCAGGCTACACGGTGAAGGTGGAGCCAAGAGGACTAGTGATGCAGTTGTACTACTGCGGTTTGATAAGATCGGTGTAAAGGATGACCAAGTTTTCTGGGCTAAAATATTGGGTGAATTGTGGTGTCCTTTGTGGAGATGGGAAAGTTAAGAGCAATTTGGAGGGAAAGAAAGCAGGAAGGATCAAGATTTAGGATAAGGAATGATCATGTGCACTGGGAAAAAGCTTCCTGGTGATCTGGATATACCTTTTCCCTGCCCACACCATTTAGTTGAGAACCAGTCAGCTACTAGAACAGAAACTCTCTCACAGGGGTGCATTTCAGTAGGCCAACAACAGGACAGATTACTCCACTCCTATGCAAAGAGAAAGGGACAATCTTTACCTAGAGAGATGACAGTCTCATAGTTTTCTTGCATTACATCATTGTAGAGGGCCTTCTGAGTAGGATCCAATAACTCCCATTCTTCTTGGGAAAAATACATGGCCACTTCTTCAAATGTCAACAAGCTCTAGAGAAGAAAATGGGCTTTAGCTCAGTACTTGCCACTTCAAAAGCAGTCCAACCTTCTGAGCCATCAACTGCATGGTAAGCCAGTCACAAAAGGAACTAACAGCATTTGATTTTTAAAAAGTGAGAAGGCAGAAAGGAAGGAGGCAAGGGATCAACAAAGAAGTGCCCAAAATCGTGGGGAACATCTGGACTAACAGCTCTGAACACCTGCTGGGGAGCGTGGGTCAAGGGCAGCAGGGAAAGGCAGCCCTAAGAAGCTGGAAAGCACAGCTCACCTGGGACTCAGGCAAGATGAGCTCAGGTGTCACTGGCCAGTCTTTGGTGTTTGTCTGTTCAGGAAAGGCTAGGATCCGGTGAGCAGACACCGCTGTGGGTGAAGGAGAGCCACAGGAAATCTCTCTCGCTTCTGTTTCTGAATATCCTAGGCTCATTTCTAAAATACAGAAGACCTTGAGTTTTTCAGTATTGATGAGACACCTTTACAAGTGTATGGTGCCCAGAAATGGCCTTCTCCTTGTTAATGAGAACCAAGTATCTACCAGCCTCTAAACAGATTCCCCATTTTTCATGAGCAAAATTAACACAAGGAAAAACCCTTTTTATTTCCCTCTCATGACACAAGTTGTTCAGAGTTAGACAAAGCTTAAACATATTTGAAAATGACATACTCAGGGACTCCAGTATACAGTAGGAGATTTTAATCATTTATTACTTCTTTCCTGGTACACAATTTTCTTCACATTCCACCACTGACAACCCATTTCTGATCCCAATTCCTTCTGTATTTTATGAGGACAAGGTGGGCCCGACCCTCTCCACTTTTCTAAAAAACTGAGTTCCCAGTGTCATTAACAGGGTTCTGTGGTTTGGAGATTTCTCTATCTTAGGCCAACCCCCACCTTCAGCCACACCTGGTCTGCTCTACCATAACCTGGGGGGCATCCTAATTGCTAACGTGGCTGCATTAGTAGATCCACAGGGCAGGGCAACCAGAAAGTGCTCACGCGTTCTGGCTTAAATTACTATCGCAGCTCCCAAGAGAAGGAAAGTAACATGAAGCTCCTTACCCCTCTCACATATGGGCTCAGTTTCTTTGTGGGTATTCCTGATCAGCAGCTCTTGTAGACTCTGGTGTGTATTCCAAAATTCTTCATCCTGGGACATGCCCACTTGCTGGGCCTCTGCTGGCTTCCGCTTGAAGCCTGGGGCCTCTGCTGTTTCTCCCAAGAGCACTGCCTCCTTTCCCAGCTCATGGTCTGCAACCTAGAAATAATGCCCATCCTTGTTACCATGGAACTTACTTTTGGTTTGGGAGTTGGTGGGAGAGGGAGGAAAAAGCAGAGTGCAAACTGTGGGAAGAAGGAGACACTAAAGGAAATGTCATAAAGACTTAAAAGAGATATGGGACCACCAATTTTCCACAAGAACTATACACAAAATATAAGAATATTGGCAGAAGAGGAAAAAAGGTGTGGTTACTGCCAGCGCTCCAAGACAGCAGCCCCCACCCTCTGCATCCAGCCCAGCTCAGACCACTAACAGGGTTGCACCCGTCATCTGCTCTCATGCTTCCTTGATAGACTTTCTCTCCCAACTTAGATTCTTGCCTTGGTGGTTTTCTGTCTTCTCTCTCAAAAGATTAATGAACTGAATTTAAAAGTTGTCCTGTCAACCAGATTTTCCACATGGCCAGGGAAGTCTCACAGGGGATTGGGGTGAAATGGAGAAAAATGTGGGAGGAAAGAGCCAGGGCTCTGAGCTTCCAATGGCGCAGTGGTTAAGAATCTGCCTGCCAGGGCTTCCCTGGTGGCGCAGTGGTTGAGAGTCCGCCTGTTGATGCAGGGGACGAGGGTTCGTGCCCCGGTCTGGGAGGATCCCACATGCCGTGGAGCAGCTGGGCCCGTGAGCCATGGCCGCTGAGCCTGCGCGTCCGGAGCCTGTGTTCCGCAACGGGAGAGGCCACAACAGTGAGAGGCCCGCGTACCGCAAAAAAAAAAAAAAAAAAAAAAAAAAAAAAGAATCTGCCTGCCAATGCAGGGGACATGGATTTGAGCCCTGGTCCAGGAAGATCCCACATGCCAGAGAGCAACGAAGCCCGTGCGCCACAACTACTGAGCCTGGGCTCTAGAGCCCAAGAGCCACAACTACTGAAGCCCACGCACCTAAAGCCCGTGTTCCACAATAAGAGGAGCCACCGCAATGAGAAGCCCGTGCACCACAACAAAAAGTAGCTCCCGCTCGCTACAAGTAGAGAAAGCCCACACACATCAATGAAGACCCGATGCTGCCAAAAGTAATTAAAAAAAAAAGAGGGTTAGGGCTCCAACCTATCCCCAAATGATTTTGACACAAAACGTGTGCCCTCCCAGTATTCTCAGTAGGCCTATGAAGCCAGCTGGTATGCCGCCACCTGCCCAAGGGCATGCCCTGGTTCCCTGCTCAAAGCAGAGCCAAAGAACAACAACTGAGGGAGGGCAGTGGAGGCCCTTGTCTATGGTACAGAGGACACTATCCCTCACGCTCTTTCTTCTCTCAGCTACTCTGTTGGGATTTCCAAATCTTTCTTTCCCTGTTTCCTTTCTACTTTTTCTCTTCCTGGGCAGTCTTCCTCTAGTTGTTTGGTTTCTCCTTCTCTTTCGTAACTTCACTCTTCTTTGGTCTCTAGGAATTCCTCCTTTCCTGGATCTGTTCCTTCCTCTCCAACTCCTTATTGCCTTTTGTTTGTTTAGAAGAACTTGAGGCCCATCTCCTTCGCCAAGCCAGACTAGGCTCATTACCCTCAACACACCCTGGCTCCAAAGAGGGCAAAAACCAACTCTCTCCCTAAGGCCAGGGAAGCCTCTCTCAGGATTTCTTAATCGTATGCACCGACTATGGCTGTGGATCTGTGCTTTCGTATCCTGCTTTACATGTCCTAGAGGGACAACAGAAGTAACCTATTTCACTTTATTTCTCAATTAATTGTCCCAATACATCCACCATCAGCCTATTTCACTGTACACAACAGGAATCTTTCTTCTCACCCCATTCCTCGTTTGACCAGATTCCCTCTGCAAGTGTTCTACCAGGACCACAGCCTCCTCAATGCTCTGTAGATGGTGCTTCTTTATGTGGGTCTGGGTGTCCCTGGGCAGAATGGACAGGAACTGCTCTAGCACCACAAGTTCCAAGATCTGCTCTTTTGAATGAATCTCTGGCCTCAGCCACCGACGGCATAATTCCAGAAGCTGGTCAACAGCCTCCCGGGGTCCAGCTGCTTCATGATAGAGGAAGCTCCGGAAGTGCTGGTGAGACCTCTCAGGACTGAGACTGTCCATTTGGGGGGCATATTTCTTATGCTGACTGGAGCTCCCTGTCACAGGTCCCTTGGTCTCCCACAGAGTCCTGATCTGAGGGTTCAAGTACTCAGCCACCTTCAGATCTATGGTCATCATTCTTCTCGAGGAACAATTCTGCTCCTGTATTGGACACACCTCCAGCACTACCTCTGACAACTGAGGCCCAGTCTGGTCTGGAACAAAATCAATAAAAGGATCTTCTTCCTAAGGCATTGAGGGCAGAAAAAAGTGCATGTCAGTAAGAAAGTCAGATGAACTTTACTACTTGTTATCTATTATGAGAGAAACGTGAACTTTAAAAATCAACTGCCAGGCCCTTGTTTCTCTCCTTTTCTTTCTATTATTCAGCTGAATACAGCACAACTTATTAAAGACAAATGCCAATAAATCACTTTGCCTTAAAAAAAAAAATCAGGAAAGGTTGGTGGGTGAAAAAACTAGGACCCACTGGCTCCAAGGAGTTTGGGGATTATCCAAAGATTTAATTGATGCACTTCCTATGCCATCCTCTCCGTGTAAAGGAAAGATCAGGAGAATATTCTGAGTTTCTCTTAAATTTCAACATATCGTCCTAGTCTGTCTTCAGTAAAAGAGTACAACTTCTATGACCTTTATCCTTTTGGGAAGATGGAAGCATTCACTTCCTGGACCATTTGAGGTGCTCCTTTCCACTGTATGAAAACTGGCAAGAGAGCTGAAACAATGAGACCAGAGTAGAAGAAAAGTAATTCAGAAAAATGGAGCCTTATTCTTCTCAAAAGCATCCCCCAACTAAGTAACTAGTTGCTCTACATTTATCTTGGCATTTCTTTGCAAGACATATAAAGAGCACCATGCAGAAGATGTATACCTGTGTATTTTTCCTTTCCTTTCCAAATTCACTTATGTATGTATGTATGTATGTATGTATGTATGGCTGTGTTGGGTCTTCGCTACTGCGCATGGGCTTTCTCTAGTTGCAACGACTGGGGCCACGCCCCATTGAGGAGCACAGGCTCTAGGCGCTCCGGCTTCAGTAGTTGTGGCTCGCGGGTTCAGTAATTGTGGCTCGCGGGCCCCAGAGCGCAGGCTCAGCAGTTGTGGCCCATGGGCTTAGCTGCTCCACCGCACGTGGGATCCTCCTGGACGAGGGCTAGAACTGTGTCCCCTGCATTGGCAGGCTGATTCCCAACCACTGCGCCACGAGGTAAGTCCTATACCTGTATTTTTAATTTCTCGTTACTTGACCTAGGAAAAATTACAGCTGATCCTTGTTCACAATGTTTATCCAAATGTCAGTTGGGAAAAAAAGGACAGCACGTTAGTTGGTCACGATTACATTCAGCTGCTACATTTCTCCAGGGCTCATTTAGACCTCTAAGCGAGGCTGAAGAGAGCCTCATGAGGCTCACTTTCCCTGAGGTGATCCAGCAGAAAGGGCACCGAAATTCTGCCCAGGAAGCCATGGTGTTCACAAACGGCCGGCTCCCGACGGCTCTGAGGTGCTGGGGACACTTCCCAGGCTTTTGCATCAGAGGAAGCTGATCTGACTGAGGCTGGACCGCCCGTTTCTCCCTCAATAACATCAGCCAGTAAAAGAAACGCCGGCGGAGGCGGGAAAGTGAACACGACCGCCCGGGCGCGCCCGCGAGCACTGTACCTGTGGGCAGTGTCCGAGCCGGCTCCCGCCGCGCGGCCCTGGGCGCCACCCGCACAAACGTTAGAGAAAGCGGCCTCACGAGCCTGACGGCGGGCCTCGCCCCAGACAGTCCTGTCGCCCGGCTCGGAAACACCACCGGCCGCTGTGCAGCGGCCCCGAGCAGCGGCCGGCGTCTCTCGGGGGCTCCGGGGCCGGCGCCGAAGCGGAAGCCGCTTCTAGGTTACCTCGGACGACTTGGCTTCCTGAAGGTCGCTCCCTCTTCCCGGGGCTCTACCACAAGTCGCCGCCAGCCCGGCCACCGCTCTAAGGAGGACAGCTCTCCGCCACGCGCCACTCAAGGGCGAGCCCCCGAGGCCCCGGGGTTTGGGAGAGCAGGCCGGGCACTATTTAGACCCACCTGGCCCCCCTACCCCACCTGAAAACCTCCTTGCGCAGCGACCCGCTCTCCAACCGGAGGCAGAAGTGACGCACTTCCGGGGAGGACCCGCTCAGCCCCGGCTGGGTCCGTGAGCGCCGCTGCTCCAGGCCGCGCTGGGTGACCGGCCTCCTCCCCGGGTTCAACCCTGGCGGCAAGAAAGAGTTAAGGCCACCGAGTCTCCAGGCCCGCCCAGCCTAGAGGGCCCTGCGCGCGGCTTGGCGCCCTTGTGTCGCCGTCTCGCGTCCCAGCTCTGTGGGGCGCGTGCGTCCAGGTCGTTCCTGTGTCGTGTTCGGGCTGCCGGCGGAGCCTGGTGACCCGGGCTCCGCCCTGAGGGTCACCGTTCCCTTCCGTGCGCTGGGCCCCCTGCCTTACCGCGGCTCAGCCGGCCGTGCCCGAGCTGCCGGCCAGGGCCTTGTCGCAGCCTCCTACAGTACGAGGCCATTTTGTCCCGGTCAGGATCGACGGCCCCTGAGGGGTGTGTACTCATTTCTGGGCAGTGCGTGCACACACGATTCTGTTTTTTCTTGTGAGGTAGGTTTTTACTTGTGAAATAGGTTCCTTTTATAGATCTCCTTGACAGAGAAATGAGAGATAAGGAGTGACTTGATCGAGGTCACATAATTCACCAGTGGCAGGTCCTCCAGTGGAATTTAGGGCCCCTTTGTCCTGTCTTCTGCTTTTTCCACCACAGCGTGCTCCCTGGAGCATGGGAACCTTCTTTTCATCTTGTCCTATAGTGTCTGGTAGAGTTGCCTGGGTAAGGTAGGCATTCCATAAATATTTACTGAATCATATTTATAAGAATCTGAGTATTTTGGTTGTTGGCTTCCAGTATTTCTAGTTGTCAGTGTTTTCATAGTGTCAGCCTATACTAGTCAAGGGATAATTTATTAAGTCTACTATGTGTAGCCAGTGTTATAGAGTCGATAGGACAGAGCCTTTGATTCAAGGGATCTGGCAAAAGGACTGAGGCAATTTCATAAATACCAGCAACACAAGGTAGGAAAGGGTAAGACATAAGCTGAACACCGTGGGAATTACAAGGAAATGAAAGTCGATTTGGGGGTTGGGGAAAATTATAAAAATCCTTGAGGGATTTGCCCACAGCAGGGAGTGGGGTCACATTCCAGGCTGAGGGTAAGGTAAGAGCAAAGCCTTGAAAGCTTCAGAGATGAGCATGTGAGAAAATCTGTAGTACTTTTTTTTTTACTAAATGTAATTCGGGTACATTTAGAGAAAGAGTTAGAGTTAGAAAATAAGTTCTTGTGGATCTACTATGGAGCGCTTGGAATAGAAGTGAAGAGATTGCATTTAATAAAGTAAATAAAGAGCATCATTTGAGGGTTTTTGAGGGAGCTTCTTTCCAGGGCAGTTCATCTGGAGCTGAGTTTAAGGTGGGAACAAAAATGGAAGACCATTACAAGGTCATTATGCTATTTTTGCTTTTAGGTAGACTGGTGTTACACTCCTCTGAGGCATAGATCTTGATCCTTTTTGAGGGGGAGAAAAGGATTAAGCAGAGGTGATAATAATAAGCATCTGACGGGAATTCCCTGGCGGTCCAGTGATTAGGGCTCTGTGCTTCCACTTCAGGGGGCACCGGTTCTGTCCCTGGCTGGGGAACTAAGATCCCACAAGCTGCGCAGCCAAAAAAAAAAAAAAAAAAAAAAAAGCATCTGCCTAAGACGCTTGAATATATTTCAAAGCAGATTCATTTTCTTAGAATCTCAGGTTGGGACTTAGTTTCTTCAAAAGTAACTGCTTCCACAACCTAAGTGTCCATCGACAGATGAATGGATAAAGAAGATGTGGCACATATATACAATGGAATATCACTCAGCCATAAAAAGAAACAAAATTGATTTATTTGTAGTGAGGTGGATGGACCTAGAGACTGTCATACAGAGTGAAGTAAGTCAGAAAGAGAAAAATAAATACCGTATGCTAACACATATATGGAATCTAAAAAAAAAAAGTTATGAAGAACCTAGTTGCAGGACAGGAATAAAGACACAGACAAAGAGAATGGACTTGAAGACACAAGGAGGGGGAAGGGTAAGCCAGGATGAAGTGAGAGAGTGGCATGGACTTATATAAACTGCAAAATGTAAAATAGATAGCTACTGGGAAGCAGCGCATAGCTCAGGGAGAAGGGAGATCAGCTTGGTGCTTTGTGATCACCTAGAGGGGTGGGATAGGGAGGGTGGGAGGGAGACACAAGATATGGGGATATATGTATAGGTATAGCTGATTCACTTTGTTATAAAGCAGAAACTAACACCATTGTAAAGCAATTACACTCCAATAAAGATGTTAAAAATAAATAAAAATAAAATAAAATTAGACTATGCAGGAATAAAGAATTATATATGATTTAAAAAAAAAAAAAGTAACTACTGCTTCCAGTCAGAACCAGTGGGCAGTAAAGCTCTTAGCATTGAGATCCTCATCATCTGGACCAAGGCTGAGCATATAATTGGAACTTGAACTGAATAAATGGAGTTCTGCCAGCGGTGCCCCTGAATTGGCAGGCCTGATTCATAACATAGGTAGGGAGCTGGTTAGTGAACAAGGGGAGAAGAAAGTGGGAAAAGAGACCCTATGAAAGGAAGAAGAGGAAGCAAGGCACAAAATGGTGAATTGTGAATGAGGGTCACTGATGATTGTCATCATTTAAAGTTTGGTGCCATAGTTCCTTACCCTTGCTGTGGAGCCCACAAAAGTCCCCTGAGTCTTTCCTTTTGATTTCACCTTTCCCTGACTGGGCACAGTTTGAGAAATAATGAATGTCCAGCTGGAAAGCAATGAAAGTAAACACATGCAGTTTATTTTGAGATACCACACAACTGCCATAGTGGGCTGAATGGTTTTGCTGGGTGACTGGCTGCTTTAATGGTGCTGCTACTGGCTAACAAACACTTTCTTTTTCCTTTTTCCATTTATAATAGTAATTGCCTTAGTTAGAGCTGCCTCTTTTAGAAGGTTGCTTGATCCTAGGCTGTCATTGGCTCCATACCTTATTAACTATCGTACTTTCATGATCCTCTTAGTACTCTGTAAAGCAGCTGACATTTCTTACAACAAATGTTAGAGGAAAACTAATGGTCTGGACCCTTCTGGGTTTCTAGGTGAGAGGGTTTTGAGAATTCTGTGTAGTTGAGAAATGAATGAAAGTCAGTTGGGCTCTGCCCTAAAGGAGAGGAAAAATAACAGAAATACCATTTTTCTCATTTCTCTGACATACTTTCTTTCTTCATAGCACCTGGAATGGATAAAAGTGGCAGTTTTTATTACTTCCCATGAGGTTGTGTATCTGGAATAAGAATCATGAAATTAATCTAGAGTAGGACATTTCTACAGACATGGAATGGCACTGGGTGGCACCAGGAGGACTTGAAAGGAATATTTGAGGGCGCAGAGCTATAGAAGAGTTTGCCAACAGAAGGACTTATGGGAAACAAGTGATCAGAATCACCAACAGAGAAACCTTTAAAATTTCTTCAAGCAATGGAAAAATTGAGTCTTAGGTCAAATTAAGTAAAATCTATAATGAAGAGAAATCAGATAAAGTCTCAAATATAAAAAGTATGTTACTTAACACTAAGTGTAAATTTAGGAAAACAATCACAAGGACAGATCTTTTAAATACTTTTTTAACTACTGTAAAATTTTTATAAAACTTTTGGACTCATCTCTAAGAATTGCCATGATTCTGAAACTTGATAATATCCCAAATATGGAACAGTTCAGTGGAAACTAACACTTGAGAATACACCAGATGTACACAAGGAAGAAGACCTGAGAGTAGAAAAGTACCAGTAACAAATACATTATTTATATACTTACAGATTACCTTGGTAAACATAAGAAACACTCAAGTTAAAGCTTAGTCTTTGAGAATGCTGTATTGAATGCAGTAAAAGTTGGATTTCATTCGTATGGACAACAGAACCTACTTTCTTCTTCACCGAAAGATACAACTATTCCCAAATTCCAACTCTCTAGACATCCCACTGTCAGGGTAGCTTGGAGTATTTATCCAAGTGGATGGACTGCTGCCCAGTGAACACTACATGCAGAGCAATATGAGCACCATTTTCCTTTCTGGCAGTGAGGTAAAATCAGCTTGCTTTGGAAGAGGAGAAGCCACGCTGCATCTCTGTTACACAATATTATTCTGTCTTTGCCTTTAAGGCTTTCACACTCCCTTGTGAAGCACCACTTTTTATTGAGATTTATCTTACCTGAGTCTGTCCCTCTTGTGAGCATATCTCACCTCCTCTCTTCCTTTTGTGTCTTTTCCTGTATTCAGTTAGGGAGAGTATGCAGGTATTCCTGTTATTCCTGACTGGTGCTGCTGCATCTGTCAAGGGAGAGAAGAAAAAGCGTTCAGAAGGGGGTTTTTGAAGACTGACCATCCGTGTCTTGCAGGAGCAACAACTAGACCGGACCTTGCAGTGGCAATTTTCTGATTTCAGACCTTTACCTCTAGACTAGCACTTCAATCATGAGCCCTTATCCTTTTTAGCCCATTACCCTTCAGTATAAATTCCTATGCCTTCTGGGGGGCGTTGTGCTAATTGGGGGGATGGGGAGTTGTTTCATTTTTAATTTTTTTTTCCAATTCAGTAATGCTTTTTCCTTTTTACCCCTGTTGATTGCCTGAAACCAAATTCAGTATGAATAAGAGAGGGAAATATACAACACTGAATTTGGAGGAGAAAATGAAGGTTCTAAGTAGGATTGAAGCGGGACGATCTCTTAAAAGTGTAATGGATGAATTTGGAATCAGTAAATCAACATTTTATGACATTAAAAAGAACAAGAAATTGATTTTGGACTTTGTACTGAAGCAGGACATGCCATTAGTAGGGGCCGAGAAGAGAAAGAGAACAACAGGAGCCAAATATGGTGACGTGGATGATGCAGTCTACATGTGGTACCAACAGAAGCGCTCAGCTGGTGTCCCTGTGAGAGGCGTGGAGCTTCAGGCTGCTGCCGAGAGATTTGCACAGTGTTTTGGGCGAACAGACTTCAAAGCTAGCACGGGTTGGCTTTTTAGATTTCGAAATAGGCATGCAATTGGGAACCGAAAAGTATGTGGGGAACAAGTCCTACGTTCAGCTTCAGAAAATGTTGAGCCGTTTCGACAAAAACTGTCCATGCTTATCAAAGAGGAGAAACTGTGTCTTGCTCAGCTGTACAGTGGGGATGAGACTGACCTCTTTTGGAAGTCAATGCCAGAAAATACTCAGGCAAGCAGAAAAGATATCTGCCTGCCAGGGAGGAAAATAAACAAAGAACAATTGTCTGCTCTTTTATGTGCAAATGCAGATGGTACTCATAAGTTAAAGTCAATCATTATTGGAAAATCAAAGCTGCCCAGAAGTGTAAAAGAGGACACATGTACATTACCTGTGATATACAAACCTAGTAAAGATGTTTGGTTCACCAGAGAATCGTTTTCAGAATGGTTTTTTCAAAACTTTGTTCCTGAGGTCAAGCACTTTCAAGTTAATGTTCTAAGATTCCATGAGGAGGATGTCAGGGCCTTGTTACTTCTGGACAATTCTCCAGTTCACCCTTCCACTGAATCACTAACCAGTGAGGATGGTCGAATAAAATGCATGTTCTTTCCCCATGACACTTCAACCTTGATTCAGCCAATGAATCAGGGTGTGATCTTGAGCTGCAAACGACTTTACAGGTGGAAGCAACTTGAGGAGAGTCTTGTAATTTTTGAAGAAAGTGATGATGAGCAAGATAAAGGAGAAAAAGGAGTTTCCAAGATTAAAATCTACAACATAAAAAGTGCAATTTTTAACTGGGCAAAGAGTTGGGATGAAGTAAAACAAATAACCATAGCAAATGCGTGGGAAAATCTTCTTCACAAAAAGGAACCTGAATATGATCTTCAAGGCTTAGAAGATGGGGATTATAGAGAAATTCTTGAGAAATGTGGGGAGTTGGAAACCAACCTGGATGACGACAGGGTGTGGTTAAATGGGGATGAAGAAAAGGGCAGCCCCCCGCAAACAAAAGGTGGAATTACAAAGGAAGTTGTTCAAAAAGTGGGAGCTGAGGAGCAGACTGCTGAATTTAAGTTATCTGCTGTAAGAAAGAGTTTGGACTACCTTCTTGACTTTGTTGATGCAACACCTGAGTTTCAAAGGTTCCATTTTACACTGAAAGAGATGCAACAAGACATAATCAAGAAGCAGTTCCAGAGTAGAATCCATTCTAGAATTGGTAGCTTTTCGAAACGTAGGCCTCATAATATTAAGGATTCCTTCAATATGCCTTCAACTTCTGGTTGTAGTAATTAGATATTGTGTTTAAAGATTTCTGCAGTTACGTAATGATACATGAATTAGACTTGTTGTGAACTGTCATTGTTTTTATCAACTGACCTCACTTTGCACAGCAATGCCCGTTTATATTATTTATAAAACACACGATTTGAAAGTAATAAATTTGGGGCTTTTTGATGTATAAATATGTTCATTAATCTATATTTTTTTCTATTTTAGACAAGGACTTGAATAATGAGGAACTATTGTCCCAGATTATCTAAGGTGAAATGGATGTGGGGAAAGCATTAAAGTCTAAATGTATTCACAGCATATAACAAAGAAGCTATATATATGCTGACTAGTTATTTAAGAAGATAAGGGCAGACTTGGTTTTCAATTTAATGGTATGACATACTCTGCTCTTGTAAATGAGTTACCACCTGTTTAGTGTTTGTTTTCTTCTTATTGTGGAAGTGACATATGCTGATTATAAAAAAGATACATAAGAAAGATAAAAAGCACCCGAATTCTGTCAACTGATGATAGGCTCCCTTAACACTTTGGTATATTTCATGTATTTTTAAAAATAGGTAAGTTACATTGTAAATACAATTTTATATCTTATTGTCTTAACATTTTTGTTACTTATAAAATTAGCATTTGTGAACTACAATGAGGTATCACCTCACACTGGTCAGAATGGCCAATATCAAAAAATCTACAAACAATAAATGCTGGAGAGGGTGTGGAGAAAAGGGAACCCTCTTGCACTGTTGGTGGGAATGTAAATCGATACAGCCACTATGGAGAACAGTATGGAGTTTCCTTAAAAAACTAAAAATAGAACTACCATACGACCCAGCAATCCCACTACTGGGCATATACCCTGAGAAAACCATAATTCAAAAAGAGTCATGTACCACAATGTTCATTGCAGCTCTATTTACAATAGCCAGGACATGGAAGCAACCTAAGTGTCCATCAACAGATGAATGGATAAAGAAGATGTGGCACATATGTACTATGGAATATTACTTAGCCATACAAATTGAGTTATTTGTAGTGAGGTGGATGGACCTAGAGTCTGTCATACAGAGTGAAGTAAGTCAGAAAGAGAAAAACAAATACTGCATGCTAACACATATATATGGAATCTAAAAAACAAAAAAAAAAGGTTCTGAAGAACCTAGGGGCAGGACAGGAATAAAGACACAGACGTAGAGGATGGACTTGAGGACACGGGGATGGGGAAGGGTAAGCTGGGATGAAGTGAGAGAGTAACTGACATACATACACTACCAAATGTAAAATAGATAGCTAGTGGGAAGCAGCTGCATAGCACAGGGAGATCAGCTCGTGCTTTGTGACCACCTAGAGGGGTGGGATAGGGAGGGTGTGAGGGAGACATAAAAGGGAGGAGATATGGGGATATATATGTACAGCTGATTCACTTTGTTATAAAGCAGAAATTAACACACCATTGTGAAGCAATTACACTCCAATAAAGATGTTTAAAAAAAATAGCATTTGTGGAGACACCTTTCAAGCCTAGCGTAGAATGGATTATGGAAGAAGTTGAGGGGGAATGTCAGATGATCATACTGGACAGCACTCTACTTCAATGCATTAAACACCTGTTTTCCCCGCAATCGTCATAAAGTCCCAGAATAAATGACTGGCAGTCATACCCTTTTCAAAAGTATTCATTGAGGGAGTTCCCTGGTGGCCCAGTGGTTAGGATTCCAGGTTTTCACTTCCGGTCCGGGGTTCAATCCCTGGTTGGGGAACTGATATTCCGCAAGCTTCGTGGCACAGCAAAAAAAAAAAAAAAAGAAGTATTCATTGATTTTGCACATTTCATGTTGCTAGGCACAGAGTGTGGTGTTGGGCGTTTAGAATTACAAAGAAAAGGAATAGTAACAAACCAGCGTTGGATGTGTAAGAGCTAAGATGAGTACAGAGAGGGCTTTGCGAGTGCTTGGGTGGTAGGGGACATATCTGAGCCGGGCAAGTGTGACTTCTGAGCTGGCCTTTACCGTGTGGGGGAAAGAGGGAGAAGGGCAGTCCGGGCAAAGGGGAGCGTCTGCACAGGCTGTTCGGTGTGAGAGTGCATCTCCCCTCGGAAGCGGCAAGATCCCTGGATGGTTGCTGTACGGGCCGCTAGCAGAGAAGAGGAGCAAAGACAAATAAGGGCCAGATTTTCAGTGCCCCTGGAGGTCATCCTAAGATTTTAGACTTCGGGCTGGACCCCCGTAAAGTCCTGTCGGCTCTACGTCCTGAAAGTCTCACCTCGTGTCCACTTCTCCCTCCTCACTGCTCGTTTCCTGGTCCAGGCGGCATCACTCTCTGCACCTGTCTCCTTAGTCTCCCGCTCTGCTTTCTCGTCCTCTCCCATCCGTTCCCCGCCCTGTAGACAGACAGAACTAACACAAAATTGAAGAGGTGCCTCGCGTGCTTAAGAGCTTTCGTGGGCTTCTAGGCCCGCCCTTCCCCGACCGTGAGACGCCCCTTCCCACTTGCCCACCCCCGCCCAGCTCTGTGCTCGCCGCATGAGGGAACACTAGGGCGGGCCTAGACGCCCGGCCCCGCTGTCGGCCCCGGGTTAGCGCGCGCACCTGCGGACAGGGAAGTTTCGGGGAGTATTGTCGCGCCGCTGGTAACCGCTCGTAACCTCCTGGGCGGAAGGAGAGGGAAACCCTTCGCCGCGCCGCCCGGCCCAACCGCCAGAGTCGTAGCCCGCAGGCGGCGCGAGGCCAGGTCTAGCCGGGGAGGGGCGGGGCCTGCTTGGAGGGTGGGCCTGAGGAGGGGGCGCGCCCCGGCGCAGCCGGGGAGCGCGTGCCCGCGGACCCCCCGGTGTGGTGCGAGCGGAGGATTCCCGGGACTGCGGGCGGAGGGCGGCCTTGAAGGGAGACGCGGCAGGTGCGTGCGGCCGGGGCGAGGCGGCTGCCGAGCGCCACCACCCCCTAGCCGTTGCTCCTCCCGGGCCGGCTTGGGAGCCGTCCTCCATGGGACCAGCCGGTGGGGCACGCGGGCGGTTCTAGGGGCGCGGCGCCCTGTCCTAGATGACGCCGGAAGCTAAGCTGCGGGACGCGCAGACTCGTTGGCTTTGCCCAAGCCTGAGAAAGGACTCAAGTTTTGGGTTCTGGAAATCATTCCTGAAGATGAGAGCTGCTCGGAGAAACGCAGGCACCTCGCTCTTGTACCAGTGGCTGGGGCAGGATTCCCAAACTTAACCTGGACCTCCTGCCAAGAGAACGAGAAATCCCCTCAAGAGCAGCTTCACCCTCTGAGTGGGGAACCACACCCAGGATTTAGAACGTTTTCCTGCCTAGAGGGAAAGTGGGGATGGAGAGGCAAACACAATTCCTCGTTATGTCCAAAACACACCCTAGGATTTCAGAAACTTCTTAGTATTTTCTTTTCCCATCCTTTCTGCCTGAAGAAATCTCACTATCTCCCTGAAGCAGCTTTGGATCCTGGTGAGTCACCAGTTTTGATTTCTTAACAGAAGCTTCTGGGACATTCAAGGTGTCTCAGTGATGAATTGAGGACATTAACTGGAACGTTTGTCAGAATTGGGGCGGGGGCTGTGCCATTTTTCATTAACCATTTTGTCATTGTTGAATTCACCTAGACCATTACCTCTGCCTCCTAACTGCGTTATTGAGACCTGTAAGTTCTTTCATTACTGCAGTAAAAATTCTTAAAGTGTTTTCTGATAACTTTCCCTGGAAAAAAACTAAACAACTTGGTACTGTTTTAACACTTCCTCTGGTCTCTGGTGTTAGGGGGCTTTGTCCCCATTGATGTCGGGCCTGCTGCTTTTAGTCTGCCTCTGCCAGGCTTCTGCTTACATGTGGTACTGATTCTCCACCCAGGAGCCTTTCTGCTGGTCTCATGTGCTACCTTTGCTACAAGGGTATGTGGCTATTGCTCAGGGTCAGTCCACATCTCCCAGTTCTCCTTTGTACCTATTTGGACTGAAGGGGCAGGGGTCTTTATTGCCCCCAGCATTAGTCTCCCTTTGACGAAAAAGCCTGTTGGAATCTGTTCTGGTTTCTTTTTCAAGAGGACTAGTGGGCTGGGCTTCCCTGGTGGCGCAGTGGTTGAGAGTCCGCCTGCCGATGCAGGGGACACGGGTTCGTGCCCCGATCCCGGAAGGTCCCACATGCCGCGGAGCGGCTGGGCCCGCGAGCCATGGCCGCGGAGCCTGTGTGTCCGGAGCCTGTGCTCCGCAACGGGAGAGGCCGCAGCAGTGAGAGGCCCGCGTACAGCAAAAAAAAAAAAAAAAAATTTAAAAAAAGAGGACTAGTGGGGTAAAAATAATAATGTAAAACGTATGTGTGTAGTGTAAAAGTATATATACTTGGCCCTCCCTTGCAGTGCCTTCATGGAACCCTTTAGTAAGGGCCTCTGACCCACTTTCTGAAATATGACTATAACGATGAAGTCATCAATCCTGACTGTCAATAGCAGACTGCTCCCCAGAATTCCTGCCAGCGTGGTTTTATTTATTTATTTACTTTTTGGCTGTGTCACATGGCTTGTGGGATCTTAGTTCCCCAACCAAGGACTGAACCCAGGCCAACTTGCCAGTGAAAGCACCGAGTCCTAACCACTGGACCACCAGGGAATTCCCCAGCATGGTCTTACATTGCTCTTACTACCAGGTACTTAAGAAGGCATGGTGGTGTGCTGAATTGGGCGATTGGGACTGACGTGTATACACTGATGTGTATAAAATTGATGACTAGTAAGAACCTGCAGTATAAACAATCAAACAAACAAAAAACTAAAAAAAAAAAAGGCAATTTGCCAGTTTTATCTACCCACAGGTGGCACAAATAGGTATTTTCTATGTGCCAGGCTCTGTGCTAAGTGTTTTACATGCAATATTTTGTGACATCACCTCATGAAAACAAGGCCAAGAAGAGCTCTGCATGTTAAGTTTGTTAGAAGGGGAGTTAGACTGGGGATTGGGTGAAGTCTACTATTGGAAAGCCTTCTTAGTGCCAGGAGTGAACACGTGGGGGTCCTCTTGCTCTGGCTCAAACTGTAGTACTCCAAGTAGGAGCAATGCCAGTTAGACCACATCCTAAGATCTGTATGGATGGTATTATGGGGGATGAGGGATAAGGATCTGAAGGAGAGGGGTGCTTTCTATTCTCATGAGGTTTACAATCCACATAAGTTGCCATCTTAACCAGAGTGCTTACTAACGTCAACTTTACACCACCCACCCACTTCATGGCATCGGCAGCCACAGCGGCCCTGTCCTGCTCCTACCACTGTCCATTCCACATTAATCTCTTTCAAATCCTCACCTCCCTTCCCTGACCCCCAAGCCCCGCACCACCACTGCCCTCTTGAGGGTAAGAGAATGGTACAGAAATGAGAAACAGATATAAGCAAGGGTGGGGGGCACGCAGGGTTATTTCCTTTACTTAAAAGTGCTATATTTAATAGCCTGTTGCCAATGGAATGTTTCATCTTTTTGTCCCAAAGAACAGCTAGTTAGATATTTTCCTCCAGGGCCAAATCCTGAGATGTTTTCCTAGCATCAGAATTTCCACTCCTAGAATTCTCCCTGGTATTCTACCTCTTTTCCATAGAAACACACTCCTAGAATTCCTATTCCTGATTCCCCATTCTGAAATGTAATGCTGTCCCCTAATAATTTTGCCCTCTCCTATAGCTCCCTCCACTAATGGGCAATAACACAGTTATATCAGAACCATCTTTTCCTGGGAATCATTTGCTCGACCAAAATAACTTGTCTTTGACGAGCCAGATCTTCCTTTACCTACTTTGCAAGAAAGTAAACATTCTAAACAATCAAAAGACAATGTTCAGGGCTTCCCTGGTGGCGCAGTGGTTAAGAATTCGCCTGCCAACGCAGGGGACACGGGTTCCAGCCCTGGTCCAGGAAGATCCCACATGCCGCGGAGCAACTAAGCCCATGTGCCACAACCAGAGACTGCGCTCTAGAGCTTGCAAGCCACAACTGCTGAGCCTGCGTGCCACAGCTACTGAAGCCCGCACGCCTAGAGCCCATGCTCCACAAGAGAAGCCACCGCAGTGAGAAGCCAGTGCACTGCAATGAAGGGTAGCCCCCGCTTGCCTCAACTAGAGAAAGCCCGTGCGCAGCCATGAAAACCCAACGCAGCCAAAAAAAATAATTTTTTAAATTAAAAAAAAAAGACAATGTTCACAGCTGTACACCATAGAAGGAAAAAAAAAACCTTCTAGAACACCCTTATGACATCACCCCAAGCAGCCACTGGACTTGACCCTTTGTTACCACATAGCAGTCCCAGCCTGGAGCCGGCCAGGGCCACGCTCCCTCCCTCAGCCTGTCTGTTGTCGCCTTTGTCAGAACCCTCCTTAACAACCAAGTAAGACCACAAAGAGAAAGCCAGGTCCTCAACCCAAAGCAGGTGGAAGACCGATCAACACTGGAGGCCAAGTCAAAGGCCCTCAATGATGAGTCACACACTCATGTTTCCTGAAGATATTTATTACCATCCAAACATATTTTCAACGGGGAAAGGCATGATTCCTAATTTCCCCAGGATCCACGTTTTCAAAGTCTCCCAGGGAACCCATCTTTCATGGAACCCTCTGAGGACTTGATCTCTGCAAAGGGTAAGCTAATTAAGACCCCAGTTTCCTCTGCCAATTCCTGGGCTGACCTGCAAATTCCATCTTACTATTTCCCTTAGGTCTCTGGTTCCTTTTTGTTTGAGGTGACAATTACATGCATGACCTGCCAATGAGCTCTACCGTCAGGCCACTGAGGGCACTGTGGTGGCTGCCCGGGATTGCTTGTGGCTTCTCAGCCAGGCCTTCAGAAGAGCTGCAACTCACCACCAGTCTTTCGGTGCCTCCAGCTGGTCTCCCAGGAGACCTGGCCCCTCTTCTTTGGTCTCCAGGGCCTCAGGAGCCCAAAAGCTCCTGATGAATGTCCCAAGTGAGGAAGCAATACCAGGAAGTCTGTGGATTCCCAAAGTTGTTGGGATACACACTGGACACAGTAAGGGACCCAAGTCTCAAGTTGGCTAAATATGCTGAGGGGGTAGGTGTGCCCTGAGACTGGAAGAACTTCAGAGGGGATTCCACCCTGAGAGGGTCACTTCAAAGACTTGCCATCCTCACTAGTTCCAACAGAATTCCTTTTCAGTTTTATGCTAATCCTTTGCTGCCTCTGCACCTCCCTCACAACGACCCTCCCCTGGTTCCTCTTTGGAGTAATTACCTTAAAGATGCAGATCATGCTGGGTAAGGAATACCAGCTCTTAACAAGAGGCCCCTCTGAATATGCCACCTTATCTGGGCCCAAAAGAAATCCCATTGTTTCTATCCAGTGTGAGTTCTCTGATGACTCATAAGGCGTGAACTCCGAGAAAAGCTTTCTCCACATTCAGAACATTTATAGGGTCTCTCTCCTGTATGGGTTCTCAGATGACGAATCCGATTGGAGCTGTGAGAGAAACTGTCTCCACACTCATGACAGGTATAGGGTTTCTCTCCCGTGTGAATTCTCTGGTGTCTGATTAAGTTGGATCTATGAGAGAAGTTTTCACCACAGAGGGTACATTTATATGGTTTCTCTCCTGTGTGTGTTCTCTGGTGTCTGGTGAGGTGCATGCCCTGCCGGAAGCTCTTCCCACAAGTTAAACACTGAAAGAGTTTCTTCTCTGCCTTGTGGGTCCCATGATTGGCAAGAAAGAGGGTGCTGTCACTCACTGCTTCCCCACACTCAGAGAAGGGGTACAGCCTCTCTTTCTCGTGAGTTCTTTCGTGAATGGCAAGGTGAGAGCTGCGAGAGAAACTTTTCCCACACTCAGAACACTTATAAGGTCTCTCTCCTGTGTGAATTCTCTGGTGCCTAAGGAGGTTGGAACTGTGAGCAAAGATCTCCCCGCACTCAGGGCACTTGTAGGGCTTTTCACCTGTGTGCGTTCTCTGGTGCCTGTGGAGGTTGGAGTTGCAAGAGAAGCTCTTTCCACACTCATTACATTGATAGGGCTTTTCACCGGTGTGGGTACGCTGATGCCGAGTCAGGTGGGTATTCTGACTGAAGCTTTTTCCACACTCGAGGCACTTATGGGGCTCCTCTCCCAAGTGTGCTCTGTGTAGTGACAAAAAGTGTGGATGCCCGCCAAAGATTTCAGCGCACTCCACACCCATACACAGTCTTTCTGCTGCATGTATTCTCTGGTGCCTAATCAGGTTCGAATTGTTAGAGAAATTTTTGCCACACAAGGGACATAAATGGAGCTTCTTCGGCTGCAGTTCCTTTGGCCGCCCCAGTTCTCTGCAACTTGTGGCCCCCACTAAGGACTGCTCCATCCGAACCTCTGGGGGAGGCTCCCAATGCTCTTCTGCCCTGTCACGAGGCCTTCCCTGCTCAGGACTCCAGGGTACCTCCCCTCCGGCCTGGCCAGGCAGCAGCGCCCGAGGGTGGATGCTCTCAGGGCAAACGGACTGAGCACTTTCTTCCAGATTGTCAAATTTCTCTTCCCCTGGAAGATTGAGAGAAACCAAACCCGTGTTATTTCTACACCAGAGAAAAGGAAATCCCATGTGTGCTACTGCCTGTAGGTCAGAAGTCCAGAAGGGCTGGCTCTACCTCAGTTTCCCATCTTCCCCATATAGGTAAAGCACCATAGACAGGCATCCACATAAGAGGTGGGGCCATCACTCAGGAATCAGAGCTCAAACCAGTCTTGAATTCCCTTGTAGGGGCCCCGACCTCCCTCTCCAAATGAGCCTCTGGCTTCTGCCCTTGGGGAATGGGTGAGACGGAGCAGGACTGGGACTAGGGTGGGCAAATGAGCCCAGGAGTGAATGCCTCCTTACACTTTGCACCCTGGGTACCTCGCATGCCATCACTGGGATGGAAGTGGGCAGTGGGGACACTGGAAGAATGTACCTCCCTGGCGGTGGTGATGGGCTAGCCTTACACCAAGACCCTCAAATGCCCCATTCCCAACAGCAGGAGGCTAGCTGCGCAGGCTGCTCAACTGCGTTTCTTACCTGGAGCTGGGCTTCTGGGGCTCAGGCCCTCCTTGCAAGTCTGGACACTGGGATCCCAGGGCTTTCCTTCTTGTTCCACCTGGGTGCTCAGGGCCTCCTGACTGGGAACCTGAGACTCTGTTCACAATGAAAGAAAAGGATTTCTATGTCACCATTTTCCTCTACCAGGCAGGGCAAACAAAGATAGTCTTGTTCCCTGCCTTCAGTGAATGGATACAGAAATCTGACAGCAATTACTTGGAACATACACTAAACTCTTCCCACTGGTTACCCCTAGAGAAAGAAATTGGAGGAAGGAGACTGTGGCTTTTTCTTTTTACACTTTTGTAGTACTTGGGATTTTTTGCAATGAGAATGTAAAACTTCTGTAATTAAAACAACAATCAAACAAACAAACATGGTCAGGGTGGTCAGTTCCTTGAGGAATCAGTTTAATACTGTGAAAGAGCCTTGACTCTTATGGATACATATAAAATAGAACTAAGTTTGACTGGGCAACTCCAGAAGGAGAAAATGTAATATGATGGACAATCAGAAAAGGACCTGGGACTCTGAGAGGACCCTGAGATTAAAACCCAAAAGTGCCACCCTGTGCTACGCTCACTCCAACTCCAGCAAACACGGACTTTAAAAAGTTTAGTTTCAAGAACTTGTGATCCGAACTCTTCCTATTTAGCACTCACTGAAACAGCTGTGCTCAACTTAGGGCACCAAGCCACAGCACAGTGACAGAAAACCTGGAGAAGGCCCCCGTGAAGGCAACCGAACCCAGCAGTGATCCCCTTGCAAAATTAGTGCAAGTGACATGATAGCTGTGCTTCTCTTTACGAAAACCTCATGTTTGAAAACAAAGTGCAGTGTGACTCTACCAGGTGTGCATCAATATAGCTATAATGGTAACATACACAATCCTGTTTTATGTTGTTTTTTAAGACTCCCCCCAACTTTTTATTATGAGAATTTTCATACATGCAGAAAAATGAAGGAATTATACAACAACCACACACTCTCCACCTAAATCCAACTATCAGTTTTTGGTCATATTTCACAGACCTCATTTTTAATCTCTGCATAATAGTTCAACACATAGATGCATCTTAATTTATATCTAACTTACTCAGACTCTGTTTTAGATATATATCATTTCCAGCTTTCCACAAAGCCTTCCCCCTTCCTGAATTCTTAAGGACTGGGACAGCCACTGAGCTGGAATGTTGATGCCAGTGCCCCTGAAATTTGTGCCTCTGGGGAAGAGCCCAGAAATACTAATGGAGCATAGAAAACATAAGTGAGGTCAGAAGAATAAGCATTTTGAACTTGCAAGGCATCAAGAACTTAGAGCCCTAAAGCATCCTGTGATCTGTGTGTGAGGGGTGGGAAGTGGGGCTGGGGTGGCGGGAGGGGGTGGGCACCATTGGATTTGACTTGTTCTGCCTTAGGAAGTTCATTATGGCTCAGACTCGCCACCCTCAGCCCTGGCAGCTGGGGCCCTTAAGTGTGCCAACTGTGGCACCTGGCAAATATTTAAGTGATCTTAGTCCAAGGGACTTTAGACAAAGGCAGGTCGTCTGGCTGAACTCAGAACTTATACCCGGGAGGTGAGCACCTAAGGGACAGGACCCTGGTCAGAAATGGCTCAGCCTTCATCCCTGGAAAAGAAGTCCTTACCCAGTGAGTCCACATTCTCATAACTCTCCTGCACCGTGTCCTGGGAGAGGGCCCTCTTACTAGGATGCTGATGCCCCCACTCCTCCTGGGAGATGTACATAGCCACGTCCTCTAAGCTCTCAGGCAACTGAAACAGCACAAGATCGCCTTTAGGCCCTGAGGCACCAAGAACAATTCAAGCAGAGTCATGGGTTAAAGGGGCAAAACCCAGGTGTGCTGAGGACACATTTCATGGGGAAGAAGGGGTAGGCCTACAAGTGAGGTGTGGAGGACAAATAAAGAAGGTGGGGAAGATGCATGTGGTGAGGTAAAAAGGATCCTCTCCAAGTGGCAAAAGGACCCCACCCCCACAAGAGCAACTGCGGGGAGACAATGGGAACTTCCACATCACCTGGGGCCCAGTCAGCTCCTTGTCTTCCATGTTTCCTTCGGGAGGAAAGAGAGAAAGCCAGGGAGCAGATAATGCTGAAGGTGACAGAAATTATGATGAGAACGGCATTCCTAATTCTTGGAAACCCAAGGATTATCACCACACAGTATCCATTCCCCAACACCCAGTCTCTGCTTTGAGGATCCAACACTGAACAAAAGAAGGCAACCGAGGAATAATAAAAGCAATATTCAAAACAACAGAGTACCAGCAGTCTTCCCTGCTGGCCCAAGCATTAAAGCCCTCGACCATTCACTGAGCTCTAAATGTCTCCGTTCTGCATACAAAAGGGCTTACTAAGAGATCCCCCTCCCTCCACCCACCCCAAGAGGAATCCAAACCACTTCTAGGTCTTGCACGCCACATCTGGAAACACTCAGGTCAGAAATGCCCCCTCCTTGGCAGCCATGCTGCATTCTGCTGGTGTCAGGGGCAACCCCAAAGCCCCTCCTCCCTCCCACTTGCCCAGAGAACTGTTCCTCACCCCTCTCCTTTACAGTCTGGGGATCCCTTTTGGGGCTGGGGCCTAGCAGCTCCTGCAGCCTGCGGCCAGGGCTTCGCTCAGTCTCCATTGGCTCCAGCTTGAAGCTCGGTGACTCTCGTGCTGTTTCCAGAGGCAAAGGCTCCTCCAAAAGCACTTCTGTTCCCCGCCCATGGTTTGTCACCTGAGAACCAACCCACATCACTCACCATCACAACAGGGCCCAAAAGGAAGGGAAATTAGTACAGAATTCTGAGGGCAAGCCTTCAACGGAGAACCACTGGCAATCCCTTTGGACCCACCAAGAGAGAAGAATGGTTTACACTAAAACCAAACTTTTCTGACCCCGTGTACACCTGAGAAAATGTGTGTGAGGGGTGGGGGAAGTTCACTTCCAATGCACACCTTCCCCACACAGCTCTTCTGACACACCTCACTCCCTCTCACTTTCCCCCACCTTTTCAAGATGCGTCCGTTCCTGACTACTGGGTAAATTAAACTTGGGTGGCCCTAGGGCAAGTGGCCTCAGAGATTCAGCGCCAGTTTTTTAAGTCCACTATTAACGGCCACCCAGCTTTGTAGAGATTAGACTGCTGACTGTAAAATAACAATAGCTAACAGCTATTAAGCACGAACTGTAAACCAGTAGTGTGATCAAAACTACATCCTGCTCTAATGCTCAAAGCAACGCTAGAGAGAGGTATTTTACCATTCTCATTTTACCAAATCTGAGGCCCAAAGAAATTTAGTAACTTGCCCAAAGTCCCAAAGCTAGTACGAAGCAGAGTGAGCATTTGAACCTAGCGAGCTAACTCCTGGGCTCACACTAATGCAGAGACACTGCCTCCATGTGGAAACAGGGCACTCTTCACTGCTCGCTCTGTCCACCTGGGGAAAATCTGGAGAATGAAAGTTCCTCGCTAAACTACAAAAAGGCTTCTTGCCCACCTAAGGTCTACTCAGGGCAACCAAGTAAATTCGTAGGGGTAACTGGGCCAACGCGATGTCCCAGTCCTCAGGGCCAGACAAACCGCAAATAAAACAGCTCTTTCTCTCACCTGTTGCCTCAGTCTCCCAAGCTCTTTCTGCATATCCTCCACCAGAGTCACCGCTTCCTCGCCGCTCTCCGGATGCAGCTCCTGCACCCTGCTCTGGATCTCCTGGGGCAGGATGGTCAGAAACTGCTCCAGCACCAACACCTCCAGGATCTGCTCCTTGGTACGCATCTCAGGCCGCAGCCACCCATGGCAAAGCTCCTGGAGCCGACTGAGGGCTTCCCGGGGCCCAGCGGCCTCTTGGAAGCGGAACCGTCTGAAGCGCTGATGGGAGGCCTCCGGGCTGGGTCCTGGGTCTGTCGGGGGCAGCTCCTGGCTCCAGGCGCAGTCCTCCTCCAGTTTCACTATCAGGAGCCCTTCCCGGTCCTGGAAGCCCGGACCCGACGCCATCTTCAGGTCCCCACACCGCCTTGGCCCCGAAACCTGCTGCGCCCAGTTAGGAAGGCGCCCCCGGCCCCGCGCAAGGATGGCGGGCGTCCACAAGAGCCGGGGGCCCCGAAGCCCCAAATCCCGGCCGAGGAGCCCGGCTCCAGGGCGGGCGCAGCCGGCTCCGGCGCCTCGGCGTCAGTCGTTTGCGGGCGCCGCCGCACCACCCCCTGGCCCGCCCCCGCCAGGGCCGCCCCAGGGCAGGACTTAAGCACCGCGCTTTCCCCCTTGCCGCGGACTCACGCAAGACTCGAAGCTCGGCTCCCACGCCGGAAGTCTCAGAGCGCGTTAGGCGTCAACAACCAACGGCGCCTGCTCCGGACCAACTTCCCGGTCACGTTCCGAGAACTCTAGCGCCCATTGGGTCAGGTCTCGCCACACACTCACCGCTGACCAACCAGAAGAAAAGATTTGCCTGCAGGGGCGGGACGAGCGAAGGGCCAATTGGGGACGAGAGGCGGGGCCATCGGGCGAGCTCCGGGATCTCAGAAACCCCTGGGAGCCGCAATCCGTAGGTCTGTTTGTGGAAATTAAGCCCAAATCGGGTGTGACCGGCGGACTACCAGGGTCAGAATCCCTCGGAAAGCTTACTGAAGTTCAGATCTCCGAGTCACGCGAGATCCTGTGCCTCTGAGTGTCGGGGTGGGGCCCGAAAATCTGAATTGTTAACAAGCTCCTCCACAGACAAGTGGAAAAATTCTTCCCCCACAGACAAATTTGAGAATCGCTGTCCGGGTCAAAATGGATATCAAGGTGGTCCCCACCCGCTGCAGTTGGGCGGAGCTGCAGGAGAGGGTCCACCCGCCCGGGCAGCCTCCGAGGCATTTGAGCCAGGGTCCACTCGACCGCCTGCTCGGCGCCTGGGAGAGGCGGAGAAGAGTGGGCCACGGCCGGGTCAGTGCCGCCGCAGGGCCTGCGGAGAGATGCTGTAGGCAGCGCGGCCCGCGCCTGCGCCCTTGTGGTGCTGGCGCTGCGGGGCCGGGTGCGGAGGCCGTCAGTGGGGAGAGTGGGCTTGTGGCCCGTGGCGCTCTCATGTCCGCCCAGGGTCCGGCTGCAGGCGGCTGGACGTCCCCCAGGGCCGCTGCGGACCCAGCCCGCACCACCGGCTTCCGATTTTAAAATTGCCGGGGGCGTGCCTTTTATTGTCCAGCCCTGAAGGGGCGAGATCCTTGTTCATCTCCCTCCTTGGTCCGCCATGAAATTTCATCGTGAGGGGCCAAGTGGAAGGAAACCCGGAGGGTCGATTCCCTGGACGGCGCAGTCGAGGCTTTGTGCTGGTGAGGGGAGGGCAGCCCAGCTGTGAGACACGGCCCAGGTCGGCCCACCTCCTCCATTCCCGCCAGCGACGGTCAGGCCCATGGTCTCAGGAGATAAAAGGGTCGTGGGGTTGAATCATGACAAACAGTAATCGTCTATTGAGGGCCTGCTTACATGCAACTGGATCCTCACAGCACACAAAATTGTAGGAACGAGACGCTATTATTATCATCCCCATGTTACAGAGTGTCAGTTAAGTCACTTGCCCAGGATCAACTTTAGTCTGTCGCTAAAGCCATGATGGTAAAGGGTGATGTGGGGACGAAGAGGATCAACTTTCAATGACGGGGTGGAGAGAGTCCTGAGTACTGTATTTTTTTTCTTGTTACACTTGTCTACTTAAAAAAAGAAATGCACAACGTGAGAGTTGTGAGTTAAGTTTTATTTGGGACAAAATGAGGACTGCAGCCCAGGAGAGAGCGTACCAGATAGCTCTGAGAAACTGCTCCAAAGAGGCAGGGGGGAAGGTCAGTATATAAATGATTTTGGTGAAGGGGGAGTACATGCAATCAAGCACATAGTTTTTACAGAAGGTTTCTGCTAGTCTCGTGTAGGTTACTGCTAGTCACAGGGAGCAGACGTCACCGTGAAGGATTTTAGTGCTTTTCTAGATATGAGGAGATACAAGAATTGGGCTCATAAAATTGGCTCCTGAAAATATCTAACTATCTGAAGACCTGTTCTGCCAGTTTTTCCCAGAGCACAGAGTGCCTCATTTCAGCTCTCCACCCTGAACTCCTTTCAAGGGGTGTTGAAAGTCAGCAGCTGCAGCAGCACGATTTAATCTTTGTAGAGGTAGATGGCAAGTGCCAATGGAAAATGCCAATTTGTAGTTGACACCCTCCAGAGAAAAGGTCCACCAGCTGTTGTGGCAAATTCAGACCCAGAGGCCTCACAGCACACAGGCTGGTGCAGGTCCATTTCAGAAAGCCTTGTTGAGACATGTGACTTCAGAGTCCTGTAAGACCATTTTTTTCATGTTTTAGATCTTCATATTTCAGGAGAAAATAGATTCTAACCTAATAACCACCTCTCTGGCATTTACTATGTCATCTCAGATAAGTTATTCAATCTCACTAAGCCTCAAACCTCAGTTCCTTCACCTGTTTTGAGGGGATAATACTATACCCACCTTATAATACTGGGTGAGGATTAACCAGTCTAACATATGTAGGATACTTAGAATCATACCTGGCATTTAGTATGAACTCAATATTAGCTGTTACTAATGCACAGCAAATTCCTGAAGGCTTACCCTATCTCACAGAAAAGCCACTCGGATTATTATTGCAGGATGTGGAGCATGGGAATGTTTGCAAAACTACACATACCTTGAGATGGTAAGAATGAAGGATAAACCAATTTGCTATCTAAGTTCCTTTTGATTTTAGGTTATTAACAGGTACTTAAAGCTAGATAGACTTTCAGAGTTATTCAGAATTACTGATAGTATTCCTCCATTACTTTGAGGCCTATCTATATTCAGGCAGAGAAAATAACTTTTACAGATGGTATTTTATAGTCAAATACCAATTTGACTGGGAGTGGTGTTACAGGCTAGCAGAACTATAGGGGTTCATTTGGGGCAGGAGTTCTTAACCTAGGGTCTAGAAATTCTAGAGCAGCAGTTCTAAGTACAATAGAACTTACTGTGATGGCTGAGCACTTAAAATGCAGCTAGTGTTGCTAAGACCCACTAGGTAGTGGCTACCATCAACACAGTTCTAGAGGGTCACATGGGTGGATCTGGAGATTTTGTAAACCTTTTGATATTGTACACAAAACTGCATGTGTACATGTATTTTCTAGGAAGTGGATCCATGGCTCTCATTAAGTTCTCTAAATGATGAAAAAGATTAAACCCACTACTTTAAGACTGGGTGAAATGTAAGTTAAGGGAAGTAAGTATGCCCTCTAGTAACCACTGTTGATTTCACTTTCTTATACAGTTGACCCTTGAACAATGCAGTGGGGGTTTGGGGCGCTAACCCTCTGCACGTTGGAAAATTCATCTGTAACTTTACAGTTGGCCTTCCATATCTGTGGCTCTGCATCCACGGATTCAACCACCATTGGGTTGTGTAGTACTGTAATATGTATTTATTGAAAAATTTCCATGTGTAAGTGGACTCATGCAGTTCAAACCCATGTTGTACAAGTCAACTGTATTTTCTTGTCCTTAGCTATCGGTGGCTCCCTATTATGTAGGAGAAAAAACAATTTTGAATTTCAGATTTAAAAAACCCTACTACTCCTGGTCTTAGTTCTCATGGGTACTAAATTCTGTCTCTAGAGCTACTTTCAGTCCTTACCTGAGCCTTATAGATTCCCTTGCACTCAAGGGGCAGGGTGTAGCTGTCTGTGCCTGGTTTTCAAAATGACATTTGATGAAATCTGCAGCGTTAAGAATTTCACATTTGTGTTCTTTGGGGTAGGAGCAAATAAGCAGCTCTCATCATTCTGAAATGCTTTTCCTGACTCTCATCTTAGGATATCCTGGCCTCCAGGTTTCTGCCACCCTAAGCCTTTGCTATTTGCCACTCTCCCCAGTTTTGGTTTCTTCCCACTTTACTTGACTACAGTTTTCCAGTGATCTATGGCTTCAGGTTTGCTTTTACCTGTAACACATTACTCTTTGATCCCACAGTTAGCTTTGAAATCCAAACATAAACAAAATAGTGACTTTAAGTGGTATTTCATTTGAAACACATTTTCTTTTTTAAACAATTTTTTAAAGGAATGAACTGTTCTTTTTTAAATTTATTATTTCTTTATTTATCTTGGCTGCACTGGGCCTTAGTTATGGCATGTGGGATCTTTAGCTGTGGCATGCATGCAGGATCTAGTTCCCCGACCAGGGATCGAACCCTGGCCCCCTGCACTGGGAGCTTGGATTCTTACCCACTGGACTACCAGGGAAGTCCCGAAAGACATTTTTTTTTAATTGATCTAAAATATATTGCCCTTTCTCCATGAAAATATAAGGCATTTTGATAAAATGTTCTGGAATTTAAATTATCCTTCAGATTAACGTTAAACTAACTTGCTAATGTTGTTTGGTAACGTTAATATTTAAACATTTTCCTCTATTTGGATCTTAAATCACTATTTATCAACTCACATTTTACTGCAGACCAGTAAAGTTTGTTAGATGTGAGGAAGGAGAGGAAGGGACACAGAAAAAAGGGTACAAACCATAACTGCTCTCAGTGAGAAAAGGAATGGTAGGACATGGCAGGAAATTGAGCTGGAGAAAATTTTACTAGTTGTCCTTAGATTGCCAGAAACACTGTTAATTTGGTTAATTTCAAGATAATCCACTTCTAGACTTCAGCTGAAACATATAAAGACATTTTTTGCTGGTCACCAACCAACCCAGTTCAGATACCAATTTTTATTTGAAAATATTTTAACTGAAAATAATCCAGGACATAGCTCCAAAACTCCCACTTTTACCTCTCTCTCTTTTCTTGGGACTCAATAAGAGTATGTTTCTCAGCCTTAAAAGAGTCAGAATTTTAGGAAAATTACTTTACATTTTAGTCCTAACTTAGATAATTCTATTATCAAAATATTCAAAAGATAATATAAAGCTAATTTAGTTTATTGACTTTAACACAGAATTCACTGCTCTTCCGTAGACTGGAGGACAATGGCCTTAATTAACCACAAAAGGAGCTTTCTCCTCATTTTAGTTTTGTCCTAATGTGGAAAAACTGCCTGACAGAAGTTCCAGGTGAAATAATCCTAACTGAAAACAGAACTAGATATAGAGAGGCTGTCTGCCCCAGAAATCAGTCTGAATTCAGAAAAACCAGTGGTGACCCAAACTAACATGCCTCCTGTCATGGCCAAGATATCCAGTACCAAAGCTGGTCTGAGCTTCCCTGTGGAGCACAGAGAAGAGTCACGGGTGAAGGAATTGCAGGATTTCAAAGAAATCCCTCCAAAGAAATGAAACAATGATTTGACTTCAGGATAGTTGGGTTTTCAAGGAAAGAAAATTTCTTAATTGGAGCAAAAAGCTTTGGGATCTACTTAAGAGTTTCTATCATCCTGGGCTTCCCTGGTGGCGCAGTTGTTGAGAGTCCGCTTGCCGATGCAGGATACACGGGTTCGTGCCCCGGTCCAGGAGGACCCCACATGCTGCGGAGCGGCTGGGCCCGTGAGCCATGGCTGTTGAGCCTGCGCGTCCGGAGCCTGTGCTCCACAACGGGAGAGGCCACAACAGTGAGAGGCCCACATACCGCAAAAAAAAAAAAAAAAAAAAAAAAGAGTTTCTATCATCCCATGACTGGTTTAGCACAACTCTTTCCCCCACTCTCTTTCTCCGTGGAATAGTGTGAAATGTTCAACTTCTGCTTCTTCTCTCAGATTCTGAGATCAGAAGAGAAAATGAAGAACCTTCTCCAAAGCAGAAAAAAAAACCTGTGAACTCTGCATCCCTTCATTGTTACTTTAGAGGGAGATGCTTCCCATGGTTCTATTTTACAAAAAAAAAAAAAAAAAAAAAGACTAAAAACATTTAGAAAGTCAGAGGAAAATGTTTAAATATTAACATTACCGAAAAATATTAGCAAGTTAGTTTGGTTAACATTAATCCAAAGGAAAGTCAGTGCTAAGTCCTCAGACTTAGCAAAGCTTATAGATCATCATAACCGCTCTATAGAGAGAGATCCCTAAGAGCTCCAACGTGGAAGAACCTCTCGACATTAGACCTACTGAGCACCAGAGGACTCATTCAGGAGACGAGCCTCACAAATGCCCTGGCTGTGAGAGAAGCTTTCTTCGTTCAGACCTTTATAGATACCGACATCTCCACATAGGAGAGAGACCCCATGAATGCACTATACTTTATGAAAAGCAATTTGACAGTGTGTTTTAAGAATCTTAAAATATTTCTCCTCTTTTATCAATCAGTTCCACATCTGAGAAACAATTCTGAAGGGAAAAAACAAAATAAAACAGAATTGCAGCAATAAAAATAAAGTCCATGGGCCTCCCTGATGGCACAGTGGATATGAATCTGCCTGCCAATGCAGGGGACACAGGTTCGATCCCTGATCCGGGAAGATCCCACATGCCACGGAGCAACTAAGCCCGTGCGCCACAACTACCAAGCCTGCGCTCTAGAGCCTGCGAGCCACAACTACTGAAGCCCGAGAGCCTAGATCCTGTGCTCCGCAACAAGAGAAGCCACTGCAATGAGAAGCCCGTGCACCGCAACGAAGAGTAGCCCCCACTCACCGCAACTAGAGAAAGCTCACGCGCAGCAACGAAGACCCAACGAAGACCCAACGCAGCCCCAAAATAAATAAATAAATAAAAGTCTTTACACAAACATCCACTGACAGAGACAGAACCTCCAATGGTGCCTCACTGCCCTGATAATAAAGCACAGATTCCTCAACAAGGCTGCAAAAACCTTCATGGTGCAGGCCCTGAATTGTGGCAACAAGTACTGCAGTTGACTCCTGCCCCCTCCCCAAGTCAGAATTACATTTCTTTTGGGCTCCTTCAGTGCCTTGTTTAGAGATCATTTTTAGCCCTTAACACAGTTCTTCTTAACTGGGAGGATTAACTGCAATCATACTATGACCTGTGTCCTTCCTGGCCCTTCCAACATACATACATCAACATCACACACATGACTAGAGTTTTACAAGATCGAGAACAGCGGTAATTCATTTCTCTATCCCTTAAAGTACCCTGTACATACTAAACATTAATAAATGTTTGTAGCTTTGAATTAAGAGATGTAAAATAGCTCTTGGAAACTAAGAACATGGAACATTGCATGGATATGCCTTATAACTTTTGAGCATTTTGAAAAGATAAGGGGAAAAAACAGTGCCCACCTCATAAGTACTATAAGGGTTAATGAAATGTATTTAAATGCAGGCTCTATACAAAATAAAGTTTCAATAAATATCAATGTATTTTACTTCTAGTCTTTCTTATTTAATGGTAAAAGTGTTTAAGGTTATGAGTTTTCCTCTAAGTGCAGCTTTAGGTACATCCCATAATTTCTATATAAAATATTCTCCTTATTGATAAGTTCAAAATAGTTTGTCATTATAGTTTTCATATTTCCTTCCTTCCTTCCCTCTCTCCCTCCCTCCCTCCCTCCTTCCTTTCTTTCTTTCCCCATGCAGCTTGTGGGATCTTAGTTCCCCAACCACTGGACTGCCAGGGAATTCCCATCATTGCAGTTTTTATTATTTCCTCTTTAAGCCAAGAGTTGGTCAACTGGTCAAGCTGGTCAAGAAAGTTTTCCTCTGAAAAAAAATTTTTTTTTACCGCATTGATTAGAAAATGAGATTCATTCTATTTCTTCTTTGAAAAGTTCATTTCGGTTTTCCTGTGGACTTATATTTAATAAAGTGTGTTAATTATCCCCCAAAGCCCTAGAAAACAAGGGTTCTATCTATAGGACAAAATCTAGAATAGTCTTGGACCTCTCAAGTATTTTTATATCTTTGGAAGCATCTTTGGTGCTGTGTGAAGGGGAAGTGAGATGGAGGAGTTTAAGTTGCTTCCCAATTCTGCCTTCTGTTTTTTTGTTTTGTTTTGTTTTTTAGCTTCCTCTTCCCTTGCTAAGAGGTTTTAAAAACAAACAACAGGGTCTTCCCTCGTGGCGCAGTGGTTGGGAGTCTGCCTGCCGATGCAGGGGACACGGGTTCGTGCCCTGGTCCGGGAAGATCCCACATGCCGCGGAGCGGCTCGGCCCGTGAGCCATGGCCGCTGAGCCTGCACGTCCGGAGCCTGCGCGCGTCCGCAACGGGAGGGGCCGCAGCAGTGAAAGGCCCGCGTACCGCCTCTAGGTAGCGCGGCAAACATTAAAAAAAAAAAAAAAAAAAACTACTGTATGGATCTTTTTTTTTTGGATGGGCCATGTGGCTTGTGGGATCTTAGTTCCCTGACCTGGGATCAAACCCAGGCCCTCAGCAGTGAAAGCACAGAGTCCTAACCACTGGATCACTAGGGAACCCCTGTATGGATTTTATATAGCAATTGTTAATCACTGCCTAACTATTAAAGCTGGCAGTAAAAATAGGATACTAAAGGACCTAGGAGAGGCTCATCCCTTTCTCTAGCTGAGACAGTCCTCTTCTTAAGATGCCATGTTTTTTGTCTCTTGAAAGCAGAGAAATCCTGCAGGGGCCACTTTAAGATTTTTTTTCACTTGTGACTTTCCAGAATCTGCAGTAATTCTTTCAGTGTATTGAGGATGTTGTATAGGCTAAAATCAAGGAAGTCAAGGAATAGACTGGTGAATCCACCTCCAAGGGGCTCACAGTATGGTAGGGAGTGAGATACAGGACACTTTGCCCTGCTTACCTAGTCATTTTCACATTCCCCAAAAACCATCCTAAGGGCCCTCCGGGAAACTTCATGATCTTTAATTCTTTTTTTTTAATATTTATTTACTTATTTGGCTGTGCTGGGTCTTAGTTGCAGCACGCAGGATCTAGTTCCCTGACCAGGGATCCAACCCGGGCCCCCTGCACTGGGAGCACAGAGCCTTAGCCACTGGACCATCAGGGAAGTCCCCCATGATCTTTAATTCTGAAATGAGTACCCACTGTGAAATCCTCTCACATTTCTAGCCTAGTGATCTGGGCAGAATAATCTCAGAAACACCCAAAGCTCAGACTTAAGCCTCTAGGCTTGGCTCCCAGCTTCCTCTCAAGTCTCCTGTAAAGATGTAGAATGGGGTGGGAAGGGAAGCTCAGCTATTGGCCTCTCCTTAGCACTTATAATCAGTTTATTCAGCCCCTAAATCTGGGCATTTTAACAACTGGAATGAGGGAAATTCTCCCCAGAATGATATAGGTAGCCTCCGTCCTGTCTTTTCCGGTTGCCAAGACCTCCCAGAGGTCTAGCAAAGCCTATCCACACATTTTTAAGGCTCCTAAAAAATTAAAATATTATTAAAATTGTGATATATTTTACGTATTTGCATTTAGCATCTTTAACACTGAACACAAGAATATGACTCGGGTGTTCGACTGGAGATAACTTCAAAAATCTAAAACTTGAGGCCCTGGGACTTCCCTGGAGGTCCAGTGGTTAAGACTCCACGTTTCCAAGGTCCAGTGGTTAAGACTCCACGTTTCCAATGCAAAGGGCAGAGGTTTGATCCCTGGTAGGGGAACTAAAATCCCACATGCTGCGAGGCCAAGAAAAAATAAATTAAAACTTGAGGTCTTTCATAAAGGTGAGACCATACCAAGTGGCCCCAGGAGAGGCCTATCCATCCCTATTTTGCATTTTATATTAACTGGGGCTCCTCCTAAGGGGGAGGGAGAGTGAAGGGCAGCAGCAGAGAACTAGCGGCCCTCACCTTGGTCTAGAGTGGGGCATACTTCCATTGCCCTAACTCCCCAGAAATACAATTCACCCTGGACAGGGTGGCACTCCTCCTCTAAGATGTTCTTCTCAGGGTCCTCCAAATGCTAGAGAGCCCCCAACAATGACCAAGGCAAGGTGGTAAAAGGCCTTGCAGCTTCCATCTTGTTGGCTGGGAGAACTAGCTCTAGAAGGCCATGAAAGACATCTGACTACCCTGCCAGCAATACAAGTAGATGGTCCAGAGATGTTTCTTATAAAATAGAAATAACAAAGTCAAGCAAATAGACACCATAACATTAATTATGAGTGTGGTTACATAGGTATTTATGTTCTGTGTATTTGAACTAGTTCATTAAAAATATATCCATCTCCAAGGAAAGAGGCATAATGGCATGATTAGCAAGGTTATCCCAGGCAATCTCACTGTTGCTTTGAAGCAGGGCTTGCACTCCAGCTTCAAGAAAAACTCTCTTCCAGAAAGGAGAGGAAGAAAGTTGTAGGTTCTGCTAAGGCGGAGGCACAGGGGAACACAAGGGGCAGGGAGGGACCTGGGGCCTTGGCCCTGACAGGTCTTCCTGTCGGTTCTGTATGCTCTAAGATGCTGGGAGTATGCTTTGAACCTTTGCATTTTTTTTTCAAGAACTTGCTGGCAGAAAAATGAGCCACTAACCTGAGTCTTCCTCCCAAAGGCTCCACTCTGTGTTCTTCTCCCAGAAACTCAGGGTTTGCCAAAATCCCTGGGGGTCTATCAGGCAACTCCAATGGGGTAGAGCTTCCCCTGGGAAGTAAACAGGCAGCTTGTAGGGTTTATGTTATTCCCCAAAAGTGCTGTTTTCTGTCCTGAGCCATTTTGTTTAACAAGGCCCATGAGCAAAGGACTTACAGGTTAAAAATCAGACGAGCACAGGCAGAACCTGCTCACAAGTTGTTTCATCCTTGCAGCTGGCTGTAGCAAGGGGGTGAAAGATGCCACCTCCTTAATTGTAAAGTCAAAGCGGGGTTCCATGGGGAACAGGAGTCATCCCTGGAAAGGGAGGACCCAGCCTTTTACCATCAGTCAAGGCTTCTCAAGGCTTCCTGCAATTCCATGACCAGGTCCACACAGCCAATCCACTGCTTTGCCAACAATGATCACTGGCTAACGTGCTAAGGCGCTGCTTCTGGAAACTACTGGTACTGGAATAGTTATAATCTAGACCAGTGCTTCCCAGCCATGTGCACACTGGAATCACCTGAGGAGCTTTAAAAAAACCCTCTGATGCCTGGTGTGTCTTAAGTTTATTAGAGCTTCCAAAACAAAATTCCACATCCTTGGTAGCTTAGAAACAACAGAAATTTCCAACCATTCTGGAAGCTGGCAGTCCAAGATCAGGATGCCAGTATGGTCAAGGGAGTGTCCTCTTCCACGTTGCAGACTGCCAACCTCTGTGTCCTCAAATGGTCAAAGGGGTAGGGAGCTCTGTGGGGTCTCTTTTATAAGAGGATTAATCCCATTAATGAGGGCTCCACCCCCATGACCTCAGCAACTCCCAAAGGCCCCACCTCTTAATACCATCACATCAAGCATTAGGATTTCAGCATATGAATTTCGAAGAGACATAAACATTCAGACTATAGCACCTGGGTACCACCCCCTAGAGATTCTGATGTATTTGGCATCTGGACATCAGGATTCTTTACAGCTCCCCAGATGATTTAATGTGCAGCCCAAATTGAGAACCACTGATCTCGACATTAATTTGAAGAATTAATAGGAAACTTGGAAGGAAGCAATAGGCCTGGCAGGAGATTTCCAAAGAGGCTGTACGTTTGTAATGACTGATGAAAGACATGTGAGAGGTAGGTGTGCTCTGTTTCAATGAAGGTTACTATAAATCATGTGTCAGGTTGAATTTCCTGTTAAGAGTCTAAGTGTAGTAAGTTTAAAAATGGCTGCAACTTCATGATTACTTCTCCTATTGACAGGGGGTGTCAAATCCTCTTCCCCCGAATCTAGGCTGGCTGTAGTGACTTGCTTAGGCAATAGAATGAAATGGAAGTAACTTTCTGGGACTTCATAAGAAGTCTTGAAGCTGCCATCTGGGGCCTCTTGGAACGCTAGCTCTGGGAACACCAGCCTCCATCTAGAAAGTCTGGTTACCTTAAGACTGTCATGCTTCAAGGAAGCCCAAGCTATGGAGACATGGAGAGAGATGCCTAGTCATCTCCAGCTGTTCCAGCCATCCTAGCCCAGGCACCAGACACAGGAGTGAAGAAGCCATTTTCGACATTCCAGTCCCAGCAGACAGGGAGAAGGGAGAAGAACCCAAGAATCACCTGCAGACAGCCAGCACTGATGCCTCAGACACACAACCCCAGTCGATTACAGCCATTCCAGTGATCCCCAGACATCTGAGTCACCCTAGATGAAGCTCCGGTCATGCGGAAGACATAAGTTGTCCCTGCTGTGCTCTGATCAAAATCCCAACCACAAAATCATGAGCTATTATAATAAAAAGATTGTTCTTACACTAAGTTTTGGTGTTATGCAGCAAAAGATAACCAGAACAACAGTAATACACGAATGGTCATGGTACAAGAATCAAAGAATAGAGATAGATACAAAGAAAACGAGGAAACTTTTCCATCACCCCCTCGCTTCACTTCTGCTCCCTTTTTTATAGGTAACGGTTGTACATCCTACCAGTCTCCTTCTGATGTGTTTACATATGTATATATAGTCATTATATGTATTTATCATGCTACATATATAATATTTTCCCAGACTTTTTTAACTTTGCAGTGTGCCTCTGAAATCTCTGAATCTAGATGAATAGGCCTTTCTTACTCTTAACAGCTGCACAGTATGGCACAGTATGGGTGTAACATAATTACTATTTCTTCTGTTGGTGGACATTCAGGTTGTTTCCAATTCTTGCTTTAATGAACAATTTTGTAATGAACATCTTATAATGCAACTTTTGTGTGCATTCAATAATTTCTTTAGAATAGAATCCTCGAAATGAAATAACTGAAGCAAAGGGTGTGTGCATTTTTCAAGTTTTTTTGGGGGGAGGTGGTAAAATATACATAACATAAATTTTACCATTTTAACTACTGTTAAGGGTACAATTCAGTGGCATTACATGCATTCACATTGTTGTATAACCATAACCACCATCCATCTCCAGAACTTTTTCATCATCCCAAACTGAAACTCTACCTATTAAATAACCCCCGTTACCCTCTGCTCCCAGCCCCTGGTAATCACTATTCTATTTTCTGTCTCTATGAGTTTGACTATTCTAGGTACCTCACATAGGTGAAATCATGAAATATTTGTCTCTTTGTTTTTGGCTTATTTCATTTAGCACAATGTTTTCAAGATTTATCCATGCTGTAGCATGTAACACAATTTCCTTCTTTGTCAAGTAGATACATCACTCGTCCAGTGTCACACAGCTGCTTAACTGTAGGGACATTATTCTCACTCAGGCAGTCTGACCCCAGAGCCTGCGCTATGAAGGCATATAAAGCACTCACATGATACTTGGTATATATAAAGTGCTCAGTATATGTTATCATTCATTGCAGTTCCAAAGCCATGACTTTTGGAATTTTGATACCCCCACCCATGTCCACCATCACATCAGCCTTGGAAAATATTTTTCTGTGGTCTTTGATGTCCAATTTTAGCTTTGACTCACATAGTCATTTTCTCCTACTTCCTGCAGCATTAAGAATTGTTTCCAGCTGCTGGCTTTGGTGGAGGCTTGTACTGTGAGTGGGGATGGGAGCGGGGTGGTGTCTACTGTGCTTCCAGCTGCAGCCCCAGAGACCACGTGTGAGGGCACCCTCCATAGGACAGCAGGTGAAATGCCACCTGAGTTTTGATACTAATCTGTGCGTGAAGGAACTTGTCCAGATACTAAGGCTTTGCTGAGCAAATATCATTTCAGTCATTTTAGCTTATTTCAACCATATTTTTAAAATGTAAGCTTCTGCTCTATATCTTCAGGGGAGTTAAGGCATGAGCCCTTATGCTCTTGTTAAAGACTCTGTGTCTGCATTAATTTGATGCCTGCAGTGTTATATGTGTGTCTGTTTACTTTAGAGTTAGGTCTGTTCTGTGTTTCCTTCAGTATTGGCAAACCTCACATATTACTTGAAAACTTCACATATTTGTTTCTCTATGGACACAGACTGCTGTTTTTGTTTGTTTGTTTCTTTGCGGTACGCGGTCCTCTCACTGTTGTGGTCTCTCCTGTTGCGGAGCACAGGCTCCGGACGCGCAGGCTCAGCAGCCATGGCTCACGGGCCCAGCCGCTCCACGGCATGTGGGATCTTCCCGGACCGGGGCACGAACCCGTGTCCCCTGCATAGGCAGGCGGACTCTCAACCACTGCGCCACCAGGGAAGCCCCAACACAGACTGCTTTTTAAAAAACATTCCTAATCCTCTTCATTCCAGTGAAAAATATTCCTGTTAACGAGATTTTTGGAAAGTTTTTATTATAAAAATAATAAGCAAAGCATGAAAGTCTTCCTCTAAGACGGAGCTTGGTATACTTTCTGTTTTGCCTTGTTATTTTACACTGAAAATAAATTCACAGACTATGTTTCATGTGTCATAAAATGTTTACTCATTGAAAACCACACAAAAGTATAGAGGACATAGAGTAAAAAGCACAACCCCCACCTCCAATTCTACTCTCTAGAGGTTGCCACATTATTCCTTGAGTCTATCTTCAGATATTTAAATTTTAAAAATATTTTTCCCATTATTTACAAACATGGGATTATACTATCACAGTGTATGGTAAACGTGCTCTTCTCATTTAATAATATATATTGACCATCTTTGCACATTAACACATGGAAATCCACCACACTGTTTTCAAGGGATGCAGCGCAGCACATGGGATGGATTCACCAAAACTTACTAAGCCGGTCCCCAGGTGATAGCCGTTTAAATTATTTACAGTTTCTGGTAATTCCCTGTCAGTCCAGTGGTTAGGGCTCATCGCTTTCACTGCCCAGCCCAGGTTCAGTCCCTGGTGGGGGAACTAAGATCCCGCAAGCCAGGCAGCCAAAACAGAAAAAAAATTGTTTACAGTTTCAAACTAATTGGCAAGTGTGGTAGGCAGGGGAATGTTCCAGAAGAATGACAAGGATCTGAATGAGAAGGTGCCCTTCACACCACCATGCTGGTGAATTCAGACTGGTTATGTTTACCTGAGACTAGAAGGTAGTCTTGATGGGAAGGACTTAAAACAAACAGAATGTTGGAACTAGAATTACAGCTAGACCATCTATTTGGGTGTTCCTTCTTTTTCTTTTTCTCCTGCAGTAGATTTAGATTGAAGGAAATCTTTCTTGAAGGTGAAATATGTAAAACAGTTAAAAAGCAGGGCTGGACTTCCCTGGTGGCACAGTGGTTAAGAACCTGCCTGCCAATGCCAGGGCACACGTGTTCCACCCCTGGTCTGGGAAGATCCCACATGCCACAGAGCAACTAAGCCCGTGTGCAACAACTACTGAGCCTGCGTGCCACAACTACTGCAGCTCGTGCGCCTAGAGCCCATGCTCCGCAACGAAGAGAAGCCACCGCAATGAGAAGTGCACGCACCGCAAGGAAGAGTAGACCCCGCTCCATGCAACTAGAGAAAGCCCGTGTGCAGCAACGAAGACCAAAGGCAGTCAAAAATAAATAAATACATAAATTTAAAAATAAAAGAAAAGGGTTTCCCTGGTGGCGCAGTGGTTGAGAGTCCGCCTGCCGATGCAGGGGACGCGGGTTCGTGCCCCGGTCCGGGAAGATCCCACATGCCACGGAGCGGCTGGGCGCGTGAGCCATGGCCGCTGAGCCTGAGCGTTCGGAGCCTGTGCTCCGCAACGGGAGAGGCCACAACAGTGAGAGGCCCGCGTACCGCAAAAATAAATAAATAAATAAAATAAAATGAAATAAAAAGCAGGAGCTGCTCTAGCTGACGTGGGCGGGGGGTTGGGGGGAGGAATGTCTGTCGAAAGACCCCTGCTAGATTTCTCCAGGTGGACTTCAGAAAGTCCATGAACCCCCTGAAATGATATACGAAACTGTAGAACTGTAGATGCATGTGCTTTTTTCTGGACACACACACACACACACACACACACACAAGAAAAACAAACAAAAGGGAATTCCCCGGCGGTCCAGTTGTTGGGACTCTGGGCTTTCACTGCCGGGCTGGGCTCAGTCCCCAGCAGGCGAACTAAGATACCGCAAGACGCGTGGCGCTGCCGAAAAACAAAACCCCAAAACCCAAAAAACACTACCCTTATGGTCCATAAACATATCACTAGATTTTTCAAAAAGAATCATGATACAGAGTAGTTTAAGAACCTGCACTCTAGGGTTCCTAGGGTCAGCGTTTGAAAACCGAGAAGACGGCAGTGCTGGTGTTGGGGTTCAATGATCCATTTCACAGCTCTTACCGGGACTGGAAATTACCGTTTACCCACCGCTCTCCTCCCCAGGAGATAAGCGCCTTGTGGCAGGGATACTACCTGCCGTGACCACCCTCGCCGCTGCTGACACAGTAAGAGGTCCACAGTAGGCACTCGGTAAATACTCGCCGTAAAACATGATCTATAGGCTTGTCAGGGGCGGAAGACTGGAGACCTACGGCCCCAGTGCAGCCCCGTGGCGCCGGATCCCGCGAGCCGGGGTCTTCACGTGCCGCGCTGACTCCACTTCCCAGCGCTGTGTCCGGGACACCAGCAGCTTCGGCCGCTCCTCCTCAGCGACAGGAGTGCTGCCGCTCGGGCGGGAAGCAGCTATAGGCCATTGTCTGTAGGTGCCGGAGGGCCCGCCGACCCGCCCTCCGATTGGCTCTTCATACTCCCGGAGCCTCCTGGGAGATGCAGTTCAGAGAGTCATGGCACAAACGCCGACGCCGCGGGTACAGACCCCGGGGTGAGTCGCGCATCTCGGACTTTTCCCTCCCTCCGGCAGGCCCCGCGGGGTCCCGGCAGGGATGGTGTGCCGGGCGGGTCTCCACCCCAGCGCCTGCCCGCCTGTCATTGCCCTGCGCAGACACTTCCCCTTTATCCTGGGGCCGTTCTTCCCGCAGACAATCCGCTCCTGCCCACCTCCGTAGACACCGCCCACGACGTGCCAGGCGCTGGACAACAAAGAATGAAGCTGGCATTTCTCCCACGGTGCCAGGCGCGCTTGCAATCATCTCATTGAATTCCAGAAACGACCCGTTTGACAGACAGGAAAACAAGTTCAGAGAGGTCGAGTAATTTGCCCAGGTCACACTGGTCCTAGATCTTGGATTCCCATATCTCCTCACCACTCCGGGCAGCTTCCAAACTCATAAACAGTTTCAGTGCAAGGTGGTGAACAGGAATGACCGGAGCACGAGGCAAGAGGGGTCAGCTCTGCCAGGGGTGGGAGGTGGGAGTTGGGAGCGGGGGCAGGATTATGTAAACCGAACCTCAAATGGTGCGGGGAAGGGAAAGCAGTTGCCTTTGGCTGTCAGGGACTGTATGCTCAAGGCCAGCCTCCTAATAGGGTCAATATAAACACTGGTAGAACAAAAAAATTTTTGCTTCAATTTTTTAAATTGTAAAATGTTGGGACTTACCTGGCGGTCCATGGTTAAGACCCCGCTTCCACTGCAGGGGGTACAGGTTCCATCCCTGGCCGGGGAAACTAAGATCCCAGATCCCGCATGCCATGCGGACAGGACAAAAAAAAAAAAAAGTTCAAATACATAGGAAAATTTAAAGAGTAAAATGAACACCCACTTACTCTCCATCTAGATTTAACAATCAGAATAATGTGTACTGCACTTTATAACTTATAAACACTCTTGCTTAAGGTTACCATAGTGCAAGCAAAGCTCTCATTTGGTCAGCCGATTGGAGACCTATTCTGACACCACTACTGCATCACCTGGGACAGGTCAAACCACCCACAGCAACCTACTTTGGGAAGTTGGCTTCCTCTCCCTGATTTCCCATTCTGCTCAGGAGGTCGGAGGTTGTCCCAGAATTTGGTTCACCCTCAGACACCACAGTTACAGTATGTTTCTCAGAGGGAAGTTCATTGCCTGGAAATTCACTTTGAACTTAAATGGTTAGCCTCTCAAAGTCTCAGATTTCTCCCTTAAAATTCAATATACTGGTGGGTGAGGGAGAGTTTGGGTCACAATGGGATCTATTATTTTCAGTTCCAGGTTAACACAGGAACTCTTCCACGATCTTCTCAACAGGTCTTTCCATTCTCTTAATAAGAGATATGTATTATATTCAAATACAGTAAACCTCCTTTATCATGATGGTTGCAGGGACAGGACTGAAATCAGCTTTGAAGCTAAGCTAATTATAAAATACTTTTAAAAAACTATTTTATTATAAAAGTAATACATATTGATTTTAAAATCCCAAAATGATACAAAAATGAATGTGGTAGAAAGTGATACCCCTGATGACCAGGAATGGAGAAAAGATCCGGGTGTCTGAGCTGTGCATCACTTAGGAGGAGAGCAAAAGTTGGACCCTTTGCAGCAGTTGCATTGGTTTTAGATTTGTTATGTCCCCAAATAAAGGCACAGAGGTACAGGGCTGAAATCTGCTTTGACGGTTACAAAGGTATAGTCACAGAGGTACAAGAAAGAAGAGTTCATCAACAATCCATTTTACTTGTTAAATCAAACATTTAAAATGCATCCCAAGGACTATAATCCTATTTTCACATTTCTTCATTTTAAATCACTGGAAACTCAAAAAATGGAAGCTTTGTGAACCTCTCTTGACCTAGAACGGCCTCAGTGGCAACAAAACACTGCCTTTCAAGAAGACCCTGCTTGGGCTTCCCTGGTGGCACAGTGGTTAAGAGTCCGCCTGCCGAGGCAGGGGGACACGGGTTCGTGCCCCGGTCCGGGAAGATCCCACATGCCGTGGAGCGGCTGGGCCTGTGAGCCATGGCCGCTGAGCCTGCGCGTCTGGAGCCTGTGCTGCACAACGGGAGAGGCCCGTGTACCGCAAAAAAAAAAAAAAAAAGACAAAAACAAAGACAAGAAATCCCTGCTTCAGAATTACCCCTGTTGCAAAAAGTGTCACTGAAATTGCAAAATATCCTGCTGTAGACTGGAAAGCCCCACTTCCTGCCCGATTCTGTCGTAGCTGCCTTAGTCTTAGCTTAGAGGAGTTTCCTGGCCAGACAAGACGGCGTCAGAGATCCCAGGAACACGAAGGATGCTTTGTGGCATTGCACAATTTCATCATTTCTGTCTCAGCAGTGGGAGATTGCCTTCCGGAATCTTGTACAGGTCCTGGTCCCAGAGAAACCCCAGTTAAAACCCTTCTGGCCCAACCTGAGAATTTCACACATCTGACATTTGCACCATAAAGGTGCATTTGGGTTCATTCACTTTTTAGGGAAGTTGTTGGGTTTGGGTATTATTTTCTCACCGGGATCCAGAAAACTGGATGCTGTCAGCTGTTAAACCCCAAACGCTGAATACTCTGTAAGATATAAAGCCCATGGACCAATCGGACAATAAAATAAATTCAACCAACCAGAACTCATGGAAGCCTTGATCCCAGGTCGGTCATACAGAGGGGCTGTTTGTTCAGCCAGTCATCAGAATGCTGTCACTGACCTGTGGGAATGGTCAGCATGGCCCATTTTGAGCCTCATTGGTCACTGAAAAGGTGACATCTACGGTTAGTGATAAATAGTAAAATAACAAAGTACCATCATGCAGGGAGACAATACTGCAAAGTGGTTAATAGAGTGAGTTTGAACCCTGGCTCTGGGCAAGTCTCTAAGCCACTAATCCCGGCTGTAAATGGAGATGATGAATCCTGCACTGAAGGGATACTGAAGAGATTTTAGGGAATAATGGATATAAAGCACAGAGTTTTTTTAAAAAAAAGCACAGAGTAAGCATCGTTGAAGGGTAATTGTATTACCAACAAAACATCTGTAGGCCAAACATTTCATGAGGAAGACACAAAGTTTAAACCAGGATATGCAAATGATGCCAACTAAGTGATAGAAATACCACCATTTTGCAACCACCACTCTAGCAACTGATTTAGGAAAGGATCATCAATGAAGGCTAACACCATGGGGTGAAAGATTGTGAGGGAGCGAGACCTTTCCACACACCGAGGTTCCATATTAATTACAAAGAAAAAAATGGCCTTTTACAGTGGAGAGATCTCAAGGAGGCGTGGATGGACCCTCAGTCTAATGAGGAAAGAATCACAAAAATCTACATTGAGGGACACGGTGCTTGGAACGGACTTTTCAAAAACATTAATGTCTTTTTTTTTTTTTTTAATAAGAGGGCTTGACGAAGCAAGCCTCCAGGTCTGAGACCTCACCCACTGTCCCCACTTTATTTTTTATTTTTTATATTTTATTTATTTATTTATTTATTTATTTTTGGCTGCGTTGGGTCTTCGTTGCCGCACGCGCGCTTTCTCTAGTTGCAGCGAGCAGGGGGCTACTGTTCGTCGAGGTGCGCGGGCTTCCCTTGCTGCAGAGTACGGGGCTCTAGGCGCCCGGGCTTCAGTAGTTGTGGCTCTCAGGCTCTAGAGCGCAGGCTCAGTAGTTGGGGCTCACGGGCTTAGTTGCTCCGCGGCATGTGGAATTTTCCCGGGCCAGGGCTCAAACCCGTGTCCCCTGCATTGGCAGGAGGATTCTTAACCACTACGCCACCAGGGAAGCCCTCAAAAACATTAATGTCTTGAAAGAATTTTTAAAGATGAGGGGAATGTAAAAGTGTTCTAGATAAAAGGAGACTACAGAGATATGGCAACTAAAGGCAATGCAGGATCTCTGATTGGATCCTGGATTGGGACCAAATAAAAGCTATCAAAGACATTATCAGAACAATTGGGGAATTTGATTATGGAAAGCTTGTAGTATTGTAGCAACATTAAATTTCCTGAGTGTGATAATACTACTGTGATTATTTAAAATAATATCCTTGGGAATTCCCTGGCGGTCCAGTGGTTAGGACTCGGTGCTTTCACTGCAGAGGGCCCGGGTTCAATTCCTGGTCAGGAAGTTAAGATCTGACAAGCTGTGTGGGGGCAGCCAAAAATAAATAAATAAATAAAATTTAAATAAATAATAAAATAACATCCTTGTATCCTCATTCTTAGTATTTAGGATAGCTAGGGTATTTGAAGTGATATCTGATATGTTTTCAATTTATTACGAAATGCTTCAAAAAAACAAAAAAGTGTGTGCATGTGTGAAAGAGAATCACCAAACATGAAATGTAAACGGTTGCTGAACCTACGTAAAGGGTATATAAGTGTTCATTGTACTATGCTCTCAAATTTTCTGTGGATTTGATTTTTTTTTTTTTTTTGCGGTATGCGGGCCTCTCACCGTTGCGGCCCCTCCCACTGCGGAGCACAGGCTCCGGGCGCGCAGGCTCAGCGGCCATGGCTCACAGGCCCAGCCGCTCCGTGGCATGTGGGATCCTCCCAGACCGGGGCACAAACCCGCGTCCCCTGCATCGGCAGGCGGACTCCCAACCACTGCGCCACCAGGGAAGCCCTGAAATTTTTTGAACCAAAAAGTTGAGGATAAAAATCAATGTAGCAGAAAGACACAGCCGTTAATGGAGGAAGCAGTCAGCTCCCCCCATACAAACTCCATTAGCTTTGGAGCCACCGCTGGGGCCCCACACTGGGCTGCAAGCCCTAAGAACGCCTATGCCTTTTTCACCCTTGTTTCTCCAGCATCCTGGTCCAGAACATGTGGTCAGTACACATGCATGCATGACACCCTCCCTCCGGAGTCTGCTCCCAGGAAGGAACGGCAGAGTTAGCGCTGGAACAAATAAATCAGGATGGTGGTCCCAGGCGTGGCGTTTCGAGGCCTTCGTGTTGCTGGAAGAACCAGACAACTGGAACTACGTCAACAGGGGCGACCCCAGGACTTGTCTCCTGGTGGTGCCCTTCTGGCCTCACCTGCCTTCTTGAGCAGGGAGGGGCAGAGCTTGCAGGGCTGTATTTGCTGCTCCCCACCCCGTGATTGGCTCCAGAGGGTCAATAAAACCCCAAGAGTCTGGAGGAGAGCAGTTGGCCAGAGGGGCTGACCCTCATCATGGTTCTATCCAGCATGGGACCAGGGGCTCTGTTCCCACCACTCCCACCCCCGTATCCTGGGAGGGGAGAGGGAAGCATCAGACTGCCTGCCCAAAGTTCCAGAATCTGGAATCCAATCCCAGACCCTTCCTCAAAGACTCATCCACCACTGTGCAGTCCAGCCCAAGTCAGTGAGAGCTGGGGTGCTGACGACCACGTGTCTGACAAGGCATTGAGTCCTCCCAGCTGGAAAGGCCTCTGAATCTGTAAGAAAGAGAACACAAACCAACAATGACATACTCACAGCCTTAGTCTCAGTTCCCACCAAAACACAGAGCACTTCCTGTGCCTTTTCCGTTATTTCACAAGCTGCTGATTAGTCTCCCTTTGGGCTCCAGGACAGACAGCTGTTTCTCCCCTCAGAAGCCAGACAGTTGCCTCCAGCCTCTCCTGGTCAATGCCATGGCCAAGACCCATAGTGACCATCTGCTGTACTCCCTGGAAGAGCTGGTGCCCTATGACTTTGAGAAGTTCAAGTTCAAGCTGCAGAACACCAGCCTGGAGAAGGAGCACTCCCGGATTCCCCGGGGCCAACTCCAGACAGCCAAGCCAGTGAAACTGGCCACTCTGCTGGTCACCCACTATGGGGAGGAGGACGCCGTGCGGCTGACCCTGCAGGTCCTGAGGGCCATCAACCAGCACCTTCTGGCAGAGGAGCTCAACAGGGCAATCAGCCCAGGTAAGCAGCCCCACGCGCCCTCCTCTCCCACTGCGACTGCTGGCTGTTTGCAGAGTCGGGTGGAAGGTACAAGAGGGACCAGTTCGGACCAGTGCGTCCTGACTTGGGGGTTAGGAGTCCGAGGTCTGCAACAACCCCGGTGACTTCAGCCAAGCAAGTCCTTTCCCCTTCTCTGGTCTTGGAAGCTGGAGTAAAGCTAAGGCTCTGAATGGCTTTTTTTAAAAAAAACCCAGAAGCATGAGGTTCTGACTATGGGGCAAGATCAGGAAAGGCAGGAGCTGGATGCCTGTTGGTAGAGAATTCCTCACTTCATTTGTCATTAACACTTACATACAGATGAGTATCTTTGGGTGAGCAAGAAACTAACCACTCCTGTCAAGAGGGTTGATGGGTAATCTCATTGTTATCCACCTCATTTCAGTTTTGAGTTCTTCTCTAACACGTTACAAAGATATTTTAAAATTCTAAAAGGACTTTCTCCTTTTCTTTTCCTTCCTTCCTTTCCTCTTTCTCTCCTTCCTTCTCTCTCTTTTTCCTTTCTTCCTTCCTTTTATCTTATCTTTCTTTCCTTTTTTCCTTCCTTATCCTTCTTCTGCTACTTTTTTGCCGTAACTTTCTGATTTTATTACATTGTGATCAAAGACTGTGGCCTATTTGATTTCTGCTTTTAAAGACTTTTTTTGAGATTTGGGGTGGAGGGGCTAATCTGTGATCAGTTTAAAAAACTATTTTTCGATGTTTGGATTTTTCTTCTATTTCTAGACTTTAAGAATACATTAGGAATGCTTTCCATGTGCTTCTATGAGGTAGAAGAGTTTACGTAACATAAAAATTCTCTGCTCTTTGAAAGAGTGATAAAGCTAAACTGTAATCTGAGTCTGGTGTAATTTGATGAGTAGAATTTTTTTTTGCTGAGTAGAATTTTAAAATTAATTTTTTGTATTTTAAAATCTGGTTATTCATCTCTTCAGGGTTTCTTACCAGTTCTTGAGCCAGTTTTCATAACATATTTTTCCTAGAAAGCCAATAGCAAAGTGTTTTAAGCAACTTTAATTTTAATAAGGGCTTTTCAAGCCAAAAATTAAGGTACTAATTATAGGTTATTTTCATTTCTTTATTAAAGTAGTGGTTTTCAAATTGTATCCCAGGAAGACATTTCAGGGATTCTTTAGAATGTTAGCAAATACTTGAGTCAAATTTTATTAATTGTTTAACTTACAAAACTAACAAATTCATATTAAAATGAGTCATTAACCACATTTTAAAATATTGGAGGCCATCAGTGTGACAGTTCATGCTTGAACTTCTTTTTATGGAGACCTTGGAATTCAGCCCTTCCTGTCATTTCTGTTTAATTAAACATTGTTCTGAAATTTCCAGGCAAGCTGTCTTTTAAAAAAAATTACCATTTACACTTATCTGTGTTAGGATTTTCTTCACTTCATGAAACCAAAGGGGGGAGAAAACCCCAAATAAATTAATTTCTGAAGTTTTAACTGTCCTTCATAACCCCGATTTCAATTTTTTGTGCTGATCTTTATTTACTGATAAGAGTTTTGTAGATCTGTAATTCGCACACAAATGTATACCCATAAACTAGGGTTTTCACTTATATATTAAGAATTCTATGTAAGACCTTATATTGGAAACAAGTTCTCCTGCCTAAAAAGTTTGAAAAGCACTATTTCAGAAATAAGATAGCAGTTAATTAGTATGTTATTTAATGGTAATTGACTGCTGTTGTCTAGAATGTCCTGAACTTCTCTAATTTCCAAAGGGATTCTGTCTTCTCTCCCTTCCCCCAAACCTTGAACCTGAGCACTGGACATTTTCATGCCTTTTCATCTCATTGTCTTTTCAGGGTGTCAGGTAAAAGAAAGTAACACAGACAGTTCAGCAATGTCTGGTTCCTCTGGGGAGATTAAGCCCAAGAGTCTGAAGATACCAGATGGCCTGGAAGGTGACAAGCAGCGACAAAGTGGTGACGGGGCTGGCTGCCCACCATCCATCCAGCCCGAGGCTGGAAGGGGGCCCCAGAAGAAGCCTCTGGGCAAACTGAGAGATCAGAAAGGCTCTGAGGGCCTGGATGTGCACGGCAAGCCAGGGGCCAGGAACACAACGCTGTCTTCCAAGAGAAGCCCCTTTCCCAGCAAGCCACAGGGGGAGAAGGGGAGCAATGTGGGGGTCAGGCTGCGCAGGAACGCCAGCTCTGCAGGAAGGCTCCAAGGACTCTCCAGTGGGTCGTTTGCTGGGCCCCTGGGAAGGAGAGAATTTAAGATATCTGAAGCATATTTACCTTCAGGAAAGAAGCGACCCAAAAGTCTTGAATTTACCATTTCTCCAGGAGAGACAGAACCTCTCAACCCAGAAACTCTTCTGCTTCAAGAGAAAATGAGAAGTGAGAATCCAGGCTCAGCAGCCACTCTGAACACAGGGGCTACTGTGGCTGCAGAGGAAGGATCCAGGAATCCAGAACACACCATGACTCTGGAGGGGGGAGCACTCAGGAATACACTTTCCAGTGTATCATTGGCTGGAAAGAAGATCTGGGAGCATCCAGAGTCCACAGTACCTGCAGAGAAGAGTGGAACTGAGGCTCCAAAGACCTCTAAGACCTTGGAGGAGGTGGTAGGTGGTGTGCTCCATGATTCTTCAAATCCAGAAGTCCCTCCATCTTCAGGTAAGAAAGGACCTCAGAATCTAGAAGACCTGGCATCCTTAGGAATGATAACCTTTGCAGGTTTCCCCCTGCAAATTTGCTTTTATCCCCACTGTATTCATTTCACTGGATCTCTGGGTCCCCCTTGAGGTCCTCCACCCTTTGAGAATCTGATGTAGGCTCTGAATCCTGAAAAATGCATATCTGCACATTTTCATAAAATGTTGCATACATTTCAGTTAGTTAGTTCTTAGACACTCTGAAGTCCTTCTTTAGAATTCCCAAGGGCTTCATGGACCCCAGGTTGAACATCTGAGAAAGATTTGGTAGAAATATCACCTTCTCACAATACCTCATGGCAGTATGTCATGGGGCTGCGATTCTGCTATTCGCCTCTCTCTGGGCAGGGAGGGAGCTGTTGACTAAAGTCCTAGGTCTCTTTTACTAAAGAGGCAGAAATTAGGATGGTGATGGGTTGTGAATGACAGAAATGCCAAAATAACATAACTGAAACAAGATAGACGTTTGTTCCTCTTTCATGTAAATGACACACAGGTGGTCCAGGACAAATGTGGTACACCATGGTCAGGAACCCAAGCTCCTGCTGCTTTTCTGCTCTACGGAGTTTGCTCTCAAGCTCGTGGTCTCAGCTGGTGGCATCCTCATTCCAGGCAGCAGGATGGAGGGACAAAAGAGGATAGTATCACTTAGGGAAGGTTTTCGGAAATTTCTAGATGCTGCTAGTGATGCCTCCATTTACTTCCTCTTGGCCAGAATGTACAGGCACGTCATGGGTTTGGTTCCAGACCACTGCAATAAAGCAAATATTGCAGTAAAGCAAGTCACATGAATTTTCTGGCTTCCCGGTGCATATGTTTATACTATACTATCATCTAAATTAAGTGTGCAATAGCATTATGTCTAAAAAGAAAAATGTACCTACCTTAATTTAAATATACTTTATTGCAAAAAAAACCTTTATTGCTAAAAAATGTTCACCATCATCTGGCAACACAGAGTTGCCACAAACCTTCATTTTGCTAAAAATGAAGAGTCTGTGAAGGGCAATAAAGTGAAGTGCAATGAAGTGAGGTGTGTCTGGAGTCACATGACCACATCTAACTGCAAGGGAGGCTAAGAAATGTAGGGTTTTTTTGGGTGGTGGCGGGGAGCAGCCATATGGACAGCAATCAATGCTATCACAACGGAAGGAGGGGAAAACGGTCACTGGGGAGCTCGCAGTCTCACTTGAAGATGTGATATGAATTCCTGGGACCCTGCGAGAGGACGAGGCAGGAGGGGACTCATGAATTGAGTGCATTTCTATTCCTCCTGTATCTCCTGTCATTTCTGCTTTATGAAGCTGTGCTATGGTCTTGGGGCAGAGCTGGTCATAGCTGTAGGTCATCACGGTGGGCTATACCCTTCAGCCTTGTAAAGTCCCCTTCTTTACTTTCACTTCATGCTTCCTGAATCTGGATATGAGCAGTGGCCCATTCATTCCTTCATTCAACATGCACTTCCCAAATGCTCACCACATGCCAGGGATTCTGCTAGGGGCTGGGGGTCTGGCCATGAGCGAGTCACCATCCCTTGGGAGCTCTACTCAAGTTATGAGCACTCTAGGTGGTGGTTAAGTGGCAAACACCAGTCAGAATGTCTTACTGTCTTTATATCACCTGTATCAGTGTACGTGCAGGAGGAAGGCATAGAATTTGTAGCAAAAGGCCTTTCTTTAGGATAAATGCCCAAGAATTCCAATCCTCAGGACTGGTATGAGATCTAGCCCTTAGCCCTCAGTCCCAGTGGCTCCTTTGCTGCTTCGCTGGAGGGAAGTCGGGGGAGGACAAGCTAGGGAGGGGCCTCAGTCTAACCGAGAATGTACATATCCCAGGCAAGGACTCTCGCTAAGCTGTGATTTGCAGCATTCCTTGGTAACATCTTGGGTTTGTCACTCATGAGATTTTTCCACTGCTATGTCCCCAGGGAGACTGCAGGACAAGGCTGTGTGTCCTCTTTGCTGTGCCCAGGAAGGAGACCTGGTTGGTGGCAGCTGCGTGCATGTTTCCTGCAGCTGCTCCGTTGCTTCTAGGGATCCTGAGGCTTCACGCGGCCACTCATCCAGCTGCCCTCGGTGCCAGGACTTGCTCCCGGGGAAGAGCCATGGAAGCCTCGAGTGGCAGGAGGGCCTGCAGATGGCCAGCCTGAGCCCCAAATCTCTGCCACAGTGTGAGCGTCACATGAAGCAGGTCCAGCTGCTCTTCTGCGAGGACCACGGGGAACCTATCTGCCTCATCTGCGGGCTGAGTCAGGAGCACCAGGGCCACCGGGTTCGCCCCATCGAGGAGGCCGCCCTGGAATACAAAGTAGGGCTTCCTGCATTGGGGTCCTTCTCTGCTGGGCACTTGAACACATCGGGGCTTGCTTCATTTCCCCCAAAACCCTGGGAGTTGGTGCATTGGCCAGCATCTTTGGGCTGTAAATGGCAAACACAATACAAAGTAAGCCAGCAAAGAGGGATTTACTGGTTCATGTAGCTCAGAGGTCTATGGGAGTCTAGCTTTAGGTATGGCTGAATCCATGTGCTCACAAGAGGTCATTAGAAATCTTTCTCACTTCCTCTTGGCTCTGCTTCCTTTGGTGTGATGGATTCATTCTTCCTCTTTCCTGGGTACCTCTTCCTGTGCTCTTGGCTGCCTCACCCTCAGCTTTATTCCCTGAAGCAAGTTTTCCCATCTAGAGTTGGCACCAAGATGGCAGGAGCCAAGTTCAAGCTTTGACAAGTGCTCTTCTTTTCCAGGAACAAATTCAGAAGCAGCTGGAGCGTCTGAAGGAGTTGAGAAAATCTGGAGAGGAGCAGAGATCTCAGGGGTATAAGAAGACAGCAAACTCCCTGGTAAGGCTAGGGTGGTCTGTGGCCAGTCTTTGCCTGGATTCACCCCTGCAGAAGGAGGGAGGGAACCGAGAGTGAGCAGGGGTCCCTGAGGTCCTGTACTGGTTCACAGGGAAGCAGAGCCAATCACATAGTTAGAATCACCTGCTCTTGGGGGGCAGGGAATAACAGATGTCAAAGGATGAGCTTGTCCTTGGGGAGGGAAACCACCTCCAGCAAGAAGTGGCATCTCCCAGGACCCTGTCATGCTTTCTTAGACTCACCACAAAATGGCTTAGAGAAACGAATGCCAGTGGCTGTAGCTGAGGAATGGGATTGAGGAAAGGGGAGGAGAGACTTTTCAACTTTAAATACTCCTCTGTATTGTTTTTATAATTGTTGTTGTGGTCTACTGTACTTTTTTTTTTTTTACAAAAACCATGTTGATTTTTAAAATTCAAATGCTTAAAGTAGACATTTTCTTTAAAACTGTGGTTTTAAAGAAATGCCACAGATCTCAATAAGTACAACTTAGTGGCCTTCCTGTTAAGCTGTTGTCCAGACTCGGATGCGTTAAGTTGCTCCTGTTTTCCCTGCATGTGAAGGAGCCTACCCCCAGAGCCTTGATTTATCTGGTGCATTTCTGTTGGTTGGATCCTGTCTCCCACTCTGAGTTCCAAACTTCTTCAGGGACCTGCCACACTGCAGTGGGAAACAGGCAAAGATAACAAAGGGCAGAATAGGAGGAGGGTGGCATTGGTCCAGGTGTCTGACTTTTGGGAAACTCTGAGTTGTAGTAAAATGAAAACCCTTTCCTATAATCCCAGGTGGCTTGGAACTTGTGGATGGAGCAGAGGTCAGGGGTGCCTCCCCAAGGAGGGTGAGGCAGCAGCCTGGGCTGCTCAGGGAAACCCAGGGAGACAAGAGGGTTCAGCCTTCCCTTAAGATACAGTGACACGGGCTCTGTGGAAAGGAGATGCTGTTTTCAGGCCTTTGCCTTCTCCTCCTCTTTTCAATAATTAAAAGAAATTTTTTAAATCATAGGGAAAGGGTTGGGAAAGCTCTTCTTTACAGCAGAAACCCAGATAAAACAAGTATAGAAGAATAACTGAATTAGAAATTTTCCACTATACAACTGACACCGACAGGGATCAGCAACAGATACTAAAATTTTTAGAGAAAATCGTTAGAGAACAGGATATTTACACACTCTCAAAGTACCACTCCCCAAATTACTTAGGAATTATAAAGGAAATAATATATATTTACAGTAGCGATATCTGGTAGACACTTCCTTAACCAAGCATCAATCCTAGTATGACTATAATGGTGATGGCAAACTGGACAGTCTTTGCCTCCCAGTGGGGTATGCTAGAAAGAACATGGCATTAGGTCTATGGTATTCTTGCTCCAAATGTTTCTCCTGAATTTAATCATGAGAAAAATTACAGAATTTTAGAATATAGGCCATTGAATGAGACAACTGACCTGACCTCTTAAAAAAAAGTCCACGTTACTGCCATCAACAACAAGAAGTGTTCCAGACTCCATGTTTAGGAACATCACATTGGAAACTTGAAACTGGCCACGGTGGGAATATCAACACCACAGAAATGGCAAATGCCACAGCCCAGTCTTGGTTGATTGTTTTGTTGATTGTCTAGACTTAGAAAGTGTTGGAGAAAGTGTGACTTGTGCAGACCAGATGCACAGGTGCCTGTCTGCGGTGCTGCATTCTAAAGACTGAGAGAACACTCTTCCGCACCCGAAACCCAGGACATGATTCAGCAGGGTTGCTGATGTCACAGAGGAAGGAGTGAGCTTCCACACACATCGAGTTTATAGTCTTACTCCTTAATTACAAGAAAATACCAAGCAACATCAGAACCACTCTCGTGTGTCGACTAAGGGACTACAGCGGGCGGGGGAACAGGATCCAGGCAAACATCCATGAAGCAGCCTGTGAGGCCCTGGGCTCTCTGGAATTTTCACCAGAGTTCTGTCCACTAGTATTTTTTGTTAATTGTGTGTATCAGTTTAGCTAATAAATGAATGTGCCCATATTAAAAACAGCAACAACAAAAGGTGAAGAAACTTTTTTGGTTCAAAAGAACTAAAGACTTAATCCTGTCCTTCTGAGCCAAAAATGAGATTTCTTCTGTCCAGTCCTAGTAGATCTGAAGGGCCCTCTCCCTCCTTGGAGGAAGGAAAGATGCCATAGAGCCACTTCACATGTCCACAGAAGCTTTTTAGTGATGATGAGAAAGAGGATGGCAGAAGAGGTCATGGTTGGCCAGTGTGCAAGAATACTGGAAGTCAAGTTCACTTGCGTTCAAATAGATGGAGTGACTGACCCCTTTCAGGGCAGTCTGAGACTGTCGGGGAGTGGAGAGAACTCTCCCTCCTGGAGACTTTGTGGTCCTGACCTTGTCTGTTTATGACTCCAGACATATGCAATCCTCATGCTGCCTTTCAAGGAAGGAAGAATGTGACACCAGTTATCTTAGTGTTCTGGGGCTGCCCTAACAAAGTACCATAAACTGGGTGGCTTAAACCACAGAAATGTATGCCTCCCACAGTTCTGGACACAAGGTGTTGGCAGAGCTGCTTCCTTCTGAGGGCCGTGAGGGAAGGCTGCTCCAAGCCCTCTCTCCTTAGCTTTTAGGTGTCCCCTTCCCCTTGTGTCTCTTTACATGGCATTCTCCATGTGTGTGTATGTGTGTCCAAATTTCCCCACTCCAGTGGCCCACCTCACTCCAGCACGACCTCATCTTAACTAATTGCATCCTCAATGACCCTATTTCCAAATAAGATCATATTCTCAGGTACTGGGGTTAGGACTTGTAACACATACATTTTGGAGGGGACACAATTCAATGCATTTTACCAGGTTTTAGGGCATTTTCCAAAAGCCAACCTGTTCTGGAAGGTTCCAGCCCATTTTGCCTCCTACCCTGGAATTCAGGCCTGCAAGAGGCTGAGGAAGCCTGCTCTTACCCACCTCCAGGAGGTGGGCTTCTGCGGGTTCCCTGGGCACACACGTCTACCTCACCGCATAGGCCCCTACACCTCCCCGACTTCTGTTCCCCAGAAACAAGCTGAAACCCAGAAGCAGAGAATCCAGTACCAGTTGGAGCAGTTATGCCAGTTTTTAGAGCAGCAAGAGCAGCTCTTTGTGGCCTGTCTTGAGGAGCTGGGCCAGACCATTGGCCAAGTCAGGGAGACATATGGCACCCGGGTGACAAGGGACATCGCCCTTCTCGACAAGCTGATTGGGGAGCTGGAGGCCAAGCAGTGCCAGCCAGAATGGGAGCTTATGAAGGTAAGTGTGGCTGGGCCTGGCCTTCCCCCATCCACTGTGCGCAGTAGGGTGACATGGGCTCCCAGCACTGCCATCAGCTCTGCCCAAGCCAGTGGGTGAGGCCCTTAGGGTCGCGGGTGGGACTTGGTCTTGGTGACCCACAGTGCCCAGGCCCCTTCAATGAATTCTCAGGAGCCCAGGATGGCCCAGTATCTAGGGCATCCTGTGACATCTCCCAGAAGAGATCAGCAGAGTTTGGGTACAGTTATGTGCAGGCCCCAGCTGGGGTGCCACCTCAGCAGATTAGAATTAGAACTGGGGAGAGGTGCCCCATTTTTGCTGACACTGTGGGGCTGGGAGCCCAGGAGGAGAGGCCAGGAGTCAGCACAGCCCCTATGAGACTGGTAATAGAGAACTTCCCTCTTTTCTCTCCTAGGACATCGGAGTCACCCTGCACAGGTACCAAGAGGTCCCCTGATGATCCCTTGGGTGTCCTGCAGGAAGCATTTGGGGAGGCAGACCTAGGAGGGAGATGATCCCAACCCGGGGCCTGTCGCTCCTCCCTGGGTCTTCCCATCTCCTGCAGCTTCCGAAGGTGAAGGCCTTTCTGGACTTGTGTAGCAAGAATGGGAGCACAATCAGGAGGGGGAGCATGGGGTCAAAGACTGGACCAGGGCTTCCCTGGTGGCGCAGTGGTTGAGAGTCCGCCTGCTGATGCAGGGGACATGGGTTCGTGCCCCGGTCCGGGAAGATCCCACATGCCGCGAAGCGGCTAGGCCCGAGAGCCGTGGCCGCGGAGCCTGTGCTCCGCAAAGGGAGAGGCCACAGCGGTGAGAAGCCCGCGTACCGCAAAAAAAAAAAAAAAAAAAAAAAAAGACTGGACCAAATGAACATGGCCTGTTGTGTGGTGGTGGCTTCATAAGAAACCCCACCTAACAGACTGTGTCCCATGCAATTCGCCTTATGAAAACTCTTCCTGCAGGAGTGCTTGTGGCCACAGCTAGGGAAGCACTTTACAGGAGTGGATCTGCTAAGCCCAGCAGGCAGGGGAAGGGAGGGAAGAGTAGGGGAGGGGAGGGGAAGAGGCTGGACCTTCCAATCGCCTGGGGGAGCTTTACAAAATCCTGACATCCAGGTCCCGGCAGACAAATTAAACCTGAATCTTCAGGAGTACAACCCAGGCATCAATTTTTTAAAGTTTTTTTTTGGTGGTAAAATATACATAACAAAATTTACCGTTTAAAAATGTACAGTTCAGTGGCTTTAAGTACATTCGCATTGTTGTGCAACCATCACCATGATCCATCCCCAGAATTTTCTCATCTTCCCAAATGGAAACTCCATACCATTAAACAACTCCCCAATCTCCCCTCCCCCAACCCTTGGCAACCACCATTCTACTCTCTGTCTATATGAATCTGACTACTCTAACTACATCATATAAGTGGAATCATACAATATTTGTGTTTTTGTGTCTGACCTACCTCACTTAGCATTATGTCTTCAAGGTTCATTCATGTTGTAGAATGTGCCAGAATTCCATTCCTTTTTAAGGCTGAATAATATTCTATCATGTGTATATACATTTTATTTATCTATTCATCCATCAGTGGATACTAGGTTGCTTCTACCTTTTGGCTACTGTGAATGATGCTGCTATGAATATCGGCATATCTATATTTGTTTGAGTCCTGCTTTCACTTCTTTTGGGTATATCCCCAGAAGTGGAATTGCTGTATCATACAGTAATTCTATGTTTAGGTTTTTGAGGAAATAGAGTACTATCTCCCATGGTGTCTGCACCACTTTATGTTCCCACCAGCAATGCTCAAGGGTTCCAATTTCTCCATATCCTTGCTAACACTTGTTACTTTTCATTTTTTTTAAATAGTAGCCATCCTAATGGCTGTGAAGTGGTATCTCGTATTTATTTTTCTCACTTAATATCATTTTTACTTCAATAGAAAGAAAAAGACTCAGGGAAGTGTAATTAATTTGACATAGGTAATTCTGGGCTGAGCATTTCAACATCAGTACCATTTTATGGCCATTATCAAAACTCACTGTGATTTTGATACCAGTGGTCTTTAAAACTCCCCCAGGTGATGCCAATCCATGGCCAGAGTTGAGGACCAGTGTTTAGAACTTGAAGCCCAGGGAGAACTTTCTTTGCGAAGCCAAGGCTGGACTGGTGTGCCCTGTGGAGGCTGCACCTTCCTTCCAGCTCATGAGGCCCTGGGATACCCCCATGCTCCAGTCCTCTTTGGCCAACAATCTTTTGTCTCTAGGGCCAAGAAGGTGACTGTCCCTGAGCTGTGGGCCACCCCTCCAGAGGTGAAAGAAAAGATCCACCTGCTCTACCAGAAATCAGAGTTTGTGGAGAAGCGCATGAGGCACTTCTTGGGTAGGTGGGCTTGTGGGAAGATGGGGGGCGCCTGCTCACCTCCTCCCTGAGAGCCACGTAGCCTGGAGCCCCCTGGTGTCCCTTCTCCATCCCCCACGGCCTTTCTGACTCTGCCTTCATCCCCTCCCAGATCTGTCCCTATCCGGGAACCTAACTCAAACTCCTTCTCCTTTTAGAAACCCTGCGTTCAGAAATGGAAACGTTCAACGGTGAGTCCGGTGGTGGTAGTATGTGTTGGCCAGGGATTACTGCAATTTTCCCTTGTGTTGTTGATTTCTGGGAATAATTTAGAAAAGAGAAAACACCTGTAACAAAGGTGGGAGCAAAGTCATGACAAGTCCTCTCAGGTTCTGTGCCAGGGTCACTGACTGTCAACTCACCAGAGCACAGAGTATCCAAGGCAGGCCTGGGTACCAGAGAGGAATGGGGTAATATCCAAGCAGAGGAAGCTGAGTCCTGAGCAGGGAGAGGGAGTCACTGTCTTTCCTTGTTGTGGGGACCAGGGTAGATTTAGCCCTTTGAATGGGAATGCTCAGGATTTTCCCCATCTCCTTTTCTCTGTAGCTCCAGAACTGACGGGTGATCAGGCACCCTGAGGCAAGTAGACTTGGCCTGCTGGGTCCCTGTGCTGTCCCCCAGTGCATTCCAGAAGAACAACCCTGTCCACGTTTCTTGGATATGGGGAGAACCCTGTGGGGATGTTGCCCATGGACCTCAAGCTAGGAATTCTAATTCTCTCTGCAGTTAATGTGATTCTGGAAGCAGAAGCTGCCCACCCCAACCTCATCTTTCATCTTCTCTGATGACTTGAAGAGTGTGAGACTTGGAAAAAAAAGTGGGACCGTCTACCTGCTAGTCCAGAAAGACTCTATAGCTGAATCATTGCCCTGGGCTCTCTGAGTTTGCTCTCTAGCTGCCATTACTGAGAAGTGAAGGTGGGAGACAAGACAGGGTGGGTCCTGGATGTCTGCAAGGCAGCCATGAGCAGCAAGGAGAACATGGCTCTCTCACCAGAGAATGGTTATTGGGTAGAAATGATGATGAAGTAAAATGACTGCCAGGCGTCCAGCTTTCCCTCCACCCACATGAGGGAGCCCCCCAGGCATGTGGGCATCTTCCTGAACTACAAGAATGGGGACATTTCCTTTTACACTGTGACAGCCAAATCCCACATCTCAACATCCACTGGCTTCTTTTCCTCTGGGCCCCTTCAACCTATCTTCAGCCGCAGGACACATGATGGAGAGAACATGGATCCTCTGAATATCCGTCCAGTGGGTGGCCAGGGGCCTCACTGAATATCCAACACTTTGCATCTTTCTTCAGGCTCCTGCCCTGTATCTGGAATCCATACATTCAACAGTCATTACTGAACACCTACTGGGTTCCAGCTGCTGTGGGGAATATAATCAATAAGAGAATAGGTCCTGTGCTCAAGGAGCTTATGGAACATAAGCAGAAGTAAGCTGGGTAAACAAATATTGTAAACCAAGGGTAAAGAGGACACATGTATTGATGACATGCCATGGGTTTCAGAGAAGGAAGCACACAGCTGTTGCTTAATAAATCCTTGTATGAATTAGCACCCTAAGATGCTCCTGAGACAGAAAGCCCACCCTTGTTTTCCCTCAGGACTCCATGGCAAGGATGTGTTCCCTCATTCTATCCTCACTTTTTTTAATAAATAAAATTATTTATGAATAATAACATCATAGAGCTTACATAGATGATCATTAACCATAACTTTTTTTTTTTTTTTTTGCGGTATGCGGGCCTCTCACTGCTGTGGCCTCCCCCGTTGCGGAGCACAGGCTCCGGACACGCAGGCTCCGGACGCGCAGGCTCAGCGGCCACGGCCCACGGGCCCAGCCGCTCCGCGGCATATGGGATCCTCCCAGACCGGGGCACGAACCCGTATCCCCCGCATCGGCAGGCGGACTCTCAACCACTTGCGCCACCAGGGAGGCCCTAACCATAACTTTTTAATTTTACAAATGAGAGTTTTGAGGCCTGGAATTAATGTATTTTGTTCATTTACTTATTTTTCTACCAGTGTTTGGGGACTGATTTTGGGCTAAAAGCAGCACCAGTTGCTGAGATTACAGAGGGAGCAAGACAAAACTTCTGCCTTTTAGTGAAAACCTTAACTGCAGTAAGAATCTGAACAGTAAATGTATAAGCCCAGAGCAACATAGGTACTAAAATATAAATATATATTGGAACAATATGTAAGCATATTATAAGTAGTAACTGAATAGAGGATTCTGAGAGAATTTCACAGAATATTTTAAGTAAGTCTTAATGACTAAGAAGTATTTTGAAAAGGAGTGGTGAAAAGGCATTTTAAGTGAAGAATGGCATATGAAGTGTCACAATATGAAGCAGCATGAGATTTACAGTTTAAAGTGCTTGATGGGTTTTTGATGGTATGTCAGTGTGGTATGAGAATGGAAACTCAAGACTCATATTGTCAAGAGCCTTATGCACTATGCAAAGGAATTTGGACTTCATTGTGCTGTCAGGGAGAGCTAGTAAAGTGTTTCAGGGCGGCCAAATAGAGGTTAAGTGGCTTGTTATCATTCACAGGAAGTAGAGTTAAAGTCATGATTGAAATCCAATGTTCTTGTTCTTATTAACAAGTAGTCTATAATAAGAGTATAATATATGATAATAATATTTATTATACATTTACTATGTGTTTAGTTCCATGTTTTTATTTTAGTTAATTATCACCATAAAGCTATGGAATAGAGAAGAATTCTGCCTAGAATGACTTGCTGATTATAAGTAGTAAAGAATACTTTTGAGCCACTACGCTTTGATCTTTGACCAAACCCTGTATATGTCTGCAGTTTCTATTTGCCTGAGAGCTGGAAGAGTGAGTAAAAACAGCTATACCTTTATCACTTCAGGAAACTGAGAGATTATTTTGTGAATTTGTAACAAAACCCATTAAACTATCAAGACTTCTCAGCTAGATTAAAGTAGGTGGTAAGGGAAAAAAATCGTTTATGGACAGAAAAAGACCTTGAAAAAAATCACATGAATGCCTTCAGTAAGTCATTACATAGACCAAAACCATGCCGATGTCAGTCCATATCATGCTGGAGCCACCACAGAGCATCAGAGTTTAGGGTACAGGGATGCAGGAAGAGAATGTCGGCCTACAGGGCAACAGTGAAAGATTTTAGTATCCACCGAAGAGACGGGATGAACCATTTTGAGACTCTGCCAGGGATAGGAGGGCTTTTATAGGGTGAGATTAAGATGACTTTGCTTGTATTGTTTTCTCTAGTGGGTGTCTAAACTACTATTAATAAGATCCATAGTTTTGGTTGTATTCTCCAAGGTTGCAGTGGAAATCAGAAAGCTATAAGACAGTGGAGTTTGGCTAAGTAAGAAAATTACCAATTATACTCAGAAAAGAGGAAGCAGTATGAGACCATTAGTTAAATGCTACAGATATGACTTCCTTTAGTTGAGCATTTCTATTTCATTTATTGTTAAAAATGTCCTTTGAAGTCTCAAGATGAAAAATCACTTAGAAGCAGAAATCATTTTTAGGGCTTGCCTGGTGGTGCAGTGGTTGAAAACCCGCCTGCCAATGCAGGTGACACAGATTAAAGCCCTGGTCCGGGAAGATCCCACATGCCGCGGAGCAACTAAGCCTGTGCGCCACAACTACTGAGCCTGTCCTCTAGAGCCCGCAAGCCACAACTACTGAAGCCCATGCTCCTAGAGCCCGTGCTCCGCAACAAGGGAAGCCACTGCAATAAGAAGCCCATGCACTGCAAAGAGTAGCCCCCACTCACCACAACTAGAGAAAAGCCCGCACGCAGTCAACGAAGACCCGACACAGTCATAAATAAATAAATAAATAAATAGGAAGAAAAACTTTAAAAAAGAAATCATTTTTAACAGAGTCAATGATTAAGCCTGCGGGTACTAATAAAGCCTTTTGTTACAAAGAGTCTGGTATATAAGATGGTATTCTCTGTAGTATATTTTTTCTATAGATCTAAAGGACTAATCATTTCAGCAAAGGCTGGAACTCTAAAGCACTAGAATTTGTTTTGATCATATATTGCATTATTGTTAAATGCCCAGGCGATAAAAGTTATCCATTCTGTCTTCCTGGAATATTAAATGGATGGAAGAATTGTGAATTTTCGTAGAATGTTCATCTGTTTGATGTTACACTGTCAGGTGTGTGCATTTAAAAGTGACCTTCTGTGCACTCACATTATGGATACTGCCCAGTAATATTCCGTTTGCTTAGAGGGAAGAAGGATGACACCACTATATGCTCCTAGTTTTGTTTTCTTTTTAACTTTTTTTAAAAATACATTTATTTATTTATGGCTGCATTGGGTCTTCGTTGCTGCACAAAGGCTTTCTCTAGTTGCGGCAAGTGGGAGCTACTGTTCGTTGTGGTGCATGGGCTTCCCATTGTGGTGGCTTCTCTTGTTGTGGAGCATGGGCTGTAGGCACACGGGCTTCAGTAGTTGTGGCATGCAGGCTCGTAGTTGTGGCTCGTGGGCTCTAGAGTGCAGGCTCAGTAGTTATGGTGCACGGGCTTAGTTGCTTCATGGCATGTGGAGTCTTCCCAGACCAGGGCTGGAACCCGTGTCCCCTGCATTGGTAGGCGGATTCTTAACCACTGTGCCACCAGGGAAGTCCCTATATGCTCCTACTTTTTCTCCAGGTTTCTCCTGTTTTTCTGGAACTGGGGGTTAGTGCACTGGGTTAACCCAATTCCGGTCTTTCAACATTTTCCTGTTGGCAGGCTATAATCAGAGTCAACCTGCCTGCATCTCCAAAAACTGCTCTGATTATCCTCACCTCCCAAAGGAACAGAAACAAGACACTTTAGAGTTTTGAGGATTTTATACAATTCACCTATCAAGTTTCTATCAATAGAGCTACTACCTTAGCTAGTGAGCTAGTCTTTGAGAAGTTGCCTTGTTAGAAGTTCAGGGATATTATACTAAATGGCTAAGACAAATCACTTGGAAAAATATCCTTAACACATAACTTTATGGCCAGACTAAATATCTGTCCTATGAGTAGTCCGAAGGAGATAAGACAGCGGGGAGAGGAAGATTAGAGAAAGAATGAGAGATGAAGCAAAGGGAGACAGAGAGGAAGTTTAAATCAAGTTGATTTATGGGATATCCTCCCTGTCTTGAGGACTTAGGAAGCCTTAGGAAAAAACAAGCAAACTGGATTATTATAAATCACTTTTGTACCTGTATTAATGAACTGTGGTTCTTAGAATTATTGGCTGGGCCCCATAAATAAGTCCATTAGAAAATGCAGTTGTAACTGCATTTGTTGTCACTCAGTTGATTACTGTGAGATCCCATTTCCCTACAGGAGACCAAGAAAGAGATGGGGCTGCTGTCATGGAAAAACATTTGACACACATCCCAAGTGTCACATTATTCTGTACTGAGCTGTATCTGCAAATCTGTGGGCCTGTGGAATATTAGGTGTTCTAGTTCACAGATGTCCCTCTATCATCCTCCATTTAAGGAGACATAAAGAGAGGGGGTGAGGGAGAAGGATGGACTAGGAGTTTGGGGTTAGTAGATGCAAACTATTACATTTAGAATGGATAAACAACAAGATCCTACTGTATAGCACAGGGAACTATATCCAATCTCCTGGGATAAACCATAATGGAAAAGAATATTTAAAAAAAGAATATATATGTGTATAACTGAGTCACATTGCTGTACAGCAGAAATTAGCACAACAGTGTAAATCACCTATACTTCAATTTAAAAAAATTACCACACACACACACAAAAAAAAAAAAAACAATAAAGAGACATAGAGAGGGATGTAAGAGAAAAGGAGGACTGGGAATTCCCTGGCAGTACAGTCGTTAGGACTCCATGCTTCCACTACAGGGGGCATGAGTTTGATCCCTGGTTAGGGAACTAAGATCCAACATGCCACATGGCACGGCCAAAAAAAAAAAAAGGAAAGAAAAAAGGAGGATGAAATGAAGATTGAACCCCAAGCTCCTCCTACCCCAACTTCTCTTCCCATCTTCACACTAAACCAAGATTGGACCTAGGTTCTCCATGGCTGTGACCAGAGCACAAAACACATGCTTCGTTTTCTTCATGGAGCTTTGTTATACATGCATAATCCACAAGGTGACACAGCTCACGTTCCCTATTTGTTTAGCCGTTCCCTATGGTTGGCCATTTGTTGTTGCCAATTCTCCCTTGCTATCGTTCCATAAACAGCTTGGTGTATGTATATATATATATATATATATATATATATATATATATATATATATGGTTCAGTTTCTTTGGTGTACATTTTTTGCCACCTCCTCCCCATACACATATTTTTTCTCCTGTTATTCCTAAAATTGTTCCAGAATGTGAGCTATTTGATAACACTTGCAGTAGTTGGCCATACAATATTTTGGAAAGAATGTTTCACACCCAAAGCAATGTTTGTCATTTAAAATTTTTGCTGATATAATAGAGATGTAATGAGGTTTTACCTGTGTTTTAATTTATTTCATTACCTGCTAATGAGGCTATGAATTTTCCATGTGTATTTCTACTTTTTTGCTTCATTCTGTCAACACACTTTTTTTTTTTTTTTTTTTTTGCGGTACGCGGGCCTCTCACTGCTGTGGCCTCTCCCGTTGTGGAGCACAGGCTCCAGACGTGCAGGCTCAGCGGCCATGGCTCACGGGCCCAGCCGCCCCACAGCATGTGGGATCTTCCCGGGCGGGGCACGAACCCGCGTCCCCTGCATTGGCAGGCGGACTCTCAATCACTGCACCACCAGGGAAGCCCAAACACACATATTTGATAAACAATTATAATAGTAATAGAAAAGAGTTTTATTCAAGCTAAACTGAGGACTACAGCCTGGAAGATACAGATTTAAGAAGCACCTGAACTGTGTCCCATCAGACTACAAAATGGGGGAGGCTCATATAGACAAAAACCACAAAGCTACATATGTTGTTTGTCAAGAACTACAATTGAGGACTTCCCTAGTGGCGCATTGGTTAAAAATCTGCCTGCCAATGCAGGGGACACGGGTTTGAGCCCTGCTCCAGGAAAATCCCACATGCCGTGGAGCAACTAAGCCCATACACCACAACTACTGAGCCTGTGCTCTACAGCCCGTGTACCACAACTACTGAAGCCCGCGTGCCTAGAGCCCATGCTCTACAACGAGAAGCCATCACGATGAGAAGCCCGTGCACTGCAACGAAGAGTAGCCCTGCTCGCCGCAACTAGAGAAAGCCCACGTGCAGCAACAAAGACCCAATGCAGCCAAAAATTAAAAAAAAATTTAAAAAAAGAACTACAATTGAAGCTGGCAAGAAGTAAGAGTGCTTTTTAAGTATGGACTGGTTGGGGTCCAAAATAGTTGCAAAGTTACAAGGGGAAACGTTGGACCATTAGGTTGCAGCTGGCAGCTACTAGCAGATACTGTTTTGAAAATGGCTTGTGGTATCCTTGAGTTTGATACAGTTCAGAAAATTCAGGGTCTCAATGATGCAGGCACATGTCTGAAACTACACCTCAATCACCACCCAGCTCTATTTTTGTTTTAATATTTATTTCTTAATTTATTTTGGCTGTGCTGGATCTTTACTTGCAGCATGCAGGCTTCTTAGTTGCAGCATGCATGCAGGATTAAGTTCCCCAAACAGGGATCAAACCCAGGCCCCTTGCACTGGGAGGATAGAGTCTTACCCACTGGACCACCAGACAAGTCCCACCTGGCTCTATTTTGGATACCTGAACCACAGTTTTATATCTTGTCAGAACAAAGAAGAAACATCAAACATGACAGAGGTACATTCCTTCAAGGTTTCAAAAGGGACAGATTAGCATGCACACAGCTAGTTAGCATGACCTTGGTGTCTGGGAAGAGAACTTCATCTTCAAAGGAGTACCAGCATTGGCATCATGGGGGCGGGGAAGGGGGGGCATTTATCCCTATCTTTTTTTTTTTTTTTTCCCTGTACGCGGGCCTCTCACTGTTGTGGCCTCTCCCGTTGCGGAGCACAGGCTCTCGGACGCGCAGCCTCAGCGGCCATGTCTCACGGGCCCAGCCGCTCCGTGGCATGTGGGATCCTCCCAGACCGGGGCACGAACCCGCGTCGCCTGCATCGGCAGGCGGACTCTCAACCACTGCGCCACCAGGGAAGCCCTATCCCTATCTTCAAAGTGGACATTCTAAACAATCTGCTAACTGTATTCCTTTTTCTTTTTTCAAATGGTTAAAGCAGGGCTTCCCTGGTGGCGCAGTGGTTGAGAGTCCGCCTGCTGATGCAGGGGACGCGGGTTCGTGCCCCGGTCTGGGAAGATCCCACATGCCACGGAGCGGCTGGGCCCGTGAGCCATGGCTGCTGAGCCTGTGCGTCCGGAGCCTGTGCTCCACAACGGGAGAGGCCACAACAGTGAGAGGCCTGTGTACTGCAAAAAAAAATGGTTAAAGCAGATGTATGTTTGACAGGCCATAAGACAGGCCTGTTCTAGTTAGTATAAAGGTCAAGCCAAATCACGTATAAGCCAGAATGACTTCCCTATACTTCAACATGTGAAAATTGCTTCCATCAAGTCTATAAAAATGGTACAGGTCCTTTAACTACTTGCCATGTGGACTCTAGATTTTGAACTTAGTTGTCTGTAGTACTTCTTCATAAATATTTTACATACTAAACATTTGTATTTGTAGGACGTAATTTTCCCTGTCTGGTGGTCTTTTTTAATTGAGATATAATTCTCATAGCATAAAATTCACCCTTTTAAATACACAACTAAGTGGTTTTTAGTATATCCACAATGTGTACAAACATCACCACTAATTCCACAACATTTTTATCACCCCCAAAACAAACCCTGCGCCACTTAGCATTCACTTGCTATTCCCCTCTGCCCCCGGCCCCTGGCTACCACTAACCTTTTTATCTCTATGGATTTGCCTATTCTGGACATTTCACATAAGAATCACACAAAGTCTTGTGTCACCGGGTTCTCTGGCTTAGCACAATGTTTCAAAGTTCATCCATGTTGCAGCATGTATCACTGCTTTGTTCCTTTTTTACTGCTAACTAATAACCCATTATATGGATATACTATATCTTGTTAATCTGTTCAATAGACAGGTTGTTTCTACTTTTCAGCCATTATGAATAATGCTGCTATTCAGGTACAAGTTTTCACTTCTCTTGGGCTTATACCTAGGAATGGAATTGCTGGATCCTATAGAAGTAATTCTATGTTAACATTCTGAAAGACTGCCAAACTGTTTCCAAAGTGGCTAAGCATCTTTTCATTCTTTCTTTTCTTTCCTTCCTTCCCTTCCTTCCTCTTTCTTTCTGCCGCACTGCATGAAGGGGCATGCAGGATCTTAGTTCCCCAACCAGGGATGGAACCCATGCCCACTGCAGTGGAAGCACAGACTCCTAACAACTGAAACACCAGGGAATTCCCACTAAGCATCTTTTCAAATGTTAATGATCATTTAGTTTTTCTCCTCTTTGGAATTTCATAGCTTTTGCCTTAGTCTTTGGTCAGTTAGCAGGAGCTCTTTGTATGCTGGGAATGCCTTAGTCTTTTTTTTTTTTTTAAGAAGATGTTGGGGGTAGGAGTTTATTAATTTATTTATTTTTGCTGTGTTGGGTCTTCGTTTCTGTGCGAGGACTTTCTCTAGTTGCGGCAAGCGGGGGCCACTCTTCATCGCGGTGCGCGGGCCTCTCACTATCGCGGCCTCTCTTGTTGCGGAGCAGGCTCCAGACGTGCAGGCTCAGTAGTTGTGGCTCACGGACCTAGTTGCTCCGTGGCATGTGGGATCCTCCCAGACCAGGGCTCGAACCCATGTCCCCTGCATTAGCAGGCAGATTCTCAACCACTGTGCCACCAGGGAAGCCCAATGCCTTAGTCTTTATCTGGTTTATCTTCTACAATTATGTCCCAGTCTACTGCTTGATTTTATTAATATTGTTTTCTAAAGTTTTTTTTTAAAATACAGCCACTCAAGCTTATATTTTACTTTAAAGCACCTCAGTTTCCTATTTTGCCTCAATATTAAACTTAACCTTCTCTTAAGTGTTCTTTCATTGGCTATTAAGTTCCATCTCTTTGTGTGTAGTGTAAAGACAAGAGCCTTTTTTCCCAGAAGAATAGACAGTTTCTGCTAGCACCAAGTTAAATGCTATCCTTACATACAGGTCGACATATATTCAGATCAATTTTGGCTATACTGTTCTATTTATTCACGCGTAGTTCAAACTACACTGCTTTGATTAAAGAAGGTTTTTTTTCGTAATTTTGATGTCTGGAAAGACAGGTATCCTTTTTTTTAAGTTTTGTTGCCAGTTTTTTCTATTTTATTTTATTTGTTTGTTTGTTTATTTATTTATTTATTGCTGTGTTGGGTCTTCGTTGCTGCGCGAGAGCTTTCTCTAGCTGTGCTGAGCAGGGGCTATGCTTCATTGCGGTGTGTGGGCTTCTCATTGCGCTGTCTTCTCTTGTTGAGGAGCACGGGCTCTAGGCACGAGGACTTCAGTAGTTGTGGCTCAGGGGCTCTAGAGCGCAGACTCAGTAGCTGTGGCACATGGGCTTAGGTGCTCCGCCGCATGTGGGATCTTCCCGGACCAGGGCTCAAATCCGTGTCCCCTGAATTAGCAGGTGGACTCTTAACCACTGCGCCACCAGGGAAGCCCCTGCCACACGGTTTTAACACTACTCTCTTTATAACATGTTTTAGATCACAGCTGAGTGAGTCACCTATAGTTACCGTTAAGAAACAGAACTCCTATTTTCACTTTAGTCATCCTGCCTGAGGCTGGCGTTTACATAGAATAGGGCAATCCCTGCTCTTGTGTGGCCCCAGTTCCTGATCACTGCCTCACTGGAAAATGAACCGAGTATGGGAACAATGCAGAAAGAAAGACGAATTGAGGACGGTAACGGAGATGGACAGCTAGAATTCCTGAGAAAATAAGATGGCCGGTCCAGACCGCTGTGTAGAAGTTGGCCAAAAGGGGAGGGGAGCTTCGCCCGGCTCTGACCGAAAGGCCGCCCCTGCCGAAAGGGACGGTTGTAACAGGACCCTAGAGCGGACAAAACCCACAACCTACCACCACCTCGCCGCCACAACTTTTTGACAGACCCCATAGGCTGGGGCGGAAACTGTGTCGGCCTCTCACAGACCTTCCGGTCCGTCAGACGGCCCGCTTCCGGTCGAGCCCCGGCCCTGCCCCGCCCCAACCGCGGCGCCTGGAGATCTCCTATTGGCTGTTTGGCACCGAACTACATTTCCCAGCAGCCCTTGTAGCTAGACCGTCCTATTTGGAGTGGTGCCCACCTGTCTTGGAGGGTTTGAGCCAGCCTTCTGCTTTCAATCTCCCAGGTGCAGCCGCAGAGAGAGTGGCTGCTGCCAACCTGGCCTCCCTGCGTCCCTGAGAGCTCCGCCGGCCGGCCTCGAGCCTCGCCTTCCCAAGCGCAGACCGCTCGCTCCAAGCGAGGAGACCAGACTTCCGCACCGGAAACGGGGCACCGGGCGTGACGTCACTGCTGCCTAGGCGCCCGGCCTCCCAGAAGGCATCGCGTCCCTGCCGTCCTACCCATCTGACGGCGGCGCACACCAGTAGTCGCCGGCTACCTGTGAGGACATCCCGAAGGGCGAGGGGAGGGCTTGGCCTCTCGAGCCTAGTTTCCCGGTCTCTCCCCGAGTCTGGGTCTCTGGGCTGTCCCCAGTGAGCGCCCAGGGGCGGCAGAACCCCAAGAGGTGAGGGACTCCGGGAGGGCGGGAACCAGGCTGAGGTGGCCTCTGGGGAGCGGAACAGAGTCTATTGCTAGGGGAGCCTGGCCGGATAGGTAGCCGGGAGCGCACCCCAGGCAATGCCACCAGCTGGGCTTTGCGGTGAAGGTGCCCCTTGGCCACTGGGAGAGGCTGCAGAGCGGGCCTGGCCTGGTGGGCCCTACCGGGATGTCCCCTGTCACTCTTACAGGGCTTTGAGGGCGGAAAGGAGTCAGCAGGCCACACGTAGACACCTCATGCGGCCTTGCGTTTGCTCCTTGAACCATCACCAACCCCTGGAAGGGCATCCGAGGGACCTGCGGTCCAAGGGACGCAGTGAGGCCAGATTCGGTGGCCAAGTTGACTTGTAAACAGATGCCCTCGGTATTGGACCCCGGATTTCCTGTTTTCTGGCCCACTGCTTCTTCTACCAGCATGAGTTAAACCTTTCTTCCCAGTGGAGTTTGCACTTCATTTTCTCATGAGGATGGCCCTTGCGGTTTGAACATCTTCTGCTTTCATTCTCAGGATATTCCTTTCAGGCCTTGCTAAGAGTATCGGGTCAGGGATCTTCCTTACGGTTGTGAGTTCCCTACCGTAGTTTATCTTTCCTTTTTGATTTAGATCTCATGTGGCCTCACTTTGCAAGACACATACTGGAGTGCAGGCATCTCCAGCCTGACTCATGGTTTCTCTCATCTACAGCGTGACTGACAGGTTTCCTCCAGTAAGAGGTGACTCTTGAAGCTCTGCAGAAACAAGTGTGTGTGTGATTTCAAGGCACGATGGCTGCAAAAGTGGTTCCTATACCCCCAAAGCCAAAGAGTTCCTTTATACTGAGAGTTCCTCCTAACTCCAAGCTGGGCCAAGATCTACGTCGAGATGCTACTAGTGGGCCCAAGACCATTCACCAGCTGGTTCTGGAGCACTTCCTCACCTTCTTGCCCAAGCCAGGCCTAGTCCAGCCCGGTCAGAAAGTCAAGGAGACCTTGGTTATTGTGAAGGATGTGAGCTCAAACCTTCAGAACAGAGGTAAGAAGCACATACTGTTTTACTAGAAGAGAAGGGGATGGTACTGGGGGCTGAGCTAGACTTCCCTGTTAGTAATGAATTCAAGTTAGGTTGGTGGGTGTCGGAAAAAAAAGAGTTGATTCCAATAAGTCAACATGCCAGGGAGAGGGAGTATTTTTTTCTCAAGCTGGAGCTTGAATGGTTTGCTAAGTGTGTGTAAAGCCACAGAATGAACAGTGTGTATCTTTTCTGTAGTGTCAGTTTTACCCAGACATTGGGGGAGGGGGAGTATCTTTTTAGGATAAAGGAATGTGGATGAATTATTGAATTGACTTCAGCTTATGTGGAATTTTGTTAACTTTTGTGCTTGCTGTGGGCATCTTCAGACTTTACCTTTCCCCATCCTTCCCCTTAGTAGTAATGGGAATTTTAAAAGGTGCTTAGGGGAATATCCTTTTCATAGTGAAGAGACTCCATATAGGTTCAAGACCCTGTGGTTTGTGGATTGATCTCTGACTGGGCTCATAGGAACAGAAAAAGCCTTGAGTTACCTACCAAAGGAATGAGGACAGCCTGGCTTCAAGATGTGGGTAGAGTCTCCATATCAGAATCCCTGACTTTTCTATTAACTACAGCTTCCTCTTTCCCCAGTGCAACCTCATCCCTTAGTGAAGCTTCTACCCAGAGAAGGAATCCAGCAGAAACAGGAGACAGTGTCTCTGTGTTTGAAAGCTGAGTCTGAGGTGGGTTCAGTTTTCCTGTTCACTGTTTGAGTGCATCACCTTCTCTACTCTTGCAGCCCTCCCATATATATAAACCCACTCTTGGGAGTCAGCAGGGAGATGGGGCTCTTTCTTCACTGCCTCCTTGGACAGTCATCTTTTTTTTTCTTCCTCTGGCTCCTCTCTGATCCTGGCTTTCCTGTCTGCGTGGGACTTCTAGATCCCTTTTGCCATCCCTTCCCTGATCTTGGTCTTTCTTAACAGCAGGGCTGTCAAGGAACCTCTGTTACTAAGAGGAAGGGGGCCTGTTGCTCTTTCAGGAGCTGGTGGTCTTTGAGGATTTGAATGTATTTCACTCCCAAGAAGAATGTGTAAGCTTGGATCCTGTTCAGCAGCCCACCTCAGAGATTCAAGACAACAGTATTGGGGAGATGATGTTACTGGGTAAGAAATCAAGTCCCTCGTGTGTTCAGATTGAAGACTATGGGAAAAGCATGTTCTGTTTCATCTCAGACTTTTTTGAGACATTGTTCACACCAGCTAAGTACCTGTTCATACACATTTAATTTTTGATTTATTCCATGTGGCAGAGCCTTCTCCAGCTGTGAGTGGCCATTTTCCCTGTATCTTGGGGGCAGTAAGGAGGGAACTTCTCTTGGTAAGCAAGACTTGAGGTTGATATACTCACATCAAATATTTAAACAGATAGAAAATGCGAGTATACTGTTTCTGAATCTCTGCACCCAGTGGTATTCTCCCCACAGGTATATTTTACATCAGTGTATTTATTGGACACATGACTAATTCTTTTAAGTCTTTTTTTTTTCCTTGATGTTCAATAGCTGTGAAGCCTACTAGTGTAAGAGAAAATATATCCCACTTTTGATGGAAATAACATCTGGCACTTATTAAGCACTTGTGTGCCAATATGTGCTAGACATTTCTAACTACTTTGCATGCATTTATTATCTTATGTAATTCTTATGATAGTACTGTGGGGTATAGGAATCATTACTATTTCATAGATGATGGAACTGAAGCAGAGAAAAGTTAAGAAATTTGCTAAAGGTCACACAGCAGTAGGTAGTAGAGCAGGGATTTAGACTCAGGGAATCTAACACCAGAGCTTACAGTCTTGGCCCAGTACAGTACTGCCTCCTTGCTGCATTTCTCATAGTTTCATCAGTGAATTTCCTATACGGTTGGTGAATGAAGCCTTCTTCATTTGTACTCATTTCCCAGTAGTGGCTAACAAGTGCTACATAGGAACTCATCTGGCAGCAGCTTCTCTGTAAGCTGCTTAGAGATGCTTCAGTTTTTCCCTAGAAACATACTGCTACCCTAGAGCCAGGGTCCCTCAAAAATCATCTTGCTGAATGCCTAATACTTTTTACCTTGCCTTCAAGACTGGTTCTGAGGCTGAGGTTTTGTGAGTTGCCTAGGGTGACAAAAATACAAAATGATTACTCAACTCTGTAGTTGTCTTATCCTGTATGGTTGGGGTGGTGGTACATAATAGGCCTGGTTAATTTCCCATAGATTATTGTATGTAATATTTTATTTTAGGAAACCGTATAAACAGATCAGATTTATTACACTGAGTTTTCCCTGAGTCTTAGGCAAAGCTAGCATTTATTTTGGGTGACTGACTGTTGGGCATGTTGCCAACTCCAGGAACACTTTGGCCCTGAACGTTGAAGCCCTGAGACCCAATCCTCACCCTCTCCTTTCTTCTCCCTTGTCCATACTCTGAAGCTGATGATTTAAGCTTCGAGTCATTCACCACATTTAATAAATGCTGTTTTCCCCTCAGGCAGGGTTGGGTTTTGGAGTTGATATTCAGGAGGTTAAAAATATATATAATGCTCCATTTCTACCCTCTAAGAGCTTCTGAGTTACAGCTGTAAAGAGCTATGATAAGTCAAGGCAGGATTTGGACCCAGGAGCAGAGTTTGGAAGAACACGGATTTGATTTTAGATGATATTCAGTCCATGGAAGGAAATAAAATGAGGTTATCCTCTGGGCACTTGGACATTGGGGATTGGAGGTCAGATGTAAGGATGTAGAGATTTGGGAGTCATCAGCATATAGCTGATAGTTGAAATAGTAACATTTGGTCGGTTTGCAAAGGGAAAAGTGTAAGGAAATGAACCTCGTGGGGACAGGAATCAAAAGGAAGGCCCTTGACAGAGGAAGACAGAATTTGTGTCTCAGTCCAAGTAAACCACATGAAAACAACCAAAAAGGTAGAGCACTTAAATTCTCAGTGAGATAGTTCTTATGGTTGTATCTGCCCTCTACTGTGGTAAGAGAATATACCTTTCCAAGATTGACACAAATTGACTACATACTATGCAGCAAAAACACAAAGAGTAGAAATTATACATTAGGATCTATCACAATGCAATACAACTAGAAATTAATAATGAAATCAGAGAAAACAATTTCTTTCTACCAGTAAAGTTTAAAACTATTAAGTAACTTTGGGTCAAAGGAGTAATACAAATTAAAATCGCATAATTTTTCTGCAAAACACTATGTATCAGAATCTATGGTATAATCTAAAGTGGTACTCATAAGTATATGCAGGGATGTAAAAACATGTATACTGGTTTACAGAAATTAATTAAGCCTCTGACTCAAAGTTAGGAAAACAAGATAAGGGAAAACAGGAACAAAATATTAATAAATACAAACTTAGAAATCAATAAGTTAAAAATAGAAAAAATAGAGGAACTAATAAGTAGAAAGATTTACACACAAATAGATAAACCAGTTTCCATAGAGGAAACTGAAATTGTCAAAAAACTAGTCCCACACACAAGAAAAAGGACTAGCCTTAGTTTCACAGAAAATTCTTGTAAATCTTTAAAAATTTGACAGTTCAAATTCTGTGAGAACTTTCAGAGTATAGAAAAAGAAGGAAAACTTCCAGGTTCTTTTTATGACATTAGTGTAACAAAGATATCACAACCTGATGAAAATTGCAATGACCAAATAAGATTTATTCCAGGAATACAAAAATAATTTAGTCATAGAAAGTCTATTTGTTATAAGTCTATCCATCTGAAAATAAAAAGAAATAGCCTATGATCATTTTCATAGTTATTGAAAAGATATTTGACAAAATACAAACCTCTTCTTTCTAAGAACACTTAACAAACTAGTGACTAATGGGTACTTCCTTAATGGGCTACATATTCTTTCAGCCAGCATCATCTTTAATGGGAAACACTGGGGGCATTCCCACTAGAATTAGGAATACAACAGTGAAGCCCACTACCACTACTACTATTTAATATTTTGTTTCAGGTATTAGCCAGTGCAGTTAAATGAGAAGGAAATTAGCTGTATTATAAGAACTTAAGAGAAAGATAAAACTACACCTATTTACATATAATATAATTGTGTAGCTGGAAAATCCCAAAGAATGTCTGAAAGCTTATTCCGAATAATAAGCATTTAGTAAGGCAACGAGATGTAAAATTATTATACCGAAATCATTCATGCAAACACAATCATTTAGAAGATACACAGTAGGAACAAAAAAGATTAAACACCTAGGAATAAACTTAAGAAGTGTGCAAAAATTATGAGGAAAACTTTAAAACACTTCTAAAAGACACAGAAGTAGATTTGAATGAATGGAAAGAAGTATCATGTTCTTGGTGGGGAAGATTTTAATATAAAAAAAGGTCAGTTCTCCCCAAATTGATTTATGAATTCAATGTAATCCCTTTAACAAAGCCAATAGGATTTTTTTCCCCTGGAACTAGGCAGTCCGATCTCAAATTCAAATGGAAAAATAACTACAAGTAACAGGGAAAATTGAAAAGAAGAGCAGTGGCGCAGGAGGGTTCTAGCCGTATCAGGTATTAAAGCAGCCTCTAAAGCCTGTCATGAAAACAGTATATAGTATTGGCATGTGACTAGATAGACCAGTGGGATGGAATAAGAAGTCCAGGGACCTCCCTCGTGGCACAGTGGTTAAGAATCCACCTGCCAGTGCAGGGAACATGGGTTCAATCCCTGGTCGGAGAAGATCCCACATGCTGCAGAGCAACTAAGCCCATGCGCCACAACTACTGAAGCCCGTGTGCCACAACTACTGAAGCCTGCGCGCCTAGAGCCCATGCTCTGCAACAATAGAAGCCACTGCAATGAGGAGCCCGTGGACTGCAAAGAAGAGTAACCCCCGCTCTCCGCAACTAGAGAAAGCCCCGCGTGCAGCAACGAAGACCCAACGTAGCCAAAAATAAACTAATTAATAACAAAATTAATTAAGTTAAAAAAAAGTGCAGAAATAGCTTCAAATACACATGAGGATTTAGTTTGTGGTAAAGTTGGAATCTCCAGTCAGCAAGGTAAAGAGGGACTTTTTTTTTTTTTTTTTTTTTTTTTTTTTTGCGGTATGCGGGCCTCTCACTGTTGTGGCCTCCCCCGCTGCGGAGCACAGGCTCCGGACGCGCAGGCTCCGGACGCGCAGGCTCAGCGGCCATGGCTCAAGGGCCCAGCCGCTCCGCGGCATATGGGATCCCCCCAGACCGGGGCACGAACCCGTATCCCCTGCATCGGCAGGCGGACTCTCAACCACTTGCGCCACCAGGGAGGCCCAAGAGGGACTTTTTGATAAAAGGTGTTGTGACAACTTAGTAGCCATTTGGTGAATCATACCTTACTTTGCACACCAAGAAAAACTCCCAGTGGATCAAAGGGTGAATTCCTTTATAACTGTGGCCTAGGAAGGCTTTTCTAATTAAGACTCAAAAATCCAGAAGTCTTGAAAGAAAAGATCAATAAAGTACCTAAAAAATTTTAAACTTCTGTATGACAAAATAAAAAATATCTGAGCAAATAAAATGCAGTAAATTGGAGGTAAATATTTGCACCTTATATCAGACAAAAGCCTAATCTTCCTAATTTATTAAGAATTTCTAGAAATTGGGAAGAGAAAGATCAACAGATTTTCTCAGAAATACAAATTACTCTAAAATACATGAAAGAGGGCTTCCTTGGCAGCACAGTGGTTAAGAAACCGCCTGCCAGTGCAGAGAACATGGGTTCGAGCCCTGGTGCAGGAAGATCCCACATGCTGCGGAGCAACGAAGCCCATGCGCCACAACTACTGAGCCTGTGCTCTAGAGCCTGTGAGCTACAACTACTGAAACCCATGTGCCTAGAGCCCGTGCTCTGCAACAAGAGAAGCCACTGCAACGAGAAACCTGCACACGGCAACAAAGAGTAGCCCCTGCTCATCGCAACTAGAAAAAGCCCACACTCAGCAATGAAGACCCAACGCAGCCAAAAATAAATTAATTAATTAATAAAAGAAATTTAAAAAATAAAATACATGAAAGATGTCCAGCCCTACTCATAATTAGAAATGCAAATAAAACCTTTACTGAGTTACCTTTTTTTAAAAAAATCTATCAGATTTATAGAAATCAGAAACTTAACAACACATTGGTGGTGAGGTTGTTGGGAGATGGGTATATTGCTGGTGGGCATGCAGAATGGTACAGTTCCTGTTTATGAGAATTTGTAATCACCCATATTACAGATGCATTTACCTTTTGCTCTAGCAGACCCACTTCAGGGAATCTGAATTACAGATAATAGCAATAGCACACATTCAAAATAATGTATAAACAAGGTTTATTCGTTGTGGTATTGTTTGTAAAAACACAAAGTTGAAAACAATCCAAGTGTTTCTGCAGGGGGCTGGTTGAATACAGTATGTTTCCACACATCATACCATGATAATCTCTGTGCACTGGAATATAGTGACTGAAGTAAGGCAAGTAGCAGAAATATACATAGTGTACTACCTTTTATGTAAGAAACGGGGAGAAAAAGAAAACGTATTGCCTAAAGAAACAATGGGAAAACAAAAAGAATTTAATAAAACTGCTACCTGTCTGGGGAATGAATAGAATGGATGGGGAGAGGGATGAGAGTAACGCTCTCTATGTATACTTTTTCATGTTTTGATTTTTTGAGCCATATAAATATATTAGCTACTAAAATTATTTTATTTTTAAAGTTACTACAGTAAAGGAAGGTAAAATACAGTTTCCCATGAACAACACAGGGATAAGGGGTGCTGACCCTCCCAGCAGTCAAAAATCAATGCATAATTGATAGTCAGCCCCCCATACCCGCTGTTCCTCTATATCCATGATTCCACATCTGCAGATTCAACCAACCTTGGATTGCACGGTACTGTAGTACTTATTGTTGAAAACATTCTGCGTATAAGTGGACTTTCACAGTTCAAACCTGTGTTGTTGAAGTCGACTGTATTTTCATTGACCCTTTCAGAAAAATAAGAAAAATCATATGAGTTGCAACTAATTGTTCTGAAAACAGATATTTAGCTCTTTAATATAACCTAATGTTTATAATCATTCATAAAACGCTGATGGTAATTCCTGAAAACTGAGAATAAAGAAACCTACTATCACTATTAATATCATTAACTAATTTTCTAAAGCAAGAAGATAAGAAAAAGAGGTTGAGAAGAATGAATATTGGAGAGGGAACCAAAATATGATTTGTACTTAGAAAATCTAAAAGGATCAACTAAAACATTATTATATTTAATAGTTTTAAAGTAGGTTGATAGGAATAAATATTTAACAATCAATAAATAGCATTCTTTTTTAAAATTTATTTTTGGCTGCGTTGGGTCTTCATTGCTGTGTGTGGGCTTTCTCTAGCTGTGGCGAGAGGGGGCTACTACTCTTCCTTGCAGTGCACAGGCTTCTCATTGCAGTGGCTTCTCGTTGCGGAGCACGGGCTCTAGGCTTGTGGCACGTGGGCTCAGTAGTTGTGGCTTGTGGGCTCTAGAGCGCAGCCTCAGTAGTTGTGGCACATGGGCTTAGTTGCTCCGTGGCATGTGGGATCTTCCCGGACCAGGGCTTGAACCCATGTCCCCTGCACTGGCAGGCGGATTCTTAACCACTGCTCCACGAGGGAAGCCCAATAAATAGCATTCTTAAATAAACACAAAATAATGAGAGCTCTCATTCAGAATGACTGTAAGATAAGAGTAAACTAGAGAAATGTTTTTTTTATGGAAAAGATTTTTATTATTTTTTTTCTTTTATATTCTTTTTTGGCTTTTTTTTATTAGTCTCTGCTTTACAACAAACTGAATCAGTCATACATATACATCTGTTCCCCCATCCCCTCCCTCCTGCATCTCCCTCCCTCCCACCCTCCCCATCCCACCCCTCCAGGCGGCCACAAAGCACCGAGCCGATCCCCCCGTGCCACGCGGCTACCCCCCACCATCCATCCACCCCACGCCCGGCAGTGTATACACGTCCATGCCTCTCCCCCACCCCGTCACAGCACCCCCCCATATCCCCAAGCCCACCCCCAGCAGGTCTGTGTCTCTATTCCTGTTTTACCCCTAAGTTCATGACATTTTTTTTCCTTAAATTCCATATATATGTGTTAGCATACGGTATTTGTCTTTTTCTGACTTAGTTCACTCTATGACAGACTCTAGGTCTATCCACCTCATTACAAATAGCTCAGTTTCGTTTCCTTTTATGGCTGAGTAATATTCCATTGTATATATGTGCCACATCTTCTTTATCCATTCATCTGATGATGGACACTTAGGTAGTTTCCATCTCCGGGCTATTGTGAATAGAGCTGCAATGAACATTTTGGTACACGTCTCTTTTTGAATTATGGTTTTCTCAGGGTATATGCCTAGTAGTGGGATTGCTGGGTCATATGGTAGTTCTATTTTTAGTTTTTTAAGGAACCTCCATACTGTTCTCCATAGTGGCTGTACCAATTCACATTCCCACCAGCAGTGCAAGAGTGTTCCCTTTTCTCCACACCCTCTCCAGCATTTATTGTTTCTAGATTTCTTGATGATGGCCATTCTGACTGGTGTGAGATGATATCTCATTGTAGTTTTGATTTGCATTTCTCTAATGATTAATGATGTTGAGCATTCTTTCATGTGTTTGTTGGCCATCTGTATATCTTCTTTGGAGAAATGCCTGTTTAACTCTTCTGCCCATTTTTGGATTGGGTTGTTTGTTTTTTTGCTATTGAGCTGCATGAGCTGCTTATAAATTTTGGAGATTAATCCTTTGTCAGTTGCTTCATTTGCAAATACTTTCTCCCATTCTGAGGGTTGTCTTTTGGTCTTGTTTATGGTTTCCTTTGCTGTGCAAAAGCTTTGAAGTTTCATTAGGTCCCATTTGTTTATCTTTGTTTTTATTTCCATTTCTCTAGGAGGTGGGTCCAAAAGGATCTTGCTGTGATTTATGTCATAGAGTGTTCTGCCTATGTTTTCCTCTAAGAGTTTGATAGTTTCTGGCCTTACATTTAGGTCTTTAATCCATTTTGAGCTTATTTTTGTGTATGGTGTTAGGGAGTGATCTAATCTCATACTTTTACATGTCCCTGTCCAGTTTTCCCAGCACCACTTATTGAAGAGGCTGTCCTTTCTCCACTGTACCTTCCTGCCTCCTTTATCAAAGATAAGTTGACCATATGTGCGTGGGTTTATCTCTGGGCTTTCTATCCTGTTCCATTGATCTATCTTTCTGTTTTTGTGCCAGTACCACACTGTCTTGATTACTGTAGCTTTGTAGTATAGTCTGAAGTCAGGGAGCCTGATTCCTCCAGGTCCATTTTTCGTTCTCCAGACTGCTTTGGCTATTCGGGGTCTTTTGTTTTTCCAAACAAATTTTGAAATTTTTTGTTCTAGTTCTGTGAAAAATGCCAGTGGTAGTTTGATAGGGATTGCATTGAACCTGTAGATTGCTTTGGGTAGTAGAGTCATTTTCACAATATTGATTCTTCCAATCCAGGAGCATGGTATATCTCTCCATCTATTTGTATCATCTTTAATTTCTTTCATCAGTGTCTTATAATTTTCTGCATACAGGTCTTTTGTCTCCTTAGGTAGGTTTATTCCTAGGTATTTTATTCTTTTTGTTGCAATGGTAAATGGGAGTGTTTTCTTGATTTCACTTTCAGATTTTTCATCATTAGTGTATAGGAATGCCAGAGATTTCTGTGCATTAATTTTGTATCCTGCTACTTTACCAAATTCATTGATTAGCTCTAGTAGTTTTCTGGTAGCATCTTTAGGATTCTCTATGTATAGTATCATGTCATCTGCAAACAGTGAGAGCTTTACTTCTTTTCCAATTTGGATTCCTTTTATTTCCTTTTCTTCTCTGATTGCTGTGGCTAAAACTTCCAAAACTAAGTTGAATAAGAGTGGTGAGAGTGGGCAGCCTTGTCTTGTTCCTGATCTTAGTGGAAATGGTTTCAGTTTTTCACCATTGAGGACAATGTTGGCTGTGGGTTTGTCACATACGGCCTTTATTATGTTGAGGAAAGTTCCCTCTATGCCTACTTTCTGCAGGGTTTTTATCATAAATGGGTGTTGAATTTTGTCGGAAGCTTTCTCTGCATCTATTGAGATGATCATATGGTTTTTCTTCTTCAATTTGTTAATATGGTGTATCACATTGATTGATTTGCATATATTGAAGAATCCTTGCATTCCTGGAATAAACCCCACTTGATCATGGTGTATGATCCTTTTAATGTGCTGTTGGATTCTGTTTGCTAGTATTTTGTTGAGAATTTTTGCATCTATGTTCATCAGTGATATTGGCCTGTAGTTTTCTTTCTTTGTGACATCCTTGCCTGGTTTTAGTATCAAGGTGATGGTGGCCTCGTAGAATGAGTTTGGGAGTGCTCCTCCCTCTGCTATATTTTGGAAGAGTTTGAGAAGGATAGGTGTTAGCTCTTCTCTAAATGTTTGATAGAATTCGCCTGTGAAGCCATCTGGTCCTGGGCTTTTGTTTGTTGGAAGATTTTTAATCACAGTTTCAATTTCAGTGCTTGTGATTGGTCTATTCATATTTTCTATTTCTTCCTGATTCAGTCTTGGCAAGTTGTGCATTTCTAAGAATTTGTCCATTTCTTCCAGGTTGTCCATTTTATTGGCATAGAGTTGCTTGTAGTAATCTCTCATGATCTTTTGTATTTCTGCAGTGTCAGTCGTTACTTCTTTTTCATTTCTAATTCTATTGATTTGAGTCTTCTCCCTTTTTTTCTTGATGAGTCTGGCTAATGGTCTATCAATTTTGTTTATCTTCTCAAAGAACCAGCTTTTAGTTTTATTGATCTTTGCTATCGTTTCCTTCGTTTCTTTTTCATCTATTTCTGCTCTGATCTTTATGATTTCTTTCCTTCTGCTAACTTTGAGGGTTTTTTGTTCTTCTTTCTCTAATTGCTTTAGGTGCAGGGTCAGGTTGTTTACTCGAGATGTTTCCTGTTTCTTAAGGTGGGATTGTATTGCTATAAACTTCCCCCTTAGAACTGCTTTTGCTGCGTCCCATAGGTTTTGGGTCGTCGTGTCTCCATTGTCATTTGTTTCTAGGTATTTTTTTATTTCCTCTTTGATTCCTTCAGTGATCACTTGGTTATTGAGTAGTGTATTGTTTAGCCTCCATGTGTTTGTATTTTTTACAGATCTTTTCCTGTAATTGATGTCTAGTCTCATAGCATTGTGGTCAGAAAAGATACTTGATACAATTTCAATTTTCTTAAATTTACCAAGGCTTGATTTGTGAACCAAGATATGATCTATCCTGGAGAATGTTCCATGAGCACTTGAGAAAAATGTGTATTCTGTTGTTTTTGGATGGAATGTCCTATAAATATCAATTAAGTCCATCTTGTTTAATGTATCATTTAAGGCTTGTGTTTCCTTATTTATTTTCATTTTGGATGATCTGTCCATTGGTGAAAGTGGGGTGTTAAAGTCCCCTACTGTGATTGTGTTACTGTCAATTTCCCCTTTTATGGCTGTTAGTATTTGCCTTATGTATTGAGGTGCTCCTATGTTGGGTGCATAAATATTTACAATTGTTATATCTTCTTCTTGGATCGATCCCTTGATCATTATGTAGTGTCCTTCTTTGTCTCTTGTAATAGTCTTTAAAGTCTATTTTGTCTGATATGAGAATTGCTACTCCAGCTTTCTTTTGGTTTCCATTTGCATGGAATATCTTTTTCCATCCCCTTACTTTCAGTCTGTATGTGTCTCTAGGTCTGAAGTGGGTCTCTTGTAGACAGCATATACATGGGTCTTGTTTTTGTATCCATTCAGCCAATCTGTGTCTTTTGGTGGGAGCATTTAGTCCATTTACATTTAAGGTAATTATTGATATGTATGTTCCTATTCCCATTTTCCTAATTGTTTTGGGTTCGTTATTGTAGGTCTTTTCCTTCTGTTGTGTCTCTTGCCTAGAGAAGTTCCTTTAGCATTTGTTGTAAAGCTCGTTTGGTGGTGCTGAACTCTCTCAGCTTTTGCTTGTCTGTAAAGGTTTTAATTTCTCCATCAAATCTGAATGAGATCCTTGCTGGGTAGAGTAATCTTGGTTGCAGGTTTTTCTCCTTCATCACTTTAATTATGTCCTGCCACTCCCTTCTGGCTTGTAGAGTTTCTGCTGAGAGATCAGCTGTTAACGTGATGGGGATTCCCTTGTGTGTTATTTGTTGTTTTTCCCTTGCTGCTTTTAATATGATTTCTTTGTGTTTAATTTTTGACAGTTTGATTAATATGTGTCTTGGCGTACTTCTCCTTGGATTTATTCTGTGTGGGACTCTCTGTGCCTCCTGGACTTGATTAACATTTTCCTTTCCCATATTAGGGAAGTTTTCAACTATAATCTCTTCAAGTATTTTCTCAGTCCCTTTCTTTTTCTCTTCTTATTCTGGAACCCCTATAATTCGAATGTTGGTGTGTTTAATGTTGTCCCAGAGATCTCTGAGACTGTCCTCTGTTCTTTTCATTCTTTTTTCTTTAGTTTGCTCTGCATCAGTTATTTCCACTATTTTATCTTCCACCTCACTTATCCATTCTTCTGCCTCAGTTATTCTGCTATGGATCCCATCTAGAGTATTTTTCATTTCATTTATTGAGTTTTTAATCGATGCTTGATTCATCTTTAGTTCTTCTAGGTCCTTGTTAACTGTTTCTTGCATTTTGTCTATTCTACTTCCAAGATTTTGGATCTTGGAAATAGAATCTTGGATCATCTTTACTATCATTATTCTGAATTCTTTTTCAGGTAGACTGCCTATTGCCTCTTCATTTGTTAGGTCTGGTAGGTTTTTATCTTGCTCCTTCACCTGCTGTGTGTTTTTCTGTCTTCTCATTTTGCTTATCTTCCTGTGTCTGGGGTCTCCTTTTGGCAGGCTGCAGATTCGTAGTTCCTGTTGTTTTTGGTGTCTGTCCCCAGTGGCTAAGGTTGTTTCAGTAGGTTGTGTAGGCTTCCTGGTGTGGGGGAGTACTGCCTGTGTTCTGGTGGTTGAGGCTCGATCTTGTCTTTCTGGTGGACAGGTCCACGTCTGGTGGTGTGTTTTGGGGTGCCTGTGTCCTTATTATGTTTTTAGGCAGCCTCTCTGCTAATGGGTGGGGTTGTGTTCCTGTCTTGCTAGTTGCTTGGCATAGGGTGACCAGCACTGTAGCTTGCTGGTCGTTGACTGAAGCTGGGTGCTGGTGTTGAGATGGAGATCTCTGGGAGATTTTCACCACTTGATATTATGTGGAGCTGGGAGGTCTCTTGTGGACCAGTGTCCTGAAGTTGGCTCTCCCACCTCAGAGGCACAGCACTGACTCCTGGCTGCAGCACCAAGAGCGTTTTATCTACCCGGCTCAGAATAAAAGGGAGAAAAAGTAGAAAGAAAGAATTAGTAGAAGAAAGAAAGAGAGAGAGAAAGAAAGGAAGAAGGAAAGGAAGGAAGGAAGGAAGAGAAAGAAAGGAGGGAGGGAGGGAGGACAGAAAGAAAGAAAGGAGGGAGGGAGGAAGGAAAGAAAAAGAAAGAGTGAAAGGAAGAAGGGAGGGAGGAAGGAAAGAAAGAAAGACAGGAGGGAGGGAGGGGTAATGAAAGAAAGAAAGAAAGGGGCAGAGGGAGGGAGGGAGGAAGGGAAGGTAGGAAAAAAAGAAAGAGAAGATAAAGTAAAATAGAATAAAGTATAAAATATAGTAGCGTTATTAAAAATAAAAAAGTAATTGAAAAAAAAACGGACGGATAGAACCCTGGGACCTATGGTGGAAGCAAAGCTATACAGAGAAAATCTCACACAGAAGCATACACATACACATTCACAAAAAGAGAACAGGGGGAAAAAAATCGAAAATCTTGCTCTCAAAGTCCACCTCCTCAATTTGGGATAATTCGTTGTAAAAAGAGGAAAAGGGGAAAAAGTCTGAAATCTTGCTCTCAAAGTCCACCTCCTTAATTTGGGATAATTCGTTGTAAAAAGAGGAAAAGGGGAAAAAAATCTTAAATCTTGTCCTCAAAGTCCACCTCCTCAATTTGGGATGATTCGCTGTCCATTCATGCACTCCACAGACGCAGGGCACATCAAGCGGACCGTGGAGCTTTAATCCGCTGCCTCCGAGGCTGCACAGAGAGATTTCCCTGTCTCTTCTCTGTTCTCACAGCTCCCGGGTCTCAGCCTTGGACCTGGCCCCGCCTCTGTGCATAGGTCGCCGGAGGGCGTCCGTTCTTCGCTCAGACAGGACGGGTTTAAAGGAGCCGCTGATTCGGGGGCTCTGGCTCACTCAGGCCGAGGGGAGGGAGGGGCACGCAGTGCGGGGCGGGCCTGACGTTGCTCCAGCCCGAGGCGCTCTGTGCACTTTCCCGGGGAAGCCGTCCCTGGGTTCCGGGACCCCGGCAGTGGCGGGCTGCACAGGCTCCCCGGAAGCGGGGGTGGACAGTGACCTGCGCTCACACACAGGCCTTGTGGCAGCAGCAGCAGCAGCCCCAGCGTCCCACGCCCGTCTCCGGGGTCCGCGCCTTTAGCCGCAGCTCGCGCCCGTCTCTGGAGCTCCTTTAAGCAGCGCTCTTAATGCCCTCTCCTCGCGCACCAGGAAACAAAAGGGAAGAAAAAGTCTCTTGCCTCTTCGGCAGCTCCAGACTTTTTCCCTGGACTCCCTCTGGGCCAGCCGTGGCGCACTAGACCCTTCAGGCTGTGTTCACGCCACCAACCCCAGTCCTCTCCCTGCACTCCGACCGAAGCCCGAGCCTCAGCTCCCAGCCCCGCCCTCCCCGGCGGCCGAGCAGACAAGCCTCTTGGGCTGGTGTGTGCCTGAGGGCACCGATCCTCTGTGTGGGAATCTCCCCGCCTTGCCCTCCGCACCCCTGTTGCTGTGCTCTCCTCCATACCCCAAGCTTTCCCCCTCCGCCACCCGCAGTCTCCACCCACGAAGGGGCTTCTAGTGTGTGGAAACCTTTCCTCCTTCACGGCTCCCTCCCACTGCTGCAGGTCCCGTCCCTATCCTTTTGTCTCTGTTTATTCTTTTTTCTTTTGCCCTACCCAGGTATGTGGGGAGTTTCTTGCCTTTTGGGGGGTCTGAGGTCTTCTGTCAGCATTCAGTAGGTGTTCTGTGGGAGTTGTTCCACGTGTAGATGAATTTCTGATGTATCTGGGGGAGGAAGGTGATCTCCGCGTCTTACTCTTTCGCCATCTTCCTCTCTCCCTTTGAGGACCTGCACCTGAGAGACGAGCCCCCAAAAGCCCTAACTTTGAAAACCAACAGGGCTCACATCTTGAGACGCAGAGCTGTAGCTATCTGAGAGACAGCTCCTAGAGAAATGTTTTATTGGTAAATAGAAAAGAAGATTCTTAAATATTGGAGAGAAACAGGTCTAAACTGGAAAACTAAAATCATGTAAAGATAGCAGTGCCCTCCAAATTTATTTATACTGTAAATACACTCGTTCAAATTTGTGAAAAGGTAGAAGTGGATGTTCTGACTGGTTTTACCAATATTAGACATGTTACAAACAACAAACAGTGTGATACTAAACTCCAAATGTATTAGAGTTAACTGTAAAAATAAGTCATAAAAGAATGGCTAGGGGACTTCCCTGGGTGCACAGTGGTTAAGAATCCACCTGGCAATGCAGGGGACACAGGTTCAATCCCTGGTCCAGGAAGATATCTCACATGCCGCAGAGCAACTAAGCCTGTGCACCTAGAGCCCGTGCTCCACAACAAAGAGAAGCCACCATGAAAAGCCTGTGTACCACAACGAAGAGTAGCCCCCACTCACCACAAAAAGAGAAAGCCCATGCACAGCAACAAAGACCCAATGCAGCCAAAAAAATTAATTAATTTTAAAAATACCTTAAAAAAAAAAAGAATGGCCAGGAAACAATAGAAATTTATCAGATTTTAAGACTAATTTTTTTCTCTGGTTTTAAGTTGTGGAGTTATTATAGAGGGAGATTTCCATTAATATATCAGTAGTGATTGATAAAGAGATTAAGATTTGTAATATATAAAATTTATTTAAATTTATAGAAGTCTCAGCCCAATAGATAAATTACTAGTTTGCAGTAATCAAAGTGCAAAGTAAAGCTACAATGAGAAACCACTGTATACCTATTAAATATTTGGAAAATTATATCTACTGCCAGCAAGATTAGGTAAAATTGATAACCACATGTTGATGATTGTATTGAAATTTGTACAGCTTGTTTGGAAAGCAGTATAACAGTTCATACCAAGAGCTATAATAAAAATTGGCATGTGCTTTGACCCAGCATTTTCATTATCCTAAGGGAATCGTTAAAAGAAATAATTTAAAAGAAAAAATTCTATTGGTGTGAAACTGCTAAATCCAGCAGAGATTCATAGTCTAGCTTCAGGTTCAGTCACATTATCTAAGTGGTTGCTTTAATCCTTTAATATCAGTAAGTTGCCTGGAGTCAGACAAATCCCTTGTCATGTCACCTGTTCAGAGCATACTTTTTTTTTTCACTTTGTTGCCTAGTCTTTATAATTTGTTATTTTACACAGACTTTTTTGGGGAAATACAAATGCAGAAAAGTCTACAGATCCTAAGTGTACAGCTCAGATTTTCACAAAATGTACATATTTATCTAACCACACCCAAAACTGACTATTCCTAACAGCCCAGAAATCCCTCTGTGCCCCCTGCTCAGTCACTACTCTCCTTCCTCCCCAAAAATGACAACTATTGACTTCTACCATAGTTTCATTTTATCAATTGTAGTAATCCTTTAGTGTCCAAATAATAATCCATTGTGTGAAGATGCTATACCTCCTTTAGTTGTGGTCATTTGAATTCTTCCAGTTTTTCACTATATTGGATATTATAATATTACCTAATACTATAATATTTTAATATTTAATGTAGTGAAAACCTGGAAGTAACTCATCTTACCATTCACTTACTAGCCTCCTAAAGATTACAAGTAGTACCCTTTAGTATTTATGTCCTTCATCCCCTGGTCCTTATTAGCTCAGTGCTCTACACATAATGTAAGGTCAGTATGAACTTGTTGAGTGAGTAGTTGGTGCTTATTCAGAAAACAAACAAATAAAATATTTTAATGTAGTCCCACTCATTCCAATTTTTAAAGAAAAGTAAAAAGAGGACTGTGTGCTTGCATTATGGGGTATGGAAAGATTTACCAGTCATGTATCCCACCCTCATTAAGGGTAGAAAAGTGTTGATGGCAATTATCAGCCAGTCCTCAGATTTCTGACTTTCAAGGTTATTGTTTCATGAGAAATCTGACTTGTTTTTTCCTGCCTGGTATCATAGCCCTCAAAAGTTATTAAATTCTCTCTCTGTTTCAACAGTCAGTGACAGTAACCCTGAGGGTGAAGATCTTCAGAGAGAACCTGTAGAGAATGAAGATCAGAGAGAAAAGTCTTCAGATTATGATGAAATTGATTGCTCCGTGGTCTCTGAGCAACCTCCAGATTGCCAGAAAGAGGAAAGACTAAATACATCCATTCCAAAGGAAAGGAAAATGAGAAATCTTTTAGTTACCATTGAAAATGATACTCCACTAGAGGAACTCTCAAAATATGTGGATATCAGTGTTATTGCACTTACCAGAAATCGGAGAACAAGAAGATGGTATACTTGTCCACTGTGTGGGAAACAGTTTAATGAAAGTTCTTACCTTATTTCTCACCAGAGGACTCACACTGGAGAAAAACCCTATGACTGTAGTCACTGTGGGAAAAGCTTCAATCATAAAACGAACCTTAATAAACATGAGCGAATCCATACAGGAGAGAAACCTTATTCATGTTCTCAGTGTGGGAAAAACTTTCGTCAGAATTCTCATCGGAGTCGCCATGAAGGAATCCATATAAGGAAGAAGATATTTAAGTGTCCAGAATGTGGGAAAACCTTCCCAGGAAACAAAGAATTTGTGATTCATCTGCAGAGTCACGAGGCTGAGAGGCCATATGGTTGTACAAAGTGTGGGAGGAGGTTTGGTCGGCTCTCAAACTGTACCCGGCATGAAAAAACCCATTCAGCATGTAAGACCCAAAAACAGAAGTGGGATTGAGAAAGGTCTGATGGTCCTGCCTCAACCTGAAATATTCCTTAAGGAATTCTGAATTCCCAGGCTATCTGAAAAGATACAGATAAGAAAACCTCATTATAGCCAAAATTGGATAAATACCCATGTTTGCTGAAACCTTAAGTTTTTAGAAAATTCACAGGGGGGAAGAAAAAAACCCAAAAACATCCTCAAGGGCTATACCTCAGTTAGCAACCAGGCTTTTTGGACTAGAGCTTTCTTTTGTGAACTTGTATAACAATGTATAGGTCACAGATCCCTTCCCTGAAAGATGCTTTGAAATGTGAGTCTGGGGGCTGCTTACCTTCAAGGTGAAGAGTGATGAGTGTCCTGAAAGTATATCCAGCTTTTGGCTTCCCTGGTGGCACAGTGGTTGAGAGTCTGCCTGCCGATGCAGGGGACGCAGGTTTGTGCCCCAGTCCAGGAGGATCCCACATGCCGCGGAGCGGCTGGGCCTGTGAGCCATGGCCACTGAGCCTGCACGTCAGGAGCCTGTGCTCCGCAACGGGAGAGGCCACAACGGTGAGAGGCCCGCGTACTGCAAAAAAAAAAAAAAAAAAAAAGTATATCCAGCTTTTCCCCCACATAGGAATTCACACTTGAGAAATAATGTAAAGGTCCTAAAAGAACCAAACTACTGATTTGTTAAGTCAACAGCTTCTGTTAGCAACTCATGTAACCCTCCAAGGATACCCTTAAAGCCTGAGAGTTGAAAGGGATTGTTTACTTTGGAATTTAGGAAAATACAGCAAGGAATGTCAAGGACTTACACTGTCATTTTATGTGATCTAAACTAACAATTTCAATAACATTTGCAATTTGTGGTTGAAAAGTGACTGTTTTACAGAAATCCTTTTCACAGTGTTATTTAAAAGTGTCTCCTGTTTTCACTGTATTTTGTTCTGCAATTAATTGCTCACACAGCTCTCTCATGCCTTTCCCTTGCCAAAAGAAGTTTGGGTCGTTCAGGCCTGGCCACCCAGCCCTGCTCCTGGAAAAGCTCTTTAGAATCTTGCCTCTCTGTTGAGTTGAGAAGAAAACCTGCTAGGAAGGAAACCCCAAGAGGAGGAGGAGGACGTTGGCTTGGATCCATGGCTGGTCAATAAACTTGCCATATGTGTTATTTCCCATCAGACCTTTGGGAATGGGTGGTCACTACCTCACAAGCAAAGTGTTTTACTTTTAGAAATTATGTCTCCAATAGCTAGCTCACATTACCCCTCAGGAGACAGGGTTCCAGTGTCCTCATTGTAGTGGATATTTGTTCTCTGGCCTCCTGACACCCAGACTTCCCTGACTTGTCTGCCAGAGGCAAGGCCAGCGGTGCCTTCACCGGGCCGATCCTGTGGTGCGTCATTTTAAGGATTCTTGATCAGTCTTGCTCTTCTTAGATTTCCTAAGGTTTTACGTTGGTATTTTGATTGGAATAGGTTAAATCCCATATATCAGTACTATTGGGGGAAAATTACCTTTACAAATTTTGTTTCCTATCCAAAAACATACCTTTCCATTGATTATAGAGTATTCCTAAGTTTTTCTAATTTTCTTCATGTAAGTTCTACACAATTTTGTTACTGTAAATCGTTTTTTTTCATTATATTTTTCTAGTTGGTTATTGCTCTTACATAGGAAAGTTATTTTTAATTCTATATTTGCAAAACTAGCCACTTCTCTGAATGTAATGTTCAGTAATTTTGTAATTTCTCAGTTCTGTTCAAATTTGTGGTTAAAATTTATACCATCTACAAATAGTAGTTTTGTTTCTTCCTTTATGCCTGTTGCTCTTTTTTTGTTGTTAAAATGTGTGGTTCTAAGCTTTGTTCTTGTACAAAGCATGCTAAAAGGACATTTTATGATACAATTCAGTCCTAAGTCCTAATTAAAGATAGAAAAAGAAACCCCAACATTTAAAGCCACACTAAAACAGGCTTTATCAATGTTGTCTTTCAAGCCTACTGTATCCTTTAAAATAAGGGACAAAACTGGCTGCCAGCATTATTCTCTTATTCCTTTGCAAGTCTGGCCAGGGTCCACTCAGTTATTGTGCAGAGAGACCCGCCTGTGCACCCAGAAAACTTAAAAGGCTAAATGGCTGCCAGGCAGTGACAGGAGAGGGTGAGGTCACGGGGGCAAGATGGTCCTGTTCCCTGCCCAACAGTCGGGCCACAAGGTCCCCAAGATGTTTGATAAGGAGCCTGACAACAGCTAATGAGAAAAAGTAAACACAACAACAAATGGTTTTCCAGTAGAGCAGCAAAGTCCAGTTAGAAAATATGAAGGACCAAAGGTCCTATACCTACAGCAGCTATAAATCTAAAGCACACATCCTCTAAAGCCTTGGCACCAGGCCCTGGGTTGTAATGGGGAGCAACAAACCCATGGAGTTTCCCAGGGTGTGGGGTGCCGGTGGGGGCAGAAATTCAGTAAATCTCAAAAACAGGTATGCAGCTACACACAAGTGCTAGGAAGGAAAGGCTGCTAGGAGTGATACCGGTGGGTTTTCTAGGGAGGACTTCTGGGGAAGTGACATTTAAACTGAGACCAGAAGGATGAGATGGGGGAGGAAGGGAGCAGCGAGGGGATGTTCCAGTAATAAGACATGAACAGATATCTTCAGATAAACATGAGTGGCTAAAAGAAATATATGAAAGAATGTTTGGCCTTAATAGTAATCTAAGAATTATATATTGAAAGAACAAGATACCATTTTAGGTGCATTAAATGAGCAGGTTGTGTGTGTGTGTGTGTAAATGTTTGGCTTGGCAGAAGAGGGATGACAGCAGCATCCATTTACTGTGACAAGAATGTTAAAACTATTATTCCTTGACCTAGCAATTCATCTTCTATGTACAAGGGGAGGTATCACAACATCATAATGCTGAAAAAATTAGAAATGACCTAAATGGTTGGATAAATAGGGTGGCATATTATAAAGCTAATAAAAATAATGCTTTTCATTAACCTTAGTCGTCAGGGTGAGTCTCATCCTCTCCACTCTCTCAAGCCCACTCCAGCTTCACCTTCAATTCCAACACTTCACTAAACATTTATAGAATATTTCACCCAACAACAGCATAATACACATTCTTTTCAAACTCACATGAAGCATCACCAAGATAGACCACATCTGGGCCATGGAACACACCTCAGCAAATTTAAAAGAATAGAAATCATACAAAATATCTTCTCAGATCACAATGAGATTAAGTGAAGTTAATAACAAAGTTGGCTGAAAAATCCCAAAATATTTGGAGATTTAACAACACACATCTAAGTAACAAACGGGTCAAAGAAGAAGTCTCAAGAAAAAAATTTAAATATTTTAAACTAAATGAAAATGGAAATAAAACTTATGAAAAATTTGGGATGCAGTGAAAGCAATGCTTAGAGGGAAATTTACAGCATTGGATACCTATATTAGAAAAGAATAAATATCTAAAATCAATCATCTAAGTTTCTACCTTATGATCTACAAAAGAGGAAATTAAATCCAAACAGAAGAAAAGATTTAAAAATTAGAAAAGAAATCAAAGAAATTAAAAGTAGGAAATCAATAGAGAAAATCAACAAAATCAACAGAGAAAAATCAACAAAATCAAACGCTGGTTCTTTGAAAAGATCAGTTCAATTGATAAACCCCTAGCCAGGCTAACTAACAAAAGAAGAGAGAAGGCACAAATTACTATTACCAGAAATGAAAAAAGGGGGCCATCACTATGAATCCTGTGGGCAAGAAAATGATAATAAAGGAATATTATGAATAACTATGCCTATAAATTTGATAACCTAGAGGAAATGGACCAATTCCTTGAAGGACACAATCTACCAAAACTCACTCAAGAAAAAATAATCAGAACAGGCCCATATTAAAGAAACTATGAATAATTAATAACCTTCCAAAACAGCACTGGGCACAGATGGTTTCATTATGAATGCTATAAAATGTTTAAGGAAGAAATTATGCCAATTCTCTACCATCTCTTCCAGAAAATACAAGCAAAAGGAACACTTCCTAACTCATTCTGTGAGTCCAGCATTACCCAAATACCAAAACCAGACAAAGCCATTACAAGAAAGGAAAACTATAGCTAATATCTCTCATGGATATTCACACCAAAATTCTCAACAAAATATTATCAACTTGAATCCAATAGTGTATAAAAAGAATTATCTATGATGATCAAATGAAATTTATTCCAGGTATGCAAGTCTGGTTCAACATTTCAAAAGCCATGAATGTTAAAAAAAAAAGAAGAAAAATCATATAATCAGATCAGCTGTAGAAAAAGCATTTGACAAAATCCAACACCCATTTGTGATAAAAACCCTCAGCAAACTAAAAATAGAGGGAAACTTCCTCAACTTGAAAAAGAACATGTATAAAAACTTACAGCCAACATCATAATTAATGGTCAGAAACTAGACGCCTTCCCACTAAGATCAGGAATAAGAAACAAAGATCAGGAACAAGGATATTTCCTCTCACCACTCCTATTCAACACCTACTGGAAGTTCTAGCTAATGCAATAGGACAAGGAAATAAGGACTTCCCTGGAGGTCCAGTGGTTAGGACTCTGCGATTTCACTGCTGAGGACCCAGGTTCAATCCCTGATTAGAGAAATAAGTGCCCACAAGACGCACGTTGTGGTCAAAAAAACACAAAAAACAATTTCTTTGATCCTAAGACCAATGCCACATATTTTAGGCTTTTGTTACAATACTCTCCACATCTCTGTACTGAATTAGTTATTGCTGCAGTGGTACTTAGGGAAGATATCCCAAAACTCAGTGGATTATAGTAAGCATTTGTTTTTCTCACTCCTGGGTCTACAGGTTGGTTGAGGTGGCTCTGCTTCACCCTAGACTTCAGGTTGGATTGAGGTCTGATTCTCATGTCACGTTCTGGAACTTGGACTAAAGGGGCAGCAGCTACCTGGTGAAGTCCTTCTTGTGGTAATCATGGCAGTGCAAGAGCCAAACCAAGCTGCACAAGCAGATTTAAGGTCTCATGTTTTGACTACTCACATTTTGCTAAGGAAAGTCACACAGCCAAGTTCAAAGTCAACAGAATAGGAAAGTATACATTACCCCAAGGGGAAGTGAGTGGGGACTGAATATTTGCCAAACAATAATCTATTACAGTGATCGAAAAGATAAAAATCCTTGTCCTCATGGAGATTACATTCTAGTAAAAAGGATAAATATAAACAACTCAGAAATGAAGACAGTGTGGTCAGATAGGATATTCTCGCAAATGTAAGCAAAGTTACAGATACAAGGATGTCTTACACAGCACATTTGTAATGATAAAACACTGGACAAGGGGCTTCTCTGGTGGCACAGCAGTTAAGAATCCACCTGCCAATGCAGGGGAAATGGGTTCGAGCCCTGGTACTGGAAGATCCCACATGCCACACAGCAACTAAGCCCATGCACCACAACTACTGAGCCCGCCCTCTAGAGCCCGCGAGCCACAACTACTGAGCCTTCAGGCCACGACTACTGAAGCCCACGCACCTAGAGCCCATGTGCCACAATAAGAGAAGCCACTGTAATGAGAAGCCCGTGCACTGCAATGAAGAGTAGCCCCCACTCACTGCAACTAGAGAAAGCCTGTGCGCAGCACCGAAGACCCAAAGCAGCCAAAAATAAATTTAAAAAACTAAACTAAACTAAAAAACACTGGACAACCTAAATGTTCATCAATCACAGCTATTTAAATAAAATAATATGTCAACTAAATAGACTGGTGGGGAGGTTCTTTATTACTTATTTTGATAAATTTGATATCTGGTATACATTTCCTTTAAAAACAAGGTTAAGTCCATATGTATTAACATGAAAAGGTGGAACTGATGAAGAGTTTTGGGGTATCTCTCCTAAAATGTTTATGCCAATATAATCCTTTATTTTCATCTACACAAAAGAGATGAGTTTGTAAAACACTCCTTAAGTTATATCTTGGGAATTCTTTGCACATCAGAACTTACAAATCTACTACATTCTTTGAGTGGCTGTACTGGATTCCATTATAAGGATGGATCATAATTTACTGAATTGCTCCCCTTTAGATGGACACTTGGGGTATTTCCAAGTGTTACATCTATGTAGTTTTACAATAATAAACATTTCTATACCTGCATCTTGGCATAATTTTGCAAGAATAATTACCAGATATTGTGAAATATTATAAAATTTTTAAAAAGCCTCAAGCTAAAATAGCATGGTATTAGCCCAATAATAAAAGCTCATATCAATGTATCAAACAGAGAATCTAAAAATATATCTATATCTCTCTATATCTATATTTATATATCTACATCTATTCCTCTCTATATGAATTTACAGAGGCATTCAGAGGATGGACTTGGTCATGGAGCTGGATATGTCAGAAACCTGGCTCCACCATGTCCTAACTGTGGGACCTTGAGACAGTCACTTAATCTCCTTAAACCCAGGGATGTCCTTGAGTGGGGATGATAATGATACTTACCTCATGGCTGCAATATTAAAATAGATATGAAGAGAAAAGTCTCGGCCAACTGGCTAGCACATAATAAATTCCCAATGCATATTAGATACAATGATCAGCATTTTACAAATGATAAAAGTGGTGTTACAAACAGTGAAGTATGGAAAGGTTATTAAAAAGTAACTGGAGTAATTTCGTAAATATATGAAGAAATGAAATTAGAACCATAAACACAAGTTATCGATTTAAACTGCAAAAACCAAAAACAGCTAGAAGAAAATATAGCTAAATATTTAAGTAATGAAAGAATGGGGAAGAAAAGCCTAAGAGAACTGGAGGAAAATGCAACACTTTCTGGTTATAATTATATGAAATTAAAATATATAATATGTCCAAAAATAAGCAAAACTGAAAAGTATAAACTAGGGAAAGCTAGTTGTAGTATTTGTGAAAGGGTGTCTGACATGCTCAAAAAATATGGTTCAACAATTTGCTATGAAGTCAACATTTAAAGAAATCTCACAAATAATAAAAAAACAATTTAAGGCTTCCCTGGCTCAGTGGTTAAGGATCCCCCTGCCAATGCAGCCGACACGGGTTCAAGCCCTGGTCCGGGAAGATCCCACATGCTGTGGAGCAACTAAGCACGTGCACCACAACTACTGAGCCTGCGCTCTAGAGCCACAACTACTGAGCCCGTGCACCACAACTACTGAAGCCCACGTGCTTAGAGCCCCTGCTCTGCAATGAGAAGCCACCGCAATGAGAAGTCTGTGCCTCACAAGGAAGAGTAGCCCCCACTCACTGCAACTAGAGAAAGCCCGCGCACAGCAACAAAGACCCAATGCAGTCAAAAAAAAAATTAAGTGAAAAATGCCCAGGAAGGAAAATGTAAATCAAAGATCCTATATCCAGCAAAGCTTTCAAAAACAAGGTAGAACTGCTCTACAAAAAATACTAAAGGAATTCCTTCAGGCTGAAAGCAAGTGACCCCAGATGGCAATTAAAATCCACACAAAGAGTGCTGATAAAAGTAGGTAATTATAAAAGATAAGTGTGTTTTTTTCTCCTTTACTCTCTTAAGTGATTTTGAAAGCAACTGGATAAAATAACATGTAGGTAGTGTATTGTTGGGTCTATAGCACAAAGAAATGTAACATATGTGTAATATATTTGCCAATAACAGCACAAAGGAGTTGGGTGTGAGTAGAGCTGTACTGGGCTAAGGAAATGACCACAGATGGTAAGGTAATAATTTAAGAATGTATTGTTGAGTTTATAACATTGATATAATATGTGAACCAATGATACACAAGTAATGCTTAAAATGGGGAAAAGGAATAGAGCTATATAGGAGAAGCTTTTCTATATTTATTTTTTAAATATTTACTTTTTTTTTTTTTATTTGGCTGTGCCAGGTCTTAGCTGCAGCACATGGGATCTTCGCTGCAGCATGCGGGATATTTTAGTGGCAGCATGAGGGATCTAGTTCCCTGACCAGATATCAAACCCAGGCCCCCTGCACTGGGAGCATGGAGTCTTAACCGCTGGACCACCAGGGAAGTCCTGAGAAGCATTTCTTTATATCACGGGAATTAAGTTAGTATAAATCTGAAGCTGATGTTGATAAGTTAAAATGTATATGGTAAAACCTAGAGCAACCACTAAAAAAATCCAAAAAATATAGTGAAAAAAATAATTACTGGTGTTAAAATGCTACATTAGAAAATATACAATAGGGCTTGCCTGGTGGCGCAGTGGTTGGGAGTCTGCCTGCCGATGCAGGGGACACGGGTTTGTGCCCCAGTCCGGGAAGATCCCACATGCCGCAGAGCGGCTAGGCCCGTGAGCCATGGCCTCTGAGCCTGCGCGTCCGGAGCCTGTGCTCTGCAACAGGAGAGGCCACAACAGTGAGAGGCCCCCGTACCGCAAAAAGAAAGAAAGAAAGAAAGAAGGAAAGAAAGAAAATATACAATAAATGCAAAAGAGAGCATTAAAGACACAAAAAAGACACAAGACACATAGAAAACAGTTAAATGGCAGACATTAATATTAAAAGTGAATGGGTTATACAATCCAACCAAAAGTCAGAGATCATCACACTGGATTAAAAAACATGATCAAAGTATATGTTATCTACAGGGTACACACTTTAGATTCAAAGACACATTAGATTGAAAGTAAAAGCATGGAAAGAGATGTATCATGCAAACAGAAACCACAGGAGAGCTGGAGTAGCTATACTAATATCAGACAAAATAGACTTTAAAACAAAAAATGTTACTATAGATAAAGATGGATATCTTATAATGATAAAACAAGATTATATAAAATTTATAAACACACATGTATCTAATAACATGTATCTAATACATAAAACAAAAGCTGGAGATGTCTTTCAAACTTTCAAGGAACAGGTACTGTCCATCTTATTATAAAGAATTCTTGGAAATATAGACTAAAAATTGAAAATGCTACCATTTATTCCTTTAGACAAAAATATCAATACACAATTAAGACAAACATAAAAAAGAAAATCATATGAAACTCAGAAATGGCCTCTGATTCTGAATTTTGTCCATTTTCATACAAGATATCATCTTACCTATCTCTCTGAAATTAAGGGGAACTGCCCTGTTTTCCTCTTTGTTCCTCAAAATCCAGAGCATTCTGCTCAGTGATGTTTTAACCAGTTTCATCTATTTGTCAATATTTTATTCTCTGCAATCATTTTCAAAATAAATTTAAAGTCATACTTTCAAATAGTAGTAAATTTCCTTTATGTTTTAATTCAAGAACAGGATTACTAGTGAGTACATTTCGCTAGAACAACTTGAAGGAAATACTAAGGGCTGGAAAATAAAATTGTGGAGACTATCCAGCAATTTAGAAAGGCTTTATTACAAAATGTAAGTGGAAAATCAGGATATAAATATCTGTGTAAAATATCACAGTGCATTGACATAAATGGAACAGAAGGTGGAAAAAATGCAGTTGATTCACACGACTGGGCATTGAGAATTTTGGAGGATATTTTTTCCTTGTTTAACTTACCCATGTTCCTGTCATAATGTTGCATGATACATAAAGCTCAGATACAAAGGTAAAAAATAACTAGCTTGACAGGAGTGGTGATGGCAGTGGTGGGATGAATTGGGAGATTGGGACTGACATATATACATTAATATGTATAAAACAGATAACTGGGGCTTCCCTGGTGGCGCAGTGGTTGAGAGTCTGCCTGCCGATGCAGGGGACACGGGTTGTGCCCCGGTCTGGGAAGATCCCACATGCCACGGAGTGGCTGGGCCCGTGAACCATGGCCGCTGAGCCTGCACATCCGGAGCCTGTGCTCCACAACGGGAGAGCCCACAACAGTGAGAGGCCCGCGTACCGCAAAAAAAAAAAAAAAAAAAAAAAAAAGAAGACAACAAAAAACACCAGATAACTAATAAGAACCTGCTGTATAAAAAAATAAATAAATAAATAACTAGCTTGAATGCACGGCAGAATTAGGGCCTCCTGGAGCCCTTAAATGAACCCTCTCCTTCCTGCCCCAACACCACTCCGACCCTCCCATCACAAGTGCCTGTATCTCCGTGTCTCTGTTGTGAGAAAGAGAAATCAGCCCTGATATCCAGGAAACAGCCTAGCACTCACAGCTAGGTCTTGTTACTTTCTTTTTTTTTTGCTGTGCCATGCAGCACGTGGGATCTTAGTTCCCTGACCAGGGATTGAACCCATGCCCCCTGCACTGGAAGCACAGAGTCTTAACCACTGGACCTGCAGGCAAGTCCCTTGGTGATTTCTTTTTTTTTTTAACATCTTTATTGGAGTATAATTACTTTACAATGTTGTTTTAGTTTCTGTTGTATAACAAAGTGAATCAGCTATATGTATACATACATCCCCATATCCCTTCCCTCTTGTGTCTCCCTCCCATCCTCCCTCTCCCATCCCACTAGGTGGTCACAAAGCACCGAGCTGATCTCCCTGTGCTATGCAACTGCTTCTCACTAGCTATTTTATATTTGGTAGTGTATATTTGTCCATGCCACTCTTTCACTTCGTCCCAGCTTACCCTTCCCCCTCCCCGTGTCCTCAAGTCCATTCCCTATGTCTGCATCTTTATTCCTGTCCTGCCCCTAGGCTCTTCAGAACCTTTTTTTTTCTTTATATTCCATATATATGTGTTAGCATACGGTAGTTGTTTTTCTCTTTCTGACTTACTTCACTCTGTATGACAGACTCTAGGTCCATCCACCTCACTACAAATAACTCAATTTGTATGGCTAAGTAATATTCCATTGTATATATGTGCCACATCTTCTTTATCCATTCATCTGTTGATGGACACTTAGGTTGCTTCCATGTCCTGGCTATTGTAAATAGAGCTGCAATGAACATTGTGGTACATGACTCTTTTTGAATTATGGTTTTCTCTGAGTATATGCCCAGTAGTGGGATTGCTGGGTCATATGGCAGTTCTATTTTTAGTTTTTTAAGGAACCTCCATACTGTTCTCCACAGTGGCTGTATCAATTTACATTCCCACCAACAGTGTAAGAGGGTTCCCTTTTCTCCACACCCTCTCCAGCATTTACTGTTTGTAGATTTTTTGATGAGGGCCATTCTGACTGGTGTGAGATGATACCTCATTGTAGTTTTGATTTGCATTTCTCTAATGATTAGTGATGTTGAGCATCCTTTCATGTGTTTGTTGGCAATCTGTATATCTTCTTTGGAGAAATGTCTATTTAGGTCTTCTGCCCATTTTTGGATTAGGTTGTTTGTTTTTTTGATATTGAGCTGCATGAGCTGTTTATAAATTTTGGAGATTAATACTTTGTCAGTTGCTTCATTTGCAAATATTTTCTCCCATTCTGAGGGTTGTCTTTTCATCTTGTTTATGTTTTCCTCTGCTGTGCAAAAGCTTTTAAGTTTCATTAGGTCCCATTTTTTAATTTTTGTTTTTATTTCCATTTCTCTAGGAGGTGGGTCAAAAAGGATCTTGCTGTGATTTATGTCATAGAATGTTCTGCCTATGTTTTCCTCTAAGAGTTTTATAGTGTCTGGTCTTACATTTAGGTCTTTAATCCATTTTGAGTTTATTTTTGTGTATGGTGTTAGGGAGTGTTCTAATTTCATTCATTTACCTGTAGCTGTCCAGTGTTCCCAGCACCACTTATTGAAGAGGCTTTCTTTTCTCCATTGTACATTCTTGCCTCCTTTATCAAAAATAAGGTGACCATAGGTGCGTGGGTTTATCTCTGGGCTTTCTATCATGTTCCATTGATCTATATTTCTGTTTTTGTGCCAGTACCATACTGTCTTGATTACTGTAGCTTTGTAGTATAGCCTGAAGTCAGGGAGCCTGATTCTTCCAGCTCCGTTTTTCTTTCTCAGGATTGCTTTGGCTATTCAGGGTCTTTGGTGTTTCCATACAAATTGTGAAATTTTTTGTTCTAGTTCTGTGAAAAATGCCATTGGTAGTTTGATAGGGATTGCACTGAATCTGTAGATTGCTTTGGGTAGTATAGTCATTTTCACAATGTCGATTCTTCCAATCCAAGAACATGGTATATCTCTCCATCTGTTGGTATCATCTTTAATTTCTTTCATCAGTGTCTTATAGTTTTCTGCATACAGGTCTGTTGTCTCCCTAGGTAGGTTTATTCCTAGGTATTTTATTCTTTTTGTTGCAATGGTAAATGGGAGTGTTTCCTTAATTTCTCTTTCAGATTTTTCATCATTGGTGTATAGGAATGCAAGAGATTTCCGTGCATTAATTTTGTATCCTGCTACTTTGCTTGGTGCTTTCTTTTTTTTTTTTTTTTTAATTTTTTTTTTTTTTTTTTTTTTTTTGCAGTATGTGGGCCTCTCACTGTTGTGGCCTCTTCCGCTGCGGAGCACAGGCTCCGGGCGCGCAGGCTCAGCAGCCATGGCTCACGGGCCCAGCCGCTCCACGGCATGTGGGATCTTCCTGGACTGGGGCACGAACCCGTGTCCCCTGCATCGGCAGGCAGACTCTCAACCACTGCGCCACCAGGGAAGCCCTGCTTGGTGCTTTCTTGATGAACACAGAGAGTTGCACAGAATATCAGTGTCACACAAGGCCATTCTGTGACTGTTACAAAGTAAGACAAAACAAGACCACTCTGTAAGCATGTGAACACTAAAACATGAACACTGTCCAAGCCACAAAAATGACCAAACTCCCCCTGTGCTAGTGGATATGAGTGACTGCTACTTCTTTGCCAATCACAGCTTTGGCCACAGTCTAGTTTGCCCTCCTTCTAGATTAAATATATTAAGATAGTGAACCAAAATTATCCTCACTTTGTGACATCTTTGAATCCAGAGCAAAGACCCAATCCTTACCAAAATCACCTCATACAAGCCCAAGTCTTTTAATAAGTCCTTTTGAGCACCTTCCTACTAAGATACCTCACTATTCCCCCCATGGTGTGTGTAACTCCCTTGTTACATGAGTAATAAATGCAACTTATTCAACAAGAGGTGTGCTCCTAATGGGTTTTGCCTGGAGGGCACTGACGGTTGGAATCGTCAAGTTATCTGGTACAAGGATCTCTTTCAATCTTTAACCTGAAGAGGCTGTATCAAGTTTTGTTCTCCCAAGACAGAGAGTAGATGATTCTCTTACAAAAGACAAATGTTAACTTTTGCATAATCAAAAAAACAAAAACAAGATTTTCTTATAAATTAGTTCCCTCCATGATTTTCTTAGCCTATTTCATTACTGGGTAGAAAAAATTAATAGCAACCACTTTTCCAAGAGCCTCTTTTATGTCCTGGTTTCTCAGGCTGTAGGTTCAGCATGGGAGTCACCACAGAGAACACTGCAGCAGCTGCTATGTCTATCTCAGCTGAGTGGGAGGATAAAGGGTTGAAATACAGAAATATCATGGTGCCATAGAAGAGGAAAACCATAGCCAGGTGGGAGCACAGGTGGAGAAGGCTTTCCATCTTCCCTTTGTGGACTGGATTCTGAGGACAGCACAGGTGATAAGGATATATGATACCAGGATGCAAACAAATGGGGTGCTCATTATTGGCCGTGCTTCAGTTAGAATCATCACCTCACTGAGGTGTGTATCAGAGAGGAGAGTTTCAGGAGAGTGGTCACATCACAGAAGAAGTGGGGGATGGCACTGTCTGCACAGAATGAGAGTCAAGCCATCAGCAGGGTATGCTACAGCATATCCAGGTTGGCAATGACCCACAATCCAGTGACCAGCAGGGCACAGAGCTGGTGGGTCATCTTTGCTTAGTAGTGTAAGGGGTGGTATACAGCAACAAAGCGGTCATAGTCCATCACAGCCAAGAGGAAACTGTCCATGTCCATGAATGTGAAAACAAAATACATCTGCATGAGACACCTAGAGAAGGGGATGGTCTGCTTCCTGAGTATGTGGTTGGCCAGCATCTTGGGGACAGTGGTGGAGGAGAAGCAGATATCCACGAAGGACAGGTTGCAGAGGAAGAAGGACACGGGGATGTGCAAGCAGGAGTCTGTGCTGATGGCCAAGAGGATAAGCAGGTTTCCCAAGACTGTGGCCAGGTACATGCTCAGGAAGAGCACGAAGAGAAGCTGCTGCTGCTAGGGCTGCCTGGAGAGCCCCAGGAGGAGGAACTCAGAGTTACTTGACTGGTTTGTCTCTCCCATGGGGCTGGACTCAGATGCAGAGAAGAGAAGCAGAGGTCAGAAACCTAGAAGCAAAGGGTTTGGGTGCAATAACCCAAGCTCCAGCCATGGTCATGTTAATAAAACCTACATTAGAGTTGCTCAGTCAGAATCTGCCCCTACTCCCTACACCCTCAACTTCCGACCTCCAGTCCTAGATGATGCTGGTTCCACTGGACTAATTTTTTAAATTATATGAAATATAACATAAAAACAAAACACAGGCACATACACAGCCCTTCCCTGACATTATGTGCATCTCTATTAACATTCCCAGGCTTTTGCCCACTTAGTAGATCATAGAGAGAAGAGAAACAGCTCGTTGGTACTGGGTTTATCACAAGCAACAGACGAGGGATTCAGGACTTTTACTACTACTCCCTGGATCTGGAAGATTTAACAAAGGAGGTTCTTCAGAGAACTTCACCGGGGACTTCTCTAGTGGCACAGTGGTTAAGAATCCACCTGCCAATGCAGGGGACACGGGTTCGAGCCCTGGTCGGGGAAGATCCCACATGCCTTAGAGCAGCTAAGCCCATGCACCGCAACTACTGAGCCTGCGCTCTAGAGCCCACGAGCCACAACTACTGAAGCCCGCGTGCCTAGAGCCCACGCTCCGCAACAAGGGAAGCCACTGCAATGATAAGCCCACGCACCACAATGAAGAGTAGCCCCTGTTCGCCGCAACTAGAGAAAGCCCGCGCGCAAAAAAGAAGACCCAACGCAGCCTAAAATTAATTAATTAATTAATTAAAAAAAAAAACTTCACCCATTAGTAAAGAAATATTGACATCCCCACTGTTACAATCTTACCTGGGAGAAGTTCGTGCTGTTGCTATCAAGTGTTCTTCACCTTTGAGGAACTGGCCAGTGCTCCTCTTTATTATAAGGTTTGGAAAGTCTTGGAAATATAGGTAGGTTCTGAGCAAATAGAGATTCATGGCCTTAGCTCTCTGTGCAGGATGTTTGGAGGTATCAGAGATGGGTATTTACAGTAGCCTCCATGGTCACTGGGACCAGATTCCCTGAGAGCCTTTTTAGAGACAAGCAGAAAGTAATTGTCCCACCTATTTCCTGGTCCCTATGAGCCCAACCATGATGAATGACAAAGCTTATGATCTAACTCCTGGGTCAGAACTTGGAGATAAAGCAATCTGGGTGGAGAGAAGTCCCAGAGAAAACTCCCTGAGATTTCCAAATTCATCACCTTGCTGATCTAGGCTTATGTTTATGTATTTGAAAGTTCAGTTATTAAAAGATTTTTCTTCTCATTTTCTTAGCTCAGAAACTGGGGTTATTGCAGTGTTATCTGAGTCAACCCCTTTTCCTCTAATATCTATCCAGTCATTTACTGATTAGAGCTAGTGATGCATTTGCAGACAGGGATGCTGGGGTTGGGTGGGGGTGGAAGTACAGAGTTGTGCTTAATCCTGTAACGCATTTGATGTAAAGGATTAGCCTCGCGGAGAGATGTATCAGAGAGCACAACATACCAGGATTGAGAAACTCCAGGCTCCCAGAGTAGACTTCTTTGGAGATGTCTTCCCAGCTCACAATGGATCACCCTTTTCTGAGGATGGTCCCCAATCCAGAGTCACAGGGGTGTGAGCTCCAGCAGCCCAGTTTATAGTCCACCACCTCCTGCCCAGTGAGGATTCACGATTGGATTTGGGAACCTGACACTGAGGCTGCGGACCTGCGGGTCATTCTCAGTATGACTTGGCCTGGATGTGGAAATCCAGAAGCTTGTAACTCTCTCCTGACTGCCCCATAGATGGAGAAGCAAAAGTCTATGCAGAAAGGCCAAAAATGCACAGAGAGAGAGAAATAATGATGAGATTTAAAGAGTACTAGTGGTGGCCCAGTTCAGGGTTCAAGTCCTTTTCTGATGATTGGTTACATTGCGGCAGTTCTTAGACGAAAATAATAAAACCGAAGTCATGCTGATTAAGCAGAAAAGGATTTCTTGAAAATGATAGCTCATACTTCAAAACCACAGAGCAACTGGAGAAGCAGGCTCAGGAGGTCACTCGGCGCTATAATGGCCCAAATCATACCACAGTACAGGTTTGATTAGCATGTTCCTGCTGCCTCCAAGCATAAATCTTACAGTTCATGGCTCTGACACAGCTAGCCACTGGACACAGGGTACCACCAGTAGCACTGTTACCCGGGGATCCATTTTGCTGCAATGGCTGCCACTGCTAGAAAAATTTCCTCCTTGTCTCCCTTTCTTTGTGTCAAAGGCTGAGTCAGGATATCTAATGGGTAGGCACATGCCCACAGCTTAGCTGCTACAGGGGCTGTGAGATAAGTTATTCAGGGTTTCCTGTGATACAGGAAGAAGTAGGCTTTTCTTCCCAACAAGAATGATGAAGTAGGGTATTACCTGAGCTTTGGAAGGGGTCACAGAAGTTGGGAAGCCAAAAAACAAGATAAATGCCCACTAGAATCCACCCCTCCAGTTGTATAACATTAACACACATCCCTCTTACCAACTTACCCTTCAGTAGAATAGCAATTCTCTGGTCTAACATAATACAACTATCCTTCTCATAACAGGGGAGCAACTCAAAATCCCATCAGTTACTGTATCCAGGTCCCAAACCAAGATCTTCCCTGATCCAGTCATGATCCCATCCTGACAGTCTATAACTTCGGAATCAAACCTGAAAGCTAACCAATAACTACATATCCTATGTATATGTAAAACAGAGGGAGGAAGGGAGAGAAAAGAAGAAAGCTAGCTAGCTAAAATACATAAATATATAGGTAACAAAGGAAGGAGGAAAATATGACTGATGATGTAATCTTCGTTTCCACAGGTAGTCATGAACAATTAATTGATATTAATAATGTTCCGTAACTACAATCTAATTCATGTTCCCTTTATCTTTAGCCAGCATCTCAGCTACTCAAGGTTTTAAAAATCTGAATAGTGACTTTAATTCTCATGTCTGAGAGATCTGACATCCTTATGATCTTGCCCATATAAGATTGTCCTAGTCTTTCATTAACTGCCATCACTGGACATGGCAATTCCAGAGTCCTCTCAAGGAGATCTTTCCATCCATTATCCTCTGCTACCACTGTGTAGCAGAAAAACTGTTTTCTACTGATAGTCAAAGTTATAACAATATTAGAATCTCCTTTTGGTCAGTTTATCCAAGTAGCAAAAGGAGCCCAAATTGGCCGGCAAGAAGTCTCTTCAGAGCCCAGTGTTGCTGGGATAAAAAGCAAAATTTTGAAAGTAGATCATTAGGTATTGCAAAAAGAGATGCCCACTTTTACCTCTTGTTTCCTTGCCCCATAAATTCCTGGTTGGGAGAAAGTTCAGCATATATTGTCCACTGGTACGAAACTTATACTGTATCCTGTAAAACAGCACCCTAACCTTACAGGGTAACCTCAAAAATTGAGGTACCAAAATCGAGTCTTTAAAAGACCATTTCTCTGTTCCATAAGGTCAACTGCTTCTGGTGATGGTGTAAAAGTAAATGCTCGTACTTTCCTGGTGGTCCAGCAGTTAAGACTCCATGCTCCCAATGCAGGGGCCCCAGGTTTGATCCCTGGTCAGGGAACTAGATCCCACATGCTGCAACTAAAGATCCAGCATGCCCCAACTAAAGATTCCGCACACTGCAACGAAGACCCCGCCTGCCACAATTAAGGCCCTGTGCAGCCAAATAAATAAAATAAATATATATATATTTTAAATTGCCCCCCAAAGTCCTTTAGAAAAAAGAAGGTAAATGCCAAAGAATCCTATGGACACTAGCCTTATCCCTTGTATTAGTTATCTATTGTCAAGTAACAAGTTACACCAAAACTTTGCAACTTAAAACAGTAAACATTTATCTCACACTGTTCCTATGGGTCGGGAATCTGGTAGTGGTTCAGCTGAATGGTTCTGGATCAGGGCTTCTCATGAGATTTCAGTTAAGTTATCTGCAGGGGCCCAGTCATCTGAAAGCTTGACCATGGGTGGAGGATGAGTGTCCAAGATGGCTCCTTCACATTGCTATTGGCAGGAAGCCTCAGTTCCTCTCGTGGACTTCTCCATAAAGCTAACTTGATAGGTCCTTGCAACAGAGTAGCTGGTTTCCCCCTGAGCAAGTGATTCAAGACAGCAAGATACAAGCCACAGTATCTTTTATGAGGGAGCTCCAGAAGTTAAACAGCAACATTTCCACAACATCCTATAGTTCACACAGTGCTACAGATTGAATGTGTCCCCACAAAATTCATATGTTGAAATCCCAACTCCCAGGGTGATGGTATTAGGAGTTGAAGCCTTTGGGAAGTGATTACGTCATGAAGGGAGAGCCCTCACCAACAGGATTAGTACCCTTATAAAAGAGGCCTGAGAAAGCTCCCTTGTCCCTTCCATCATGTGAGACGGAACCGCTATCTATGAACCAGGAAGTGGGCTCTCACCAGACAACAAATGTGCCAGCATCTTGATTTTGGACTTTCCAGCCTCCAGAACTGTGAAAAATAAATTTCTGTTATGTATAAGCTACCTAGTCCATGGTTTTGGCTGTGCTGGGTCTTCGGTGCTGTGCAGGGATTTTCTCTAGTTCCGCTGAGTGGGGACTACTCTTCATTGCGGTGCACGGGCTTCTCATTGTCGTGGCTCCTCTTGTTGCGGAGCATGGGCTCTAGGCGCGCAGGCTTCAGTAGTTGTGGCATGTGGACTCAGTAGTTGTGTCTTGCAGGCCCTAGAGCTCAGGCTCAGTAGTTGTGGCACATGGGCTTAGTTGCTCTGCGGCATGTGGGATCTTCCCAGGCCAGGGCTCGAACCTGTGTCCCTTGCATTGGCAGGCAGATTCTTAACCACTGTGCCACCAGGGAAGCCCCCAGTCCATGGTATTTTGCTACAGAAGCCCGAATGGATTAAGACACAAAGTCAGCCCAATTCAGGGTGTGAAGGGATTACACAAGACTAGGATCGCTAGGGACCATCATGACAACTGGCTACCACATTCCTTTTTTTATAAAGTGAGTTCCTTGGTTAGAAACGATGTTGGTGGGATGCCAAGTTGATGAATAAATCCATTCATCCCTAACACACATCCTATTAGTCTTTTTAACATCTTTATTGCACTATAATTGCTTTACAATGGTGTGTTAGTTTCTGCTTTATAACAAAGTGAATCAGCTATACATATACATATGTTCCCATATCTCTTCCCTCTTGCGTCTATCCTATTAGTCTTTCAACCTCAGGTTGACTAAGCACTTCCTTGGGTACATCGGTTGGTTTTCCTTTCCTGAATACTTCTGCACATTCCCAGATACCCATGCTCACCATAGGTTTTCTACCTGTATCATCTTGATTAAGTAATAAGTGATGCCTGGGATGTCATAAATATCCCGAGTCTGACTCACAAGGCTCAAATCTTAACATCTCCTTTAGGTCTGCAGAACCAATTACATACATCAATATTGCCTCCTAGACTAGAAATCTTGGGAAGCTTAAAACAACGATTCTCAAACATTAACGTGAACAGAAATCACCTGGAATGTTGTTAAAGTGAAGATTCTGACTCAGGAAGTCTGGAATGGAGCCTGAGATTACGCATTTCTAACAATCAGCCAGGCAATGATGCCTGGTCCTCGGATCACACTGAGTAGTAGCAAAGGCTCAGCACTGGAGTAAAAGGAGCCCTTGATCTAAGAAGGGTACGTCGGTTTTTGCGATACTGGCTTCCCAGCCAACCTCGCTTTTTGAAAGGATTTCCGGATTGGAAGTCAGACCTTGACTTCCGACAGTCCCAGCCTGTGGAAGCAAGAGACAGGAATCTTGAACACCTCGTGACCCATCCTAACCGGGAAGGGCAGACAGAAGGGGCAGAGACCAAAAGGACCGGGATCAGGTGAAGTGTGGAAAGCTCATGGGACCCGCCAGTTGCCCAGGTTTGGCGGGCACCAACCCCTGAGTTTCTCCTTATACCATTTCGGGGTAAAAAGTCAGAGCCACTTACTGCAATGCAGAACACCCGATCCTTACTGGAGCTCCCAGCCCGCGGTACTTCCGGTGAAAGACGCAGTTGCACTTTCCCAAAGAGAGTGCGCAGAACTGAGGCACCGCCCCCTCCTTTCTAATTGGGCAGGAGCACGTGGGGTGCGGGTTGGGGGGCGCTGGTCCGCTATTATTGGATAATTAAAGAAAGGTCTGCAAGGAGCGGGGCAAGGAGAGCCATACAACGCAGCCTCTGATTGGTCCCGGTCGAGGGCGTGTGCGGCGCTTCGGGAAAGAGGTCCGGCCGAGTCTGCGCCTCCCGCGCTGCGCCTGCGCATGAGGGGCCGGAATAGGGACGTCCTCTTACGTGCGGAAGACTCCTGACACTGAGGGGATGGGAATGGAGGTGCAAAGGTCCGGGGGTCCCCAAAAGCTTAATATTCAAGATAAATCATATTTCAATGCAGTGATTTTAAAAGCAAAATTAGTGCAAGAAATCTTCGAACAAAATATCAAAATTTTAAAGACAAGATCAGTAAGATGGAACTTAATTTAATAGTATTTAAGAGCTTCGATTGATTGAGAGAAATTGTCAAAAATGGTAGTTCTCTCTGTTGAGACCGAGTTGGGCAAAGAAGTAGATTTTTAAAATATTACTGATGTTTGGGCTTCCCTGGTGGCGCAGTGGTTGAGAATCTGCCTGCCAGTGCAGCGGACACGGGTTCGAGCCCTGGTCTGGGAAGATCCCACATGCCGCGGAGCAAGTAGGCCCGTGAGTCACAACTACTGAGCCTGCACGTCTGGAGCCTGTGCTCCGCGACAGGAGAGGCCGCGACAGTGAGAGGCCCACGCACTGCGATGAAGAGTAGCCCCCGCTCGCCGCAACTGGAGAAAGCCCTCGCACAGAAACGAAGACCCAACACACCCAAAAATAAATAAATAAATTTATTTATTTATTTTTTTAAAAAATGCACATAGGCTTCAATATGGCTTGAAAGGTAGCAGAGAGCTGAGACAAGCTCATCAACCCCTTCAGGAAACTTTCTCATCTTCTTCTCCCCATACTGATTCAGTCATATAATCATTTACTCAGGCAAATAATAATTTTTGAGCAACCACTACATCCCAGGTACTGTTGAAAAAAACTGGGTTCCTGCAGTCATGGAGATACAGCCTAGTCAGAGTAGGGGGCATGAGGAGAGAAACAAAAAACAAAATAATTCCTTCAGGGTATTTATTTCTGCTATTTACTCATTCTTCATGAAACATTATGCACCTCACGTGAACCAGACCCAGCGCCCAACACTGAGTGTACAAACGTGAATAATGACCCATTTCTTATCGCAAGGATGGAAGACCCAAGAATGAATGCAAACAACTGCGGGAGAAGATTGTAAAGGAAAAGGCAAGCAATTCTACTGGGATGACATTTAATTTCCAAGGGCTGCCAAAACGAAGTAGCACAAACTAGGGGCTTCCCTGGTGGCGCTGTGATTAAGAATCTTCCTGCCAGTGCAGGGGACATCGGTTCGAGGCCGGGTCCGGGAAGATCCCACATGCCGGGGAGCAACTAAGCCCATGCGCCACAATTACTGAGCCTGCACTCTGGAGCCTGCAAGCCACAACTACTGAAGCCTGCACACCTGGAGCCCGTGCTCCACAACAAAGAGAAGCCACCGCAAGGAGAAGCCTGTTCACCGCAATGGATAGTAGTCCCCGCTCTCTGCAACTAGAGAAAGCCTGAGTACAGCAACGAAGACCCAACACAGCCAAAAGTAAATAAATAAATAAATAATTTAAAATGCTACAAAGTACCACAAACTAGCTATAAATAACAGAAATTTATCTCACAGTTCGGGAGGCTAGAAGTCCAAAATCAAGGTGTTGGCAGGGTTGATTCCTTCTGGAGGTTCTGAGGGAGAACCTTTTCTACCTTCTGTGGCTGCAGCAACACCTGGGATCATTTAAGGTTGCTTAGTGCCAGCAATCCAGGTGATGCTTGTAAATGCATGCATCACTCCAATCTCTTGTGTTTACAAGAACTTCACAAGCACTGGAACCAGATTCCCTGAGAGGCTCATTAGAGAAAAGGATAATTGTCTTGCCTACTTCTTGGTCCCTTTGTACCAAACAATGATGATAAAGAATATTGTTTAAGGTTTAGATGTAACTCTTGGGTCAAAACTTGAAGATATTACAAATGAAGCCAGCGCTATGGAGATAAATCCCAGACAAAATTCCCTGGGACCTCAAACCTGGGACCTGGCTGATCTGGGCCTGTGCCCATAGATGGGGAAATTCAATTATTAAATCCTAGTTCTCCTCACTCCCTTCGTTCAGACCTGGGGCTATTCCTGAGTTTCCTGTGTAATTCTTGCTTTCTTATGTCTGGTTATATCCAGAGAAGATTAGTGATACCTAATCGTCTCCACTGTGCAGATGGGATTATTGAGAACCCATTACAGAGCTGAGCTTAATTCATGATCACACCTGGGTTAAAGGACAACCTGATTCCAAGGGAAGTTGTCTCCAGGAGAACCCAGCATACTGTGATTTACAAACTCCAAGCCCCAAGGCAGATACCTTTTGGGATGTCTGTCCAGCTTACATTGTTTACCTTTTTCCTGAATGGAACCCCTAATTCACATAGTAGTGACCGTGGGGCCCCAGCAACCATATTTATACCACCCCCCTCTCTTCATCATAGCTGGTTAGACCAGGGTATTTGGAACTAGGCTGAGGGAGAGCCAGTCCATATCACTATGTGGCTTGGCTGGAATGTGTAAATCAAACCCTCTTCTGCCTGCCCATTGCTATCCTATGGACTGAGGAGCAGAGAAGTGCTGAAGGAACAAACACAGAGAGAGGAGAAGATATTAGTTGGAGAAAACCCTCATGGTTTTCTAATTCTGGGTTCGAGTCTTTACCTGATGACTGGCTACATTCCAGAATGTTTCACTTAGGGTTCTTAGTCACAAATAATAAAAACCAATATGGCTAATTTGAGCAGAAAAATTAAAAGATTAAAAAAAACTTTTTTATTGAGTCCATCAAAGGATGAATGGATAAGTAAATTGTAGCTGGGTGGAGGAACAGATTGGGAGTTTGGGATTGACATGTACACACTACTATATTTAAAATAGATAACCAACAAGGACCTACAGTATAGCACAGGGAACTCGGCTAAATATTCTGTAATAACCTAAATGGGAAAAGAATTTGAAAAGAATGAATACTTGTATGGGTATAACGGAATCACTTTTCTGTACACCTGCAACTAACATATCATTGTTGATCAACTACACTCAAATATAAAATAAAATAATTTTTAATTATATAAATAAATAAATAAATTTTATTTATACAATGGGATATTATTCAGCCATAAAAAGGAATGAAGTCATGATACATATTACAACCTGTATGAACCTCAAAATCATTATGCTAAATAAAAGAAGACAGACACAAAAGGTCACATACTGTATGATAGGACATCTGGGTGGAGGGGCCCAAGAGTCAGATGTTTTGGACCTGTGACTCAGGCAAGGGTCCAGCTTCACATGGTTCAGAAGTCATCAGCACATAAGTTTATCTGAGGCCATGAGAGTGAATGGGATTGTCCACAGAAAGGGAGTAACATGAGAAGGAAAAAAATATCCAAGAATAAAACCCATGAGGATAATAACATATAGTGAGGTGACAGAAATAGAGGCCAGAAAATGTGATCTGTAAAGGTAGAAATCAGGAAACAAGTAGTGAACAAGAAGGAAGTGGTGTCTCAGAAGCCAAGAGCTAAGTTTCAAAAAAAAAAACTGTATCAGTAATGTATTAACATAGTAATAGTATGTGACAAAACTCCCCAACCTCAATGGAATAGAAAAGCAATAACCTCCTATTCACTGGTCTCAAGGTCAAATTCAGCTTCAGGCTGTGGGCCATCTGGGCTTGGCACCAGGCTGTGGGCCAGGCTCATGTCCTCTCTTCTTGTGTCCTCCTGGGTCTCAGGCTGGAGGCGCAGCAGTGACCCAGAGCATGGTCTCCTGATGGAGCAACGGACTGCGGGTGGATAAACCCAACCCCAAGCCCATTTGAAGCCTCTCCTTAGGTCACCTGCACTGACATCCCATTGGCCAAAACCCAAGTCAAGGGTCAGGGAAGGGCACTCCATCTGCCATGAGGCCATGGAAAGGGCATGGATACATAATGGTATTATAGGCAAGAGAAAGACTGAGTTTCAAAATTCATTCTAAAATACAAACCTAGTGGTAAACAATGCCAATGAGACAGAGAAATTAAGCAAAGAAGTAGATGACATGAATTATATTTTGTAAAATTATTTTTTAAAGAAAACACTATGTGATGTTTTCAAAGTATATTTTTATAATATGGTAAATGCAATCCAGCCTGGTAGTTAAGCATATGTGTTTTGGTCAGCCAACATGACTTAGTTGTACTTATTGTTAGAATATCATTATAATTAAAATGTTAAATGAAAAAGTGAGATAGAAAAATATTCAGAATGCAGGGTTTTTAGATAGTTTTCTTTCTCTGTGATAACTCTCTGCTTTTCCCAAAAGTTTCTTTAATAGGCATTGTTGAGAACTGTGAAGGGTCTGAGATTTTACCCTATTAACTAATCTAGTCTTCCAGGTTCATGGATGGTAGCAGAAGACACAAGACTGTTGGGTCAAAGACAAAGAACTTTAAGGCATAACTCAGAGATATTGCGGTTCAGTTCTAGACTTCCAAAATAAGGCAAATATCAAAATAAAGCACGTCACACGAATATTTTGGTTTCCAGTGCATATAAAAGTTATGCTTACACTGTACTGTAGTCTACTGTGTGCACTAGCATTATGCCTTTAAAAAAAAAATGTACGTACCAAGTAGAAGCAAGAACTACAGTCTTGCAGCCTGTGGAAGAAAAACCACATTCACAGAAAGATAGACAAGATGAAAAGGCAGACGGCTATGTACCAGATGAAGGAACAAGATAAAACCCCAGAAAAACAACTAAATGGAATGGAGATAGGCAACCTTCCAGAGAAAGAACTCAGAATAATGATAGTGAAGATGATCCAGGACCTCGGAAAAAGAATGAAGGTAAAGATCGAAAAGATGCAAGAAATGTTTAACAAAGATCTAGAAGAATTAAAGAAAAAACAAACAGAGATGAACAATACAATAACTGAAATGAAAACTACCCTAGAAGGAATCAATAGCAGAATAACTGAGGCAGAAGAATGGATAAGTGACCTGGAATACAGAATGGTGGAATTCACTGCTGCAGAACAGAATATAGAAAAAAGAATGAAAAGAAATGAAGACAGCCTAAGAGACCTCTGGGACAACATTAAACGCAGCAACATTCGCATTATAGGGGTCCCAGAAGGAGAAGAGAGAAAAGACCTGAGAAAATATTTGAAGAGATTATAGTCGAAAACTTCCCTAACATGGGAAAGGAAATAGCCATGCAAGTCTAGGAAGCACAGAGAGTCCCAGGCAGGATAAACCCAAGGAGAAACACGCTGAGACACATAGTAATCAAACTGGCAAAAATTAAAGACAAAGAAAAATTATTGAAAGCAGCAAGGGAAAAATGACAAGTAACATACAATGGAACTCCCTTAAGGTTAAGAGCTGATTTCTCAGCAGAAACTCTACAAGCCAGAAGGGAATGGCATGATATACTTAAAGTGATGAAAGGGAAGAACCTACAACTAAGATTACTCTACCCGGCAAGGATCTCATTCAGATTAGATGGAGAAATCAAAAGCTTTACAGACAACCAAAAGCTATGGGAATTCAGCACCACCAAACTAGCTCTACAACAAATGCTAAAGGAACTTCTCTAAGTGGGAAACACAAGAGAAGAAAAGGACCTACAAAAACAAACCCAAAACAATTCAGAAAATGGTCATAGGAACATACATATCGATAATTACCTTAAACGTAAATGGATTAAATGCTCCAACCAAAAGACACAGGCTTGCTGAATGGATACAAAAACAAGACCCATATATATGCTGTCTACAAGAGACTCACTTCAGACCTAGGGACACATACAGACTGAAAGTGAGGAGATGGAAAAAGATATTCCATGCAAATGGAAATCAAAAGAAAGCTGGAGTAGCAATACTCATATCCGATAAAATAGACTTTAAAATAAAGAATGTTACAAGAGACAAGGAAGGACACTACATAATGATCAAGGGATCAATCCAAGAAGATATAACAATTATAAATATATATGCACCCAACATAGGAGCACCTCAATACATAAGGCAACTGCTAACAGCTATAAAAGAGGAACTCAACAGTAACACAGTAATAGTGGGGGACTTTAACACCTCACTTACACCAATGGACAGATCATCCAAAATGAAAATAAATATGGAAAAGAAGCTTTAAATGACACAATAGACCAGATAGATTTAATTGATATTTATAGGACATTCCATCCAAAAACAGCAGATTACACTTTCTTCTCAAGTGAGCACAGAACGTTCTCCAAGATAGATCACATCTTGGGTCACAAATCAAGCCTCAGTAAATTTAAGAAAATTGAAATCATATCAAGCATCTTTTCTGACCACAACGCTATGAGATTAGAAATCAATTACGGGGAAAAAAACGTAAAAACACAAACACATGGAGGCTGAACAATACATTACTAAATAACCAAGAGATCACTGTAGAAATCAAAAAGGAAATCAAAAAATACCTAGAGACAAATGACAATGAAAACATGATGATCCAAAACCTATGGGATGCAGCAAAAGCAGTTCTAAGAGGGAAGTTTATAGCTATACAAGCCTACCTCAAGAAACAAGAAAAATCTCAAATAAACAATCTAACCTTACACCTAAAGGAACTAGAGAAAGGAGAACAAACAAAACCCAACAACAAAACCCAAAGTTAGCAGAAGGAAAGAAATCATAAAGATCAGAGCAGAAATAAATGAAATAGAAACAAAGAAAGCAATAGCAAAGATCAATAAAACTAAAAGGTGGTTCTTTGAGGGGATAAACAAAATTGATAAACCATTAGCCAGACTCATCAAGAAAAAGAGGGAGAGGACTCACATCAATAAAATTAGATATGAAAAAGAAGTTACAACAGACACTGCAGAAATACAAAGCATCCTAAGAGACTACTACAAGCAACTCTATGCCAATAAAATGGACAACGTGGAAGAAATGGACAGATTCTTAGAAAGGTATAACCTTCCAAGACTTAACCAGGAAGAAATAGAAAATATGAACAGACCAATCACAAGTAATGAAATTGAAACTGTGATTAAAAATCTTCCAACACACAGAAGTCCAGGACCAGACAGCTTCACAGGTGAATTCTATCAAACATTTAGAGAAGAGCTAACACCCATCCTTCTCAAACTCCTCCAAAAAACTGCAGAGGAAGGAACACTCCAAAACTCATTCTATGAGGCCACCATCACCCTGATACCATAACCAGACAAAGATACTACAAAAAAAGAAAATTACAGACCAATATCACTCATGAATATAGATGCAAAAATCCTGAACAAAATACTAGCAAACAGAATGTAACAACACATTAAAAAGATCACACACCATGATCAAGTAGGATTTATCCCAGGGATGCAAGGATTCTTCAATATATGCAAATCAATCAATGTGATACACCATATTAACAAATTGAAGAATAAAAACCATATGATCACCTCAATAGATGCAGAAAAATCTGTGGACAAAATTCAACACCCATTTATGATAAAAACTCTCCAGAAAGTGGGCATAGAGGGAACCTACCTCAACATAATAAAGGCCATATACAACAAACCCACAGCAAACATCATTCTCAATGGTGAAAAACTGAAAGCATTTACTCTAAGATCAGGAACAAGACAAGTATGTCCACTCTCATCACTATTATTCAACATAGTTTTGGAAGTCCTAGCCACGAAAATCAGAGAAGAAAAAGAAATAAAAGGAATACAAATTGGAAAAGAAGAAGTAAAACTGTCACTGTTTGAAGATGACATGATAGTATACATAGAGAATCCTAAAGATGCCACCAGAAAACTACTAGAGCTAATCAATGAATTTGGTAAAGTTTCAGGATACACAATTAATGCACAGAAATCCCTTGCATTCCTATATACTAATGATGAAAAATCTGAAAGAGAAATTAAGGAAACACTCCCATTTACCATTGCAACAAAAAGAATAAAATACCTAGGAATAAACCTACCTAGGGAGACAACAGGCTTGTATGCAGAAAACTATAAGACACTGATGAAAGAAATTAAAGATGATACCGACAGATGGAGAGATATACCATGTTCTTGGATTGGAAGAATCAATAAAAAAAAAAGTACGTACCTTACTTTAAAAATACGTTTTTGCTAATAAATGCTAACCTTATCTGAGCCTTCAGAGAGTCATAATATTTTTGCAATAGTAACATTAAAGATTACTGACCACAGGTCACTTTAAAAATATAATAATAATGAAAAAGTTTGAAATATTGCAAGAATTACCAAAATAGGACACAAAGTGAGTAAATGCTGTAGGGGAGATGGCACCAAGGGATTTGACACAGGGTTGCCACTAATTTTCAATCTGTAAAAAAGTGTAATAACTGTGAAGCACAATAAAATGGGGCATGTTTGTATTACTCACAGCAGTAGCAGGAGCCAGAGTACCAGCGTTTACAACAGTTCCCTAAGCCCTGATTCTCACAGGATGATGTGAATAAGGCCAAGCAGTACCTGCATATACAAGGGATGTATGTTACAGGAGCCTAAGCTTAGGAAATCAAATCTTTTGTCATTGAGAATAAGTCTGCTTGAACTTTGCCCCAGAAGGATACATTATATTTATTATACCGGACAGTGAAAAATCTGCCCTTTGCTCTGGAAAGACACACCATTCTATCTTCCAATGCTGTTCATTATATAGACATCCTTGGAAAAATGGTCTAGAACAAAAAAGTGAATGTCTATGCTCACAGAATATGCAGAAAAGCAAGAGACACATGGAGAACTGTGTCTTACAAAGCATGTATTAATTCTCTACTCATAAAGTTTCATTTGTTTTTAACAGTGAATGGGAGATGGAGGCATTCATTGTTGACTATCCTTTCTAGGTATAGAATTATACTCTCTTTTTATCTCATGTACTAGAAGTTTAAAAAAAAAGATACTGACAATAGGGAAAGAACCCTTCATCAAGTCAACTATTTTATTTTATTTTTTAATTTTATTTATTTATTTATTTTTGGCTGCATTGGGTCTTCGTTGCTGTGCGTGGGCTTTCTCTACTTGTGGCAAGCGGGGGCTACTCTTCTTTAGGGTGCTCGGGCTTCTCATTGTGGTGGCTTTTCTCGTTGTGGAGCACGGGATCTAGGTGCTTCAGTACTTGTGGCTTGTGGGCTCTAGAGCGTGGGCTCAGTAGCTGTGGCGCATGGGCTTAGTTGTTCTACAGCAAGTGGGATCTTCCCGGACCAGGCCTCGAACCCGTGTCCCCTGAATTAGCAGGTGGATTCTTTTTTTTTTTTTTTTTTTGCGGTATGCGGGTCTCTCACTGTTGTGGCCTCTCCCGTTGCTGACCACAGGCTCCAGACGCGCAGGCTCAGCGGCCATGGCTCACAGGCTCAGCCGTTTCGCGGCATGTGGGATCTTCCCTGACCGGGGCACGAACCCGTGTCCCCTGCATCGGCAGGCGGACTCTCAACCACTGCACCACCAGGGAAGCCCTGCAGGTGGATTCTTAACCGCTGCGCCACCAGGGAAGTCCCAAGTCAACTATTTTAGAGAGTCTGAGAGAATGAGTCAACACAAGCTGAAAGGAAGTAGAGATGTGATATTAATATTAACTAAAGTATGCTTTAAGATGAAAAATGGATTAAAGAGGATGAAGATCTTTCAGTTACTAAAAGATACAATCCATAATGAACGTGTAGCATTCATGAACCTCTATTCCCTCCATAACCCAAAATCAAATCGAAAGGTAAAACTAGGCTTCTCTGGTGGCTCAGTGGTTAAGAATCCGCCTGCCAATGCAGGGAACCGGGTTCGGGAAGATCCTACATGCAGCGGAGCAACTAAGCTCATGCGCCACAACTACTGAGCCTGTGCTCTAGAGCCCGCGTGCCACAACTACTGAAGCCCGCGTGCCTAGAGCCTGTGCTCCGCAACAAAAGAAGCCACCGCAATGAGAAGCCCACGCACCGCAGCGAAGAGTAGCCCCTGCTCGCCGCAACTAGAGAAAGCCTGCGCACAGCAACAAAGACCCAACACGGCCAAAAATAAATAAATAAAATAAATAAATTTGTTTAAAGTAAAAGCTATTAATATACAGAAAGAACATAGTTGAAATGTTCATTACCTTACAGATCAATCAATCAAAAAAATTAAGTATCCAAATATTATAATCTTCATATATACTTATTTGAATTCTATTTCACAGACATAGCTATGATACAGAAGAAACCTGAAGTCCACTCCATATAAAAAAAGATCTCAAGGATGCAGCAGGAATCTCAAAGGTAGGAGGGTAAATCTGAGCTGGGTGTTCATGGGCAGAGCTAGTTTGACACAGTGAAGCTAGAAGTCCTGGTGCGTGTAGCCACCATGGCACAGAGTCAGAATTTAATGGAAGATAAAGTAAACTTGAGCTCCGATAGCTGCGACCTGAGACCATAGGTGGGCCCGAGAAAGATGTGAGCCACGAGCATCAATTCTGCAGCAAAACAGGCCTCAAGAGATCAAACAAGACCAAGGTTCGGGAGCTACACTGGGTGCTAGCAACACACAATTATGCCAGTGGGCGGGTCCAACTTCTGGTTCTCTCTCTACACCTGGCAGTGGAAAGTGAGAAGGGCTGACTCCTTGAATGAGCTTCTGGGATGCTTTGACACCAAGAGAGTGACACTGGACCCCCTGCTAGTATTAACAGGTGGGGTGGGACAGAAACAAGGAAGAAATAAAGGAATGATGACCTTAATTTTTACTCCAAGCTGGGGAAATAGGTCATGTAGGCTACCTATGACAGTAAGGAACACAAAGATTTATACACCAGGAAGTGTGCAGCAGCATTATTTATAGTACAGAAACACTTGAATTCGTCCAGAGTCAAGAAATGGGTAAATTATATTGCACCCATGAATGGGTAAAATATTATACAGCCATTAAAATCACATTTCTAAGACCTTTATTGACATGGGAAGAAGGAGGTGGAAAATCAGAACACAAAGTTATTTGGAAAAATTTCAGCCAACCTTTCTAAAACTATGTGTATTACCGTGGTTATCTTGGAGCAGCAAATTTACAGTTTGTTTTAATTTTCTTCTTTATGATTTTTATGTTCCATAATTAGGTATTACCTGTCAAATAACAAAAGTGATTTTTTTAATGAGAAAGTTTTAAAAATCTCTTCTCAAGCAAGAATGTCCAAATTAGAAGTTAAGGCAATATTCACTCATCTATTTTTTTCTTTCAGCTAGATTTGAGTATTGCCTTTGGTCTAAGAGCAGTACCAGATACTGGGGTACAAGGTGGATAGCATGTGAATTTGGGTATGGAATATCTCATAATATGTGGAAAACCCTTGGGGAGGGGAAGAATAAACCAAAGAAAAAATAGAGCTCGAGAACCAGAAGAGAGAATCAGAAGGCCTCATGGAGGAGGAGGTGGCACTTGACTTGGCTCTTGAATGTATGGGAAGGGGTTGCTAGCCAAAGAAGAAAGCAGGGAGAATTGGTTCCCACAGAAGGAATAGCAAATGTTGATTTGTATCCTTGGTATCAAAACTTGCCCGGCTGACCCCGCCCCCTAAGATCGGACAACCGACAAGGATGCTCACAGAGGGTTTCCCCCATTCTGCGCTGCTTCACCTCTTGATGCTCTGAGCCACAAGTCCACCTGGGCCTCTGAGTCTCACCTGAAATATTACTATCCACTTTAGTCCTCATATTTTACTCGGTTGTTCTTTTATTTGAGTCTCAAAACTAACCTTGTGAGCGTTTTTGTGACCCAATCTTTATGACTGACCATGACAGAAAACACATAAGGTGAAATAGACCAGTGATTCTCCATCCTGACTGCATAGTAGAATCATGAGATTTTAAAAATCTCAGTGTTGGGGCCCCACCTCCAGAGATTCTGATCTATTTGGTCAGGGTTGAGACCTGGACATCAGTGGATTGTAGCTTGCAGGTGATTCTAATATTCAAAAATATGTGGAGCATGTATCCTTCTAAACATACCACTTAAAAAGGAAAAACTGGACGTGGGTGTAAAATAATTCAAAAGTTAGTCATTAAAAAGATGTCTCGTTACTTGGTAGATGCAACAAGGTTGCATCCCAGTATCATTGAGCACACCTAGCACCCAGATCTTGGTTTCCAAATGCCACTCCCTACTAAAAGGAAATTGGATTCCTTAGAGAAAGGGCTGATTCCAGATCTGGGCAGAAAAAAACCAAGGTGAGTCTAGGACATTATGTGTGTGCCAGAAAATAAGGAAATGCTCAAAGTCCAATGTGAACATATATAAACTGCAAATGACTTTCATATGTATCACCATATCCACATATGGTGTTTAAAGTACTATTCTTTCAACTTTTCTTCAGGCTTGAAATTTTTCAAATTAAAGATTTGTGAATAAACAGAGATTTTTAAAAAGGAACAAAGATGCTAGCTTGAAAGGGCTCTCCCACTGGCTAAATTTGGAATAATATGAGCATCAAAGAGAATAACAGGGAATTCCCTGGTGGTCCAGTGATTAGGACTCCGTGCTTTCACTGCCAAGGGTGCAGGTTCAATCCCTGGTTGGGGAAATAAGATCCCACAAGCTGTGTGGCATGGCCAAAAACAAAAACAAAACAAATCAAAAATAATAATAATAATAATTGTAAGTGATTATAAAATATTAAATATATTACAATCTGTGAATCAATATTAATATTAGCTTTAAAAGAGAGAATTTTTAAGGTAATTTGCCATAACTGAAGGTGAAAAATTAACAATTAAGGGAATGAATTTAGCATTTACTCTGTCTTTTTAAAATGATCTGAAGTTCATCATATGTTCCTGGAGAAAATCTCTTCTTTACAGAATAGTGCCAGTTAAGAAATATAGAAAAATTATACAACTAGGAAATACTAATTGCAGGCAGGAAAATATACCAATATAAGAACTGCTTTTATAAAGTCACTACCACCAACCATCTTTACCAGCAACACAGCATTTACAAAGTTATCAAATAACATCACTAATACCTCCAATTCCATGCAACACCATAGGATTTATTGAATCCCTCTCTTTCCAGCTCCACCAGTGAGAAATCTGGCTCACATTAGTCTCAATATATTAACTTATTTGTGCAGTCCTCTGTACATAGCCTATTTCCTGACCCCACCAGGCTGCCTTCTGGGTTGGCCATCTCAGGATGAGTTCCTAGTTGGCCCTGATGCCTGGCCCTGTGCCAAGCCAGGCCTCCTGTCAGATCCCACATGTGAACTGTTTGCACCGATATTTATGCCCTCAATTCTCTAGACAAATGGCTCACAACCAGAAGCAAATTTGCCTCCCAGAGGACTTTGGACGGTGTATGGCGACATTTTTGGTTGTCACAACTATGGGGAGGCTACTGACATCTAGCGGATAGAGGCCAAGGATGCTGCTAAACACCCTGCAGTGCACAGACAGCCCCCCACCAAAGAGAACCATCTGAATCAAGATTTCAAAAGTACTAAGTTTGAGACTATAATATACCTCATGATAATTTGTATATTATTACATGGGAAATAATAATAAACTGGTTAAAATAAATTATTAAAATTAATTTCATTTTAAAAATTTAATGGGGCTACTAGAAATTTTTAAATTACAAATGTGACATTTGCTGCCTCTAGGATCCCCTCAGGAGGTACATTCTATCTGGTTGTCCTTTTGTATTCTTTTTTCTGTTATTGTTGTTTTCTTGGTTGTCCTTCTTTTTATTGATATAGTATTATAGATATCATCTTTCTAAGTCTTGCTAAACTTAAAACCTTTCATTAAAGACACCTACTGGGCATGTATTTAAGGGGAATCCTGGCTTTGTCACCCTTCCCTGCCGCCTACGGTGCAAAGGAAAAAAGGCACATGCCCAACGTAGAGCTCGGACCCACGACCCTTAGATTAAGGGTCTCATCTCATACTCTACCAACTGAGCTACCCGGATATGCCAGGGCAATCCATATTTTCAGAGAGAAGTATGCACATACTACTTGGCATGACCCTGAAGATGAAGCAGGAGCACCATTGACAGCTCCTGTGGAAGGAGAAGCTCACGGCAGCCCAGTGGGATTTACCCAGGTCTCCTGGTCAGCGGGTGGAGCCGGGACTCCGCGGGCCTGGAGCCGAAGAAACCCACCGGGCCGGGCTGCTCCTTCCAGCTGGGAGCGTGCATCTTCCTGTCTTCCCGTAAGCTCTGGGCCCCAAGGGCGCCCCAACATACCAGAGACCACTTGCCTAATAGAGTCATCCATTTACTCAACTGTTTATGGAGCGCCTAATGTATACCAGGCACTAAGGGTACAGCAGTTAACAAATTGGATTTTTAAGAAAGAGGAAGGAAGAAAGGGGGCCGGATTCCGGATCAGACGAAGTTGCTGCTTTTCATTTTTGTTTCCTTCCTCACCAGGCTCGACGCCTGCAGTTTAACGGAGCAGACAAATATGAACCACGGTAGTGTATTTTTAGGGGCGATTCTCTCTCCCTTCTACGGATACTTGCCCTGCCCTCTTTAGATATGAAGGAAGGAAGGAAGGAAGGAAAAGAAAAGAAAAGTAAAGAAAAGAAGCGTGATGTTTCCAAGGACACAGGGCCCTTTCTCACCCTGGAGGAACTATAAAAAGTCACAAAAGTAGCTATACTGAAATAACAGAAATCCAGGCAGAAAATCACCCACAGTCCTAACCTAGATAAAGTCAACGTTATCTTTGGCCCACGTTACTTCCAACTCTTCCGTAAGCATAGCCCATTCAATCTTACATTCACATATCAAAGGTGCAACATCTGCTCTCCACATATTCTGTTTACCTTTTGACAGGCATATTTTTGCATTTTGCTCGTCTCTTTTTTTTTTTTTTTTCTCCGCTTCCCTCCTCGGCCCTTCCACACGCGATTCTTTCTTGGGCAGTCATGCAGGGACAGCTGCAGTTTGGGAGTTACCGTTTGTTTTATAAGAATTGGCTCATATACGGCTTTCATAGCGGGATCTTCCAAGTCAACCAGGATAGACTGAACGTTCTTTTCTGAGGTTGAACACTATTAATGAAGCAAAATGTATTCCATCTCTCTCCTACCGATGGTCATTCCCCTCTGCCTTTTATTTATTGTTTACCAAACTGCTGCAATAAAACTTCCTACATCCGTAGTTTTGTCTGTTACAGATTCACGGAAGTGGAATTAGAGGATCAAAGAGGTGTGTACACCAGACTGCTTTCCAAAACTTAGAGTGAAACTCCACATTTTTTCCATTAAGATGTATGGGTACACAGTCTTTCTCCTTCCTTTCTTTTCGAAGTAAACATTTGTAAACTTAACTCTCGCATTCCCTTAAGGTCAGTGGCGTATCTTCGAATTTTATAAAGACCCATTTTCCTCTGTGTCTGTAACCCAAAACTCGCCCCTCCATCTAAAGACAGAGCCCTTCCTCATACTACCCCGGGTGGGACTCGAACCCAAAACCCCTAGCTTAGGAGGCCTGTACTTTATCCTCTAGGCCACTGGGGCAGCTGCCAGAAGCTTTCCTGAGAATATGAGAAGAAGGAATAACTCGTCAGCACTGGCTAGAAAATGCTCCAGCAATTGGCTTGAGTATCTACTCAAAATTTGGCTGAATGCCTGCAACGTCCCAACCTCTGTCCAAATCTCCAGGAATGCAGTCGTGAACAAAACAGAAACTGCCGATCCTGGCGTAGCTCCTGTGCAGACCGCGCACTCGCCGCCCGCCGCGCTCTCCTGCCTTCTTGTGGCTCCTCCAGCGCGGGCACCGCCGAGTCTGGCTTGTCGGGTTCCTCCAGAAGGAGTCCCAAGCTCCGGAATGCCCTGGATTCTCCTCCGGATGACAGATGCAGCGAGCAGTGAGGGACCCTGGCTGGATCAGTGGTGTGTTGGGCCGGACCACCGATTGCTGTGTGTGTGATAAATGTTTGGTCCTCCCGGGCCCCGGCTGGACAGAAGACCCGGGAGAGCGCAGGGCTGGAGGAAGATGGTGCGGGACCAACACCGTGTGCAAGGGGAGGAGACTCCTCCACACCCTCCGAGGCTCACCCGCAGGCGGAAGTCAGAGCCTCCTCCGCAGCCTCCAGCGCAGGACGCTGTCACTCAGGGCTTGGCCTACGTACAGGAGACTGGGGGCGCGCGGAATGTTCTACACCGGATCTCGCTTTTCCAGGCCCAGAGCCAGGACAAACCCCGCCCCATAGAGCTATACAAAGCCGAAGTCCCGAGTTTCTGGACACACCCCTACAATTTTCCTCGCAACCCACCCTTCTTTATTCACTAAGGCTTGTAATTTATCCAAATGTAAAAATTCAGGAGAATCCAGAGCCGCTCAAGATTTCCCGCCCCCGCTCCTCCCAGGAGAGCTCCCGGTACCTCAGAGACTTCTGTCGCCACCTCCTCACCCCAAATGTATCTTTTATCATTGGAGCAACAAGATTATCTAACTCACAGTCCATTTTCGAATTTCCTCCAATAACATCCTTTATGACTTAAAAAAAAAAATTCCAGGACAGAATCAGAGAACACACTTTGATTCAGTCTTCTAATCTCCTTTGTCCGGCTGGTGCTGGCAGTCTGGCCACAGGCCCGGATGAAGCGGCGGGAGGGCGGCTGGAGCCGCCACCCCCAAGACTGCACAGGAACCAATTTGGAGGAACGCGGCCTTCACTGAGAGGAACTAGGACGCTGTAGACGCGGCCCCCTTGCTCCGGGGGTGTGCTTCGTCTTCTGGGTGCGCGAGGTCTCGGCACAGGCTCTCCTCTTAAATCGATTGCATTTTAGCAGAAGGCGGGAGGAGGAGCAGACCCCAGGCAACACGCTTTCCAGAAGCAGTTGGCGGCCCGTTGGGACGGGACGGGTGTGTTTCTGTACATACTCATCTTTGGGGGTGACAGATTCAAGGAGGAATCCAGGCGCAGGTCCTAGGCTCTGCCTTGGTCTAGAAGCGGTCGCGTTTGCCGGGATTGGCAAGTGTCCTTGGTTCGACCGCAGTTTGGGACTCCATCCCTCTGGTTTTCCACATCCGTTTAAACTGGGCCCGGAATTTCTTTACTTTCCCCAAAACAAGCTCTTCACTGCTTTGAGGTTTGTTTGTTTTTAATATCCAACATGTTCAGTTGTTTTTACCGAGAGGATTGGTCCCCAAAACCCCGCACATTCGTGTTACTGGAAACCTCGACTCTCTGCTGGAGTATTTTTCTTTGTAACTTCCTGAAAGCTGTTAATAATTTTTTAACCAATAAATTAAAGTTTTAAAAAATGTTTTTATTTTATTTATTTTTGGTCGCGTTGGGTCTTCGTTGCTGCGCGCAGGCTTACTCTAGTTGCCTCGGGCAGGGGCTACTCTTCTTTGCGGTGCTCGGGCTTCTCACTGCGGTGGCTTCTCTCGTTGCGGAGCACAGGCTCTAGGCGCGTGGGCTTCAGTAGTTGTGGCACACAGCTTAGTTACTCCCCGGCATGTGCGATCTTCCCAGACCAGGGATCGAACCCGTGTGCACTGAATTGGCAGGCGGATTCTTAACCACTGCACTACCAGGGAAGTCCAGTTTCGCCCCCCCCGACCCCCACCCCCACCCAGGAAATCTAATTCAAGAGTCAGCCTTGGAGTTCTGCTGTAGACTCTGGAAGAAAGAGGAGATTTGGCCTGAGGGGTGACCCCGGCCCACGGTTGCCCCGAAAGCGGGGAACCTTCGCCCTTTACGGAAAGCAGCTCTCTGGGATTGGAACTCCTTAAGGGTCAAAGTCAAACCCCACCGGGACCCCCAGCCGCCAAAAAAGGGGACTATCACAGCCTGACGTCCAGAGCGGGACACAGGATACCTGTCCTGATGGCGTGGACCCCAGGACTACCCCACTCAGGCTCCAGGAACCCTTTCCTGATCTGGGACAGCGGGACCAGGGCAAACCTGGGAGCGCCCAGGTGAGGGGTAACCAGGAAATATAGAGAAGAGGAGGAGAAATATAGAAATATAGAAAAGGGAATAAAGAAAGGGGAGGAAGGTCTGGGGCGCCGTCTCTAAGTGCCTCATCCATCCTCCCAGCTGGGTAGTCACGGCGGATACGTTACTGGACACTTAGCAGGGATGTTTGAGTCTCACTGGAGTAACTGCTGGTCTTGAACCCTGAAAGCTATGTGACTTTGGGAGACTGTTGCCTCTCATGGATTTTCTCCCCTACCGGCCTTAACCTAATCGAAGCCCCAGGCGCAGCGCCCTGAACCGGGATGTCCGCACCACTGGACCCCCCCAAGACTCTTACTAAAATTTTAAAAGCACCTGGGGACACATTGAGGCTTTGAAATATTTCCTCTAATTCTCTCTTGCAGTGCTGGTTTCGACACCCAAGGTCTGGGGCCTCAGGTAGTTCCCAAATCTCTACAGAGGAACTGTTTTTGTGTAAAAAGAAGTGAGTAAATCCGGGATCTGAACCCAGGACCTCTCACACTCTAAAGTGAAAATCATACCCCTAGACCAACGAGCCACACAAACCATACCCTTTGGCTCTCTTCTAAGACGTCTTGGCGTCCCGGATGTGGAAGAGGGGCCAGTGAAGTGGTATGGGGAGGAGGTTCCAATTTCAGACCCACCTGGAAGTGTTGAGCTCAAAGACCAGTGAGCGAGGCAAGGACCCCAGAGCTCCCCATGCCCACAAATAGGGGAGCGGCCCCTGCACCCTACCCCCCAGCCCAAATCTGGTGGATCCAGCGCTCAGACAACAATGAGCCCACAGGCCAGGAAGGGCAAGCGATCCGTGCATCCCTGCCCGGCCCTTAGGTCACTTAGCAAACACTCCTTGCAGCCGGGAGTGCACCTGTGGCCGCGCTGGGGTAAAAGCCAGCAAGCAACTCCGGGTCTGGCAGGGCAGCGTTGAGTGCCCTTTTTTTTTTTTTAATTATTTTTTTATCATTTAAATTTTATTTTATTTATTTTTTATACAGCAGTTTCTTATTAGTTACCTATTTTATACATATTAGTGTATATATGTCAATCCCAATCTCCCAATTCATCCTACCCCCGGCCACTTTCCCCCTTGGTGTCTCTACATTTGCTCTCTACATCTGTGTCTCTATTTCTGCCCTGCATTGAGTGCCTTTTGACGGCAGGTCACAGGAACGCCTTGCTTGGAAAACCCGCTCCCCCAGGTGTGGTATCCTGGTTACTAGTCGCTACCTGCTGAGTTTCTCAGGACTCCAAACAAAAGGTCCAAACCAGGAAAAAAAAGCTCGCCCAACGTGGGGCTCGAACCCACGACCCTGAGATTAAGAGTCTCATGCTCTACCGACTGAGCTAGCCGGGCACCCAAGAACTAGAGCTATCGTTGTACATGTTGATGGGGAGTAATGTGAAGATGATGGGATCTAGAATGGTTAATGACTTAGACGAGGGCACCAGGGGTGGGTCAGCCGCCAAAGCTTCCTGGGCCTCACAGGGGGTTCCCCACCACAGGTTCCACTCCCCACCGACGCTCCCTGCTGCAACAAGGGTGCTTCTAGTCCAGGACTTCCCTCACCACCCAGTAGCTAGGGAACCCGGTCTGGCCCCTGTGCCCACCGGCCCACCTGACGTCGGGTGTAGGGAGAAGCAGCTGGGCGTAGGGGGACGGAGGGAGCGGTGCCAAGGGTGAAAACCTAGGGCGAGATGTACCACAGTTAGTGGTACCTCTGGATTATTTCCAGTTTTTTTGGCTGTTACAAGTAAAACAGCTATAAACATTCGTGTACAGGTTTTTGTGCAAACATAGTCTTCATTTTTCTGAGATAAATACCCAAATTGCTGGGTCATATGGTAGTTACATGTTTAGGTGTGGTTTTTTGTTTGTTTGTTTGGCTGCGTTGGGTATTCGTTACTGCGCACGGGCTTTCTCTAGTTGCGGAGAGCGGGGGCTACTCTTCATTGCGGTGCATGGCTTCTTATTGTGGTGGCTTCTCTTGTTGCGGAGCACAGGCTCTAGGCATGCAGGCTTCAGTAGTTGTGGCACGCGGGCTCAGCAGTTGTGGCACACGGGCTTAGTTGCTCCGCGGCATGTGGGATCTTCCCGGACCAGGGTTCACACCTATGTCCCTTGCATTGGCAGTCTGATTCTTAACCACTGCGCCACCAGGGAAGCCCCACATATGTGGTGACCCACTGTCTCCAATAAAATGTTCAATAGAAGTAGAGAGTGTCAGCATCCTTTTTGCATTTCTAACCACAAAGAGAATGTTTTCAAGGTTTCACCACAAATATGAAATTTGCTGCAGTATTTTGTAGATAATTTGAGAAGTTATGGGTATTACCTTCTTTGGATAATTTACTAAGAATTTTAAAAATCATGAATGAAAGTTGGATTGTATCAGATACTTTCCCCTGAATTTATTGAATACATTTACCAATTTTCTCATGTCAAATCAACCTTGCATTCCCTAGGATAAATTCAGCTTGGCCGTGGCATATTATTCTTTTTACATCTCGTAAGATTTGGTTGGCTAATATTTTAAGATTTTATATTTATTTTCATGAGCAAGATTATGTACTTTTAGATGTCTTTTTCATGCTGTCCATGGTTAGTTTGTTATCAGAACAGCGCTAGCCTCACAAAACGTGTTCAGAGGTTCCCTCTTCTATGCAAGATTTTGTGTGAGACTAAAATTTTATTTCTTGAATATTTGTTAGCGTGCTCCACTGATGCCATCTGGGTCAAGAATTTTCGTTGGAGGGTAATACTTGACTATTGATTCACTTTATTAGTTTTAAGATCATTTACCTTTTTATTCAAGTTTGATTCCATTAAGGCATGTTTTATATTTCAAAAAATTATATGTTCTTTTCTAAATTTTTACAAAGTTGTTTAGAATATGCTTTTATTATCTTCTTAAATTATGCAATAAGTGTAAAGTCATTCCTTGATATAGGTTATGTGTGTCTTCTGTCATTATTTCTTAACCAGTTTTTGCAGAGTTTTATCAATAACATTAGCTTTTTCCAAGACCTGCCTTCCAAGATTTGTCATTAATCTCTATTGTATGCCTGTTTTCAACTTCATTACGTTCATCTCTTCATCATTTCTTCCCTTGTTCTAATTTATCTGATTTTATTTTTGCTGTACTTTTTCTAACTTATTGTCATTAGCTTTCAACCTGTCTTCTCTATTATACACATCTAAGGCTATCAATTTCCCTCTAACTACTGCTTTAGCCATGTCTTAAAGGTTTTGGTATGTAGTATTTTTATCATCCTTTATTTCTAAGTATTTTCTAAATCCCATTGTAGTTTCTTCCTTAACCTATGGAATTTTTAGAAGTGTATTGCTTAATTTGTAATCATATTAGGATATTTTAGGGGGGTTTTGTTTTTGTATTATTTTGACCTATTTTTAGTTTACCATTTCTCTCATCTTTTTAAACCAACTGTTAATACATCTATTGAGGTTTGTTTCATTTTTTGCATAATTTTATTTTTAGAAAAATTTAGTCCTGTTTCATTCTTTTTTTTTTTTTTTTTTTTGCGTTACGTGGGTCTCTCACTGTTGTGGCCTCCCCCGTTGTGGAGCACAGGCTCCGGACGCACAGGCTCAGTGGCCATGGCTCACAGGCCCAGCCGCTCCCGCGGCATGTGGGATCTTCCCGGACCGGGGCACGAACCTGTGTCCCCTGCATCGGCAGGTGGACTCTCAACCACTGCACCACCAGGGAAGCCCTGTTTCATTCTTCTAAAGCATTTTACAGAGCTCCTGTTTTCAAATATATTTTCATTATTGTCTTTCATGTCTTTATACATGGTAGAGACAGTTGTGTTATAGTCTGTGTCTGATAATCTTAGCATCTGAAATCTTTCCAGTTTTATTTCCATTGTCTATTGTTCATTGGTTGTTGTTCATGGTGCCTCGTTTCCTTGCTATTTTTCATTGTGAGTAGCCCATTTTCCTTGTGTGGGGAATCCTGTGAGATCTATAATAAAAGTGTATTTCTCTACAGAAAATTGTTTACTTCTGCTAGGGACTTAAGGATTTACCAGTCATGGGTCACTTTAAACTAAATTTTCTACTTGATTTCCCCCCACCCCAGTTGGTCCTCAAGTTCCCAACTTTGGATTATTCATGATCCTTTGTTCATGGCACACAAACTCACCATCCCAAACAAAAAGGAAGACCCTCTGCCACCCATTTCTCTGCTTCCTTCTCTCCAGCGTAGCCATCCTTAAGATCCTATGAGAGGCAAATGCTCTTGGCACCCCATGGCACTCTTCTTTCCAGCACAAGCTGAAGGCGTTGGCCAGCAAGCACTTGAGACCCCATGGGGGTGGGGGGGACTTTTCCTGGGCCAGTGTGCCCGGGGAAGTGGGAAAGGCTGGAGGAGTTAACCTCCCTCCTGATTTCCTCTCACTCCCGGGTACTTTGAGGAAAGGTGCCTTCCCACTGAGCAAGCGTTTTGTAGGAATTTGGAGTCTGGAGCCATCCCCACCTCAGGGGTCTGCACAACAGAGGTCCACCCCTGTAGAGTTCTTGAACATGTTTTGTTAGGCTTACTCACAGGTCCTAGATATTCTCTGATAGTGGTAAGGTGTATGTTGTCCTGAATCTGTTGCTTGACGTTATTGAGCTGGCAGGACATGGGGTGGGGGTGTAACCACGTGGGATAATAGCCCCAGACCAACAACACACCCACTATTGTTCTTCAGATGCTTAGATTTTGAACTTTCCCGTGATAGCAAGTCCCGGTGCTTGGTGTCTGGGCTCCTGGTGTCCACCTCTTGTGCCTCACGAAGGCGGCCCCCTGAGCTGCAGAACAGGGCAGAGGGGACACGGCTTCTGGCGGGCGCTGGGGTCCAGGGCCACGGTACTCCTACTGACCTCTGGCAGGGAAGGAGGAGAGACGCAGCAGGCCACGCCAAGTAGAGCGACTGGATTTGGGGTGGGGGCGGGCTCGGGACGCCGGTTGCAAATGCCAGCAACCCATCGCTTCTCCCCAGGCTAATGCCTTGGCCTCCTGACCAGGCAGTCTGACCCAAGTCTGCCTTGGGCCTCCTGACCCAAGCCTGAGCCCAGGCTTGACGTTTCAGAGGCCTCCAGCTGGTGAAGACGGGGCTCCTGATGCACAGAGGAAGGAAAGACCTCTCCCGTCTTCGGTGCCTCGAACCTGGACTGACAAAAGTAGCTTGTTGCGAGACTCGTGGAGACGCTTTGGCTACTGGTCCTCAATGAAATTTTCTAAACCACAGTGGGTGGCATTGAGTGGGGCTGAGACACGCAACTGGGGAAAAAGTAGGGCTCATGCGGGACTTAAATGCGGGACCTGTCGCACCCCAAGCAAGAATCATACCCCTAGACCAACGAGCCACCCGACCTGCATCCTTTGGCTCTCCCATATGACGCTGTGACACCCCGGGGGCGGGACTGACAAGGCCAATGAAGTGGCTCGAAGAAGAGACTCCAATTTCACACACACCGGGAAGTGTAGAGTTCCAGGACCCATGGGCAGGGAGAAATCCCAGCGCTCCCTGTGCCGACAAAGTAGGCAGCAGCCCTTGCCCTCCCCCCAATGCGGTGGTCCCCGCCGCCTCTCCTCCGCGCTCGGACGACAAAGAGCCCCCGGCCAGGAAGGGCGGCCGGCCTTAAGTCCCCGCGCCGCTCTTCGGTCACTTTGCTGGCCTCCTTGCAGCCGCGAGCGCGCTGGGGACCCGCGAGGCCAAAGCCGGCGAGGAGCTCCTGGCCGCGCGGGGCAGGCGGACTGCTCAAGAGCCGGCGGGTGGCGCGAAGAGTCCTTGGGCCGCTATCGCCGGGACGCTCGCTTTGGAAAAAGTCGAACCCCCAAGTATTGGCACCCAGTAATTGCTCACCAAACCCCTGAGGAGTGCACGGAGGAAACGGGCACCACCGCCTCTGCCTCCCAGCGCTGCTCCCGCTTCTCCCGGCTCCTCTCCCAGCTCCCGCCACGGTGAGATCAAAACCAAGAAAGCGAGCACGTGGGGCCTCCAACCTCCCACCTGCGAGGCTGACTTTGAGAGTCGCTTTGTTCTACCGACTGGATCAGCCGGCCAGCTACGGTCCTGGCCTCGGATGTCCTAGGATGGCCTGGCGGGGGGGTGGGGGTGGGGGGGCGGCCCCAAGAGGGAGGCGGGTTAGCTCACCAACCAGACCCCACACCTGGGCGGGTCATGACGCCCCTCCCAGCTCACCAGGGGGAGGAGGAGGAGGTTCCTCCGGTCCTGTTGGGCAGTAAGAGGACGCTGCCATCAGAACAGCGAGGGCCGCGTCCAGGAGTCGGGGGTCGGGTTCTGGGGCATGCTCTGCAGTCGGTATGTCCTTCCCAGATGTTCAACCATTCCCCCACCCCTCTGGATCCGTGGCGCCATTTCTTCGCTCTCTCATCTGGGAAGCCCCGGGGCCGAGCGCAGGACCCAACACTGAAGTTCTGCCCAGGGAAGTCCGGGAGTCTGTCTCTCTCTCTCTCTCCCTCCCTCTCCCCACCACTAAAACGCAACTTTAAGTAAGAGTAGGGCTCACCTGCGACTTGAGCTGTGACCATCCCGAGCCATAAGACGTGCACCCCTAGAGCAACCAATAACGCACCTTCCTTCGCTGTTTGCCGGAGTCATCTTTGCGCGCCGATCCCACTCTCAGAGGAAGCCGTCTGCATCTCCTCGACGCCTCCACTGGTCGATCTTCCGTCCTCTGCTGAAAACGCTGAAAGAAAAAGAAAGGGCGCTGTCGGGATTTGAACCCTGGAAACAGTAGGGCTCGTCCGGGATTTGAACCCGGGACCTCTCGCACCCAAAGCGAAAATCATACCCCTAGACCAACGAGCCACCACATCAACGTGTCTCTTTTCTCTCTCAGCTCTTCTACAGATGATTTATGTGAAGCTCGCCCCCGATAGCTCAGTTGTTAGCTTGCGCACCTGTGAATCCGACTCTGTGGGTTCGCGGGTTCGCAGCCGCTGTCAGATTTCAGATCGAGGGTTAGATTATCTGCTCCACCTGCGGCGGGAGCCAGAGGAAGACTGCGCAGCTGCGGCTCTCAGTTCTCTGGAGGCCCCTGAAACCACGGCTTTCCTATTACACATGGAGGCAGGAGACTCGCAGCCCTGTTCCAGGGTGAACAGCTCGCCCGCAAGCGGCCCCACACGGGACCAATCGGGGGTATCTACTCCTGGGCCTCGTGAGGGAGGGAGGCAAAACAGACACTGGAACTACTGAACAGCCCTATATTCCTCTACTTGATCGACACCTACATGATCGACACCTGGATCAAATTCTCCCTCAACGGAGCAGTGTCTCCGAGCGAGAGGCGGAGGCGGTTAGGTGGAATGGTTCATTGGTCCAAGGGTATGATTCTCGATTAGGTGCAAGAGGGTCAAATTCCTGGAGGAGCCCAGGTTTTCACACTTTCTTGTATTTTAACTGGGGACAGTTTTCCCCGAGGAGGAAAACCCTTGTCGGCCTTAAAGGGCATTGGTTCTTGCCTTGTCCTGGGAGTCTAGAAGCTGCCATGAGAGGCCCCACCCACTACAAGGAGCAGACAACACCGAGGGCAGGACCCAGCCCGGATTCCTCCAGTGAGCAGCAATTTGTGTGTTTCAGCTCACTGTGCCTCCAACCGGGCACATTTTAGTCGGGAGTGGACAGCTGGGAGCAGAAAACCAACCCACGTGGGACCGGAATCCACAATAGGCACCAAAAAGCCCGCCCAACGTGGGGCTCGAACCCACGACCCTGAGATTAAGAGTCTCATGCTCTACCAACTGAGCTAGCCGGGCAACTGTGGTTGGCTGACTGCGGCCAAGTTTTCAAACTTGACTGGCTGTGGACCATTCCCAAATGACTGGATGGCGCAGGTCCTGGGGTCAGCGAGGACATGGAGTCCCCTCAAGGCATTCTGCGGGTCTAGACTGCCTGGAATCCTCGGCGTCTTCAGGCCAGGGAGCAGCTGTGCCGGGTTGGGGATGAGGCGCCTCACTGACCAACGGACGGACGAACGGCCGGCGGCTCAGCAGCCGCCAGAAGCCCTGCGGCGTGGACAGAACTCAGGGCTGCCGCGCCCGAGCTGATCCCGGGACTCGCGGCCCCGCGGCCCGAAAATGACAAGGGGGCCACATAGATGCTGTTGCTGAATATCTAGGTTAAAGTCGCGTCTCGGCTCAGGAAGATGCCAGGGTCTGTTCCAGATCATGGACGTTTTCAACTGCACGCATTGCCCTCAACCCCAACCCCAAAAGTTAGTCTGAGATCCTGGATGGTGCCGGTCGCCGAGTCGAATCCGGTCTTTCTCTGGGCCTTGACACCGCCTGAGGCCCACCTGTTGAGGCCAGGGTCCCCGCACCATCCTGAGGCCAGGGGAGGTGGGTGCGCCAGCTTGAGGTGGCGCCAGGGATGTGGGAACCCAGCCTCTTCCTCAGAGCGATGGAAAGCAGTCCTGACCCGTGGATTCCTCCTGCCCTTGAAATATTTTGCTGAACCCTGACTCTGAGTCCAGCCGGATCACCTGGTGGGAGCAAGCCCTTAGGAGCCAGAGCTAGGGGTTGCCAATCTAGGACAAGACTGTTCAGGTTCCTGCCCAAAGGGGTGGGGAGGAGTGTGAGGTGGGGAGGCAAGAGGGGCCCCAGGAACTGGGAGGGGCCTCAGGGAGAAAACCTGGGCTTCCACCAGCCCAGAGTTGCCCTGCTCAGGGACGTGGCTGGGGTGGCCTGGGGTGGCCTGGGGTGGGCAGACAGGCCAGAAACTCAGGCAGGAGTCTTGAGGCACTGTTCTAAATGCTTTACCAAAAAATTAAGTAACTTAAGATCCCAACCAAATCTTTGAGACATGAGCTGCTACTATCCCCACTTTACAGATGGGTAAACTGAGGCCCTTGAGAGCCCAGGCTTGGTGGGTCCAGATCTGTGAAGTCCAGATGAGGAATAGAGGAGCCTGGTCCTGCAACCCTCCCTCAACCCTAAAAGAACTGCCCAGGATTTTTGTCCTTGAGCTTCCACACTTATGGGGAGTCTCAAGACCCCAGACCACAAGCCACTTGGCCATGGAGATTTCCCAGTTCAGGATCTCTCCAGGAAGCACAGAATTCTCCTGAAACTGAGGTTCAGGGATGGAGTCTGTGCATAGAAGTAAGGATGCATGGGTCAGGGACATGGGTCAGCCCACAGTGTCCCAAAGTGAGACCTGGACAACGAGGGGGGAGGGCAGGACCCCCTCTCTTCACTGTCTCCTGTCTCAACCCCTTTGCTCTCCATCATAACGTAAGGCACCTAGAATCAGGGCCCACCATTCCATCCACACCACAAAAGTGTCCTGAGTGCAAGGAAAGGACTTGTCCAGGATTTGAATCCAGGGCTTCTCACTCCTAAAGCTAGACATATACCCCTAGAGATCCATCAATGTCAGTTACTTCCCCTGCCTCTCTTCCTGCCTTGGAAGTGGTGTTGCTCCCTGTTAGGTGGGGACTGTATTGTCCATTCTTCTGACAACCATTGGCTGAGCCAGGCCCTGAGCTGAGGCTGGGGATACACTGAGTACCAACTTGCCCACAGAACCACAGTGACGGTAGGACTGTGAATGGCAACAGGGTCTCCTGGATGCTGGGAGGAGTCCCTGGAGAGAAGCATCTCAGGGCTGGGGCAGGGAAGGTGGGTGCAGTGGGTGTGGGGCTGCCTGCATTTGAGAGGGGAGGGTAGAAATTGGCCCCTAAAATAAGAGAGAATCTGGCCCCTAATGCTGGGGTCAGGTTTAATTTTAAACATGTCTATTCCTTATTCCTATACTATCCTCTCTGTCACCTGGGCTCCCAGCCTCCTCTGTCCACCCGTGCAGGGGCCAGGATGTTGCACAGGGCTCCCCAGGGGGGCCCAGCTCTCTCCTGTTGGTCTGAACAGAATATGTCTGGAAAAGGCCAGGAGGCCACATCTTGGGGTGTCCTATGGGTTATTTTATTTTGTGGATTCCAGGTTGTTCTGGGATCCACAATGAGATAGTAATATTTACTCATGCTGGGAGCCCAAGAGTATCTGGGTGGAGGCCTCAGTTAAACCCAAAGGTCCAGAGCCGTAAAAGGCATGTCCAAGGTGTGGTACAGACCACATCCCTGAGATAAGAGCCTCAGTTCAGCAACCTCCCCTGCATCCACAGTAGCAGCAGCCTTAGGGGGATAAGGGGGTGTTTTAAGAGGAAGGCAGAGCCTGGTGCCCTGGAGGCAGGTAGACCAGAGAGGGTCCTCAGCTCCTTCCACCTAATTCCCATGCCTTGGGAGCCTCCAGAGACCAGGATACAGGTGTGGGTCCCTACCAGTCTTCAGGCTCTGGCCCAGGGCGGTCGGGAGGAGCAGACTGGTTGAGTTCCTTGGGCTCTGGTCAGGGCTGCTCTGAGGCCCTTTGCTTGCAGAGACAGAGGCAGCAGTGGAGGAGGCTGAGGGTGGTTTGAAATCCAAGCCTGTTCCTCTGCTAGGAGCAGGAGTGTGACCACAGATCCTCAGTCAAAGGGCAATGGAATGTTAGGATCCTGCCTCCTGGGTGGGTGTCCCCGTCCGACCTGGCCTCTTTTCCTCCCGATCCCCAGGTTTGGATGCTTTCCCCTCCAGCACCCTCACTTGGAGCATTCCCTGCGGTAAGACAACCCTACCACCCACCCATAGAGAGGAGTAGAATGTGAGTCTCCTTTAGTGTGAGGATGTAGGGGGCCCTATCGTCCCACACAAAGCCAACTCAAGGGTATGAGTGAGGCAGGGAGACCCCAGTCAGTAGAGGAGCAGATGCTAGACCACACCCATAGGGTGGGGACCCCTCCAGGCCTGGCTCTGCCTTTCCATGTTTAAGCCACACCCCTTCCCCTCCCCCACCTCAAATGTCTCCTCTGAGGGAAAATCACACCCCAAAACGGGGTTCCTTCTTCCTCCTCATAGAATGAGGAGACTGGGATTTTGTGTTTGTTTTCTAGGGAAGATCTCTCCAAACAGCCTTCGAAGATGTTGAAAGCCTGGGCAGGAGACAGGGATCCCTAAAATAGGAGACTTGCCCAACGTGGGGCTCGAATCCACGACCCTGAGATTAAAAGTCTCAGGCTCTACCGACTGAACTAGCCGGGCAGCACAACTGCAGGTGGGCCCCAGGTGACTGGCTACTCCTACCCCTTTTCTTCCCATCCTTTAAGTCCCGCAGGCGAGTACAGGCGCTGAATCCTGGAGCTCAGACTCCCACTCGTGGCTCAAGTTCCAGCGCCGCAGAGGAATGTCGGGGCCCCGATCCCTGGACAGCGGCCCACTCACTGGAGCCTCCGCCGCAGACAAACCGGGTCCCCTTTGTCGCGTGCTCCGGTCGGGTGGTTTGAGGTCTGAGGTCGCGGAGTCCACAGTCTGGATGCCCGGAATCCGAGGAGCTGCGACCTCCTCTCTCTTCCTGAGCATGATCCTGGGGCCAGGTCCTGGGTCCGAGCCTCAAGGGCGTCGTCGTGGGACAAGGTGCCGCGCCGGTCCGAGGACGAGTGCAGAGGTTCCGAGCTCTCCTCGCATCCCCACCTCGGTCCTTGTCCACAGGTCCCAGTGTCCTTCCCAACAGGGTCCCGCGGTCCCCCCTCGCCTCCAGGCGAGACGAGCGGAGGGTGAGGGACACTTACTCCAGCTGGAAAAATCCGAAGCGACCGCCTCCCCTGTGCTGGGCACTAAAAAGGGGAGACCTGGTGGAGCTCCTCCTCCTGGAGGGGGCTTCGGAGCCTTCCCGGCTTGCCCCACCTGAAACAGACAGGGTCTGAAAACTCCGGGATGCCCAAGACTCGGGCGAGGGGTCTGTCGCCCCCAAGGCTAGCACCATACCCTTAAACCAAAAAGCCAGAACGAAGATGAATGCTCCCGGTACTCGGTCACCCTGACTCCCCCATCTGGGGAAGAGGCTGGATTCTCCACTCCGGGGGAGGGAACCTGGGGGAAGTTTCGGTCCCGATACCTCCAAGGGGAGGGTGAAGTTAGGCTCGGTGTTCTGGGGTCCGGGGTCCAGTCCCGGAGATGCACACGCAGGGCGGCTTCCACCAACGGCCCGGCTCCCTCCTCCATCCGCACCAGGCGCGTCGGGGACTTGACCGGCCGATGAGCTGGGGAGGCCCCAGGACCCAACGGGACCGGGCATGAGGGTGTCCAAGATGGGCCCTAAACAAAGCAACCAGCACAGCAAAATGCTGGAACAGACATCGGGCGCCGGAAGCGTGGAAGGGGGCGGGTCCTCGACGGGAAGCCAGCTACCAGGTAGTGTGCCCCGGTGGCCTAATGGAGAAGGCACTGGCCTCCTAAGCCAGGGATTGTGGGTTCGAGTCCCACCCGGGGTAATCACTCACAATTTTGGCATTGCTATGCTGGGGTGGCTTCTGCTGGCAAAAACTGTTGTCAGCCACGTCTCTGAGAGCTGCACCTTCTAGGACCCCCGAGGTTAGGGGACGGGTGTTTCTTTACACCCTTGAAGGTGAGGAAAGAAGGGAGCTGGGGCCACCTGGGGCTGAACCCACTGAGGCTAGCTGGGGGGTGAGGGGCATCTCACAGAGGTGCAATATCTTTAAAGTTCTGATATGTATTTTTAAACTATCTAGAATGTTTACATTTAAAAATCAATGTACACCTTATAGACTAAGAAACAACCATGTGATCACCTCAATACATGCAGTAAAGGCATTTGATAACTCCAACCTCCATTCCTGATTTTTAAAAAACTCTCAGCAAACTGATGTTGAGGGGTAGGAGACAGAGCAAGGAGCTATGAGAAAACTTTGGAGGATGATGAATATGTTCATTATCTTGACTGTGGTGATGGTTTGGGTGTACACAAATGTCGAAACATATTAAATTGTGCACTTTAAATGTATACAATTTATTATATATCAAAACTTTAAAAAATTGAAGTATAATTGATGTACAATATTATATAAGTTACAGGTGTACAATATAGTGATTCACAATTTTAATGCCGCAGAGCAACTAAGCCCGTGGGCCACAACTACTGAGCCTGCGCTCTAGAGTCCGCGAGCCGCAACTACTGAGCCAGCACACCTAGAGCCCCTGCTCCACAACAAGAGAAGCCACCGCAATGAGAAGCCCGCGCACCACAACAAAGAGTAGCCCCCCACTAGCTGCAACTAGAGAAAGCCCACGTGCAGCAACGAAGACCCAAAAATAAATTTTAAAAAAATTTTAAGGGTTACACTCCATTCATAGTTACTATAAAAATTGGCTATATTCCCTGTGATGTACAATATAGCCTTGTAGCTTATTTTGTACATAATAGTTTCTACCTACTAACTCCTTGCACTTGTGATACCCCTCCCCACTGCCCTCTCCCCATGGGTAACCACTAGTTTGTTCTCTATATCTGTGAGTCTGAATAAAACTTTTTTTAATGACCACAAAATTATTTGACACTCTTTCCACTGAGAAGTGGCTTCTGTGTCTCTTCTCCCTGAGCCTCAGTGGGCTGTGACTTCTTCATACAATAATGTATGGCAGAAGTGACACTCTAGAACCTCCAAGGTTGAATCATGAAGGGGGATGCAACTTCCATCTTGTTCAGTAGAGCACATACATGGGGTTCCAAGTTGCCAGGTAAGAAATTCAATTAGCCTGAATCTTCCATGCTGTGAGAAAGCCCAAGCCACATGGAGGGGTCATGTGCAGATGCTCCATTCCACAGCACCAGCTGAGCTCAGTCTTTGATTCATCTCATTTCATATGACAGATGTGTTGTTAAAGGAGCCTCCAGATGTTTCTAGACTGCAAGTCTTTGCAGCCAGGCCCCAAATTTAACAGACACAAGTTATACCTGCTCTTCCTTGTTGAATTCCTGACCCACAGAATCAATGAGCATAATAAAATATTGCTTTATGCCACTACATCTGAGAGTGTTACATAGCAATAATAACTGACAACTAATAACTATTAAACTAAAAGATGGCAAACATATTTAATGGAAGAATTTTCAAAGCTTCTCTCCATGAATTCTGAAACAAAACAAGAATGCCTCCTATCACATTTCAATTTAACATCTTATTAGAGGTCTTAGTGCAATCAGGCAAGAAAAGTAGTTAAAAGGTATAAGTAAGGATTGGAAATAATTAAACAATACTGCCATGATTCACAAAGGACATGCCTGAATAGGTAGAAAATCCTACAGATTAAAAATAATAAAAAATAATGAGTTTCATAATGTAACTGAATCTAAGATTAATATACAAAAATGTATTTTTATGTAACTGAAAACCAGAAAATTATATTCAAAGTGATATAATTTACAATAGCATCCACAAAATCAAATACCTAGTAAAAATTCTAATGAAAGATGTGCCAGACCTATCTCAGAAAAATATAAAACACTATTATGATAAATTAAAGAAGACCTTGATAAATGAAGAGATACATCATGTTCATGAGTTGAAAGACATTTTCGTAATGATATCAAATCACCCCCAGCTGACCTACAGAATCAATGTTAGACCAATCAAAATCCCAATCACTATTTTTGTATAAATTGACAAGCTGATTCTAACACTTATATGAAAGTACAAATGACCAACAATAACAAAAACAAATTTGAAAAACAAATTTTGGAGACTTATACTCCTGAATACCAAGATTTATTATGAACCGAAATTATTTTGGTCACAAGGGTAAACAGATCATGGAACAAAGCAGCGCAGTATTAGAATCACACATACTCAGATTCTTGATTCGTGAAAGTTTGCACTACAAAGCAGTGGGGGAAAGGACGGTCTTTTAAATAAATTGTTCTGAACCAAAACTGTCCCCCTTTAACAGATGGTGAAATTAAGGCCTACAGGGCTAAACGTCTTGAGTCCAGAGCCTGGGTTGGGAGGAATGCGACCCCCCCTCCCCCCGCTGCAGGGTCTAAAACAGAAGGGAATGTTTTTACAACTACGGGTTCGGTCAGCATTTGGACCTGGGACCTCTGTCCCCAACAACAAAAGTCATGTCTCTAGCCCAGCGCAGTCCATTGTTGAAGGCCACAAAAACGAGCCACATCTGTCATTTAAACTCATCTAGCAGCAGATCTTTTTTTAAGTCTTTAAATTAAATTAATTTTTTTTTTTTTTTTGGCCTTGCCACGCAGCTTGCAGGATCTTAATTCTCAGATCAGGTATCGAACCCAGGCCTCCGTCATTGAGAGCGCGGAGTCCTAACCACTGGACCGGCAGGGAATTCCCACAGATTTAAAAAAATATAAGTAAAAAGGTAAAATTAAGTGTAATGTATTTTAATTAACCCAATATATCCGAAGTATCATTTCAGCACGTACTCAGGCTTCTTACTTTTTTTGAACAAAGCCTTCAAAAACCAATGCGTATTTTTACACTTTAAAGCAGCAATCTCAGTCGGACCAGCCGGAGGAAACCAGTGTCCAGCCGGGGAAGAGCTGCCCTGATCGAAGAACTCAACGTAGCTGCTTTTGGGAACTGGGGAGTTCAAGGGCTGCCTGGACTTCTGCAGTTAGGTTCCCTGGGCTGGGGAGGAGGGGAGGGACGCGGGGGCGCGGGGGCCCGGGTCAGCAGTGGTGGGCCTGGAGCGGAGCGCAACACGCATGGCCGGATGAGTCTCTAGGCTCGGTCTCTCATCCCCGAGCTTTAAAACAGTGAAAAACCAGGACAGACAACTTGAGCTCGTTCGGGATTTGAACCCGGGACCTCTACGCACCCGAAGCGAGAATCATACCCCTAGACCAACGAGCCTCCCTAACGCACTATCTTTCAGTGCTTCCTTCACAACTATTCCCATCGCCCGGCGACTAGGGTTTATCCCGAAGTGGACTGGGAGGAGCACTGGAATCACAGCGGGGAGGCCCAGGAAACCCAGGCCGGCAGGGGCAGAAAGAGGGGTCCGCTAAGCCCGGACAGGGCAGAGGGGATTGGTTTCTGGACCACAGGGGATTGATTCTTTCAGCCCCAGGGGAGTGAAGAGCAGAAATGTGGGGGCGGGGGAGGGGCGGGGACGAGAGGCTTGGGTGACCCGGAGAGCACCTTACTCTCCAGGGGAACCCGAGCCTCAGGCTGACAGCCGTGGGGCTGTGGATTGTGGCTGGGGAGCAGGCAGGAGGCAGGGCACTGGCATCAAGTAGGCCCTGGTCCTACGGTGGGGCCCCTGCCCTAGAATCTCTAGGGGAGGAGGAATAGGGGGGAAGGAGGGGAAGGTTCCGCTTTTTGCGCCGGGCTCCGGGCTTACCAGCCTGCGGTGGGGAGAAGAGAACTCCGATAGAGGATTCTGGCTCTCCCTGTTGATCCCCAAAGCGTCGCAGGGTGGGCGACGACCCCCTTGGGAGCCTCCTGCGGTTCGGGCAAATCCTTTCTGCGGGAAAAGTAAGGCAGAGTGTGGTAAACAGTGGCTGGCTCGTTTGAATAATTCAGTGGGTTTTAGGGTATAGGGGCTGTCCTCAGGGGTCTAATATCTGGCCCTGGGTGATTTGGGGCAGGGGAAATATTGGCCTGGTGTGTGAAAGTTAGATAAGGAGTTGGGTCAGGGTGTGGACTGGAAATTGGTTGGTTTGCAAACTGTTTGCTTTCTCTAGAATTAGCTGACCCTGGGGTTGGCAGTCTCTTCCTAGCCAGCAGGCCCCTCCATGAGGTCAAACAATAATAAATTAAAAAAAAAAAAAAAAAAGACCATACAGGTGTCTTCACCCACTTCACCCTGTCTATCCTTCCTTTACCAAGCAAAGGTCCCATGCCTTCTCTGGAGCTCCACGATAGTCTGTAACCCTAGCTCAGGCAATGGTGGGTCGAGGTCCTGGAATTTGTCCAAGGGTCTTGTGATTGGTCTGGGTAGGATTCCGTGAATGCTTGCTTTACAGGAGAGAATCTGAACTCCCTCACCCCAGCTTGGCAAAAGCTGGGCCCAGCGTGGGGCTCAAACCCACAACCCTAAGATTAAGAGTCTCATGCTCTACCGACTGAGCTAGCCAGGCAAAGACAAGAGCAACCTTTGACGCCCTGTTCCTCAGGGTCCCAAAGGCAGGTCCAGCAAAAAATGGCAAAGGTGCAGCCACCCCCGGAGTCGGCCTTCTGGCGGCTGGACACAGTCCTTGCCTGGGACTCTGGACATCCAAACCCAGCACCACGCCCCCACCCTGCCCCCCATTCTCAGCCAGCTGTCAACAGACAGGGAATGTTTCACCTGGTGTTAAAGTGGAATTTTTGGCGTGGGGCCATTAGCCACAGCCCTGGGTTGGGGTCATTCAGGGTGGTCCTTGGGGGTTGAGGATGGGGGCAAGGAACAGCCTCTCTCGAGGATCAGGGGAGCCTAGGTTGACACTCCCTCTGCTTGCATAAACCCAAACCCTAACTCAGTACCGAGCCCCTGCCTATTTATGGCTCCAATTCTCTTAAAGTGACCCAAAGAATCAGCCCCCTTCCACTCCTCTGGGGATCTATGTGCAGGGCCACAGAGAGGCCCACGAAGTCCCAGAGGGGAGGGCTCGTTGGCCAGTTCTGTTTGCCTCGTTGTAGAGTCCTCGCCTCTGTGACTCCACAGAGCCACAGCCTGCCCAAGACCACCAATGTCTTGGGAATATAATGGAAAAATCCGAACCTGGTCCTGGGTCCCACCCACAATGGTTCATCTGTCCAGAAGGTCCCTGGGGCCGGGGCACATCGTTTACCATTCCTGCTCAGCTAGGAAAACCGATCCTGGGTGGGATTCTGTTCCTGACCTCCCTCTACTTCCCCACAAAGTCCCAGACTCTAGAAAAGCTGCCGCTACTGAAAAGTCAGAAGAGCTAGACTGAATGAGGAGCCTCTTACCCCCTCCCAGCCCCCCACAGTACCAAGGATGACAGCCCAGCCTTAGCAAAGTAACCAGAACACCCTCATCCCAGCCTCGGGGGTCTGTAGGAGGAGCTAAGTTATGCCGATGTCCAAAGCTGGAGCTCCATTTGCCCCAAACCCGGGCAACAGAAACCTTCTCCAAGACGCAACACGCAGTCCCTGCTCCGGGTGGAGCTGGGGCTCACAATCTCTGGCTTAAAAGACCTGCGAGACTCCATTAGGCCATGGGCCTTCCCCCCACAACAAGGCTGTGTGGTTCCCCTCCTTCCACCCTCTGACCCTGCAGCAGCCCCTCTTCCAACGTGCACTCCAGTCAACCCCACCCACTCTGCCCTTCCCCCATCTCCCCCTCCTCACTCTGCCCCTGTGTCAGGACTTGAACCAGCCTCCCTGCCCCAGCCCGTGACCCCTCCCTTCCAGGTGTGTGCCTCTCCGTGCTCAGAGATCACGGCCTCTCCAGGTCCCCACAAATCTTGTCCCTGCAGAGTTCTCAGCGCGGGGCCTGGCTAAGGATCCGGCGCAGGGGGTTTGTGGGATGAATGCAGAATGGAGCCAGAATGCTCGGTGGAGAGGAGGGTCACCGAGGTCGCAGGAGCAAGAGGGACACGCAAGGGTAGTACCTCAGGTGTGAGAAAGCCCATCGGAATCTAGGCATGAGCTCTTCTGAACATTTTAGTGCTGGCGCTGGGATGCACAGGGAAGAGCGGACTGGGGACCCTCTGCAGAGCTCTGGAGAGGACAGAGCCTCCGGGGCTGGGAGAGGTGGGGGCTGTGGACAAGGCCACCAGCTCAGGGACGGAGGCTCCTACGGGAGGGCCCCGGGAAAGGCCCAGGCCACACTAACTGGTCCTCTGGGGTGACCGGTGCGCCTGGTCCTTAAGCCTCACAAGACGCACATTTCTCTGAATCCCAATTTGCTTCCAATGGAGGAGAGCGACAGCTGCGTCGCACGTGGGCTCGTCGGGACAGAGGAATCCAGGCACCGTGACTCTAGCTCTGTCCCGAGCCTTTGGCTGTAGAGAGAAGAAAGGACCCTCAAGTTTCCCTGCTGTGGAGGCGTCAGTCTTCTGGGCGTGGAGACGCCAGCCGAGCCCAGGACCAGGAGAGGCACAAGGGAGTCCTGGATCCGCAGAGCGTCAGCCTCCGAGACCTGGTGTTCACAGGGGTGGTGACAATGCTCTATCCTCTTCTCGAGGGCCGAGAGCTGAACTTATCCGAGCTCAATGCGGGGGCCGTTCGGAATGGGGAAAACGGGGGCCTGAGGCTGCACAGGGAAATGATGTGAAGATAAGCTGGAATAGGCAGTCAGGAGTTCAGGTCTACTGTGGCTCGTTGGTCTAGGGGTATGATTCTCGCTTAGGGTGCGAGAGGTCCCGGGTTCAAATCCCGGACGAGCCCTCTCCCTTTTCTTTTTATCCCAAGAACTCCCAGGGTACCCAGCCCAGGGACTCCTGCGGGAACAAAATATGGCTCTGAGGGCCCATCGACCTCCACCGCCCACATTCAGCCCGCCAGCCTGATCGGAAGGGCCAGAAGCCCTGAATCTGAGTCCTGAATTTGGGCTTAGTTTAGGGAGTGGGAGGTAAGGAGAGAGATCTCCACACACAGCCGGAGGCCACAGCCTCAGCTTGGGACACCTCGCCCTCCGCCCATCCCTCTGAGGCTCAACACTCCCAGGTGGTTTTCCCCTCTGGCCGCCAGAGGGAGCGCCGAGCCGACGCTGCTGGGCTGGGAATCGGGGAACTTCCACCCGGGCCCCAGCCCGGGAAAGCCCCCAACTGTGTTGTGGGTGAGCTAGGCTCTGGCCGCCGGGCTGCGCTGCTTCTGTTGTTAATGACCAGTGGAGGATCGGGGAGCCTCCAGAGAACCCCCACAACGGGGCGAAATGGGAGAGTTGGGCGGCTGGGTAGGACTGCCCTGAGCGTGCACCTCACGAAGGGGACCCCTTAACTTCGGCCGCAGTTTCTTCTCACTTCCCCTTTCCCTTCCTGGGATCTGAACAGAAACCTCAGAGCCACCTCAGCCGGTGGCCCAGAACCTAGTAACAACACCCTCGTGCTGCATTAATCCAGCCTCTAATGATGGACATCCATGTTGCCCCAACCTTCTCTTTGTCCACAAGGGGAGCAGTAAGAGGCACCCCTCCTCCCCCCAGACAGGGGGTATCAGCCGAGGCCTAGTGGAGAGCACGAACACCTACTCCAGCCCAGCAGTAAGGAGGTCCCACCCTGTGTGAATTGCCCCCACCAGACAGCAACAGGGCAGCCCCCTCTTTCCCTACCAGAGGGGCATCTAGTCAGAGAAGTCTGCAAACCAGATTTAAATGAGATCTCATAAATGACTCTCATAAATGAGAGTCTCATAACGTAATACCGAAAATGTCCAAGATGCAATTGAAAATCACTGGTCAAACTAAGAACCAGGACAATTTCAACTGGAAGGAGAAATGACAAGAGACACTGACTCAAATGTTGGAACCATCTGTCAAGGAGGGTAAAGGTGGGTGAAGCAGCTGTGGTAAAAATGCTTCAAGTAGCAATTACAAGCTACTTGAAACAAATTTAAAAAGTGAAAGTCTCAAATAAATGGAAGATATAAAGAATAGCCAAATGGAAAACTTAGAACTGAAAAATACAATAACCAAAATAAAAAGCTTAATTGATGGGCAACAGCAGAATGAACAAGACAGAAGAATCAGTAAACTTGAAGACAGAACAATAGAAGTTGCCCAGTCTGAAGAACAGAGAAAATAAACTTAAAAAATAAAATAAACCAAATAACAGAGCCTCAAGGATCTGTGGGGCTTTAACAAAATATATAATATTGGAGTCACTGAAGACCCAAGAGAGGAGAAAAATGGGGCTAAATAGTTTTAGAAGAAATAGTAGCTGAAAATTTCCAGTGGATTTTTTAAAAAAAATAAACTTTAGGAGAGGGTGTACTCGCACCTCTCCATTCTTTGATCAAAGAATAAAGTTTTCAAAATAATCCTTATTGTTAGAGTTCTCAAAAAACAATAACAAAATCGAGCAGACTTACATAACCCCCTGCCCCCAAACACCACAGCTTTCTCCATTCCCATGTTGTTGTTGTTTTTCTCAGTATCACAACTGTTTATTTCGTGCTGGTGCTACCTATCAGCTGCAGTGGCTGTAGCTTGGCTGTGGCTGTGGGTTCATTCCAGGGTCCAGGGTGAAAAAGCAGCCCTAATTGTGCACATGCTGTTCTCACACGGTGGGCAGGAAAGGGAGGGGTGACCCTCACAACAGCTTTTACAGTTTCTTCCTGAAAGTCAGCTCTGGTTACTTTACAGATGCCTTTGAAGTCACATGGCCAAGTTCAACATCAAGGAAGAAAGCCAATAATTGGGAAAAATAGAATCTACCACCCTTCCAGAACCCACAGCCAAATCAAGCAACGGTCCATCAGGAAAACGTAAGCGACCATAGGTGTCTGGGGTCACGGGAAATCAGGGGCTTGCACCGAATGAGGTGGGGGAGGAAAGTCAGGGAAACTGTTGCCACGACCTCAGCCCAAGCACCGAGGTGGACGGTCTGGAGCTCGAGGGAGTCCACTGCCGTCCCCAGCCCTGGAGAACCCTCGCCCGTCTCTCGTCTGCAGCAGGGAAGCAGGTGCTTCACGAAGGCTCCCTGGAGAGCAGCCCTGAAGGCCACACTTCTGGCTGCCTCCGGATTTCTCCTCGGCAAACTCGAACTTCCAGAGGAATTTCTGGGAAATGCGGCTCCCATCGTGTTACGGGCCGAACGCTGGTGTCCGCCCCAAACCCCTAGGTTGAGGTCTGACCCCACCGTGACGGTACGTGGGGACATGCCTGCGGGGCTATGAGGCCCAGAGGGCGGGAACCCCCGACGGGAAGGCGGCGGACGCGGTCTCACCTGGAACCGCCCGTAAGACGACAGCGGCCAACCTGACTGAGCGCTTCCCGGCGCCTGGGGGCGCGGCCTCAAGGTCCCCACCGTCGGGGAGTAGGCGGCGGGCGGGCCCCGAGGCCGCAGCCCCGCGCCTTAGGAGCAGGGACCACCACCGGCCGCTCCGCGCTCCCGCCGCCCGCGCCCATGACGGCGGCGCGCGCGGGACACGGCCCATTCCCGTGTGTTTTTGAAATCTATCTCCCTCTACTTTTTTTCTGACGTATTTTAAAGCACATATAGCATTGCTTCACCCGTAAAAGCTTTTTGCCTTTTTTCCCACCAAATATCTCTACAAATAAAGTCCTTTGTTCTAAAATACTCGCAATGCCATGTGCACATCCAACAACATTAACGGTGATGCTGCAGTGTTCTCTCGTGCTCAGTGCGCATGCGGGTTCCCGCCGCCTCCTAACCTCCACTCCGCATTTGGCTGGCTGGATTCAGGATGCAGGCCAGGTCCACACATCGAGGTTGGTGGAGTCTGAAATCTCACTGAGTCCTCAGCAGATTCTCCGAGGCTCCCTGTCTCCAGAATTTGGGGTAGGGAAGGAGCAGACAACCCCTAGATCCCACTCCCAGTCCATCATGTATCTGAAGTTCCTTTCTGCTCTGGAGAGCCAAGCCGGGAGGGGGCTGGGGCAGGGGTTGCCCCAGCCCCGACCTTCCCGGGTCTCACTCCTGGCATGCAAGGATCCGCTTGCTCCCTCTAGTGACGTCTCATTTCTGACCCTGAATCCCGGGAGATTGGATCCTAAAGCAGAGGGCGTGAGCAGGGTAGGTGTCGCGGCAGGCGCCACAGGGTCTCCAATCCCCTCCAGCAATCCACCGCCAGGTCGCTGGTTCCAGCAACTCAAGATCGTCCAAAGGACAGACCAAGAAATGTTGGGGCAAAATAAGTTTTTAAATAAAAATAAATTTCTTTTAGATAATTCAAAGGAAGTATGGATGGAGTTATGCGAACAAGTGGAATCCAGTTAAGTCTAACAATTATTTTGGGTTCACGGGCTTGTTTGCGCATATACGGTGGTGGGTCCCTTATCATTTCCCCATTTCGGGCCGCGTGTCCGCGCGGGATCATCTCGGGCTGGCCCGCCCCGAGTTCTATCCGTGCCTCAGAGCTCCCGGGGGCGGCAGAGCCGCTGTCTGTCCTTCCGTCCGTCGGTCAGTGTGGAGCCTTACCCCTCCCCCCACCCAGCGGCTCTCCGGCTGGGGACACGGCGAATTCCAGGAATTCTCAACACGCAGGTCGCCCGAGGGTGCTCCACGTCCCCGCTGACCCCGGGGCCTACCCAGCCCAGTCATTTTGGGTTATCCACAGCCAGTCAACTTTCCAAACGTGGCCGCAGTCTACCAAGCATGGGTGCCCGGCTAGCTTCGTCGGTAAAGCGTGAGACACTTAATCTCAGTGTCCTTGGTTTGAGACCCACGTTGGGCGTTCTTTTGACAGAACCTCTAAGCAATTCCTGGCATTCGGCTTAGGTACAAAATGCACCAAAGGCTAGTCCGACGAACCGGGTCCAGACGCTGCCACATCCGCAGCCTGTCACTTCGCAGTGAGTCACCCCGCCCAAGCTCTCACAGGCCTGGTGTCTCCTCCTTATAGTGGGTCCGCGAACCCACTTGATTCCTCAACTTCTTTAACCAAAGGAAACTTAGAAATGGGTCCATCAAAGATTTGAACCTGGTTACCAGAGAAAAGCCACCCACCAGTTTCTCCTTTGGTTTATTTAGTCAACGGAGCGAGCTGCTACTATTATCTCTGCATCTGCAGGACAGCGTGGTGTAAAAAGCTCAACTTATACTAGGATGTTCCTTTGGGAGTGAGGGGTGTACCGGATTCCAAGTCACAATCGTCTCTCAAACAGGAGTGACCCTACAGGGCAGAGGAGCCCAGACCACTGTGAGGAAGGACGAGGGTGAAAACCAGGGTGGGCATGTCCACATCTGCTGAATGCCACAGCGGTGTTTCCCCGGGACACAATCCCAACTACTCTTTAAAAGATGGGCTCGTCCGGGATTTGAACCCGGGACCTCTCGCACCCTAAGCGAGAATCATACCACTAGACCAACGAGCCACCTTGTGAGGGCCTTTTGCTCTCCTCTTGAGTTCAGCATGGCTCTGTCCTCGCTGGTCTAGACTGTCTCGGTTTTCTCACCCATGGATCGTTTCCCCATCCATGGATCGTTTCCCTTTTCCCCACGAATGTCAGGGAAGGATTTGATTCCATGGACAGGAGGGGGATGGGAAGGCTCAGCACCGCCACACTCTGAGAATCCCAAGTCGGCAAGTCCTGATGCGGGTTTTGGAGGGTCCCGCTCCTCTGCTCTCCTCTCCGCCCGTGGAAAACCGAGACGATCAGCTCAGGAGAACGTCCCCAGGTCCCTCTTCCGTCACCGGGCTAAGGGCTGGGCAGCGGAGTGAAGCTGAGAGCCGGGTTTGGCCCCCCGCCCCCGGCGTGGCGGGCTCCCCGGACGCCCCCGGGACCGCCACCCCACCCCCACGCCACTCACTGGGAAGACCCGCCGCGGGGTCCCGAGTCTCACACCCCGTCCAGCCCAGAGAACTGCCTCCCAGAGCCCCAGACTCGCGTCCCAGTGCAGACAGCAGCTGGGAAGGGGCCCCGGCGAGGGGGTTTAGGTAGGGAGCAAAAGGATGAAGGAGGAAGTTGAGGAAACCCAGGGAGCCCTCAGGGGACACTCTCCACCCCGCGTTGCCGTTGCCACTGCTGTGACCTGGGTCACGGCCCCTCCCAGTCCGCTGAGCACACCCAGACACCAGACTTCAGTGTCCAGGCCCGATCTGGCCACTTGAGTCCAGCTGGGATCTGGGTCCACCACCCCCTGGGCCTGCACATGATCCATCCTCACAGGCCCCGACCCCACACAAGCTCTGCCAGGGATTCCGTTTCTGCCGTAAAATGACCAGAAAAAGCAAACTGGGCTCCTCGGGGATTTGAAGCCAAAGTGAGGGTAAGAACTCCTCCACAGGGACCTTCCTCTGCAGTTTGCACTTCCTGTTCACTGGACAAATGCCCAACTGGAGGCAGGCCCTAGACTGAGGGCATGGGTAGGGGGGAGCAGACGCCACCGGGTGCCAAAGGGGGTTAAGGCAGACCTGAGGGAGGGTCACCACTGACACAGAAGAGGACTTTGCAGAGGAACTAACCTGCTGGTGGAGGCAGTAGTGCTTTCCCTTCAAGGAAAGGGGAGTCTTAAAAGGCTCTGGCTATAGGAGAAGAAAGTGCTGGCCAGGGAGCCTGGTTACCCCGGTTGACCCCCACCAGGCCTCAGGGGTGGGAGAGGCCTCCCTGGACATCCAAGTGGGGCCCAGGGTTCTGTGCAGGAAACCCACTCACTCGGGGACTTGAGAGTCAGGAGGCATGAAAGGGGCACCCAGCATGCACGACCCTGGGCTTAACTGGAGAAACCCAAGCATTTAGGTCAGAGAAGAGGCCCACCAGCCCCCTGCCCCCTCTGCATGTTCTGGGAAAATCTGGCTCTTCGGTAGCTTGCCTGGCAGAGGCTCTGTGCCATAATCCCCTGGGCCTGGGATGAGGAAGCTCTTCCCAGATTGGGGGACCTGAAATTTCAACCAAAGCCTCAGTCCCCGCCCGTGTCACGCATGTCTTTTCTTTTCTGTATTCTTATTCTTTGATGTCTGGAGCCTTGCTGACTCTGGAGGGAATGCCCCTCCCAAGGTTGGCCAATTCTAGGAGATAGTAAACAATTCCTCTGCCAGCAGGCATTTCAGATACAAACCAACCAATCCAGAGTCCACAACCACCTGTTTTATAAGACTCTTACACTCTGGGCCACAACCCATCTGCCAGAATCACCTCAAGGCTGGGAAACAGACAACTAGGGACAGCACCTATGCCCCAGAGCCTGGTGAAATTATTCAAACTAACCCATTTAAACCTGTTTTCCCTGCCTCACCTGTTTCACCTTTCGTGAAACCACAATAAAGCCTCTTTTGCCCACATTTTCTTCTCATTCCTTTCGCCTCCTGACTGACTCTGGTGCTTCCCCTGTGCCCCCCTCCCCCCACGTGGAGGCGTGCCCCCTCCTCTTGGAAACTGTGAGTAACAAGCCATCTTCTCAATGGCTGGATCTGTTGGCCTCAGAGAATAGTAATAAAATCTATGTAAACATTGCCGTTCTTCCAACTTGGAGAAGAGACCCGTGTCTAGAGCACCGCCCTCTGGACACCTGTGGAGACCCCAGGTCCTTCGCGGTCCCCATGCTCAGTCTCCGATGCGGTTTCCTTCCTTCCCTTGGTCGTGGAAGGCCCTTTTGGCAGCCCCTCAAGTAGGAAAAAGACGTTGAAACGTGGGCTTGTCCGGAATTTGAATTTATGACCCAAAGCAAAAATACACGCCCAGACCAAGTTACATCGTCACCCCAGGTCCAGTGACCGTCTGGCACACAGACCTGGTCTCCCGCGAGCGGAGACAGAAGTGTTTGCCCCCCTCCCCCCGCCTTCGGGCTCCTTCCCCCAGAGCCAGGCCTCCAGGCCAGTCCCGGAGCCCCGAGGACGAAGCCTCCGGCCTGGAAACACCCGCCCCAAGCGGAGCGATAGCCACTTGGCAGCACGGAACTGGGCGCAGCCCGATCGGATCGCGGCAGGCGGGGACCAAGATCCTCTCGCTCAGGACTCCGCAGAGCTCCGGAGCCTTAACCCGAAAACTGGGGATGTCTGAGAAAAAGAAAGTGGGGTTCATCCAGAAATTGAACCCGCGACTTTTCGCACCCACAGCGAGAATCATACCCCTAGACCAGCGAGCCGGCGCCTAACTAGCTCCTGACGTCTGTCTTTGGAGGCCTGAGACCGCGGCTCCGCCCTCCGATCCTGGGCCGAGTTCTGGCAGCCGGGCCCCGCAGGGACTTGCGCCGGAGGAGGTTTCGGTTTCGATTCCAGATGCAGCGCTGCCGGAACCTCACGGAGAGGGGGGTCCCGCACACTAAGGCCCTAGAACCGCAGAGCCAGACTCCCCCAGGCCACGAGGGCCACCCACGAGGGACAGGCGACCAGGAGGAGGAGGGAGTCCCTGTGGCCCGGGTGAGTGTGAAAGTCTCCCAGGCCAGAAATTTCACCCAATATGGGACACAAATCCAGGACCTTGCGAATGAGACTCTGCCACCTCCCAGCCGGCCAGCCCGGGAGAGCCTCGAGCATCTCGGGGTCCCTCTTGGCCTGAGGTCGGCCCCAGAAAACCCTCACAGTTCTGGAACCCTGATGTAGGGGTCAGAACTGGGGTTGGTGCTCGCTTCTTCCTGAACGGCGCTGCCCCGCTAGCAAGGAGTCCAGCATCCCCCTGGAAAGGAAGGCCTCCCTGGCTTGTCCCCGAGGCGAGGCCATGGAGCCTTCCTGATTTGCTTCAGGCTACTCGTCCAAAAGAGGGCTGAGAGTTTGATGATGAGAAATCGTCCCTTACTGGAACCCGACACCTCCCACACCCTAAGCGAGGGTCACACCACGATCCTTACTAGTCTCTAGTGATACCCAACCTCGTGCCCTTGCCCCCGACTTTCCAGCTCCCTGGAGCTGCTGGGACTACACAGACCCATGGCCGGACAGCAGATAGGAACTTGTTGGGGCTCTCATCCTCTGCTGAAAGGACCCAAGAATTCAGCACTCCAGTGCCCGAGATGCAGTGTGCACAGGATCCAGGGTTTGTCCCTACCATTTTTAGGACAGTAAAGTTCTGAAGAAATCCAACTAGTTTATGAGGAGTATCATTTTTTTTTTAACTTTGCCTGGCTAGCTCAGTTGGTAGAGCATGAGACTCTTAATCTCAGGGTCGTGGGTTCAAGCCCCACGTTGGGCGTAACTTTTGCCCTCAGGGCTTGGCTTCACAGGTAAGCAGGGATGATATTACAGAAGTGACTAGATCCATATAAGCTAAGCTTCTTCCAAAGGAGGATCTGTTGCTGGTCCAGGGAGGCCGGCATGTGGCCACCAACCTCGAATCCCACCCGAGCAACTTGCTTTTGTCTAATTAATATTTTATTATATACGTTTTGGAACTTAAAAGTTGAAACTTACTCCACAGTTCCAGATACAGCACACAGAGTGGGTCAGGAGCCCCTCTGAGAGGTTCCTTTTCTAACAACATTCTTGAAATTCCCGCAATCGGGGCAAGCGCTTATCAGACCAAGAATTATCGCCCAAAGTAGGACTCGAACCCATTCAGTCTCAGTTCTACACGCGGAACGAGTGACAATAGGAGATTTGGAAATGGATTTTCAGCTAACTCTGGCCCTAAGCAGGGACCTACGTGATGCTCCATGTGTATCCGGGGGTGTTCCCCACCCAGGACCCTCGCCTCCCCCAACCCTGTGTGTCCCCATCTGCATTTGCTGCAGCTTTCCTCCCTCCTGAGACAGAGATGCGGCAGGGAAGGGAGCCCCTCATCTGGCCGTTAGTCCTGTCCCAGCCCCTCTCCCCTTTCTAAAGTAGAAAGAAAGTTGGAAATCGTGGGCTACTCCAAGTAGAGATTGGGTGTCCCTCTCCTCGAGAGGCAGCAGTGAGGGAAATGTGAGTTCCTTTCTTGGGGTGGGGTAGGGGAACCAGAAGGGTTAGCAACACCGGCCCTGAGGCTCTCATGATGTCGGGTCATCTGGGTATCCAGGTTTCCAAGGTGGGGGCCAGCGGGGGGCAGGAGAGGGCTTGGCAGTGGGGAGGTGCCTGCCAGGTTGTGTCCCTCTTGGTGCCTGGATTGGGGCACCCTACTCGTCCAAAAGAGAGAGAGACTATATTCCTCAGAGTTCTGTTGTAGTCTGTTTTTCTGGAGAACTCAGAGAGAGAGAGAGAGAGAGAGAGAAAGAGAGAGGAAGAGAGCGAGAGGAAGGGGAAAGTGAGGGGGAGATTGTGATTGATTGTAAAAATTGGCTCACACGATTGTGGGGATCCCAAAGTGAAATGTGCGGGGTGGGAATTCCATCAAGAGTCCATGTTGCAGACTGGAGTCAGAAGGCAGTCCAAGGCAAAATTCTTTCCTCTTGCGGGTAATCTTAGTCTTCTCTCTTAAGACCTTCAATTGATTGGGAGAAGCCCACCCACATTATGGGAAGATAATTTGATTTACTCAACTCTACTGATTTAAATGTTAGTCACATCTAAAAATACCTTCACAGCAACATCTAGACTGGTGTTTGACCAAACATCTGGGCACCATAGCCTGGCCAAATTCACACACAAAATTACTCATCACAGGGTCCTGTCAAAGTGCTGGGCTTCCTTCCAGACTTGTGGTTGCCAAGGGGGAGGAGGGTAGGGAAGGGATCGATTGGAAGTTTGAGGTTAACCAATGCAAACTATTATATATAGACTGGATAAACAACAAGGCCCTACTGTGTAGCACAGGGAACTATATTCAATAGTCTGTGATAAACCATAATGGAAAAGAATTTTTAAAAGAATGTATATATATATATATATGTATAACTGAATCGCTTTGCTGTACAGCAGAAACTAACACAACATTGTAAATCAACTATACTTCAATTTTTTAAAAAGTGCTGGGCTTCCTTCTTAATAATAGGAGAGACAAGGTACAAAAGCTTACCTTCTACTTTGGATATGTCCCAGTAGGCACCAGACCAGAAAACAGTACCTCCCAAGCTTCTCAGAGATGCTGGTGTGTCTCCTCAACCATGCAAGTCTTATTGCCTCGGTGAATAGCATTTCCTGCAGGCACTGCCAAGATCCATAGTCAGCTGGTGGGTCTTGTTCCATTGCAGCATGCCGTAGAGCCATGCTAGCGCACCAGTATCTCTGTCCCTTCTGATTCCTTCCTTCACAGTTTGCCATGGCATTTCTGGCAATTCTACTTCATTTAATATAGGCCATTGCTTTTTCCATCCTTCCAAGAGCCATGCCAGCTGAGTATCACAACCAGTTTGAGGGACCATGCCAGGCGTTAAGTTCTGTGTCATGGAAGAGTGTCCCATATAATAATCTCTCCTCTTTCCAGCTTTTTATTCTCCTCACCCAGATCCGGGACCGTCAGGATCCACTCCGGGCAGACTCTCCAGGTCACTGCTGACACGTCATCCAGATCCTACAGAAGCAGTCCCAGTACTTTCCCAGTTGAGTCATGCTGGGATGTGACCCTAGTATTTGGTATGGTGGCCTGGAGGGGAAGTTGGAGCAGGTCTGAAGTGACCAAATGTTTTGTAAAATACCTGCCTCTTTTGAGGTTCCTCCTAGTCTCCAGGCAAGGGGGTGGAGGCCTGGGCCCCCACAGCAGGCCCTGAGAGTTCAAGGCTCTCAATGCAGCTACCCAGATATATCCATTCCAAGTTTGATGGCCCCGAGCGTTCAAGGTTCTCAGTGCAGCTACCCAGATATCCCCAATGCAAGTCTGAGGATCCCATTTCTTCCCTATCAGCACCCTGACATTGGTCCAGGAAATTTGCTGAGACTGAGAATTCAAGTCTGCCTCAAGGCCTGCTCCTGAGCCTGGCCTTCAGCTTTATCGGCCCTTCAGCTGTAGGAGATGTAGGTTGCTTTCAATGCTGCCAGAGCAGCCTCTGATGTTCACACTGCTTTGAACTGGTGATTAGTCCACTGGAGCCTGTCATTCTCGGGTTTCAATGCATTAAAGACATTGAAACATTTTTGTTTCAATGCGTCAACACATAATTCCACAATGGTTACAATGATCACATTTCCACTGTATCTCCAAAATGCCAGAGACATGGGGTGAGCTCCCCCCCATACAGCCATCCCAGTTCAACGGGGACAAAAGGCTTAATAATTGCATGGCTCCAGCATACCCGGGTCTCTCAGAAGTCTACCTACCACCAGTGATGTTCTCCTTGGTGCCAGGCAGCCAGAAGGTGATTCAACCTTGGAATCTTGTAACCGAGCAGGAACCTATGGGGCCTTCCAGGGACAGATCCCCCCATGTCCTCCGCCTGCTGCTCATCTGTAGAAAACTTTAGCCTCCTAGGCCTTCCCCAAGTTCCAAAGAATAAATTTAATCAAAGAAGTGAGAAAATGCAGAAAGAAAGGAAAACAGTCAAGCAAGACAGTGGTTTAGCCATTAAACAAAGTCAAGCACCTTTAGCTCCTCCTCAAGGGCTGTAGATAATATTCTGAGCTGTTTTGCAGAGCCTGAAACCCTCACCAGGTGGAAGAAGTTAACTGTAGATTGCCCAAAAGCACGTACGTAGACCCCAGACCAGTTGGAACCAGAAGGTTGATGATGTTGACTCCCGATTACCTCACCACCAACCAGTCAGAAGAATGTCCATGAGCTGATCACACACCCCACAACCCCCATCCCTCACCTTGTGTTTAAAAACCTTTCCCTGAAAGCCATCTGGGGAGTTCGGGCCTTTTGAGCGCTAGCTTACTGGACTCCTTGCGCAATAAACGCTGCACTTTCCTTCACCACCACCCGGTGTCAGTAGATTGGCTTTATTGCACAAAGCTGAGCAGATCCAAGTTTGGTTTGGTAACAGTCTCATTCTTAGAGTCTATTTCCAACTATTTTAGGACAAGTTTCCAGGGATTTTTGTGTAATGAGTGCATGAAGGGAACACTCTGAGGAGGCATCTGTAAGGAAGCGGGGGAAGCAGGATAGCCCTGTGGGCCAGTATTTAAACTTTTATCCCTCAGCTTCAAACTCACCCTCTAGACCCCGCTTAGTGACACAGTAAGTCCTCTACACACGAACGAGTTCCATTCCGAGAGCACGTTCATAAGTCCAGTTTGTTCCTAAGTCCAACAAAGTTAGCCTAGGTACCCAACTAATACAATCGGCTATATAGTACTGTACTGTAATAGGTTTATAATACCTTTCACACAAATAATACGTAAAAAACACAAAATAAAGAAAACATTTTTAATCTTACAGTACAGTATCTTGAAAAGTACAGTAGTACCAGCTACATCACCGCTGTTTTTATGCTTGCTTCCGGACATCCTGGGCTTGAAATAAAGACACTGTACTACTGTCCTCTATACAGTACTGTACAGTAAAGTACACAAAAGCATAACCACTTGTATAGGATGCACGCATGTGACAATATACGCCAGACACGTGAACTAACTTACGTGATTAGACATGCGAACACACATTCGCATCTTTGAAAGTACGCAACTTGAAGGTTCGTATGTGGGGGACTGACTGTACTGCGCTTTGCCAGAGGATCTGTGTCATATTTTGCCGATAGGAGGCTCTCGAGAGGCTGAAAGGCTGGCGGAGGAAGAAGGGACTCTACATCCTGTTTGTTTCCCATTCCTACTGCCACCCACCCCACCCAGCCTCACTTTTTTTCCCTGCAATAGTAGTTCTTTCCAGAAATGGCAGCTGAATCCAGTTTGAAGTTTTCCCAGCACTCACAGAACCACCCTCATCATGGCTCATGAGAGACACCTGCGCAAGCTGACTGAGGTCCCCTCCTCAGGCGTCTGGGGACGCCAGTCCCAGGGGACCCTCCTCTGAGCTCAGCTGAGCTGCTCCTCTTTTCCAGAGATGGGAAAATTTTTTTGTTTTCGTTTTTGTTTTTGCGTTACGCGGGCCTCTCACCGTTGTGGCCTCTCCCGTTGCGGAGCACAGGCTCCAGATGCGCAGGCTCGGCGGCCATGGCTCACGGGCCTAGCCGCTCCGTGGCATGTGGAACAATGCTTTTTACATAGTTACCAGTTTTCATTAGTCTTACAATAACAAATAGGTTTTCTTACCCTCCCCCAGCTTTACTGAGGTATAATTGACAAATAAAAATCATATATATTGAAGGTGTATAACGTGAGGATTTGATATATCTATACCTTGTGAAATGATTACCACAATCAAGCTAATTAACACATCCATCACTTCACAAAGTTACCTTCTGTGTGTGCGTGTGTGTGTTGAGAATACTTAAGATCTACTCTTAGCAATTTGAAGTTAACAATACGATATTATTAACTATAATCACCATGCTGTACATTAGATCCCCACAACTTATTCGTCTTATAATTAAAAGCTTGTATCGGGCTTCCCTGGGGGCACAGTGGTTGAGAGTCTGCCTGCCGATACAGGGGACACGGGTTCGTGCCCCGGTCCGGGAAGATCCCACATGACGCGGAGAGTCTGGGCCTGTGAGCTATGGCCGCTGGGCCTGCGCGTCCGGAGCCTGTGCTCCGCAATGGGAGAGGCTGCAACAGTGAGAGGCCCGCGTACCGCAAAAAAAAAAAAGCTTGTATCCTTGTACCAACCTCTCCCCATTACCCCCACGCCCCAACGGATGGGTTTTTTGACTGCTGCGTGGACCCTGGCTTGGTAATGAATTTGGGCTTGAGCTCCTTGCCAGTGGGAAATGGGATACTGGTGACTCGTGGCATGCAAGGGCATCGTTATCAAGCCACCTATCACCTGGTTGATTATGATGAAGTGCCGACTGAAGCAAGTGCCCTGGGGGACCACTTGGCTGCTGCACTTGACTCTTATGGCAGTAAAGGTGACTACAAGGACTGTGGCATGGAAAGGATTCTCCTGGGTGCATCTGTTTGCTTAAAGAAAGAAAATGACAAGATCAGGCCTTTAAATTTTCAGCCTAAGTCATGTTCAGAGATCCCGGGACGTTTTCTGGCAGCCATAAAATAATCGTATAGCTGCAGGGCTGACGTTGCTGAAAATCAAACACATAATCGAATGAAGTATGTTGCGGAATGACAATGTAAGTTGAGTTCATAGCCTTGGGAGATCTTTCATGTGGAAGAAACGGCATTGATTATGAAGGAGTGGAGTGGAAGCCTGGGGACATCTAGGTAGGCTCAGACCTAGTTGAGAATCTTGAACCCCTGAGTCATTTGGAGCCTCCCTTGCCAGTGAAAGCAGCCTGTCCTCTGATATCTGAGAAGAGTAGCCTTCCTGTGTTTGAATATCCTATAATAATCTCACCTGGAGCATGACAGGTGAGACAGGGGATGACAGTTCTCCTCAAAGCCCACACCAGCCAGCCTTGTTGCCCCCTAACACTGGTTGCCCTATAACTACAATCAGATCAGCACGCTGTAGGAGAAGGACAAAGGCTGGCCTGGGAGGAAATCATTCATATGCCAAAAGGATTGCAAATTTTGCTCATTTATGCCAGCAGAGAACTAGGGAATGTTTGTGGGAATGGACCCAAGGATGTTAGAATAAGGAGGACGGGATATGATTTTTGCAACTGGTGACATTATTTCTCTGGGTGCACTTCCCTGCAAGCTTGTATCTAATGTGTTATCTTGTGCAGCTGAATGTGGCTCTGCCAGTTTTCTTAGTTGGTTGGCTAAGCATGGAACTCAATGGTGGCCTATGTTTAAGGAGATTAAGATTCAAGAATGTTCCTGGCATCATGTAGAGAAAGGAATCCAAAGACTCTGTGAGACAGAAATGCTGGAATGGGTCTATCATACATGAAAAGCACACCCACCACCCCACTGAGAGGGCCCCAGGGACATTCCCTTCAATAAGACATTGAGAAACGTTGGTGAGGGAAGCACCAGCAGCCTTGGATAGCTCTGTGGTCGCTGTTCTCTGCAGGCCACATATGATGGTGGGAGATGCTGCACTGAGATGAGGTCCCTGGTTTGAGTAGGGATGATGGGACCTCAGGTGCTTGGGAAAGCAGAAGTAAGGCCAGAGCTGGAGGCACAGAAGAGTCCCATCCATGGTTTTTAAAAGTAAAAGAGAACTATGTGTATATATGACAAAGCCTCAGCGGCCACCTCCTCCTTGGGCATGTGGTAAAGGAGGCTTCTGATTTTACTCCACCATGTCCTGCACTTTGGGAGATTTTTACCTTGAGGATGAAGGCATGGATTAAAAAAAGAGAAAACTTTATTATGGACGAAATCTGAAAACACGCACATCTTTATCAGAAAAGTAAGCCTTGCCCAACTTCGCTATAGGGTGTTTATCAGAAAAGTAAGCCTTGCCCAACTTCGCTATAGGGTGGCATCTGGTTAAACCCCAGGGCCCCTTAATTTCCCACTATGGTAATTAGACAGCTGGCTTCATTTCATTTTTCCTGCGGCAGAAAGTTTAAAATGCTACCCCCTGTACCCCGGGTGGGACTCGAACCCACAATCCCTGGCTTAGGAGGCCAATGCCTTATCCATTAGGCCACCGGGGCTGATGAGAAACGACTTACAACAGTCTTAAACCAGTCTTTCTGTCACCTCCCCGCGGTTCCTACACATTACGCACAGCCTCCCGGCTCCAGCTCGGCGGGTCCTTGATCCCCTTGACGTCCGTATTCGGCGGATGCATCCTCTTAGATCCCGCCGGTTCCCGAGCATGCTGGGGCTCGGGAGAGATCGCGCACGCGCGGATGGAGCTGAGGTACGATCCTCGCTTACGATGTAGGAAGTCTGCGGATCAAGTCCCGGATGAGCCCTTTCCACCTCTTCTTAGGAGAATCCGAGTCCTGGGATAATTAACATCAAGAAGGCGTTCGAGGGAGCAGGAGCGCGCCCGCGGCGGTGCGGACGGCCGGGCCGTGGCCGAGAAGTTCGATCACCTGGAGGAGCACCTGAAGAAGTTCGTGGAGAACATCCGGCAGCTCGGCATCATCGTCAGCGACTTCCAGCCCAGCAGCCAGGCCGGGCTCAACCAGAAGCTGAATTTTATTGTTACTGGCTTACATGATATCGATAAGTGCAGACAGCAACTTCACGATATTACTGTCCCTTTAGAAGTTTTTGAATACATACATAGATCAAGGTCGAAATCCCCACTCTATGCCAAAGAGTGCCTGGAGAGGGCTCTGGCTAAAAATGAACAAGTTAAAGGCAAGATTGACACAATGAAGAAATTTAAAAGCCTGTTGATTCAACTCTCTAAAGTATTTCCTGAGGACATAGCTAAGTACCGGAGCATCCGGGGGGAAGACCATCCTCCTTCCTAACTCCCTCCTCCGTCTGTCTGAAGATCCTCCTAGCCCTGCACGAGTGGCCGTGACCTTCAGGGAGCCTTGACTGAGCGGCACCGATGCTGTTTCCTGGGCCCATCCTCCCGCCACCTTGTCCTCGTCGTTGGCCTCTGGGGACGGCAGGGCCTGGAGGGCGTGCGGGGCTGTGCCGCCAGCTATCCCCTCTCCCTGACGTGCTCTGTTTGGTCCTCTAGCTCTCGGGGGACTGGTGATCACACAACTTTGAGTGCGATGTGTATGATTCTCCATGGCCAAATAGTCTTGGAAATATTAAATATGATAGGTAAAGTAAACGTTTAAAACAATTCTACCTAACAGTTTTCTTTTAATATACTCTTTCTGTTCTTTTTTTTTTTTTCTTTCTTTCTTTTATGGTGTCAAAGAAAGCTAAACAAAAAAACAAAAGGAAAACTTGGTTTAATATAAGTACTTTAAATTCGTTTTGTATTTTATATTTTTAAGTATAGTGCATAAAGAATGTGTTCAATGGAACTGTGTTTCCATAGATTTCAGTTAGTCTAATATAATAAAGTCTTTAAGTACTTAAAAAAAAAAAAAAGAAGGCGTTCGCTATGCAAAATGTGGGAGCGGAAGGGAGAGAGGGAACAGCCGGGCGCTTGGGAAAAGTGTCGGTCCCTATCTTCATCCTCCTCCCTACGTTGCCCCTTAGACCAAAAGTGTTTCCTGGTTCCAAGTCTGTGCAGTTTTTAGCAGAGCCCAATGGCCTTAGGTCTTTGTCCTAAGGATGCTCCGTAATGGCTCTGTATCTGCCCGGCCAGCTCAGTTGGTAGAGCATGAAACTGTAGTATCAGAGGACCCAGCGTTTACTTTCCCACCAGAAGATGGGTATTCTTTGCCATCTCTAAAGTATTTGTCTTACTGTGGCTACCAGAGGCAGGATGGAGGGAGGCGTGGGGGGAATTAGATGAAGGTAGTCAAAAGGTACAAACTTCCAGTTATAAGTAAGTATTAGAGGTGTAGTGTTCAACGTGATAAAGAGAATTAACATTGCTGTACGTTATAAGAAGAGTTGATTCTAAGAGTTAAGACAGTAAATCCTATGAGTTCTCATCACAGGTTGATGGATGGTCACTAAACCTGTGATAACCATTTCATGATGTATGTAAGTCGAATCATTATGCTGTACACCTTAAACTTATACAGTGCTGTATGTCAATTATATCTCAATAAAAGTAGGGAAAATAATAAAAATGTTTATCTTAATGAAGTTTCTCTTTTTATTTATGAGCCCTTAGTAAACCACTGAGACATCACAAAAACGATAAAGGAGATGGTGGCACTCCTCATGACCCCAAGGTCACCTGCGCCCACTGTAGGGGTACACGCTCAGCTGCCATTCCCCCAGCGTTTTCCCTGGTGGGAGGAGGTCCCATCACTTTGGTCATTCCGCTTAGCCAGAATCCCTTGGTAAGAACTCGGTTCCGCAGGTAGAGTCGTTTTTTCCAGGTAAAATGATGACTCAATCCTGGGCATATTCTTTACATTTAAATTTTTAAAAAAACATTCACATTAATCATTTAAGGGCATACTCTCACTGCAAGAAATCGAAATAATCTATTAATTTCTTTTTACATTTTTTATTGTGGTAAAATATATGCGTAAGGTTAAATTTGCCATTTTAACTATTTTTAACTGTACAATTTACTGGCATCAGTTGCATTTACAATATTGTGCAAGCATCATTACTATCTATTTCCAAAACTTCTTCATCACAATAATCTATTATATTTTTAAATGCCCCTGTCTACTGACCCCTTGGGGGTGACCTACCCGTGCAAAAGTTCAACCCCTCATCTGTCGCAGCTCTCGTCGTCTGAACTATATTCATGCAGCCAGTCCCGTGTGGGCTCCCGGCACTCATGGCCGATGGACTTCAGAGTCAGCATTCCGCCTGGATCTGAGCACTATAGGTCCTCACGGCGCCCTCGGGGTCTCCCAGGCGTCCCGAGCTACGCAACTGCAGGTGCAGGGCTACGTCCGAGGGGCTGGAGGTCGAGTGGCGGACACAGCCCGAGGATCCTAGGCCCGCGTAGGGAGCAGTCTGGAGAGAGGGAAAATGTTTTGTTTCTTTCCGTACGCCGAGTAGAAAAATTGATCCCCGCAACGACCACGAAGGGACTCGAACCCTCAATCTTCTGATCCGGAATCAGACGCCTTATCCATTAGGCCACGCGGCCCTGCCTTTATTCATTTTGCAGCTTTTCTCATAAAGCTTTCTCAGGTTCCTGCTCAGTATGCCCTAATGCGCATGCTCACACTGGCGAGGAGCCCCGCCCCTCGGGCTCGGTGTGAGCGGGGCTCCAAGCTGTGCGACTGAGCGCTACTGAGCACAGCCCAAGTGAGGGTTCGAGCCTGGGTGAGGCCGCCCAAGCCCCTCCTGTCCCGAGAGGCTCCTGATCTCTTCTCCCACGTGCCCCCGGCCCGCGGTGGGTCAGGAGTTGCCCTCTGCTCCCCCAGCCCCTTTGCTTCCCCTATCACAGCACCGCTAAACCTGCCATGCTCTGTTCCAGTCTTGTGGCCCCAGAATGGACTCTGACTGCTGTATAGGCAGAGGCCCTGTCCGTGGCCCCAGCGTGGTGTGCAGGTGGGGTGCGCGTGCTGGGAGGATGGTGTGGACCCCGCGCTGCCCTTTCCCAGGACATCCAGCTCAGCCTAGCCCATGTTGGGTTTCTTAGAGCGGGAGGCTGCCCTGGCGCCTCCCCTGCTCCCCCTCCTCACCCGGTGGGCCCAGCCTCTGAAGTGCCAGGCACTCCGCATACATTATCTCACTTAGTGTCACAGCTCCCTGCGTGCAGGCGCTATTCACGTGTACAGCGATCATCATGTTTATTCCATGGCGGCTGAGCCTCCCGTGCTATCGCGCCGTTTTTAGATGAGGAAACCGGGGAGCGGATGGGGTCAGGGGTGGCGTTGGTGTGTGGCCACCCACAGTCAGCACCCCCTTGGTAGCCGCGGGCTCAGTCAGGCCTGCAGGCAGAGCCAGCGCTTCAACGAGCTGCGGATCTCCAGACAGGCCTTGCGGCGCTCATCACAGTCGGGACCCAGCACGTCTACCCAGCACGTCTAGCTTGCACACCTGCCGATTGACCTGTGCCGACCACACCCAGCCTGTGCCCAGGACTGCCAGGTCCCCCAGCGCCCAGCCTGGCACCCAGTGTATTGTAAGGCCTAAAGTTTTAAGCTGCCTTCACATCTTTGGGTCTCACAGGCCCTGTTGGTTTCCTCTGCTCTTGTCAGCTGTACCCCCCCACCCAGCAGGGAAGGCCCCACCATCCCGCTAGTTCCCCCACCAGCCAGACCAGCCACACTCTACCCCAGTTCTCATTCTGAGGGGCTTCAGTTCCCTGCCAACCTGTGAAATTATTCAAACTAGTACCCCACCCCGTTACTACAAAGTCTGCGTCTACAGCCCCTGCTGGTTCCCCATGCTCCCCGGGGAAACACTGAGTGGCCTGAATGGCCTGAGGTGTCTTCCTCCCCGAGCTGTGAGTATATGTGGTTAATAACTGCTGTCCATCTCACTGTCCAGGGCCGGGTGTTGTGTGTTCAACCATCTCATACTATTGAGGGCAGGGCATCCCTCCCTCTGCAATGGGGTGAATAGGAGGTGACCAGAACACCAGGGCTGAGAAGAAGGATGAATCCAGCTCCTCTCCCCAGGCGACCCCCCACCCCCAACTCACCTCAGTCATCAGCTCTGAGGACCTCCACCAGCGTCTGGATAAAGTCTGAGCCCTTCTCATCCTGAAAGGCTACACAGCCCAGGCCAAGGGACCAGGGCCAGAGTGTCAGACTCAGGCCCCTGCCAGCTGCCTTCCAATCCCCAGGGGCCTATTGTTGGTGGAAGTGGGGGCAAGCACATAGCACCCCAGCAGTCAGGCAAGAGAATAGGGCAGGGAGCAGGAACTTCTCGCTTCTGGATCAAGTTGCTGCTCAACGTTTGTGTAGTGAATATACAATGGATTCAATATCAAAGAAACATTTACTGTGAACCTACTACGTGCCAGGCACTGGCCAGGGCCCTGAGACAGACAGAACTGTCCTGCCCTCATGGAACTTACAGCCTAGAGGAAAGGATGTAGGTACAGTGCTTAGCAGAGCCAGCCCTCAATATGTGCTCACCATTGTTACTATTATCATAAATAATATACATGGAAGGAAGATGGCTTAACTGCAGCGAGGCTGGTGCCCCCGCACCCCAACAGCCAAGCGCCAGATGCCCCTACAGCCACTTCAGATCTCTGGCCAGGAGGCTAGGCCCTGTATAATGGACTTTGTGAAGACCCATCCCCTTACCTTCAGTGGCTGTGTAGACCATCAAGATGTCTGCTTGGTTAGGGCTCCCTGGAGTGGGGCCCCTGGAGAAGCTGCCTGCAAGAGGGACCAATGCCTTTTACCCAGCGTCCTGGGACTCCACCAGCCCCAAGGGTCTCCTCCAGTCTTGCTCAAGGGCACACAGGGCAGTAGAAAGAGTGCAGAGCAGGAAAGACAGATCAAGTTTCAAATCTCAGCCCTGCTACTTCTTACCAGCTGTGTGACCTCGGAAAAGCTATTTCACCTTCCTGTCTCCAGGGTTGTATCGGGCTCAAGTAGGGGAAGAAACTCTCCATTTTCAAAGGCCTTAGCCATTTAAAGTTTTCCTTCCCATCTTCTTGGCGAAGAGAGGAAGGAGGTGGCAGCAGGATCCCAGCTCAGAGCCCTGGAAGTGCTGTCCAGACAGCTCCCCCACCAGGCCCGCCCAAGCCCAGGCTCCCTGAGGTAGGTAGACCCACCTTACACATCAGCATAGATGTGGAGGACATCGGCCAGGGAGGGGGTGGCTGGTGGTGCCCGCAGCCAGCGCCACAACCAGGGGAGAGTGTGCGTCCCACGCCAGCGTCCCTGTGCCCTGGGGAAGGCGGGAACAGTCAGGTCCTTTCACTCAGGAGACACCTGGGGGTGCTTCCAGGGCTCTAGCCCCCAGAGCTCCTGGGCAGGCTGCCAGGCTGGAAACATTCAGATCACCGAATGACAGGTGCTGAGGGTGAAGTGCTCAAGTTCATGGACATGACCCCTAGGAGAGGCTGGGAGAGGGGGTGGGGAAAGGGCAGGGCTCACTCAGGCTTCTTGGAGGAGGTGGACAGCAAGTCCTGGGAGGCTGAGGGCTGGATGAGGAGAGCCAGGGCTGCAGGAGGCGGGCTGCAGGGCAGGATCCGGCCAAGCCTCCAGGGAGGGCCCCAGGCCCTGCTCACCCCACAGCAAGCCTGAAGTAGGAAGATCTTGGGGCGGCCCCACAGGGCCCTACAGCAGCTCAGCTCCTGCACCAGCGCCTCTGGCTGCACCTCTTACCTATCAGCCCCCAGTAGCTGCCCGCAATGGGCCATCAGGGCCACAAGGGCACAGCTCACAGGGCCCCTGCAGGCATCCAGCCACTCCCAGAAATGGGCCATCTCCTCCTGGAAAGCCTGGGGTGGGGATGAGATCAGGCCAGGGCCACAGTCACGGCCTCCCTAGCATCTGGTGGCCCTCTCTCTGGGTGGTTTCTCTAACCCCCTGCCATACTACCTCCCACCTCCTTCCAGCCTCAGGCCCGGGGAGCAAGTCCTTTTACTTTCTTTCTTTTTTTTTTAAATTAAAAAAAAAATTTTTCTGGCTGTGCCACATGGCATGTGGGATCCTAGTTCCCCAACCAGGTATCAAACCTGTGCCACCTTTATTAGCAGGCGGATTCTTAACCACTGGACCACCAGGGAAGTCCTACAAGCTCTTTTTCTAACGCCCTTGTTGCATGGCGTCATTGGAGGTGACGTGGGTCCAGCCTCCTGCAGCTGGTTCTCTGGCCCCCCTGGAGAAGCTGCACCAAAAAGTTAAGAGCTGTGAGGGGAGGGCAGTGAGCTGACAGGTGTCTGGAAAGGAAACTGAGACCCTCCCAGGAAAAGCCTGAGGGTCCAGCCAGGGCCTTGAGCAGGGGAGATGAGAAATGGCCAGTGTGGGGGGTTTCAGGGTCCCTGGAGACTGTGCTTCCAGAGGCAGGGAAGTGGGTTCTGGGTGCGTGCAGCAGGGAGGATGGAGGCTAGACTTGGGGGTGCACTTCCTGCCCATGATTGGTAAGAGGCTAAGGAGAGAGTGCCCAGGGTCCTGGTGGGGGGTGCCCTTCCTCAGATCACCACCAGAAGTTCTGGGCTTCCCCTCACCTGGGCTGTAGGGTCTGTCTTCAGGGTGGTCTCGAAGCCCAGGGCCTGGCACAGGCCCCCAGTGCCTCCACATCGTGCTGGGCCCCAGGCCGGTCCTGGTTCACGACCAGGAGGAGGGTGGCCCTGGCCCCAGGCAGGTCATACTGTGCGCTGGGGCTGGGTTTTGGCTACAGACAGGATTAAGGTGGATTCAAAGTGGTCTGAGGACCTCCCAGCTCCTCGCCTCTCCGCCTCAGGTCTCCTGAGCCTCTCTCCCAGTCGAAACTATTGCCACAGAAAAGCAAACACGTATTAAAAAAATAAAATAAACCATGATAAATGTCCAAAAAAAAAAAAAAGAAACTGCTGCCACATGGTTGGACCCCAGCCCTGTCCCCCTCATCTCGGGCCCCCAGAGCTCCACGTCCCCTAGGCACAGTGCCACCCTCAAGGAGCTCCCAAAGACTGGGCAGTAGGTAGCCCCTGAGGACTCTTCAGCTGTCCAGCAGAAGACCTGGTGGGGGTTAGGGCCAGAGAACTCCTCAGGCAGCCGCTCCGTGCGGGTGCAGTTATGGGGGAGCAGGACCCTGGCTCCAGGGAACAGCTTGGCCAGGCTCCTGGCTACCACAGTCTCTTTGGTAAGGACTAGTTTGGCGCAGGTGGGGGCATATTAGAGACCCTAACCAGACCCTAACCCTGCCAGACACTAACCCTGCCAGAATGGAGGGAGGAGGAGACAGACAAAAGAAAGGGAGGGCCCTAGGGGGGTCCTAGTTCAGGCTGAACGTCACAGGATTCCCAGGACGTGGGTGGCCTCAGGTAGACAGTGGCTGAACCATTAGCCATGCTGCTCCCCGGGGTCCAGGGATCAGTGTGCACAGAGATGGGGCGCTCCCAGAGCGGGTCAGGGACTGTCTGGGAAGGCGTGCAGGGTGGGCATCGCCTGGGGAGGCCGGGGAGAACTGTGGAGCAGAGCTGGGGCCCATTCTCACCTCCAGTGACCACCCAACTGCCCACTGAGACCTTTGGGCCTCGGGACCAGACCTGAATCATCCCCAACCCTGGGCCCTAGGAACCCGCAGTCTGATGAGACAGTCACTGCCAGGTAAGTGTGAACAGGGGTGGATGGGAATACAAGTGTCAACCCAGGGATGGTAAGGGGCATGGCTGACGCCTAGAAGGGTCTGTGTGAGGCTAGGTCGAGAGGGAGGGATGTCAAGCAGAGGGAGCAGCCTGGGCAAAGGCACGGAGCTGAGAAGATACTGCAACGTGTGGGGGACCCTGAGTGGGCTCTGAGGACGGGCGTGGGTGGGGGTGGGAGGCGAGGCTTTGAAGCTGACACCCATTCCAGACAACACGGCCTTATGTTGTGGAATGAATGGATGGGGGTAATGGGTTCAGGACAACACAGCAGAGCCACAGCCCCCCTCCTGGACGCCCCTTCTGGTTCTTCACCTGGTCAGCAGCTGCAGCAGTGACCAGTGAGGACGACGGCCACAGAGCTCACCCAGGCCAGTGAGGAAGGCTCTAGGCTTGGGGGTAGCTGGGTGGGGAAACAGCACACAGGCCTGGAGGGAGGGTCTCAGCCCTCCTGCCCACCCCCCAGACCCGCTTTGCCCTGCCCCGCAACTGGGGGTCCCTGGCCAGCCCACTCACCCCCGGGGGGAAGTGGAGAGCAGAAGGAAGACTTGGGGCAGCCCCACAGGGCCTCACAGCAGCTCAGCTCCTGGACCAGCTGCTGGGGCTGCCTCAGCTGCTCGCTGGGGGCCACCAAGGCCACTAGAGCACAGCCCACAGGGCCTCCGTGCGCATCCAGCTGCTCCCGGAACCTAACCAGCTCCCCACGGAAACCCTAGGGCAAGAGCGAGTGCTGGGCCTGAGTCCAGGGAGGCCCCAGGTGGGACTGGGGGCGGAGGTGTGAAGAGAGTGCTGGGCCTGAGTCCAGGGAGGCCCCAGGTGGGACTGGGGGCGGAGGTGTGAAGAGGCAGGCGAGGGCTCACCTGGACCAAGGCCTCCCGCCTCTGGCAGCTCTCAAAGCCCAGCGTCCGGGTCCGGAACACACTCTCCAGGACAGCGAGTGTAGAGGCTGACACCTCAGGACTTCTGAGTGTCAGGGCCACCCTTGGCCCCTGCCCACTGTACTTACCTTGGGGAGGCAAGGCCAGAGTCGGGCCAGGGTGGGGCTCAGCTGGGAGCCAGCTGGGCTGGGTCAGGGAGTGCCTCCGACTACCTTTCTTCCCAGGCTGTCCCGAGCATCTGCCATCTGCGAGGCCACCTGCAGGGTCCCAGACACCAGGAAAGCCATGGGGCTATGTGGGGGTTCCCTCCGAGCACAGAGTTCACCTCCCAGGCCCAGTGCCAATGCTCTTGGTCCCAACCCTTGGCCTCTCCCTGAGTCCCGTCCTATCAGCTCTGTTTATGAGCTGAGCTGGACCCTGTCCCCTGCCCTGGAACCCTGCGTTCTGGGCCCTACAACCCCAGGCCATGCTCTGTTCCCTGACTCCAGCAGGCTGCTTCCTGGCTGGCACTAACGCCCCCACCTGCACCAGGAGCCTGCATCCAATCCTATTCTTAGCTCCTGGCCCACCTGCTATCTGATCTCGTTACACGCCAGTGTCTCCCTTCTGAGCCAGCCACCAGCACCAAAGAAATGTGTGCACTGCTCCCGCCACCCATCACCCCTGCTCACTCATTCAGGGCACCCAAACGTGTGCACGCACAAACACACACAACTGCCAGCCTGAGGGCATGGGGAGCAGTGAAGGGCATCATCCCAGAGGTAGAAACCCCGGGCTGGACTCAGCTGCCCAGTGAGACCCCGGCGGCTTCATCTGGGAAATGGGGTCTGTCCAGTGACCTCAGGATGAAGCCCGGGTTAAATGGGGGGCAGAGAGGCTGGCACACACACACTGCAGGACAAAACATCTTGTCTCAGCCCACCCCCACCGCCACTCAGGTGGCCCCTGAGGCCACCACCTGGTGAATCAGAAAGGACTTGGTGGGGTAGAAGATGCTCTCAGCACGTGCCCACCAGCTCCACGGGGCCCAGCCTGGGGACAGGGGTTGGGTTGGGGGGGGCTGGGTCAGATGTGAAAGGCTGGGTGGGGATGGGGCATGGCCCATTTTGACTCAGCAGCACTCTCTCCCTAAGGGATTTGAGCACAGGGTCCAGCTTAGCGCTCCAGATCCTCTACGGGCAGCATGAGCCACCACCCTGACCAGTCACGGACTCTGAGCCTGGTTCCTCATTTCATCAAAGGGAGAGAGAGAGTGGCCTCGTAAAGACCCCACTCCCAGTCAGCTCCCTCACTCTCCTGATGAGTAGGGAGGGGTGCCACCAGCTGTCCCATCCTGAGCTGTCCTCAGACTAGGGCAGGCACTAGCTGACAGGATGAATGACCCAAGGCTCATGGCAGCCCTTGGGGCCCAGGTGACCTGGAAGCCAAGAATGTGGCTCCACCTGATGACAATCCAGCATCACGTGCCACTAGGACCACCAGGCCAGGAGGCCCAGGGGTACGAATTCCAGGTCCCCCCAACCCCCAGCAGCCACCTAAAGAACAAGAACAGCCTGGAGGAAGTTTTCATGTTTATTCAACCTTTCTGCTGCCCTTTGAGGCCAGCTGGGCCAGCTGCTTGGGAGGGCCTGTGGTCTGTCCCTGTGAATGCCCTTCTGCAGGGAATACAGCGCCTCAGGAGTTAGTGACAAGGTGCTGATGGAGTGCTAGTGTTAAGTACCATAAACCCCGAGACTCCAGGAGACTGGGGAGCAGCGGGGGCAGCGGGCCTCCGCTGGCCCTGTTCTTGGTCTGCACAGTTGGCCTCTGTCCCCGGAGCTGATACCACCCTCCCCAGACTGGTAGAGGGTGACTCTTGGGAACTCAGCTGGGGGCGAGCTGACTGAGGGCAGAGGCAGGCAGCTTGCATGCTGCTGGGACAGGGCAGAGCGGTCAATGTCTGGATATGGGAAGGGGTGGAGGCCAGAAAGCCCCTGTGGCCGCACCCAGGACCCAGGTCCTCATGGGTGTGGGCTGACTGACCCTCCCAGAGTCCAGTAGCACCCTAAGGCTTAGCCTTCCCCCCTGTGGGAAGGCACAGGATGGCAGGACAGAAGGCCCAGCTCATGGACCAGCCAAGAAGGCCGGGAACAGAGAGCGACGGGGCCAAGGAAGGCTGAAGGGGTTCTGGGATGGAGACCCCAGGCCTGCCCAAGTCCTCAAACATCCCTGTGCCCCAGCTTCTCCCCTGTGCTCACGCCACCAGCCTGGAATGTGCCGGGGCTCCAGGAAACCAGGGAGCAAGAAAAACCCCAGAGCAGTTAGGGGCATGGCCACGAGGTTACAGGGGATTCCATGCCTGGGGGGCGTTGGCAAGGTCCCCAGGCGGGCAGGGCTGATGGGTTCTGCGCGTGGGGGACCCTGCAGTCCTGCCGGCAGCGGAGATGGTGGACTGGGCCGGGTGGGGACCCCGCCTGGGCCGCCCTTCCGGCCCTCACCCCACAGGCTGGGCCATCTTGGCGTGCAGGCTCTGGTGGGCGATGAGGTGGGCGCGCTGCTTGAAGCTCTTGTCGCACTCGCCACAGCCGAAGGGCCGCTCGCCTGTGTGCACGCGCCGGTGGTCCAGCAGGTAGGAGCGCAGTGAGAAGCTCTTGCCGCAGTCACTGCAGCCGAAAGGCTTCTCGCCCGTGTGGATGCGCTGGTGGTCGGCCAGGTAGGCACTGCGGCTGAAGCTCTTGCCGCACTCGGAGCAGGAGAAGGGCTTCTGGCCCGTGTGCACGCCCTGGTGGCGCACCAGGTCCGAGGAGCTGCGGAAGCTCTTGTCGCACTCCTGGCACTTGTGCGGCTTCTCGCCCGTGTGCGTGCGCTGGTGGCGAGCCAGGTCGGAGCCCCAGCGGAAGCGCTTGCCGCACTGGCCGCAGCTGTGCGGCTTCTCGGCCGCCAGGTCTCGGAACTGCCGCCGGCGCGTGGGCGGCCGCCCCCGCCGCGCCCCCGCTGCCCGCCCCCGGGGTGCCCCCGGCCGGACCTCGGCCTCCTCCAGCCTCCAGGACACGGTCACGTCGCCAGCAGCCTGGCCCGGGAGCGCCGTCACCACCTCCTCCAGCCGGGATCTCTCGCTGTGGCTTGTGAGTCCCAAACCTGCAAACGGGGAGGAGGCGGCCTCTTCAGTGCCACGCGGTTCCAGGGACAGAGCTGAGGGGAGGCAGAAACGAGGCTCCCGGCCAGCGCCTGGGGCTCAGGTTCAGACAGCCCTGGGCTCCAGCAAACTCCAGCCTCAGCTTCCTCCTCCATGGAATGGGGACACGAGAAAACGACGACAGAGAAACCGTTCAGAGTAAGCGGCAAGGGGCTTGCTGGGCGTCTCCAGCAGAGGTATTTACTAACTACAGGCCTAACCAATCTACGCCCCCTTCCCACACTGCGATCCAGTGTCCCACCCCAAGCCCTGGCTATTCAAACTCCAAAAATGCATAGATTGAGGTCATCTGTAAATGATCCCAACCCTCACCATTTGTTATCAGCAACCAAGGAACCACAGGGCTCAGCTAATATGGTTCCTCTCGCTACACGAGCTCTTGTCCTCTCAGCTCAAGAACAAACGGAAGTGGATCGGGAGGGATCTTAGCTGGTCCCACTGGGTTGCGCGGATTAAATGAGATGATCCCCAAACAGTGCTTAGGAAGGCCCTGACCTGGAGAGAAACCCAGCAGCGCGGCCTCTAGTGAGCAGGTGTCTGTCTGCGCCTCTTCACCGGGCAGGCTGAGGGGGCCTCACAACCACGTTTGCACGAAGTCCCAGCTCCGTCCCTTCAGTGTCCTTCAACCTCTCTGAGTCTCAGGTCCCTCGTCTATAAACGTGCACACGCTTTCATGCAGTGGGTTGTGAGGATCCCATGAGAAAATGCCTGTACCCGTGCTCAGCACAGTCCTGGCATGTTGCCCATGCCATCACAGGCAGAGAAAAGTGAACACCAGCACAAACGAAACCTCCGGGGGCTCTTAAAGAGACGCAGGGAAAGCCCTCTTTGGAGCCAGCTAAGCCAGGACTTGGGAGGAAGACTGAGGATTCCAGCAGGGTGTGCAGGGGTGGGGCCAGCCTGGGCCCACCCGTTGCTGCTGGGACTCCAAGGAGGCGAGAGCCTCCAGCTCAAAAGAGCCAAGGACCCCTAGGCCCCTCGCTGTGCCCACTGCTTACCCAGGGCAATGTTCTGGGAGTTCTCCCTTTTTATGTCCCAGAAGAGATCTCTCTGAGCAGGGTCCAGGGACCCCCATTCTTCCCGGGAGAAATAGAAGGGAATGTCTCCAAATGTCACAGGTCCCTGGAATGAGGTGAGAAAACCCAGCTCAGGGCTGCCCTGCTCAGGACTCCCAGGCAGTCATGGGCAGAGACAGGAAGGGGGGTGGGAAACAGGACAGGTCCAGGCCAGAAAAGGATGGATGGAAGAGGCCTTGGTGAGAAGGCAAGACCCATTACAGGGACTCATCAGCATCAGAGGGGACAAAGGAACTGGTTACTCACCCCAGAGGCAAAGCAGGTATCTGTCATCTCTCTGGTGCTCCCCTCTTTAAGAAGAGCTGGAAGCTGGGCTGCAGGGAAAGAATGGAGCCTCCAAGAGGCCAGCCCAGGCCGGGAGTGAGATCTCACACACTCTCCTTCACACACACACGTACACCTTGCCTTCTCAGAACAGAAATACCCTACTTGCTCCCTTCAGGGCAACGTCCAGGAAAGACCCAGGCCCCTGTCCAGCCACTCTGCCACGTTCAAGTTTACTCACCACCATGGCCGTGCTGCTCCCAGGGTACAGGTGGCCGGCTTTGTGTCCGTGCCTTCCGGGGAGGCCCCTGGGCCTGTGATCCCTGGACTGCAGCCTCAGGTTCCGCCCCCTCTGAGGGCACATCCTGTGCAGGAACCACAACATGCTCATCAGCACCAAGACCAGATGGGGGAGACAGAGTTTAATCCCTGGGAAGGAGACACAGGACACATCCCTCAGGAGGCTGGGTGTGGGGAAGAAGGTCAACACAGGGCCCCAGGAAAGACCAGATGAGAATGTGACACCAGGCAGTGCTATGTGCCCAGGGACACTCCCCAACCAAGCGTGAGGCAAGAACCAGCCCCCAAAGACCAGAATCAAAGAGCCACTTAGCAAGGGGCAGTGGGGGGAGACCTTCCTGTCAAAGGCAGAACCCCACACCCCCGCCACACATTAGCATCTCCCCAGACACTTCCAGTGTCAAGGACCCAACACCCCACAAGATAGCAGGGTTCACAGGGACAGCTCTACCTTCTCACACCCCCTTTGGTGCTCTCACTATGCACATCACTGTATCCCCAGGGCCTGGCCTAGAGCAGAACACAAATAAATGTTTGCAGAACCTGTGGAGCTAAAACCTGCCTTCCTGGAGCATGCCCACTTTGGTCCTGCTGCTGCCCTCCAAAGCCACCAAAAAGAAACCAGATTCACTTGGACAGTGTCTTTCAGAAAGGCCACATTATGACAAGCTCCTGTGGACACTCCCTCTGGCTCTCCATGTCCTCCCCCAGCCCCAACCCCCGCCCCGCCCCATGGAGGACTCATCTCTATAGAGATGGCCACCTCTCCTCAGTCCAGGTGCTATCCAGGTGCCCCTGGATGCGGGAGGGGCCCCTCACCTGTGGCCAAGCTTTCACTGGCTGCTTTTGCAGGTCCTCCACCAAGGCAACAGCTTCCTCGCCACTCCCTGGGCATCGTTCGCATACCCAGCCCTGGATGCCCACGGGCAGCACACTCAGGAACTGCTCCAGCACCAGCAGCTCCAGGATCTGCTCCTTGGTGCGCAGCTCGGGCCGCAGCCAGCGGCAGCAGAGCTCCCAGAGCTGGCTGAAGGCCTCGTGGGGCCCGCCCGCATCCCCGTAGCAGAACTGCCGAAAGCGCTGGCGGCACGCCTCTGAATCCCTGCTGTCCTCTTGCTGGGCAGCGTCCTGCTCCCAGGAGGAATCTTCTACCTTCACGATCAGAAGCCCTTCTCCCTCCCCAGGGGCCTGGTCCTGAGGCTCTGGGGGGGCTGCCATTCCCCTGGCCTAAGGCTCAGGGCTGGTCAGCCTCAACCTGGGCCTTCAATCTCCCAGAGGGATCCCCAGTGGCAGCTGGGTTGGCATCTGGACAGGCACTCCTGGGAAAAGAGCAGATTAGCAGGAGGGGGGCGGTACATGAGCAATCACCAGCCTTGAGGGACATCCAGGGACTCCAGCTCCCGTTCTTCCTGGCCTTGAAGGCTATTTTAGGCTCCCCTATAAAGACGTGCTCACATGACTCTCTTCTACCAATACAGATCCGCGGCTCCTTATCCTCAGCTCCAAAATCCAAAACTCCGAGGTTTTCACTACCTGGTCTACTGACACGAGATGAGCATATTTATAACCTCCATTTATCTCACTTAATGTAAATGTTCACATGTTCTATGGGAGAAATATTAATGTATTTGTTCAGTTTGTAAAAATCTATCAAGTTGTACTTCTGATGTATATTTCTGTATATTATTCTTCAATTAAAAAAAATTCTTTTAAACTGGGAATTCCTGGCGGTCCAGTGGTTAGGACTTTCGCGCTTTCACTGCTAGGGGCCCCGGGTTCGATCCCTGGGTGGGGAACTAAGATCTCGCAAGCCGTGCAGTGCGGCCAAAAAAAATGTTTTTTTAAACTAATGTTTTGATTACTGAGTGTTGTACCAGATTGCGCTGGCGGCGTTATTTAATATACAATACATGTACTGTATTTTTCTCGAATTTTGGCCCCTAGTGTATCAGCAAAGGGCCCACAGACACCATCCTGAGCCATTTATCCAGATACACATGAACGTGAGACATAGTTATACCTTATTGCTTCTCTTCACAACAGTCCTGAAAGGTGTATATTTTAGAGTATTTTTAATTGCTTTTTGTTTCAACAAAAAAAGTGATACAAACCATTGTAATAAAAAGGGGGGGTTAAACAATACAGAAATACATAAAAGAGAAACTCTCCCTTCCACACTGCGGCTGCACCCCCATTAACAGTCTGACATATGACCTCCCAAATCTTTCCCTGTTCATTTAATGGAAATATATCCATAGAAACCGGGGGAAAAGTGCTTTGTGCGTGTTTTTACATAAATCAGGTCTTACCGCAATACTATTTTGTCATTTGCTTTTCTACCCAACAGTGCTGCTTCAGGCGCTCTGGGAGATTCCGCGGTATGGATGTACTCGTTTCTTAATGAATACCCACCCGAGTGAGGCATTCAGGTTGTTTCCAATTCTTTTCTACTACACACTAAGCACTTTATTTACTTTATTCTGAAAGGTACGCTCTCCATGCTCATCCTCCAGTGACCGAGGAGAAGGCTCCGCTCGGACAGAGCCAGGGACTCACCAGGGTCGCTCAGTAGGACTCGGCAGTCGGGAACGCGGACCCGGCCAGAGCCCCGTGCTCGGTCCCAGCAGCCTTGCCTGAGCAGAGATGAGAGGCGGAGGGGCGGGCAGCGGGTGCGGCGCCCCAGGCTTCTCCCCTGCACCTCCCTGAGGTGCGCACCCCCTTCGGCCTCTGCCTCCGGGCGCCGGCCCCGGTCGCCCGGAGCCCTGCGCTCGACCTCGGAGCCAGGCGGGCCGCGTCGCCTGTCCCGCCCCCCGGGACTCACACCGCCCACAGCCGCCCAGGCGTTCCCAGTTTCCGCCTCCAGGTTTCAGCGCCGGAAATTCGCGCGGGGCTCGCCGGGAAACGACACAGCCCTCACGCCGAGACAAGCCCGCCCAACTACTCTCCTCAGGAGGGCGTTCGCCTACTATACCGGCCTTCTCCCTGACGGGTGACCAATGAACGGTGAGAATTTCCAGGGATGGCCAATCAGAAGGCAGTAACGTCATGTGGTCAACACCCATGCCCCCAGGCTGAGGTCTGCCCCTAGATTCGCGCTTTCTCCCTCTCCCCTTGTCTTTCAGTTTCCTGTGTTCCCCTGGCCCGTGAAGGGTGAAAAGGAAAAGCCAAGGCTGGCCTGCTGGGCAGAGACGTCGCTGGGCCCAGCTACGAGTGAATCGCCTGCTCCTCCGCAAGGGATGCTCGGGCGTGGACTCTTCCTTCCGTCCCCTGCTCTTTCCGCTACACAGTGGGTCGAGAGCTGAGGGGGCCGTGGTCCAGGAGCCGGAACTCAGCCTTAGGAGACTCGTTTATAGCTTTTAGGGTCCCGCACCCACCCAAATAGTCTTTAGCCGCTTCTAGCAGGGCGCGGAGCTTGCTGGGAAATGCAGTCCAGTGAGGGGCGGGGAGCCTCCTGCGCCGATCCTCTGTTCCCGAGGGTCGGCTAGGGTCTCTCGGCAGGACGCGGCCGTCGGGGACGCTGACCCCGACCAGCAGATTTGACTGAAGGACAGCGGGGCTCTCCAGGCTGGGGAGAATCTAAAGCAGGCCGGCCGCGTCGGGGAAGCTCTATGCATTTGGACCTGCTCCCACCCTCTTCTTACTCCCCTTGGAGATATGAGGCTCCAGATCTTTTTCTGAAATAGAAAATCCTTTCTTGTGGTTGTTGTTGTTGTTTGATTATGCAAGTATTGCATCCTTAGTGTAGGAAAGAAAATAAAGTACGGAAAATTTTAAAGGCATCCATATCCACAAAGCTAGCTTCCTCACTCAGCTCACATGGCACTCCCTCAAAGTGGTTTTTCCCTAACCCTATGTAAACAGCACCCGGCCCCCGCTGCCTTGCCTCTGCCCTGCCTTATTTTTCTTCCTAACTTTTATCACTACCTGACATATTTGTATATTTGCCCCCCACTACTCGACTATAATTTTCATGATATCAGACTGTTTTCACTGCCCTACTTCCAGAACTTAAATACTGTGCCTGGCACAATATTTGTTGAAAAACTGATGGTTAAAATAACTGAAAGTTAAAAATATCCCTAATAAGGCCATTCAGAAATAAGCACTATTAATATTTTAGTCTTAAGTTCTACATCTATGATTATTTCTAAGGTAAATCTGGAATCATTCTATTTAATGAATCTTTGTTGGCTCAGAAGTCTATCAAAGAGGACTTCCCTGGTGGCGCAGTGGTTAAGAATCCGCCTGCCAATGGAGGGGACACGGGTTCGAGCCCTGGTCCAGGAAGATCCCACATGTTGCGGAGCAACTAAGCTGGAGCCCCACAACTACTGAGCCTGCGCTCTAGAGCCCGCGAGCCACAACTACTGAAGCCTGCGCACCTAGAGCCCATGCTCCGCAACGAGAAGCCACCTCAGTGAGAAGCCCACGCACCACAACAAGAGCAGCCTGCGCTCGACACAGCTAGAGGAAGCCCGCGCCCAGCAAACGAAGATCCAACGCAGCCATAAATAAATAAATTTTAAAAAGTTCATCTCAGATTACCGTAATGCCTTGTGGAGACAAAAAATATTAAAAAAAAAAAGTCTATCAAAATCCATCTGTTGTGCAAGGTGCATAGTATTCCAAAGCATGAAAGTTCCATATTTCATTGAAAGTCCCTTACTCGTGGATATTTAGATTGTTTCCATTTTTCCATTTGCAGATGTTTACTACGTACACCTTCCTGCATTTGCTTGAACTACTTGCTGGAAGGGATGAGCCCAGGCTGTTCTAAGAAGACCACTGAAGTGGATGCTACTGGGCTCCCTCTTCTCCCCTTACTGGCCCCAGTGGAAAACTAAACAAGGAAGAAGGAACTTGAAAGTCCCTTTTTTCCAGTGTGCCCTTACATTGTTCTTCACCCTGTACTGACAAAGATTAACAAGTTGGCTTGCAAAGGAAAAACATCCATGGGATCCGGCTCCATTACCACAAAGCAGGACAAAAAGGGTGTACTGGGGGTTTGAGGGACAATAAATTAATAACTAGCACACCTACCATATATTCTATTGGGCATTGCTGATGGATGATAAATAATTTGTATATAATTATATTGAAATTGACCACCTTATTGTACTTTCCTTCTGATAGCTTTAGTTTATTTTTCTATGATGTAAAAAGGGAAAATTTTCTTTCCACAAAATTTATATTCATTTCCAGAATTTATACTCATTATTTTCTTAGTCTTATAGCATTGTCTAGAACTCCCTAAATATCCTGGGACTTCCCTGGTGGCACAGTGGATAGGACTCCGTACTCCCAATGCAGGGGTCCCAGGATCGATCCCTGGTCAGGGAACTAGATCCCACATGCATGCTGCAACTGGGAGTTCACATGCCACAACTAAGGAGCCAGTGAGCCACAACTGAGAAGCCCTGCAGCCACAACTAAGGAGCCCATGTGCTGCAACTAAGGAGCCAGTGAGCCACAACTAAGACCCAGTGCAACCAAGTAAACAAACAAACAAACAAATAAAAACCCTGGACCTGAGCCCCAGCTTCCAGCTCTCTGGTTGAATGACTTTGGACAAGTTATTGGACTTCTTGGTCTGTTTCCTCCTCTATAAAACTGAGGTGAAACCCACTGCTTAGACTTGTAGAGCATTGAGGAAACGTATATATGGTGCTTGGCCCCACGCCTGACAGGGCAGCTGACACTGGCAGCTATTATTACTATTCTCAGTCCGCTGTCCTGTTCAAGACATTTCATCCCTTATTGGCTGGGAGCTAACCGGGGCTGCGACTGCCCTGCTGGCCCTGTGATCTGCAGAGACAGGTGGGGTCCCAACAGCCTCCCTGATGCAGACGTCCTCAAGGTCATTTGGTGTCAGACTGAATGTAATTGTGAGAGCTGAGCTGCAAACCTAGGACAATAAGCAAGCTGAGCTCACCCCTCCCCGGGGAGGGGGGGAAACGTAGAGAATGGGAAGCTTCAGAGCTAAAAAACCAGAAGGCCAGGAGTAAAACAGCCAGGCAGGGGCGGATAGGGCAAATTATAAAGGACATGTGCAAAGAGACCAAGGAGGTGAGAAGTAGGAGAGGGAGCTGGCAGCAGCCTCAGAAAGGACCAGGAGGGGCAGGGTCCCTGTTAAGTGAGAAATCCTCACTGGATTACAGCTGGGTCCCCAGGGACGCAGGTGAAAACATCCAGTCACAAAATGCAGGCACCAGTGCCTGAGACAGGAGACAGGGAAGGCAGGAGACACTGAGCATGAATTTCCATGCTGGCTCGGCCCTCCTCCCGGCTCCCAAAGAGAAGAGCCCAGGGAGGGTCCAGAGCTCAGTGGGCAATGCCTGGGACAAGTGACCACAGCAGCAGACCACCCCACCGGGTCCACAATTTCAGAAGTGGCCAGCTGACTTCAGGTATGCAAACCTTTGTGCTCAGAAGCCTTTGCTATAGGCTCTGGAATGGGTCCAAGCCAGGTGATGGCTGGGGAGGAAGGTGCCCAAGCCCCCAGAGGGATGACATAGGGATGGCTGAGTGAGGAGACACTGCGTTGACCCCGGAGCCCCCACTTCCCCCTGCCAAGTCCGGGGTCAGCCTCCAGGGCCCCACGAGACAGCGCTACAGACTGTCGCACGAATTCCAAGGCCTTTAATTTGCAGTGAGCATGCCTGCTCCTCACCCGAGCTCCCGTGTTGCCGCGCCCCACCCCCATGCCAGCACCTCCCCAACTCCCTTCCTGGGCCTCCCAGGTCACACCCCCGCAGCAGCTGCCGCCGCTCCAATCCCCCTCCTTCCCTGTCTCCGGGCAGGCCCCTGTCTCTCAGCCTCCTAGGTGGGGGCCGGAGGGGGCGCCGCCAGAGCCCCGGCTGCCCCCAGCATCAGCATGGCCAGGGCCTTGGGCCCCGCCGTGTGGATCTTCTCGTGCCGGTGCAGGTTGGAGCGCCGGCTGAAGCTCTTGCCGCACAGGGGGCAGGAGTAGGGCCGGACACCGCGGTGGGTGCGCTGATGGGCAGTGAGGTGCGAGCTGTGGCTGAAGCTCTTGCCGCAGTCGAGGCAGTGGTAGGGCTTCTCGCCGGTGTGCGTGCGGTTGTGGGCGATGAGGTTGGAGCGCTGGCTGAAGCACTTGCCGCACTCAGGGCACGGGTAGGGCTTGACCCCGGTGTGTGTGCGCTGGTGGGTGACCAGGGCTGAGCTCTGCGTGAAGCACTTGCCGCAGATGGGGCATTTGTGCGGCTTGGCGCCCGTGTGGGTGCCCTGGTGGGTGACCAAGTCCGAGCGGCGGGTGAAGCGCTTGGCGCAGCGGTCGCACACGTAGGGCTTCTCACCTGTGTGGATGCGCTGGTGCTGGATCAGCGTCGAGTGGTGGCTAAAGCTCTTCCAGCAGGACGGGCAGGTGTAGGGCTTCTCGCCGGTGTGGATGATCTGGTGCTGGATGAGGTGCGAGCTGCGGCCGAAGCGCTTGCCGCAGTCCGTGCAGGCGTAGGGCTTCTCGCCCGTGTGCGTGCGCCGGTGCGTCACCAAGTGCGAGTGCCAGCTGAAGGCCTTGCCGCACTGCTCGCACTTGTAGGTCTTCTTGCCGGCGTCGCCGTCAGGGGCCAGGCCCTCCTCGCTGCTCTCAGGGGCGGTCGTCTCCCCCTCTCTGGGTTGCTCTGGGAAGCGGCCCTCCTGGGCTTTCGGGATGCCGATGTCAGGCGGGGCTGGTTCCGACTGTGCCTCCACCGCAGGACCCGGCTGCACATCGTCCTTGGCTGGCCCTGAGCTCTGGCCGCCGGCCGCTCGCTGCCCACACCGTGGGGCGTCCCCCTGGGCTCTCCCCACCCTGCTTTTGAAGGACTTCATATCCCCAGGGGCTCCCAGGGACGGGGCTAGCTCCTCCTTGCCCACCTCCACGGCTCCTGGATAAAGAGGGATTCCAGCAAGGCAGAGGCTTTCATGAGGGCCCCGGGGGAATTGTGGAGCTAGAAATTAGGGCAAGGACCTGCTGGGAAGCCTGGAAGCAAGAGCCACCCTCCACACAGGAGGGAGGGCTGGCGGCCCTGCCCCAGGAGGGGCTGTGTGTCTGCACCCCACAGGAAACAGCCCGCGCTGACATGGGGCACCTGGGAGTGACAGCCACGACCCTACTGCCCCGCCCACCTGTCACCTCTGCACGCACCTCTCTTCTCCTCCTCCTCATCTCCCATCTGCTGGCAGGATCCTGAGGCCTCGCCCCTGCCCTGCACTTGAGAGGCCCAGAAAGGCCTGCTGAAGGGAAACCCTGCTTGGGAAGAGATGCTGTGCTCAGTCAGGGCCTTTCGGGCTGCACAGCAAGGAGAAACCACCCCCACCTCCCCGGAGAGATGATGGAGCAAAAGAAGAGGGGATGCAGCTCTGCAAACACGGGGCAAAACCAAGTGAGCTCAACAGTCACTGGGGGCAGATGGCCATGCCCTCTCAGGATGCACACTCCGGGGCAACCTACAGGCACACTCTTCTCAGAGCTGGGCAAGGTCAGCTGCTGGCCACCTCTATGTCACACTGTCCCCAGCAGTGAGTCCAGCAATGTCAGAAACCAGATGCAGTCTTCCTATCCTGCACCTGCACCTTCCCAGGATCACAGGCAAAAAGGGCTCCTGGGGGAGGGGCAGTGGGCAAAGAGAGGCCAAGTGGGAGGGCCTGCGATAAGAGGGCCAGGGACACTGACCACCCAGAAGTCAAGGACCAAAGGCCCATTTGCCAAGTACCCCAGGGTGAGGGCCTGGGAATTCTGGTCAAGTCAGGAAGAGAGCAGAGGGGCCCTGGCCTCCATGCCCTGATCCAAGCCCCATGGGAGGGAAGGAATGTTTGGACCAACTGGGTGCTTTAGGGCATTTGCGAGGCCTGCTATGGGGCTGTGGAGTGGATGCTGGTTCCCTCTGATCTCCCAGGACTTGCCTGGACCTGCTGGCCTGGGCCCCGGAGAGTGCTAACAATGGGTGGTGAGCAAACCAGAGATAATTAAAGGTGTGAGCACAGCAGCTGCTGTGATCCTGGGGCCCACCAGGGACAGCAGGGGTCTTGGCCCACCATCAAAGTCAGAGGGTGGAATTACCAAGATCCTGGCTCCACCTGGACTAGCAGGTGTGCAACAGATGTGCACTGACAAACAGACTGAATGACCGAATGAATGACAATGAATGAATGAATGCTGATTTTTCCATAAGCCCTCATAAAAGTCTGCCATGAAAACTAGAGCCTGAAACTGAGGAATCAAAGCCCTGGGACTTTACTGCTTACCATGAGAAAACCCAAGGGAGCCAAGGCCCCTCTGAGAAGAGGACACGGCCCTGGGGTGGATGTGACAGCTCAGAGTCAAAGGCCTGGAGGGATTAGCTGGCACTGTTCCCCATCCCCTGGGCTAGCAGCCCAGCCCAGAGCCAGGCTTTCTGGTCAGATACCTCTGAAGCTGGGCTTGGAAGCGGGGGAACTACTGGAATAAGCTAGGGAAGAACTGGAGAGAAGCACAGTCTCTAGGTCGGCACTGTCCAGCACAGCAGCCGCTAGCCCCGTGTGGCTATTTCAATTCAAATCTGAGCTGATTAAAATGAGATAAAACAAAGAACTCAGTTGCCCTAGCTGCATTTCTAGGGGTCAATAGCCACATATGGCTCATGGCTACCATATCAGCACCGACCAGAACACATCCATCACTAGGAAGCTTCTATAGTACAGCGAGGTCTGGATGAACCACAAGAGGGGGTTCAAGCCCTGGAAAGGGAGGAGGAGGTGATGGCAGATAGGCCCCACCGCTGACTTCCCAGGGCCTCAGGAAGCAGCACCCCAGCACGAGTGAGCCCTTACCCAAGGACAGCCCATTCCTCTTCTGCAGGATATCCCTGTAGAAGCTCTGCTGTGTGTGGTCCAGCCGCCCCCACTCCTCCCGGGAGAGGTACACAGCCACGTCCTCAAAGGTCACTGGCATCTGAAACAACATGAAATGCCCACTCTCTAGGACATGCCAGGACATGGTGGAGGGGCACGGTGGTGCCAGGACAAGGGCAAGACCCCGACTCCCATCCTGCTGACTAAAGTGAGGCTGGCCCTCGGGTATGATGGTGAAGCAGGACAGTTGCCCAAGGAAGGCTTCTGGGGGCAAGAACAAAGCGCTTGTGTACAGCAGAAAATAAGAGACGAAAACAAGGATCCTTCTTTTCGGCACCACTGCCAAAGCTCAGGACCTCCAGTCCCCACCCTCAGGTCCAGCACTCAGATCCGGAGGACAATTCAGAGACGCTGTCCCTCCATATCCTTCGGCTCCAGCTCTGGATGGGGACACTCACCTGGGACCAGGCAGTGAGGAGCGCCGCAGCCATCCGCCGGTCTCTGGTCCTCCCCTCGTGAGAGAGCACAGGGATCTGGGGGGAGGGGAGGGCTGAGAGAGGAGAGAGGTCCTCAGGGCGGCCACCTCGTCCCACTTGGCCCTCCCACTCCCCACAGTGAGCTCATGCCAGACCCACCAGGGACACCCACAGTGCCTCCAACTCCACCCCCGACCTGATCCAAGAAGAGGGTCAGTGGGCTCTGAGGGTGAGCAGGGGTGGCCTCCAAGGGGCAGGTGGGGCAGATATCAGGGTCTCCCCACCCGGGCTGAGCGTCCACCTGGGAAAGTGCCTCTCTCCACATCCCCATCCTCACCTCCACCAGGCAGGAAATGCGCTTTCTCCTTAGAGCCCTGGCTTAGGGGCACCCAGCCCCGTACTCCTTGAGCTCTGGCCTCCTGTGATGCCCCCTCAGGGTGCGGCTCTTCCGGCTCCATCTTGATGTGGGGTGACTCCTGAGCGGCTCCCAACAGCACTGTCCCCTCTGACTCGGAAAGCATTTCTTGACAAGAATGCCCATGACCTGGAGTCTAGAAATAACAGCCCCATCAGCACTGGGACAGAGAATGGGAAACATAGCAGAACTCCACGCTCGGGGACCTGCAGAGGCAGACACCGAGGGTGGCAGAACGCACACCCAGATGCAAGGCTGGCCCTGCTTCCGTCTCCGTCCCTAAGACCTGCACATCCGTGGTTCACCCCTGTGAGGCAAGACAGTGAGGGAAGGAGGGGAGGCTCATCAAGGCCCTGCTGGGTGCCCACAGGGCAGATGCCTCTTCCCAATTCGAGCCTCACACCTCCCACAGGAGTGTGGATTGTTATTCTTTTAATATATGAGGAAACTGAGTGTAGCTGGCTGGGTTGAATAGTGTACCCTCAAAATTCATGTCTACTAGGAACCTCAGAATGTGACCTTATTTGGAAAAAAGGTCTTTGCAGATGTAGTTATGGATCTTGAGATGAAATAATCCTGGATTCAGGTTGGGCCCTGAATCCAATGACTGGTGTCCATATAAGAGGAGAGGACACAGGGGCTTCCCTGGCAGTCCAGTAGTTAGGACTCCCGCTTTCACTGCCGAGGGCCCAGGTTCTATCCCTGGTCGGGGAACTAGGATCCCACAAGCCACGCGGCAGCCAAAAAAAAAAGAGGAGAGGACACAGAAACAGAGGAGAAGCCACGTGAAGACGGAAGCAGAGGCTGGAGCGATGCTGTCACAAACCAAGGGACACCTGGAGCCACCAGAAGCTGAGAGGCAGGAAGGATCCTCCCCTAGAGCCTTGGGAGGGGGCCCTGCCGACCCCTTGATTTTGGGGTTCTGGCCTCCAAAGTGTGAGAGAATAAATGCCGGTTGTTTTAAGCCACCCAGTTTGTGGTCCTTTGTTACAGCAGACAGGAAACTCACATCCCCAGGCTCTGAGATCAGACAATGGTCCAAGGTCACAGAGCTTGGAGTGACTCGGCCAGGACTCGAACTCAAGTGTATCGGACTCACAAGTCACCGCCAGGGCCATAACTTCTTGAAAGTGACAGGAAGACATGTGGCCTTGGGCCATTTCAGTCCTAACTCAATTGGTCAGAGCAGTTGGCAGTTTCTGATTTGGAAAAAATAAGTCCAAGCCTACTTCTAACCGTACTGAGGCCTTGCACCCACCTAGGTCTGATGGAAGGGAAACTCCTCTCAGGCTCACCCCCTTTAACACTGTCCCCCACAATGGGACTGCCAGGGTCCTCCCTCCCCTCTTCATAGCCGCCTCTGCCCCAGCCCTCTGGGAGGTGAGGAGCAAGCTTTTGAGTCAGGCTACCGGGGCTGGAATCCAGAACCACCGCTTACCAGACTTTTCAGTCCTGAGCAGAGCAGAGCACTGGGAACGTCACTTCCCTTTGCACTGGGAGGCCCTAGTGAGGCCTCATCATCACCACCCATAGCACTGGGCACCAGCCAGCCTTCTGCTGGGAACTCAAACCTATCCCTCCACCTCCCCACCCACCTCAGTATATAAGACCCTCAGGCCAGGAGTCAAAGTTCCTGGGAGCCACACAGGCCAGGCGGCCTCTGAGACTCAGCTGCTCTGCCTCCACACGGATAACACGTGAGAAAGAGCTCTCCACTCCAGAAAGTTCTGGATAAACAAAGAGCAGTGCTGGTAATTATTACTATTACTCTACTGTGTGAGCTGACAGAATCCAACATCAGCAGAGAATGTTGTGGACATGTGAGGCCTACTGGGTGTTACAAAGGCATTATGGAAGGGAAACTGAACTGCGGTAAAAATTCTTTGTGCTTCTATGGTATGAAAACGGAACTGACACTTGATTTGTACTTGAACTTACAGCCACTGGAAATCGGAGCTGAGGATTTCCAGGTTTCTCTGACCTAGGTTCTGGTTGCTGTGGGTGGTGGTGTTTGATATGTTACAATAATGAGCACCTACAGGCTGATAGCTGCTCACGGAGGCCTCTCGTGCCTATTATCTTCTCTGAGCCTCCCAACCACCTGGCAAGACAGGTGGGAATGGCAGGCACATGATCCGCATTTTATAGATGACACACCTGGTTCCCAGAGGCCAAGCGACCTGCCCAAGGTCGCACATCCCGCTGCAGCTGACTCATGTTCCCCCAGTCCCAAGCTTGGTGACCCTGGTCTCCCCGCAAGTCGTAACTACGCACACACAGGCAACAGGTACAGGAAGGGCTATGTGCTCAGACCCAGAGAGAGAGGAGGTGTGGGCCCTGGCAGAGGGGAGTAGAGGGTAGACTGAGGCTTGCCCATATGCTGACCACTGTTCAGAGAGCAAACCCCACCCACAGGACCCCTATGCAGCCCCCTTACTATCTCGTGTAGCCTTTGGTCTGCTCACTACCGAATTCACCAGGCAAAGCAAAGCAGTCCCATAGAAGTCGATTCCCAGGTGGAAGGTATTTCCCATCATACCACCTTCTCTTCAACATCCCCCCACCGCATCTACCAGCCCTGCTCCCATGGTGAGTCTAACTCCTCCATTGGTCCAAATGCCCTGCCTTGAAAATCCCCTTCCACTCCAGTTCCTTCCAGTGCATGCCTCCCTCACCCAGCACCCCATCCATACCTCTTGGGCTCTCTCCTTGTCCTGGGTAGCACGGACGCCTCCACCATCCGCAGACATTTTCTGTCTCAGAGCTACAAAGCTCAGCTGAGTCGTTTCTTGGTCTTGTTGGCCAAGTCCCCTCCAGCTTCTGGCCAGGAGCCTAGAGGAGCAGAAGGAAATCAGCCAGTGTCGCCTGGACATCCCTGAAGCCCCCCAAATTCCCACGCCGGACCAGATTCATCCCTGGTCCCAATGAGAAATAAAGCCTCCGAGACGCTCTCCAACGGTCTCACTCTCTATGCTGTTTTTTGGTCCCTCTCTTTGACAGAATGTTATTTTGTATTATCCCGTTTATCGTTGAAGCAAGAATCTCAGAGCAACTGGGTTAAGGAAAACCGGGGTGACTTGAAACCTGAATCTCCTGTCATCAGGAGCCGAAAGGTCTGCAGAGATCCTACGAAACAGGTGCTGAGTGGGGCCCCGCCCACCACAGCCAGCTCCGCGAAGGAACACAGGCCCCGCCGTCTCCCGGGCCCAGACACACACACACACCCTGCGCTCGACCTGACTCGGTCCCGCCTGGGATCCAGAAATTGAGCTGCCCGCTCTCAGCAGCCCTCCCTGCGGCTGCAACCACCCGCCCGGGCCGGGTGTCCATCCTGCTCACGGTCCCGCACAGACGATGTCCTTCCTCTTTCCGAACCCGGGTCCAGGCCTCCTCTCCCTGCCAGCCCGTAGCCTTCCACCTTTGACCCCGTCCCCTCCTGCCAGCTGGCCACCCGCGCGGGTCTCGGGATCCAGGCGCCCTCCCAGCCCCGCTCTCACCGAGGTGGAGGCGGAGGGGTCACCTCGGGCGGCGGAGCCCCCTCCCCCGGGGAAGGGAGTCTCCGCAACCTGCACCGGGCGCGGGGAGCCGGGTGGAGACTGGGATTAGGGACAACAGGAAGTCCCTCCCAGATCCCGTTCCCCGCGCAGCTGCAGCCCTACAGCGTTCCCAGCTTGGAGGGTTCCGGGTCTGGGGTCCCGAGGCCGGCTGCACCTGCTCTCGGCCGGGAGGTGACTCCCAGATCCGCGTTGCCGGCTCACGATCGCTTTACCTGGCACGTACTCGTGACACCAGCCAAGCAGGAGCGCCAAAGTGGGAAAATATATTTTGTGTAAGGATTTTGATATTTGACGTTTCAAATTGCAGCTGTCGTTACAGGACGAAGGACACTTTGCCGAGTGGAGGGACATGGTGGTTCTTTTCAGTACACAGAGCTTCTGAAAGTCTTATGGGTGTCTCCGTGGAGACGTCCCTGGATTTCATTTAAGGCTCCCAGACCAGTCAGCAGTTCCTCTGGGTTCCCGCCAAGACTGGCATGGAGTTCTCTCTCCCTAAGAGCAAACTTAGGAAACGAAGAGACCTGGGAACTCCTCAGTACCCACCCCTACACCCATGTCTCACACTTTGGAAAGATGTGGCATCAATCTGATTTTTCCAGACGCCGCCCTCCCCCCGCCCCCGACCAGCTCCCTCTCAAGGCTAGGGATAGAGGTGACAAAGGGGTCTGACCCAGCCATGCATGGGGTCCCAAACCCTCAGACATCCCTGGTGGCTTCATAGTCCACCTCTCAGCTTCTGTCTTCCCTTCAGACCCTGAGAACTAAGGCTCCCAAAACGGGAGAACAGAGACTGTGCTTCACTCCCTGGGGCAAGGCACCCATTTCTCCTTAACAGGGCACAGGAGGTGAGTGTCAGGAAAGGGGTGAGGGCCAGCCCTGTAGTCAGATTCCAGGAAGATTCCTGCTGGAAACGTTCCCAGGCCCCCTGCCTTCGGCCTATCAGAGTTCTCTGAGATGCATCCACTTCACCCAGGAAGACAGGCACCACTGGCCCTTGTACCACCCCATCGGTGTGCTGTGTGCACTCACAAGGGTTCAATTTTTTTTAAACTTAGTTCCCAACGCTTAGAAAATTAGGAGGGTTCCAGGACTTCCCTGGTGGCGCAGTGGTTAAGAATTCGCCTGCCAATGCAGGGGACACGGGTTCAGAGCCCTGGCCCAGGAAGATCCCACATGCCTCGGAGCAACTAAGCCCGTGCGCCACAACTACTGAGCCTGAGCTTTAGAGCCCATGAGCCACAACTACTGAGCCAGCGTACCACAACTACTGAAGCCCGCCCGCCTACAGCCTGCGCTCCACAACAAAGAGAAGCCACTGCAGTGAGAAGCCAGAGCACCACAATGAAGGGTAGCCCCCACTCACCACAACTAGGGAAAGTCTGCGCGCAGCAACGAAGACCCAACGCAGCCATAAATAAATAAACTTATAAAAAGTTAAAATGAGGAGAGTTCCCATAAAATTGATTTTCTTGAGAAACCAGAACAACCAGAGCAACCCTGGACCCATATTCCTCCCATTCCAGGCCTGATCTCAGGGTGCTACCTTTGGTTCTCCACTTGGCCCTTGCAGCATTTTGTGTTTGCAACTCTGCTTTTGGAGCTCAATTTGTTTTAGGAGTCCTAGAATTCTTATTGATTCTACTATCACTTTGATGAAAGAAAAATTACCCCCAGGGTTTAGCTCTGGTCAGTATTTCCAGGTGTTTTAATCCTCAAGGTAAAGAGAGATGAACAAAGTTGTATCAAAAGTCAATACTGGGGCCTCCCTGGTGGCGCAGTGGTTGAGAGTCCGCCTGCCGATGCAGGGGACACGGGTTCGTGCCCCGATCCCGGGGGATCCCGCATGCCGCGGAGCGGCTGGGCCCGCGAGCCATGGCCGCGGAGCCTGTGTGTCCGGAGCCTGTGCTCCGCAACGGGAGAGGCCACAGCAGTGAGAGGCCCACGTACAGCAAAAAAAAAAAAAAAAAAAAAAAAAAAAAAAGTCAATACTGTTTTTAAAACAGAGAGAATTATAAAATGAGAAAAAGCCACAGGGGGCCCTGGAAAAGATGAAATGCACAGTCTGGGAGCCAGACTGTGTCAAGCCAGTGTCCAGAGTAAAGGAACTCAACCTGAGGTGGACCATCTCACACATGGCAGTCCCAGGACTGCACCAAGTCCAGAAAGAAAAGGTGTGTCCTGATTCCTGGGCAAACGTTTCTCTACCAGACAAAAGGGGCTACAGTTCAGGGATACTGAGGAAGCCCAGAGGTTTGGATCCCACCATGGGATCACCTAAGTTAGACCAAAAGAAGTCTCAACATTTATTTAACTGTTCAGAAAAAAAAAAATTATATATATATATATATAATTTTTTTTTTTTTTTTTTTTTTTTTTGCGGTATGCGGGCCTCTCACTGTTGTGGCCTCTCCCATTGCAGAGCACAGGCTCCGGACGCGCAGGCCCAGCGGCCATGCTCACGGGCCCAGCTGCTCCATGGCATGTGGGATCTTCCCGGACCGGGGCACGAACCCGTGTCCCCTGCATCAGCAGGCGGACTCTCAACCACTGCACCACCAGGGAAGCCCCAGAAAATATTTATTGAGCATCTGCTATGTGATAGATATTAGCTCCTTCTTGGAAATGAGAGGAAACCCTTCTAGGGCTGGCTCCAGGCCTAAGCAGGTCTAGGAGGAAGGATTATTGATATTTGCTTTGTGGGAATTGCAGTCTCCGAAAGACTTCAGACCAGGGCAGGGTGAGTCAATAAGTAGAGATCAAAAACCTAAATGCCTTCAGCAACCAGACAGTACCATAAGCCACCAGTGCCGTGGGTGTAAGACCGGAGTGGGAGGGACTTCAGGGGCCTCAAGAAACCATATTTTTTTTTTTTTTTTTTTTTTTTTTTTTTTTTTGCGTTACGCGGGCCTCTCACTGTCGTGGCCTCTCCCGTTGCAGAGCACAGGCTCCGGACGAGCAGGCTCAGCGGCCATGGCTCACGGGCCCAGCCGCTCCACGGCATGTGGGATCTTCCCAGCCCAGGGCACGAACCTGTGTCCCCTGCATCAGCAGGCGGACTCTCAACCACTGCGCCACCAGGGAAGCCCCATATTTTTTTTAAAGGGGGCGGTTGGGGGCTCAGTATTGCCCAAGCATGAGGCTTTTTCAAGAGAAGCCAAAAAAGAATTCAATTTCTATGTGAAATATCCTGACTTTTGAATGTTGCTAACTAAAAACAAAACAAAACAAAGAACTCCATACAATTCCAGCAGAAAACATCTGTTGTCCCGCTCACAGGCCACCAGGTTAGAGACGTACTTACCTCAGGAGCCTGTTTACAAGGCGCTTATCAAAGCTTCATGCAAGGGAAACACTCAACAAAAGCCAACTCCACTATCCTGCGGCTTCAGTGAGCTTGAGTAAGAAAGAATATGCCACCTTTAGTAAATAAATCGTGATCTACCCTCAGACTGGCCTGCTAGCTGATTCAGGTCTTAAAGAGGACCTTACAAAAAAGCAGCCAGAATAATAAAAACTAGAAAAAAGAATCATCTGATGTAAGAAAAATAAAACCAAACGTGTGCTAATGAACACCGTTAAACAAGGCTGGAGACAGGGAAATGCAGATTTAGCCTTAGGAAGGAGAGACGATAGGGGCAAATAAAGGAATGTAAGAGAAGCCAAGAAAAATAGGAATAATCAAGTAAACAGCAGAGCAAATGTTAACCATTGAAAAAGAAGAAAAGGAAGCCAGTACAAGTGTTAGGTAGGTGGAACCCCTGAAATAAAACAAATTTTGAAGAAAAATAACAGAACTCCCAGGGCCGCTGGAGACCAGGTAGTGAGAGTTCAGGTGCCCGGCGGCCCGCTCACCGACGGAAGCGTGGAGGCAACCCTGCGGCCCCGTCCCCTGATGCGAGGCGGACGCAGGGGGAGGCGTTCGGAGCCACAGGAGGCCCAGGAGCCCCGCGCGCACTAGTCGTCGCTCCCCAGCTCTGCAGCCCGCAGGGCAACTATGCGGGGAGCGCGTCTCCCAAGCAACAACTGCCGCGCCCCGCCCCCCACGGGAGACGCCGGTGATTGGCTGTCGCCTCCCTAGCCCCGCCCCTCCACAGCACCTCCCTGCCGCCCTTACCTGCGCGCTGCCGTCCGCGCCCCCGAGGGGCAGTCCCGCCGAGGGCGAAGGGTCGTCCTGGTGCTGCCGGACCCTGGCCGGTGTGCCCGCGTTTCCCGTCCGGCTGCCCCATTCCAACTTCCGGTTTTCCCGGGTCTCTCGTGGAGCCCGCCTGTGGGCCAGGGGCACGGGGGCAACGGGGGCGGTGAGGACCGCGGGGCGGACACCCGGGAGCCCTCGAGTTTCCGGTGGGAAAACTGAGGCTGGCTGAGCGAGGGCCCTCAGCATGACAGCGCCGGCGCCGCGGTACCCGGGAGCACGAATTCCGGCCCAGCGCCCCGTCCAGCCTCCCAGGTCAAGGGTTTCTGTCCCTCACACGTTTTGAGTTTTGTTTTGTTTTGTTTTGTTTCAAAAATGGGAGTATATGCTGCTGACGTGCCCCCTCTGTGTGTGTGACACATATTTAGTATAAAAAACATATAGAGAAAACAAAACATGTAGCATGTCAAAGACATACACAGCCATACATTATGAAGTGGTGAAAGCAGATTTTATTCGGTAACTACGGACAGCAGGGCAAAGAGCTGCCCTCCATCCGATGTGCTGCAGAGGTGACTGGGTGTTTCAAAGGGAAAATGGGGGCTGGGGAGGGGGTGTAGTGAAAAGTCACAAAGAGCCAGTCAGTGAAGCTGCAATTAGGGCAGGTGTGTCTGCTACCTGGCAGGTGTGGGAGGCAGGAGGCGTCTATCCTCCCACAGAGAAGGGAGACAGAGGCCCTGTCCCTCCTGATGAGTACATTTCAAGGGAATGGCTCTCAGGTCAGTGACAGATTATAAGAGTTATCATCTTCTTCTGGGTTATAAGAGACACATTCACAATTATAAGCCCTTTTTAGTAAGTGCTCTAAGAAAGGGAGGCTAGGGGCCCATCATCAGGCATTAGCTAGGATGAACAGTAAATTTTCCTGGCAGCTTTGAGCTTTCTCAGGCAGGCATTTTAATGGGGGGCTGGGGCCATTATGGCCTTACGCTGCTAGAAGCTATGCTAGAGTTTGGTCAAGTCTTAGGGCAGGTTTGGACGGATGGTTATGTGTCAAGAATTCTACTGTTCTCAAGCGGTACCTTGCTGTTTTTCAACTGCGGCATATTCTGTTGTATGGCTACATCACAGTCTCTAACCAGGAGCCTACTCATCACCCAATTCTTGATGCCCTTGCCTTGCAGCAACTGGAACTACCCAGCAGCTCTTATTGTGGAGGCTTTGCTCCTTTCCAGTGGGTGAACAAGACTAACATCTGATCTTGCAACAGGGCAGGCAGAGAAGCTGCCAACCCCAAACCTAGCTCCTGGATCTCAGCTGTGATGCTGGTCCAGAAGCCTGCCCATCACAGTCAGCAGAAATGGCTTTCTCCTGCCCTGGGCAAGCTCCAGGAGGAAAGGAGCCTCCTCCCTAGGCAGCAATTCCAAGTGCTTCTTACCATGATTGTCAAGGCTGGCAGCTTCAGCCTCAGCCAGGCAAGCCGTGAACACCAAGGCCAGAAAAGCCCCCAAACTTAGTAGGGTTGACTGGATATATTCCCCAAACACCCACATACCACCTTCCAGAAGATTTTCTCTACCTGGGAGCTAAAGACAGCTTACAGTACAGGCAGGGAGGGGATCCTCTGTTGAGACCAAGCTCAATAGTCACTCCACTTGGCTCTTTGGAGGTAGATATTAGAGTAAATTAAGTTACTTTCCCTATAGAGGTTGCTGCATTTTTAGGAAACCAGGACACTACCATCATCCTAAAACACCCTTCGCTGTTGCTGCAGTCACCTCCTGCTATCTGATACCTAAAGTGTGCCCCCGTCTTGGGTAGAGTTTAAGGTACATTCACTCACGAAAGCTAAAGACACTGAAGCAGGTGGGGATGGGAGTACTTAGGAGGCATTCTGACTGGCTCAGCTCAGAGGACCCCTCCTGGAGGCCCCTCATGGGAGCAGATGACAATGGCACTCAGGCACCCACCCTTGATGTCCTTTTCAGCCTTTCCTCCTGCTGCACTCTCTGCCCCCTACCCTCAGCTCTCAGACTCCTTCCTCTACATGGCATGTGGTCTTTCACTAGTGTCTTTTCTATTTTTTTTTTTTTTTACTCAGTTGTGTGTGAAAAAAAATGTAGAACTTCCATTAGTTTTACTTTCTCTCCTCCTTTTAAAAATCCTACTTTTGTGAATGCTTTATAATGTGAAAAAAAATCAGAGTTCCATGGAGAAACGGCTGATCCTAGGACTGGGGCAAGAAATGCACAAGATGAGTCTGCAGACAGTGGGAGGGGAAAGGGTACAAGCTCACTGGACAAGTGTGGCAGAATCTTCTAAACTTGACCATCCACATACCCTGTGACACAGCGATTCACTGCTGGGCACAAGTCCCGCAGTACGCACTTATATGGTTACCAGAGACCTACAAGAACTACTAAGCGTGGCCTCAAACTGAAAACCACCCCCGTGTAGACACAGTAGAATGAACAAATAACACAATGGGGGAATACTATTCAGGGAATAAGCAACGCGTAGATGACTCCCTCACTGTGGAGTAAGGTCAGATGAGAGTTCCTATTGTGTGACTTCACTTACACGGAGTTCAAAGACAGACCAAACAAATCTGCTGTGGTTGGAAGTCAGGATAGAGGTTATGGAGGAAGGGAAGTTACCAGAAGGGGGCACCAGAGTAGGCCCGAGAACGCTAGTAAATTCTGATTTGATTGGGATGCTGGCTAAAGGGCTGTTTTCGCTTGGTGGAAACTCATCACGCTCTTCGTTTTTGGTTTGCGCACAATTTCTGTACATTACACCTAAAAGTTTACTTAAAAAAAAAAAAGGAAATGAATGAAGAGAAACCATAAGACCATTGCTATGATCCAGGCAATAGATGATGGTGACCTGGACTTGGTAGCAGCAGTGGAGGTAGAGAAACACAGATATGAAAAATATTTAGGCTATCAGACCTACAGAACTTAGAGACTGATGAGATGTGGGAATGAATGAGTTAAAGCAAGGGGGAAAAGGATAAATCCCAGTACCTGGCTTGAGCAACTGAATGGATTGTTCTACATTTACCGAAATAGAGAATACCAGGAAAGACAAGGTCTGATGTGGAATATTCCTTCAATCCACATTTAGTGAGTATTTACTATGTGCCGGGCACTGGAGATACAGCAATGAACAGCAGCAAAGCCAGCCTTGTGGAGCTTGCGTTTAAGTGGCTGGGTGACAGACTTCCCTGGTGGTCCAGTGGTTAAGACTCCGTGCTCCCCATATATACAATGGAATATTACTCAGCCATAAAAAGAAACGAAATTGAGCTATTTGTAATGAGATGGATGGACCTAGAGTCTCTCATACAGAGTGAAGTAAGTCAGAAAGAGAAAGACAAATACTGTATGCTGACACATATATATGGAATTTAAGAAAAAAAATGTCATGAAGAACATAGGGGTATGATAGGAATAAAGACACAGATCTACTAGAGAATGGACTTGAGGATATGGGGAGGGGGAAGGGTAAGCTGTGACAAAGCGAAAGAGCGGCATGGACATATATACACTACCAAATGTAAGGTAGATAGCTAGTGGGAAGCAGCCGCATAGCACAGGGAGGTCAGCTCAGTGCTTTGTGACCGCCTGGAGGGGTGGGATAGGGAGGGCGGGAGGGAGACGCAAAAGGGAGGGGATATGGGAACATATGTATATGTATAACTGATTAAATTTGCTAAATAAAAAAAAAAAAAGACTCCGTGCTCCCAATGCAGGGGATCCGGGTTTGAATCTGGGTTTGATCCCTGGTCAGGGAACTAGAACCCGTATGCATGCTGTAACGAAGATCCCACATGCTGCAACTAAGACCCGGCGTGGCCAAATAAATAAATAAATAAATATTAAGAAGTCATACAGTGGTTCACCCTCTCTTCAGTGCTTCTCAGTCATTTCTACCTTAGCAGTGAGATCAGAGTAAACCTAGCCCAGAATCCTGCCAAAGTGTGTTCTTAAGTCTTTGTTCTGTCCTGAATTCTGTACCACCTGGAATTAAACCAACTCATTAAAAAAAAAAAAAAAAAAGAATGAAGAGGAACTGGCAAAGTGGGGATGTGAGTGAAAGCATCCATTCCAGGCCAGGGCAGGATCAGACTGGCATGTTCAGGAATTGAAAGGCAAAAGAAAAGAAGACAGAAGATGAGATCCATGGTAGGAAGGGGCTGTGGGATGAGCCCCAGGCTGAGCTGTCTGGATTTAGTTCTAAGTGCCATAGAAAGCCACAGAAGAGCTTTAAGCAGCAGAGTGAAGGGATGCAATTAAACTATCTGCCCAAGTCGCACAGCGGCAAATGGCAAAGCTGAGACTGCAGCTCGGGCTTGCAGAGCCAATGGCTGGCTCCTACCAAAGAGACAAGATGAAACACCTGGGAGATAGCTAGTTTACAGACACTGAAGAAAGACCAGGACAGGTGCAATGCTCACTCCTGTTCTCATCAAAATCCCCAGTGCTTCTGTGCCAGGGCTGGTCCTTAGTGAGGGGTCTGGCTGTGCCATAAACACTGCAATTACTCCATCAAGATTGCAACCACCCAGAGGAAAATGCTGGGGTTATGGCTGCAGGAAAAGATGTTACTGATGCAGTTAAGAGACAGGCATTTAAGCCACTGGATGAACCAAAGACTAATCAAGGGATCATAGTGTTCTTAATAGTAATTCTTCCCAGAGCTGGAGAAGGATTTCTCCCTTTGCCCTGAATAATTCTAAATGGAGGAATCCTAAGGAAACTGAAAATACAAGGAAATTTGTTTTTCTTTTGCAATCTCTGAAGAGATAAAAGGAAAGAAGAAGACCCCATCACCCCATCACTATTTTCCAGGTGCTTTTGCTCACCTGGATAATACTAAACTTAATTTTTTTCATATTTAATAAATAAATGGTAAGTTGGGTTTTGTTTTTTGTTTGTTTTTTAGACACCAATTACTTCCCCCCAAAATCTAAGGTAACAGCTAGAATAGTTTAAGTGTGCATTTTCAAGATAATTTTAGAAGACATTGATATATATCCTAAACAGGTAGATTTATATTAAAAGTCCTTTGAAGATGCGTTTTTCATTTTTACTGAATGGAGTAAAGTAACAATCCAGCAACTTCACAAGAATTTTTGTCTCTCAGTGGCTAACACTCTGGGAGAGGGGAGTGTATTGATATTTTCAAGGATAAGGACGAATTTGAAGGGCCTTTAATGTTCAGCTTCTTTTTTTTTTTTTTCCTCGCCACACGGTTTGCAGCATCTTAGTTCCCGAACCAGGGATTGAACCCGGGTCCGACATCGAAAGCGCCGAGTACTAACCACCGGACCGCTAGGGAATTCCCTTAAGCCCTTTATTTCTGCAAAGTAATTTGAGTTAATCAACCTTGCCCCCGTGATCCGGTCCTGCCCGGTCTGTAAGCCTCAAGGGGGCAGCACTTGTCCCTTCTATTCAGCCCTGGGTACCCGGGGTCAGGGACAATGCCCGGACACACTTGGGGAAGCAAGTATTTCCCGAATGAATGGTGCGCGCGCGTGGTGGGCCAGGAGCGCGGGTATTAGCCAAAGCCCATACCTGGGCCGAGAGTTAGGATTGAAGGAGGCCAAAAGCTAGTGTTGATCTTGTCTCACTCCAGGCACTTGCCTTGCTGCCTGGATGCTATTTCTGGGGGTTAGGTCAACTTGGTCTCTTGCTTTTCTGACAGACTTCCAGGAAAGGTGTGCACCTGAGTCGAAGGCCTGGAAGACAGCGTCAACAGCAAACACCGAGCCTTCCCTCTGTGCTCCCAGCCAGCTCCCCCAGGCTCTCACCTGGACGCTCCAGGCCCGAGGCACCGAGACCACCTTACCCGAGGAGGCCACGATCCTTCATGCAGTTCTCCCCCATCATGTCTAGACAAGGCCCGCAGCTCCCAGTCGAGTTGCCCCCACTCCCAGGGGTCAGACACGGCCTCGTCCTCGAAGGCGGCAGCCATAGGTGCGCGCGTCAGTCCTGGAGGCGGGGCAGAGGCGGTGGTGCCCGGGGGAGGAGGCGTGATAGTCCAGCCTAGGTATAGGGGTACAGGAGACGCCTCCGCCCCGCCTCCCAGGTCAGGCCCAGCGGCGGGGTTTCCTTTCCACATCCGGGGTGGGGTTTCATAGCCAGAGAGGGGGGCTCAGTAGCCCCCGACTGCCCCCGAGGTGGAGGGAGTCCGCGCTGTGGAGTGCCCGGTGCGGGGTGCCAGCAAACCTCGGAGGGCGGTGGACTCTCTGCCCGGCGGTTCCTCATCCATTTTGTCCGTCCTCACGCGTGCCAGGCGCTAGGCTAGGCGCGGAGGATGCAGAGCTGACAAGGGAAACGGACCACTGTCCGCAGGGAGCTTTGGTCCAATGAGATCCACGCTAGACAATTAAAATAAAGGAACAGGAGAAGCCCAGGTGTTGTTAAGTGCAGGAGACAAGACCCGGCCGAGGAGCCAGAGCAAGCGCAGGGTCTGGCTGCCCGTCGAGGCAGCCTCTGAGCAGGTTGGAACCCTGAACGCTCAGCGAGGCACCGCGGACTCCCCAGAGGGAAGTGCCCATCTGGCTGGAGCCAAGAGCATGACGCAAAGAGGCCCTTTAGAGCAAAGGGAAAGGCTTGACTTTGGAGTTAGAGCTGGACTCAAGGCTGTTGGTGAGGTCACTTTGCCTCCTGGGAGCCCCTGCTTGGTCATTGGTAAAGCTGGTACAAAAGCCACCTCTAAAGATTCTTGGGAGGACTTTAGGTGGCAGTGTCGACAATTTCCCTCTCTTTCCCATCACATACATGGTCCTGTTCCATTTTCTAATTAGCACCTGTGGTTTGTTCCTGGCTAGCACCCTGTTCCAAGGCTAGCACCCTGGCGTGCAAGCCCCCTGAGGTCAGGGACTGTCTCTCACGTTTACCTCAGTATCCTCAGTGCCCGGCACAGAGCAAGCTTTTTTTTTTTTTTTTTTTTTTTTTTTTTTTTTGGCCACACCTAGCGCCATGTGGAACTTCCTGGACCAGGGATGAATCCGCACCCCCTGCAGTGGAAGCGCAGAGTCTTAACCACTGCACCACCAGGGAAGTCCCAGCAAGCATTTGTAAATGGCAACTCTTGTCCCCCAAAAAAGTACAGGCTGACAGACCGCCAAGGGGCACAGGGCCAGTCCTGATTAGGAGGGGGGCAGCTGTTACTTGGAGGGGTAGTTAGACTCTCAAATACAGGCCTGGGTTGGAATCTGGATCCACTGCTTTGTCTTTATTTCTCTGGCCCCGCCCTCTCTCCACCCCACTCCCAAACTGGGAGTTTAAGGGTTAACTCTAGGAAGCCCCCCTCACCACCTGGATGGGATTGGGGAAGGGAACTTCCTGTTCCATTTTCCCGGAGTCCTTTCCCAGGTTGGCCGAGGCTGACTCTGGCCCTGGGGGCCCTCAGAGAACCCCTCAGCACCTCCACCTCTGTAGTGGGAACCCCGAGTGGTGAGTTGCAGGGGGGCCTGCGGTGCGGGCTGCCAGGACAGACTTAAGGGGTTCGTTGTAGCTTGGAGAGAGAAAGGGGGCTCCAGGCCTCTGTGGTGGGATGGGGGATTAGGGTGCTGGAAGAAAGCCTTGGGTGGATGTGGTTGGTGGATACCGGGGAGTATTGGCGGACCTGTGGCAATGGGGACATTCGGGAGGGTCGCTGGACTTCCTGTGTTGTGGGCTTGCTGTACACGCTGGGGAGTGGAAGGCAGGCTCCATGGTCCCCCAGGTGGACCGGACTCATCGACTCAGCCCAGCACTGGAGGGGAGCCCGGCCAGCAAAGACGAGCGATCCAGGGAGAAAGGGAGAGCTCCTGGCCGAGGACCCCGGCTCTGGGTGCTCCCATTGTCTGGGTGGGTCTGGTGGCAGCACCTCCACCCCAGGCTGGTCTAGCCTAAGCCTCTCCGCCTCTCGAGGTTCCAAATTAAGCTCGTCAAATATCGGAGGATGGCTGAAGAGCTCCCCCTGCAACCCAGCCCACCCCCCACAGATGCGCATATTAACAAAGCTTTTGTCCTGGAGACTTGGGGGGAGGGAGAGACTCTCCAGGGCCTTCGTCCCTTGAATTCCACCTCTTTCAAACCTTTTGGAGAGACCTCCCCTGAAGGTTCCGGCGCCCCACATGCCTAAGCTTGAGGGCTGGAAATTGGAATGCCCTTGTTTTTTCTGATTCATGCTGTAATATTCTGGTTAAGACTAGGCAAGTCACACAGGGTGGGAGGGGAATTGGGTTCTTTTCTGTTTCTGAGCTTTCGCACCATAAAATCAGTGTTCTCCCCTTAAAGCAAATCTTGGCTCTCCCTGGTGTGACCTTGAGCAAGTCACCCATCCTCTCAGAGCTTGGTCTTTGCACCTGTCAAATGGAGAAATTATAACTTACTGCGTGGGCTGGAGTGGGATGAAGTGACCCTAAGCAGAGCCCATACAGATAAGCACTCAATACATGCCAGCTGTTAATACAGGGTTCCTGATCACACATGATTGGTTCTCTAATTATTTTGCTCATGCTACCAAAACACAATAAAACAAAACCCCATTTTCCTGAACATTTAGTAAAGACCTTTTCTGCACCAGACATTTTTTCATGCATTCCTCAATAATTAAAACTGCAAGGTAGCCAGGTGGGTGGTGTGTGTGGAGTCCCAGAAGAGAGGTGCCAGTGGGTGGAAGGAGCCCCATGTGCCAAAGTGCAGGAAGGAACGGATGTTGGACAAGGCTGTGGGGGAGAGAATGGAGGTAGGGGAAAGCTGGGGAGATTCTGGAGTGGTGGGGGGAGACTGCAGACAGGCCAGAGGGAGTGGGTAGGTGGGGGAGAGGGAGGGAAGCTGGGAAAATGCTGGAGGGAGGTGGAGGGAGGCTAGGGGTGGGGGGCTGGTCAGGTGGCCAGCACGTAGGCCTGGGTCTGTGTTTTAGCATCACAACCCTCTCCCCTGTGCGGGAAGTGCTAGGCCCAGACTTAAAACACACGGGTTTCCTTTGTTCTTTTACCACATCATACCCCACTCACCCCACCTGAAAAGGAGGTTCAGAGATCCCTCAGCCCTGAATGAAGAGGACTTAAACTATCCAAAGCTCTTGACCAGGCTGACTTCTCCCTGGCTCCATTGTCAAGGCTGCGCTGTCTTGGGGAAATGTCTGTACCTCTGAATCTGGGTGTCCTGGGCTGTAAAATGGGTCAGTGATGGGAGTAGCTGTTAGCTGTGGTTGTTTGTATTTTTACTCAGTAATGAGGACAGTCAGGTGTTCTCATTAGACACACCCGACGTGTACTCTCTAGCAGGTGTCGGGCACCGCTCCACTCCCTTTATGTGGTGGGAAGTGATGCAAGAGGGTTTCTTCCCATTCCTCTGCCTGGGATGTTCCTGGTGGGGGTGGGGGACAGGTTTGGGAGAAGCTCATTTGCAGTCCTGAAGCTGGAGAGCAGGGAGGGCAGAGACACGTTGGAAATTGGGTTTCCATATCCGAAGAATAAGCCTTCTGGGTTGTGCTGAATGGCTGAACTGAGTCCCCTGTGGGTGCTGAACTTGGGTCAGCTCCCCCTAGGTAGGTCCCGGCTACCCCAAAAGGAAGGAATAGTCCTATGGAACCAGTGCCCCCTGTTGGTCAGTTAGAAGCACTTTTTTTTTTAATGCTAGCCAGACTCACAGGGTTGGGATGGATACCTCCCAGAGGGGTAGACCAAGGAAGAATCCAGAACTAAAAAAAAAAAAAAAAAATTAGGAAAGAAAGGGAAATGACTGCCTCTCCTGCCATCACCCAGCTCCCAAGGGTGCACCCACTAGAGGCCTCTGAAGTGAGTGAGACTGCTTTGGCCTGCCTTGGGAACACATCTGTCACAGACTTCTGCAAGCAGTAAGCTTCAGTCCCATGTGGAGACCCACCCACCCATCCCAGCTCCATGGCTCATCCCAGCCTGTCTCTAGGGATGGAATCCAGGGAGGGAAGGAGATTGGAACACCAGGTGGGAGCTCAGCCCTGCACCGTTCAGCTGGGTGGCCTTGGCCTTGGCTGCTGAGAACCACCTCCAGAGCCAGAAAGTGAGGGTCAGGAAGTCTGGTCAAGGAGCGATCACATGCATGAACTACTCCCCCCTCCTGCCAACCTTTTATCTTTAAAATTCTCAAACTTCCAGAGAAGTTGAAAGAGCAATGCAATGAATGGGTGAATCCATACACCCATCTCCCAGATTCAACAATTGCTATAATTTTGCCACATTTGCCTTGTCAATCCATAAATGTGGCTGAATCCTCATGCCCTATCACTTCCAAACCCTTCAACATTTTCTAAGAGTAAAGAAATTTCCTACATACCACAACACTGGAATCTCAGCTCAGAAGTTGGTAGTCATCTCCATTATCACCCAGTACTCCACCCATATTCAGATTTCCCCAACTGACCCCAGAATAGCTTTTAGAGCCTTTTGTTTTTTGTTTTAAATTAGGATCCAATCAAGCTTCGTGCATTTGGTTATATCAGCTGTTAGTCTCCTCTAGAGCAATGTGTCCCCTACAGGCACTTATTTTTCATAACAGACTCAGAAGAACCTGGGCCACTTGTTTCCCGTAATGTCCTGTCTTTGGGATTTGTTTGGTTGTTTCCTCAAGGGGCATTTGACTTGTTTGTTTGTTGTTGTTTTTTTATAAATTTGACATATAACCTTAAGCAAGTTTAAGATATACAGCATTTATATGTTATAATATGATTGTATTGTAATGATATGTATCGTATTACATAATTATATTATAGTACAATATTATTGTCTGTATTTGTTATACTGTGCATTAGATCTCTAAGGCTTATTTACTACTTGTTACAAGTTTGTACCTTTAAACACCATCACTCTTAGCCTCTCTGCCAACTTGTTTTTATTCCCTGCAATGTCCTTTAACCTGGAAGTTGGGTCTAAAGGCTGGATTGGATCACGATGGAACATTTTTGGCAAGGACCCATCTCCGGTGGTGCCCGTGGCACCATATCAAGAGGCAGGGAAAGCCAGACTGTCCTCTCTCATGAATGCCAACTTTGATCACTGGGGTAAAGTGAGGTGAACTTCTAAATGCTGCAGGAGGGAATGAGAATACTGAACAATCCGTTTTCTCTGCCTTTTGGTGTGTTGGTCAGGCTGAGCCACTACTAGTGACCAGTTCGAGAAACGATTCCTCTGGAGGCCACATCTGTAGGCGTCCCTTAACACCCCAGGTGTGGGAGCCGAGAGGGAGAGAGACCTGAGAGTTGGAGCAACCACTGTGAGGCGTCCCCAAGGTGAAGGATGCTTGCAGAACCAGGCCTGGCTGCACGGGAGCCAGAGCAGCTCGGAGCAGTCAAACTGGAGGAGGAGGAGGCTGCCGGCCAGGAGGACCCCAGGCAGCCAGAGGCCAGGCCCCGGCCCGAGGTGGCTCACCAGCTCTTCAGGTGCTTCCAGTATCAGGAGGACATGGGGCCGAGGGCATCCCTGAGCCGCCTCCGGGAGCTCTGTAGCCACTGGCTGAGGCCGGGTCTGCACACCAAGAAGCAGATCCTGGAGCTGCTGGTGCTGGAGCAGTTCCTGAGCGTGCTGCCCCCACACCTCCTGGCCCGGCTCCAGGGCCAGCAGCTCAGGGATGGCGAAGAGGTGGTGTTGCTGCTGGAGGGTGTCCAGAGGGAGTCCAGCAATGTGGGGCCGCTGGTAAGAGGGGAGCAGCCAGGCGGGCTGGACAGCAGGTGGAAAGACAGGGACTTTATCACCCCATTAAGAAATCACTGAGCTGGGACTTCCCTGGCGGCCCAGTGATTAAGACTCCGCGCTTCCACTGCAGGGGGTGTGGGTTCGATCCCTGGTCGGGGAACTAAGGTCCTGCACGCCGCGCAGTGAGGCCAAAAAAAAAGAAGTCACTAAACCACACTTTCCTTCCTCTGCCGGCTCCTTCTTGACCTCCTAACTCCCTCCCTGTCTGACCCTCACCTTTCCTCAGTCCCATGGCCCTAGGGAGTTAGTAGGACTTGGATTACCGTCCTGTCCATCACCTAACATGGATGTGTTCTGAACAGGATTTTAGTTTTAATGCTGGCAAGAATTGTCCCCGTGCAGAGGTCACCTTGGAGGAACAGGGGGGCTCTTTCCAAGTCTCCAGCCACAGCCCCAAGAAGGAAGTGTTCTCAGAAGGGCCTCCAGCCCTGGAGCCATTGCAGGAGCTCTCGCCGTCCCAGCCAGTGCCCTCCAAGCCTGCTGAGATGGGGGCCTGGAGATGTCCCCCAAGTTCAAAGCAGCCACTGAGCCCAGGTCCCAAGAGAACATTGCAAGCCCCGCAAGAGATCGGTGAGGAGCTGGGGCCTAAGGAAGGTGGAGGCCTGGTGTGCGGTGGAGCTGAGGGGCCAGGTGGGTGAGGGTGGGGAAGAAAGGGGGCAGCCTCCTTAGTTGACAGGAATGGGGGAGAGCCAAGATGCCTGTCATGGGGCCCTGACGATGGGTGCACGTCCTCGGAGCCACATGGTCGTAGGACTGGCTTCTAACAGCTCTTTCTTTCTCCCCCAGTGCTGTCAGCCCCCCAGGGCCCTGAGCTGTGGCCAGAGGAGAACTCTGGAGATCAGGAGCTAGCAGCTGTGCTGGTGAGCCGGACTGGTCCCCTCACTCCAGGTCGATCTCACGCCCTGGAATGTTCTCTGCCTCTGAAGTTTTAGCAAATCCATGTTTTTCTTAATTTAAACCTTGAAAGTTCTTCATCCCCCTCAGGTCCTAGAGCCCCATTCCTCACTCAGTGACAATCTCTGCCTCTCCTTTGGTCACAGGAGTCCCTAACCTTTGAAGATGTCCCAGCAAAGAAGGCTTGGCCTGTGCATCCTCTGGGTAAGAGGCCTTTTTCCTGGGTTTATGACCACTGAAGGGTTTTTCTTTGCCTGTCAGGGGTGGTCCCTACCTGACTTTTTGACCTCTTTGGCAAAAAATGGACTATTTTGATGAGGTAATATATACTGATATATATATATCTATAGATATCTATAGATATAGATATATATTGATATATATTGATATGTCTGTATCTATACAGGGCTATTTTAAGGCTCATTGGGTCTAATCATCAACCCCCAAAACTTTGAGCTTTTAAAATAGGTGGTCGGGAACTCCCTGGCCATCCGGCGGTTAGGACTCTGGGCTTTCATTGCCGTGGGCCCGGGTTCAATTCCTAGTCAGGGAATTAAGATCCCGCAAGCTGTGCAGCATGGCCAATAAGTAAGTAAGTAAGTAAATAAATAAATAAGGTGGTCATGGCAAATACCATACGATATCATTTATATGTGGAATCTAAAATATGACACAAATCAACTGATCTATGAAACAGACTCACAGCCATGGAGAACAGACTTGTGGTTGCCAAGGGGAAGGGAGTGGGAGGGAGAGATGGATTGGGAGTTTGGGATTAGTACATGCAAACTATTATATATAGACTGGATAAACAGCAAGGTCCTACTGTACAGCACAGGGAACTATATTCAATATCCTCTAATAAAACATAATGGAAAAGGATATATCTGTAACTGAACCCATTGCTGTACAGCAGAAATTAACACAATATTATAAACGAACTATACTTCAGTAAAATTAATTACAACAGCTAAAATAAAATAAAATAGGTGGTCATGGGAGCGCTTGCTAATGGGTATGGGTCTCCATTTGGGAGAATGACATAGATAGTGGTGACGGTTGCACAACATTTTGAATGGACCTAATGGACCAGAATTATATGCCTTAAAACGGTAAACTGTATGTTATTTGGTTTTTACCCACCCTCTTCCCACCTACCAGCTTTGCAGGATTCTGGGATTCTTTCTGCTTCCAGGCACTGAGGTTCTGGCGATTCCCAGAAGCGCCTCCGAAAAGGCCTGACCTGTCGTGTTTTCTGCTTCTTTCCCAGGATTTGGAGGCAGAACCGCAGACGAGGCGTTTAAAGAAGAGGAACCGAAAGGGGTGTCCTGGCCCGCTGCCATCTCAGCAAAGTCTCAGGCAGAGAGTCCCAGGGTGGCGGAAGAGCCCCACACTCAGTCGCTCGGCCCGGGCCCTGAGGTGGGCGGCCCCGGTGGAGAAATGTCCCCTCCTGACAGGAGTGAAGTTCTCGAGGTCAAAGTGGCTGGGGGCGCCCCCAGGTCTGAGCCGGAGATAAAGTTCATCTGCACAGAATGTGGGGTGAGCTTCCCACAGCTGGCCCGCCTGGAGACGCACCAGCTGCGGTCTCACCCGGGCGCACGGTCCTTCCTGTGCTTGTGCTGCGGGAAGAGCTTCGGCCGCAGCTCCATCCTCAAGCTGCACATGCGCACGCACACGGATGAGCGGCCGCACACCTGCCACCTCTGCGGCCACCGCTTCCGCCAGAGCTCGCACCTCAGCAAACACTTGCAGACGCACTCCTCCGAGCCCGCCTTCCTGTGCGCCGAGTGCGGCCAGGGCTTCCAGCGCCGGGCCCGCCTCATGCAGCACCTGCTGGCACACGCCCAGGATCAAAAGTCCCCAGGCGCCCCGGAGACCAAGACCCCAGCGCCCCCCGAGCTGGCCATCGTCCTGTGCTCCCACTGCGGCCAAACCTTCCAGCGCCGCTCCAGCCTCAAGCGCCATCTGCGGATCCACGCCAAGGACCAGGGCCACCAGTGCTCCGAGTGCTCGAGCAGCCTGCGTCCCGGGCCCGAGCTCAGGCCCTACGTGTGCGGCGACTGCGGCAAGGCTTTCCGGCGCAGCGAGCACCTGGGGGCACACCGGCGTGTGCACACAGGCGAGCGGCCCTTCTCCTGCCAGGTCTGCAGCCGCAGCTTCAGTCAGAGCTCCCAGCTGGTCTGCCACCAGCGGGTGCACACGGGCGAGAAGCCCTACAGCTGCCCGCACTGCGGGAAGCGCTTCATGCGAAGGGCCGGCCTCGCCCGCCACCTCCTGACCCACGGCGGCCCGAGGCCCCACCACTGCACCCAGTGCGGCAAGAGCTTCAGCCAGACGCAGGACCTCGCCCGCCACCGGCGCAGCCACACCGGGGAGAAGCCCTGCCGCTGCAGCGAGTGTGGCGAGGGCTTTAGCCAGAGCGCCCACTTGGCGCGCCACCAGCGTATCCACACCGGGGAGAAGCCTCACGTCTGTGACACGTGCGGCCACCGCTTCCGCAACAGCTCCAACCTGGCCCGCCACCGCCGCAGCCACACGGGCGAGCGGCCCTACAGCTGCCAGAAGTGCGGCCGGAGCTTCCGGCGCAACGCCCACCTGCAGCGCCACCTGGCCACCCACGCCGGGGCGGGGGACGAGGGTGCGTCTGGGCAGGCTGAGCCCCCCCAGGAGTGCCTGGAGTGCGGCAAGATCTTCAGCCGCAGCTGCAACCTACTGCGGCACATGCTGGTGCACACGGGGGCCAGGCCCTACTCCTGCACGCAATGTGGCCGCAGCTTCAGCCGCAACTCCCACCTGCTGCGCCACCTGAGAACCCACGCCCGGGAGACCCTGTACTAGCTTCGCCTGGTTCCGCCAAATCTGTCCCGCGTGCATCTCCCCGGTGTGCCTGGCCTCCAAGGCTGCAGTGGATGGCGCTGCCCCTACACCCCAGCCACCTCTCTCTGGCTCCACCGACCCTGCACAGTAGTTCTTCCCGTCCCCACAGGGAACTCTTCCAGGCCTCAGGATGTATTTTAAAATACCCAAAGTAAAACAACCTTCTTGAAAGTGGTCCCTCTTTATGTTTTTTTTAAGTGCACCAAAATGCCACCTTTTACCCTCCCCACTGTATCACGGTGATGCATTTCTCCTTCCCCACCCCTTCAAAAGCAGGCTGGATGGGAGCAGGTCCAGGGGGAGTAACTCCCACCTGAAAAGGCTCAGGCTATTTGTGTGTGTGTGTGTGTGTGTGTGTGTGTGTGTGTGTGTCTGTGTGCGCATGTGTGTTTTGGGAGTTGGGGGGAGGGTTTCTGTCACAGGCAGCTCTTGGTAAGGCCAACCAATTTCACCCCGGAATTTTTTCTCCTCTGGAGTCTACCACTAACCCTCCGTGTCCAATACAGTATCCTCCAGCCATATGTGGCTGTTTAAATTAATTAAAATGAATAAAACTTAAAATCCCAGATTCTGGATTAATACAGGAAACCTCTTCTTCTGTAACATTGGTAACGAATTCTAACTGAAAATGCTAACAGGAAAAACTAACCTGCCCACAGCCAAGTCAGGTTGACAGTTGGGGACCCCTGACCATCAAACTTCTCTAAACCCAAAGCTGCCTTGTAGGTTTGCCCCACCTTCTTCCTGCACATCAGGCTGACTTGGTTTGCCTCTCCCTCTGGTGGACAGGTTTTAAATCACGTGAGTTCTGCTAAAAATACAGGAGAGAAAAGCTGCCCACCCCAGCTCCAGAGCACACATACACCTCCTGCTTTTGTCTGTCACTTTTCACTCAAAAAATATTGTATTTTAATTACTGCCCCTCCACCAACCTGACACAAGACTGCTCCTTAGCAAATGCTTGTGGAAAGGAAGTGAACTCCAACCGAAGCTCAAGGGACTGAAGGAGAACCAGCCCCAAATCTGGGGAAAGTAGAGGTGGTTCTCAGGCACAGTTGGGAGGGAAAGCTCTGAGCCTAGCGAAGGTCCAGCCCTTCAGGAGTTGGGAGGAAGAGTGGGTTACAGAGAATCCCCAAAGGCAAAGCTACTCTGTGAGCACCCTGAGGCAGGAAGTCAGGGCTGGGTGGGGTGAGGTTGGAGAGAGTGGGGGAATGGGAATTTGGCCTCAGAGACGGTGAGCATGGCTGGCCCTCAGGTCTTGCTCCTGGATCGCCCAGTCTGCATTTGCAGGCCCAGGTGAGGGAGGCCACAGGCCCAGAGACCCCACTCCCACCTCTCCTACTCTGCCTTCCCTCCTGGCCCAGGATTGGGTGCACCCTCCCTGGCTCCTGGGGCTCTGATCTTTGGAGAAAGACCAAGGAGCTGCGAGGCCCCAGCTGGAGTGGTGAAGGCCCAAAGAGGGAGATCAGGAGAAGAAAAGAGGGGTCAAAGCCCCTCCCCGGAGCTCCCTGTGCCCCAGGTGTGTGCATTTATTGAGCACCTACTATGCCTCAGGCACCGATAAGCAATGCAGTGGCCTGAGATGGTCCAGTCCTCACCATGAGTCAGTCCTTGACCAGTGTCCCTAGTTACAGATTAGAGAGGCGGGTGGCTTGTCCTTGTTCACCCAGAACCAGGACCCCCACCTGGGTCCCTCTGACCCACGAACTCTGCCTGTCACCACTGGGTCCCCAGCCTCCATCCCCACAGGCACTCCATTTGGTTCAATCAACTTTTATTAGGATTTCAGCACTAAAGCGACAGGCAGGTCAGACCTGGAGAAAGAAACCCAGGTGGGGAGAGCTTGATGGGCAGGGTGGTGTCCTCCCTGAAGGACAGGAGGTGAGGGATGTTGCAAGGATGGGTCAAGGGTGAGCAGGAGGGCAAAGGTCGCTTCAGAAGATTCTTACTGAGAAGGGGAAAATCAAAGTGGCTTCTACATGAGGCCAATCTCCTCCCGGACCCTGTGGGGCTCCCTAGACCTAAATGAGGCTCTTGAAGACCTGCCCCACAGAGGAGGAGAAACGCTTCAACTCTCCCCAGATGGCCTCAACCACACTGCGCAAGGCCTATAAGCCGGCAGCCACCTTCTGCCACAGGTAGGCAAGCGCAACAAAAAACTTCCGCTTCAGCTCCTGCAGCCATTCTCAACTGCCTCAGCGTTCTGTCCCAAAAGCTCTTCCCCGGCTTCTGGTCCCCTGAATTGTCAGAGCCAGAGGGCCTCTCTGGGTCTCCTGGATTGTCAGTACCAGAGGGCCTCCGGATTCTACAACGGAATTCCTGCTGCACTTCACCAAGCATGGGGGTGAACTGCTGCGGGGATGGGAGGCTGTTCAGGGACCCCCCTAGGGGGGATGCAGCCCAAGGTCCTGACCCTGGCTGAGGCCTCCAAGCCTTTGTGAGAGTCTGGGACACAGAAGCCCACAAATGGAAACTGCCTGCTTTCCTGCCAACAGCTCCATAGACACCAGGACTTTTCCCAGAGGCTGGGCCTGGCCCCTCAATTCCCCTCGAGGCGTAAACCACCACGGTGAGGTGTATCTGCCTGTTGGTGTACTGGCCTCTGAGCCCAGCACCAGGCCCACGGGGCTCATCATCGTGAATTCAGGGCAGGGCTCTGGCCACTGTGTGCTGGGCGGAGAGGCCGGTGCCAGCAAGGCTGTACCTCCTGAGCTCTCAGGGGCCATCCCTCCAACCTCCACTCAGGGGAGCTATGTGCAGGCATGGCAGTGCCAACGGCGAGAGACAGCAAGGTGGAGGGGAAGCAAGGGGCTGTGACAGTGGCTCATACTCACCAGTACATTGTTGTGAACATCAGCATCCATAGCTTCAAGCAGGTTCTCACTGAGGTGGTCCTGGGGAGAGGAAGTGTGGAGGCTGTACACCTGCCCCTGCCGCTGAGGTCTGTGGTCCCCACTGTGGCCTCCCATGCATCCAGGTGAGTCCAAAGGGAGACAGCAACCCAGATAACCTGGCTGATCCAACCCTGGGGGCTACTCTTTGGAGGAGGGGCAAGGCCCAAACTCATCTCCAGCTTTGCTAGGACTGACTCGACCTGCTGGGAAAACAACGCTCCGTTTAAAATCCCCCCACCCTCTCTCACTTTCAGTCTCAAACTCCAAGCCCCAGCTTGTTCTCATCTGTGGCCCCTCACCACAAGGTGAGGGTTCAGCCCATGTGCCTGGGGACCAGGCATCTGGCATCCCTGCCCTGCCATCAATTGCCCTCTGACTTGGACACCTCCCTCAGCATCCCTGGGCCTCTGTATCCCCCACCTGTGCACTCACCTGCCACACAGGTAGGAATTTTGTCCAGTGTAAAGACTGGGTGCTGAGCTTTCCCCTTCATCATCACCATCATCAGAAACCACCCACCACACTTAAACTGGGGAGGCAAGGGGAGTAGGGGCACACTGACCCACCTGTGTGTCTGCTTGGGGTTGACTTTGGAGGTCATCACAGAAGTCATCCACACACTCATGCTGTGAAGAGAGACAGAGTTGGGACAAAGAGGCCTGGTCCTTCTCCCTCCTGCGTCTCAGGTGGGCCAGGACATTCTCAGCTTCACCCAGCAAAACCCAGGCCTCCTGCATCCCCCAACCATACATGGGGAAGAGGTTCTTTCCATTTTGGCCCTCAGAGCAGCAATGTTATCTGGGACTCCCTGTGGAGGTAACAGTGACACTCAGGCTTATGTGACCTTGCCAACTCCCCTAGACCTGCTACACACACACACGCACACACACACATACAAGTAGGACCATTGCCACTGAGTGTGCAGGGTCAAGCTGGTTCCCAGATCCCTAGCCCTCCGTGGTCCTGGTGAGAGCTGAACAGGGAGGAATTGGCATTGTCCTCTCCTGTCTGAGGCTCTACCTGACTGCTGACCCTGCAGGCCCCCGGGCCCCAGCACCTCCCTGCCAGACACTTGGCTCCACCATGGAGGTGGGAGGTGCCCCATAGACCCCTCACAAGACTCCACATTATGGTCCCAATCTGGTGCTGTCCACACTGCCTTCCGGCCCCTGGGTGGTCAGTGCCACTCACAGCGTGTGCAAGGCACCTGTCTGCACACTTTGTGTCACCAAGAGCACCACCCTGTCAGCCCAGTGTCACACACAACAGGGCAAAAAAACACCTTGGGGGCCAGTGGGAACGATCTCCTGACCCTCTAACTGAGCCTGACCACTCAGCCCTGGGTCATTCCGCAAATACCACTCCCCGATCCCTGTGTTGCGTGGCCCAGAGCTCCCTGGTCTGGTCACCCTCAGAATTGAGGTGGGGGGGAGTGGTGTGGTGGGGGGAGGGGGGAAGGCACCCCAAAGGGAAAGAACAGACAGTGAGGCCAGTGCAGTCTTCAGCTGCTAATCCAGGCACCTGAGAAGAATATTTTTAAGTTTCTCAGAAAGCACTGCCCAGCCTCTACCCCCGGGTTTCCAGGGTGTAGACAGGGTCCAAGGGGATGGCTGATTCCTCTTACACTGCAGACCCTCCATTTCCAGCTCCCCCACGAGCATGTCCAGTCTAATTCCTAAAGTGACACCCTTGTCCCATAACTCCTCTGTGCTCCTGCACACACAGAGCTGCCCCCCATAACTGACCTCCCAGACAGGAATACTGGCCCACAACAGGACCTGCTCCATAAAGGAAAGGGCTCAGAGCAAAAGAAAACTGTAGGGTCCTTTGTCCACAATTATGCAGGATTTCAGGACGGTGACAGCAGAGCATTCGAACAGGGTCATTGTGAGACTGGGCCCTGTTGATGGCACAGGTCACATGCCTTTGACCCTCTGCTTCCCTGGTGGCTCCCCCAGGGCCCAGGGAGGGTGGGACACAGGCAGGTGCATGTGGACCAGTCAGCAGGGGTGGGGGCTGGGCTGGTGGGGGTGGGGGACATGGGGGACATGAGACTCCAGGGCCCAATCTCCCCCTCATCACTCCCTCTCACTCACTTTGGAGAAGCACATGGTGGCTCGGGGTTCTGCCGCTGTGACCTGGTGGGAGGAACAGGTGTGAGGAAAAGGGTTTCAGAGAAGCAGCCTGTCCCACCACCCTGGAAAGTCCTCTGGCTGCAGATCAGCCCCCTCCCCCAACTTTTGCTTCCCCTGAGCCAGTGACCTTGAGCTCCTCCAGCCAGAGCCCCAGCTGAGCTGTCTGCTGACCCCTGAGATCCACTGATTTAAGAGCAGAAGAGAGAGGGGCGGGGGAGGGTGGAGCCACCCTGGGGCAGGATGCAGGGTCAGCTGTGTGTGTTTGCCTGTGTGTGACAGAAACAGAGACAGAGAGGGGAAGAGACAGAAGGAAGGAAAGACGAGGCGACAGAGGTCTGAGGGGCCTGGATTGAGGAGGGCATGTCCCTTACACTCAGGGTCCCTGGCTGTCGCCCCTCCACCCTGAGCCGGGATGGGACTCTCTGAGCCCAGCACGGGCCTCACCCCTGACCCATCAGCTCAAGAGAGGGGAGGGGCAGAGGGAAAGTCCAGACTTGAGACAGCAGGCTGAGGAATCTTCTGGAGCTGTGGAGAAGGACGTCACCCAGCTGCGGGTTAAGATATGGGGGATGCCCCTGAGCCCTCTGGGAGCCCCCCAATTCAGAGCCACCACGTCAGGACTCTCCCTGGCCCTATATCTCACAGCCTGGCCTGCCTCCCAGCTGCAGCCACAGCCCCTCACAGCCCAGCACGGCCATGGCCTTGCTGACTGTATTAGTGACCCAGAGCTGCCATAACAAACTGCCACAGACCAGTGTCTAAACAGCACAAATTTATTCTCTCCCGGTGGAGCCTAGAAGTTGAAATCAAGATGTCTGCAGGCTTGGTTCCTCTGAGAGCCCTGAGGGAAGGATGTGTTCCAGACCTCTCTCCTAGGCGTGTAGATGGCCATCTCCATGTTTACATGGCATCCTCCCTAGACATGTATCTGTCTCCTAATTCCCCATTTTTATAAGGTCACCAGTCATACTGGATTAGGACATACACTAAGGACTTCTTTTTTTTTTTTTAAGGACTTCATTTTAACTTGATTCCCTCTGTAATGACCCATCTCCAGAAAAGGTTGCATTCTGAGGTAGTGGCGGTTAGAACTTCACCATATGAATTTGGGGAAACACACTTCAACCTGTAATATCCTTGAAGAAGAACAGGGTTCCTTAGGGGCCACTCGTGTGAGCCCAAGAGGGACAGACCTACAAGTCCCACTCCTTGGTGAAAGCCTCACTTGGGTTCACTGGACCCCAGCTAACATCCCCTGCCCCTTAGGAGTCCATTCGATTGTCTGAAAACCCCTTTCCCCACCCAGTAAGTCCAGATCTTCCCTGAGCCATCTTTGAATTCCAGGGTGAGAGGGAAAGAAGGGAGCAGCTCCTGCTTCAGCTGCGAGTCATATTTCTGGTTCATCTCTGGAAACTTGGCTCCCTGAGACGTGACACTAGGCCCCTCCACGTCTGTCTCATGAAGGCCACCATCTGAAGGCATTTTGTGTTTCATCATGGACTGAGCCATTTTCTTTAGAGCTTTAGTGAGATATAACTCACATACCATACAATTCACGCAGGAAAGTGCCCAATTCAATGCACAGAACTGTTCAACCATCACTACCACAATCAATTTCAGAGCATTTTCATCACCTCAAAAAGCCATTCTGGGGGTCTATCCTGGCGGTCCAGTGGCTAGGACTCCATGCTTCCACTGCAGGGGCACGGGTTCCATCCCTGGTCGAATCCCCTCATGCCACGCTGCTCAGCCAGAAAAAAAAAAAGCCATTTTGCACCCTTAAGCCATCATCCTCCAGTGCCCACTACCAGACAACCATTAATCTACTTTCTGTCTCTATAGATTTGCCTATTCTCGACATTTCATATAAACGGACTCATACAGTATGTGACCATTTGTGTCTGGCTTCTTTCACTCGGTATAGTGTTTTCAGTTCCTCCATATGGCAGTACCAGGACTTCATTCCTTTTTATGGCTGCACAACATTCCACAGTAAGGATGGACCACATTTTGTTTCTCCATTCATCCACTGATGGACTTTTGGGTTGTTTCCACCTTCTGGCTATTATGAATAATGTTGCTATGAACATTCATGAACAAGTTTCTGTGTGGACATGCTTTTTCTCATGAATTCCACCTAGGAGTAGAATGGCTGGGTCATACAGTAACTATGTTTATAACTTTTTGAGGTACCACCAGACTATTTTCCAAAATGACAAATCATTCAACATTCCTAGCAGTAATGTATCAAACTTCCACACATCCTTATCAACACTTACTATTATGTCTTTTTGATTCTAGGCATCCTAGTGGGTGTGAAGTGGTATCTCACTCCGATTTTTATTTTCATTTCCCTGATGATGAAGGATGTTGAGCATCTTTTCATGTGCTTATGGGCCATTTGTACGTCTTCTTTGGAGAAATGTATACACTGACCCTTTGCCCATTTTTATTTTTAATTTTATTTAATGATTTTTTAAATAGTAGGTTTTATTTTTTTAATTAAATATTTATTTATTTATTTGGCTGCTCCGGGTCTTGCAGCATGAGGGATCTTCGTTGCAACATGCGGAATCTCTAGTTGAGGCATGCTTGTGGGATCTAGTTCCCTGACTAGGGATTGAACCAGGGCCCCTTGTATTGGGAGCATGGAGTCTTAGCCACTGGACCACCAGGGAAGTCTCTTTACCCATTTTTAAATTTATTTATTTATTTATTTATTTATTTATTTATTATTTTTGGCTGTGTTGGGTCTTCGTTTCTGTGCGCTTTCTCCAGTTGCGGAGAGCAGGGGCCACTCTTCATCACGGTGGGCGGGCCTCTCATTGTCGCGGCCTCTCCCGTTGCGGAGCACAGGCTCCAGACGCGCAGGCTCAGTAGTTGGGGCTCATGGGCTTAGTTGCTCCGCGGCATGTGGGATCTTCCCGGACCAGGGCTCAAACCCATGTCCCCTGCATTGGCAGGCGGATTCTCAACCACTGCGCCACCAGGGAAGCCCCCTTTGCCCATTTTTAAACTGAGTTATTTGTCTTTTTATTGTTAAGTTGTCAGGGTAGTGTATATATATTGGATAAAAGTCCCTTATCAGATATATCATTTGCAAAAAATTTTTCCCCATTCTTTTCACTTTTTTTTTAAACAATTTATTGTACGTGAAATAAAACACATGTCGCATACCCTTTACCATCATCACCATTTTATTTTTTTTATTTTTTTATTTTTTTAATTTTTTTTATTTTACAAATTTAATCAGTTATACATATACATATGTTCCCATATCCCCTCCCTTTTGCGTCTCCCTCCCACCCTCCCTATCCCACCCCTCCAGGCGGTCACAAAGAACCGAGCTGATCTCCCTGTGCTATGCGGCTGCTTCCCACTAGCTATCTACTTTACATTTGGTAGTGTATATATGTCCATGCCGCTCTTTCACTTTGTCACAGCTTACCCTTCCCCCTCCGCATATCCTCAAGTCCATGCTCTAGTAGGTCTGTGTCTTTATTCCTGTCTTACCCCTATGTTCTTGATGACATTTTTTTCTTAAATTCCATATATATGTGTCAGCATACAGTATTTGTCTTTCTCTTTCTGACTTCACTCTGTATGACAGACTCTAGGTCCATCCACCTCATTACAAATAGCTCAATTTCATTTCTTTTTATGGCTGAGTAATATTCCATTGTATATATGTGCCACATCTTCTTTATCCATTCATCCGACATCATCACCATTTTAAATGCACGTTTCTGAGGCATCAGATATATTCACCTTCTCGTGGAGCCATCACCACCATCCCTAGAACTTTTCATCTTGTAAAACCAAAATTCTGCAACCATGAAATTCTCACTCCCCATCCCCTCCCACTGCCCCTGGCACCAACATCCACTTTGGTCCCTGAGTTGTTGACTCCAGAGCCCCCATTGGGTGGAATCCTGCAGTGTTTGCTGCAGGGTCATTTTGGAAGAGCTGACTTGCAGTCTGAAGCTCTGCCTGTTTGCACCTAAAGAATCTGCATTTAGGGAGAGAGTGTATGAAGAAGGGGGTATACAAGGAACAAGGGTGTCTGGGGTGACTTTTCACTTTTCTGATGGTCTCCTTTGAAACACAAAAGTTTTACATTTTTATTATGGGGCTGTACTGTTCTTTAAATAATATAATTCAATTTAATGTGGCATTTTTGTGTAGCAGACTTAATGAAGTCTTAAAGCCTGGAGAAGTTTCCATTGTAGCAGTGAAAGCAGCCTCAAATTTCACATGGGACATCCCTCCTCTGGGCTCCCTTCAACCAACTTTTGGGTTCCTCCTCCCCATTCAGTCTCATCCACCCTGTCTCCCATCAACGCTGGATTCCAACCTCTTCTGCAAATCAGAGTGATTTGGGTCTGTCAAGTTCCTGCCACCGAACTTCACCCCAGCTCCATCAGTGCTCAGAAGAAACGAAGGGCTTTCTCTCCCGTCATTTTTATTGTCCTCCTGGTGGGGCTGACAAGCTCTTCAAATACAACTTTCCTCCTCCTCATACTTCACAAGGATCCTAACAGAGGCCCAGATGGCTTTCTGGTGGCCTTGAATTCTCAGGTCCCAGGCTGGTTGAAGACACCTGGCTGTCGCCCTCCTACTGGTCTGCTGCTCGTGACCAAGGTGGGCAACATCCCCACTAGCCTCAGCTCTGGGCAGCACTGTGGGGCCGCTGAAGCTGGGTACCAACCAAAGAAGTGGCCGCTAAGTGACTCCACACATGGGGGTGGACCTCTCTCAACCAAGGCCATCAGCTGGGCTTTGTAGACAACAGGAAGGGGTTGGCCCCTGGGAGAGAGAACATGGCAGAGACACAGAAAAGCCACAAGGCAGAGACACAGAGATGACAGCTGCTGGCCCAGCTCCCTTGCCCAGCAGGGCCACCCCCACCCCCACCCCAGCTTGTTATGGCCCCAGCCCGAGTGAGCATTCAGAGCGAGGGCATGGAATCTGCATTTTTAAGTTTAGTGGGTCATTCTGTTGTGTAATATTCCAAAAGCATAGGTGCAGAGGCACTGATTTAGATCCTGAATTCTGTGGAGAGTGGGAAGGGGGGAGGTTGCAGTGGGGTCAATGAGGTGGCCCAGGTTCCACCCACTCATCACCCAGGAAAGCTGAGGAGTCAGTGACCCTGGACTGAGAGGGGACCAGTCCACTGTCTTTCCACCAGCATTGAGCTGATGGAGCCAAGCAGTTCAGAAGGAGGTGGCAGAGGCTCAGGTGTGGAGGTGGGGAGAGGTGTTTTAGGGACAGGATGGTGTCCTATTGAACGTAGGCATTTCTGGTACCAGCATGGTGACTAGAAAGAAGGTCCACTGGGGCGGGATACTGGAGTATCATCCATGTGGCCACTGATGTCACCCAGAACTTGGGACACTGGTGCTCAGGGGTGGTCTCAGGGCTGGGTTTGGGGTCCCCACCAATATGGCTTGACTGGGACTTCATGGAAGCAGGACAGGGTGAGAAACATCAGAGCAGCGGGTGGACAGCCGGCCTGGGTTCAGCGTCCCGGGCAGGCCTGTCCTGTAAAGACCCGAACAGCTTGGGACAGCTGCTGTTGCCAGGCGGGTCCAGGGCTGCAGGGAGTCAGCCGGCTGAGCTCCCGGAAAGGCTAGGTATTCTGGGAAAAGAAGAGTCCTGCGGGGTCGAAGCCAGACCGGAGTCCGGGTTGCCAGGGGAGGGGGAGGAGAGAACTAGGAGACCAAACACGTGGGGCATTCAGTGCCAGGGCTAGTCCTGTCACCACCCCTTGGCCTTCCCAGGGCTTAACTCCACCCGCATCAGCCCAGGTGCATCTTCGCTGAGCTCCGCCCGCCCCCGGGGACAGAGGGCCCGCGGTGGGAGATCCGGTCCCTTCCTTGTGGCGGGCGGTCCCCCCTCAGCGGAAGGCGGAGCCCCCCACCAGCAGAGGCAGAAGGGGCAGCAGGTGGGGCACGGACGGCCGCCCTGCCGCCTGACTGATCTCGCACTGACAGTCGCAGGCTCCTGGCTTAAGGGTCGCTTTGGGGGGTCTGGGGGCGGAGCAGTCCAGAAACTTAGGGCCCATTGGTTGGGGGGAGTCCTGCTCGGCTTTGACGCTGCCCTTGGGGAAGCGCCAGTAGTGGGCGCCCTTGAAGAAGTAGGTGTCACCTGCGGGGAGGGAGCAGATGCTTCAGGGGCTGGTCCAGGCCTGCCCCTCCCCCCTCCCCCCTCCCCCCGTGCAGCTTCTCTCCCCAGGGCTCTCCAAACCCCCGGGACGTGCTCTAGCTCCCCATCCCTCGGCCTCTCCCCGCGTGCGCTCTCTCCCACCTGTGTTGCTGACGGTGACGTCGTCGGGGGCGTGCGGTGCCCCCTCCCAGAGGCTCAGGTCGCGCGGGTAGCCGGGGTCCGGGCGCGCTGCCGCCTCGTCGTACCGCCAGTACCGCCTGCCCCGGATCAGGTAGGTCTTCCCGTTCAGCGGCCAAGAAAACACGGCGTCCACCTCCTCTCCCGGGGGCAGCCCCAGCTCCGTGAGCGGCCGCGCGGCGCCCTCCAGCCGCCGGTCCTGGAACACCCAGAACTGCTGACCTGAGTGGGTGGGAGAGAGGGGCAGGTGAGCGGCGCTGCGCATGCCCGGAGCCAGCCACGCCTCGAGCCCCACTTACCGCTGAAGAGAAGGATCCGGCCGTCCGGATGCCGGGCATAGGCGGCCTGGATGACCTTCACTTGGGCCGGCAGCCCCTCCCAGAAGCGGTGGAGCCGCGCGGGCCGGGGGGACACCAGCTGTCCCGAGGGCTGGAGGCGCCAGAACCACGGGCCTACGGGGGAAGAAGGGGTGGGCATGTGGGCGTGAGATGAGACGGCAGGAGGTCTCCTCCACCCCCACCCCCCGCAGTGTGTGGCTCGAACACAGCGCTAGGTTTTCCCTTCCACCGCAGGGTGGGCAGGTCCATCTGAAAATCAAGGCTGCAGTGGCTCTAAAGTGACCGGCTGATCCAGGGCTTTCCCCTCTTTAGCACTGAAAGTCCCGCATCCCTGCGAACCTCACAGCCCCGGCGGGTCAGTCTAAGTGGGTAGGAAGCCAACTATATGGGGTCGGGGAGGTCCGAAGTCACTTACCTTTGAAGAAGAAAGTTTCGCCTCGGATGTTGGCGATGGCGTCAAAATGGCCATCACATCGATCAGGAACGGGTTGGGAGGGGCTGGGAAGGAAAACAGAGGTGAACAAGAGGGTTGGGGGGCCCCTCTCCCTTTACTTAACCTGGACGGCATCCTACAAGGCAGGGACTCTTACCTGCCCATCTCGTGGAGAAGGACCCTGAGGTTAGGGGGCTCACCCAAGGCCTCACAGCAGGAGAGATACTCACCTGTCCGGGGGCAGGGCAGGGGGCGGGGGAGGAGGAGCCAGGGGTTTCCTTGTGGGCTTGTCAAGTGGGGTTTGGGGTGCTTTCCCTGTGGAGAAACCGTTAGAGAGTGGTGAGTCCCCTGACCCTGCTGCAGAGGCTACCCGGAGAGCGCCCCATCGCTCCTTGTACCGTAGAGCTGTTGCAGGCCTTCGAGGTCGTCCTGGGACAGGCGGTACTCGGTGGGGTTGCCCACCGGGCCCTGGTAAAAGGGTCTCATGATGGAGTTGGGCGCTGAGGAGTGGCCCAGGCCCAAGGCGTGGCCAAACTCATGAACAGCCACAGCAAACAGGTCCGTCCCTTCGCCATCTGGGGAGGGAGGGAGAATGGGCTGGAGCTGTGCCCCACCCCCACCCCTAGCACCCCCAGGCCCCGGGGAATGGGGCCTTCTGCTGGGCAGAAACAACCAGGAGACCCTCAGAGGTGGCCATAGCCTCCTCTACCCAGACCCCCGCCCCCCGCCCCAGCCATTTTATCCTTCCTCTCTGCGTTCACTTATTTGGTAAATGTTCTTGAGTAGCCTTGTTTGGCAGTGCTAGATACTGGGGTGCCAGTCTGAAAAGACCCACTGAGCAGGTTGGGGGAAGAGCAGGAGGAAACAGTGTGAATAGAGGAAGGAGCAGCTTTACACTGATGAAGCCCCTTCCCCCAAGAAGGCAACATACAGAAACATTCTGGGGGAATCAGGAGCTTCAGGGTGTGTACAGTTCTCCTAAGGGAGCCCCAGCCCTTGGAGTACCCTTCTCACAGCTCCAGTCTGTTGGCAGAGGCCCCCCACCCCTCCGAACCCTTCCCACTCCCACCCATGGGGAATGTTGGTCAGACTCCATGGCCCCACTCCTGCCCCATGGTCCGCTGTCCCGGGTCCACCCCCCTCCCCCAGTGCCCACAACCCCTCAGGCCTCTATTTCCCCTCCCCCATCTCCCTCTCCCACAGCCTCCACCCCACCCCCACCTCCCTGGGGTCCTTGTCTTCCCTCCCCACCACTGCAGACTTCATCTCTCAGAACACGAAGCTCCAGCAGGCACTCTCCAACCACAGCCTGCTGGCCCTGGCACCCAGCCTCTCTGACCACAGAAGCCTCTTCCTTGGGGACACGGCCCAGGCGCCAGGACCGAGCCTCTCCACACTCCCAGCTGCTGGCCAAACCCCAGCGCCTCATCGATTCCTGAGCCAGCGAGAGGCCAAGGAGGGACAGAGACATCAAGAGAGGCAAGCAGCCCCACCTGGAGGTACGGATTTCCCCAGATGTTGATCTACTTCATGGAAATTTCTAACTAGAGTGAGCAGTGTTGCATGTGGGTTTATTGGAAGTAACCTGGTGAACTGAAAAGCAAATTTCTCTCCACTCCTCAAGGCCACTAGGCGAGAATCTAAGGATGAAATGAGTGAGTCATAAGCAGAGTAGCAAACACTTGTCCACATTTACTTTTCACAAACCTCTACCTCCTATCCCCATTTTACAAGTGAGGAAACTGAGGCACAGAGAGGTCAAGTTAAATGACAGAGCTGGTACCCTGGCTGTGCTGTCCTGCAGCTCAGCAATGATTTCAGATGTCTTGGTCAAACTCGTAAGTACTGATGAATTGCCATATTGACTGTGGATTTTCTCATTGCACTGAGTGCTTTTCCTAAGAAATTGGAGGACAGGACGTTTGGTGTCTTAATTGGGTAGATCTTTTTCATATCTCACCACTCCCCCCAACCCCGTCTTGCCTCTCCTTTGGCCGCACCCCTTTCTTGCACCCTTCTCACGCAATTCAGCTGGGGAAATTACACAACCATGCAGATCCAGCCACATGAGACTCTTGGTGCCCATCTCTGGGGGTCCTCGGCACCTCCTCTCATCCTTGCCCACAGCCTCAGCAGGCAGCTCCTTTGCTCTCTCCACTCAGCCTCAATTCCAGACTCATAGCCCCTTCAGCCCGCTACCCAGCCCCAGCCCCAGCTCCCAACTCTTAGATGACAAATGCTGACAAATGCATTTCCTATTTCATCAAGACAGGCCGCTGATGTAATCTGTACACAGCGCTTCATCTCCCCCAGCTTACCTCCTGCCGCGTGCCGTGTCCTGGGCGGAGGTCCTTGCCTCACTCACCTCCTCCAGGACAAGGACAGTGCCCCACCCATCCGTTCATCACTGCATTCATGCATGCATGCATCCAGCTGTCCATCCATCCATCCGTGTGTCCGTTCATCCATCCATTTATCCATCCATGAATCCACGATCCATGCACCCATCCCCCACCCCTTTCTTTCTATTGGCTCATCCACTGTCCCTGAGTGCTCAAGACTCCCTCATCCTAAGACACCCCCTGGACCTGTCTGCCCTCCATCCATATCCCTTCTCCCTCCCCAGCAAGTTCTCTGGTCAGTGGTCTGAACTCAGCCTTCAGCTCCTCAGCTCCTCTCACGCCTCTGTGGTCTAGATTCTCCCCCCACCCACCAAGCCTGTGGGCACTAAGGTCACTTTGTCCCCAGAGGGCCAGATCCAGGCATAAATAACTTACTGGATGATTTGCTGCCCTGCTCACTCCTGTCCACTTCCTCCTTTGCTTTTGTTCTTGGTCACCTTTCAGCCTGGTTTTTCTCCATTTCCTTTCATTCCGCCTTCCCTGCCACCCTCCTCTTAATTGTGGGACGCCCCACAGCTCTGAACTTGATCATCACATTCTACATTCTCCTGGAACCTTACCCCCAAGTACTGCCAACTCTCAAATCTGCCACCAGACCCAGCTCATAGTAGCTGGCAGTGAACAGACTGTCCTGTGCTGAGAGCTGTAGGTGAATTATTCGTCTAATCTGCAAGCCCATGGGACCAGCACATACTATTATTATCCCCATTTCTCAGATGAGGAAACTGAGCACACTGAGGTCAAGTAACTGATACATGCAGCAGGCAGAGGAACGCTGGCTCGAGTTCCACTTCAACCCAGAGATCTTAAATGCTGCATTACACAGCCTCCCTGTGGTGGATTTGTCTATGTGATCTGCACCTCACCCAAATCCTCTACAGAGCCTGTGTGCCCATCCTCTGGCCGCCCCCTTCCCCAAGAAATGGCTCTCCCTCCTAGCCCAGCCTCCCCTTCCCTGAGCAGTCTGCAGCCAGTGGCTGATCGATGTCGGGGGCAGGGGGGCTGGAAGAGCTGGGCCCCCTTCCTCCAGGCAGAACCAACCCTGTGGCATTATTTATGCTCCAGTGTTCCCTGCGGGGTCAGGCTCCTGTCCAGCTGAGACCACATCCTTGCTTAGCTTCTTTCCTCAGTCCTCTCCTGCTTCCCTTTCCCCTGAGAACATGCCCCCAAAAACTGCTTGCACAAGAATTTTCCTCTCAAGCTCCAGTTCTGGGGAACCTGACCTAAGTTGGAGGAATCCAAATTCTAGTGCAAGATACCCGACCACTAACGCACCACCTGCACTGACCAGCCAACCAGCACTGCAGGCACACGTCCCAACCTGAACTCACCCCTGCCTTCCTGAGTCTGCTCCTCCTCCTCCCTCACTTCCCACCTGCATTAACAAGACACCATCCTCCAGGGGCCTTGAGCCAGAAACCTGGCTGGTACCCAACCATCCTCACCCCCCTTTGCCCCCAGAACCCAGTCAGATCCCAATCTTTGCCCATCCTGACTAGACTCCCCGCAGAGCTGCCCACTGCCCTCTGCCCCCACTCCCATCCCCTCCACCATCTCTCACCTGGACCCCAAGATAGCTTCCTGCCTCCCTGTCCCTATCTTGCCCCCAATGGCAGCCAGTGGTATTTCTAGAATGCAAAACCTTCCACAGTTCCCAATGCCTTCAGAATCCTATCATCCAGACCCCACCATGTGTTGTCCAAGACCCCTCGTGGTGTGAGACCTGCCCTCCAGCCTCTGCAGTCCCCTCCCAACACCATATTTTTGCCTTTCAGCCCCAAATGTCCCAGGCCGTTTCTCCCCACAGTGCTCCCACCCCTGACTCCCCTGGCCTCAGAGAGCTCACTGGCTTGTGCTTTCTTATGTGTCCCCTCTCCCCCACCCCCACCCCCTGCCCTGCATACGCCAGGAGAGTGGGACCTCGGGCACTAGTTGGCACTCAGTATATATGTGTGGAACAAACAAAGTCACCACTTCTAGGAAGTCCCCAGCACTCAAGAGCTTTGGATCAGCCTTCCTTTGAACACCCCCAGGCTTGAGGACATCCTCTATTGTGATTCCCCATGGTTGTGTCACCATGTGTAGCAATTGCCAGTTACTCTTCTGACTCAGCTGCTGGCAGAGCTGTGTTTTTGCCCCTTTAAGTCCTCAGCCCCACCTTGGAGCTGAGCATCTAACAGGACTCTGTGGGGCAATTTTCTGTGTTAACTTGGCCAGACTCTGGCGCCCCCGTGCTTGATCAAACACCAGTCTAGATATTGTTGTGGAGGTTATTTTATACACATGGATAACGTCTATATTCAATTGACAGTAATTAGAGCAGATCACCCTCCATAGGGTGGGTGGGCCTCGTCTAATCAGTTGAAGGCATTAAGAACGAAAACTGAGGTTTCCTGGAAAAGAAGGAATTCTGCCTCAAAGACTGCAACATAGAAATCCTGCCTGGGTTTCCAGCTGGCTTGTTCTGCAAATACTGGACTCAAAAGTGCACCACAAAGTCACCTGAATTTCCAGCTTGCAGGCCTGCCCTACAGACTTTGGGCTTACCAGCCTCTGCGATCCTATGAGCCAATTCCTTAAAATAAATCACTTTCTACACACACACACACACACACACACACACACACACACACACACACACACACCCGACTGGTTCTATTTCTCTGGCGAAGCCCAACTGATACAGCCTCCATAAATAAAGGTAATTTAAACTTAATTTTTAAGGACGGACAGATCTGGGGAGAGGATCTCTCAGAAGAGGGGAGATTGTACCTTTTGACCCAAAAGTCCAGGTCTCCTCATCATCAAAGTGAGTGTCCCCAGAGATGGAGTGCTCCCCAGGGAAGAAGGCATGGGCAAGGGTGCCCCCCTGCCCGTCGAAGGGGTAACTGTCCTGGTGATAGGCCCGGGCAAAGTCGATGAGGATATCAGGCTCCATCGGGCCCTGAGAACCCACTTCCTGGAATTCGAGGCCTGACTCAACACCCCAGGTGGTCAAGGCATGGTGCATGAGGGTCCGCACTGTCTCCTGGCTCAGCACTGAGCCCTGGGGGAAGGAGTTTACCCTGGAAAGAGGAGGGGCAAGTGAGGGGGGCCGAGGAGAGAGAAGGCAGCCACTCACTCGAAGCTGGGTCAGGCAGGCCCAGGGTGGGAGAGGGCGCCAGGACCTACCTCCACGTCAGGGTTCGCTTCTTCCACACGCTGCCACTCAGAGCATACCGGCGGCGCCGCCTGACCAGCCCCGCCGCCCCCAGCACATCAGGCAGGGAGCAGCGGGGCTTATGCATGGTGGCCACTGTCACAGGGTCTGGGGGAGAGGTTGTGGCAAAGGGGGGTCACCAGTAGGCACCAGCTCACTTTCTCCATGGGGAAACTGAGTCTCATAGCGCTTCAAACACTTGTCCAAGGCCCCACATTTTCGATTGGAACCCAGGCCATCTAATTCTGGAAGCCAGCTCATACCAGACTATGACACTGCCCTTCTGGGTAGTACCACCCTCTGCATGGCCCTGCATGGACTCAGAGTCTCAGGCCAGGATCTGGGCATCCTGTTTCCCTGAGCCCTGGCCACTGGCCTCTAGAGGCAGGAACCCTGGGGGTGCAGTGAGAACTACTCTCTTGGAGGCTGGAACCCCCTGGGAGGTTGCCCATACCTCACACGCTAGCTCCCAAGTCCCCATCACAACCAGATAAAGTTGAAAGTCCCCAGGTCAGCTGGGTCTCTGGTCTCCTGTGGCAAGCCCCTCCTAGGTCAGATCTCCTGGAATCCCCTTTACCAGCTTGGCTCCATCCCCAGCCGTCCCCTCACTCCAAGTGAAGGTTGAGGTGAAAAAGAGCAATTGAGCACATTCTGTTGCCAAAAGGGTCCTACCTCCCCTCGTAGCTGGACAGGAGCCCTCCACCTCTCTCTTCCTTTCATTTAACCCAACAGACGAGCCTCTCAGCTCTACCTCCAAAATATACACCCTGGATTCAGCTGCGTCTCATCACATCATTGCCTGAACACTACGTGCCTCCTTCCTAGTCTGGGTGCTCCCCACCCTCCATTCTCCAGCAGTAAGCAGAGGAAGCTTAAAATTGCAAATCATATCTAGTTGCCTCTCTCCCTCAAACCCACTCAGGGTTTCTTATCACACTTGAAATCAAATGGAAACACCTTTCACAGCCCCTGATCAGGCTCTTGTTTAGCTCATCAGTCCTCCTTTCATTACAGGCATGCAAGCCAGTGTCTGCCACAGGGCCTTTGCACTTGCCTGGGACACTCTTTTCCCACATCTTCCCATGGCTGTTCCCTCCTCTTTGTGTCCTACGAATTCTTCAAGTCATATGAGCTCCTCCCAACTCATATGACATCTTTCAGAGGGGCCTCCTCTGCCCAGACCAGCTCCCTGAATACCATTAGCATTTTATTTTCATCAGAACGCTCACCACTATCTGAAATTAGTTTGCATATTTCTATTCTTGATCTGTGTGTGTCTCCCTCTAGAATGTTAGCTCCATGAGAGCAGGGACCTCATCTACCTTGTTCACCACTATACCAGCGGAGCCTGAAATGACCTCACATGTCATTTATCAAGAAGAGATTCCTGATAAATATTTACTGAAAGAGGAATACCTTAGAACCTCCGAGTTGGGACCTGAGGTCAGCATTTCATACCGCCCGATTCAGATACACGGGAGGTTTAGAAACTGCGGTTGGTCGGGTGGGCAACAATGGTCAGGCTGGGTGCAGAGGCTGGGCTGGGGAAGGGGGTGGGGGCCACATACCCAGGACTCCTGTCTCCGGCAGACCCGCAAACCTCTGCATGACCTTGATCGCATCCCACAGCTTTGCAGGGCTCTGCAGCTGGGCCTGGACAGGGTGAGGTGGCGGCAGGTAGCCATAGCGGGTCAGCCAGTCCTAGACCAGAGGAGGGAACAGGGGAAGCAGGAAAGGTCGCAGAGATGGGACTTTCCCTTCCCACCATCATCCTGGAAGCCCCACCTCTCACCAGACATAGATAGCCCAGAGTCCTCAGCCCCGGGTACTGGCCTGCTCCCCATCTCAAGGTACAGGCCCTCCAGCCCTGGGTTTGCCCTTGTTCACCTGTTCCCAAGAGTCCCCACCTCCCCACCCTAGCCCCTTTCCAGATTTCCAAATTCGGGCCCCGAACCTCCTGACGGATCCAATAATTCGGGTCCCCTGTCTCCATCCCCGGTCACTCTTTGTACATTTGAACCGCCCCCAGCTTCCTCTGAACCCGGGAGTCCAGGCCCCGGCTTCCCTCTCCCAGCCCCCCTGCAGGTCCAGGAGCCCGCGAACCCCGGCACTCACCACGCCCAGGCTCACGTCCTGCGCGGAGGGCTCCCGGGCGCGCGCGGGCGGCGGTAGCAGCGGGAGCAACAGCGCCAGGAGCCGGAGCATGGCGCGGTCCTGCCCTGGCAGCCGGCGGAGCTCGAGGGGACCAGACCCCCGCCGCCCTGGGGATCCGGGGGTGGAGATCAGGGGCCCAGAGAGGCTCAGGGGACCCGGCGCGGGATACGAGGAGTGGGCGAGGGGATGGGGGGCCGCTCGGGGATCCGGGACACTGGGAGGCACGATGCGGGGGGCACAGGGGCGTCCAGCGGAGGGCAGGCAGAGTTGAGAGGGTGCGGGAAGGGGGCGGAAGCTCGGTCTCCGGGTCCGCGACGGCCGCCTCTCGGGGATGCGGGCCGGTCCTGTCCGCGCCGACGGCCCCTCCTCCGGACTGGAGCGGCGGGCCGGGCGGGGAGAGGCGGGTCAGGCGCACCCCACTAGGCGAAGACGGCGCAGCAGGGGAAAGGGCCGGATCTTCGGTCTTCCAGCGAGACAAGGCGGGCCGGGTGGTGACGCAGGACCCCTCCCGGACCCAGGACCTCTCCTCCGAGCGCTTCAGAGAGCGCGGGTCGCGGGCCCAGCCCCGGCCGCAAGTTTCTCTTCCTAGATCCCGGCTCCGGTGGGACTCCCCGGAGCGCCGCTCGCTTCTGCTTTCTCAGATCCCCGAAGCCGGGCCCGGGGGAGGGGCGGCTCGGGGCCCTCCTCTTCCCCCAGCCGCCCTTCCCGGAGACCCCAGGACGCTCGGCCGGCCAAGCGCAGGGGGGATTTCCGGGCGGCGGGAGCCTGGGCCGCTTCCCCCTCCGCGGGGCCCTGGCACGCCCCCCGCCCATCTCCGCCCGCGGCCCCCGTGTGCGCGCGTGCGGCTGCCTGTGGCCACCGAATTCATTCCCCCAACCACGTGGGCTGCGCGGGTCTCTGCTTCCTACGCGGTGGTCCTAGCAACTCTAGATCCCAGACCCGGGGACTACTTCGGGGCAGGTACTAGGCATTTAAAAATCCAGTAACATCCTCGCAGGAGCTGGAGCGCCGGCCCCGGGCCGGGAGCGCAGGGCGGAGGAGGGGGTGAATAGGAGGAGATCCCGGAGGCACAGCCGCCCCTCGCGCCCGCCGGGGAGCCGGGTGCTGGGACGCCTAGCAGCTGGAGAAGGATGAGGAGGAAGGTGGGGGTGGACTTCCTGGCGAGGGCGGCTGAGTGAAAGAGCTCAGTCTGTGGCGCAAGCAGGGCAGCCACAGGACCCCCTGTGTGTTTTAAACAAAATAAATAGTGAGCAGGATTAGCGCAAGCTAGAGATGCAAACTAAAACACTGAGATCCTGTGCTGATCCGCTGGGGCTGCCATAACAAACTACCACAGACCAGGTGGCCTGAACAACGTGAGAAATTTATTTCCTGACAGTTCTGGAGGCCGGAAGTCCAAGATCAAGGTGCAGGCAACGTCGATTTTTCCAGGCTTCTCTCCTCACCTTGCAGGTGGCTGTTTTGTCCCTGTGTCCTCACGTGGTCTTTCCTCTGTGCCCACACAACCCTGGTGTCTCTTTGCGGACCATATCCCCTCTTCTCCTAAAGACACCAGTCACATTGGATGAGGGCCCACCCTAATGGCCTCATTTTACCTTAATCACTTCTTTAAAGGCCTATCTCCAAATCCCCACATTTTGACTGGGGATTAGGACTTCAACATACAAATTTAGGGACACTGGTTCAGACCATAACGGATCCCGTATGCAATAAAAACGTCCACTCCTCCTCCTGGTGTTTCTCCTTTGCTCTAACACACTACCACACTCACAATGTTTAACATCTGACACTAGATGTGGGGGGGGGGGTTTCCCCACATCGAGCAATTCTCTGTGACAGCAGCTGGGTGTCCTACGATTCTTCAATTCTGATAGTAGCCAGTTATTGAAGACCCCACAGGTTAAGGGTTCAGTCCCACGAGACTGCTCCCCATTTCAGATGCCAATCACAAGTAGGAGGCCTCCAGGTCACCCCAGGTTCTGTCAAGTTGGCTACAAATCAGAGGTTCCCATGACTTCCCCCTCCTTGGACTTGATTCTTTGCTAGAACAGCTCACAGAACTTGGGGAAACACTTACTTACATTTACCAGCTTTTTATGTAATAAAAAAATAGGATAAGGAATATAGATGAACAGCCAGATGAAGAGATAGATACATCGGGCAAGGTCTGGAAGGGTCCCCAGCCCAGGAGCTTTTGTCCCCATGGAGTTGGAGTGCGCCACCCTCCTGGCATGTAGATGTGTTCACCAACCCAGAAGCTCTCTGAACCTCATACTTTGGGGATTTTCATGGAGGCTCATCACATAGGCATGATTAATTATTAACAATATCCAGCCCCTCTTCCCTCCCTGGAGCATGAGAGGTGGGACTGAAAGTTCCAAGCTTCAGGTGACCAGCCCCCATCCAGGAGCTATCGAGAAGCACACCCGGAGTCACCTCATTAGAACTAAAGACACCCCTATCACCCAGGAAATTCTGATGGATTTAGGAGCCCTGGGTCGGAAACTGGGGACAGAGACCAAATATTAGAACAAAAGATGCTCCTAGTAACTCTTATCACTTAGGAAATCACAAGGGTTTTAGGAATTCTGTTCCAGGAACCAAGGGCAGAGACCAAAAGACATATTTTCTATTATTTCACAGCCCGCCCCCTTGTCTCTGGCCATGGAACCCTTACAGCAAAACAATATGCAACTTGAAAGATACTGGCACGTTACAGAATCCCATGCCATCAGCAATCACTCCAGTCCATCATCGTATCATATGAAAGTGTCTGCCAGGGTGAAGCCGCTTAGGGTCTCGAGTTTCCGTCTGATCTTGTCAGGTTCCAAAAGCAGGAGTGGTCTTGGCACATATGACTTCACTTTTCCAGGCATCTGGTATAGTCGAACTAACAGAGAATATCATCTGTGGCTCTGAGCCTCTTTCAAGGTGTTAATGTAATACTGGATTTCCCTCATGACATAATTCATTTATCCATTACTTTACCCTTAGCTACTGTTCCTCCTTCTCTACATTGACACCCAAATGCTTCCACCTTTGGAAGGGACGTTAAGTTCGGCCACTGTGCTGGTCCAGTTTGCAGGCAGCTATACTAGTCTAGCCGGTGCCTCCCCCTCAGTCCACAGAGGTTGAGGTCACACAGGTGCAGAACTGGTGGGCTATCTTTACCAGCATCACTATAGCTGCATTCACTGTCAATGCCAATTTTGTCAGAGAGGGTGAAGGCACATCCTACCCCATCAGTCCCGTAGGAATTCTGACATAAGGTTTGAAGTACAGTTGCAATCTCTTATTTAGGAATCATCACTGTTTGGGGCACTTGTATTTGCAGCCCTGGTCATGGAACCAGGTAGGAAGAAAAAAAGTTGTGATGATGTGGGGAAGAAAGAAAGAGAAAAAAAAAAAGAGTTGTTATATGAGCATCCTCCTCCCTTGGGAAAAACTACACAGTCTTACCAGCATTTCTCCCCACCCTGTCTTCCCCAGATCCACCAGAAAAACAGAGACATCTACCCAGTGGGGACACTCCTTTGGCCGCACTCATACCTGTGTTACACAGGGAGGAGTATAAGCCAGCTCTTTATTTGTCCCATTTTAAACAACTAATGCTTTAGCTGCTTGCTCCAATTCTCTACCAAACTAGTACTCTGGACATTATGGGCTATAAAATGTGGTCCTTGGTCTGAAGAAATGATGATAGGCCACCCAAATTGTCACAATATCTTCTGTTCCAGTTCTTTTATATTATTCTGAGCATTTGTATCTACCACCAGCTAAGCAAAGCCCAGTCCAGAGTCGGTGTCTATTCCCAGCAGGACCCATCTGTACCCCCACAAGGATACCAGCATTAGTCTCACTTGCCAGTTACAATCCAGGCCTTCCCCCCAGGGAATCTGCCACATAACTATCTCTATTCTCTGTCTCTTGCTTGTTGACAAAACAGCTCTTATTGGGAGGCATTTCGTGCCTCAGGAGGTACAAGAGGACCATGTCCAGATACAGCCCAACTCGGCATTGCTGTAGGGACCCTGTGTCCATTTATCTCATGGGCCCAGGTGGCAGCCACCTTAAGTGAACACATAGGAATCTCAGCTTATTAAGCTGGAAGGGGGTTCCAAGGATGGGAATTGACATGCCATGTACCTACTTTAAGCGCCCCTCAAATTTCCATAGTTATTTCCACGGGGCTGTGTCCCATATGGGCATCCTTTTATTTATTTATTTTTAATTATTATTATTATTTTTTGGCCACGCTGTGCTGCATGTGGGATCTTAGTTCCCCGACCAGGGATCGAACCAGTGTCCCCTGCAGTGGAAGTGCAGAGTCCTAACCACTGGACCATCAGGGAATTCCCTAGGCATCCCTTTAACAGGCCAGGTTTCCGTTGCCCTCCTGCCTGACCGTGAGTCGGTAGAAACCAAAACATAGGGAATTTCACCACTGCCAATTCTCCCATCATGGCTAGGAAAACAGCTTGCAGTTCAGCCCACCAGACTGATCTGTTTTCACATTCTTTGATCACAGTGGTGGCCTTCCAAAGAGGAAGTTGTCTGTTCACCTTGGAACTGCTGTCCACAAACCAAGCATCTCCTTGTTGGTCAGTCGACAGCTGTTAATAGGGCACTCACTGTCCAAGTGATGGAATCCAGAGCTGCTCACACAGATCCGGATTCAGTCCTCGGAGAAGAGAGGCTCCCTCCTCATGACAGTCTCCCCAGGCAGCACCATCTCGTGAAAACCATTTCCATCTTATGATGGAACTCTTCTGGGTTCTGCCATCCCCATTAGAGCATTTCTCTGACATCACCCTAGACGTAATGGGTATTTCAGGTTTTAAGATAATTTTATGTCCTTCAGTCATGGGGTAGCTTCAATTAATGTCTGAAAACAAGGTAGTAAATAACCCTGGAAACTCTCCAGTTGAAAGTCCCAGTAGTCATCGCTGGGGGATGCTTACAGGCTTTTGCCTTAAGCCCCAGTCTACACTCCACATAGGGCTACCGCACAGAGACTCTGTCCCTGCCAGCACCCCACCTTCTATTCAACGTTGTGTAGAGTCAGGCAATCTTACTGGTTCCTGTTTAGCACGTCCAAGTAACCTTGCTTGGAGGGAGGATTTGCACACTTTCTGTTTCACAGTGCTAGTTAGGGAAACATTCCCCAGTCAGATACAGTGTCAATCCCTGTAATTGCACTCAGGTAAAAGAGGCACTTCACAGAAAGTCTGATGGAGTATTCCAATTAGTAGAATTCCAGTTAGTAGAACTTTTACCTTAATTCAATCGACCCTTACATTCCTAGACGTGGCCTCCGCTGGGACTCCATCTACAGGTTTGGAGTTTACAATACCGGGTAGGGGAAATATTCCCAGCAGGACATAATATCCATTCCCATAAAACAATAGGTAAAGGAGACACAGCTTCTTTACATAAAGCCTGTTTAAACATTCCAACTTCCATAATCTCATGAACTCTTGCACTTCTACGTTCTGTTTTCTCAATCTATTGCCGCTAAGTCAGGGCTTCACCAACAGGTTTTGGTACCACAGTGAGTGGTGAATGGGGCTTCTGTGTCAAGGAGTCCTGGGAAGTTCCCTTCTTCACCCCCCGACTGTTTCACCCACTGTTGTGCAAAAGGCTTTGGATCAGAGAAGATTCTGGGAAGATGGTGGAGTAGGAAGCACCAGGAATCTGTCTCCCCACCTGGACAACAATTGCACTGGCAGAATCTGTCTGATGGAACTATTCTGGAACACTGAAAGCTTATAACTTCCAGGGGAAGGCTTGGACAGTAAATGGTCATCAATTTCAGCTCTCAGTTCAGTAGTAGCTGCCCATCCCCCACCTGGAGAGCTTGCAGGAAGGAAGGTGAGCAAAAGGACCCTGTCCTCCGAAGATGGGGGATCTGGGCTCTGACGGCTGAGACTGATCAATGCTTCTGATCAGGGAGCTGTAGACAGAGGGGTGGCAGCCATTCTTGTGGCACCTCCCCTGCTGCTGCAGCCCCCGCCCATCTGGCTGAAGTGACTGCCCGGGGTAGGAGGAGGGATTTAAAGGGCCGGGACCCCTTTTTAACTCCCTTCTTTTTTTTTTTTTAAATTAATTGTTATTGGAGTATAGTTGCTTTACAATGTTGTGTTACTTTCTACTGTACAACAAAGTGAATCAGCTATACGTATACATATATCCCCTCTTTTTTGGATTTCCTTCCCATTTAGGTCACCACAGAGCATTGAGTATTAACCCCCATCTTTTAACGATTTTCCCCTTTCAGGAGTCAGACATTAAAGACTAGAACATTAAAACAAAACAAAAAACCTGCATCTATGGGGAAAATTAGCAAGTGACTGCGTGTGCCCAAGGAAAGGCTCAGAAAAGACCTAAGAACACATTAAGTTCACACCTCAGTCACAGAGACAGCCTACAACATTCCAAAAAAAAAAAAAAAAAAAAAGAAGTCCCCAAACAACAACAAAAAACAGAAAACGCTGGGGAGGGGGAGAATCTGACTTCCAGAGTTACCACATTATTAGATTTAAATGTCCCAGTGTTCAACAAAAAATCACAAGGCACACAAAGAAACAGGAAATATGGCCAGTTCAAAGGAAAAAAAAAATCAACAGAAACTGTCCTTGAAAAGACTTAATGGCAGGCAAATACTAGAGGATTCCACTCAGATGAGGTACTCAGAGTACTGAAACTCACAGAGACAGAAAGTACAGTGGTGACTGCCAGGGGCCAATGGTGGGGAGAAGGGGTAGTTTGTGTTTAATGGGGACAGAGTTTCAGTTTTACAAGCTGAAAGGAGTTATGGGGATGATGGTGGTGATTTCTGCCCAGCATTGTGACTGCATGTAATGCCGCCAACCTGTACACTTAAAAATGGTTAAGATAGTAAATTTTATATATGTGTATTTCACCACAATAAGAAAAAAAAGTTAATGTGGAAAACAAACAAAAGAAGACAGACAAAAAATTAGATCATGCTATATGATTCCAGTTATATTTAGCAAATGCAAACCAATCTAGAGGGATACAAAGCAGATCAGTGGTTGTTTGGATGGGGTTAGGGGGAGGCAGAAGGGAGGAATTGAAACCGAGCAGAACACTGCGGTACCCCCGCCTCCCCCCAAGTACAAAGGCCCTTCCAATGTCTCCTGCCTCTTGTTTGTAGAAAAGCTGAAATCTCCCAAGCCTCCCTGAGTCACAAAAGAGCAGGCTCAAGCAGTGAATGATCAGGACAAGAGAGTCATAGAATCTTTCAGTGTCTGATGCACATTCTTGAGTTGCTTTACAGATACTGTAACTGTCCCCCAGAGGGAAGAAGCATGATGACCAGAGTGCAGCCATGACATAAGCTGCTCCATTCTGAGCAGTACTGACTCTTTGGCTAGCACAATTCCAAGAACTGGCCTCAAGAGAATGCGGTTAACACTATTGCTCATAATCATCTGTGTCTTTGTGGGCATCAAAATAATTGTAGCTTGCTCTGCCCGTATATGTAAGCAGGCAACTAAAATTGTCAGCAAAGAGATGCTATAGAAGCATGTCAACATTCCACTCTAAGACTACGACACCCTATGTCAGCAGGAAGAAGTTACAGAAGATGGACCTTCGCCCCTAATCCCTTAGAAATGGAGTGATGTCTGACAATGGGGATCTGTAAGCAGCTTTTTGCAGGAAAGAGCTTTTTGCAGGAAAGAGCTCTTTGCAGGAAAGAGCTCTCTGCAGGAGGTCCCTTTTGTCTTGTCACTTTAGCAAAGCCATATTGTAACTAACCTCCGGCCCAAGCACACCTTTCAAATCTTTTGATCACACAATACTTAGCCTAACCTGATTCTTTCCTTAGATCAAAGAAATAGAAATGAAGAATAAGGAATTAACAGATGACTAGATCTTTTCCCTAGCTTCCCCTTCAGTAATTTCGAGAAGAAACTGTGTGAACAAGGTGGCATCTAAAGAAAGATCACAAGGAGTCGACAAGGCTGCACCCAACGGGATATGGTGATGATTCTGACCCCCTATCTCAGTGATTAACTGAGGGGACTTCCCCGGTGGCGCAGTGGTTAAGACTCCACTCTTCCAATGAACTAAGATCCTACTTGCCAGTGAGGTGCGGACAAAGAAATAGAAACTGACAGTCAGTGATTAACTGAGATTACCTTCCCCTTTTCCCCTTTAAAAACTCTCATGGCCAAGCAGAATCTCCAGAGCTGGTTCTGGGACTTGAGTCTGACTTCTCCCCAGGTTGCTAGCCCCCTGTTTTTTTTTGTTTTTTGGCCATGCCACGCGTCATGCGGGATGTGGGATGCAGGATCCCAACCAGGGATTGAACCCGTGCTCCCTGCAATGGAAGCGTGGAGTCTTAACCACTGGACCACCAAGGAAGTCCTTCTCTCCTCTCATTTTCCTCTTTGTTTCATTCCTATCAATATTCGTTTTATTCACCTTATTTCTTAATAACCCTTTAAAATGTTCACCCTGCCAAGACCTGTCTCTTGTCTCTTGATTCTCTCCTCTGCCTTTCCCCATTTTCTTTTTTTTTTTTAATAACTAAATTTATTTATTTATTTTTGGCTGCGTTGGGTCTTTGTTGCTGGGCTTTCTCTAGTTTCGGCGAGGGAGGGCTACTCTTCATGGCGGTGGATTCTCTTGTGGAACACAGGCTCTAGGCGCATGCGGGCTCAGTAGTTGTGGCGCACAGATTTAGTTGCTCCACGGCATGTGGGATCTTCCCGGACCAGGGCTCACACCCATGTCCCCTGAATTGTCAGGTGGATTCTTAACCACTGAGCCACCAGGGAAGTCGCCCCATTTTCTGGTTAATTAACCTAATTTTTTTTCTTTAGTAAGACCCATGAGGGGGAGCTGGGACCGCAGATTGATAAGGCTTCCTGAACTGTCCTTCAGTTTTGCAGCAGTCAGGTTATGTGGGGTACCCATGCAAAAGGGCCACCCCCCAACCAGAGGGTGGTCGGGGTAAGGGGCATATTTCGTGGGCAAATATTCAAGTCATTTTAAAGCCAGCCCCAGGTGACTAGCATACAGAGTTGTCAGCCACTTCATCTGCAGTGTTCCACTTGGCATTTATGGGGCGAGATGGATAGTTCTCCTTCTCAGGGTAATCAGACCTTACTGTGGCTTTTATTCAGTCTACCAGGCTGGCTGTTCCCTCGGGAATAACCTCCTGTGGGTCTGGATCACTTATAACCATCTGTGATTCTTTCATACTGAGCTGTGGGTCCTGAATCAACCCAGACATGCCCTTCCACTCTGCAGACTCAAAGCCAAAGAACAGCCCCTAAGCTAGTTACTCTCACAATCCATTTCAAGAAAGGGTCTTCAAGAAAGTGATGATACTGATCCACGAAATGAAAAAAACCCTCCACACTGTCCCCCTGTTTTCAGCAGTTTCTTGGTTTTGCCCTTCCCCCACCTTGACTACCTTCCTGGTGACCTGAGGTCTCAGAGGTACTTTGGTTGTCCCTGCGTGACTTTTCCCTCAGTGGGTGGCATTAAGTAGTGGCCAAAGCTCAGACTCACCAAAATCTGATCAGTATCAAGGTTCCACCCAGCACTCTCTTTTAATTTCATTTTAGCTATTACCGATAACAATAAACAATTGAATCGTTTGCCATTTTCTTATTAGTTTCCATTTCCTTCTGCCTCAATTGAACCAACTCCCTGGTAGTTGGGTCCATCCCTAAATTCCATTGACAGCTTTTACCTTTAGTACCTGAGTACAGCACAGCTGCTTCTCCAGGCCATGGGTGACCACGTGGCCACCAGGAATCAAAATCTCCGCATCCCTTGCCCTTTTATCCTTTCTCTTCCCAAGCCACATGCTTCCATGAGTTCCAGCAAATCCCACTTCACTGACACCAACTTAATGAAAAGCTCACTTCTCCTGGCATCCCTATTTACAAGGATTTCAGGAGCTTTGTACCAGGAACTGAGGGCAGAGACCGATATATATTTTTTCTATTATCTCACACCATGTTTGTCATCGGATTGGCAAAAATTAAAAAGTCTGATGATGCCAAGTATTAGCCAGGTACGGGCTAGATGAAACTCACACTCTGCCGATAGGAGTGTGTTTCCTGGTTGCTCCGTGATGGGATCAAACCCTCCACACAAAATTTGGTTCAGAGGTGAAGACTGATGAGGTCACACATAGCAAGAGAATAGGACAAGATTGATGACTCACATAATTAGGCTTCCTGGGAGGAGCAGGGCAGGTTCCCAAGCAGGTCAGAAATGGCTTGAGAGAGTGAGGAGGGGCTTTCATTGTGGTCAGGGGGTGAAGCTGGGCTGAGAGCCCCTCCACACTGGCCAGGGCTTTCCTGAATTCAATTTCCCGCCTGTGCAAGGGAGCGAGCATCAGGGCCTTCTTATCAGCTTGCCCAGATGTGGGACACAAGAGGGAAGAGGGAAGCCTGAGGCTATCAGCAAACATCAGAAATGGAGTTGGACTTCTGGTTACAGAGTGTAAATTCATACCTACCCTTTGGAAACCGGTTGGGTTTCCAAAACTGAAGAGTATAACCTCTGTGGTAGGTAAAAGATGGCTGCAAATTCTTCTCTACTTCTCCTGTGGAGAGGTGGAATCCACTCCTTTCCCCTGGAACCTGGGCTGACTCAGTGCCTTGCCTGACCAGTAGCATGCTGTAGAAGTGATGCTTCTGGGAACTTCTGAGTCTGAGGAAGCCTGGCAGCTTCTGCCCAGGCTTCTTGGAACCTCGTTTTTGGGGAAGTTGGCTGCCACGTGAGGAGTCCGGGATAGCCTCGCTGGGAGGAAATCCAGGCAGACGTGTGCAGAGGCTGCGTGAAGAAAGAAACGCTATCTCGTCCCAGCTGACCCAGCCAGCCAGCCCAGGCGCCAGACCTGGGAGCGGAGAAACCATCTGACGACTCCAGCCCCGGCCACCATCTTACCTGCAACTGCATGAGATCCCGGCAGAACCCAGCCAACCCTCAAAACTGTGAGAGAGAAAACCAAATTGCTGGGCTTCCCTGGTGGCACAGTGGTTAAGAATCCACCTGTCAATGCAGGGGGGACACGGCTTCGAGTCCCAGTCTGGGAAGATCCCACATGAAGCCTGTGTGACACAACTACTGAGGCTGTGCGCCTAGAGCCTGTGCTTTGCAACAAGAGAAGCCACCACGATGAGAAGCCTGCGCACCTCAATGAAGAGGAGACCCCGCTAGCCACAACTAGAGAAAGCCCGTGTGCAGCAATGAAGACCCAACGAGGCCAAAAATAAATTTTAAAAAAGAAAAGTTCTAAAGAATAATTTAAAAAAAAACTTGCTGTTCCAAGCCTCTAAATGGTGGGATAGTTATTACCCAGCAAGAGATCACTGGAACACCTCCCCCCACTGATTCTACTTCTAGAATGATGACAGCATAAAATTTCCCTCCAAGTGTCCATGGAGATCTATGTACAAGGATGTGCATTAGAACATTGTTTATAATGTTGAAGAAGTGCCAGAAGACTAAGTGTTCATTGATAGGAGAGTGGAGAAATAAATCGGGGCATAAACATTGGATGAAATACCTTACAGCTGTTAAGAACAAACTAAATCTAAATACATTAGCCTGGATAAGTCTGAGAAACATTTTGGAAAACAGCTGCTTGTATTCTTCCCCCCAGAGTCAATATCCCGAAAGACACATAAGAAGGCAAGGGGAGTGGGACTTCCCTGGTGGTCCAGTGAGTAAGACTCCACGCTCCCAATGCAGGGGGCCCGGGCTCAATCCCTGGTCAGAGAACTAGATCCCGCATGCATGCAGCAACAGAAGATCCTGTGGGCCACAACTAAGACCCGGCACAGCCAAAATAAATAAATAAATATTAAAAAAAAAAAAAAAGAAGACAAGGGGAGTATTTCAGATGAAAGGTGTCTAAAGAGAAATGTTCAGCTGATCACATGTGATAATGGTACATGATTATGTAGGGGGATATCTGCATCCTCAGAGATGCAAGCTGAAGTAGCCAATGGTTTAGTAAAATGTGTGCGAGTGTGTGTAGTGTAAGAGAGCAGGGCTTCCCTGGTGGCGCAGTGGTTGAGAGTCCTCCTGCCGATGCAGGGGACATGGGTTCGTGCCCCGGTCCGGGAAGATCCCACATGCCATGGAGCAGCTAGGCCCGTGAGCCATGGCCGCTGAGACTGTGCGTCCGGAGCCTGTGCTCCACAACGAGAGAGGCCACAACAGTGAGAGGCCCGCGTATCACAAAAAAAAAAAAAAAAAAAAAAAAAAAGAGAGAGAGCAAGAAAACAAATGTGGCAAAATGTCCACCATTGGGAGCCTAAGTGGAGGGTATTCATTGTGTTATTTCAGCAACTTTCCTTTAGATTTGAAACTTCTCAACCCTATTGATTCCACTGATATGTATGACATGGATGAATCTCAGCAGCATTATGCTGGGTCAAAGTAGCCAGGAGCAGGGACTTCCCTAGCAGTCCAGTGGTTAGGACTTGGTGCTTTCACTGCCACGACTCCATTCAGAGAGCAATCTGGAAGAGGCAAAGTAAAGCAGATCAGTGGTTTCCAGGGGATAAGACCTGCGGAAGGAGCACAGGGAGCTCTGGGTGATGGACCATGGAGCTGGGAGAGCAGTGTGGGAGAGATGCCCGTCAGGGGCTCAAGGAGGAGCCAACCCTGCCCACACCTTGATTTCGGGCTTCTGGCCCCCAGAATTATGAAACAATACATTTCTGTTTTTTGAGCCATAATAAAACATTCTGTTTTTTTCTATATTTTGAGCCAAACAATATATTCTGTTTTTTGTTATGGCAGCCCTAGGAAATGAATACCTACCAATAAAGTCAATTTTTTTTAAGTTGGGAAAAGACTTGGAAATATCAGGCTAAATGAGAAAAAGCAAGTTACAGAACAATGTATTCAGTGCAAAACATTTTATAGGAAGGTTTTAAATGCCCCAAACAATACTACTGATTGTTCATAGACTTTGTATCTGTCGTAAAAGCCCAGAGGCGCCTTGGTCTGGAAGTGCGCCATTCCCTGGGTTGCCTCACTGGAGGGGGTGGGGCATTCTGCTGGCTTCTGCCACCCAGCAGAGGCTGCCCAAGTCCTTGTGAAGTCTGTGGAGGCTTCCCCAGGGAGGAGACACCAGGACTCAGAACACTAGGGGTCCACCAGGTGGTTAGGAAGGTGGGGGAGAGCATTCAGGGCTGAGCCAGAGCTTGGAGGCTCCAGGAAGCTGGCTTGCTTCGGGGGCGGCTGGAGACCAGAGGGCTGGGTTATTATCATCCCTGCTCTTATCTGGACATGTCCCAGCATCCCTAGGGCTTCTCTGGGGCCACTCTGTCACTTTTATCCATCTTCACCTGTGATCAGCAGGGAGGCTGGGAGAGGGGAGCTGGGGGACAGGGGAGGGGCTGGAGGCCAGGACTCAGGTCCAGCAGAGAGGCTGGAGGCCAGATTCAAATGTCCAAAGAATGACTGGGGCTGGGAGCCAGGCAAGATGGAATGAGAGGTCGGCCATGCAGCCACAGACAAATCACTTTGCCTCCCTGAGCTGGTAACCTGTCTGTGAATGGTAATGACTTAATAGAGTTGCTGTGAGGATGAAATACATTGTAATACATGTGGTGAGTCATTTCTTAGGGCCCTGCTGAGGATCAGGAGCACAGCCTAAGCACTGGTACTTCACCCTCATTGAAGTCTCAGAACTCCATAAGCTAGGAACTGTGATCGCCTCCATTTTACAGATGGGGAAACTGAGGGCTGCAGAGGCCAGTCAGCTGAATGACACAGGTACACACAAACTGGAATTTGGACTGAAGCCATGTGATGCCAGCACCCGAGAGCCAAGCTCTTTTGCTGTTTGTTTTATTGGTGCCTTTCTGGTTTATAGGTCTACACTTCCTCCAACCTCCTGGGTGGACTGTGAAACTCCTTTGGGAGTAGGGCCTTGAGTACTTCATCTCCAGGTGAGCCCACCCCCTGCCTGGCAGGAGGGGGGCTCAGGGAAGGCTTGCCGAGTGTGGGTGCATTATACCTGGGGCCCCGGGTGGTCCTGGTATTTGGAGGGAGTCAGGTGGCAGCAGCGAGGCAAGGCTGGGGTGTCTCCAGCCCTCTGAAGTCTGCCAGGCTGTCCCACAGGTGCTGTGGGAGAATGTAGTGGCCTTGCCAGGCAAGGCAGCCCACAGACCCCTTTGCAATGTAATTAGTACCCCTGCTCTATGCTGGCAGGAAACCTTGTCCCAGCCCTGGACACAGTAGTCCCAGCCCCTGAACCACCCCTCCAAGGAATCCTTGCATCCATTTCCCCACAAGTCAGGAGTCCCAGCTCCCATCTTCCTCCTGTTTTTCTAAAACTCAGCCAGATAGGACTCCAGTCCTCCAAGACTCAGAAGCCCTGACCGCCCCCAGCCAGAGGGGCAGGGCACCAAGCTGATACTGGCTGGCAAAAGCTGATTATGGACATTTCTGCCCATCTCCACATTCAAGGATGTCACATCAGTAGCTTGAAATCAGCTTTGGAGGGAGGACTTACAGCACAGAAATTGGCAAAAGCAACAAATCAGGGCATTCTTTTTCCCCAGAGAGTCTGTTGTTAAAGTGTTACCAGCATACCATTGCTCCCAGCCCTTCATCTGTCCCTACTCACCAGGCCAGGAACCCCTTTTACAGGGACCCAGGGAGCCCTGTAAGTCTGAGGAGACTCCTGACAAGCCACCAGGCCACGGCAGGGGCATCCCCTGCATGCCCAGGCTGCACTGGGCTGGACCCCAGAACCCAGGCCTGGATCCTCCCAGTCTCCATACCCAGACCTCTGCCTCTGACTCTGTGCAGCCTGGGAACTGAGAGCCTCAAGTTGGGAGGTGCACAGGCTAAGGTGTGGTTATGGGCAAGTCACTTTAGCTGTCACCTACAGCACGGGAATCAGCATAAGAGCACACACCCTGAAGTCACACTTGTGCTGCTCACATTCAAGTTCTGTCCATGTGACCCCAAGCAAGTTAGATTCTCCCTGGCCCTCAGTTTCCTCATCTGTAAAATGGGGATAATAGTAGTTCCTGCTTCATTAGGATGTCATGAAAGTAAAGAAGTTATCCCCATATAAGAGGATATTATTACTTAGCATATTACTTAGCATTAATACATGTTAGATTTGTTGTTATTGTTAATAATTTCCTATCCCACAAGGGCAGTTGTGAGGGGAGAGGAGCTTGACATATATGCTCAGGGGTCTGCACACAACAGGTGCTCAGTTAATGGGCCCTGTCGTTTTCCGATGGCAGCAAGATGGGTCACTGGCTCTGACCTGGGTGGAGGCGACTTTCTTTAGGCCCCACCTGGCCATTCCTGCCACCAGGGGGCGCCCCAGCCTTGCCCGTGGCACCGCCCCCTCACCTGTGCGGGCAGTTCACCTGGCGCCGCCTGCGGAAGAGGGGACCAGGGACCGCGGGTACCTCGGAGGGAGCCCGGCGTCGTCGGGTGAGAGCCTAAGGGGCGCCGAGGACAGGGGCCCTTCGAGCTTCGGGCGGACCGGGCCGGGGAGAGTGGGCGAGTGGGGGATGGGGCGGGGCAGGGGCGGCCGGGCCGGACTCCCGGGGACGGGAAACGGGGGACGCGGGCAGGAAGGAAGGCAGGAAAGCGGTGGCTGGGCTTCCGACGCCTAGGGTTGGGGGTCGAGGCGTTGGGGACCCTGACGCCTGGGTAGAGGTGCTAATAACTGGTAGCTCGGTGCCGGGAGGGGTGAGGAGGAGGGATACCCCTGAGTCCCAGAGCAGTGTTGGGCCTGCAGAGGTCACGTCAGGGAGACCCCCAGTCTGGCCAGGGGGCATTTGGGCTGGGACTGCCGCTGATGCCTGGGTCCTGAGAGTAGGCCTGCGGTCGGACACCTGGCGAGGAGAGGAGGGGAAGGGATAGATGTGTGTGCGCGCGTAGGGGGTGGGGGAACCTCAGGAGTGCTGGAGAAGGGTAATATGCCAGGAAATCCCCGTGTGTCCCCTCCCTCCTGAGCCCTGGAGCCCCTGAACTGCGGGCCCTGGCGGTCCTAGGGAAGTGCCACCAGGCTCCCATCCCCAAAGCCGGGCGGGAAGTAAACAGAAACCTGGAGTGGCCGGGCAGGCGGCAGTGCCGGCACAACCTGTTACCTCGCAGGCCCGCCCGCCCGCCCGCTCAGGGCCTGGAAACTGGGGGACTGGGGCCAGCAATCCAGAAGTGGTGGGCTGAGGGTCCAGGCACCTAAGTTCAGAAGGATGGGGACCTGAGAAAATAGGAAAACAAGGGCCAGGAGGGCTGGGGGGCTGGGAACTTGGGCCTGGGCTTCTGGAAGGGGAGGGTGCTGGATTTCTGGGGGCTAAGGGCTCAGGACACATAAGTTCCCCAGGCCCTGTATTCTTGGAAGAAGAGGCTGGACTCATCGCAGAGTCCTGAGTCCCAAGAACCTGGGTTCTGGGAAGAGTTTCCCAGCTGGTAAGAGGCTGGGAGCCAGAACAGCTGGGTCCTGGGAAGAGGGGGGTGGGGACTGTCGCTGGGGTGGTGTGTAGCCCTGGAGCACTGGGAGAAGGTTTCCTGGGAGCAGAAAACATCTGCCAGAGGCAGAAGGCTGGACAGCTCTTTTCCTGCTTCTCCCTGACTCAGTTTACCCTGGGGACATTAACGGAGCTGGACAGCCAAGACACAGATCATTAACCCTTTATGGCCCAGGGAGGCCCTGGCTGCAGAACCGAGAGGGCCAGTAGGCAGGTGAAGAACTGCAGGAGAGCCACGTCTTGGCCAGTGTGTGTGTGTGTGTGGGGGCGGGGCAGTGAACCCCTTTGGGCTGCGGTGTAGAGTGTCATGCAGCTACCTCTCCCCACAGACCTGCCTGTCCCCACAGACACTGCAAGCACCATGAGCTCCCCAGAAGGGCCCAGCTTCCCATCCGGGCTGCTCTCCGGGGGCACCTCCCCCAGCAGCAATGAGGGCTTCTTCCCCTTCGTGCTGGAGCGGCGGGACTCATTCCTGGGAGGGGGCCCAAGGCCTGAGGAGCCCGAGGACCTGGCCCTGCAGCTGCAGCAGAAGGAGAAAGACCTGTTGTTGGCCGCAGAGCTTGGCAAGATGCTTCTGGAGCGCAATGAGGAGCTGCAGCAGCGGCTGGAGATGCTGAGCGCCCAGCACTCTGAGCATGAGGAAGTGAGCTGACAGCGGAGGGCAGGGCTGGGGGGATGGAGGACAGGGGAGGAACCAGGCAGGGGAAAGCCAGGCAGCGGGATGCCTCCGGAACAGCAGTTCAGGTCTGGGACCAGCCTCCCTGGCAGTGTTGCCCAGTGGTTAAGAACATGGGCTCTGAGGGCAAGACAGGACCTGGGTTCAGATCCCTGCCTGGCTGTGTGACCTTGGGCAAGCTGCTGGACCTCTCTGAATCTTGGGTCTGTCTCCTCAGCAGTATTGCAGGATCCCAGCCAACAGATCCTGGGCTCTCTCCCTGCCTGGCTCTGGGCTAAGCACTTTCCATGCATCATCTCGGTTAGTTCTCACCCAGCTCTGGGAGATATGAACAGTTCCCTCTGCCCAGGCTGTGGTCAGCCACACTCTCACCCTGGGGGTCACATCTGGTCCCCTAAACACCCTGGACACCACTGACTCCTGTATCCATGTCGTCAGCCCCACACCCTCCCCACCTGGCCACCTAATGGGCATTTCAACATAAGTGGCACTAGATTCCATGACCCCATCCCCTGCTGTCCCCACCCCAGCTTCCCGCCATAGGACCAGAGCCTGCACATCTCTGTGACCTCTCCCTCCCACACTGGCAGGCCCTGTTGATTCTTCTTCGAAACTAATTGTGAATCTACCCACTTCTCATCGTCTCTCCAAGCTGGCCGCAGCCCCATCATCTGCCCCAGACACTGCAGCTGCCTCCTCACTAGTCCTCAGCTTCCACTCTTGCCCCCTCAGCCCCTTCTCCATGCGGAAGCCAGAAGGATCTTCAAAAATTGCAAATCAGGGCCTCCCTGGTGGCGCAGTGGTTGAGAGTCCGCCTGCCGATGCAGGGGACACGGGTTCGTGCCCCGATCCCGGAGGATCCCACATGCCGCGGAGCGGCTGGGCCCGCGAGCCATGGCCGCGGAGCCTGTGTGTCCGGAGCCTGTGCTCCGCAACGGGAGAGGCCACAGCAGTGAGAGGCCCGCGTACAGCAAAAAAAAAAAAAAAAAAAAAAAAAAAAATTGCAAATCAGATCATTTCAGTCCTTGCCCAGAATCTCTCAGTGGCTCCCCCTCACATTTAGAATGAAACCAAAACTCCTCCCCATGTGATCTCCTTGACGTCAGTCATCTCAGCCACGCAGTCCCTCCTCAGAGGGGGCCTTTTTTCAGTTCCCTGAGCAACACACGCTTATTGCCTCAGGGTCTTTGCACTTGCTGTCCCTTGCTGTAGCCTTCTTCCTTCTTGCCCTGCAGGAGTCAACAGACATCACTTCCTCCTGAAGGAGCCCCCACCCCACCCCACTCCTCTTCATCACTTCTCAGGGTTTCTTTAGAGCTCTTAATGTCCCCCCTCTGAAACTACCTGGTTCAAGCGTGTGTCCATTTGCCTCTGGACTCTAAGCTGCTTCAGGCACGGAACTTGGTGGTCTCACTTACTGCTGACAAAGACTCCAAAACGGGGTGAGCTCAGGAAATATTGGATGAATGGATGGGACTTGGAGATATTACAGAACTTGCCTTACCACAAAGCAGCAGCGGAGCAGGACAACGGCCAGGACAATCGGACCCCGAACCTGTGGGCTCCATCCTAGAGCTGTGTTGCCCCCACAGTATTTGGTTAAGGGCTTGGCTGCCTGGGTTAGAATCCCGGCTCCACTAACTCACTGTGTGTCCTTGGGCAAGGCTTTTAATCTCTCTGAGGCCCAGTTTCCTCATTTGTAAAATGAGGATGTTAAGGAGTCTAAGTCTCGTGGAGTAAATAAAATAATATAATATAGGTAAAGTGCTAGCACAGGCCCTGGCAGGAATGCCTGCTAATCATTGTAGCAGCTGTGGTTAGCTTCACCTTCCTGCGTGGAGAGTCTATGACGGGGAGGCGGGAGACGCTGGCCCCCTGACTTGCCTGCCTCCACAAGCTGGGCATCTGGGTGTGCCAGGAGCACCCCCCTGCTGGTTAGACAGGTTTGGGGGAGGGCAGGCAGAGGCCTGGGGCCAGGGTGTGGCTGACCAGGGATAATTAGAGGGAGCTGGCCAGGAGGAGCTGGGGGAGAGGGACCCAGCAGAGAGGCTGGGCAGAGGCCGAACCTCCAGAGCCCCTGGAAGGCAGGTGTGTGAGGCCATGGGACGAGGCTTCAATTCTGCCAGACTCAGGCGCCACAGAGGCGCCTATGCCCTCGGGTCCAGAAGCCCTGGTGGCAGCCAGAGGTGAGTGGGCATCAGGGAGCCCCGCCCAACTCTGGCCCAGGGTCAGCCCCTCCTGGAAGCTTCTCTCTATTGCTCCCTCTCCTCCTCTACTGTCTGAGGCTGTGTCTTGCCCTCTGCCCACTTCCTCCCCGGCTCTCTCATGTTTCTGGTTTTCAGGCCTGTCTCAGACCCTCCTTGGACTTTCTTTGGGTCTCTGTCTGTCTCCCTGCGTCCCCTCCAGTCTCACCTCTCCCTGTCTCTACCCTCTGTCTCGGCCCCCACAGCGGCTGCAGCAGGAGAACCATGAGCTCCGCCGAGGCCTGGCAGCCCGGGGAGCCGAGTGGGAGGCCAGGACTGTGGAGCTGGAGGGGGACGTGGAGGCCCTTCGGGCCCAGCTGGGGGAGCAGCGTTCTGAGCAGCAGGACAGCGGACGGGAGCGGGCACGCGCCCTCAGTGAACTCAGTGAACAGAACCTCCGGCTCAGCCAGCAGCTGGCCCAGGTGGGACGGCCCTGACCCCGGGTCCCTGGGCAAGGAGGGGCAGACACCTGGGTCCTGGTGGGAGTGGGTGCACTGGGCTTGGTGTTGCGGCTTGGGCCAGCTGAGGGCTCCACTGCCTCTCCCCACCCTCAGGCCTCCCAGACTGAGCAGGAGCTTCAGAGAGAATTGGATAGACTTCGGGGGCAGTGCCAGGCTCAAGCCTTGGCTGGGGCAGAGTTGAGGACACGGCTGGAGTGTCTGCAGGGGGAGGTGAGTGCCAGCTGGGTCTACTGAGCCTGGAAGGCTGGCTGGGGGCTGTCTGTGCCTGGCCTAGCCCTTCCACTCCAGCTCTGAGGCCTTTCCCCAGAATCAGATGCTCCAGAGTCGCCGACAGGACCTGGAGGCCCAGATTCGAGGTCTGTGTGAGGAGGTGGAGAAGGGCCAAGGCAGGCTACAGGCAACCCATGAGGAGCTGCTGCTGCTACGGCGGGAGAGGCAGGAGCACAGTCTGGAGGTGACTAGTAGGGTTGGGGTGGGCAGGTGCATCCAGCAGGGGCCTTGGCCACTGCCTCAGGGCTTCCTGGGAGAAGACACCAGACCTGGGTCACTGGGAGCCCTAACAGCTGGACCAGAAGAGCACAGGCATTAGCACAAGGGCAAGTGGGAGCCATAAGCTACTGAGCAGGGGCAGTACTCTTAGAATGCATCAGAGACTGGCATCTGGGAGGCCAGGGATGGGGCTGAGGCCAGAACTCAGGGCAAAGATGATAGGGGCCTGGACCAGGTCTGGGCTGTGAAAATGGAAGAAAGGAAACGAAAAGAGGCAGTATGGCTTGATGTTTGAGATCTCAGGAGTTTGCACTTTGTGGTCAAATTACCTGGGTTCTTATTTCAGTGTCCCTTCCTACTATTGTGGAACACCAGCCTCAGTTTCCCCATCTGTGAGATGGGATGGTAATGGTACATGGCTGTGGTAAGGGTGTGAGACACTCAGCACATTGCCCAGCTTAGAAGAAAGGATCAGTCAATGCTGGATGACAGCATTAGTGAGAGTTAGAAGGTAGACCGGTATGGTCGGGGGAGGGGGTGGGGCTTTTCGAGGTGACCTGGTGGGGTGAGACTGGAGGGAGGGTGATGGGAAACTTTGAAGCCGGGGCGCCTATCGGCGCCCTGCTTTATAGGGGAGGAAATCGGTGTCTGCCGAGGGAACTGCGCGGCCCAAGGCAGCCCAGCGATCCGGGAGTGAGAGCCAACTTCAGCGATGGGCTGCGCGGACGCGCGGGGCTGCCTGACTCTGCGGCGCGCCGGCGCCCCCTGTGGGCCGGCTGCGGGATGCCGGTGGCGGGAGCATCTGGCTGACCGCCCTTGTTTCGCTCTGTGGTGGGCTGGTCGCAGCTGGAACTCGCGCGCTCCGAGGCGGGGGAGGCACTGAGTGCGCTGCGGAGGCTGCAGCGGCGGGTCTCGGAGCTGGAGGAGGAGTCGCGCCTCCAGGACGCCAACATCTCAGGAGCCTCGCTGCAGTTAGAGCTTGCCCATAGCCTCGACAGCGACAAGGACCAAGACCAGAACGCGGACAGAGGCGGAGATGCTCTGGTGAGCTCTCGGCCCACCAGCCCCCACACGTACCATCCAGGAGGGCTGCAGACTCCGCCCCTCCTTTTTTCCCCACGAGGTTCGACACTGCACTGACCAGTTTCTTTGGTGAACAGGCCACTCTGTCCCCGGAGACCCAAGAGGCATCCAGCCACCAGCCTTCGCCCCAGGAGGAGAGGTTGGAGCCTCCCAGGAAGCGAGCATCCCTGAGCCCAGCGGAGATACTGGAAGAGAAGGCGGCGGAAGTGGTCCGGTTGCAGGATGAGGTGGGGGGAGCATAGTACTGAACGCAAAACCCCTCTCAATGTCAGTTTCTCTTTCCCATCTACATCTCCGAACCTTTGCCCACGAATTCCCCTTTACCTGGATAGCCCTTCATCCCAAAAAACTTGCAATCATGTTTGAAGAGCCAGCCTGTATGTCACCTCTTCCAGGAAGACTTCCTGGACTACACTGCCCCTTTGGTCCCACCTCCCAATGCTTCTCCATGCATCCTTCCTGCAGGCTTATACCACCCATCTAGCCCCGACCAACCCCACCCCTCTAGGCGCTCAGAAGATTCATCTCCAGCACAGGACCACAGCTGTCTGGGTTGTTTGTGGAGCAGGCGGGGATGGGGGTGGGGGAGGGGCGGGAGGGCGGCGAGCTGGAGTCCAGGCTGCCTGGAAGAGCAAGAGCTGGGACACTCAGGGGTCTACCTGCCTTTCTGCACCTTACCCTCTCCGCAGGTGGCGCTGCAGCGGGAAGAGCTACAGTCCCTGCGGGAGGAGCTGCAAAGGCAGAAGGAACTGCGGGCGCAGGAGGATCCCGAGGAGGTCTTAAGCGGCGCCCTCTCGGATCGGGACGAGGCCGTGAACAAGTGAGCATCTGCCACCATCCACCACCGCCCCGGGGGGGCTACAGGCCCCCAGGACACTCTGGCCTTTCTGGGTCTCGGATTCCCTCACGCGAGTGCTATAATTGTCCCCACTCTGATGCAAGGGCCCCCTAACCTCCCTGGTTTCGGTATTAGCGGCCTCACTCCCGCCTGGGTCCAGGAGCCCCCAACCACCACTGTTCGCTGAGGCCCCAGCGCCCTCGGAGCTGCTCTCTGCCCCTCTCTCTTGCAGGTCGCTGGAACTGGCCCTAGAGCTCGGCCGCGTTTCTCTGGAGCGCGACTCCCTCTCCCGGGAGCTGCTTCGCACCATACGCCAGAAGGTGGCGCTGACGCAAGAGCTGGAGGCCTGGCAGGTGAGGGGCGGGGCCGGCGGGGCGGGACCGGCGGGGGCGGGGCCGAACGTTGACCCAACCCGCCGGCCCGGCCGCCCTGCCCGCAGGACGACATGCAGGTGGTCATCGGACAGCAGCTGCGATCACAACGCCAGAAAGAGCTGAGTGCGGCTGGATCCGCCCCGAGCCGCGCCCAGCCACGCCTCGGCCCTGGGCCCGCCGGCGGCTTCTTCAGCAACCTCTTCCGAAGGACCTGAGCGCCTGGTGGAGGGGGCCACCTTTGCCCTCTTTGGCTCACTTTCCTCTTCTGGCCAACGGAGCGACGGGCCCCGACTGTCTGCCAAAGGTGGCTGGTGCCCTCTCCACCCCAAGGGGCTGGGCAAGGGCTCACCGGGAGCAGGGGCCAGCTATGGGGGCCAGGGACCCCAGGTGGGTGGCAGGGGCAGGTGTGGCAGAGCTGTTTTTCGAACCTATATAGGTCTATCTTTTCCAGGGACTAAGCCCCCTGGCCCCCGGCATGCTCCAGGACAGAGGTGAGGGTGGGTATTTATGTATCAAGCTCAGACAGAATAATATATAAATCATTGCACCGACTTGGCCTCCATTCTTGGGAAAAAAGCACATTAAAAAAAAGCCCAAAATTTTATTAGTATAATAAAAAGAAAAAAACAAACCACTCCAAACCCCTGAGATGGAGGTGCGGGTGTTGCTGGAGGTCAGAAGGACAGGGAGAAAGCTCGGTAGCCCAGATTGGTGAAGACATCCACCCTGCAGCTGTTGCCTGCGGCTGTCAGGACCTAGAGGCAAGAAGGGAGTGACTGACCTGCCCACACGCCCTGGCCTCCCAGGATCCCCACTGCCCCTTGCTGAACCCACCTTGCACTCAGGGGCTGCTGGTTGCTGGTTGAGGCTGAGGCTTAGCAGCCCTGGGGAGGAGCCAGGCACCTGGGCCTTGAGCTCCCCGCTCAGCTGCCACTGATTGACACAGCGACCCTGTCCAGCTGATAGAATCTGTGGAAGACAAGGAGGGGCCTCAGGGTTCAGGGCTGCAGGGGAAGCGGGGCAGGGCTATCAAAAGCAAGACAGAGGGCCTCACCAAGTCCTGGTAGAAGGTAACGTGCTTCTGTGGTGCCCGCATGGGGAAGACGGTGGTGGGTGTGGAGGATCGAAGGTGCCAGAGGGTTAGTGCTGGGCCACCTCCACAGACCTGGGCAGAAAGGTGGGGGTCCCCAGCCGCCGTGAACCACAGGCCCTCAGCTGGACAGGGCCCAGAGCTGCCACCCCATCCTGCACTCTGCCCAGCTCACCATCCAGTCGGAGTCAGTTGCCAAACATCCAATCCAGCGCCCATTGTGGGGCCTCGAGCACTCCTGGGAGGGAGGAGGAGAATAGAGGAGGAGGTGAAGACACAGGAGATGCCCAGAAAGGAAGAAGGACAGAGCATGGGGTGCGCCCTCACCTCATGCTTGTAGACCTCAATTGTCTGGACCTCCTTGGCCGTGCGGAGGTCTGTGGGGGAAGAACCATAAAAAGTACCCTCTTTGCCCCAACCTCCCTTACCACCATCTTTCCCTCCAATCAGACATTCCCTTACCCCAAAGCCGCACGGCCCCATCCTCGCCACCTGACAGCACCTCGGGGCTCCGCTCCCGCAGTGCCAGGCAGTGGATGTAGTCCGTGTGGCCCCAGAGGGCCCGCTGCAGGGAGAGGGGCAGTGTCAGGACAAGATGCTGCTGCCCTTGCTCCCCCACCCTGCCCCTGCCACTCCAGTTCCACAGCCCTCTCACTGTGAAGGTCCCCGTCTCAAGGTCCATCGTATGCAGCTGACAGTCTCCCCCCGCCAGGATGAGGGAATTCTCCTGCAGAAGAAGGCAGGATGGGGTCAGAAGAGAATGTCAAGTCAGAACAGGGAGAGGGGAAGGATTAAAATTTGGGCCCAAAACAGGGCAGGGCAGAGCCCCGATTAAAAAGGGCTCAAACCTTGGGGACGAGAAGCAAAGCATTGATCTCAGGTACTTCCAGACTGGTCCTGGGAGAGGGAAAGCAGAATCAGCTCTTGTGAGGCAGTACCTTCACCCCCACATGCCCTCTGCCCACACGGGCCTGGCTCACCTGTATGGGGGCTGACGACGCCACAGCTCCTTACAGCCCTTCATGGAGGAAAACAATGGGTGACCTCAAAGGCTCTCTTTGGGTCTGGGCACCTCACCCTTCCCCCAGCTCCACACTCACCTTCTTAAGGATCTCTGCCCAAAGCCAGGCCTTCACCTCCCCATCCCCAGCACTGAGCAGATGTCGATCAGTGGAGACCATGCTGTAGACGGGTCCATCGTGGGCTAAATGGAAGAACAGAACCCGAGTGACCCCGTCCTGCTCCTCTCGTCCACCCGGGGGTTCCCTAAGCTGGCCTCAATGCCTGCACCCACCTTGGAAGGTCACCATAGGCTTCTTACTTTCCTCTTTGGCCTCAGAGCTCAAAGCAGCAGACAAGCTGAAAGGAGAGGGGCCTGAGAGTCAGAAGCAGGGGGCATCAGCCCCAGGAGGACCAAGTGCCAGAGCTAATGGATGGTGGGGAGCAGGGGCAAGGGTACCTAAAGATGGCTATCTGCCCATAATTGTTGCCAGCTGCCAGGAACTTCCCACAGGGTGAGACATTCTGGGAAAAAATGATCATGTGCAGCCGCTGCAGGGCCTGAAATACTTCCATCTGTGGAGAGAGGCTGGATGAAGGCTGTCTGGGGCGTCTGGGACCCCTGATCCACACACTCCTTCCTGCTTCCCCTGCTGCAGTCCGGCCTCCCGCCACAGTCCGGCCTCCCACCGCACTGACTTCTCAGTTCTCCTTTGTATAGCCCACCAAGCAGGCACCTGTCCATATAGTCCCAGGGGTGGCTCGAAGAAGGAGGTGAGAAAGGGGAGAGTTGAGGCTTGATGCCTAGTGGAACTTTTGACCAAGGACTCAGCCTCTCCTCCAGGTTTCCTCAACTGTCAAAAGGAGCTCACGGGAGATTTTGTCACGACTGGATGAGCTACTGTATATAAAAAGCTTCGCACAGGACTGCCTCGGAGAAACCACTTAAAAAGTGGCTCTAGGGGCTTCCCTGGTGGCGCAGTGGTTGAGAGTCCGCCTGCCGATGCAGGGGACACAGGTTCGTGCCCCGGTCCGGGAAGATCCCACATGCCGCGGAGCGGCTGGGCCCGTGAGCCATGGCCGCTGAGCCTGCGCGTCCGGAGCCTGTGCTCCGCCACGGGAGAGGCCACAACGGTGAGAGGCCCGCGTACCGCAAAAAAAAAAAAAAAAGTGGCTCTATTACTCCAATACAGAAAAACGTACTGACTCCTAATCCGTATCCTGACTTTCCTGAGGTATTTCTGGGTTACTCTCCCTCCCTCGGGTCAGAATCCGAGTCCCACCAACAGCCCACGCAAAACAGGTCTTGAGGGCACGACTCCTTGCCGGCCCCTTCGGAGCCGGGCATGTGGACTACAAACCCCAGAAGGCACCGCACATTGCGCTCCCCTCACCTGACCCAGAGGCACCGCTTGCGGCATGGCTCGCTCCATATCGAGAAATAGAAGTCCCAGAGTGCTCCGCGCGCGACGAAGCCTCACGAGACCGGAAGTGCCGGCGAGCGCCTCCCTTTCGCGGCGCGTCACCTACCGAACACCGCTGGCGGGGCCGGCGTGAAGGCGGCCGCCGCGTAACCCGAGTCCCAGGAGCGAAGGTGACCGCCGAGAAGGTCCCAACACTAAGTGGCGCCCTCCTCAACGCCACTACGCCACTACCCCAGGTCCCCTCCTCTACCTCTCCTCCCCTCCCCTACCACGCTGAACCGACCCGCCTTCCAGTCGCGTGCCGTCCGTCTTCCGCGCCTGCGCGGAACCTGGCCCCGCGCGCGCGCCTAAAGCCACGCCCCACGCGTTGAGCCACGCCCTCGGAGGCTCCGCCTCTGTCGCCTGGATCCCACCCCTCCGCTCGCAAGACCCCGAACCCCAATGATCTTGCAGCAACCCCTGGAGCGACGCCCCCAGGGTCGGGCCCAGCGCGACCCGCGGGCCGACTCAGGGGCGTCCCGAGGCCTGGACGCGAGGTGTGTGTGGGGGCCCTGGGTGGGCCTGGCCCGGCGGCCCAGGAGCTTTGGCTGGGCCCTCAGGGCTGGTCTGCAGGATGATACGCGGTGGGGTTTATCGGCAGGGCTTGGGCATGAGCTAAGACAGGGTTGCAGACTCGGGACAGACTCCGAGGCAGGCTTCTGGATGGTCTGGGAGAGGGGGTGACTTAGGCGTCAGCTGAGACAGGGTTGGGCTGGGGGCTCCTGGCTGACGCTGCAGGCTTAGTTGGGCAGATCCTGGGGATGGGTCCAAGAGGGTGGAGTGCTCCTGGCTCTCTTTTCTTCCCAGCTCCCCTCTCCGAGGAGCTGTGCCCATGAGCACCAAGCGTCGCCTGGAGGAGGAGCAGTGAGTTTGGGGGCAGGGAGGGACTCCCAACAAGCCCTTTGTCACCTCAGGTCCCCATCAGACTACCTCTCTTCTGAATATCCCAGGCTGCCTGCCTCCCCGTCTCTCCCCAGGGAGCCCCTGCGCAAGCAGTTCCTGTCTGAGGAGAACATGGTCACCCACTTCTCTAGACTCAGCCTGCACAATGACCACCCTTACTGCAGCCCCCCCATGGCTTTCCCCCCAGCTCTGCCCCCACTCAGGTAGGCACGATCCACAATCCACTAGCTGGGCCTTCTGGAGGATCATACCCAACCCTCAGAGCCAGTCTCCAGGCTCTGCCTCATCTTGCTATTTTTAGCTTCTAGCCAACCTCTGTTGTTTCCCTACTTGGCTCCTTGGAAGGTGCCAGCAGTCCAGGAGCCCCTGGGGACCTGTACCAGGTGGGTTGTGGCTCTGCCAGTCCAGCCTCAGCCCTGTGCCGTGACTGTCATTTCCTCTTCCAGAAGCCCTTGCTCTGAGCTGCTTCTCTGGCGCTACCCTGGGAACCTGATCCCTGAGGCGCTCCGGTTGCTGAGGCTGGGGGACACCCCCACCCCCCACTATCCTGCAACCCCAGCTGGGGACATAATGGAGCTCTGAGTGTTGTGGGCAGTGCCCCTGCCCACCTTCCTTCTTCCCCACAACAGGGGAGCCCAGCACTCCCACGAAGGGGGCAGCTGCCCTGCTTTTCCTCCAGACCAGGCCTCTGGGCACCAGGACCTTCCCCCAGCAGAGGACACTGAGCCCCACGGAGCCCTGGGGTGGGAGGCGCAGGAGCATGGGAAGGGAGCCGTCCCCTCCCCAGAGAACTGAATAAAGATTGCTGAGCAAATGAAGGCTTCAGTGTGGAACCCAGGGCCTTTGGGAAGGGGAGGGAAGGGCAGGGGTGCTGGATGCTGGAGTTTCTCCTCAAGATCTTCCCTGGAAAACAGTCAGGGCACGGCCAGGTCCTGGCAGGCTGGGCTCAGGCATTGAGAATGTGTGAGTCAGAGCCTCACCCCCACCCCCGCGGCTGACTCACTCCTCCCTCCAGCTCTGGGAAGTCAGGCTGGGATCATGCCACTCTCCAAACCATTTAAAGTTAAAGATTCTTTTATTAATAAATTCTCTCCCCCTCCAAACTTTCTTCCCAAAATAAATATCTCCCCCCTTTTGGGGGTTGGAGGGGCAGTGTCTTAGGGCCAGCCCTGCTAGAGGGCCAGCCCCCTAGTGTTAGGAACAGGTCCCTAGCCCCCCAGGCTGAGACCCCGTGGTGGAATTTCAGTACATCTGAGTGGGTGGATCCTGATGTTGTGTCTGTCCCTCAGGTCAGCCTGGCCCCCAGGCCATAGTGGGGGTGAGGGGACCCTTGTGCAAATGCTGTGGTTCCTTAGTGTCAGCTGTCTGGCATGAGCCAGCCAGGGTCTCCTTTTCTATTCTGGAGCCAGAGTCAGGGCAGTCAGACACCTTGGAAGACCCTTCTGAAGCCTGGACCCAGGCCTCAGAGAGGTGATTCGCTGTCCCCCATCCCTCCACACCCCTGTGGTTGGAGCAGCCTGGCTCTGGCTGTGTCTGGGAGGCTGGGGCTGGCTCCAGAATAAATGAATGAATGATGAGTGGGCGCAGCCTCCTGCTGGCAGGGGGCGCTCACTGTCACTGGATCAGCGCCACGCCAGGGCAGCCCTCCCCACCGGTCTCCTCAATGGGGGCTGCAAGATAAGAAGAGGGGCATCAGGAGCGGGGGAGATGTTGAGGAATGATGGGGGGCCGTCGGGCGGGCGGGGACACACTTACTGGTAAACTTTTCTCTCCTGCGGCACCGTCTCCAGACCAGGAATCCGGAAAGCAGCCCCAGAACGAGGGCCAGGCTCAGGGCACCCCCCAGGATGGGCCACAGCAGCCTGAAGGAGGCTGGAGGGGCCGCAGCGCCTGGGTACGGGACTCCAAGTCAGACCTCGCCCCTCTAGGGACCAGCCCCGCCCCCTAGATCGGAGCCTTAAGCCTTTCTTCCACCGTGGTCCCTACCCCAGTCAGAGCCCCTTCCTCACTCCAGCCTCTCCCAATTAATTCCACAGATCTGCTCCCCTCTCCACCCAGCAACCTTCTCCCCCAGTCTGGGGTCCGCTCGCCTCTGGCCCCGCCCCCACTCACAGCCCAGGCAGAAGTCGCTGTGCGGTCGCGTGGGGCACGATGCGCAGTCCATGCACTTGTCTAGGTCCGCGCTCCAGGAGCTGCCGCGAGAGCAGGGGGTGGTGCCTGGGGAGGGGGCCGCGAGTCAGAGGCGGGGGGCGGGGGGCGGCTATTTTTGGGGCTGAGGTCAGGGTCGGCCGGCTCGAATAACGTGAGTCACCGGCGTCCTCCCTCCACATTCCTCACAGGTGACCGCACGGCCCGACCGGGACACGGCAGCGCGGGGGAGAGGGGGGCGTAGTGCGGGACGCTGGGGGGAGGGGGTCAGGTCCCCATAACAGCCCCCCCGCCGCCGCCGGCGGGTGACTCATTCCTGGGCACCGGGCCCGACCCCGGTCCCTCCCCCCGCATAGCTGGGCACTGAAGTCACCGGATGGAAGGGGGCACCCCACATGGTATGGGGGGCACAGACCTCCGTGCCTCTCAACAACCCCCCCAACTCTTCGGTCAAGGGGGGTGGGCAGACCCGGTATGATCAGGCTGGGGGCGTGCCACCTTACCGGACGGGACATCCCTCCCTCAAACTTTTCTTCTCTCTCCACTTCCGAGTCCAGACTCAGGACCGAAGCCTCCCCCGCCCCCCAAGTTGGACAGGCGGGAAACTGAGGCCCGGACTACGGATGAAGCTGGGAGCGAGATGGGACCTGTCCCGGCCAGGGAGCGCGGTGTCTGGAGACCACCTGACCCCGGATCCCCATGTCCGCCTAGTCCCCCCAGTTCTGCCCCCTCCTCTAGGCCCCCAGTGACGGCTCCCCGATCCCGGACCTGGGATTGCCCCGTCTCCCACGCCCTCCCGCCCAGCCCGGGCCGGGCATACCTGGCACTCGCTCCCCGGCCGCGGCGCGCAGCAGCGCCAGCCCGAGCCCCAGCACGAGGAGCCGCGGCAGCGGGCGTAGCGGGCCAGGAGACATGGTGCTCGTCGGGCGGCGACTGCAGTCTGCGCTGGCCGCCCGCGTACCGGGGCAGACAGCAGCGGCCCCGCCCCCGCCTTCCGGGGCGGATCCCTAGCCTCTGCCCGCCCCGCGATCCACCCCTAGACGCCGGGTCCCGCCCGGACCTCTAAGTTCAGTCATTCGCTCAACAAACGCCGTCTGGCCGCGGGAGCGGCCAGAAAGCCAAAGGGATGCAGATCTGGCCCTGCCTTCTTGGTGCGGAAGCCCAGGAGGTGCGTGTTGGGCGAGAGGGCGGATCTGACAACGAAACAACCCAGCACAGAGAAAGCTGTTTCTTAAGGGCCCCGAGGGTATGATAATAACAATACAACAAAAATAATAATACTGTGCCCTTTAATTTCTACCTTAGGACATAGTTACATAGTAAAATGTGGGCTTGTTGTGTCCATTTTTCAGAGTAAAGTGAGGCTCGGGAAGGTTAGGTGAGTTCCGGAGTCGAGCCCCAAGCTATGTTCGGCTCCATACCCTGCGCCTTGACCCACTGCTTGCCAGTTGATGCCCTGCACGCGGGCCAGATGGGGGAGCAGTGGCTCCAGGCTCGAGCGCCCCCCACTGACGAGGTTGGGATTCGCGCGTCCGCCGCGGTGTGGACTGGGGTCTCTGCCCCTCCCCTGGGCGGTGGTCCGGTGACGTCATTGCCTCTTTAAGACCCCCGCCTCCGCCCCAGTCCCAGCACTCCGCCTGCTACTCCGAATCTAGGTGGACTCCTTCGCAGGTGAGCCTGGGGGAAGTGTGCGTGTCGTGGGGGAGGGGGTAGGTGCCTCGAAGATAGGGGGGCAGGGGGAGTGGCGGAGTTGGGCTGGGGTGCGCGTGAAGAACATGAACTGATTGGGCGGCAGCCACCCAGGGCTAGGAGCCCCTGGGCGGGGGGCTGCACCAAAGCCCTAATGGGGTCCTTTGGCAGAAGGGTTAAACGCCCCTCCCCCCAGCCCGGGGACAAAGGCACCGAAACCCAGGCGCCCCTCCCCCACCTGCGCTTCCCTCTGGGGCGGGGCTCCCTTCCCCCTCACCTGCGGGAGCGGACCCTGCAGCTAGCGCCGCCATTAGAACCCTCCAGGGTGCGCGGCTTCCAGGCCGGGGGGCTGAGGACACCCTCCTTCGGGCCAGACTCAGAAGGGAAATGGGGATCAAGAACGGGAGGGGACGCCCTCGGATGAGCCGAGCCTGTAGTGCGTGGAGAGGGAAGGGGTCGAGAGCAGGGACACTCTTGTAAGGGAGAGGTGCCGGGTGCCTAGTTTGGTGTGGCCCCGGCCCTAACCCGGCCAGAGTCCTGGAGGGCTGACACTGGGTTTCGGATTAGCGCTGTAAGGCCCCCCGCGTCCTATCTCCCCCCAGGTCATGAGTTCGGCCCGGGTTATGGGCGGGTGCAAATGAGTGGAGTCTGCCCTCTGGCCACCCTGGTGGGACCGGCGCTAAGTTTAGGTCCGAGCCGTGCGCGGGAACTTTGGGCAGTGGAGAGCCACAACGGGACCCTGAACGGAAGGGATCCCCCGCGGCGACCTCCAACACGAAGTGGGATGTGAGGGGGCCAGGGCTGCCCCAGAGGAGATGTTTCACTGGACAGACCCCAAAGGTGGTAAATTCTTTTAGGGAAGTTGTGTCCTGAGAGGATGGCATTTGGGGCAAGAATACACAAAAAAATGTCACCAACCTTGGGGGTCTACTCTGTGGCCCCCTAGGGGAGGGCAGAAGGGCAGGAACCAGGGAGGCAGCCGGTGGCCTTGGGAAAGGAAGTGCTTTGGGGTGGGAGGGCTGTTTTTGTTTTTGTTTCCCTCCAACTCTCCTGCCCCATCCAGGGTCTGACTGGGTGGGATTGTTTGGGCCAGGCAGTGGCAGGCAAGGCCAGGGCTGACTGGCCACTATGTACACAAGATCTTAAGATCAAACTGGCAACTGCCTGTTTGGGGTACAGAACCAAGTTGGGGTGAAGGGTTTGGACATTTATGTTGGGTGCTGGGAGGAAACTTGGATCTCTATTCTTGGTGTTAAAACTAAGTTTTAAGCCTGAAACTCACGGCTACAGCAAACCTACCACCCATTAACCCTGTGGAAACCACCAAAAAACTGCATTCTATTGTTTCATCCCTTTTGCCCCTTTGTACACAAAGTAGCTGAAGCCATGGGCGAGCATGTGCATAGGCTTTATATTTCATTTGCACTCAAAACAACTAGGACTGGGTTGCTTACTTTTTCACTCTTATAAACCAGTGCCTGTCTGGGGAAAAAAAATACTAAAGCATTAAATGCTCATTTTGCCGATGAGAAAATGAGGCTCAGGGAGCATGCCTTGCCCGTGTTAAAGGACACGGTGTCCTGATTCCCAGGGTTCATACTCTTGGTGTCTTGTGTGGTGGCCATGGCATGTGGCACAGGGGTTAGCATTCATTGGGAACCAGGGGCTGGGCCAGCTGATCTTAATGTTACTCTGCTTCTGTCCCGCAGTGCAGCTCCTCAGCCTCAACCTTGCCATGGCCTCTGCTGGTCTGCAAATCCTGGGGATCATCCTGACACTGCTTGGCTGGGTGAATGCCCTGGTGTCCTGCGCCCTGCCCCTGTGGAAGGTGACCGCCTTCATCGGCAACAGCATTGTGGTGGCCCAGGTGGTGTGGGAGGGGCTGTGGATGTCCTGCGTGGTGCAGAGCACCGGCCAGATGCAGTGCAAGGTGTACGACTCGCTGCTGGCGCTGCCCCAGGACCTGCAGGCGGCCCGAGCCCTCTGTGTCATCACTCTCCTAGTGGTCCTGCTCGGCCTGCTGGTCTACCTCGCAGGGGCCAAGTGCACCACCTGTGTGGAGGACAAAGACTCCAAGGCCCGTCTGGTGCTCATCTCTGGGATCATCTTTGTCATCTCAGGAGTCCTGACCCTGATCCCCGTGTGCTGGACGGCCCACACCATCATCCAGGACTTCTACAACCCCCTGGTGGCCGAGGCCCAAAAGCGGGAGCTGGGAGCCTCCCTCTACCTGGGCTGGGCAGCTTCTGGCCTTTTGTTGCTGGGTGGGGGGCTACTGTGCTGCACCTGCCCCTCTGGGGGGTCCCGGGGCTCCAGCCATTATATGGCCCGATACTCGGCATCAGCCCCGCATACTGCCTCTCGGGGTCCCTCTGAGTACCCCACTAAGAATTACGTCTAATTCGGGAAGGGGAGTGGGGGCTCCCTTGAGAGTGGAGCCTAACCCTCTGAGCTGGAGCCATGGCAATGGTGATCCATGACAGCTTTGGTGTTGTTTTTGCTTTATATTGGCGGGGCGGGGGGGCGGCGGTGGTTAATCCATTTGATAACCCACCTGGGCTCTGCTACTGGCGTTCCTCACCTTTGGATGATGGAGCCAAAGAGGTGATGCTTCAGAGTTTCTGGATCTTTCTCAACCCTGGACACCCCGATCTTAGAGACCAACCTGGAGCTTTGGGCCCCATGTGAAGGGTGCTTGCTATCCAGGTGCTTTCATCCTGTCCCCGAGAGTTGCTGCTGCTGCTGGAGGTAGGGCCTCCCTAGGCCTGCAGAGACAAGCCTTCCCTTGCTGGTCAGGCCTCTGGAACCCCCAGGGGCTTTTGAGCCACATGTAGCCTCTAGAGGAGCAGGTGATAAGTTACCAAAGACCCACCCACCTCCAAGTCTTCTGACCTCTGGCTCCTCCATCCTGAGTCATGTCCCCCCTGTGCTGACCCCTGACCCTCCCATGCCCAGCCCCTGTGCACTTCTGCCATGTCCTGTCCACACTCACCAGTTTTTACTAAATAAAGCACGTTTTGTTTGGTTACTTGCCTTTGGTGTTGCTGGGGGTCTGCTGAGTGCCAGCCTGGCAGGAGGAGGTGGGCACAAGTCACCTCCTGTGTTGCCCCCGTGCCTTGCGTAGCCTGAGTGAGGTTACCCACTGGGCAGGACCTGGAGCAGGCCTTGGCCTGACAAACCCAGGAGAGGCCATCAGGTTTTCCCAGCCCAACCACAGATCAAAGGAGCCGGGTTACAAATGGTCTATTTATTCCCTACTCAAAAGGTGGGGGTGAGGGGGGGAGATGATGGGCAGGGCCTCTGGGCCTGGAGGAGTGGCTGCTCCCAGACGACCTGTCCTGGGCCTCTGGATGCTGGTAGTGGCCAGGTCAGAAGGGACCAACTCCAGGCCACGGAGGGCATAAGGAGCTACGCCCTTTGGGTGAGGCCCAGGTTCTGGGGGCAGGGGAGGGCTCAGAGGAAGAGGAGGGCCAGCCTGAAGAAGAAGAGAGCAGAAGAGAGAAAATTGGGGGAAGCAGGGGCAGGCCAGGGCACCCTGCCTGGATGGAGGTGGGGACCCCACTGAGGAGGGTCTAGACTCTGTCAGGCAGGCTGAGACTAGCCCTGCAGCTGGGCTGGGCTCCAGCATCTGGAAAGTGGGTTTCACCTGTGGGAGGGATTGACAGTAGAAGGCAAGGATTAGGGCAGGGCATCCAGCACAAGGTCAAGGTTCTAAGCAGCAGGCTTCCATGGACATTCACCTCACACGTAGTCTCTCTTGTCCAGCCCAGATGCACCCGAGCGGGAGGGGATAGAGTAGCCCAACCTCGGTCCCCGGGGACGGTCGATCTGGGGCGGGGGGCATGTGCAGCAGAGGAGGCCCCCGCCCAACATAAGCAGGGCAGACGCCGCCCAGCCCAGGTAGAGAGAGGCTCCCAGCTCCCGCTTGAGGGCCTCAGCCACCAGGGGGTTGTAGAAGTCCTGGATGATGGCGTGGGCGGTCCAGCACACAGGGATGAGCACCAGGATGCCTGAGAGGAGGAGGATGATCCCCCCGGTGAGCACAATGCGGGCCTTGGCGCCTTCATCCTCCACGCAGGTGGTACACTGTGCACCCGTGATGGCCACCAGCAGGCCAAGCAGGGCCAGCAAGAGGGCGATAACACAGAGGGCTCGGGCCGCCTGCAGGTCCTGGGGCAGCGCCAGCAGCGAGTCGTACACCTTGCACTGCATCTGGCCGGTGCTCTGCACCACGCAGGACATCCACAGCCCCTCCCACACCACCTGGGCCACCACAATGCTGTTGCCGATGAAGGCGGTCACCTTCCACAGGGGCAGGGCGCAGGACACCAGGGTCCCCAACCAGCCCAGCACAGCCAGGGTCATGCCCAGGAGTTCAAGAGCAGTCGAAGCCATCTGTCCCCTCAGTTAGGTGTTCCCAACTCTAGGAAGCCTGGATGATTTGCAGGAGTGGGTCCGATGGTGTGGAGCGTAAGTCAGCGTCCTCTGACCAAGACAGTCCTCACATCTGTGAGCCTCTGGCAAGGCACCTTCTCGCTCCGTGCCCCTCACAGATGTGTCTCTGAACCTCCACAAACACAAATCAACCTCAAGTCCTGCTCAGCTGAGCGGCTGGTGTCCCTTCGAGGGGCCCGTCGCCCCTCAGATGCCCAGCAGCTGCTCCACAGTCAGGTCCCACCACCGGCTGTCTGACCCAGCTTGCACGGACCCTCCCGACCCACCTTCAGGCTGAAGAGAGACGTGTCCCCAGAGTTGGTGCAGGTTCACGCTGAGCGGCTCACCTGGCGGTGCCACCTGGGGACTCTGCTGGCTCCCGGTTGCAGGCGGGGTTTTAAGGCCAAGGCAGGGGAGGAGCAGAGAGGCCGAGACTGGGGAAGCCAGAGTGATGGGAGGAGGCGGGGCTGGGGATGGGATGGGGGCCTCAGGGTCAGTGCGGGGGTGGGTCATGACCAGGATGGAACAGGGGAAGAAAGAACATCCATGCCGTGGGAACCCATGGACAAAGGAATGGGGAGACTGAGGACCAGCTGTGGAGGAAGGAATGGGGGCCATAAAGGAACTGGCTCAGGACAGAAGTGGGAGGGTATCTTGGGGAGCCTCCTGTCCCCCGCCCGCCGCTGTCTCTGCTCTCCGCCACCCCGTGATGCAAACGCACCAGCTTCCCCAGTATCACACACCCCGCCTCTGTCCACCTGCCCGCCAACCGGGGACTCTCTGGAATCTGATCTGTCTCCCGTCTCAACCCAGTGGCGCTGGCAGCTCCCGAGGGAGGGGCCCCGCCCACACTGTTCCCCAGCAACAGGTGCCTGGCGCTCAGCTCAGGTGGCATCACCCAGGCAATGGCCTAGAAAACCAACCCCCCCAACTTCTACATCAGCTCAGGTGTGCCATCCCCACCCCTGCTGCTGAAACTGGGGGCTGAGCTGAGGGTGTCTGGGGGCCGGGGACAAAGAGCCCGTTGTGCAGGTGGGGGAGGGGGGAAGGGGGAGAGTAGCAGGGGCGCGAGCCCTCCGTGGGGGTGCAGCCCTAGCACCCAACTCTGTTCCTCGGGGAGTGGGACACCACAGAGGAGGGCGTCCCTGAGCCCTGCCCCACAGTCCTCAGGAAAGACACCCCTCCTGAAGACCCCCTCAGAGCCTGTGACTCCCCTCGTGGGGGCAGCCTGGAAGTCACACAGACCATGGCTCAAATCCTGTCCCCCACCCGGGGCCAGTTCATGGAAGGTCAAGGTCCTTAGCCTCCTTGGGTCAAAGATCCCTTTGAGAAGCACACAAACAGGAGCCCCTCATTTTGGGCAGGCCATGAGCTCCTTCAAGGCTCTCCCTGGGTGCTAAGAGCTGAGGATTTTTGTGTGAAAAGGGAGTTGGGGGCTGATGAAAATTCCAGTCTCCAGGGTGGTGGGGAGGACCCCCGGGGGAGAGCTTCTCCACCCGCCCTCCTCCTGAGGAAGTTGGAGCTCACCTGGCCTGTGGGGCAGGGGTGGGAGGCCCCCCAATGCACACCTGGTCGCTGCACCACTCTACGACCCTGAGGGAGGGGAGGGGTGCTAGGTGCCTCCTCACCTGCCCAGTGGGGCTTCATTTATAAAGGATTCTAATTTCAAGTGGCTGCATTGCTTCTGGGAATGGGTTTTAGCAATTTTTTGGAAGAGAGGTTTATATCTTCATCAGATTTGCAAAGGGGTGGGTGCCCCAGAAAAGCACAAGAACCCCTCCCCCTAAAATGGAGCAACTGAGGCCAGTGCCAGCCAGTGGGTCTGATAGGTGGACTCCAATGATTGGAGCTTTCTCCACACTGGGTGCCTCCCCAGAGAGGGGCAGAGATCAACTGGTATGGGCTGACCTGGTGGTCCCCGGCCTGAAGACGGGAGGAGGGTGCTAATGCTAGCTGGCTGGGAAACGGCCAGAGCTCCCTGCTGGCTGTGATGGGCAGGGGGAACCCTAGGCAGGTTGTCCAGCTCATCTAGTGCCCCCTCACGCCCCCAGGCCTCAGATTTCATGGGGGTAGGGGGTGGTTGAGAAGAAGGGCAAATAGAGGCAAGCCTTCAGTGGGCTCCCTCTGGGGCCACCAGGAATCCAGTCACACAGGTTTGGGCAGGCAGGTGTCAGGGAGCGGCAGCCAGCCTGGATCTCTGGAGGGCCCACCGAACCGCACAAAAGGCCTCCCATCCTGGGCAGCCTCAGCCCAGGGCGTTTTCCTTTCCCAGGCCTGGAGAGAGTCTGCCTCCTGCCTTGGGCATAAGGTCACCAACTCATCCTGATTTGCCTAGTACGTTCCTGGTTTGAGCACTGAGTCCTGTGTAGGGGGGTCGGGGGGGACTGGGACAGTTGGTCAGCCTGCAATTGGGCCTTGCTTTAAGGGCCCACCAGTTCCACAGGCAGCTCCAACCCCCTCCCCGCAACGTCGTGATGGGGCCTGATGTGGGCACTACACACACCAGGTAAACGTGGTGCCCAGAGATGGCACTAAGAGGACCCTGAACTTCTTAGATCCCATTTCCTCTTCGGCCCGACATGTCTACACTCTACCCCTGCACTGCCACACGGGAGGTGGGCGCTCAGAGGATGAAGACACCCCTCTCGCCGCCGCCCCCAGAAACCAATCCCAGCCGGACCTGCCGCCGGGGGCGGGGCAGCTTCAGCTTCCTCCCACCTGTCTCCCACTTTTCCCCCTCTTGATAAGGCGCCTCCTCCACAGCCTACACGGAGAGTAAAAGTGTCAGAGAACTAGGAGAGGCACACTGTGTGTGTGGGGGGGGATGGGCAGCAGAGGTCAGAGTCCCAGGGCACCTGGGCAGGAATGTACTGCCCACCCTCAGCCCTCCTCAGGCCACGGCTGGGAGGCCCCAGGCCCCCTCTTAGGTCCTCTGGTCAACCTGGATTCAGCTGGATCTGGGAACCGAAGGGTTAAAGTTGGGGCCTAGGCTGGGCCTGGGACTCGGGCTGGAAGGCTATCAAATGGAGAGGCCAGGACCCCCACTGTGTAGTTACCATCTCAATGACACTTTACTGAGTTCGCAGGAAGCCCCACCTCATCCGCCACCTCCTGGGAAAGAGGTGGGGGAGGAGAACCTTCCCCACTGTACCAATGAGGGAGGAAACCAAGGAAGTGGAGGAGGGCTTGCCCTCCTCACCCCTTCAGGGAGGGACAGAACCGAAACTAACCTTTGTTCTCTCTGGGAGGGCGGAGGGGTAGGAGGCTCAGGTGGGCAGAAGAGACTGCAGCTCAGCTTAGATGGAGGTGAAGTGGGAGGGGGTTAACTCCAATCCTATTGTCCATCTCGCTCCCCTTACAGGGGAACAGGACAAAAGAGGGGAACTGACTGTGGCCACCATGGTGCCAGGAAGGGTATGGAGGTAGCTATGGGGGCTGCACAACAACCCCAAAGGCTGCATCGCCCGTTTCCCTGGGGAGGCACCTGAGGCCCTGAAGTTGCAGGTAGAAAGCCCTGGCTCCGGAACCAAAAGGAGCAGAGGAAACGCTGACATCCCGTAATAATTCTCATGGACTCACGCCCCCATTTTACAGACAAGGGAGCAAGCTCAGAGAGCTAAGGAACTTGGCCAAGAGAACACGTGGGAAACAGGACAAGCCTGATGCAACCCCAGACTGACTTCAAAGCCTCCGGCTCCTTGCCCAGCAACGCTGGCTGAGCTTCCTGAGGGTAAGCTAGGCCTCCTGGTGCCTCTTTCCCCGAAGGCAGTGCAGCCCGCAGCCCAGCCGGGCCACCCCCCACCATGTTGAGCTTCCCTCAAGCCATCCTCCCTGCATCCTGTCCTTTCCTCCAGAGCCAGCCATCCACTCCTCCTCCCACTCCTCGAGGCTCCCTGCGTCATGGGGAAGTCTCTGCACAGAACAGCATCTGTATCTGATTACACGGGAAGCCACCCTCCACCCGGGTTCACTTTCACCGTGTCCATGTCCCCGTCTCAGAAAGCAAAGAGTACTCTCCACTTGCAGCGCGCAGATCAGTGAACTCTGGGGTCAGACGTGGTGTCAACCCCACCCCAGGACCTTGCTGGGCAAGTCACGACTGCCCAATCTCCCGTGTCTCCTGGCTATAAACCAGAGGGAGAAGCCTGCCCTGCTTACCTCCAGGGTTGCCAAAGGCACTGGCTGGGCCGCAAGTGCCCTGCACACCTTAGGTATTATTGTAGGTATTAACTTGGGACTAGAGTATTTAATCAAGATCACAACGGCAGTTTCACTTGTAAACTGGGGCCGACTCCATTGACTGGGTAACAACTTTATTATCAGTCGTAATTGTCAGCTTACAACCAGCAGCAGTTAGCCATCTGAAGCTCTGAGAGTGCTGTCTTCTTTAGGAGCCCACATTCAGTCCTGTCCTTCCTGTTTACTGTCTGATTCTCGGCTCAGAGTGGGGAGGGCTACAGGACATAAAGAGCATAGAGGAAGCAGCAAGCTGGCAGGAATGCGGACTCGGCCACAATTCAGCAAAGGGGAAAGTCAGTCTACTATTTTTCCTGTGCCAGTGAGAGCTTTATCAAGGCACTAGCGCCTTTGGATCCTGTGCGAGTACTCCAAGGGCACCCAAGGCTCAGGTTCAGCAAGGGGTAGGGCCTAACACATGCTTTAGGGAAGCTGAAAGACAGCGTGGCAGGTGGGCCAGCCCCACAACAGAGAGCACACTGCCTGTATGGATTAGATGGTGGCCCCCAACATTATGTCCAGTCCCAAGCCCTGGAACGTGTCAGCGTGGCCTTATTTGAAAAAAGGGTCTTTGCAGGTGTACTTAAGGATCTCAAGGTGAGAGCATTCTGGACTTAGGGTGGGCCCTACATCCAATGACAGGTGTCGTAAGAGAAAAACAAGAGGGAGATGTGAGACACAGCTACAAGGGAGGTCATATGAAGATGGAGGCAGAGATTGGAGTGATGCAGCCACAAACCAAGAACACCTGGAGCCACCAGAAGCTGCAAGAGTCAAGGAAGGATCCTCCCCTAGAGCCTTGGGAGGGAGTATGGCCCTGGGACACCTTGATTTTGGACTTGTGGCTTCTAGAACCAAGAGAGACTAAATTTCTGTTTTAAGCCACCCAGTTTGTGGTGATTTGCTACAGCAGTCTCAGGAAACTCATACACTGCCTTTCTTGCTGGCAGGTCCCAGGCTCTCAGAGGTCTCCCAAGGTCAATTTGGCTTCCTGACACCACTCCTGAGCTGCTGTAGAAGAGCTCATTGAGATAGGACTTCTGCCTGGTTACTTGAGCCCAAGCCACCTGAGTAACAAAGGGAACTTTATTCTGCGTTATACATGCTGGGGAGAAAGGGGGGTGGGTGGTGGTGAAGGGAGGTGGTAAAGATGGGGAGAGAACAGGGGCTTCCTCTCATGACTCACCCTGGGAGCTTTCCTGTCCCTTGGGGATGACTTCAGAGCCCTTGCAATGTGACACTCTTGTTCCAAGGCCCAGTATCGACTGTCCATCAACACCGCTGTTCTTCCCGTGCGCCCAGGCCCAAGGCACCCCAGGATCTATTTCAGCTGAAAGTTTGACTTCTTAAGACTTGGAAGGCAGTTTCTGAGTTTCCAAGAAGCCATACAAACTTCAGCAGAGAAAGACCTTAGCGATGGCATCCAAACCCTTTACTGTACAAGGGAAAATGAGACATTTTGCGTACTCTAGTAAAAGTATTTTTAAATTTTGTTTTCATTTCCTCAAGCCGCGTGCTGTGGGCTCCCAGACCCACCTGCCCAGATCACCAGCCAGTTTATCACTACCAGGAATTAGTTACATTCTCAAATGACCAGGCAAGAGGCTTCCTGTAGGACAGTAGGAAAAAATGGAAGAAATGGCCCCAATCTTCAAACGAGCTTATTTTCAGACTTGCTCCTTCCTCCCCCAAAGCTGGGCTGCTCCCAACACGCCCTCCTTCTTCCCCAAGACGGGCTCCGACCCACGCCCCTGAACCTGCCGGCGGGGAAGGCGGCGAGGGGCATAGCCCCTGAATCCAGTCAGGGCTGCCAACTCACCCGCCCGCAGCCCCTCCGGGGCGGGGAGAGCCGGGCCTTCAGCACGGCGGCGACAGGAAAAAGTGCGGAGGCGGGGGCGGCAGTGGCAGCGGTGGGGGGAAGGCGGGCAGCGGCCAGGGGTCGAGCGGCGCAGGCGGCGCCGGCAGGTTGAAAGGCGAGGGCCGGGCGGGTAGCGGCGGCAGCGGCTGCGGGGGCGGCTCGGCGTTGAGTGGCGGGCGGCCGCGCGCGCCCACGGGCCCTGGCGTGGCGGCAACCGCGGTCTCGGGCAGAGGCGGCAACGGCAGGTGCGCAGGCGGCGGCGCGGGCGCGGGGAGGCGCGGCAGGCCCTGCAGGGCGAGCGCGGCGGCGGGCGGCGCGGAAGCCCAGGCCTCGGGCGGCAGGTCGGGCAGCGCCGCGTGGGCGCCGGGGCCCCAGGGCGCCAGCGGCTTGGGCCGCAGCGGGAGCGCGGGGAGGGGCGGCAGTTCGGCCAGCGCGAGCGCCGAGGGAGGCGGCGGCGGCGGCGCGGGGCTCAGGCCGGGCGGCAGTCCGGGCAGCGGCGGGTGCGGCAGGGACGGAGCAGGAGGTGGGGTCAGGGATAGAGATGCGCGGGCCCGGCCTAACCGCGAGTGGACGCGGGCCCGGGCCAGCCGCGGATGCGAGCGGGAGCGAGGAAGCCGGGACGCCAGCTTGGCCACCACCGCCGCCGCGCCAGGGCCCCGCGCGAACAGCCCGCGGAGGCCTTGTTTCTCCAGCAAGTGGCCACGCGCCGCGCTGCGAGAGGCCCAGCCAATCGGAGCCGTGCGCCACCGCGCTCCAGCCAATCAAAGGCCAATGCGCCGGTGACCTGTGCGTTTCTCCCGCCGGCTGGCACGAGCTGTCACTGGCAGCCAATCAGAAGCAGCAGCACTCACTGTCAAGGTCTTCTTCCCGCCCCTCCTTCAGTTCCAGCCAATCACAGTATTCCGGGTTGCCGCAGGCTCCACCCCTCACCATCCCTGAGGCCAGGCTCTGCGTGAGCAGTGGGCGCCCCCAACTGGCCTGAGGGTCCAATTAGCGCGCAGCCCCCTCTACAGCCCCGCCCGCCTTCCCTACGACAGCCAATGAGGAGAGTGTATGGATCTCTTTCTTTGGCGGGGTTTGCCCTTAGGGATTCCGGAGTGATGCTCCTGGTGTAGGTCACGATCTACACAAATCCCCGATGAATGATCTTACAGAAAAGATGAAAAGATATCAATTCAAAAGCAAAGCTTGACATGCAGCATTTGTGTTAACGTTGTTAAGAACGGTTGTAAACAACACAGATGGGTGACAATCAGGAAAAAATGAGAAATGGTCAATCTATTTAAAATAGGAATATAGAAATCTTTATTAAAACATATTAGAGGGCTTCCCTGGTAGCACAGTGGTTAAGAATCCGCCTGGCAATGCAGGAGACACGGGTTCGAGCCCTGGTGCGGGAAGATCTCACATGCCACGGAGCAACTAAGCCCTTGCGCCATAGCTACTGAGCCTGCTCTCTAGAGCCCGCGAGCCACAACTACTGAAGCCCGTGCGCCTAGAGCCTGTGCTCCACAACAAGAGAAGCCACCACAATGAGAAGCCTGTGCACCGCAACAAAGAGTAGCCCCTGCTCGCCGCAACTAGAGAAAGCGCATGCACAGCAACAAAGACCCAATACAGCCAAAAATAAATAAATAAATTTATTTAAAGAAAAAAAAACAATATTAGAGGGCTTCCCTGGTGGCACAGTGGTTAAGAATCCGCCTGTGCATATAGGGGACACAGGTTAGAGCCCTGGTCCAGGAAGATCCCACATGTCGCGGAGCAACTAAGCCCCGGCGCCACAACTACTGAGCCTGCTCTCTAGAGCACGCAAGCCACAACTACTGAAGCTGGCGCGCCTAGAGCCCTTGCTCCGCAACAAGAGAAGCCACCGCAATGAGACGCCGCGCACTGCGACAAAGAGTAGCCCCCATTCGCTGCAACTAGAGAAAGCCCGGATGCAACAATGAATACCCAGTGTGGCCAAAAATAAAATAAATAAATTTTAAAAATATATAGGGGCCTCCCTGGTGGCGCAGTGGTTGAGAGTCCGCCTGCCGATGCAGGGGATACGGGTTCGTGCCCCGGTCTGGGAGGATCCCATATGCCGCGGAGCGGCTGGGCCCGTGAGCCATGGCCGCTGGGCCTGCGCATCCGGAGCCTGTGCTCCGCAACGGGAGAGGCCACAACAGTGAGAGGCCCGCATACCGCAAAAAAATAAAAAATAAAAAATAAATGAAAAATAAAATAAAAAATATATATTAGAACATTTCTCAGTGGGTTAGAAAGGATATCATCCACTGCCCTCACTGAGACAGTCTGCTCTGTGCCCAAATGCTGCTCTTAATCCTGTTCTCCAGTAAAGAGACGATGTGGTTTATTCCACACCTCAGGTCAGAGAAACACAAGATGATTTTTTTTAAAGAAATGACAAAAAAAAAAGAAAAAAAGAAAGAAATGACATCCAGGATTTATTTATTTATTTTTAATAAATTTATTTATTTAATTTATTTTTGGCTGTGTTGGGTCTTCATTGCTGCCCACAGGCCCTCTCCAGCTGCAGAGAGCAGGGGCCACTCTTCGTTGTGGTGCACGGGCCTCCCACCACTGTGGCCTCTCTTGCTGCGGAGCACGGGCTCCAGGTGCGCGGGCTTCAGCAGTTGCAGCATGTGGGCTCAGCAGTTGTGGTTCACGGGCTCCAGAGCACAGGCTCAGCAGCCGTGGCGCTTGAGCCTAGCTGCTCACGGCATGTGGGATCTTCCAGAACCAGGGCTTGAACCCGTGTCCCCTGCATTGGCAGGTGGACTCTCAACCGCTGCGCCACCAGGGAAGCCCAAGATGATATTTTTAAAGAATCAATACTTCTGTGAAAAAGCAAAAGTCTATAATGATTCTCAAATAGAGCAAATTAAATGAGGTATGCTAAGAGAAATCAGTCTGGAATTCCAATAATGTTTACACAACCTCCTCAAGGTTGTTCAACCCAAAACCTTGTGCATACTGCAGTCAGATTTTGGTCTACACTTGTTATCCTAAATCAGGCCACAGAAAGACAAGCTGAGTTCCTCATAGGGTGCCAAATCCCATCAACTCTATTCAGCTGGAATTCTTCAGTTAAGACAAAACTTCACCAGATTGCAAAAGGTGTAGGCTTGGGAAGGCACAGCTCAGAACAGAGGCTCAGAGAGACTGGTTCCAGGACTAGCCAAGACCTCGGTCAAAGTTCAGAATAGCAGATCAATCCCCAATTGCGCAACCTTCATTCTGGACCCAGCCTAGGAGAGTAATTTGCTTCCACATTTCTGGGTGATTAAACTTATAATCATGGGATGAGAAAACGAAGCAATCCAGTAGCACTGATTACTGACATTGGATTAGTAACTGGCTTTTTAAAATGTTTGAAAGTGTTCAGTAATCTGAGATATTAAATATCTGATTTATTCATTTCCAAGAGGGGCTCATTTCCAAGAGCCCCTTAAGTGCTTAGGAAGAAGTTGCTGCTTGGATTTGTACACACGTACGCCACCCCCTCACCCTGTTAAGAGATCAAGTAGATTATGTGTGTAATTATTTGAAGTGTCTAAGGGAATTAAATTAATCAGGCTTGTAAAGCATGCTAAATATTTAGGGAGAGGGGATATGGGAACATATGTATATGTATAACTGATTAAATTTGTTATAAAGCAAAAAATAAAAATAAATAAAAATAAATAAATATTTAGGGAGAAGCTGATCTGTCAAATTTATAATCTAATTGAGTACTAATCAAAGAATGTGAAAGTGAGTTTTACATCCAAATTATAAGGCCAATCAATACAATGAGGTCTGGAAGCAAATATAATGGCTTAAGGAAAATGAGATTTTTAGTTGGATCATTTTAATAAGTTAATTATAAATTAAAACACAAATGACGCACAAGTCCCCTAACTTGGACATGGCTCCATCGCTAGATTGTGACCACGTGATTCCCCCCTCCCCGAGGGCAGGCCTGAGTTTTCACATCTCTCCCATCTGGAGCACAGCCCCTGGCACACAGCTGTGTTGATGTTTGTTGAAGGAATGAATAAGGGGCCCCCAGCTGGCCCCCAAACCAGCCAGTGATCCCCTGCACACAGCACACAGAGGCAAACAGGGAAGCACATTGTCTTTATTGATAGTTCCAGCCCACAGGAGACCCCAGGCCAGAGGCCAAGCCCGAGGGTCTGGCCAGCCTCGCCTGGCAGACCAGGCTCTGATACAGAGGCGCTCAGGGTGGGCAGTAAATCTGCTCTGGTGCTCAGCATTTCCCAAGAGGGCAGCAGCCTGGGAAGAGGCAGAGCAGGGCCGTGGTGAGCCCTGGCTCCCTCCTCCCCCCCTGGGGGACATGAGTCCTCTCCCTCCCCTGGCCTCTGAGGCCAGTCACCCAGCAGACACACACAGGTAGCCTGAGAGCTGGCTATATGTCCCCCCCGAGGGCTGGGGGTGTCCCCCAGTGCAGCCTGGAGGGGCAATGGTGGTGGCATGGGATGAGTGGGGGCAGGGGCCCTGCATTCCCTCTCACCTCCATAGCCATTTCCCATCAGGCCATTGCTGCCTCGCTTCACCTCAGGGCCCCCTAAGGCACACAGACAAGCCAGGGCACCCCAGTCACCAGAGGACTTCGCAGTCCTCCTGCCCACCCCAGCTTTACCCCAGGCCCTGGGAGACCCCCACTCACCTAAGGGCCCAGGGCCCAGCTCTGGCCACAGCTGCCCACAGGGCCCTGGGGGGAGGGGCAGAGGTGAGAACACTGAGTCCCTTCTGTCCCCCTGCTACTCCCTCCACCAGGAGTGCCCTCCCTCCATCTCTGCATGGCTATAAGGTGGGCTGTACGGCTAGGCCCAGGGCCCAGAGCCTAGCTCTCCACAGCCACCTGACCCCTGATGACCCGTTCCCACACACCCCATTACCTGGCTGGCTCCTGACCTCTGGATATGCACCTCCGGCCCCATATCTAGGCCTCAAGTTGGCCCCCCAGGGCTGGAGGGAGGGCCAGGGAGAGCCCCTCGGGGCCCCGGCCTGACCTGAAGGAGGAGAGCTGGCTTGGGACTCCTGCTCACCGGAGTTGTACATTCAGGATGCCCCAGTCCTTCCAGGGTCTCAGAGCCCCTCACCCACTCGGCCTGGTCCCTGCCACCCTTGCTAGGGTTCCCTCTGCTCCCCCAACGTTTCTTACCATTTCCTCCAGGGGCTGGAGCAGCCACATTGGGGCGCACAACTGCTGCCCTCTCATACCCTGCAAGAGACCCAGCTGACTCCTGCCCTGCCCCTGGACATCCCTTCCCCCACCCTCTGCACGGTGTCCCCTGGGTCCAACTCACCATTCCAAAAGCCATCAGTCCCAGGGAACCCTGGAAGAGGAAAGAGAAGGTCAGAGGCAGGAGCAGGCCCTGAGCCCAGAAACCCCCACCCCACCCTACCCAGCAGCCCCAGGCACCTGGCTGTGCGCGGGCCTCAGGGAAGACCCCGGCTCCCAGACCACCATTCCTGTAACCAAAACCTGCAGGAGAGCGGTGGGAGAGGGGCTGGTTGGGATGGGGCGGGGGCAGCATGAGGGGGGCCAGGGTGACCTGCTCATGGAGAGACAGGGAGGGGCAGACAGACAGACTGACTCAGAGGCAGCCTAGAGAGGACCTCCCACAATCCCCCACCATCATCCAGCTAACCCAGTTGAGCCCACCTTCTGGAAGCCGTCCCTCCCTCCCTCTGGGCACTTCCCTTTCTGCCTGCTGAGTCTGTCACTCTGCCCTCACCTGAGACAGGATCCCACTGGCTCTGGCCACCACTGTGGTCCAGCACATAGTACATAATTGCTGGGTGGATAAGGACAGAGACTGACAGACAGACAAGGAGCACTCTCTGTAAGGGAGACACAGCTCGTGCCCAGGATGGGGACGCGGGGGCTCACCGACTTTCTGGGGCTTGAGGCCACCACCAAAGCCTGGGGGAGAGGAAACAGTGGTCAGAGATAGCCGGTTTCACCTCCCTGCTTCCTGGGCTGGTGGAGGGGAGAGGAGGGAGAACTCAGGCGAAGGGCCTCCTCACCCAGTTCTGCTCCTGGTCTGTAGCCATTCAGAGGCTGGTACCCTGTGAGGGGAATGGAGATGAGCAGGGAGGACCCAGACTTTCCCGAACTCCTTGGAGGCCCAGTATGGACCTTCTGGACTCTGAGGAGGAAGGGACTCTCCTCATCCACAGGGAATGGAACCAGAAGAAATGAGATAAGAAAGCAGCAAGAGATACCAAGGGTAGACTCAGAGAGGGACTTCCTGGCCTTAAGGTACCTGAACACCTGAGATGACCCAGGGAACAAGGGAGATGGAGGAATGACCTGGCATGGGGTGGGGCAGGGAAGGCAGACATACACCTGCTTCCTGAGGTTTCAGCCCCCACTGGACAGCTGGAGTAGGTACTAGAAGGAAAGCCAGGGGATAGGAGTGAGCCCAGGGTGGGGCAGGTGGGGAATGCTGCAGACTGCCATGGGGGAAGGGGCTGGGGGAGCTGTCATATTGGGGGTCATGTGGGGTCTCAGGGCCAGAGTTCAGGCTTTTCCTCACTGACTTGCTGGAGATCAGGCCTGGGAGATTCTGAGTGGCCCAGCCAGGCCCAGGCCCTCCTGGGACCAGGTACCCACCAGGGCCCCTCAGGTCCTTCATCCGCACTGACCTGGGAACTTGCTGTTCTGCACTGGGGGAGGGGGCTGGGATTTCAGGCCCCAGCCACCTGCTTTATCGCAAGGGATCCCTGGAGTGAAGGCCTGGCAAGAAGCCGTGGAGGGACCCCACCACTGCAGGGACCTAGATGGGGAGGAAGGGAGGGGGCAGTGAGCCCAGGCCAGTGCCACCCCCAGGGTGCCCTCCTGGCCTCCACATGGCCAAGCCACCCGCCTGTGGTGGCTTCTAGGGCAGACACACCTTCCAGGGGAGACAGTGGCCAAGCCAGAAAAAGCCCAGCTCCCATGGGCCACAATCTGCTCTGGGGACAAGGTGACCCAGCCACCTGATGTAGTTCCTGCTATTGCCCACCTCGCCCTCCACCTTCCAGCAATATCCCCCCATTTCCCTCTGTTCCCCGTCCCCTCACCTGGCTGGGCCCCCAGCCCATTGCCATTGCCATATCCTGGAGAGGAAAGGCAGGGATGTGAGGGACAGTATTGGGCAGGGGGGTTCTGGAAGGACAGCAGGAGGAGGTGCAGGACAGGGATGGGGAGGGCTCTGGCTCACCTGGCTTCTGAGGTTTCAAACCCCCTCCCAGACCTGCAGGAGAGACAGAGGAAGCCTCAGACCTGACCAGTCCTTCCCCAGAAAGGAGCCCTCTGTCTCCCCTACTGAGGCCACCACTGAACTCACCTGGAGGGAGCTGCAGCCCATTCCCTGGCATGTATCCTGGGAGAAAGTGTGGGCATGAGGGCAGGGGCTGGGTGGGGGAGACTTCAGAAGGGGCAGAAAGGAGGCAGGGATGGACTCACCTGGCTTCGGAGGGCTCAAGCCCCCTCCCAGGCCTGGGGAGAGACAGACAGAGGCTGAGTGACAGGTGGACCCCACCCTGCCCCTTCTCTTCCTCTTTGCCCAGTGCGCCCTGTGCCCCCTCTTCCCCACCCCCCAGAACTGCAGGGCCTGACCCTGCCCCCCTCACCTGGCTGGGGCCCTTCACCTGGGAAGGCTCCAACTCCCAGCCCATTCCTGTAAACTGGGGAGACAGAGTGGGAGTTATGAGGAAGAATAAAGTGGGGGGAGTAGACAGTTCCTGGGGGTAAGAGAAGTGGGGGGGTCCAATTCTGACACCAAGTCCAATTCTGGGGTTTTTCCAACACCACCAAGTAATTCTCAGACACCATCTGGGTGTCCTACAATTTAACTCAAGTCCGACACTGTCTACCTGGAGACAGCATGAGATCCCACAGGTCGAAGGCTCAGACTTCTCCCCCCAGCCCCACCCCACATTTCAGGCACCAATTTCTAGTCTAAGTTGTCACCTGTGCTTCTGACCAACTGGTTGTAGATCAGAGATTCCCACCACCCTTAGGTTTGACTAATTTGCTAGAGCGGCTCACAGGACTCAGGGAAACATTTTACTTACTAGATAATCGATTTATTATAAAAGGATATAACTCAGGAACAGCCAGTTAAAAGAGATGCAAGGGACAAGGCACGTGGGAAGGCACGAAGAGCCACCCTCCCAGCACTTGCACGTGTTCACCAGCCCAGAAGCTCTCCAAATCCTGTTCTTTCGGGGTTTTATGGAGGCTTCATTACATAGGCATGATTGATTAAATCATTGACCAGTGGTGACTGACCTCCAGCCCCTCTCCCCTACCTGGAGGTCATGGAATGGGACTGAAAGTTCCAACCCTCCAATCACATGGTTGCTTCTCCTGGCAACCAGCCCGCACCCTCAGATGACCTAGGGGCTTTCCAAAAGTTACCTCATTAACATAACAAAAGACATATCCCTCTCCCTCCCTCCCCCCTCCCTCCTTCTCTCTCTCTCTCTCTCTCTCTCTCTCTCTCTCTCTCTCTCTCTCTCTCTCTCTCTCTCTCTCTCTCTCCAGGAAATTCCAAGGCTTTCTGGAGCACAGTGCCAGGAATGTGAGGAAGATTAAACATACATATTTCTTCTTATAAATCACAATATCACAGGGTGGGAAGAGAGAAAGGGAGGGTTTACCTGGCTTCTGAGGCTTCATGGCCTCAGCAATGCTTGGAGAAGAAAGAGATGGGAGCAGGTAAGGGACCCATGACACCCCTCTGAGCCTCTCCTCCAGAACCCTGGCATCTGCCCCCAGCACCCACTCCTGTACCTGGTCCATAGCCAATGGGAACCGCAGACCCTGTGGGGATGGGCGGGAGGTGGGGGCGTGGGGAGAGGTTGAGGAACACAGGAGGCCAGAAACTGGGCTTCCCTTTCCTCCCAGTTTAGGGACCAGAAAACTTGGAGCCTCCTCTGCTGCATTCCATTACCAACTCTGCCCTCTCCAAGGAGCCCAGGAGAGGACCCTCAGAACCGAGTCTGGGTGGGGGCCACCTTGCCCCCTCCTCTCTCTTCCTCGCCCAGCCTCCAGCTTTCCCAACCCCTCAGTTCTGAGCTGGGGGGCCTGTGAGGGATGGAGGGATGAGCAGGGGGTTGGGGACCCTGGCTAAGTTAGAGGCAAGGATTTGTGGTCCCCCCTACAGAGCCAAGCCAGAACCCTGGAGGCTCTCCTCACCCCCTCTTAATCCTTCACCAGTCCTGCCTCTTGAAGGCCTGGGAGGGAGATGGGAGAGAATGCCTAGATGTGGACCACACCCCAGAGCCCACCAGTCTCACCTGGCTGGGATCCCAGCCCGTTGCTATTCCCAAATCCTGGGGGGACAGATGGAGATGGGTGTGTGAGTAGGGGGAGGGGAGATTAGGGTTTGGGGGGAGGTGGAGAGACATGCCCGGACAAGGCTCACTTGGCTTCTGGGGTCTCACACTGGCTCCGAAGCCTGGTGGAGAGACAGGGGGCAGGTTAGGGCTCCTGGCCCCATCCCTAGGCCTCCCTAGCATCTCCAGGCAGGCCCGCCCCTACCTGCTACATAGCCATTTTGTTTGTTTTGTTGTTTTTTTTGTGTGTGGTACGCGGGTCTTTCACTGTTGTGGCCTCTCCGTTGTGGAGCACAGGCTCCGGACGCACAGGCTCAGCGACCATGGCTCACGGGCCCAGCCGCTCCACGGCATGTGGGATCTTCCCGGACCGGGGCGCGAACCCGTGTCCCCTGCATCGGCAGGCAGACTCTCAACCACTGCACCACCAGGAAAGCCCTACATAGCCATTTTGAGCTGCAGGGCCTGGGGGCAGGAGACAGGGGCTCTGGGTACAGCCTCTCTGAGGCCCCTGCACAAAGCAAGGTCCTTTAGCTCTACCCCACCACCCCACCCCAAGCCGGGCCCTCAGCCTCCTCCTGGGGTCCAGCCTCCCTGTGGAGCCTGAACGCCATCCCAGCTGCCTGGGTCCAGTCTGGTTGGTGTCACCACCACCACCCACACCAACCAGCCAGGAAGGTGGACACCTTGACGTCCCCTGTCCCCTCACCAACCACATGCTCTGCTCTGGGTACGAGCTCCCGCCTCCTTGGCCCCCAGCCATTTCCAGAGCCTGTACCCTCTCTGGTCCTCTCTCTCTCAGATGCCCCAGCTCAATATTTTCAGTGGGGCACGGCCAGCAGGCCCCCGCCTCTCCTCCACCTCCCCAGAATGTGCCCCCGTTACATTCACTCTCCTTTCCTGCCTGCCTCCTCCTGCTGCCCGGGCTCGGGAAGACCTGCCGCCCCACCTGGTTGGGCTGCCCTGGGGACATTTGTTGAAGGAGTATTTGTTGTGTGACGCCAGATGGGAGGGCGGGTTTCACCTGGCTTCTGAGATTTCAGCCCTCTGAGGCCTGGGGAAGAGAAGGAGACTGTCCAGTGAGTCCACCCGGATCCCCATCCCCTCAGAGCTAGGGACAGCACCTCCACCCCTGCATCAGCCACCCCCTCTGAGCCCTGCGCCCCTAGAGCTCTGGGGTCGCACCCGGCTGGGCTCCATTCCCGGTCCCAAACCCTGGGGAGACAGAGCAAGAGGCCTGAGCAGAGATCAGGGACTCAGGAGAGATCAGGAGTCTCAGGACTCCGGAGAGGTCAGGAGCACAGATGCAGAGATGACAGACAGAGCCCAACAGAGCAGAGCATGGCTCACCTAGCTTCTGGGGTTTTCCTTTCCAGAAACCCCCACCTTTGGGTCTCCGCCACCCCACCCCCAACTCAGTCCCGGTCCCCTCTCTACCTGGTCCAAAGCCATTTAGATCTGAGAGACCTATGGGGGGGTGGGTGTGACACAGGAAATCTGGATGGCACTGAAGTGAGAGTGAGCCCCAGCCTCCCCGCCTACCCAGACCCCTGCCCTCCCCTTCCACGTCCCTCCATTCAACCTAGCTAGGTTCACAAGAGGGGTGGGGAGCTCACTGGGGGGACCTGTGATAGGAAAAGGGCTGGGGAGACTGAGGCGGCTGAGAGATGGGATCCCAGATCCAGCCTTCCTCCATCCCTCTGGCCCAGAAGATTCCTGGGGTCTTAACATCCTTGCTCCTCCTTGCTCCCACTCTGGATGACAGGAGCCCAGCCCACCCACCGCCCAGAAACGCCAGCAGCCTCCTCCCCGAGTTCTCCAATCCCTGCCTACTCCAGGTAGACAAGGGCTTTTGCTCCCTGCTTAAAATCACAAAGGTGTGTCCCACTGCCAAGTTCAAGTCCCCGCAGGCCTCCAGCCTTGGGCTGTGTCCTCTGGCTTTCCACCTCTGGTGGATTGCCCCCCAGGCCTGACCACAGCCTGTAACAGCCACCTGGGGGTCTCGGCTTGGGTACTGGGCCCAGAGGGTCTGCAGCCGGGTCAGGGTTGACCGGCTCTGTCTGCAGTGTGCAGCCAAGGTCGGGCTCAGGCAGGCACTTGGGAAAGTTGGTGGAATGAGTGAGCTTCTAAGAGGCCCCCTGTTAGGAGCCCAGAGTGGTGGCCGGCAGTGACCTCTCCCTCCCCCAGCAGGCTGGGCCCTAGCCATCTTCACCTGGCTGGGCCCCCAGGCCATGGCCAATGCCCTGTCCTGGAAAGGAAAAGCTGTATGTGAGCAGTGGATTGGGGGAGGACTTGGGATGGGGACAAGGACAGGGATGGACAGGGACAGAATTAAGATGGTGGGACGGAAGGGCAGGGTCTCTGTCTCACCTGGTTTCTGAGGTTTCATGCCCCCTCCTAAGCCTGGGGAAAGAAGAACTGAGCCACATGCAATGTGGACCCCTCCCAGCCCCTATTCTCCCCCAAGAAATCAAGTTTCTGCCCTCCCCCTCCCTCCTTCCTAGGACCCCAGGTGCCCTCACCTGGCTGGGCTCCAACTCCTGGGAAGGCCCCAGCTCCCAGCCCATTCCCGCTGCTGAGTCCTGGGGAGAGAGAGCAGGAGTGAGTAAGGGGAGCAGGGGTGGGGGTGGAGGGACGATGGGGGGCAGAGGACAGGGACATAGGGACAGGGTGGGGCTCACCAGGCTTTTGAGGTTTCACGCTCCCTCCAATTCCTGAGAAAGAGACAGAGACTCGGTGAGGGAGACTAGAGCTCCTGTGAACCCCGAACCCAAGCACGTGCCGCCAGCTCCCCCCACCACTCCCCTACCTGGTCCCTGGCCGTTCTGAGCGGGGCCTGTGGAGAGCAGGAGGGTGGAGGCTGGAGCCCAGCCCGTGCTGGGTGGGCCCACACCTCCTGTGGTGTCCTCACCCCACAACCTTTGTGCCCCCCAAAAGTTATTCCCCTGGAGCATGCCCAGAGAGGAGCCTGGAAGTCTGGAAAAGCCTCCCCAAGACCACAGCTCAAGCCAGAGGAGTGGCAGCAGTGGCTCATCCCTGGGAGGGTGGCACAGTGGCAGGGCTGGGGACAGAGTGAGAGGGCTCCCCTGCACCTGGTTTCTGAGGTCTTACGCCCCCTCCCAGCCCTGGAGAGTTACAGAGAGATTGACACTGACCTCTACCAGCCCCTCCCCTAAGAATGTGGGCCGGGACCCTGAATCCCCCTTGCCTGCCCCTCCCTGCAGCCCCCTGGCCCTGGAAAAGCACCAACGCTGAATCCATTTCTGCTCCCAAATCCTGGGGACACAGAGGTGGCGCTGTTGGCTGTGGGCTGGCAGGTTGGGGCAGGCAGAAGGGGCCAGGATAGAAATGGGTGGGGAGAGTGCCAAGATGGGCAGGGCAGGGCTCACCTGACTTCGGAGGTTTCATGCCCCCTCCCAGGCTGAGCCCCTGCCCTCCCCCCAGAAAGCAACTCTCTCCCGGTTCCCTGATTCTAGCTCTGTTCACGCCTTCCCCCTCCCTGGACCACAGGGTGGTGCCCCAGGTGCCCTCACCTGCCTGGGCTCCCAGCCCTGGGAAGGCACCAGCTCCCAGCCCATTTCCATATCCTGGGGAGACAGAGCCAGAGGGGAGGATGGGGGGAGGGGCTGGGGATTCAAAGGGCAGGTAGATGGAGAGGTGGGCAGAGGGGCGGTCATGGAGCAGGTCTCACCTGGCTTCTGGGGTTTCACCCCCTTTCCAAAGCCTGGGGAGAGAGATGCAGTAGATGAGGGCACCCCAGGGATCCAGCCTCTTCCTGGGGCTCCATGAGCTGAGGGCTAAGGTGGGGGGCATTTGTGGTCCCAGCTGAGGCAGGGGTGGAGCAGGCGTGCCCTTGTTCTCCATTCCCCAAACCAGAAAACTGGAACCGTTTTGGTCCTTCCCTTTGCCTCCAGTGAGTCACCAGTTGTGCCCTGAGGGAGCCCGGGGGAAGACCCAGTGGTATCCTCCCCACCCCTCATATCCAAACCCATCTTTTTCCTGGAACCTCCTCACCTGGCTGGGTGGCAGCACCTGGGAAGGCCCTGACTCCCAGCCCATTCCCGTTCCTAAACCCTGGGGAGACACCTGGGGAGACGGGGCAGAGAGATGGGGAGAGACAGGTAGGGTGAGGCTCATCCGACTTCTGGGGTTTCACGACCCCTCCAATGCCTGAGAGGGGGATGGGAGTCAACTGAGGGTCTCAGGAGACCCCATGTCAGGGGTGCCCCTAGAATCCTGGCCCCACCTCCACCTGTTCCCTAGCCATTGGGAGCTGGAGGGCCTGTGGGGAGAAGAAGCCATGAACTGGGTGGGTTTGGGGTGAGGGTGCAGGACCCTTGGACCCCACCAGAAACAGCAAACTTGAAGGCTCTCTGTCTGTCCCTTCACCCCCTGGAATCATTCACCAATCCTGCCCTCTGCTCCAAGGTCTCGGAAGGAGCAGGGGGAGGGGCAATGCCCAGCCCCACCACTCACCTGGCTGGGCTTCTAGCCCATGCCCATTGCGGAATCCTGGGAGAAGAGATAGAGGTGAGGTGTGTGAGAGAAGGGTGGGGAGACAGAGAGAGAGCCGGGGCCAGGCAGGGCCCACCTGGCTTCTGAGGTTTAACACCCTCTCGGAAGCCTGGGGGAGACCCAGTGAGCCAGTGAGAGACCCAGGACACCCTCCACCCCATAGCCATTCTGAGCCAGGGCCTGTGAGAACTCAGCTCCAGTCCGTTCTTCCCAAGAAGGGTGGGGGGTGCAGGAGGGGCCCTGGCTCCTGGGAGCCCACTCCCCTTTCTTCCTTCTTTCGGCTCTGAGCTGGCCCAGGGCCTCGCAGTGAGCTGGACTTGCCCGCCCTGGAGCTGGGTTCTGTGGGCAACCGGGGACAAGCAGGGACAGGAAAGAGTTGTACCCCCGGGGCGTGTACATGGTGAGACAACAGAACCGCCTTGATGGATTCCTGGGACAGGGGAGCGGTGTGTAGGAGGGAAAAGACAAGGCCTGCAGGAAGGGTGGTGGGCGGGCTTCTCCACCCGGGGCTGGGGTGGGGGGTGAAAGTGCAGCAGTGTGGTCCCCAAGTGTTTCTGAGATGGCTGCCTCCCCCAGACCCAAATCCCATTTGCCCATGCCTTACCTGCTCCTAGACCACTGCGGGGGCCGTAGCCTGTGGGGGAAACGGGAAGTTGAGCCTGCGGGGCAGGAGGGGCCAGAAGCTGGGTGTTCTGCTCTCATTCCAAGGACACAGAGCTGCCCCGCCCGCCACCCCTCAGCCAGCTTTACCTGATGGATATCCATTCAAGCCTCCTAAGCCTGTGGGGTCAGGAAGAGAGGGTGACTTAAGAGCCAGCAAAGAGCTGAATCTGGATGCTCCCTGCAAAGCGAGAGAGCACACCCCCCTCTCTGGGCCTCAGGTACCCTGGGGTCACCGCAGGGTGAGCAGACTGGTGGCAGGGGCAGGAGAAGTGGAAGAGTCCCTGGCATGGAGGGAGGTGTCTGGGTAATACCCCTGGGAGCAGATCCCCCTGTACCCTCTTCCAGGGGCAGCTGCACCTCTGGCCTCCATTCTCTTTTTTTTGTTTTTTTTTTGGCCTCCATTCTTACTTGAACCCCTCCCTTCCTGGAAATCCCATCCTCGACCCCAGCCCCGAAGTCTCTCTCCTGCAGCTTAGGTGTGTCAGGTCTCAGGAGGAAGCCCCTCTCCCACCTGTAAGGCCCCACAGGTCCCTGGAGGGAAGACCCTTCCGGACACCCCACCCCCGGCCCCGCCCCAACTCGCCTTGTCTCCTCCCTTCCTGTCCTATCTCCATGCCTTTGCCTCAAGTCACTGCCAGCGATGTCCTTCCCCTTTCCTGTTGCAATCTGACCCCCACCCCCACCCCGCAAAACCAGCTCCAGGCCTTCCTCCAGCCCTGATGTTCTCACACCCAGGGTTGAGATTCTGCCCCATCTCAACTCAGTTCCAAGGGTGCAAGCTGTCTGTTTCTCACACTTGAGCTGACGTGAACAAGGTCACCTGCCAGGAAGAGATGCATGACCCTGTGTTCTCCTGGGCCCCAGATCTGGATCCCAGAGCAGGGAACATCTGGGGTGCTCCCCCAGAGAGCTCCCAGACCCCTGCGAGGGGAAGACCAGGCCCTCTTCCTTGACCCCAGAGCCTAGAGGATCCACTTACCTTTCCCCAGGCCAGGAAACAATGGAGGTAGCCCTAGGGGAGGAAGGGGGGTCCTGACTCGGGGCACGGACCCCAGGCATCTATCCCCCAGTCTCCCATGCCCAGCCCAGATTCACAGACCCTCCCCTCCTTCTCTCTAGAGCCCCAGCATCTGGCCCAATGCTCTACCTACACTCCTAGCCCCAACTTCAGCTGCCCAGACCCACCAGCAGCCCTGCTGCCTGCTCTCACCGCCTTGCAGGCTTTCAGAAGTCAAGCAGAGCAGGAAAAGGGTGGAGGGGAAGGTCCAGGTGCTCATGATGAGGGCAGAGTGAGAGGGCACCCACCCTTTGGGCCTTTAAACACCTCTGCTATGTGGGGGCCCACACCCAGCTCCACCCACTGTGAGTAGCAGAGGCTCCGCTGGGCTGGCAGACCCCAGGGGGCAGCACACCCCCGCCCCCGCCGGCCTCGTCCCTACTCACCTCTCATCCATCATGGGTGCTGACAGCCGGGACAGGCCCCCACCTAGCCCCCCAGGCTCCTCCACCCCTGTCAGGGACTGGGGCCCTGGCGCCAGGCCTGGAGGGCTCAGCTGCTCCCCCCAGCAGCTGGCGAGGGCAGACAGGCACCCCAGGCCCAGCCTAAACACAGCTGGGGGTGGGGGTGGGGGGGAGCCAGGCCCAGAAATGTGGGCGTGGCTTGCAGGGGAGGCTCTGAATGAGTTACTATATTACAGGAAGGAGACACAGTGGCCAGGGAACAGTGTAGCAGACTGTATCAGGACTGTAACACTGTATCCCACAGGCAGGCGTGTCCTCGAGAGGAGCTGGGCTATTAACCCATCTAACCCTGGAGACCGCAGTGACCACACCAGGAGACGGCCCTTTGCCCCCAGCTGAGTCTGGGTTTGCAAGAGTGGGCCTGAGCCTCCCTTCCATGAAGGATGGTGACACACAGGGATGGGTCACCCCATGCTCAGCCTGTCCAAGAGTCCCTGCTGTTTCTCAAAGGCTCAGCCAGGGCCCAACTGCTGCACGAGTCCCTCCCAGCTTCACCTCCATCTCCTGCTCTGCTCCAGCTGCACTGACTCTAACTTTACGGACAGAATCTGGGGGAGGGGGAGCTGCTCAGGGTGCAGTGGGGGCAGGAGTGCAAAAAGAGTACCTGGGGGTTAGTAAGCACTCTCCATTCCTCAGGTGGGCGGATGAGCCAGGAGCTGGGGCCTGGGAGCAGTGGGCTTGGTGGGGAGCCGAGTACAGGAGACCCAGAGAGGTAGGCCCGGGAAATGCCAGGATTTGGGGCCTGGACCCCAGCCCAGGTAGAGGGCTGAGAGGGTGGCTTGAGGGGCCTTTAGCACAGCTGCATGTTCAGAAGATGTCTGACCAGCGGGCGCCTGGCCTCCTCTTCAACTGGCCTCCCCCAGATTCCCACCCTGGCAGGTGGTGCTGTTGTGAGCAGCTGGCAGGGAGCCTACTGACATGGGCTGTGCCATTTTAGGCGATGCACTCCTTGGGCCTCCAACTTGCACTTCTGACACCCCAGCTGTCACCTTGCGCTGGGCTCCCAGCTCTGGCGCCTCAAAGTTGCTCCTCTATTCGGAGGCTGGGCCATGTTCCCTCACACCTAGGGGCAAAAGGTAGCCCAGGGCCTAGCTCCATCAGGGGCTCTCTCAACCCACTCTAAGTGGTCCATGTGCTCTCAGGCTGTCCTGCCAGGGTGGGGCTGGTGGTAAGCTGAGGGGACTGGCCTTGCTGGGGGTCGGGGTGGTGGCATTGCAGGGGCCGGGGGTGCCCAACTGGGCCCTGGTCCTGAGCGGAGTCAGCTGGCCCAAAGCCCCAGACTGGTTGGCATTTTCCACAGGCCCATGCCAGCACCCAGGCAGCCTGGCAATGGTGGTGGGCACTGGCTTTCCCTCTGGCAGTGGCCAAGCAGGCGCCCAGACTGTACGTCCTGCGAGGCCTCTCCTAGTCTTCCTGCCTGCCTCCTCCTGGGCCAAGCTTCCCTGGCGCCCTGCAGGGTGGGCCACGTGTCTGTGTGTCTGGGTCTGTGCAGGGGGCCCTCAGCTATCCCAGGTCTGAAGCAGACACCTTGGGCCTAGACTGGCGCGAGGTGGGCAGACAGCGAAGTGGCATCTGAGGTAACAGGGGCTGCTGCTGCCCAGAAGTGTGTGGATGAGCAGAGGGCGGAGGCCTGTGGACTGCCTGGCCTCAAACCCCAGCCCCACTGCTTAGTTGTAAAATCTGTGCCAAGTCCCTTCTCTCTGCCTCTGTTTCCCCATCTGTAAAATGGGGTAAGAAGTAGCTCCCCCATTTTAGAGGAGAGTGAACAGACTCAGGAAAGTGGGATTTCTGCTCAAGCTCCCAGCCAGATGGAGCTGGTATGTGAACCTGATCTGCATCTGAACCCAGCGCCCAGTCTGCTAATCATAGGCCACTTGGTCACCGTCCATAAGTGGGCCAGGGAGCCGGTGCCTGTGGCCATGGGGTAGAGCAGGTGGTCTGGCAGGAAAGCCCTCCCCAGGGAGCCTGAGTGGACCATCCCAGCTGCCCCCGGCTCTCAGGAGTGGTTGAGGCCAGGGGCAACCCCTGAGCCCTTCCCAGCAGCCAGTAAAGGTCCAGCCTCCAGGACTCCAGGTCTTGGCTACCTGCCGGGTGGGGCAGGAGGTGGGCCTATGGGGTGCTGTGCCGGGGCGCCTGGCTGAAGGGACCCAGCTTGAACAGAGGGGTCTTGTTCACAGGTGGGTCTGTGGTGGGGAGGTGGGTGCCCCAGGCATAGTCACATCACATGTGCTCTCATGTGAGTGTGCTCCCAGGGTGCAGGCCCTCCTGTGGGGAGCGAGCAGCAAGGATGCAGCCCAGGGTGTGTGTGGGGGGGCAGAGGGGGAGGTGCTGGTGGCTTCAGCCCAGATCCCTGCATTGGCCACCTCTGGGACACCTCTGTCACCCCCCAAGCACGTGCACTGTGCAAAGCTGACTTCTGTTAACTCCCTCTCCTACCTGTCAGATTATTTTTTTTTAAAACCTTATGCCAGGGACTTCCCTGGTGGTCCAGTTGTTAAAACTCAGCGCTTTCACTGCCTGTGGGCCCGGGTTCAATCCCTGGTTGGGGAACTAAGATCCTACAAGCCGTGCAGCATGGCCAAAACCAACAAACAAAACTTATGCCATTGCAAAGCGTGCACAAGACAGAAACATACAATATAATAAGTACCTATAAAACACCTATGCAGCCAGCAGAGAGGTCAAGAAATAGAACACAGCCAGCTCCACAGAAGTGTCCATCACAATCACTTCTTTCCTGTTAGGGTAGCCACGTTTGCATGTGTGGCCGTCTTTTCCTTGTCTTTCTTTCTTTTTTGTTAATATATTTATTTATTTATTTATTTTTGGCTGCATTGGGTCTTTGTTGTTGCTCGCGGGCTTTCTCTAGTTGTGGAGAGCAGGGGCTACTCTTTGTTGCGGTCCGCGGGCTTCTCATTGCAGTGGCTTCTCTTGTTGCGGAGCACAGGTTTTAGGAGCGTGGGCTTCAGTAGTTGTGGCACGTGGGCTCAGTAGTTGTGGCTCACATGTTCTAGAGCGCAGGCTCAGTAGTTGTGGCACACGGGCTTAGTTGCTCCGCGGCATGTGGGATCTTCCCGGACCAGGGCTCGAACCTGTGTCCTCAGCATTGGCAGAAGGATTCTTAACCACTGCACCACCAGGGAAGTCCCTTGCTTTTCTAAAGTCACATTATTCCAATTTTGTGGCCCCATCCCTGGTGAGTGGTGAATGCGGTCTTGGCGGGCCCGCGGTGCTATTTCTGTGACAGGTCACACGGGGGCGCGCGGTTCAAGCTGGCTATCACCTGGATGTGCGGCCAGGACCCGGGGAGTCCAGAGCCTGGGCAGGGGTTGGGGGGCTTCCTCCTGGACCGAGCCTCTGCCAAGTGCTCTGGTCTCAAACCTTGTGACCCCCCAGGTGGGTGCAGAGGTCCTGGGTCTGAGTCTCCTCTAGGGGCCTCCTTTAGGTCCAGGCAGGTGCTTTAAAAACTGCAAAACACTATATGCACGAGGGAGTGTTACTATTATTATTAAACAGTGAGTAAGTTCCCACTGTGTGCTTGACCCTGTCCTTTTTCCACATGCACTTTCTCATTTAGTGCTCATACACCCCAAGGAAGTATGAACTATTATTATTATCCTCATTTTACAAATGTGGAAACAGGCCCAGAGACATAAAGCAACTTGCCCATGATTGCACAGCTTCTGTGTGGCAGAGCTGGGTTAGAGCCTTAAATTCCCTGATCCATGGTCCATGCTCTTACCTGCTATCTGTACTTAACTTTATATGAAAGCATGTTTGTGAATTAAAAAATTATTATTTTTTTTAAATTTATTTTATTTATTATTTGTTTTTGGCTGTGTTGGGTCTTTGTTGCTGCACACAGGCTTTCTCTAGTTGCGGTGAGCGGGGGCTACTCTTTGTTGCAGTGCACGGGCTTCTCATTGCGGTGGCTTCTCTTGTTGCGGAGCACGGACTCTAGGTGCACGGGCTTCGGTAGTTGTGGCACACAGGCTCAGTAGTTGTGGCTCATGGGCTCTAGGGCTCAGGCTCAGTAGTTGTGGTGCATGGGCTTGGCTGCTTCGCGGTATGTGGGATCTTCCCAGACCAGGGCTTGAACCCGAGTCCTCTGCATTGGCAGGTAGGTTCTTAACCACTGCGCCACCAGGGAAGTCCCTAAAAAATTATTTTTTAAGTCATTGTGAATTAGACGTTCGGACCTGAGCCCAGGACTCCCGGAGATGGGGCTGGCAGAGGGGCTGGCAGCTGAAGAGGGGCCTGCCTGCTCCCGGGGTCTCCTGGGGACAAGCCTGAGGTCTTTAACAAGGATTCAGCCTGAGTGACAGGGGCTGGCCCGTGGCTGCCAGATAGGCTAATGCAAAGAAGGGCACATGGAGGGGGTGCTGCAGCCCCCAGAGAAGCTCTGGGTCTTGGGTCTAACCCAGGATTCCAGGCCCTTCAGCGCTGGTCCATGCAGTGGAGAGTGTTCCCTGAAGCTATAAGCACCACAGTGAACTGGGAGCCCTGCAGTCCATGACCTTTCAGAGACTCGGGGAGACAGATGATTAACAAATAAACTGATAAGAGGATAGAATTTCAGATAGAGATAAATGCTATATGAAAATAAGGTGGGGGACTGCCCTGGTGACGCAGCGGTTAAGAATCCGCCTGCCAATGCAGGGAACACGGGTTCCAGCCCTGGTGAGGGAAGATCCCACATGCTGTGGACCAACTAAGCCCATGCACCACAACTACTGAGGCTGTGTGCCACAACTACTGAGCCTGCGTGCCACAACTACTGTAGCCCACGCACCTAGAGCCTGTGCTCCGCAACAAGAGAAGCCATGGCAGTGAGAAGCCCGAGCAAGGAAGAGTAGCCCCCACTCGCTGCAACTAGAGAAACCTCACGCACAGCAACAAAGGCCCAGTGCAGCCAAAAATACATACAAAAATAAATTTATTTTAAAAAAAAAAAAGAAGAAAAGAAGGCGGGAAAGGAGATCTGATGAGATGGGGAGCTTTCTAGGGAGGGTGGCCTGGAAGAGTGATTCCCCTTGATCCTGTTAAACAGATAAAATGTCCCCTCCGATGGAGGAAGAAGCAACCCCCCTGCTAAGAAATTTAAGGGGATCATGCTATTTGAACCTCCAGCTCGGTGAAGGAAGCGTAATCAGCTCCATTTCTACAGGAGAGTAGACTCGTCCGAAGCTCAGAAAGGCCCAGGGCCTTCCCAAGGTCGTTCAGCCAGGAAGGGGCTGAGGGAGGTTTGAGCTGTGCTTAAGTCTCAAATCCAAAGAATGGGAATGGCTGCCTCGGAGGTGGCCGAGGCCTGGAGACAGGGAGGCTTCCTGGAAGAGACAGAATTTTCTGGTTCACGAAGCCGCGCGTTCCGCAGGTGGAGGGGTGTGTGTGTGTGTGTGTGTGTGTGTGTTCCCCGCGGCAGCGACTTCCTGTGCAGCCCCAAGTGAACGCCTCTTGGGGCTACACCTCCGGGGCGAAACGCAGTGACCATTCCCTTTATAGATGCTAAAACTAAGGCAGCCCAGCGAGGGCCGTGGGTGCCGGTACCGGGGTCTGGAGGTCGGTCGACGTCCGGAGGTCGGTCGGGGTCCTGGGAACCAGGCAGGAGTACCCAAGAGCAGGATCAGACGCAGCGTGGCGCCTCAGCCTCGAGGTGGCACCGCGTAGACACCACCGCCCGGGGCCAGCACAGAGAAGGTTTCGCGCCTGCGCAGTGAGAGCGCTCGGCCGCGGAGCTGGCGGGGCGGGGTCGGAGGCGCGCACGCAGGGACCTTGGGGCGGAGCGCCAGCAGGCTGTGCGCCTCTGATAGGCTACACCGGGGGTAAGAGGCATTCCTGGGCGGGGCCTCGAGGCCGGTTTGGAATTTTTGGCGCGAGCCGTGTCCGCGCGCGTTCACGGGCCGTTCCCCCTCCGGAGAGTCCTCCCGCCCTGGCTTGGGGAGCGGTGGGCCGAAGACCCCGGACCGCTCCGAGGGCTCCTGTGCCCTCCGCCGACCCGGAATCTGGGACCTTGCTGAGCTGCGCCCCGCTCTCCCGCCCCAGGTGAGCCCATATCTGGCCCTGAAGTTTCTCGGGCGGGATCGCCCTCTCCTCCCTTCTACCTCCCTCGCGAGCAACTCCTTGCCCCCTGACAGTCCTTTCCCGGATCTGCCTCACCCCCATCCCCCTCCCGCCTCCTTCATCACCTCTCCGACAGCCCCACCCCTCCCTGGGCCAGCCCTGCAGCGCGCGGCTCCGCCCACTTCCCCTCTAGCGGCTCCTGCCGCTAGACGGTCCTTGCCCTCCTCCTTCCTCGGCCTCCCTATCCCCCTTCTTCTGGGAGCCCCCTTCCACAGCGACTGCTCCCCCTTTACTCGTCCCTCCCCAGGAAAAGCCCCACCGACCTTCCATCTATAGCCCCTCCCCCGTGACAGCTGGTCTGCTCAACTCTATTCGCCAGGCTTTCCCCACGCCCACGGAGGTGAATCAGCTGTGGCCCTGACCAGGAGGAACTCACAGTCTAGTGCGATAGACCGTGGTCAGCAGATGTGTCCTGCCCAGTGAGAGGGTGAGGCCCCTGAAAGCTGCAGAGCTCATGCCGGCCTGGCTTCTGCTCAGGGCCACCCTGGATTCACCGGGAGCCCCTGCTTCTCCTCCCTCCCCATTCCACCCCCAAAGCTGTTTGGCCATGCCAATGGTGCTAGAACGTAAGTGACATTGGGATGATCTGAGAATTGGTTTAAGATGCAGGTGCCCAATGTCCCTGAATGTGATATGGCTGGGCCTGGAGGCTCTACTTCTAACCAGCACCCTAGGGGTTCCTGACACCCTGGTCCCTCACTTTGAGAAACTCTGGGATGGGATTCCTGAGATGCATAGAGGCAGAGGGAGGGTACCCACAGGCTGTAGGGTGAGTCTTCCATGCAGTCCCCTGTGGGGTCCCTCCCCTCATGCCTCACTTTCCTAGGCACTGGAGAGTACCCTTCAGATGACTGCTCCCTCCAGTTTCAGTCACTGACTCACCCCCTGCTGAGTATGGAATCTTTTGATACACTGTGGCTCCTCTCAAAATTGGACTTCTCTCCTTTTTTCCTCTTGTTATTCTTTCAATTATAACATTATAGCAACACAGTAGCCCTCTTTGCTCCAATACAAAAGTCACTTACACCCGTGGGACCACTGTATTTTGTGTGTTCTTTCAATTACTACTCAGAGCGTTATTTATTATATATTATTTATTATATAACAGTTCCTGAGGGATCTGCATGCCAGACACTAGACTAAGGCTTCCATGAAGTTAGCATTATCGGTCCACAAACCCCTGAGGCCAGGTGTGTTTCAGAATTCAAAATGTCTCCCATTTTAGAAAGCTAATAGGGTGTGTGTAATATTTATATGTAACACCATCCATTCATGGGTCTGGGACATCATTTCATAATCAAACACATTAATATTTCTGTCAAGAAATATATGATTATTTTACACTTAGAGGGAAGAATAGGCCAGGTCAGATTTTTCTGCTAAATGAGCTTTGCATGTACATATCCAGTTGTCCCAGCACCGTTTGTTGAGAAGACTTTTATTTCTGCTGAGTTGTTTTGGCACCCTTGTCAAAATCAGTTGACTATAAATGTGAGGGTTTATTTCTGAACTCAATTCTATTCCATTGATCTTCAGGTCTATCCTTAAGTCTATCCAAAACACACTGTTTTGATTACTGTAGCTTTGCAGTAAGTTTCTAAAATTAATTAATTTATTTTTATTCATTTATTTTTGGCTGTGTTGGGTCTTCATTGCTGTGTGCGGGCTTTCTCTAGTTGTGACAGGGGGGCTACTCTTCATTGTGGTGCGTAGGCTTCTCACTGCAGTGGATTCTCTTGTTGCGGAGCATGGGCTCTAGGCGCACAGGCTTCAGCAGTTGTGGCATGTGGGCTCCAGAGCACAGGCTCAGTAGTTGCGGTGCACGGGCTTAATTACTCTGCGGCATGTGGGATCTTCCCAGACCAGGGATCAAACCCGTGTCCCCTGCATTGGTAGGCGGATTCTTAACCACTGCGCCACCAGGGGAGTCCTGCTTTGTAGTAAGTTTTAAAATGGGGAAGTGTGAGTCCTCCAACTTTGTTTTGACTCTTTTGGGTCCTGTGAATTTCCATATGATTTTTAGGATCAGTTTGCCAATTTCTGTAAAGAAGCTACCTGGGATTCTGATAGTGATTGTGCTGAGTCTGTAGATCAATTTGGAGAGTATTATCATTTTATTTATATTAAGTCTTTGGATCTATGAACATATAATGCCTTTCCGTTTATTTAGGTCATCTTTAATTTCTTAAAGAAGTTGGGGGAAGAAAGAAAAGCAAGTGTATGTGTAAAAATTTTTTACACTGATCTTCTTTTTTACTATTTCTGGTTCTCTTCATTTGTTCCTGTGGGTTTGAGTTACCATCTGGTGTCATTTTCTAGTCCAATATAATTTTGTTCCCACGCACTTAAATCTTTGTGCTGTTATTTGCAAGTATATTACATTTCTATATATTATATGCCCAACAATACAGTTACATACATAGTTTTATACAGTTGCTTTTTAAATCAGTTAAAAGAAGAAAGGAGAAAAATATGCATTTACACTGTCTTTTATATTACATAATTACCTTTACTGGTGCTCTTTCCTTTTTTCATGTATGTTTGAATTACTGTTTGGGATCACATGCTTTCAGCTTGAAGAACTTCCTGTTTGGGATCACATGCTTTCAGCTTGAAGAACTTCCTTTAGTTTTCCTTGTAAAGCAGGTCTTCTAGCAATGCATTCTTTCTGTTTTTATTTATCTGGGAATATCTCTTTTTTGCCTTTATTTATTTATTTATTTATTTATTTATTTTTGTGGTACATGGGCCTCTCACTGCTGTGGCCTCTCCCGTTGCGGAGCACAGGCTCCAGACCGCAGGCTCAGGGGCCATGGCTCACGGGCCCAGCCGCTCCGTGGCATGTGGGATCTTCCCAGACCGGGGCACGAACCTGCGTCCCCTGCATCGGCAGGCGGACTCTCAACCACTGCACCACCAGGGAAGCCCTCTTTTTTGCCTTTATTTTTGAAAGATAGTTTCATTGGATATAGGATTCTTGGTTGACAAATTTTCCCCCTAGTGCTTGAATATGTCATCCCACTTCCTTCTGACTTCCATTGTTTCTTTTGAGAAGTTAACAGTTAATCTTATGGGGGGGGGTGTCAGTGATGAGTCATTTTCTCTTGCTCCTCTCAAGATTTTCCCCTTGTTTTTGTTTTTCAGCAGTTTTCATATGGTGTGTCTGTGAGTGGATCTCTGCATTTATCCTACTTGAAGTTCATTGAGCTTCTTGGCTATGTTAATATTTTTAAAATCACATTTGGAAAGTTTTAATCCATACTTTTCCAGCTCCTTCTCTTCTCTCCTCTGGTGTACCCATCATGCATATGTTGATTCACTTAATGCTGTCCTAACATTTCTCTGAGGTTTGGTTCCCTTTTCTTTGTCTGTTTTTCAGATTACATAATTTCTATCAAACTATCTTCAAGTTCACTGATTATTTCTTCTGCCAGTTCAAATCTATTGTTGAACCCCTCTAGTGAATTTTTTCATTTCAGTGGCATTGTACTTTTCAACTATGCATTTGGTTCTTTTATAATTTCTATCTCATTATTGATATTCTCTATTTAATGAGATGTTGTCATTGTGTTTCCTTTACTTCTTCAAGTGTGGTTTCCTTTGGTTCTTTGTACATATTTATAGTGGCTACTGTGAAGTCTGTCTGTTAAATCTGACATCTGGTCTCTCTTACAGGGAGTTTTTGCTGTATGTTTTTTTTCCTGTGTATGGGTCACAGTCTCCTGTGTCTTTGCATATCTTGTAATTTTTCTTTGACATTTTAGATATGTTGTAGCAACTGGGAATATTGGTTCCTCACCCTACCCATGGGGGCTTGGGATTGTTTTTGCTTGTTTAGTGACTGGCTGGACCACTGTAGTGATGTCTCTTTCCTAAACAATGTGAAGCCTTTGACTTTGCTCCTCAGAGGGCCCAGCCTTGGGCATGTGCACAGTCACCCTGGGACACTAGTGGTTTTAGGGGGGCTCTGTTTGTCTTTTCCCTGATCATACCCAGCTGTCAGGCCCCACCAATTGCTGGATGATTGCTCTGTTGTTTTTGACAATGCCCTGGAGCATCAATTGCTCCATAGACTGATCCAGTCAAATTTGGGCCTTAAAGGGGTAGCTTTTTTTTTTTTTTTTTTGGCTGTGTTGGGTCTTCGTTGCTGCGTGTGGCTACACTTCATTGCGGTGCTTGGGCTTCTCATTGCCGTGGCTTCTCTCGTTGTGGAGCACAGGCTCTAGGTGCATGAGCTTCAGTAGTTGTGGTGCATGTGGGATCTTTCCCGGACTAGGGCTCGAACCCATGTCCCCTGTATTGGCAGGCAGATTCTTAACCACTGTGCCACCAGGGAAGTCCCTAAAGGGGTAGCTTTGGAGTTCAGTGTTTAAGGTTTGTTCTGACCCCAGGAAGCCTCTTCTTAGCTGTCTCTTTCCCCAGTTCTCTCTGGTAAACTAGTTGTCCTGTGGTTCACTTGTAGTGCTAATGGAGGTACCAGCCTCCTCCTAATTGCTTAGTACCAAAACTTCCACTGATTTTGAGAGGGCCTTTAGGCTTGAACTTCTCACACTCTGCTTCTAATCAAGTCAGTTTTTTGCAGTTTTTTGCAACAGAGCTCTCTGTTTCACGGCCTGCCTCTCCCCGGCCAGAATCTCCTGAGCCATAGCTCTGGAGCTGGGGACAGGGACAGTGGTGCCTGTCTCTCTGAGTAGGGGCTGGTGAAAGGAGGAAGCCCCCAGCCTCTCTGCTATACTCAGCTGAAATTTAGCCTCTGCTACATGGAGCTGGAAGTGAAACCCCACTAACTGAGTTTTAGCACCTCAACTACGAAAAAGGAAGCAAGAAAGAAATTTGAAATTCAGACTTTCTTTTTTTTTTTTTTTGCGGTACGCGGGCCTCACTGTTGTGGCCTCTCCCATTGCGGAGCGCAGGCTCCGGACGTGCAGGCTCAGCGGCCATGGCTCACGGGCCTAGCCGCTCCACGGCATGTGGGATCTTCCTGGACCGGGCACAAACCCGTGTCCCCTGCATCGGCAGGCGGACTCTCAACCACTGCGCCACCAGGGAAGCCCTTTTTTTAAAAAAATATATAAATTTATTTATTTATTTATTTTTGGCTGCGTTGGGTCTTCGCTGCTGCACGCGGGCTTTCTTTAGTTGCGTCAAGCGGGGGCTACTCTTTATTGCAGTGCACGGGCTTCTCATTGAGGTGGCTTCTCTTGTGGAGCATGGGCTCTAGGTGCGCGGGCTTCAGTAGTTGTGGCACATGGGCTTAGTTGCTCCGCAGGATGTGGGATCTTCCCGGACCAGGGATCGAACCCATGTCCCTTGCATTGGCAGGTGGATTTTTAACCACTGTGCCACCAGGGAAGGCCTAGACTTTCTTTTTTCCTTTGGAATTGGAGATAAGGGATAGCAGACCTGTGTTAATATTTCTACCTTACAGTCTTGGAAGAGGTTGGATTTTTTTTTTTTTTCTGGTTGCACCAGGTCTTAGTTGCGGCCAGCAGACTCCTTAGTTGTGGCATGCAAACTCTTAGTTGCGGCATGCATGTGGGATCTAGTTCCATGACCAGGAATTGAACCCGGGCCTCCTGCATTGGGAGTGCGGAATCTTAACCACTGTGCCACCGGGGAAGTCCCTTGATTTTTTCTTTTTAAGTTTTAATTTTTATTTATTTAGTTTTTTGGCCATCTTTTATTTATTTATTTATTTATCTATTTATCTATTTGTCTGTTTGTTTGTCTGCCATGCCACCCTGCTTGCGGGATGTTAGTTCCCCAACCAGGGATTGAATCCTGGGTCATGGCAGTGAAAGTGCTGAGTCCTAACCACAGGACCGCCAGGGAATTCCCCCAGGTGGGATATTTTAGGGCCAAACAAGGAAGGGATGTGCACACAGGTGTGGTCTGGCTCCAGAACATGCCTTGGTTTAACCTCTGCTGGACTGTGGGAACCTCCAGGACGCGACCCCGTGGTTTTCAGTCTATGTGTCTCTAACCCCCAAGGTGCAGGTGACCACCTGCAGGCGTGCATACATTTATATACCTTTTCCCACCAGGTGCTTGTTGTGGCCACCGCCTCCATGCGTAAAGCAGAGTGTGTGTGTGTGGTGTAGACTCCGCTCTCTTCTGCAGCCTCTTTGGGGCCATAGGACCCGGTGCTGTTCTGAGTGACACACTGTTCTGAACTCTGCCCCAAGGGGGCTCCTGTGCTGGACATGCCTGTGCCCGAAGAGGGCACCCCGCCACCCCTGAGTGGCACCCCCGTCCCGGTCCCAGCCTACTTCCGCCATGCAGAACCTGGCTTCTCCCTCAAGAGGCCTCGGGGTGTCAGTCGGAGCCTCCCGCCCCGGCCCCCTGCCAAGGGCAGCATCCCCATCAGCCGCCTCTTCCCTCCTCGGACCCCAGGCTGGCATCAGCCCCAGCCCCGGCGGGTGTCGTTCCGAGGCCGAGCCTCCGAGCCCCTGCAGAGCCCCGGGTATGACCCGAGCCGGCCGGAGTCCTTCTTCCAGCAGAGTTTCCACAGGCTTGGCCGCCTGGGCCACGGCTCTTATGGAGAGGTCTTCAAGGTGAGTCAGTAACAGCTCCCCAGGCCTGTCTGGGGTAACCCCCTGCCGCCTCACCACCCCGGCTGGGATGGGACAGTGTCCTGGGAAGCCTGTTCCCCTCCTTTCCCCTGACGGCCCACCTCTTGGGCTGGCAGGCTCCCCTCAGTGCGGGACTTGGCCGCTTTCTCATAACCCTCCATGCAGGCCCCTCTGAGGCCCCCTCAGTACACACTCTCCCCTTGTCCAGAGCCTGGCACACCTTGCGATGGCTCCTACCTGCCACCTCCTCCTGCCTGGTGCCAGCCGTGTGGGGGTCTTGGCAAGGTCCACAAGGCCCCGGAGCCAGGCCACCCCCCGCTCCCAGTGCGGTGCCCACCCCACCTCCCTCCAGCTGCAAGCACTCAGGCGACACCTCCATGCCACCTTTTGTTTCTTAAATATATTCTCCAATCATGTATATTTCCTCTAAAATGGTAGTTTTCCTTACACAAGTACTACATGAAGACAATTTTGTTAAAAAGTACAGAGGCCCTTAGGTCAGGGGAAACCACGGTGATTCTCAGGTGGGCGTTCTTCCTTCCAGACTTTTCTCTGTACTTCTCTGGAGTTGATCAGATAGAAACAAACCCATCTCATATGCCGCATGGCAGACCACACTGCCCGTGCTGTTCTGTAGGCAGCTTTTTTACTTAACGTATCCTCCTGGGCCTGTACTTAGAGGTCTGCCCTGTCTCTTCTGTCGCTGGGTCTCCAGCAAACCAGCACCTGGGGTGAAGATTTGTCCAGCTTTGCTCTTGCACACGTGGGGGTCACTCTAAGGTAGCTGCCGTGCCATACCTTCCGCACACGTGAAATCTTAACAGAATCTTCTGGGTTGTCCTCCTGAGTGGTTGTGCCCCCTCGCTTCCAGGTGCGCTCCAAGGAAGACGGCCAGCTCTATGCCGTGAAGCGCTGCATGTCGCCTTTCCGGGGCCCCAAGGACCGGGCCCGCAAGCTGGCCGAGGTCGGCGGCCATGAGAAGGTGGGGCAGCACCCGTGCTGCGTGCGGCTGAAGCAAGCCTGGGAGGAGGGCGGCATCCTATACCTGCAGACAGAGCTGTGTGGACCCAGCCTACAACAACACTGTGAGGCCTGGGGCGCCAGCCTGCCCGAGGCCCAGGTCTGGGGCTACCTGCGGGACACCCTGCTGGCCTTGGCCCACCTGCACAGCCAAGGCCTGGTCCACCTTGACGTCAAGCCCGCCAATATCTTCCTGGGGCCCCGGGACCGCTGCAAGCTAGGTGACTTTGGGCTGCTGGTGGAGCTGGGTGCATCCGGAGCTAGCGAGGCCCAGGAGGGAGACCCTCGCTACATGGCCCCCGAGCTGCTTCAAGGCTCTTATGGGACAGCGGCAGATGTGTTCAGGTAGGGCTTGACGTGGGAGGCTCTTCCTGGTGGGCGGGGGAGTGGTCAGCAAAGGGTCACCATCCTAGCCCAAAGTCAGGAAGACTTGATGAGAGATGCTTCCCCAAGGGGTTGGGGGTCCCGCCCTCTAGTTGAGAGGGGTCTGGAGAGTTAAGCTGTCTAATCAGAGAACCCTCTGGAGCCACTTTACCTGATTCACTTGTCATTTCACCACACCTCCAAGGGAGGGACTATTATTACTCCATTTACAGGGGAATTGGGCACAGCAGGTTAAGGGACTTTCCCCAAGTCCACAGTGAGCAGGTGGTGAGGCTGGGCCTGGACCAGGCGCTGGGTTCCAAGGTCCATGCTGGTCACCACTGCTCTGCTTCT